>NC_140580.1:637940363-639371017 GCF_964204655.1 Triturus cristatus | reverse complement strand
AATTGTCGAGGGATGACAAGCCATGGCTGTACATAGTTTTATATGTTGTTGTTCTCTTTTGATAAAATATTTTACACACATAGTTTTATTTGTTGTTGTTTTGTTTGAATAAAATGTTTTATATGTAAATCCATACATGACTAAGATTCTTATTTGTCCAACCTCACAAGCATCTTTTTTACTAAAACTGCAACACCAGCCGATTTCTAAGGCCCCACATTTAAAAACGTTCCTCTCACATTTGTTTGTGGAGGGTGAGCAGGGAAGGCGGACAAGCAGCTGCTGCTGGGGGATGTCGGAGTACTGTTGGGTGTCTTACCTGCATCATCGATGCCTCCATTGCATCTCTTCTTAGAGACCTACAAACCGGCGGCCAGGCTCGTAAAATTGCGGAGGTTTGCAGAGGGAGACTTGCGGGCCCAAGAAGGTTATTGACGGTATGCTAGTGATGTGGGAAGAGGATGCATTACCTGCTGATGTGGGGAGAGGCAGCGTGAAAGGGGTATCTCTCACAAACAGAGCTCCGGTATCTTTTCAGAAATGCCTCGCACACATGCCAGCTGACGAACTGAATCACAAAATGGCTATTCAATGCCCATATAGTAAGACTTATGAACAGTTCATACCCAGGCTCACAGAGGGACAACTGCGGCCTGTCCGCTCAACTCACAGAGGCAGAACTACGAGCCGTCTGCTCCCAAAGGAACAGCAGCGTAGTAGCTCACAGAGGTACAGGCACAGCAGCGTACGAGCTCCCAAAGGTAGACAGCTGCAAGCTGACGGACTGGCTTCTAAAGGCAAACCTCCGAAGTGGTGATGTTGGGCATAGGGAGCGTGAAAGGGTTATCTTCCTACTAGTGTCCTGGAGTGGAAGTCGTGCTGCCTGGTGCTCACCTGTTTCTCCTTTATTGTTAATGAATGTTAAACCTTCACTGCTCCGCTATGTTACATTGCCCCCGGAACCTTTCTTTTATATTTTCACTCAATGCGAGGCACAAGATGGCTGCTAACACTTCCTGGTTTCAAGTGTTAGCAGCCAATCAGCGGACACTTCCTGCTTTGAAGAGTTAGCAGCCAATCAGAGGCAAGCTTGTGCTCGAGAGTAAGGCACTGACCATATATATATATATATATATATATATATATATATATATATATATATTTATTCACTTAAAAAAACATAGGTTTCACACACGTTATAGTTAGGAATTAGCATTTAAAAAACCTTGCAAATTCACCTAAAAAACCATAGGTTTCACACATGTTATAGTTAGCTGGACATTTCCCTCGTAAAAAACCAATGAAATTCCCCCTTTATAGTTAGTGCAGGCAACTATAACTCACGCGACCGGAATCCTCTGCTGATGACATCAGATATTACATCACTGTATTTAGACACCTATTTACCCATGTCTTCTTCCATTAATCTTTAGCTATACATATATTACAAATATTTATTTTTCAGAAAGACACATATGTAATCAGTGATGTAATATCTGACGTCATCAGCAGAGGATTGCGGTCGCGTGAGTTATAGTTGCCTGCACTAACTATAACGGGGAAATTTCATTGTTTTTTCACGAGGGAAATGTCCAGCTAACTATAACATGTGTGAAACCTATGGTTTTTTAAGTGAATTTGCAAGGTTTTTTAAATGCTAATTCCTAACTATAACGTGTGTGAAACCTATGGTTTTTTAAGTGAATTTGTACGTTTTTTTAAATGCTAAGTTATGTATTTATTAATATTTTTTCGCGCACCGTGCGCGCGCTGTGGGCACTCGGAGCGCTTCGCGCACCGAGCGCCCACGATGCGTTGTGCGTGCCGTGCGCGCACGGTGCGCGCACCCCGAGCTTTTTTTCGTAAAAAAACCAAATGTTTTTTTCACCCTTGGGGGTCCTTCAGCGACCCCCTGACAAAGGCTAGGGGGTCAGGAACTGTCCACCCTGCCCCCTTTTCACGTTCTCCACCTTTGTTTTTCACTGCCTCAGACTGCGAGAGACAAAATGGCGGATGACACTTCCTGATTTCGACCGATTCGAATGTTTACTGACATCTAACAACCAATCAGAATTGTGCTCGCGCACGTCGCCGTGCGCGCACGGTGCGCGCACAGTGCGCGCTTATAGATATATATGTACTTTTAACTGAAATTTTCTCAGGAACTACTGAACAGATTGACTCCAGATATTCAAAAGGCACATCCCTGCTACTACTTGTAAAATCTACTATGAATGGTTTTATGTGCATTGTCAACATACTTCCTCTTCCTTCCAATGTGGTGACAATGTGACCTATTTATTGGTTGTAATCGTTTAGAATTTACCTGTCGTCTATGTCTATGATGACCCCCCCCCATGTGACCACCCCATGTGATGATGTACGTATTCAGCACTAGCACTTTAAATTTGTGGCTCTGTGAGCATCACGCTGTCATGTGATCAAGGCTCTGTGTGAGCCGAAACGTTATAGCCGTCGCTCTGGGCGAATAAAGGAAAAAATGCACCTTAAATTGGTTCGTGTACCGACTTCTTTAGCGTCAGCAAGAGTTTTGAAGCTGGTGGAGCTGGTTGATCTGATATAAGCGATCGTTATTGGTTTCACGCGATCCACACACGGAACCCTCTCTGTCAATTGGTCGGCGCCTTAAAGTGAAACTGTGTCTAGGTGTTACCCGGATGTGTTTGCTCCCGGAAGGAAGATTTGGCGTCTGACCACCCGCAATACCATTATCGGCAGGTCTGTGAACACGGACTGCATAGTAGTGAGACGAAGGAGGCCCGCTCTAGCTGTGATCGGACGACACGGCAGGATCAGGACCGGAGACTTCAACTTATTCATTTTCGAGGTATTGGGGGAATTGAGAGTTTTGGTGCGGCGGTGGGCGGTTGAGGTTGATTATTTACACAACCCATTTTGACCTCCCACGCGCCAATTAAACAAGCCCCTAATTGAGCATGTCGGCTGACAGCGTACGGGAGCGGGAAGCTGCAGCACTGTCTCTGTTTTCTGACAGCCTCCCTCTTCCTGCAGTAATTCGCAATGGACACGCCACGGATGTGGTTACTCAGGACACTACTCTTAAAGATAAATATAGAATACTTGAGAAAAAACTTCGAAGCGAACAGAGCAAATGGTGGGAGTCAAAATCCCTCCAACGATACATCGATGTCAATCGGATACCGCGCGGGCTACGTATCCTGACGGCCCCCAGCTACGAGAATCCAAACCCTGAGTTAATGCGTGAATGGGCAGAAACAAACCTGGAGTCCTCGCGCAAGCTGGTGTTAATTCTAATAAAATATGCTGATATTGACAGGGCCCGGCTACTCAAAGAAATTGAAGAAATCAATGAGGATCTTGAGAAGATCAATAATACCGAGGAAAAAACAAGATTAAACGACGATATGATTGCCAGGCTCAAGAAAGAGGAGGCAAAAATCATGGAAAGAAAGACTTTCAAATTCCAACGTGATCGCAACGACTACCAGCTGGGTCAGATCTTTACATTTGCGAGGAAGTATGACTCTCTACGCATTCCCAAGTCGAAGGCAGTCCCTCCCAACAGGGGCACAAGCAAAGTTACCTACACGAATGACACTACTCAGTCAGATCTTAGTTCCATGGGCGGTAGTGACTCCGATTTCGGAACTGCGTGGCAATTTGGCAGCAGGCTCTATTCCCAAACCGACTCCCACTGAGGAAATGAATTTTTTATGCGTGGAGAGAAGGCAGACACTACGCCCGAGACCAGCTACTACAGACTACGATGCAAACGAGCAAATTTCAAATCGAGGCAGAGGCAGAGGGCGAGGAAGAGGAACATCAAATCCAAACAGGAGAAGAGGAAGAGGTTACTGGGCAAAGAATCAGTAATCCCTGGAGATACCAATACTATCATCAACTTGACGCTTTGGAATTGACCAATGATGAGAAAAGGATCCTCTCCTTGGGCCTATCGTTTGCACCTGAGAATGATTTTGACTATGCAGCCACACGCCTTGATCTGTACAAAGCAGTACGGAAGCTAAAGCTGAAAAAATCTTTTGCACTCCAAAGCAATCGGCACAATGTCAACGACAACACACAGGATTCATCTTTACAGGAAGCTATCCAAAATCTGTGGGACACTGAGGGAGCGGGTGGGAGCAATGAGGCTTGCCATCAGACTGGTATTGATCTACAGGAGCCCATTACCCCATTCAGACCCAAGTCGACATATAATCCAATTATGCCACGAGACGCCCTGGATGTATTCAACGAAAATGTCATTGCAGGTATGAAAACGCTGCATATGGAAACGCGTAACAAAATGTGGAAATATGGATTTTTCTGGTCAGTTATGTCCCCTATCTTGGACCCCAACGGTTCTATGTGCATGTTACAAGTACATGTATGTTCCCTCCAGTTCCAGTTATGAAGACGCAAACACATGTGCGTCCACCGTCAACATGTCCTCTGTCAGATCCGCCATGAATAGGCCGGATATTCCATTCCTAAGTATGAAAGGCCACCGGTTTTATATGGTTCACTTATGCCATTTCACAGTCCAGGCAAGTAGGCCCTGATTCTGTCATCAAACTCTTCTTGCCTTCTGCCTCTGAAAACTCCGGTCTAAGCCCGCATCTGTGACCATGAACTTTGTCTCATTCCCTGCGCGGCTCACGAAGCCTGACATCAGCCTATTCTCTGCCAAGAACTGTATTTCACCTTCGAGTTATCTGCTTCGCCCCTCAGCCGATGCATTCCTGTCTAGTAGTTTTAAGTAAACATTCCTCCAGCTACCGAGCAAAGGCTCGGCTTCTCTGTCTTTATGCAAGTAATTCATAGCCCTGTTACCATGGAATATTCCTACCCCCTCGCATTTAGTGTAGACACTTAGACGCTTGTACACGCACGCACAGTCAGTATAGAATAGATTCTGTCCGAGAGTCCTTCTTTTGTGGATAACATAGTTCTTTAAACATAGGATGTTAGATATGATTTGGGATTAGGTTGACTTGACCCCCCAGACTTTTCGTCTCCACATGTAGAGCTAAATGTCAAGTCCCCTTCACCCCCTAGTTGCACGTCAATCACACGTCATGCTGCTGCGCGCGCATCTATGCCAAGTATTATCTTATAGATCCACCTATATATGACATCGTAACCAATTATGTTCCTTTTTACTCCTTATTACACCCATTTTCGGTTACGCATATGAATCGTCATTTTCCTTATCAATTGTTACGCCTACCGCATTCGCTTCATTGTAATGTATGTTCTATAAAAATCATTTCTTGTCAATAAAGTATGTACTTCACTTCCTGAACCTCCGTGGTGATGGAACTTGGAGCAACCGATTATAATCGATCATTGGAATAAAGCCCATTCCGAACCTCTAATACCACGGATTCTGCCTCTTATTTTACTGAGCTATTTTATTATGTTTCTGTATCAAATTAAGTCCCGGTAATGAATTTTATTTACCACATGAATGGCGCCCGAACAGGGACACTTTCTCATCTCACGCGCCGGCGGTGAGTTGCAGGCCCGGTCTCCTGCCACAGCTGGACGGACAATAACGCGTACCAGCAGGATTTCCTGTATCTCCCTCCGGTCAAGCGGGGGCGACTGAGGCTGCGATCAACACCCAGACGAGGCGGTGAGAAGTGCGAAGTATCCCGACCAGAGCCTAGCTGAGAGAGCAAGATCCGAGGTATACAGAGGCCCACCAGTTTCCGAAATTCGAAGTCGAGTCCAGTTTCCGACGAGTCGAGTCGAGTCCAGTCCGGTTCAAGTTCAGTTGCCGAGGCCTTCCGTTTCCGAAGCTACCCGGTGAGTACCATTACTGGGGAGGCATTTCTGACGTGCACATAGGTTGTGCCGGTCAAGACGGGTTTGGGTACACAAATCCGGTCTGCACTGTTTCAGCAGTGTATCTGTACTGTTTAGCAGTATATCTAGTATATCAAGTATATAAATTCAGAATAAATCAGTTAAATTCGAGTATTATGTTTTGGTGTTTAAGTTATCCTTAGACCGTCATCATTATTGATTGCTCAGGTAAATGTTAAATGTTAAATGTTTTAAGTACGTACTGCATATCGTGGTGTGAATGACTGTTCATTATCGTGTTTACTGTATTAAGTTTGTTCAAAGATCAAGTATCAGATCAGTTCTCAATATGCCGCTCTTTTCGAAACTAAGACAGATCACTACAAGAAAAGGGGTACTCGAAGAAGCCGTTCCTATTCCTCCTAGGGACACTCCAGGGTACTTCATGTATCATAAACATGGCTTAGACGCTATATTATTTCTTGATTTATGGGTAGACTACACCAAGGAATTACCAGAAAGTCAGAGGTGGCCCACAGCGGGAACCTGGGATGCAGAGTGCATCATGAAAGTAGAAGAAGAGTTATGGAAAAGGAAAGTCAGACAGTCACAGAAAGACGCCGTTGAGTTATGGCGTAAAGAATCTCATAGACGTACAGAAAAAGCACTCCGACAGGAAGAAAAGAATAAAGAGAGTTCAAATAAAGTTCGAGAAAATTTATTAATTGAAGAAGGTATCCGAGTGAAATCAGAACAAGTAGACAGACAAAGAAATGCCCTTATGAATGGTATGTATCCCCTTCTGGCCGAAGGATTACCTAAAGCTACTCCAGAAATACCGAAAGACTTGCCACCCCCATTATTCCCAATAAAGGTACATCCTAAGGGGCATCCTAGAACCGCAGAAGATGTCTTTCTTTCCTCATATTTAGACGACGCAGCTCCCGAATATGCTAATTCCGCCCCACATAGACCGCATACCAGGGAGGTTCAACGCCAAGATCCAGTACCCGTATCCCTACAGCAACAGATCGTGTCACAAGTTCCGGCAAGCGCATCTGTTTCTACATCCGTTCCTACAGCTACTTCTATAGCTGTGTCCACACCTATAGTTGCTGTGTCACGTTCAACGAATCCTTTCACACCCGACACCCCAGATGGGGCTACAGGAGGTGCTACCAATATTTTTTCTACGCCACCCAGAATAAATAAACTTACTTTTCAAGAGTCAGCACATTCACGTACCCCCAAACTCATAAATGCCCGTACGCTTAAGGAACTTCTTATAGATTGTAGATATGACCCTGTGCCCGGCAAAGAGGACGAAATGATCATGGCATCATTGCGTATCAGGCGAGCCGCAGTGTATTTAGGGAAGTTACCAGGAATGACTGCGCATCTAGATAAAATATATCATTTTGTCCAAACAGGGCGAGATCCAGAATGTATTAACAAAGCTATGGAATACCAGAAAGTGGAGATACAGGGGGAACTGTTACGTTTCCTCATAAATTGTGTGATCAGAAATGAAGACCGACCGGGGGTAGACCCGGAAGCAATGCAAATTCTTACCAGATGGAGCCAGAATATATCAGAAGGTAGACATGATAAACAAAATTGTATAATAGCCATGTGCCGAAAGATCCGTAAAGAAATAGAACGCCTACACGAAGAAAGATTAGCGGTAGACGAGTTCGAACAAAACGAGGAGGAAGGGTCTGGACTGCCCGCAGGACAGTCAGACACCATAGCCTATGTAGGTAGAGGAAGATCTTGTAATAGTAATAGATGTCCTATTGACCCGATACGTCCGATATGTCCAGATAATAACAGGAATTTCCAAATACCTATAATTAACATCAGGTCTAACGAGCATTCGTTCCAAGCCGCCGACAAACTACTCCGAGAACGAAGGGGTTATCATTTCCTCGATTCTATGGATGAACAAGATTTAGCTAGGGCAGCTGTCCATTGGGTGGACAGTCCCGGAAAATATAGTGATGATACAGTAGCACGTACGTTTTTGAATCTCACCCCAGATGAACAGCGGTTAGCTGGGATTTATATGATTCAACAACTCATT
Organism: Triturus cristatus; assembly: GCF_964204655.1. Taxonomy (NCBI): domain Eukaryota; kingdom Metazoa; phylum Chordata; class Amphibia; order Caudata; family Salamandridae; genus Triturus; species Triturus cristatus. Next base: position 639,363,117 of record NC_140580.1, on the reverse strand, counting down.
ATACTATATCAGAGTCAGCATTCGGACCCTGGTCCCTTACCTGACATATTGACTGAATTGCTTATGAATAGATGAAGAGGTTCAGGTACTAAATTAATTAAAGAAATTCTAGAATCAAGAAAGCAGTATATTCTTTTTGTATGTTCAGACCGTGTCTCATTGCCCATCAAGGAAAGAACCACGTATTACATGGATAGACAGAATCCCTTACGAGAAGTGCACCCAATAAAGGGCGAGGACAACGAGTTTAAGCGCGTATTTGTATATACGCCCATATCGAAAATAGAATTGTTAGAAATGAAGAAAGTGGTACCCAGTCATGACAAAGATCCAGCGGGTTTTCACCGAGAAATTAAAGACATGTTACTCATGGGAGAGTATACCTATCCCGACATTATGACAGTATTAAAGGTATTGATGCCTGCTGGCATTTATGAGAAACTCAGGGAAAAAGAGTGGGAGGTAGGAGACCAAAAGATAGAATGGTCAGTATTAGAAGCGGAAGAAAAGGCCCGAACTGCAGGAGCAGGACTTGGGGATAAAACTAAAGCACTACCAGGTTTATTAGTACAGGTACTGCCACGTTTATTAACTACGAAAAAGGAAGATTGGGGTACAATTTCAGCCTGTAAGCAGAAGCAAGATGAAGACACTAGTGATTACCATGCCCGATTTGAAAAATGTTTTGGTATAAATAGTGGCCTAAAAGCAAGTAGCGAATCATACCCACATCTGTTTGTAACAAAATTAGTAGAAAATGCCCTGCCCCAAGTAAAGAATAGAGTATTAAAATTCGAGAGTACCTGGCAAGGTAACACTCCATCACAAATGTTACAAATGTTACAGTACCATCACAATAGAATTAGAGAGGAACAAGAACATGAACACAGACGCATGAAAGACACGAAAATGAAAATGCTAGTTTCTCAGACAGTTCCAGCTGAAGGACATAAAAAGGGTATGACACATTCCGGTGATTCAGCAGGACCTGTAAAAGGGACATGCAATTATTGTAAGAAACCAGGTCATTACGTACACGATTGTCCAGTTTTGAAACATAATATCACCATAGGTAAAACACAAGAAAGACCACGGCCACCTAGACAGGACCAGAATGAACAAGGAGCTCCGCAGCATGCACAGTCCATGCCAGCTTCACAACAGTCTATACAGTTTGTGCCAGCTGCACCAGCGCTGCCTGTTGCTGCCACACAAACCACGACACGACAACTGTACCAGACCGCACAGTACGACTATCCTGATTATCAACGATACGCATGAACAAGCCTAGAGAGGGAAGTTGACTTACCCCTTATCGAGATCCCTGTAGATCAAGAAGGACCTTATGTACATAGTGAATTATTAGGCCAAGATAGAAAATTTTTACTCGATACAGGGGCAAGTCGAACAACAATAAAACGTAGTGAAGTTCCAGGGGCACCCCTCTCAGGCTCACAGAATATTTCCCTTGGTTTTTCAGGAAAACCTATTGTTAATGAAGTGTCACAGCCTCTTCCACTTACGATAGGACCTTTGACCCGAACTACAGATTTATTGCTTACTAAATCATGTCCAGAAAATCTGTTAGGAATAAAAACACTGAAAGCTCTAGGAGCTATAATATGTTGTTCTCCGGAAGGAGTAAGGTTGTTTTTACGTGATTTTAAAGGTCACTATGTGTCTAGAGACATGGATCCCCGACTGCAGACTTTACCTACACATCTATGGGCACAAGGCCCTACTGATGTTGGATGCATGAATATTACACCATATCGAGTCACATTAAAGGCAGGAGTGGTGCTACCACGAATGCGACAATACAAGTTACCACCAGATGCTGTAGTGGCTTTACTACAAATCATTGACGAGCTCATTACCCAAGGAGTAGTTGTGGAAACAGACTCCAATGTATGTAATTCACCGATAATTCCGATTCTTAAACGAACAGATCCAAAGGCCCCGCCAGTATATCGATTGGTTATTGATCTGCGCGAATTAAACAAATGCATTGTGCCACAATTTCCTGTGGTCCCAGATATCTCGTCATTACTGACAGCTATTGATTCCGAAGCGACCTTCTTTACTGTAATCGATCTCAAGAATGCCTTTTTCAGCGTCCCAATAGATCCGGAAAGCCAATATTTGTTCGGATTCAGTTTAAATGGGCGTAGCTTTAAATTCTCACGCGCACCTCAAGGATTTACAGAAAGCCCCAGCATCTATAGCCAAGCACTGAAACGAGAACTCGACAGTATCCACATGCCAGTTAACACTGCTCTGCTTCAATACGTCGATGATCTGCTGATCACCGCGAGAAGCGAACCGGAATGTGAAAAAGCATCACTGACAGTTTTACAATTTCTGGCCGAAAAGGGGCACAAGGTGTCCCCTTCTAAGCTGCAATTCTGTGTCCAGCGAGTTATTTATCTTGGACACTCGCTGTCCAAGGAGGGAAGGCAGCTTACACCCGACCGCATTCAGTTAATAGCTAACATGCCAATACCCAAGACACAAAAGGAGGTGCGGGCTTTCATAGGCCTCACGTCATATTGCAGGCAGTGGATCCCTCAGTACGCATTTCTAGCAAAATCACTCATTCAGTTGACAACACAGGAGGCAGCCACATCGATTGTTCTCCCTTGGACTCAGGAACATACACAAGCTTTTGAAAGCCTAAAGAAAGCTTTATGTCAAGCACCTGTTTTAGCAACGCCATGTTACAGAAAACAGTTTACACTCTTTGTTACAGAACGCGAAGGTACTGCCTTGTCAGTACTCACACAGGAACAAGCAGGAGCACACAAACCATGTGCTTATTTTTCTAGTACATTAGATCCCGTAGCTCAGGCTTTGCCTGCATGCCTAAAATCAGTAGCAGCGACAGCTTTAGCAATAAGACAGAGCGACGCCATAGTGTTAGGACATCCATTGACAGTTCAAGTACCACATGCAGTAGAGGTTCTTGTAAATAGAACGCAAACACAACACTTGACTATAGCGCGACTTACAGGGTACGAACTTACATTGTTTCAGCCACATATAGAAATCAGACGCTGTAACACATTGAATCCTGCCACACTTTTGCCAGTAACCGGAACAGACCCACTAGCCCATGACTGTATTGAAGTTATTACAATAACGACGAAACCTAGACAAGACTTAACCGATGTCCCATTGTCAGACCCAGACCTGACATTGTATGTAGATGGTTCATGTATGAGAACAAATACAGGAGAGTTGGTGGCTGCTTACGCAGTCACAACAGACACTGAAATAATTGAAACTGATCGCATAAATATCTTGTCAGCTCAAGCCGCAGAGCTTATTGCTCTGACACAAGCCTGTATTCAAGCCACAAATAAAAAAGTCAACATATACACTGATTCACGTTATGCATTCGGAGTTGTACATGACTTCGGCGTGCTATGGCGAGAGAGAGGTTATTTAACTTCCCACGGTGCCCACATTCAGCACGGACCCCTCATTCATGCCTTATTAGATGCAATACATCTACCCACTGCAATATCAATCATGAAATGTAAGGCTCATACGAAGATTACTGATATCATTTCTCAAGGCAATGATCTAGCCGACAGAACAGCTAAACAGACTGTTCAAACTCAAACCTCCGACATGACAAAGACAATAGTCCCGATGCCGACACATTGTATGACAGTTAAAGATCCTACTCTTGACGTAATTGACATCCAGACACATGCCACACCAGATGAAATAAAGAAATGGACCGAATTAGGAGGGATCCAAACGGACCAAGGATGGATGATGAAGGAAAAGTCTGTGTGGTTCCTTCCTGATTCAATGGTCCAAGTTATAATTAACACTATACATAGTCCAGCACATCTAGGAGAAAAAGCTATGCTAGACAGCATTCAACGCATTTGGTTCAATAAACATTTGCGAGCAGCAGCCAAACAAAAGGTCCGTACCTGTATGATCTGTTGCCAGTTCAACCCAGGAAAAAGCGTTCCCGTAGAACAGGGTGGATTTCATCCTCCTAATCACCCTTTTGAAGTACTCCAGATGGATTATATCCAGATGGAACGATGTCGAGGATTCAAATATGTTCTCGTAGTTGTCTGCGCTCTGTCCCGTTGGACGGAGGCATACCCGGTTTCAGATTACACTGCCCCGACTACTGCCAAACAGTTCGTTCGAGAATTCTTCCCACGATACGGTTTACCACGTGTTGTTCACTCAGATAACGGCCAGCCGTTCTCATCCGAATTAATGAAACATGTTTCACTTCTGTTAGGTTATCAGTGGAAATTCCACTGTGTCCGACACCCCGAAGCAGCAGGTCTCGTAGAAAGACATAATCAGATACTGAAAATCAGATTGTCCAAAATATGCAGAGAGAAAGGTGTCGACTGGGTAGTAGCGTTACCAGTTGCACTCTTTTACATGAGAATGGTAGCACACTCTCGAACAGGGCTATCCCCGTATGAGGTGATCTTCGGCAGACCACCAAATATGTGGGGGACGCCTATACCACGCAAAATAACTGATATTGACTGTAATATGCTGACAGATTACTTGGCTTCCTTGATGTCTGCACTACAATCTTGTCGTTCACAGGTAGCTGCAGCCTTTCCCGACAACACTGAGGTGAAACCCCATGACGTAGTTCCGGGGGACCTTGTGCTTGTGAGAAATTTCGACCGAAAGACTCAGCTGGAGCCCAGGTGGAAGACACCCCAGTTGGTCCTGCTGACCACAAGGACAGCCGTGAAGATTGAAGGCAGAAAAGGATGGATTCATTCAAGTCATATCAAGAAATTTCATGGACTTCCTGCAGATGTAAATAGCCCACCTCGTGTGTCTTCACCAATTGACTCAAAATTACCTCTGGCTGAGGCCGACAGTAAGGAACTCTATAAACTAAAACTAAGGCCTAGACCGTCGGACGATTTGATTGTTTAAGTCCTCTCCTAGGTGAAGCGGTTGAATCTGTCTCCGACATGTATCCCCTAGACCTGAATCATGGACAGTCGCGAAAAATGATGAAACGACAGGCGTATTGTAAATCACTGCGTAGCCATTGCATAGTGACATTATTAATCTTGTTTTTCTTAAGTCTTTTAATAATTACTGCAAGTATATTGTTGCACATATATTACCCTATTGCCAGAAACGTTTACAATGTTACTGCTGAACATTCTTTTAGTGACTTACCCCCGCATGAATTGTCTTATAGACTTGCGCTGCGCAATAACACTTTCATTAGTATGTTACATCATTCCCACCAGACTAGTAATGCTACTAATTGTTGGGTGTGTGGCCGGCTCCCTCCCTATCAGAATTATGAAGGAGTCCTGCCTTTCTTTCCACATCCGTTTACACATAATGGCTCCTGTGGAGCGTGGTTTAGTTTAATCAATTCCATAGACTCAGATACAGCCGTTTACCAAGACCATTGGGTATGGGGAAATCTGAACCTAGTTTTATTCAAAGTCTGTTACCCTGACAAGGAGGGTCGCCCCAAAGGAACAGGAACTGATCTAGAAAATGAAGTATATGGATTAGGTAACTTTACACCTAATCTCATGATTCTAAATGTCGAATCCGAAGTTGAACTAGTTTTACCAACCATGTCAGTATTCCCAGCGAAGGGTGAATTGTGTGTAAGAAAGGTTGGTTCCATACATATGGGCCATAGTAAATGCACTACTACAGTAGAATTCAGAGATCAAGGCAAATTTTCATTTAGAGCTTATCGCCACTCCTACTTTATATGTGGTCAGACCGCATATATGCGTCTACCTCTAGACTGGGATGGTACCTGCTACATTGCATTTCTTTTGCCACCTGTTTTCCTAGCTCCTCCTGATTATTATAGAAATATTCATTTAGTACACAACAGAGAGCGGAGAGATCTCCCAATTGTCGATTATACTGAGACGGCATGGGACAAGTATGTAGATTTTAATAAAGGCATCTTTCCCTATATAGGTACTGTTACTAATAGTAAGCTGATACGTAGATTAACTAGAACCCTTGAAGCAGTAGTGAATGAAACTATTTCCGCCTTAGGCAATTTAACAGAAGAGCAGTCTGCTATGCGGATTGTTGTGCTTCAAAATCGTCTTGTCCTTGACGTCATCCTGGCTGATAGGGGCGGAGCTTGTAGGGTCATCGGATCCAGCTGCTGCGTATTCATACCAGAAAATTCGCCATCTGTATATAAAGCTATAACTCGCCTTCATAAGATTATAAGCCAGATACACCAGAACCCAGGCACTTGGACTTGGTCCAGTTGGTTTTGGAGTGTGATATCAGCCTGGGGATGGAGAGTTCTATCATTCCTAGGTATTGGCCTTCTCATACTATTCAGTTGCTGTCTATGTCTGCAATGTGGACCAGTGATCTGTGGTCTGTGTACCACATCGTGTATTCCACCACCAAGATTTCATTCGTCACGGAAGAAGAAAGAAGAACAAATGATGTTATATGAACAGATCAATGGATTGATGAAGATTGATATCTCTTAACGGGCAAGTAGGGGACAAGGAGGGAATGTGGAAATATGGATTTTTCTGGTCAGTTATGTCCCCTATCTTGGACCCCAACGGTTCTATGTGCATGTTACAAGTACATGTATGTTCCCTCCAGTTCCAGTTATGAAGACGCAAACACATGTGCGTCCACCGTCAACATGTCCTCTGTCAGATCCGCCATGAATAGGCCGGATATTCCATTCCTAAGTATGAAAGGCCACCGGTTTTATATGGTTCACTTATGCCATTTCACAGTCCAGGCAAGTAGGCCCTGATTCTGTCATCAAACTCTTCTTGCCTTCTGCCTCTGAAAACTCCGGTCTAAGCCCGCATCTGTGACCATGAACTTTGTCTCATTCCCTGCGCGGCTCACGAAGCCTGACATCAGCCTATTCTCTGCCAAGAACTGTATTTCACCTTCGAGTTATCTGCTTCGCCCCTCAGCCGATGCATTCCTGTCTAGTAGTTTAAGTAAACATTCCTCCAGCTACCGAGCAAAGGCTCGGCTTCTCTGTCTTTATGCAAGTAATTCATAGCCCTGTTACCATGGAATATTCCTACCCCCTCGCATTTAGTGTAGACACTTAGACGCTTGTACACGCACGCACAGTCAGTATAGAATAGATTCTGTCCGAGAGTCCTTCTTTTGTGGATAACATAGTTCTTTAAACATAGGATGTTAGATATGATTTGGGATTAGGTTGACTTGACCCCCCAGACTTTTCGTCTCCACATGTAGAGCTAAATGTCAAGTCCCCTTCACCCCCTAGTTGCACGTCAATCACACGTCATGCTGCTGCGCGCGCATCTATGCCAAGTATTATCTTATAGATCCACCTATATATGACATCGTAACCAATTATGTTCCTTTTTACTCCTTATTACACCCATTTTCGGTTACGCATATGAATCGTCATTTTCCTTATCAATTGTTACGCCTACCGCATTCGCTTCATTGTAATGTATGTTCTATAAAAATCATTTCTTGTCAATAAAGTATGTACTTCACTTCCTGAACCTCCGTGGTGATGGAACTTGGAGCAACCGATTATAATCGATCATTGGAATAAAGCCCATTCCGAACCTCTAATACCACGGATTCTGCCTCTTATTTTACTGAGCTATTTTATTATGTTTCTGTATCAAATTAAGTCCCGGTAATGAATTTTATTTACCACAAAACGACGCCGTTACAACCGACAAACACAGTCATACCATCAACTTATTTCTAAACTTAAAGGCGACAAGACGATTGTGATCCGTCAAAGCGACAAAGGAGGCAATATTGTCTTACTAACAAAAGAACATTATAACCAAGAAGCCTTCAAGCAACTTAACGACAGAGACTGTTACACCCGCATAACTGCGGCAGAAATACAGTCATCCAGTAATGACTTTAGGAACAAGTTGACCTCGTGGAAGAGACACAAACTCTTATCTGAAAAGGAATACCATTTTTTGAGAAATGAAAATCCTGTCATTCCCACCCTGTATTTTATTCCCAAAGTGCACAAGGATCCTAACAAACCGCCGGGCAGACCTATCATCTCAGCCCGGGATGGCATGTATGAAAAAACATCACAATACATTGATTTTTTCTTACAGGACTTTGTGAAATCTTTGGATTCCTATGTGCAGGATACAGGTGACTTTTTGCGCAAGATCAATAAGATTGTGTGGAAGGATAATTATCTAATGTTAGCACTTGATGTAACGTCACTATACACGAGCATTAGCCACAATGATGGCATACATGCCATCAAATATTTTCTATCGCGCAAACCAGTACACTTTGAAACTCATAATGAGATGTTGATTGAAATGCTTGAGTTTTGCCTGCTTAACAATAACTTCATGTTTAATAGTTTACTTTATCGTCAACTGAGGGGCGTAGCTATGGGGGCTAGTTTTTCCCCTAGCTATGCCTGCCTCCACATGGGATATTGGGAAGAGATGATTTTACACAGGGATCATGCTAAATACCTCAACGAGAAAGTGGTGATCTGGCTGCGCTTTATAGATGACCTTTTTGTTATATGGGATGGCTCGTTGGAGGAAGCTCATGATTTTATCAAGATTCTAAATGTGAATAACCTGAATCTCCATTTCACGGCAACATGCAGCCAAACCAGTGTCACATTTCTTGACACTGAGGTATACACACAGGCAGGCCAACTTGAAACCAGATTGTTCCGTAAACACACTGCAGGCAACTCGACCCTACATGCATCCAGTGCTCACCCGCCCCACCTTATTAGAAGCATACCGTATGGGGAGATGCTGCGTTTGAAACGTATATGCAGCAATGCAAAGGAGCTTGAAGCAGCACAGTTACTTAGTAGCAAGAGATTCAGGGAGAGAGGTTATTCAATAAGTGTAATTGACAGTGCCATTGCAAGATCCAATACACTCAACCGTGATGATCTGCTTAAAATTACTAGTAGTGCCACTGGCACTACCTTATCTCTGATCAATCAGGAGAGAAAGGACATTGGTTCGACTAATGCCTTTAGATTTATCATGGGATACAGTAAGCAGCATACTGAAATACGTAAAATCATCAACAGAAATTGGCCCACAATACGGAGTGACCCTATCATTGGCCCGCTGCTTCCACAACGGGCTCTTATCACCTATAGTAGGGCCCCAAACATGAGAGAGGCATTGGTCAACACCAATCCTGAAACTATCAACAAAACATCCTGGCTACAACTCAATAGTGGTTTTTACAAGTGCAAGACCTGTAAAGCATGCAACCATGGCACTAACACCAAAGTATACACAGATCCTTTTAGCAACAGACAATACAAGATTAACAAGTTGCTTACGTGTAAAATGGAGTATGCAATCTATCTTCTTACCTGCCCATGTAACCTCAGTTATATAGGTAGTACTAAACTAGCAGTTCACAAGCGGGTCCTGCAACATTTACGAGCTATCTCCAACCAAGATAATACCTACCCCGTTGCTAGGCATTTCAAAGAAACCCATAAAAGTGACATCAAGGGGCTCAGTTACTTTGTCATTGATTCCATCGAACCTAGCAGAAGGGGTGGGGACCGTGAGACTAGGTTACGCAGACTAGAAACACGCTACATACTGCAACTTAACACCAAGACACCATCGGGATTGAACATAACTGAGGATTTACACACGTGTTTGGGCTAAATTGACCTGGTTAACAGAGTATTTACACATCCATTGTAGCCGTTGGTTTTAATGAGTACGAGCAGTGGTATCTATTTGATGAAGATAATTTATGTTTTATCTATCCTTTTAGATTTTACCCTGTGTATTTGATGTGTATTTTTATGGAATTTGAATCAGATGTCAATTGGGCGGATTTTAGCATCTTTTAGGTCATTTGTCTTAAATTATTTAATTGTTTTATCATACAATTATTTATTTAGTATTTTACTATTTATCTTGACAAATTAGTACTGTATTAGTAAATAAATTTTAGCGTATTTGCACATCTGTATCTTTCAAACATTCCATTAAATACTCTGTCTGAGTTAGTGTCCTAACCCCGACTGGTGATGAACTCTCTACCAGTATACTCCCTTAATATAACACCAATTGAATCATTTGTCCCATGATGTTCTTGCCTCAGAGTAACCATGTTTGGTCGCCAGTACTACATGAATATGTCCCACATACGGTACTCCGGTGGCTGTGTCCGATTTCTTGCTTACTGCACTCGACATTCTCTGGTCATTTGACTTTAAGTTCTTTAGTATTCTATCTTTTTAAGCACTTATACACTACACTTTAACATTACACTGTGTTTACGTACTTTAATCAAGGGAGAGCAGTATGCATACTTTATGATCAAAATGAGAATTCATACTAAATGTGAGGATTTTATCTATTTATTTATAATGGAATGTGAGCTATAGGCTGTTTTATTCTCTTTATTATTGATGATATTTTGACAACTACTGTTTACAATTTTGCCTCGGTGAGCTCAGGCATTTATGCTGCTACTACTTGTAAAATCTACTATGAATGGTTTTATGTGCATTGTCAACATACTTCCTCTTCCTTCCAATGTGGTGACAATGTGACCTATTTATTGGTTGTAATCGTTTAGAATGTACCTGTCGTCTATGTCTATGATGACCCCCCCATGTGACCACCCCATGTGATGATGTACATATTCAGCACTAGCACTTTAAATTTGTGGCTCTGTGAGCATCACGCTGTCATGTGATCAAGGCTCTGTGTGAGCCGAAACGTTATGGCCGTCGCTCTGGGCGAATAAAGGAAAAAATGCACCTTAAATTGGTTCGTGTACCGACTTCTTTAGCGTCAGCAAGAGTTTTGAAGCTGATGGAGCTGGTTGATCTGATATATATATATATATATATATATATATATATATATTCACTTAAAAAACCATAGGTTTCACACACGTTATAGTTAGGAATTAGCATTTAAAAAACCTTGCAAATTCACCTAAAAAACCATAGGTTTCACACATGTTATAGTTAGCTGGACATTTCCCTCGTAAAAAACCAATGAAATTACCCCGTTATAGTTAGTGCAGGCAACTATAACTCACGCGACCGCAATCCTCTGCTGATGACGTCAGATATTACATCACTGTATTTAGACACCTATTTACCCATGTCTTCTTCCATTAATCTTTAGCTATACATATATTACAAATATTTATTTTTCAGAAAGACACATATGTAATCAGTGATGTAATATCTAACGTCATCAGCAGAGGATTGCGGTCGCGTGAGTTATAGTTGCCTGCACTAACTATAACGGGGAAATTTCATTGGTTTTTTACGAGGGAAATGTCCAGCTAACTATAACATGTGTGAAACCTATGGTTTTTTAAGTGAATTTGCAAGGTTTTTTAAATGCTAATTCCTAACTATAACGTGTGTGAAACCTATGGTTTTTTAAGTGAATTTGTATGTTTTTTTAAATGCTAAGTTATGTATTTATTAATATTTTTTCGCGCACCGTGCGCGCGCTGTGGGCACTCGGAGCGCTTCGCGCACCGAGCGCCCACGATGCGTTGTGCGTGCCGTGCGCGCACGGTGCGCGCACCCCGCGCTTTTTTTCGGAAAAAAAACAAATTTTTGTATCACCCTTGGGGGTCCTTCAGTGACCCCCTGACAAAGGCTAGGGGGTCAGGAACTGTCCACCCTGCCCCCTTTTCACGTTCTCCACCTTTGTTTTTCACTGCCTCAGACTGCGAGAGACAAAATGGCGGATGACACTTCCTGATTTTGACCGATTCAAATGTTTACTGACATCTAACAACCAATCAGAATTGCGCTCGCGCACGTCACCGTGCGCGCACGGTGCGCGCACAGTGCGCGCTTAGAGATATATATGTACTTTTAACTGAAGTTTTCTCAGGAACTACTGAACAGATTGACTCCAGATATTCAAAAGGCACATCCCTGACCTGAGGACTACCTCTCTGCCAAATTTCAAGTAATTCTGTTCAGCCGTTCGGGCTGTACCTTGGGCTAAATGTCCCTATGGAAAAATGCATGGGGAAAACGCGTTTTGGGACCCCCCTTTTTTCTCGGCCCCCGCTTGACTAATCACCCCAAGACTTTCAGGGTAGGAGCGGTGCAGAGCGCCCCACCTATTTTGAACAATTCGCGAGGATTCGGCAACCGGCGCCAAAGTTATTCAAAATAGAATTTTCAGAATTCCTATGGAAACACGGTCCTAACTATAACTACCTACTGGCGACCGCCAGTAGATTATATATATATATATATATATATATACATATATATATATGTTTTCCCTTTATTATCTAAAAAACTACTGAACGAATTTACACGATTTCAACAAAACCACACTTTCTGGACCAAGACCTTTCTCCCTGCCAAATTTTGCGTAATTCCGTTCAGCAGTTTGACCTGTAGCCTTGTCTAAAGTTTCCTATGGAAAATCCTTCGAGAAAACATGTTTTCACACACCCCTTTTTTCTCATCCCCCCTCCACTAATCACCCCTGAATTTCAAGATAGGAGCTGATCAAAAAAGAGAAACGTTTTGGAAAATTTCGTAAAGAATCGTCAAACGACACCAAAGTTATAAGCAGATGGAGAGCTCCAGGAGGAGGTCCGCGCAACCCCCATCCCAACATGAGTGAAGCCCCGTGACATACGGAGACCCCAGCGGGCACCCGCAGCCCCAGCGAGCACCCGCTATTATTTTTTAGAAATGCCCCCGGGACCTAGCCCACCCCGGGGTCCCATTAAAATAAAACACGGAAAGCCGCGACCCCAGCACAAATTATGCCGATTTAAAATAAATAATTAAATGGGGGGCCCTGGGGGTCCTTCTGGGACCCCCTGACCAAGCCTAGGGGGTCAGAGTGTTTCTACTCTGCCCCTTTCTCTTGTTTTCTATCTTTGTTTCTCTGTTTTCAGGCGACTCACTTCTTCCGAGCCACAAGATGGCTGCCAAAACTTCCTGGTTTGGAGTGTTGGCAGCGAATCACAGTGAAGTTCGTGCATGGGACTAAGGCTCTGGCCAGATATCAAAACTTGTATTTTTCTACTTTCTCAGTAACTACTGAATGGATTCACACCATTTAAAAAAAAGATCGCTTTCTGACCCACGCACTACCTTTGAGCCAAATTTGGTGTAATTCCATTCAGTAGTTTCATCTGTTGCCTTGCACAAAGTTTCCTATGGAAAATTGATATTTTCACTCTTCTACCTTTCTGCCAAATTTGGGGTAATTCCGTTCAGCAGTTCGGGCTGTAGCTCGTCTCAAAATATCCTATAGAAATTAACATGGGGTAAATGCGTTTTCGGACCTCCCTTTTTTCTCAGCCCCCGTTTGACGAATCACCTCCAAACTTTCAAAATAGGAGCTGACTTAAAAAGTGCAACTTTTTGGAAAATTTCATAAAGATCAGTTAAACGACGCCAAAGTTATTAGCAAATTAAAAAATGCTTTTCCTATGGAAACTAGGTTGCAACTATAGCTATCTACTGGCAGACGCCAGTAGGAAATATATATATATATATATATATATATATATATATATATATATATATATAAAGCACACATATGTCAATGTCAACACATTACTAGAATGTGATGATACAGCACCACTTTCCACCCCATATAGCGGAGATCAGCAAAATCAAGACAACTCAGGTATCTTCACTTGACAAGGAGCTCAACCATGGGTGCCTGACCTTGTTGAGCTTCTTCTTGCAGCCCCTGCATTAACCAGGTAGCCAACCCCAGCAAAAAATTGAGTGTTGATCTAAAGGTCACATCCCTTCATGATGCTGAGGAGGGCCATCTTGGGAGAGGTGCCAATATTTATACCTGGTGCCCACTTTGAAGTAGAATATTTTGGAGGTTTCCACCCCACAGGTGTTTGGAATGTCATGCCTCCCTGCCCTGGTCACTGTATGTCTGGGGTCATAAAAGACTAGTACCAAACCCATTTAGGGGAGTGCAAAGGCACGGCCTGTGTGATGTGCAAACCGAGTGGGTGACAGGTCCTCCCCCTCATCAAGTCAGAGATGGCTGATCCTACCATCACCTATTGTCCTTTGTCTTCCCGTTTGAGACCAACTATCAGCTACACCTAGTCTTGTGAGCCAGTTTACAGGCTGCAGGCACCAAATCTTTGGGACAAGAAAATCCCAACTTATTAAGGTGACCTTTCAGAACAGTGACTTAGAATCCAACTTTGCCATTAAAGAGGGCTTTAAATTGCAATTGTTTAACCACCAAACTCGACCTTCTTATCTGCTCGAAATTGAAAGTTACCACTTATTAAATGTAACAGGGGAACCTAATGTTATCCTATGGAAGCGGTAGGCCTCACAGTACTGAAAAACAAACGTAGGAGTTTTTCCCTAAGAGGAAATGCAAAAGTTAAAAATGATGCCCAGCTTTTCATATATTCTGCACTCTTCCCTCTGGGTTGAGTAGGGCCTACCCTAGGGGTGACTTATACACGTTAAAAAGAAAGGTTTAGGCCTAGCAAAAGATTTGTATTGCCAGGTCAAAATGGCAGTTTAGAGTGCACACACAGGCTGCACTGGCAGGCCTGAGACTTGTTTTAAAAGGGTACTTAAGTAGGTCACACAATAAGTGCTGCAGGCCCACTAATTGCATTTTAATTTACAGGCTCTGTACGACTTTACTAGGGACTTATAGGTAAATTAAATGTGCCTTTTGGGTGTAGGCCAATTTCACTGTGGTTAAAAGAGAGTGCACAAGCACTTTAGTATTGGTTATCAGTGGTAAACTGTGCAGAGTCCTGAAGCCAGCAAAAATAGATGGATGGAAGGCAAAATGTTGCTGGAAAACAACTCCAAGAATGTCAGGTCAGACAAACAGTATTTTGGATGTGATCAGGCACAGGCACTGTGGAAATCATGATCATGGAAGTACTTCTTCAGACTAGAGTGAGATCCTGGGTGAACCTAAGAAGCAAGTCTCTGTGGTGGGTTAGGAAATAGTAGGTTATAATCAATCCCTGTTATGAAGTGAATGTAGTGGTACCTAGTTCTAAGAATGCAGTGAATTATGATGAATTGCTGTACGTAGGGTTCAGCAGAGCATTGTGGTCCAGCGTCTATCGGATGATTTTACAAAACTCTAGGATGGTAGTGATGGTTTTAACAGTTGTACATCAAAATCTATAGTTTAGCAATGTACAATACTATTCTGAATAGTTTGTGGTGCCCCTCAGGGTAAAGAAACATCCCACTACCAAAGATGTAAGATGAACAGGATTTTCCCCCCAAAAAAGGAAAAAGCCTGTCCTAACATATGTTTACATATAGATATACCCTGACACTCAAATGTTATAATGACAGTGGCACATACATTTCAACTTTTACTTAAGCAATTCAGTAGTTAGTACTGTGAGTACTATAACAGTGATTAATATTTTTATCTCACAAAGATAGAACCAAATATATCATTAGATATTCATCAGAAAAAAGAACATCATACAATATATATTCTTAGCAAAGTTTAATCTTATATAGTCAATGAGAGTTCCATATCATATGCTTTAAACACACAAGGTATATAATTTCGAACCAATTCCAGACATATCATTTCAGGTTCCAATATACATTGTCTATGTTTTCTGTTTTTGCTGAAGCAAAATCATAACCAAATGCAGAAATTCAAATATTGAAGTTGTTTTTCTTCCCCAAAGTTGGTGTTTCAGGAGGAATCAGAGAAAAAGTCCCGTCGGGGAAACAATCCAAGACAGCCGACACGTGTTTCGTTACTATAAGTAACTTTATCAAGGCTTGTAATCTGTGTAAGATGGCATAAATGCACAAATAAGGCAAAGACTGGCATGAATAATCAGAGTATGATCCTATGGTAATGGGTCACTCCTTAGTTTGGTTCACAAATATTGAAGTGCGTAAAATGTGTCCAGATTAAAAGGACCTCATAAAAACGAAATAACTGCAACTGCAATTCTGGCTTCAGTCCGTGAAGCCAGAATTGCAGTTTTTCGTATCGAATACAAGGACCTATCAAAGTCCTTGTACCTCCACATCATCACTGCCCTTGCGGACAAGGCAGATATTTAGCCACTGAATATTCGAAAACTATTAGAATATTTACCAATGTTTTTATGAGGTCCTTTTAATCTGGACACATTTTACGCACTTCAATATTTGTGTTCACCACCACAATGTTAGGTGGAAGCCATTTGGGATATAAGTGCTATTTATTGTTTGACACATCCACCTCCAAGCACAAAATCAACCACCACCCCTGCAATGTAGTCAGTATTTTTTCCAAATAAAAAAATATTTTTTAAATATGCTACTTCCACTTTAGATGACTAGCATGACATTATTTTTCCTGAATTCCAGCATTCACTCATCAACGCTATTAATTAAAGCATACCATCATCTACGTGTCGTCATTGTGGTGGCTGGCTAATAAACAGGAGCTGATGCTGTGCCTGAAGACTGACTTGTCACCATCCTCAGGGTGAGATGACTAGTGCTTCACTTTGGTAAAGGAAGATGTAAGTTACCATAAGAGTGTGACCACTGTTGATATAGCTAACAAGGGAGATTCATCTATGGGTGCAATCATCCCGTGTTGCCCCAGGTTTCAGTGGCTTCAGTTAGAGGATCGTTTGGACTGCATCTACCAGATATGCATCTACCATTTAGGATTGAATTTTATTGTGATTTGAATCCACAACCAATGCACATATATTTATGGGCCTAATGGGACTGCAACGCTTTGGATGGTGTTCTCCACAAGCCATTGTGAGCCTTTAAGTGATTCTCTAGATGTGCACCCAGAATGATATACTTCCATATAAATGCTCATTAGCTGATTTATAAAGTTATTGATATGTTCCACAAAAAAAAATGTATTTCCCATCATCCATAATCATCTGGTCCAATGTGCAAATGGATTTATGTTTTGCTAATCGTTTAGATTTAGTGGGGGTGAATTATAGTATAGTGGACAGCACTCTGTTGCAAACATCAAGAAGTACCCTGTCATCCAAAATGATGGCCATCTGCCCTATTTAGAGTCGAGAGGACAGTCAGCTTTCAGTCATTGGAGGACCTTGTTCTCCCTTGACAGAAAGCTTCCTCTGATGGACCGATACAGTACGGGCCGTCGAAGGGAGGACATTAACCACCCACCCTAATTAGGGTGGATGGCGTAATGTTCTTTTTTTCATTTTGGCACTGCCAGTTAGAACCTTACGTGAGGGACATAAAAAAGAGAAATTCTCCAACAGCCTGCGAAAAAGCTCCCTTGGTGTAGAGGTCATGATTTTTTTTTTTTTTTTTTAACAAACTCCCACTTTCGAAGCTTGCTTTTGAAAAACAAAAAAAATAATAAATTGAAGGCAATGTACTATGCTGAATATAATGTAAGTAGGTTGTATGACCTAACAATAGTTAGGCTACAGTAAGTTTTATTAATGAACTTTAGTAGGCTTCATCTTGTATTACTATAATGCCTTGTGTTGAATGAACTTTGAGCAATTGCCAGAAATAATATGCAATATTTTAATGCCTACTTATTTTCTAGTGAGTCCGGGAAAGTGAAATGGAAGTCCCTGTAAAAAGGTATTTGTGCTTTATGTGACTGTGGTGTGTTAGCTAAATTTTGGAACAGAAAGGAAAACAACCTTTTTTATTCATTGTTTGGGAGCTGAAAGATTTCAGGTATTTGAAGCTTACCAGACTTAGGAGTGCAGGAAATTCAAAATGAGGCAATGAACAATTATGAGGTGTGCATTAGGAAGATAGACAAACATTTTAATCCAAAGGTTAATTCCATTTTTTAAAATGAAGGATTCATTCAAGGAGTGTCATTTTGTTATGAAGGAACATTACCTGGACATGAACTGGAATGGGTTACAATAGCTTTGAGAGGTTTGCGTGCTACCTGTGAATTTAAAGATATGTAAGAAGAACAAATACAACTCTAATTTTCAAACAAGGAAGAATTGTTTGGGTGAGGGCATGTATAGTGTGTTTATGTGCTATACTACAGCATTTGACATCAACCATTCACTATCTGGAACACAAAGTAATGTGCAAATTATGAAGAAGGGGGAGACATTTTGCCAGATGTACCTTAGCACAATGATAGACTGAGGATAATAAAGAATTAGAAAGGTGATAGTGATTGAGCTGGTGGTGAAGGAACACTTGTGGAGGAAAGGGGCCCATACAGTATAATATATGTGTAAGATAGATCAGTACATGTGGTGGTAGGGTAGAGAGCTATGTATACTTTAATTCTTTAAGCTTGCTTAAGGAAGGGTAAGCGAAGAGTGGGGGTTAAAGGGTCATGAGCTTTCCTAGATAGAATTTCAGATAGGGATACAGTTTAGATTCATTAAAAGAAGCATAAAATTCAGGTGTAATGTGTTGGTAAAGGAGACCAGGTGACAGCACGTTCCCTGAATTGGATTTGTTCCCTGACGTCTTCATGGAGAAATAGAGGTGTGAAGAAGAAAAAACAGGCTGCACTAGTTAAACCCATAGGGTCCGACCCACAAAGGTATCTTTGGTCTTGAACACAAGTTTTTTGCTGAAAATGCCACCATTTATATCTGCCAGCAGTTTACAAAGAGATACCTGGCAGGTGTAAATGAATTTACTACTGCAAATGTGTCCACCACCAGTAAGAGAAATGTGGAGTACTGAATCCCCCAACCAAGTGGAAGTGGCTATGAAAAGGCGTGGTTTCCCTTTTAAATTTATGAGCCTTCACAAACATGTACGTTTTTAGGCATTTAAAAAGTTCACACCCTGGAAATGGTCGGAAATGTACTCCAGGCTAGAGTAACTCCTTTTCCATGATGCGAAGGGGAACAGATTACCACCCGATTTGGTGGGGATACTATGAAAGAACATTCTTCAAGGTGAACATCGTTTTCTTAAAAAAAAAGTTGAAAAATGTGCATACCCAAGGCATTTCCCCTATGCTCAAGTATATGCTATGGAATTTTCTCTACTGGGGAATGGAAGCTCGGGACGTGTCAAATGATATTCCGCCACAGCATGGAAAGCATGGCTTTCAACGCCTACTTCTGGGAATTTCTGTGAACTGTTTTTTTTTTATTATGTTCAGGTAGAGATATAAATCTCCACCCAAACGTTTAAATTTTTTCGTGAATCAGGCCTGTAGTGTGAGATGTGCCTTCAGGAATCTGTGCCAGAAGAACTTAATGATTTCGAGAGGACAGAGTACTCAAAGCACTGTAGTTTTGCCCTACGGTGACAGTTCGTGAGGCTTTGAGTAAAATCCAATTATGTATGTATTTGCGGACTCTGAACAGAGAATTTGATTCTTGTTGCCACATGTTGAGATGTTGTTGGAGCGTTAGGCAAGGCTCAATGTTTTTCTAACCTAGATTTCACATCAGCATATTCCCAAGCAGAACAGCAACATTCAAGTTACACTTTAAAGTATTTACACTACCTGATGTACCTGATGGATCAGTCTGTCTGTCTGTCTGTCTATCTATACTAATATATTTTAAACCACTCTCAATCTTGTAAATTATGCGTATTATAGGTGTTTTGTTCGGCTAGGACCTCTGGAAAAGGAATGTCAGAAGGTTGGTGAAGCTTGGTGCTTGAACCAAAAAGTTCTGCCTCTTTGAACTTATTCTTGGCTAAGAGGATAAAGAGTAACTTTTCTCTTGGATCTGAAGATTTCTTATTTGATGGTATAGCGAGACGCGACTGATCAGATATGGTGGAATAAGTTGTCCAAACAATTAAAAACCTAACAATCCATTTAAACAATTCTGTCTCTAACTAGAACTTATTTGGTCGTAATGCCTGAAATAGGCTTTCCCTCGTCCCAACTCCACTAAAGAGTCTTAGGATGGCATTTTGACCTTTTAGTAAGGCACTTATCCGGGTAGTCAGTAAACTAGAATAGAGTAAGTTACAGTCATGTAGTCTTTAGCTAATTACATCCCTAAAAGCTAATGTTTTGTGTGTTGGGGACAACAGATTCAGGATTAGCCTTAGTTTACTGAATTGGAGAAACAGCTACTTACCACTGTTCCTACTTGGACACTGAGAGTCAAGGCAGCACCAAACTTAAAGTCATATTTATGAGGATGTGGCTCAGCGCAGCAGATCACCTTGCTGTGCTGCGCTGCGTCACAGGGAAAGGACAGGAATGCACAGTATTTAAAAGAATATGGCACATTCCTGTCCTTGTCCCTGTGCTGGAGCCGTTTTGACTGCCTAGCGCCAACAAAGGCACCCTCGCCCCATGGTGCAAGGGTTCCTCTGATGCATGATGGATTGTTTTTGTGCAGGATGGGGAACTTTCCTGCATGAAAAAATCCTCAGAGGTATATTCTCCTATCTATGTGTGCTGCAGAATGCATCACATATACAAAGAGGTAGTAACATGGAGAAACAAAGATATTTCTCCTCGTTACGACTCCCCTGGGAAGGCGTGTCTTTTTTGTGCTTTCCCAGGTTTTCCAGTTTCTTAGCTCTAAATAAAATTATCACAAACTCAGCAGTGTTGAATTGAGGATCATTGTAATCCATTCAGTCTACCTTAATGTGAGAAATGGGGTCTCTTAATTGGCAGGGGAATACACCCTCGTCCAAGTAGGGACCACCACTCTATTCAGGTGAGGTCCAAACCCTCTAGAGAGTCCTTTCCCACAATCTGGTAACTTGGCGCAGAGCAGGCAGACTTAACCCACAAGGCAATGTGTAAAGTATTTGTGTAACACACACACACTTAGCCACCCAATGAGAACACCGCAGAAAAAGACTCCACACAGGTTTAGAAAAATAGAAGCTCCTATTTAAATATCAAGGAATGAGGTCAAATACAACGAAAATCCAATCAGGGGATTAAACATCATACACCTCTATGTTTCAAGGATTGCTTTTTACGAGACGAACAACTGGGTTTGTATTAGGGCCTTTATGGTAGTTTTAGAGTCCGTACAATGATCGGCTTCTACCCCAGATAGTGTGTTTTCGCTTTTATGTTTAGCAGTCTTGGGAGATAAAAAAAAAAAGAGTCACCCAGATAAGGCCCGAAGTTATCTTTTGGCCTCACCAGACCAGCAGTCAAGACTGCACGAGCCCAGCAGGCACCGTACCTTTGCGAAATTCCTGCAGCCGCCCTGAGGCATGTCGCGTTGCAGCCTGGCTTTACCTGGCATGCTTTGGCAGCACGGGTCGTGCAGCCGGAGGTTCCTGAGGTGCGGTCCCGTCCGAGGTGGAATCGCTACCCGGATGATGGCTCCGGTTTGCGTTCCGGGCTTCCCTTGAAAGAACACAAGCCCCACAGGAATAGCGGCAGCGGTTCCTATCTGCACAAACGTCTTGAGTGCCAGTTGCTGCGTTTTCCTGGCACAAGTGATGGGAAGTTCGTGGGAGCATCTAGATGCCCAGGCAACAACACACCACGCTTACTTTTCAGCAGCGCCCGTTATCGCTCCGTTGTACTCTCACAAGGTGAGGTGCTGGCAAGGGGAGAATGGTGCAGTGGCTGTGAACACGCAGATCACAGAGTCTTTGTGGTCCCTGGTACTTTGTGGAGGACAGGGGCCAGCAAGCCTTGGACACTCTGGAGATGTCCTTCAGTTCTCCCTGGCAGGGCAAAGATCAGCAGGCAGTAGGGCAGCTCAGCAAAACGGGGTAGCAGTTGCTGGAAACAGTCAAACTCCCAGTCCCAGCAGCCAGCGTTTGGGGTAGGTCCACCGACATTCTCGCGGTAAGAGCATGACACTGTACTACAAGGTGTCTTTACATGCCGGGAGTCGATGTTGTGAGCCAACAACCTAACTAGGGTTGGCTGACCGTATTTACAGGTACCACACTTAGGGTGCTGTTTGTGGTCTATCATCGTTACCTAACTAGACAACCACAAGTAGTGTAGATAAACTGTTTGCTTGGTCCTGAAGAATTGTCCCAAATCCCAAAGATAGCTCTTTTTGTGCCATGGTAAGGTGGATTTTGATATGCAACAAGAAAGGCAGTTGCTGACAAAATTAAGTTGCAGTTGAGTAGCAAGCGTGTTGGTCTTAGGTATACAATGTTAAGGCACATTAAGGTCTAGTTTGGTATTTTACAGATGTGCCTCCTTTCAAGTGGTTTGGAACATGGTTTTCTTTGATGGAGCTGTTAATCGGTTGGCATATGAGAGATGTGTACAGTGGGTGTTTCGTCTGAAAAGCCACAGTAGTGCAGAATCCATGGGGGACCCTGTAGACTTTGAGGCCTGTAAGTGTGGTTTGATCTCTTCTAGGGAGTAGTGGGCACTATGGAGAAGTCCTTATAAAGATATGGAAGTGTGATGGGTCTTCGACACCAAACAAAAACTTATACTTTGATACCGTCTACTACCCTTCTGCCCATATTAATGGCAAAAGTCCAGCAAATGTTTCTTCAATAGTTTATGAGACATTAGCCAATTTCATCTGAGCATCATACCTAAAAGATTAATTGAATAATAAAGTGTCTCGGCAGGTGACAGCTGCAGACCACAATCAATACAGAAATGATATGGGGATACAGTAGCCCAACTAAATAACAGCAATTTCGTATGACATATTATTTGAAACAGATGATCTGTTATTTAAGACCCATGCTTGGTGCTTGAGTGGGAAGCATTTTGAAAAAACACACTTCTTGTATCTTTGGCTCAATTATAAGCAGACACTGCAACTTAGGACATGTTAAATATCCAATGGTAAGTTCAAATGGAACCACTGTTTTAATTAAACTTAAATGACTCATATTCCTTTAGATTTATTTGGTTGCCCTATTTATTGTATACTAGTGTTTGTGGTGACAAACTACATGGAAGGGTGTCTTCCCATTGCAGACCTGACCGCAAGAACTCAAAGTTCACCACTTTTCCCCCCATCCAGGACCCATTACTTGTACAACAGAGCCCACACCAGATATAATGTTGACACTTGACATGATGTGGTGCTGACCCTAAAATAATGATGATAATTCTTGGCTGTAGGAGAGTAGGGTCTGCTATCCTATGGTCACCCCAAATTTTTGCTTTTTGCTTCACTGGTTTTTGACATATTGAGGCTGTGGGCCTGCCAATCAGACCCCCAGCCTGCTGTTCTCTCTACTAAATTAAAACTATGCACCCTAGGTGCATAACCAATTGGAAGTGGATCACCCTGTCAGCCCCTGTACCAGTGTACACTAGGTACCCAGGGCATTGGTGTACCCAAGGCCTGCCAAGGGCTGCAGCATGTATTATGCCACCCCAGGCTTGGCCTAACAATTTGACACAACTGGCTGATCACTCAGCTGGGGTAAGTTGGTGTAATCACCTCTTACTTAGGTGTAGTATACCTATACCTAACCTTAAATGGGACACCTGGTAACCTATAAGTCACTCCTATGGCAGGCCTTAACAATCCTGAAGGCAGAGTGCTTGGTTCCATGTGAGATGGTGCTCTGGCATGAGCTGAGCCTGTCTGCAGTGGTCGGAACAACTTCCTTCTACTGTTTCCAGATATCGTCATACCATATACTCTTAAGTGCATTATGAACCTCGCGGTTAAATGCTATCTTTGGTTTGGCTTTATCAAAACATGTCGAGTAAGGTGTCATACGAATTGGAATACTAACCCCTCGCCAATTCTGGCGACGGGGTTAGCATTCCACCCTTCTAGAGGGACACGACATGTACAGTACCTGAAACCCGGGTAAAATCAGACATAGCCTCAGCTCCACAAAATGGATGCTGCCACCACAGACACAAGTCTGCCCTCCTGCTGCTGGGAGTCCTTCCAGCTTGGGAGGTGTGGACAAAGGGTTTCCTGCCAGGGGAGGTGCGTGCACCACCCCAGACAGGATTTTGTGTATTGGTCAGGTAGGGCTTGAAAGAAACCAGACATGCCTGTGGCTCACAAGGAGCCTCGGTGCATATGCCAGTTCAAACCGGTCCTGGGGCACACCAGTCCCGGGCCTGGGGCGAGCTGGACAAAGGATTGGGGGTGTAACCACCCCCCTTCCTGGTCCCACCCATAGGGAGGGACCTAGCAGGTAGTCCGGCCCCTAGAATCCGCTTAAAGGTAGGAGCTGTGTCCTAAGACTGCAGACATCCTGGAATCAACTTGAAACTAAGAAGAAGACGGGAACTTCGACATTCTGCTGCACAGAAGACTGAAGAAAATCTCCCCTGTGGTCAGGGAGTGACCACCTTGCTAACGCAAGCACCATCCAGCGAATCAACGTCTGCTTTGCCGCCGCCTCCCGCCGGAGCCCGAGCCCAGAGACTGACAAGACCTGGACCTCCAGACCTCTCACCGGCCGATCCACAGTCCCTGCAAAGAGGAGACCCGTGGAGGCACCGAGACACGTGGAGCCAGCCATCTTGAAACGACTACGACAAGCTGACCAGTGCAACAACCGAGGCTCCCTCCAAGTTGTGCTTTGGGTCCTGAGAAGCCCAACCCTCGAGCAGCATCTGCACCAAAGGTGAGCCCTCCAGCATCTCCACGATCTGCGTGGGGCCCTTCTGCATTTTGCCACTCGACGCGCCTAACCGGTTGCTGGCCCGCTGGCTAGTGGCCATCTTGGCGACGAAATCTACGACAAACACCGCTGGTCTGGTTGCTCCAGACTGGCCCTTGCTCCCCTCCAAAGGAGCAGTCCCTCTGACCTTGCTGGTCAGAACCATCAGCTTATCTCCTTGCCTACAACAATTGCTTTTGCCAAGGCTTGTTTGCTTCGATCAAGTCGCCGACACCGCCGACAGCGAGAGCCTGCGTGGGACAGCTCGTGACTCGACTCCTGGACGTCGTCGACCTTCAGGGACCACGTGGCTGCAGAGTCAAGCTACACCTTCCTTCCTGTTTGCACCCGACATCGCCTGGTACCCACCTGGTGCCACGCTGGTCACTGGCTAGTGACTGTGAACACTGTCCCCTCTGCTTACAGGTCTTCAACATCTCCGATCCGCTCTTGGATCCACTGCATCTCTCCCGGACCGACCGCCTGCAGCATCTTTGTCTTCAAGCTCCACGGAACAGATAGAAGAAACCCGACGCACTTCGAGGCCTATGCACCCGCTTCCTGTGGGTGAGGTAAAGCTGACACTCCTGTGCCCAAGTGTAGTATTACATCTCTAGTGCCTGTGTTCCAAATCTTAAGTTCCTAGGTCATCCGGAAGATTCCTTTTGCAGTAACTTTGCACTTTTTACGCACCCATTGAAACCTATGGGAGCACGCGTGTGACTATTTGCTCTGCACACGCCACCCGTGGACCTCCTGGTCACTAACTGACGTTAGCTCCTTGTAGGCCCAGCGATTCTAGAGGCCCTAGGCCTTTTCCCTTTTCTGTTCGTGGTACTTATACCACTATTTTAGTATATGGTTCGAGTGGCCACCAGGGCCTATCCATATAAAGTGCAACTTCTGTGTATTCTGTGATAATCTTGTTTGACGATTTGTGCTCCTGTGCTCATAAAGAGACTAGGGGTTACTTTGAGAAATAAATACATATATATTTTGAATATATATCTGTGTGGTGTCCTTTCATTGGTATAAAAGGGGGTTACTATTGGTAAAACAGCTTGCTTAACACGCATCACGAGTTTAGCCTCAAAGACTGCTTAGCCTACGCTACCACTAGGGCAGCTAGTCCAAAAAGGTTGACTTACAACCACACCATAAGGGTTGCTTGGCATGGTACAAGGTGGTCACTAGAACTAGTGAACAGCATATACCAGGCCAACTTCTCACATTGGTGAGCAGCGGTTGGATTTGAGCTTGCTGTGTTTTACCATTGTAATCTCTTGGTTACCAATTGAAAGATCACATAGGTACCTGTAGGTACATATAAAACAAGATTAGATATACTTAAGTTCTACTGAACTTAGTTGTTGTAGAGCAAAGGGAGTAGCACACCCTGACTACAACTACTAGATAGGTTTAGTAGGTAAACCCAAGTGTAGGTAGATTGCAACACATCCACCCACACTTAAGAGCAATGGCCGGGGCAGAGGGGTCCACTGTACCCATCTCTGTCGAGAGTGACCCCCAGAGGGCACCATCCAGCTTTGCTACCCTTAATCAGAATGAGCTCAGGCATTTGGCAACTCTTAGAGGCCTTAAACAGCCCAAGAACCCAAACTCTGCTGAGCTCAGAGAGCTCTTACAGAATGATGAGAATCAGAGAGCACTCAAGAAAGCTTCCCAGTTAGCCCCCTCAGCGTCAGGAACAGGAGGCCCCCCTTCTGAAGATACTACAGAGGTACCCAGTTCCAATAGCCATCCCTTAGATGAGAATCATACTACAGGGGAGGAAAGTGGTGAGGATACAGAAAGTAGTGATGATGAAGGGAGAACTAGCCCAGTGCCAAGTTTTATACTTGGCCCAGCTAAACCAAGGCTATTGGGGACTGACAGTGGGTTCACCCCACTGGATCTCCCCAGTGGACTTAACACAGGGCTTGGAAGGCAAAGGAATCGCTCAGGTGACTCCAATGCTTCCCATGGCTCTAGAGGCTCTCAAGGTCACTCCAGGAGAAGGATGACCACCCCTCAGAGAAGGGAACATGAGGCCAAGATGCAAGAAGCCCAGCTGAGGATCAGGAAGCAGGAGCTAGAAGTAGCCCTGATGGAAGAGAAACTGAGCAAGGCTAGACAGCATAAAGAGAGTGGGTCTATACCCACTGGTGGCAGCATTGTCCCTAAGGACAAAGATAGGGTTTTCGATAATAGAAACCTGTCTAAGGTTGTGCCCCCCTACAAAAGTGGGGATGACATCCACAAGTGGATAACTGCTCTTGAGAGAGCCTGCAAAGTACAGCAGGTTCCTGAAGACCAGTGGGCAGCAATCCTCTGGCTCTCCTTTGAAGGAAGAGGCAGAGACAGACTCCTCACTGTTAGAGAAGAGGATGTCAGAAACTACAGAGTCCTGAAGAG
Source organism: Triturus cristatus (assembly GCF_964204655.1). NCBI lineage: Eukaryota > Metazoa > Chordata > Amphibia > Caudata > Salamandridae > Triturus > Triturus cristatus. Next base: position 639,336,167 of record NC_140580.1, on the reverse strand, counting down.
TGTTCTAGTTGATGGGTTAGGCTTAACCACTGAGCAGTACAGGTTAATGTTCAGAGACACCCAAAAGACACAGACTCAGGACTGGTCTGAATACATTGAATGTGCCACTAAGGCTTTGGAGGGTTGGTTGCTGGGAAGTAAGGTATCTGATTTTACAGGATTGTATAATTTGATGATGAGAGAACAGATTTTAAATAACTGTCAAAACCAGCAACTGCATCAACACTTGGTTGACTCTGATCTGACCTCTCCCCAAGAATTGGGAAAGAAGGCAGACAAATGGGTCAGAACCAGGGTTAAGCAAAAGAACCAGAACCAGGGCCAAGGGGGTGATCAGAAGAAAACAGACCAAAAGGGTGGAGATCAGAAACCTAAAGACCAGAAGTCTTCAACAGGGCCCCAAACTACTGCTAAGGAGGGTGGGTCCCAACAGTCCAAGAAGAAGAAAGAAGGTCAGAAGAAACCCTGGTGCAATCATTGTAAAAATACAACTCACTGGACTAGTGATTGCAAAAAGGGTGGAGCCCCCAACACTGTTGCCCCTAAGGCACCTGCTCCCAGTACTACTGTTAGCAGTGTTGGTCCCCAGACAAAGGGTGTAGTGGGAATCACTATGGGAACTGAAGGAGATTCTGACTTAGACAGAACCCTGACACAGGCAGTCTTGATCTGTGATGGGGACATTGATTTGTCCCTGACTGTGAGCCCCAGTAACCTGGGCAAGTACAGACAGACTCCTTTAATTAATGACAAAGTGGCTCAAGCCTACAGGGACACATGTGCCAGTGTCACTATGGTGACCCCAGGCTTTGTGGACCCTGGACAGTACATACCAGGTGAGAACTACCTGGTGACCAATGCCAGCAATGCCACTACTTCACATAGTGTGGCAGTTGTTAACTTCTCATGGGGAGGGGTAACTGGCCTCAAAAGGGTTGTGGTTAGTGCAGACCTCCCAGTAGAATGTTTGTTGGGCAATGACCTAGAGAGTTCTCTATGGTCAGAAGTGGAGTACAGGACTCATGCAGAGATGTTAGGTATATCATCACATGTCCTTGCTGTGACCAGGTCACAGGCCAAAAAGTGCCTCACTGAACCACAGGTCTTGGATCCTGGAACAATGGACCAAGCACCTACCAAGAAGAAGAACAGGAGGGTCAAGGCTGTGCCTTCCCCCCTGCCTCAGAGTGAGGATCAGCCTTCCCAGGAAGCTGATCTAGAGGACCCTGAAGGAACTGTCCCTGAAGAGCTTGAACCTGACCAGGTTGAGTTTCTGGGGACAGGGGGACCTTCAAGGGCTGACTTGAGGCAGGCTCAGTTATCCTGTCCCTCTCTTGAACCCCTCAGACAGCTGGCTGCTGCTGAGGCTGCTGGGAATGCTCAAGGTACCCATAAAGTGTATTGGGATGAAGGGCTCCTTTATTCAGAGGCTAGAGACCCCAAGCCTGGTGCAACCAGGAGGTTGGTTATACCTCTGCAATTTAGGGGCTTCCTTCTTACCTTGGCCCATGATATTCCTTTAGCAGGACACCTAGGCCAGAACAAGACCTGGGACAGACTTGTCCCTCACTTTCACTGGCCTCATATGAATGAAGATACAAAGGAGTTTTGTCGCTCCTGTGTTACCTGCCAAGCCAGTGGCAAATCAGGTGGCACAACAAAGGCCCCCCTGATACCACTACCTGTGGTGGGGGTTCCCTTTGAAAGAGTGGGAATAGACATAGTGGGTCCCATGGATCCTCCCACTGCATCTGGGCACAGATTTATACTGGTGGTAGTGGATCATGCCACCAGGTATCCAGAGGCAATTCCCCTTAGGACCACTACAGCACCTGTTGTGGCCAGGGCCCTGCTGGGAGTATTCTCCAGAGTGGGGTTTCCTAAGGAGGTAGTATCTGACAGAGGTACCAACTTTATGTCAGGATACTTAACAGCTATGTGGAAGGAATGTGGTGTCAACTACAAGTTCACCACCCCTTATCACCCACAATGCAATGGGCTTGTTGAGAGATTCAACAAGACCCTAAAGGGTATGATCAAAGGATTACCTGAAAAGCTCAGGCGAAGATGGGACATCCTTCTACCCTGCCTTCTGTTTGCTTACAGAGAGGTCCCACAAAAAGGAGTTGGCTACAGCCCCTTTGAATTGTTGTTTGGGCACCCTGTGAGAGGCCCACTGTGTTTGGTGAAGGAAGGCTGGGAGTTACCTCTCAAAAAGCCTAAGCTAGACATAGTGGACTATGTACTTGGTCTCCGCTCCAGGATGGCTGAGTATATGGAGAAGGCATCCAAAAACCTTGAGGCAAGCCAGGCCTTACAGAAAGCTTGGCATGACCAAAAGGCTGTCTTGGTTGAGTTTCAGCCAGGACAGAAGGTATGGGTGTTGGAGCCAGTGGCCCCAGCAGCACTCCAAGACAAATGGTCTGGACCCCATACAATCCTGGAAAAGAAGGGAGAGGTCACCTACTTGGTCGACCTAGGAACTCCCAGGAGTCCCCACAGGGTACTCCATGTTAACAGGCTTAAGGCATATGTTGACAGGGCAGACATGGGCTTGCTCATGGCTACAGATGAGGGACAGGAGGAAGAGAGTGACCCTCTCCCAGACCTGTTGTCTCAGAACCCTGAAGATGGCTCAGTTGAAGGAGTGACCCTTGGAGGCAACCTCACTGCCCATCAGCAGACTGAATGTAGACAGGTTCTACAATCATTTTCACATATGTTTTCCTTGATACCTAGTCAAACTGACTGGTGTACCCATGTTGTGGACACTGGTGACAGTCTGCCTGTAAAGAACAAACTTTACAGACAACCTGACCACGTCAGGGACTGTATAAAGGCTGAGGTACATAAAATGCTGGAATTAGGTGTCATTGAACCCTCAGAGAGCCCCTGGGCTAGCCCAGTGGTTCTGGTCCCCAAACCTCACACCAAAGATGGCAAGAGAGAGATGAGGTTCTGTGTGGATTACAGAGGACTCAATGCTGTCACCAGGACAGATGCACACCCTATTCCAAGGGCAGATGAGCTCATAGACAAACTAGCTTCTGCAAAGTTTTTGAGCACATTTGACTTAACAGCTGGCTATTGGCAAATCAGATTAGCTGAGGAGTCTAAGGCCAAAACAGCATTCTCAACCCCAGGTGGGCACTACCAGTTTGTGGTGATGCCCTTTGGTCTGAAGAATGCACCTGCCACCTTCCAAAGGCTGGTGAACCAAGTCCTTACTGGGTTGGATGACTTTTGCGCAGCATATCTTGATGACATTGCTGTCTTTAGCTCCACCTGGGAGGATCACCTGATCCACCTGAAGAAGGCTCTTGAGGCTCTGCAGAGGGCAGGCCTCACTATCAAGGCTACTAAGTGCCAGATAGGGCAGAGTAAGGTTGTGTATTTGGGCCACCTTGTAGGTGGAGGCCAAGTTCAACCACTGGAGAGTAAGATACAATCCATCAAGGACTGGTCCCCTCCAACCACCCAGACTCAAGTTCGAGCTTTCTTGGGCTTGACTGGGTACTACAGGAAGTTTGTTAAGAACTATGGGTCCATTGTGACTCCTCTTAATGATCTGACATCCAAGAAGATGCCCAAAAAGGTTCAGTGGACAGTAAGCTGTCAAAAGGCATTTGATGACCTGAAGGAGGCCATGTGCTCTGCACCTATCCTGAAAAGTCCTGACTACTCCAAAGAGTTTATTGTCCAAACAGATGCTTCTGAGTTGGGTGTGGGAGCTGTGCTGTCACAACTTAATGTAGATGGTCAAGACCAACCCATTGCTTTTATTAGCAGAAGGTTGACCCCCAGAGAGAAGAATTGGTCAGCTATTGAGAGGGAGGCCTTTGCTGTGGTGTGGGCCCTGAAGAAGCTGAGGCCATACTTGTTTGGCACTCACTTCAAGATTCAGACCGACCATAAGCCCCTCTTGTGGCTAAATCAGATGAAAGGTGAAAACCCCAAACTGCTTAGGTGGTCCATTTCCCTACAGGGGATGGACTTTACAGTGGAGCACCGGCCAGGTACTGACCATGGGAATGCAGATGGTCTCTCCAGGTACTTCCACTTAGGACATGAAGACGAGACTGGTCAAGGCTAGTTTAATGTCCCAGCGTTTGGGGGGGGGTTGTGTAGGAGAGTAGGGTCTGCTATCCTATGGTCACCCCAAATTTTTGCTTTTTGCTTCACTGGTTTTTGACATATTGAGGCTGTGGGCCTGACAATCAGACCCCCAGCCTGCTGTTCTCTCTACTAAATTAAAACTATGCACCCTAGGTGCATAACCAATTGGAAGTGGATCACCCTGTCAGCCCCTGTACCAGTGTACACTAGGTACCCAGGGCATTGGTGTACCCAAGGCCTGCCAAGGGCTGCAGCATGTATTATGCCACCCCAGGCTTGGCCTAACAATTTGACACAACTGGCTGATCACTCAGCTGGGGTAAGTTGGTGTAATCACCTCTTACTTAGGTGTAGTATACCTATACCTAACCTTAAATGGGACACCTGGTAACCTATAAGTCACTCCTATGGCAGGCCTTAACAATCCTGAAGGCAGAGTGCTTGGTTCCATGTGAGATGGTGCTCTGGCATGAGCTGAGCCTGTCTGCAGTGGTCGGAACAACTTCCTTCTACTGTTTCCAGATATCGTCATACCATATACTCTTAAGTGCATTATGAACCTCGCGGTTAAATGCTATCTTTGGTTTGGCTTTATCAAAACATGTCGAGTAAGGTGTCATACGAATTGGAATACTAACCCCTCGCCAATTCTGGCGACGGGGTTAGCATTCCACCCTTCTAGAGGGACACGACATGTACAGTACCTGAAACCCGGGTAAAATCAGACATAGCCTCAGCTCCACAAAATGGATGCTGCCACCACAGACACAAGTCTGCCCTCCTGCTGCTGGGAGTCCTTCCAGCTTGGGAGGTGTGGACAAAGGGTTTCCTGCCAGGGGAGGTGCGTGCACCACCCCAGACAGGATTTTGTGTATTGGTCAGGTAGGGCTTGAAAGAAACCAGACATGCCTGTGGCTCACAAGGAGCCTCGGTGCATATGCCAGTTCAAACCGGTCCTGGGGCACACCAGTCCCGGGCCTGGGGCGAGCTGGACAAAGGATTGGGGGTGTAACCACCCCCCTTCCTGGTCCCACCCATAGGGAGGGACCTAGCAGGTAGTCCGGCCCCTAGAATCCGCTTAAAGGTAGGAGCTGTGTCCTAAGACTGCAGACATCCTGGAATCAACTTGAAACTAAGAAGAAGACGGGAACTTCGACATTCTGCTGCACAGAAGACTGAAGAAAATCTCCCCTGTGGTCAGGGAGTGACCACCTTGCTAACGCAAGCACCATCCAGCGAATCAACGTCTGCTTTGCCGCCGCCTCCCGCCGGAGCCCGAGCCCAGAGACTGACAAGACCTGGACCTCCAGACCTCTCACCGCCCGATCCACAGTCCCTGCAAAGAGGAGACCCGTGGAGGCACCGAGACACGTGGAGCCAGCCATCTTGAAACGACTACGACAAGCTGACCAGTGCAACAACCGAGGCTCCCTCCAAGTTGTGCTTTGGGTCCTGAGAAGCCCAACCCTCGAGCAGCATCTGCACCAAAGGTGAGCCCTCCAGCATCTCCACGATCTGCGTGGGGCCCTTCTGCATTTTGCCACTCGACGCGCCTAACCGGTTGCTGGCCCGCTGGCTAGTGGCCATCTTGGCGACGAAATGTACGACAAACACCGCTGGTCTGGTTGCTCCAGACTGGCCCTTGCTCCCCTCCAAAGGAGCAGTCCCTCTGACCTTGCTGGTCAGAACCATCAGCTTATCTCCTTGCCTACAACAATTGCTTTTGCCAAGGCTTGTTTGCTTCGATCAAGTCGCCGACACCGCCGACAGCGAGAGCCTGCGTGGGACAGCTCGTGACTCGACTCCTGGACGTCGTCGACCTTCAGGGACCACGTGGCTGCAGAGTCAAGCTACACCTTCCTTCCTGTTTGCACCCGACATCGCCTGGTACCCACCTGGTGCCACGCTGGTCACTGGCTAGTGACTGTGAACACTGTCCCCTCTGCTTACAGGTCTTCAACATCTCCGATCCACTCTTGGATCCACTGCATCTCTCCCGGACCGACCGCCTGCAGCATCTTTGTCTTCAAGCTCCACGGAACAGATAGAAGAAACCCGACGCACTTCGAGGCCTATGCACCCGCTTCCTGTGGGTGAGGTAAAGCTGGCACTCCTGTGCCCAAGTGTAGTATTACATCTCTAGTGCCTGTGTTCCAAATCTTAAGTTCCTAGGTCATCCGGAAGATTCCTTTTGCAGTAACTTTGTACTTTTTACGCACCCATTGAAACCTATGGGAGCACGCGTGTGACTATTTGCTCTGCACACGCCACCCGTGGACCTCCTGGTCACTAACTGACGTTAGCTCCTTGTAGGCCCAGCGATTCTAGAGGCCCTAGGCCTTTTCCCTTTTCTGTTCGTGGTACTTATACCACTATTTTAGTATATGGTTCGAGTGGCCACCAGGGCCTATCCATATAAAGTGCAACTTCTGTGTATTCTGTGATAATCTTGTTTGACGATTTGTGCTCCTGTGCTCATAAAGAGACTAGGGGTTACTTTGAGAAATAAATACATATATATTTTGAATATATATCTGTGTGGTGTCCTTTCATTGGTATAAAAGGGGGTTACTATTGGTAAAACAGCTTGCTTAACACGCATCACGAGTTTAGCCTCAAAGACTGCTTAGCCTACGCTACCACTAGGGCAGCTAGTCCAAAAAGGTTGACTTACAACCACACCATAAGGGTTGCTTGGCATGGTACAAGGTGGTCACTAGAACTAGTGAACAGCATATACCAGGCCAACTTCTCACATTGGCATATTGGCATTTTGATGGTGTTAGACCTGACAGCCTTAGGGTGGTCTTCACCCAACTCTTTGCCTCCCTCCCTCCATTTTGCTCCATTTTGCTGACCTTATTTTTGGTGTCAGTAGGACTATGGGCACTTTACTACTGCTAACCAGTGCTAAAGTACTTGTGCTCTCTCACCTAAACATGGTAGTATTGGTTCATCCCCCAATTGGCATATTTAATTTACTTATAGGTCCCTAGTAAAGTGCACTACATGTGCCCAGGGCCTGTAAATTAAATGCTACTAGTGGGCCTGCAGCACTGATTGTGCCACCCACATAAGTATCCCCTTAACCATGTCTCAGGCCAGCCACTGCTGAGCATATGTGTGCAGTTTCAGACTGCTATGTCGACCTGGCAAGTAAACCCTCTTGCCAGGCCTAACCCTTCCCTTTTTATACATATAAGTCACCCCTAAGGTAGGCCCTGTATAACTCACAGAGCATCCAGCGGAGCATTTAAATGTCAGGACATGTACTTTTAAACTTTACATTTCTTGGTAGGAAAAAACTCCCAATTTAGTTTTTCCCTACTGCAAGGCCTATCTCTCCCATAGGATAACACTGGAATGACCTTATTTCATCTTTTAAGTATAATTCCCAATTGTGAAGAGATAGACTTTTTAGGTTTAGGGTCACTGAACTCACAGTTTAAATTCACAACTTATGGTGAAGCTGGATTTTAAATGCCATTTTAGTAAGGGTCTACTTTTTGAAAGTTGGCATTTACTTACTTTAGTCATTTGATGCCTTCTGCCTGCCTCTGGATTACACACCTAGGGTGGGTGACTGCGGGCTTCCTGCATTCACTCTAGACAGTCATAACGAAAGGGTAGGTGTGCCTAAGTAGTCATCTGCATGCAGATGGACCATCCAGAGCAGGATGGGATTGAGGAGCTGACACTTACACCTGAAAGGGCTCTGTCTGTCCCTACACAAAGGATTGATCACCCCCCTGTAGTGTTTCTGGAGCCATGACAGGAAAGGAGAGCGTCTGTGCACTTCAAAGCTTTCTTTTAAGTCTCCCCCACTTCAAAGGCATAAGTATTGGACCTCTGTGACTACCAAATCAGTACACTTCTGGAACTGTGACCACTCTAACAGGAAGAAGAGGATCTGCCATGCTGCTCAAAGACTGCTCCTTGGCTAGAAACTGCTGTTTGCTGAACTCTTGATGCTGACTATTGCTCTCTCTCTCTGCCTGAGTGAGAAGGACTGGACCTGCATCACTTGAACCCACAGCGACTCCAAGGGCTTGCCTCCTGTTGTCTAAGTCTCAGGGACACAGAAGACTTAGAACCCTCCTGTTCCAACCCTTGGGCCCATCTGCTTGTGAATCTGCCCTGCCAAGTTGTAACACCCCAGTCCTGGACTACTGGAAGTGGGCCTAGGGCTTTCCTCCAGTGGAACCGACACATCCTCTGCTGCAATAGCAGAATCACTGCATTGCTGCTTTGTGGCATGCATGAGCATCACCGGCGCATCTCACTGTTCTGACCAGGATCAAGGCACTTAGGCTTGAAGAGGACCCAAAGCTAATGACCACATAAAAGGCAGGTAACGTTCTCTGTGAAAGCTAGAGATCTTTATGCAGTACTTTTAACATCCAAAGCACATACCACTTCTATCTACATTTATATAGTCCCTAATAGATGCACATCTATAGGGCCTGTTCATTAGGTGATAACAAGATAAGGCTTAACACATTTTGTTTTTAGAAAAAATATGTTTTAAGTTGATGGGAGTTTTTTTCTGTGTGCAAGGCAATAGACAAATGACTGGTGATTGTGCACAACACCAAGTATATGCAGACTTATCACTTTGGTGTGAGCAAGTCCGCACTGAAAGAAGAGGGTGTGGCGGTTGGGAACATAGCAGCACAGCTTGCTCTTAAGAGATCCTCCCCAATGTCTTGGATTACAGATCCGGGTTTTGGAATGGTAGCGCAGGCTATGTAGACTATGAGAAGGCGGGTAGTAAGTTAATGTTTGATTGTGACAGGTCTGGTGACTTTAAAGAAAGACTTACCAAGGCCTCCTGGTTAATTTATAAAGTTGAGTAGGACTATCTCCATAGAAACTAGAGGTAGAATTGGGACTGTGCTGTTGGACGACATACTGAAGTCATAGTAAGCCAAAACATTGCCTGCTTAGCATTTGTCCGAATGGGATGTTAAAATATAACATTTAATCAGTTAACCAGAGTGTTTATTTGGCATTCATGGAGTTCATATTATTATATATACTTTTGTTAGTAAATGTGCCTATTTTTCCACTATGAGGTTATTAGTTTGGGGTACAATTTGGTTGGTGATTCTTGTATATTGACAAGTGTGCTATAATTCTTAATGCTAATGCATGTGTCAGGTTAGTATGTTTCTCTGCAAACTGATTTCTGTTGTTTTGGAATTGCAGTTTATATTAACAGTTTTGGTTTGCTGAATGCTTAGTAGTGCAGGTCAGATTGGGAATTTGAATGTATCCATCTGTATTTAGTTTTGTGAGTACTGAATGAGCGTTTTCTTTCTGTTCTTAGCTTAGTTCAAGTTGTTGATAAATGCAACACAGTTCTTACAAAAGTACCTGGATGCGTAACGCAAAATAAACAAAAGGCTTGCAGCGTTGGAGATGCGTCAGTTCCTTGCTTCGGGGGAGATGATGCCTCAATGCTTGCGCAGAGTAGGGGATGCGTCTTGATCCTTACCGGAGAGGAGGTGATGCGTAGATTCTCGTGCTGCAGCCTTGTTGCGATGCAGCAAGATGACGCCTCGATGCGATGCAACAATCCGGTGCGATACGATAAGATGGCACCCTTGATGCGACGACGTTGAGACAATGCGACATGCCCTGGCAGCCTTAAGGCGACTCTGTGCTTTGGAGCCGTGACAGGCCCTGCGACATGCTTCTCTGATGATGCTACGGCAACCCTCAAGGTTGCGACGTGCTTCTCCGGTAATGCGACAGCAGACAGGTGCGATAAAGGCACGCTTCTGGGAGATGCGGTGGCGGCACACTTCTCCAGCAATGCGATGACTACAGCTGCGGCGGCGACACGCTTCTTCTCGTTGAGTCGTGCTTCCAGCTCCCAGCGACACTCAGGCTTCTGCAGATAGTATTCCCAGCAAGGAAATTCAGAGGGGAGCTGATGGTGAAGTCTGTTGACCCTGAGACTTCAGCAGGAGGCAAGCACAAGTTCAAGCCCTTGGAGAAATATTCTGCAAGATTATGAAGTACACACAAAGTTCCTTCTCCTCTCTTTGGCACTGAAGACTCCACTGTAGGCCAACCCAGAAACAATGGTAGGGGGGCAGTCCACTACTACAGCTTCCTTTGGTTCTTCTCCTTGGCAGAGGCTTCTTCTTGTTGTTCCAGAAGTGATCTAAAGTCTTGGGGTTTGGGTCCCCATATTTATACTACTTTTCTCTCTGTTCTCTGAAGGCAGAGAGGCCTTTGCCTAGTCCAAATCAGCTCTGGCCAGTCCTGGAGCACTTTGTTTACCTGACTCCTTCTTTCCTTTTCAGAGTGCAGGGCAGAGACATCAGACACACCACAGGAGGTGGGGCCAGCATTGTGGAGGGAAGGCACAGCCCTATTCAGGTCCTAGGTGCAACTCCTCCCACCCATCTACATGCAGATCTTCCCATTCAGCCCTGTGCTGACTCACCCTCTCCCCTGGAATCCCCAGCCCCTGTCACTCACAGAACCAGACACACAATACACAACCTAGCAGAGGCAGGCTTGGACAGTTAAGCAAGAAAATACCTACTTTCTAAAAGTGGTATTTCCAAACACAGAATGTTAAAACCAACTTCACTAAAAGATGTATTTTATAATTCTGAGTTCAGGCATACTAAATTCGAATTTCTACCGTGTTCCCTGAGTCAGTTAGGACTATAAGATGTAATAATCAAACTGCCCATTCTGGCCTATGGGGAACAGGTAGCCTTGCAATAGTGAAAAACGAAAATGGCTGTAATTCACTATTAGGACATGCCACACACACCAGGACATGTCCTACCTTATACTTACAATGCACCCTGCCCTTGGGCCTACCATAGGGGTGTCTGATATGAAGATAAGGGGAGGTTTAGGGACTGGCAAGTGGTTGCACTTGGTCAGTCAGCATGGCAGTACCAGACTGCACATAGGCTCTGCAATGGCAGGCCTGAGACACACTTTACAAGCTGCTTCTGTGGGTGGCACAACCAGTGCTGCAAGCCCAACAGCAGCATTTGATTTACAAGCCCTGGGCACACATGGTGCACTGTACTAGGGTCTGACAGGTAAATCAAATAACCCAATCATGGAGTCACTAATCAATACATCAATTTACACAAGAGAGCATATGCACTTTAGCACTGTTCAGCAGTGATAAAGTGCCCAGAGTCATAAAACCAACATAAACAGGTCAGAGCAAATACAGGCGGAAGGCAAAAAGTTCAGGGACGACCCTGCAAAAAGGGTCAAGTCCAACATACTTTGTATTATTGTAATGAAATGATTTTTGAAATAGTTTGTAGATAGAAACATGGAAGAAGGATTAGTGTTTGCTTTCTGGAATTTTGTGAGAATGATATCTCTAGACTGTTGCACTAGGTATGTAGTAATGTAAATATGCACTAGTCAGTCTTGGAGTTATGCATTCAGATGTGTGCTCTTATTTAGTTATGCAATCTAGGAGGAATTTTCTAAATACAGTTCTAATCCCTCATACATCAAACCATATATTCATGCAATCAGCCAGGCAATACACTCCCACTCAAACATTCATTCAGGCACTACCCATGCTCTCATCTTCTCAGACAGGTACTACTGATGAACTCACAGAATGGCCCAAGCATTACCCTTACACTCATATTTTCTCTCAGGTACTTCCCATACACTCATACAATCATCCAGTTACTACCACTGCAGTCATGGATTCACTCTGGCAGTAACCATGCACTTTTTTATTCTTTCAAGCACTACTCATACAATCATGTCTCCAACCTTAAGTTAGCCTTGCACTGATGGTTTGTCTAAGGTATTTCCCCTGCACGGATCTAATCACCCATTCAGTACTGCTGCTCTCATGCAATCACCCAGGCAGTAGTCTTGCACTGAACTTTTCACTGAGGTACTATTAATCCAGTCATGCATTCTCTCCGGCACTACCCACTACCCATCTATTTGTACGTTTCTTTGATATTTGATGCCACTGTTAAAAGGTACAGGCACATGCATACATGCTCTCTGGAATATCGTGAGACATTTTACAGACACATTGAAAAAGTTGCTGCTTTGTATTTGGCTAGGCCCAAATCTCTGAGTAGCTGCTGAATAATGAAGCTGCAGCCCAAAAGTGAGGTTTAAGACATGTTGGCAGAGGGATTATTGATTAGGTTAGCTCGTTTTGGTCGGTGGAGATGTACACTTCTAGTATGCCACATAATTTAGGTGTCTCTTTAAAATGGGAAGTACAATCTGTCAAGTTAAAGGGACTGATTAGTCTCATGACTGAGGTATGTGTCTGCGTGCACATGTATTCTCTCACATGTTATGCCTAAACAGATGGTAGAGGTATAAAACTCTGGTATACATGTATCTGTATGTTTCTTTTATATCTGATGCCACTAGGAAAAGGCACAGACACATGCATGCCATGTAATCTATCAGACATTAACCATAGATTTGTGCAATCACCCAGGCACTACTATCCCACTCAAACATTTAGTCAGACACTACCCATCCTCTCATCTACTCACTCAGGTACTACTGATGCACTCATAGAATGGAGCAAACATTACCCTTGCACTCATATTTTCTCCCAGGTACTACCCATGCACTCATACAGTCATCCAGTTACGACCACTGCAGTCATAGAATCACTCAGGCAGTACCAATGCACTTTTTTATTTTTTCAAGCACTATTCATACACTCTTGTCTTCAACCATGCGTTAGCCTTGCACTCATGGTTAGTCTAAGGTATTTCCCCTGCACTGATCTAATTACCCATTCAGTACTGCTGCTCCCATGCAATCACCCAGGCAGTACTCTTGCACTGAACTTTTCACTCAGGCACTACCCATCCAGTCACACATTCTCTCAGGCACTACCCACTACCCATCTATTTGTATGTTTCTTTGATATATGATGCCACTTTTAAAAAGTACAGACACATGCATGCATGCTCTTTGGAATATTGTGAGACTTTTAACAGACACAAAGTTGATGCTTTGTATTTGGCTAGGCCCAACACTCTGAATAGTTGCTTAATAGTGAAGCTGCAGCCCAAAAGTGAGGTTTAAGACTTGTTGGTAGAAGGATTAGTGATGAGGTTAGTTCGTATTAGTCTATGGAAATGCACACTTCAAATATGCTGCATAATTTTAGGTGTCTCTTTAAAATGAAAAGTGCAGTCTGTCAAGTTTAAGGCACTATTTAGTCTTATGACTCAAGTATGTCTGCTTGCACATGTATTCTCACATGTGTTATATCTATAAAGATGGTAGAGCTATAAAACATTGGTATATATGTATTTGTATGTTTCTTTCAAATATGATGCCTCTTGGAAAAGGTACATACATATGCATGCTTGCTTTCAGGAATATAGTGAGAATGACAACTATATACTCAAGCAGTAGGTGTGCACTGATGGAAAGTGGCTCATATCACTCTTTTACTCAAGACTTCCATGAGGAATTCTTATTCTGATATGCAATCAAGGAGACACTACCTATATACACTTTTAATCACTTGGACATTAACCATACATTCTTATAATCATATAGACACTACTTTTCCACTCAAACATTCACTCAACCAGTACCCATGCACTCATGTATTCACTGAGACACTACTGATGCACTCATGCAATAGTCCAAGCATTACCTTAATACTCATACTTTCTCAGAGGTATTTCCCATACATTCATATATTCATCCAGGTACTACCTCTGCAGTGATAGAATCCCTCAGGCAGTATCCATGCACTCATCCATTATCTCAATCTCTACCCTTACACTCATGCAATAAACCATGCTTTAGCCTTGCACTCATAGTTTCTCTCAGGTATTTGTCATGCACTGATGCAGTCACCCAGGCAGTATTGCTGCACTCATTCAATCATACAGGCACTGCTCCAGCACTGAACTATTCACGCAGGCAGTAGCCATCACGTCATCCATTCTGTCATGCACTACATATGCACTTATCCAATGTTTCTACCATTACTCTTACATTCATCCTTTTACTCAGGCATTACTCATGCAGTCACACAGTTATTGAGAAACTACCTATACACATACTACCCATATACTCATACAATTACTGGAGCACTAGTCTTGCACTAAACCATTCTCATATACAGTTCCCATGCACTCATCCAATGCCTCTTTCTGTATCTCTCTTGCTTCTTTCTGCACTTCTCTTGCCTCTTTCTGCATCTCACTTGCTTCTTTTCATACCCCTCTTGCCTCTTTCTGCACCTCTGTCCCCGCTTTCTGCAGTTCTCTTTCTTCTTTCAGCACTTCTGTTGCCCTTTTTTTGCACCTCTGTTGCTTCTTTCAGCACTTTCCTTCCTTCTTTCTGTACCTCTCTTACTTCTTTTTCAACTCCACTTGCATCTTTCTACACCCCTTTTATCTGTTTCTGTACCTTACTTGTGCTTTTCTACACCTTTTTCCTCTTTCTGCACTTCTTTTGCATCTTTCTGCACCTCTCTTGCCTCTTTCTGTACTTCTGTTGCTTCTTTCTGCATTTCTTACATTTTTCAGTAGCTGTGTTCTTTGAGTATTTCATTTTACTGTTTCTAAACCTTTCTTTTTTTTCCTTTCTCCTTTTTGTTGTGTGACAACCTTTTCTTCTGTTTTGCAGTTTTTTTGCTCATTTTTATACTTTTCCCTTTTTTGTGTTATAAATGCAATAGAAATTTAATTGTAATTTTGTGCTTAGTTGTTATGTTCAAAATTGAAATGTTATTAATTTTAAAATTTTAATTGATGTACCAAAGTAATCAAACTAATATTTCTTTTTTAGAAAGATATTTTGATTGGATTATAAATAAAAGATGGCAAGAAAACATGAAAAGAGAAGAAAACAAAGGAAACAGAAGTACTTAATGGAAACTAAAAAGAGTGAAGTAGAAAAACAGCAAAAGGATGCTGAGGATAAAGTGTCTTCTGGTAAAAGAACTAAACAATGCATTTAAAAGGTTGTGGAGAGATTAAACGATCAAAATACTAATCAAGGGAGAAAATAAATTTTTATAACAAAGGAGAAGCATATAAACAAACAGAATGGAAAAGAAACACATGTGACAAAAAGACAGAAACAATTTAATGACATACGTGTAGGCGTGTTTTGTAATAGAGTAATTCAAAATGTATTAAACGATTGTAAATGGTATAAACAAAGATCAGCAGCATATAAGAAGAAGCAACAGATTGAAAGTGTAGTAGATACTGCTTTTGAATTGAAACGAAAATTATTTATATTGGTATTGAAGAGAGTGAAAACATTGAATAAAAGAATGCACTTTATGAAGGAGAAAAGCAAAAGAAAAAGATTGGTTAATAGAAATAACGTTCGCAAAACTTTTTCTGGTGAATGGAAGCACACTTCTAGTACAAAGCCTTTTTTTAGTGAAGAAAGCTATTTTCAACAAAATACATTAGGACATGCATTTGATACCATTCGTAGTTGTTATGAGATAAAAGATGGCTGTCTAATTGAAAAAGAAAAGATGGTTTCTAGAAGTATGGAAGAAGTAATAGCTGAAGAAGTTCAAGGGAGACGTACATAAGCTCCAGTGTATAAGTGGGATTGTAGGAGTATTTGTAGTATTCGACAGGAATCTATTGATATATTACGAGTTTTCTTACGACGATATGCCAAAAAAGTGTTAAACAGAAGATTAGGATGTTGCAAGGACTAGACCCATGTAAAGTAATAAAATATACTAAGTTGCAGGGTCATTCTCTGGCTTGTCTTTCTAGAAAAGTGTGAAAAATTACTTTTCATCATTTAAGAATGTTAGCAGTACATCACTCAAAAATGCGGAAGTTAGCAAGGAGCTTGTACTATATAAAAAGTACTGCATTATCTTTAAGTGAAATGAATACAGCTCTTTTGCATGGTTCAGTATCGGATGTAAAAATGGTTTGTGAATATATACAGCTTTGTTTCTTTGGTTCACAAGAGGATTATACAAAAAGTGAGAGCTTGATAAGTGTAGGTGTTGAAGAACAGGTAGAAGATATTAGTACTGAGAAGTTTGTAGAAGAAATTGCAAAGATTAATATATTTTCATGTGAAAAACCAAACTATGTTTGTATTTGTTGTCGACGTGCTCACTATAGACGTCAAACTAGGAATGTTGATGTGTATTTAAAAAGTGAAAATGAAAACAATGATAAGTGGGAGCAATTTGGTGCTCATGTGTTGGTTGAGTTGGGTACTGATCAATGTATTGGTAAATATTGTTACAAAAAATTGAAAGAGAACAAAATGCCAGTTAGAGCAGAACATAACACCTTAGAGTTGGTAGCTATTCTTCCAGAACTGGCAGATTTAAATACATATGAGTGCATTCTTATTCACTGTGTGCACCCCTTTCAGGCTATAGTTCGTATGGAGCTTAAAACAGGTAAGCTGCCTCCAACGGATGTACAAAGAGGTCTGAAAGGAAAAGTTGTGTACTTACCTTTAGATTTTAAGAAAGATATTGAAACTGTTGGTATTGAGGGAGAGGAAAGTGAGCCTGTAGATATTCTATTAATGGTGTACCAGCAAAGAGTCGGAAAATATGGTAGGAGTTAGTAGATTTAAACACAAAATTCTTCTCACATGAGAGAGGGGGCGTCCAAGGGATACATTTAGAGACCACAAAAGTATAAATCCCCAAATCCACATATACTATACACAAAATACTTTGGGTCTAATGTTCTGTATAAGAAAAAGACACTGATATAGTTGACCAAGTAGAAACACCAAGGTATACAAATGAAATCAATCAAGGAAAATTAGTTCCCATCACTCACCAGAGGTGACTTATCATCATCTGGGAACTAAGGACAATGCCATGAGGACCAACCACTGTAGTAGTTGTGGTGGTGAACCGGTTGTCCCAGACGTGAGTATAAAACGGTACAGTGATGGTTGCAGTGCACAAAAAGTGAACAAGGAAAACAAAACTGTGCTATTAAAAATGGCTAACAAGATGCAATAAATTTTATTCTAGCGCTATCTTGATGCCACTTTAAAAACAGTGCATAGACAGATTTAACAAATAACTGTCAGATTGATGGTCTTATACAGGAGTTAGTAGATGTCACCAAACTTCAAAAGTCTACATTATATCTTGTACAGAACAATATTATTATAAAACTATAAATGTAAAAGAACAGGAAATATGTTTAGAAGATGAAACAGAAATTTCAACTGCCTAAATAAAAAATTGGACAAGTCCAGGAGTGAAGAAATTTATGAAATTTGCAGTATACATCCTCTACATTCAAAAGAACTGATTGGAAACATAATTGAATTAATTCAAATGAAGAAAGCAAAGGGATCTAACATGAGTGTATGAGAAAAAAGTTTAGAAACTTGTTGTTTTCCATAGCTGTTCCCCACTGGAGAAGGTGGACAATATGATGAACGAGCAGTACAGATTGCAGTACAGATTGCAGCTTCAGAATACCACTCGACAAGATTGTACTCAGAAGATCCAAGATTTCGACAGTGCATTCCATGTATATTTCATCTTCTGTTTGAAAGTGACTTGTCTGGACTTTCATATGCTGTCAACCATGTATTAAAAACAGGAGTTCATCTTACACATGTTTGTGCAAAGGAATTTTGTGGACAAAGTTGAACAAAGAGACGATCATCTAGAATATCAGTTAATTAATTTGATGGCATGTCAACGTGGTACTAATGAATATTGGTATCGTCATCATGGAGAATTTAAATGTATGTTAAGAAACATAGGTACCCCTATGTAGTTTGCGACACTTAGCTGTGCTGAATATGCGTGGGAGGAATTACTTGAATTTCTACGACAAGCAAATTCAAATGTAGAAAAACATTGAATTGAAGACAGCTGGAGAACTGTGTTGCTTGGATCCTGTAAATGTGTGCAGATATTTTAATCATAGGTTTCAAGCTATGATGTCTTTTATCTGCAATAAAAATAATCCACCTATTGGAGAAGTTACTGATTTCCTTTGTGTTGGAGGGAGGACCACCGGGGAGTCGGGGAGACTACTCCGGAGCACCTTCCTACCGCAAAGTTATAGCCGAGCGCCGCTGAGAAGCCTCCGAGGAGAGGTCCTTCTCCTATGATCGTACTAGGCCCAGTAACACCACCACACAGGACTCCGTATCAGTTGCTTATCTTGGTTCTTTATCAATAGTAGCACATTCAATATTTACAGTAGGATCGAGTGATCCGGTAAGAGTCTCAATGTCCTTGGAGGGATAGGGTAGCGGGACAGTCTTAGTACCAGCCAGGTACGGGAAGGCTCTGCGCCAGACCTTGAGTGCTGGTCTCAGAGCGGCTCGGACGTGGAGAGCCGCGATGACGTCAGCAGGGCTCAGGTGGTAGTTCCGCTTGGGTCGAGCCGCGACACAGTCAGCAGGGCTCCGGTGGTAGGTCCGCTTCGGTCGAGCCGCGACGAGATCATCTGGGCTCTGATGGTACGTTTCAACAAGGTCGGGCCGCGACAGCGTCAGCAGGGCCCCAAAGGTTCGTGAAGGTCTTTAAACACGGTGGAGCCGTGACGTCGTCAGCAGGGCTCAGAGTGTAGTTTCAGGAAGAGTCTTTCTCCGTAGGGTCAGCCGCGATCCGATCAGCAGGGCTCTTGACTCCAGGATACAACTGTTGTCTTGTTGCCGGGTCGCCCCAGATATAGGTCTGGAGCCCTTTGATGTCCGGACCCTTGCGCCCAGGAGGGCGGAGAGGCCGGGTAGGGCGTGGCCAGACGCCCAGCAGGAGAGGCGCCAGGCCCCAGAGAGCTGAGGGGCGATCGCACCTAGGTGTGGAAGGACGGTTGGGGGTCCCATTGATACTGCCCTCCGCCGGGAGTGGGAAGGGCTCACATGGTATCCCCCGGGCCAGGGGTTGGCGCATCGATGTCGGGCCTCGCTGGGACCGAGGCCGGGTGGAGCGGGGTCACGTAGGTGGTTACGTAGAGTCACGTATAATCCAAAATGGAGGAGCCCCGAGGTGCATGGGACCTCGTGCGGCTTAGCGAGGGGGAACAGGACCACGCCACGAGGCCGGCTCCAACACACGTCCCCCCCAGCTGAAGGCAGGGAGAGTCACCCATCTCCTTGGGGGTTCTCCTCGCCGAGGCGGAAGAATCTGGACAGGCCGTCAGCATTGGCGTGGTCGTTGCCGGGCCGGTGTTCCACGGTGAAGTCCATCCCTTGCAGCGAGATGGACCATCGCATCAACTTGGGGTTCTCACCCCGCATTTGCATGAGCCACCGCAAGGGCCGGTGGTCAGTCTGGACCCTGAAGTGGGTGCCGAAAAGGTAGGGCCGGAGCTTCTTGAGAGCCCATACCACGGCGAAGGCCTCCCGCTCGATGGTGCTCCACCTCTGTTCTCGTGGCAGCAGTCGGCGGCTGATAAAGGCCACAGGTCGGTCGAGGCCCTCGGCGTCCATCTGGGAGAGGACCGCCCCGACCCCGTACTCCGAGGCATCGGTCTGAACCACAAATTCCTTGCTGTAGTCAGGGGCCTGTAGCACAGGGGCAGCACACATGGCCGCCTTGAGGGCTTCAAAAGCGGTCTGACAGCGGGGCATCCAGTGCACCGCCTTGGGCTGTTTCTTGGAAGTGATCTCCGTAAGGGGGCCCACAATGCTGCCATAATCCTTAATAAATCGCCGGTAGTAGCCTGTGAGGCCTAAGAAGGCCCAGACAGCGGTTTGGGTTGCGGGGGGCTCCCACGCCTGGATGGCATCGACCTTTAACTGGAGGGGCGCCACCTGGCCACTCCCCACCTGGTGGCCCAGGTAGGTCACAGATCCTTGACCGATCTGGTACTTGCTGGCCTTAATTGTGAGCCCGGCCCTTTGGAGAGCGGCCAGGACTTCCCCGAGGTGTCCTAGGTGCGCGGCCCAATGGTCGCTGAAGACTGCAATGTCGTCGAGGTAGGCAGCGCTGAAGGCTTCTAGCCCGGCCAGGACCTTGTTCACCAGCCTCTGAAAGGTCGCTGGGGCGTTCTTCATACCGAAGGGCATCACCCGAAAGTGGTAGTGCCCATCGGGGGTGGAAAAGGCGGATCGTTCCTGGGCGCCGGGAGTGAGCTTGATCTGCCAGTACCCAGCGGTGAGATCAAAGGTGCTTAGGTAGCGGGCGGCCCTAAGCGATCGATCAGCTCGTCTGCCCGTGGCAGGGGGTGGGCATCGGTCTTGGTGAGTGCGCTCAGGCCCCGGTAGTCTACACAAAATCTGAGTTCCGGGGAAGTGCCGGGGGCGGCGGCCTTCGGCACCAAGACCACCGGGCTGGCCCACGGGCTGTCTGAGGGCTCGATGACTCCGAGGGCGAGCATCTTGGCGACCTCGGTCTGTATGCAGGCTCGGACTTGGTCAGGTACTCTGTAGGCACGGTGTCGCACAGGGGGGCTGTCCCCGGTATCCACATCGTGGACACACCAGGGGGTCACCTCGGGCGTGAGAGAGAAGAGGGCAGCGAAGAGTTGCAGCAGCTTCCGGCAGTCATGGCGCTGTTCTGGGGTCAGGGTGGCGGAGAGGTGGACGCCCTCCAAGGAGCCGTCTTGGCCCGAGGACCCCAGGAGGTCGGGTAGGGGCTCCGAGTCGCTTTCGCCCCTATCGTCAGTAGCCAGCAGCAGGCTTAGTTCAGTTCGGGCAAAGTGGGGCTTGAGCAGGTTGGCGTGTAGGACCCGGAGGGGGTTCCTCGGGGACTCCATGTCGACCAGGTAGGTGACGGGGCTCTTCCTCTCAACCACCTTGAAGGGCCCGGTCCACTTGTCCTGCAGGGCGCAGGGGTCCACGGGTGACATGACCCAGACTTGCTGGCCCGGCTCGAACTCGATGGTCGAGACATTTTCGTCATACCAGCGCTTCATGTCTTCTTGGCTGGCTTCGAGGTTGGCTTCTGCCAGGGCCCGGAACTTCCGAGTCTGGTTCCGCAGGGTCAGGAGGTACCGGTAGACGTCGGGGGGGGGGCATCTTGGACGTTCGCCTCCCAGCCCTCCTTGACCAGGCTGAGGGGCCCTCAGACGGGGTGCCCATACAATAGTTCGAAGGGGCTGAAGCCCAGGGATTTCTGTGGTACCTCTTGATAGGTGAACAGGAGGCAGGGCAGCAGGACATCCCACCTCCTCCTCAGGGGCTCTTCCAGGCCCTTGATCATCCCCTTCAGGGTTCTGTTGAACCGCTCGACCAGTCCGTTCCCCTGGGGGTGGTAAGGGGTGGTGAATTTGTAGGTGACCCCACATTGTTGCCAGAGGGATCTCATGTACTTTGAAATAAAGTTCGTACCCCTGTCGCTCACCACTTCTCGGGGGAACCCCACCCTGGAGAAGATGCCCATCAGGGCCCGGCCCACCACTGGAGCTGTCACAGTGCGGAGTGGGATGGCCTCAGGGTATCGGGTGGCGTGGTCGACCAGTACCAGGATGAAGCGGAGTCCCAGGGCGGTTCGGGGGTCGAGGGGCCCCACGATGTCGATCCCCACTCGTTTGAACGGGGTGTGGAAGGCTGGAAATGGTTGGAGGGGGGCTTTAACTCGACCCCCAGTCTTTCCGCTAGCCTGGCAGGTCGGGCAGGACCGGCAGTGATGGTCCACGTCTCTCCGCATTCGGGGCTAATAGAAATGGGTCACTAGGCGGCTGTAAGTTTTGTCCCGCCCGAGGTGTCTGGCGAGGGGCACGTCATGCGCCAGGTTCAGGAGGAACTCTCGGAATCGGAGGGGAACCACCAACACCCGGCCGGCTCCCAGTTCGGCGACTTTCTGCTCGCTATACAATAAGTCATTGTCCCAATAGACCCAGTGGGTTCCCGTGGGGTCCCCCGAGGCCTGGGCGGCCGCTTGCTGTCGGGCCCCCTCGAGGGACGGGCAGGCCTTCTGCTCTTGCTGGAATTGTTCGCGGGTGGGGCCCCCGTCGTGGCGCCACTGGGCCAGCTCGGGGATCTCGCTGAGGGAGGCGGCCTCGTCGGGAGAAAGTTCGGATGGCCCGGCCTCATCGTCAGGTTCCTCCGTGCCGGAGGAGGGTGGTAGTTCTGGGCCCGTAGGCTTGTCGGGGGCCGCGGCAGCGGCTGGTTGGGCGGTCATGGACCGGGTGGTGGCGCAGGCCCACTCGGACAGCCCTAGCATCCCCAGATGCTCTCGGCGCTCCACCTGGGCCCAGGGGGAGCTCTCTAGGTCATTCCCCAGGAGGCAGTCCACTGGGGCGTCGTTGTGGACAGTCACTTTTAGGGTGCCGGACACTCCTCCCCACTCGAAGGGGATCCTGGCCATCCGGCACATGCTTTCGGTGTTGTCCGCGGTCGAGACAGGGCATAGGACATGTGGCAGGATTTGCTCGGGGGTCACTAGGTGGCAGCGGACAGCGGTCACACTGGCCCCAGTGTCCCGGAGGGCTTCGGCCCGTCGTCCATTGATGGTGACCCACTGCTGGTACTTCTGGGTGTTGCTTGGGATGGCAGCTCGGGGCACCATTTCTCGGGAGCCCAGGCATACGAGCGACATGGCAGCAGGTTCCCACTCGGGGGACCCGTCGTCGCGGTTTTCCTCCTCGTCCTCTCCTTCCCCCAGGGCTGCGGCGGCTATTTGTCGGGGAGGGGGCCCAGCGGTCCCGTTCTGTCGGTTCACGGGGCAGGCCGGGTCGCTCGCATAGTGGCCGGTCTGCTGGCAGCCGAAGCAGGTCACTGTTGGTCGGGGTCCAGGCCGGGCGATGGGGGTCCCCCTTCGTCCCAGGGTCGGGGACGTGTGGTTGGCGGCTTGGCCTCGTGGCGGGCTTCTGGGCGGCCCGGCCGGGAATTCTCGACTGCGGTGGGACCCCCCTCCTCCGCCCCGCTGGCGAGGAGGTCCCGTGGTACTCCGTTGGTAGTCCCCCACGGGGTTCCGGGGGACCCGGGTGTTGACCCATCGGTCGGCTTCGGCGGCGAGCTTCCGGGGCTCGGTCAGCTTACTGTCCAGGAGGTGTTGCCTTAGTTCAACAAAGTAGTTGTTGGCGAGGAGCTCCCAGACAATGAGGTCGAACAGTTCATTGTACGAGGTGACCTTGCTCCCTTTTATCCACCCTTCAAAGGCCCGGCTGAAGAAGTCCACGTATTCGACCCATGTGGTACCGGGGAGCTTCTTGCAGTCCCGGAAGTGCTGCCGGTACATCTCGGCTGATAGTCCGTAGCGGGTGAGTAGGGCTTCTTTCATGTGGTCGTATGAGGTCATCACCGCGTCGGGGAGTTGCAGCAGGGTATCACGGCCCTCGCTGAGGAACCTCCCCCATAGGCCGGCACCCCAATCCTTCCGGGGTACCCGATGGGAGGTCATGGCTACCTCGTAGGCTCGGAACCACTGCTGGATGTCGTCGTTTTTGTAGTATTCCTTGACGACATCCTTGGGGATATGAACCTTTGGCTCGGTCAGTGGCAGAGCGTCCCGGGCCCCGGGGGTGCTGGTCTCCCCCGTTTTGGATTTCAGTTCGAGTTCCTTGAGGCTCCTCTCATGCTCGAGGGTTAGCCGTCTCTCTTCTAGTTCCCGATGCCGTTTCTTCTCTTCGATTTCCTCTTGCAGCCGTAGTTGCTCCAAGGCTATTTTCTTCTCCGCCAGTAGGAGCTCACCGTCCAGCCGGAGTCGTGCGATGTCCATTTCGTGTGTCCGGACCCTCTCCCGTTCTCGCATTTCTTCGTGGGACAGGCTGGCTTCCGGGATGCTTCGCCCCCCATCTGTCGGGGTTATGGTCGGTGGCAGGTTTCCGTTTCGGGCCGAGGTCCCTTCGGTTCGGGGTAGAGTGGCCTCGGCTTCTGCCCAGGCTTTCAGGGCTTTCTGCATTTCTTCCTTGGTGCCCAATCCTGTGGTTGGGATCCCTTTGTCCTTGCAGAATTGTTTTAGTTCTTTGTGGGTGTATTCTTCCAGCTTTTCCAGCTGGAAGGTTGCGGCCACGGTTGCTTCTTGGCCGTCCATGGTTCCCTTTTTCTTTTTCAGTCTGGTTAGGTAGTGGGTGCGTTACTTGCCTGTTCGATTGCGTCTGGCTCGGATCCCGTCGCTGGCCACCAAATGTTGGAGGGAGGACCACCGGGGAGTCGGGGAGACTACTCCGGAGCACCTTCCTACCGCAAAGTTATAGCCGAGCGCCGCTGAGAAGCCTCCGAGGAGAGGTCCTTCTCCTATGATCGTACTAGGCCCAGTAACACCACCACACAGGACTCCGTATCAGTTGCTTATCTTGGTTCTTTATCAATAGTAGCACATTCAATATTTACAGTAGGATCGAGTGATCCGGTAAGAGTCTCAATGTCCTTGGAGGGATAGGGTAGCGGGACAGTCTTAGTACCAGCCAGGTACGGGAAGGCTCTGCGCCAGACCTTGAGTGCTGGTCTCAGAGCAGCTCGGACGTGGAGAGCCGCGACGGCGTCAGCAGGGCTCGGGTGGTAGTTCCGCTTGGGTCGAGCCATGACACAGTCAGCAGGGCTCCGGTGGTAGGTCCGCTTCGGTCGAGCCGCGACGAGGTCAGCTGGGCTCTGATGGTACGTTTCAACAAGGTCGGGCCGCGACAGCGTCAGCAGGGCCCCAAAGGTTCGTGAAGGTCTTTAAGCACGGTGGAGCCGCGACGTCGTCAGCAGGGCTCAGAGTGTAGCTTAAGGAAGAGTCTTTCTCCGTAGGGTCAGCCGCGATCCGATCAGCAGGGCTCTTGACTCCGGGATACAACTGTCGTCTTGTTGCCGGGTCGCCCCAGATATAGGTCTGGAGCCCTTTGATGTCCGGACCCTTGCGCCCAGGGGGGCGGAGAGGCCGGGTAGGGCGCGGCCAGACGCCCAGCAGGAGAGGCGCCAGGCCCCAGAGAGCTGAGGGGCGATCGCACCTAGGTGTGGAAGGACGGTTGGGGGTCCCATCGATACTGCCCTCCGCCGGGAGTGGGAAGGGCTCATGTGGTATCCCCCGGGCCAGGGTTTGGCGCCTCGATGTCGGGCCTCGCTGGGACCGAGGCCGGGTGGAGCGGGGTCACGTAGGTGGTTACGTAGAGTCACGTATAATCCAAAATGGAGGAGCCCCGAGGTGCATGGGACCTCGTGCGGCTTAGCGAGGGGGAACAGGACCACGCCACGAGGCCGGCTCCAACACTTTGGATAAAGGAGTACCAAGCCAGAGGTGCTTCTCATATATGCATGCTATTATGGATCAAGAATGCACCAAAATTTGGATCTGATACTGATGAAAGTGTTTTGTCTTTCATCGAAGAGTTTGTTACCTGAGCCATTCCAAAAAAAGAAGGAGAAAACAGCTTGAGACAACAAGTTTTACGGTTTCAAAATCACCTCTCCAGGACACCTCTCCGGAGGTAGCTGTGCGCTTTTAGAAATGCTGGTATTTAATTTCATTTAATTTCATCGATGTGGAAAATATTGTCGATGAAAATACAAGTCAAAGGGAACATTTTATACAAAATGTCGTTTTGGATTCCCACGTTCAATAATTTCGGAAGTCCATAGTTTTATGTCAGCAGAAAGGCATGCTATAATAAGAAAATCTCAGAAAAATACATTCAACTTAAAAAGAACTGAAGATTCAAAGTATATTAATGACTACAATCCAGTGATTTTGACAATGTGCAATACAAACATGTATATCCAGTATGTTGCAGATAATTAAATTGCTGTTTCTCGCTATGTTACGTCATATATAACCAAATCTGAAAAGACAAAAGTTGAAAGAAATGTGGGAAGAAATTTCACAAGAGAAGAGTCTTAGTAAAAAATTGTGCAGCTTTAGCTTGAAAATGCTTTCCCATCAAAAGATTGGATCCTATGAATGTTCGGATCGGTTGAGCTCTGTCAGTTTATATTCAAAGTCAAGCGGAATAGTTTGGGTAAGTCTAGGTCTTGCTGCCACATGAAATAAAGTATTAAAATCTCTACAAGAAATCGAATACTTAGCATTGAATGGACCAGAAAGTACAGATATTGTTAAAACTAATATGCTGAATACTTACTATCCCAAAAGGAGTACACATCTGGAAAACCTATGTCTCTATGAAGTACTGCAACATTACAGCTTTAAGAGAAATGTTACAGAAAATATAAATGAAGAAAAATATGCAGTAATTGAATGTGACGGACGTTTGGTAAAGCATTCCAAAGGAAATCTTATTATCCACAGAAAACTCAGTTGTGAAACTCCAGATAAAAGGGAAATTAAAATTACCTGACAGTTTATACATACATGTAAAGTTTTTTCTAAACATGCAGTCTTAGATACAGACTTTTACAAATATGCCAATTTTGGCTGTAATTTCTCTGAGAGAAGAATAGTGACTCCTTGGTGTTCCATTTTATCAATAGCTTCAATTTTCAGTATTGGTTGTTTTTCCAGTTTCAAAAGATCTTGATTGAATGTAGAACACTCTTGCAGTGTTGGCATTAGGCAAACTATAGACTTATTTTCTCCAATTTCATTTAATTGCCAAAGTTTTACTGCGTCAATGTTAACTTCTAGATAGTTCTCATCAGCATACCCATGCAGTGTGTTGAGTAGCCGTTGTAGACCTCCTTGAGTGTGGCTAGTTTGAACAACATTGTCCGCATAAGACATGCTGGAAATGGTTTTTCCTCCCATTCAAGGGGCGTGCGCATTGCAAGCAGTGAGGGCTGTTGTCAAGTCTGCTGTATAAATGTTAAAAAGAAAGGGTACAAGAACGCACCCCTGCTTGAGGCCTTTAGTTGTTTGTATGCGCCTCGACAGGTGGGAGCTGTTGCCGAGCTTGACCTGCATCCAAGTGTTGGAGTGTAATTCTATTAGGAGATTCAGGAGGGACGAAGGAACCCCCCAGAGAGCCAATTTCTTCCAGAGGTTAGCTCGGTTGACATTGTTGAACACTGCCTTAAAATCCACAAAGCAAAAATGGAGAGTTTGTTTGGTTTAAATTGCTTTATCGATGAGTAATAACATTGCTAAAAGGTTGGTTGTTGTTCCAGTCTCTCTACAGAACCCTGTTTGGCTAGGGGGAATTATATTTTGCGCTGTTGCCCATTCAGTTCAGTTTCATAAGGCTTTATTCGGAGCTTAAAACAAGTCCATAAAAGCAAAACAAAATACATATCAAATACATCAAACATTACATGGTTAAAATGTAGACAGGTTACATGAATTAAGAATATAAATAGTTAAAAAAGCATACCAGGCCTTACTTTAATAGCTAACAGGAGGTAGGTTGCGGTAAAAAAGCATACATCAGGATAGGGTTTAAAAAGCAATTTCATAGCATCTTTCCTATTCCTCACTCCATATTTTAAAAAGATGGGTTTAAGGTAGGCTCGACGGTAATTATCATAAAGGTTACATGATAAAAGAAAGTGCATAGTGCTTTGATCTGATACGTTATCACAAGGGCAAGGGCCTACCGGCTGTTTTTTTTATATATGGGTAAGCCACCAAATGATGAACTGTCCCAAACCTTAATCTGGTGATAACATATCTATGGGAGGGCCGGGTGACTAAACTCAGATATATCTGAAAACCCTCATCTTCACAAAAACTGTTATAAAAAACACATGTACTTAAATTTCTGCTAGTTCTTTCCCTTTGTTTTTGGACAAAATTCATAAAAATTGGTTTCATCACATTTTTAGACAGACTGGAGGAGGCGTTATAGTCATTTATAAGGCTAATACCATAAATCTCAGAGTAGCAATTAATGACATATTTAATCCAAGGAATTTTCATATGGCTGTCAATGGAGAGACAATCTCCGATAATTGCTCTACTTAGGGAGGTTTCTTCTTTTAACCATACAGAGCGCCACAACATTAAGGGCCTTAGTGCTAACAAATCTGAGAGGTGGGAGATACCTAGTTCTCTATGAACCAGATCATTTGTGGCAGATTTAGGTAAACACAACAGCCTTTTTAAGAAGAGGTTTTCCTCTACTTGCAGGTTCCCTGCCTTGGTATGCCCCCACACTCCGGCTCCATAAAGGGCCACGGACAGACATCTCATTTGAAAGATCGTCAACATATCTTTGATCCGTTTATCTCCAATGTTTGTAGCGAATTTGAACACTCCATGTGAACTTTTCGCCATCCTAGCCTGGACATTATTGATCTCACTAGTCCAGCTGCCTGATTTAGAAAAGGTAATGCCAAGATAATTAAATGTTTCCACCGTAGACACCTTATGGCCTTCCTAAAAATAAGCATGTGGTTTCTTACACACCGCCCCGCACTCCATTATAAAAGTTTTAGTTTTGTTAATCAACAGTTTCCTGTCATTGATAAACAGCAGGAACCTATCCATCAAACGCTGTAGGCCAATAGGGGTCCTAGACAAAATAACAGCGTCGTCCGCATAAAGAAGTACGGGGACGCTGAAATCTTTTATTTTTGGAGCGTCAGCCACAATTTCCTTTAAGACTGAGTCCACCTTATTAATAAAAAGAATAAATAGCAAAGGGGCAAGCACACATCCTTGCCTGATTCCCCGTCTAACCCTAAACTTGGGGGTACACTCTCCGGTCTGGCCGTAGCGAACACTAGAGTTTAGTTTGGCATAAAGTCTCGCTAAAAAGTAGACAATTGCCTCTGGGGCCCCCAATTCCAATAGCGTGGACCATAGGATACTATGATCCACCATGTCAAAGGCACTACTCAAGTCTGCAAAGCAGAGATAGAGCGATCCTTTTTTTGCCTTTGTATATTTGCCTATGATTAAATCTAAGTTAAGGCATTGTTCCAATGTTCCTCTGCCTGGCCTGAAACCGTATTGAGAGTCCGCAAGGATATTATTGGACTCGGCCCATTCTTCCAACCTGACCATGAGAACCCGGCTCATGACTTTCACCGAGGAGTCCAGGAGGGATATTGGGCGGTAATTCTTTGCATCCCCCCTGTCACCTTTCTTGAAAATCGGTACGATAATGGATTCTTCCCAGGTGTGTGGGACCCCATAACGTACAGCAGTATTAAAAACTTTTGTCAGCAGTGGGCCCCATAATTCAGGTACAGTTTTGTATACGTCAATAGGGACCCCATCAGGTCCCTGGGCCTTCCCACCCTTGCTGGATTTAATACTATCCCACACTTCGGCGATAGTGATGTTCAAGGGTATAACAGGCCAACTGTCCTCATAGGAATTTCCGGTTCTAATCGAGTCAAAGATCTGTGAGAAATGGGTAACCCAGCTCTCCGAACTAACATTGGCTGTTAATTCTGGGAGCTTTTCATCCTTTAAAAAAGGGCTGTTTACTGTTGCCCAAAATAAAGAGGAATCCGCTGTAGAGGCTGCCAAATCTAGTTTTTCCCAGGCTTCTAGTCTGAGTTCATTTTTCCTGGACTTGGTAGCCATCTGATAAATCCCTCGTAATTCCCTAATGGTTACCATATCTCTCTTCTTATCTGACAATGCTGTTTTAAGTTTTTTTAGTGCAATAGTACAGGCGTGATCAAACCATCCCTTGGGCTGGTGTTTCGTACCCTTATGCGGTACAGTGAAGTTGCTGTTTATAATTCGGTTAAGATTAATAAAAGTATGCAGGGTTTCGGCATTTCCCTCCTCCTGTTCTAAAATAGTGACTATTTCTGTGAGACACCTCGACACAATGGCGTTAGACTGAATGTCCGCTTTATTGCCTTTCCATCTAATACGAGTGCCATTGGGGCGGTGGGGCTCAATATTAGTAATAGTACATGGGGCAAACACAGGTCGTTCCTTCCATAGTGTTAACTCTGCCGTGATACAATTATGATCGCTAATCAGGTTGTCTACAACCACAGGGGTAGAACACCTTGGGGCAATTCCAGATGATAGACAGAAAAAATCAATCACTGTATTGGCGTTCCTTCCCGTATAAGTGGGGACAATTTCCATTAAGTTATTAGTCTGGTTAGCCAATATTTCCATATCATATGTCATTAAAATTTTGTTCAGAGAGTTACCATATGCGTTGTGAGGGAAATGGGAAACCCCATCCCCCCAACAATCAGTAAAACCACATACCTTTTGGGTGGCAAAAGGACACACCATTGTATTGAAGTCTCCCACCCAAATGATATCAAAAACAATATCAGACTTAGTCACTATATTTTCCATAGCGGATTCTAAAGCAAGTACAACCTGGTACCTTGAATTGTCAAAGACATTATTATAAAAATTAATTAAAAGCATATTCCTGTCATGCTCCTGTTGAAGCCATAAGATCTGAGAATGTGTTCCAACCAACACATGTTTTTTTACTTTGACAGGTATATCAACAGCAACCATAACCAATAGGCCACCCTTGGCTCTACCCGATGTTGAGGCCTCAGCTGGTAGGTTATAAGAGACAAAACCATTGTAATTGATTGGATCAACACACCAGGTTTCCTGGAAACATAAAATGTTAAAACTGTTAATAAATTCAACCCATCCTGGGCAAGTGGTCTTGGAGGAATGTCCAGCAATGTTCCAACTAGCGATCAGACAGGCACTCTGGCTCCAAGATCTAGGGCGGGAAGGATGGCTCGTGGGGTCAGAAGGGATGTGACTGCAGGGCTGGTCATTCAACAGAGGGACACAGTTCTCGTCTTCACGGTGAGCAAAATTTCCAACGGCAATAACAGTCCCACTGACATTCACTGGGTCTGGGACCCTCGTTGCTTCAGTCTCTCCCTTGTCTCCAGTAATATTAGCCACAATAGTTGACTCAGACAAATCTATCCCCAGTCAATCGTTCCCATCCAATCCACTCAATGCTTCATATCTATTTACCGTGGTAAAGATAGGACCAGGGAGAACATACTTATCTCTTTCCCTCACCCCAGTATGTGCGGTATTTGGACGGATGTTATGATGCCTGTAAAAATATCCTAGAGGCCGAAGGGATATCCCTTTTTCCAATGAGAGAGAGGATTGCGCTCTTAACAGAGCTGTGGAAGCAAGGTGCGGGTTACGAAAATTAACTATAATACAATCACCCCCACAGGTCTTACGCGAGCTCCCAATCCAATCAACTCTTCTAGTACTTATGATATCCTTGGCCAAGGCTACTGGAAAGCCGCATTCTCGACGCAGCCAGTCCACAGTTTTATTTTTCAAAGAAACGTGTGTTTCGCTAAAATTACGGCCAGTTTCTTTGACTTGTGGCACATTAGTAAGGACCGCCACAAACGGGGCGCAGGCTGGGGGCAGATCAGGCCTTGAAGTACCTAAATTTTTTACACCAAGTCCGGGGAGATTTGACGATACTAGTTGATCCGGAATCGGCAGAAAATTAGTGGAATCTCTACTTTCATTAACTTGCATGCTTTGTGACGTCTTAGGGGGATTGGCCACTAGGTCAGCTGGCTCAGAGGTCTGTCGAGAAGCACGGCTGTTTACTGGGCTTTTGGTGATTGCTTCAGCTCCAGTACTTGCTTTGAGATGAGATTCTAACAAACCTCCCAGCCTAGCCATCTCGATAATTGCCATGTCTAATTTATTCATTAAAGGTTTGATTAGTAAATCAAACTTGGCATCGATCATGCTAATTAAAAGATCCAACTGACTACTTTCAATAACGACCGGGTTACTATCCATCACAGTGGGAGGGGTTTGGATAGGGTTTACGGCCAAGGGGTCAATTCTTTTAGTAGATGTTAATGTTCTCCCCCCCCCCCTCCTAGAATGCACGGTCTTGTTGTATGCCTTGTTATGTGACCGACTAGAACGTAGTGTTCTTTGTGATGTGGTAGCCGCTGGGACAGCAGTTGAAGAGTCCCCAATACATGTTAAATCCTCAGGAGATGGGTCAACTATGTTAGTGTCATCAGCAGAGGCAGGCACACTAAGATCTGCCGCATCATAAATCCGATCATGATCACTAAGCTCATGGTTGGCATTAACATTGCCTATATCAGTTAAGTGGGAAATAGGGTTGGTATCTACAAGAATAGGGTCGATTACCTCCCCCCGCCCCAATGATTTTCTCCGCTCTTTATTTATTTTATCAACCATCTTTACCAAATAATTGTCCATGGTTGATTTAGTTGAGGAGGGTTTGGTTTTTGACATGGGGTTCTCTAATTCCACACTGTTACAGATTAATAAGGGTAGACAGTTATTTCCCCTGCCACTTCGCTCACTTTCCCCTCAGTTCACAGTGGCCTAAACCAGTTGGTGCCACTCAATAACACAGGGAGGATGGAGCCCCTCCCGTCCTCCACATACAACAGGATGCCACAGACCTGCCGCTAGTATAGGTTACAATACCTTCACACTGAGTCCCGGTATCAGAGTCGCAGCACCTTAGGGGGTGGCCCAGCCCAGCCTCCTCTGGCCTCTGACGGCCACAGACGGCCCGCCCTCTGCCCGGGCTCAGCCCGGCGCGTCCCGCGCGCGTCCTCGCGGGAGGAGGATCCGACACCGGCTTTAAGCGCCTCCTGGCGCGCTTCCGTGCGTGGTCAGGGGGCGTTACCAAGCCCGGCACCCGAAGAGAGATGCAGCTGGGAGAGGCAGCGTCAGCACCAGCCACACGCCGCCAACAGACACGAGTGACCCACCAGTGAAGGGTCCGACACCGGCTTTAAGCGCCTCCTGGCGCGCTTCCGTGCGTGGTAAGGGGTGTTACCAGGCCCGGCACCCGAAGAGAGATGCAGCTGGGAGAGGCAGCGTCAGCACCAGCCACACGCCGCCAACAGACACGAGTGACCCACCAGTGAAGGGTCCGACACCGGCTTTAAGCGCCTCCTGGCGCGCTTCCGTGCGTGGTCAGGGGGCGTTACCAAGCCCGGCACCCGAAGAGAGATGCAGCTGGGAGAGGCAGCGTCAGCACCAGCCACACGCCGCCAACAGACATGAGTGACCCACCAGTGAAGGGTCCGACACCGGCTTTAAGCGCCTCCTGGCGCGCTTCCGTGCGTGGTCAGGGGGCGTTACCAAGCCCGGCACCCGAAGAGAGATGCAGCTGGGAGAGGCAGCGTCAGCACCAGCCACACGCCGCCAACAGACACGAGTGACCCACCAGTGAAGGGTCCGACACCGGCTTTAAGCGCCTCCTGGCGCGCTTCCGTGCGTGGTCAGGGGGCGTTACCAAGCCCGGCACCCGAAGAGAGATGCAGCTGGGAGAGGCAGCGTCAGCACCAGCCACACGCCGCCAACAGACACGAGTGACCCATTCTTGTAGCTCAATAAGTAGGTTCCCTGCAAAGTATTTTGCCTCTACATCCAATAATGCAATGAAACTGTAGTTTTTTGGTAGGGTTTTGTCCCCCGCTTTATAAATTGGTGAGATGATGGAGCCCTTCCATGATGCGGGCAAACACCCAGTCTGCTTAACTGAGCTGAAGATAGGAGCTAGGGTTTCTGACCAGTTTTCTAGATCTTGTTTAAAAAGAGCTGGTGGAATCCCATTTGGCCCAGGTGCTCCTTCTTTCCTCCCTTTGCATATTTTTTCCCTGATCATGAAGGCGTCGATTTCAATTGCCTCGACCTCGTCAGTCATCACAGTTTGAAATTGGGGTGCAGGCTGGTCATCCTTGCTGATGTTTAATCCAGATACCTGTTGATTGAAATGACGCTCTAAAAAAGGATATCCAGTTGTTTTCTGTTATGTGTGTTGTTAAACCACCATGTGCCGGTTATAGGAATTTATTTATCATTGCCCAAAATCAGGCACTGTTATTTTCTTTGATACCATGATGGAGTTTGGCCCAGAGTTCGTTTTCTTGTGCTTTTCTTATGTCCCATTTAAGTTTCTTAAGTTTGGCCTTGCTCTTGAGGAGCTGTTGGTTTAAGTCCTTGTCCTCCGGGCTTAACCTCAATGTCCTTAGTGATTTGTTTATAGCATTTTTAAGGCTTTTCAAGGTCATCCTTTGTGCGCTCGTGGCCTTCCCTGTGACTGTTGGATCGTTGCAGGAAGTGTCGAACTACAGATGAGTAGGAATTTGAAAACATGGCCGTAAAGGTTTCCTATATGTATGTGTGATTTTCCGTGGGGTGGTTAAGCTCATTTAGTTGTTGTTTTGCTGCCAGGAGCACCTCCCTAGAATTTGCTATGACTTGATTCTTTTAAGGTTTATTGCGTGGCATGCATGCATTCCAACTGGATTTGGGTTTGGGATTGATTTATCTTGTAGTGCATGAATTGAAATTTCCTGAGGATGATGATCACTGTCCCCTTTGTCTCCTAGGCAATAGCCTATTATGTGTTGGAAGAATGAGAGAGACACTAGGGTGTAGTCAATTGTTGAGGTTTCATGGCCTGAGTGAAATGAGACGGCCGGTGGGGTGTCATCTACAAATTTGCCATTTAGCACCTTTAAGCCAATGTTCTCCAGGTTTTCTAGCAGCTCTGAGATGCCCTTGGATGTTCTTCCGTGGCCACTATGTGATTGAGTTGGAATGTTCCAATAAAAAGACTGGGCTTGAATATCTTCATTTGGGGAGGTACCTAATATGTGTTGATTAAAGTCATCTGACAAAATGATGTTTGGAGTAGTGTGTGTACTCATCAGTTGAGAAAGGTGTTCAATCAATATTTTTGAGTCCTGTTTTTTCTGTTTCGGATTTAGGTATATATTAATTAGCAATACCTCCTCCTTTATTCCACTAAGCTTTAATTGAACCTTTGCGGTGTTTACAGCTGGGATTTGAGGCGGTAATTCCTGTGCTCTATAGATTTTTGTTTTGTTGATATAAATAGCCAGGCCATTTGATAGACGGCCATAATTACTTTTCCTTAGGGCGGGAGTGTGGAAGCAAGTATATCCCTCTACTTGCAGAGGCTCCTCTTGCCATGTTTTCTGCAATAAGATGATGTCAAAAGTTTTTAAATAATCAAGAAATTCAGCATCTGCGGCCTTGTTGTTTTGCCCGTTAATATTCCATGAACATGTCCTCAGGGGTAATATACCTGCATGTCCACAATGCCTCATTGAGTTCCTATGTCACTGTGGGTGACCGGATGTGTTGATGGTTCTAGTGATCCAAAGATGAACAGGGGCAACTGCGTTGTTAGCTACTGTGCTTATTTGTATGTTTGGTATCTCTTCTTTTTGTGGTGACCGTCCTCGGGACCCCCTAAGTACATACAAAGTTGTATTGTTTTTGCGGGTTATTCCTTCTCTTGCTATAGCAAGTAAAGGGAATGGGTATCCTGTATTGTAAAACACAGTGGATTGTATCCCCCAGTCTTTAAAGGTTTCCTGTTCTTCCAGGACTTTATTTGCGATTTGCATGGTCCTCCAGGTGGCTTTGGTGGATTCCATTCCTTGTGCTTTGTCCAGCTTTATGAATTCTATTGAAAGAAGATCAGTAGAACGTATACCTTTTAATGTTGGTATTGTGCCTAGGAGTTGAAGAAGGTTCCCTTTGTTCAAGATATTGAAGGGTCATTTCGATTCGTATTCTAGGGTGAAGATAGTGATGGCAGAGTTCCTAGTTTGGTTGATTAGAGGATTTTTTTGCAAAGTTTGGCCCCAAGTGATTTTCTCTGAGGCAGTTAGTGGATTGCTGAATCAGTCCAATGGTGATATCAGGAATTAGGGGCTCTTGGTGCCTAGGGCCTGTGGATCCTTCTAAGCCACGATCTGAATTTAAGTTTCGTGTTGCAGGGAGACCCAAGTGCCCAATTGTTGTAGTCCTTGGCTCATGAGTGGCTCTCTGCACTTCATTATAGGCTCTACTTGTATTATTGTGTATTTGATTTACTTCCCCTGATGCCTTAGTTGAGTCCTTAATGATCCTGTGAGCTGGCAGATCGATTTGCAAGGTTGGTGTTTTAAGATTGGCGTCCACTGGCAGTGGCAAATGTAAGGTTGAGGTTGAGGCCAACTCCTGGTTTGGACCATGGATAAGAGGGGGCTCTCTTACCTCAATTGGTTGTGATGTTCGGCTATTAGGGCTGTCGTCCTGTTTCGATTTGGCTTTAGTTTTTCTATTGCCTTGGCTGTCAGTTTGACCACTGAGTGATGACCGAGCTGCCCCCAAAGGTGGTGTTTCCACTTGTATCGCATCCATGTTTTCCATAGAGTAGGTTTCCTTTGGCTGATTGGACTTTCCCTCAACTTCGGGGACGTGAGGCTCGGAGATGGTATTTTATTGTGACCTTTTCTCCTAAATTGACGGCGTCGCTTTGCGTTCTGCTTTGCTGTTTGCTCCTTGGATAATGGAGGGGTCCTAGTGAGCGGACTGCCCTCATGACAAATCGGAAGGTTATTGCCAGGGTTTTTTGGACAACAGGATCCCTATTCGGTAACTTATTGGGCACTACTATATTTGAATTTGCCCTTGATTTCTCTTGATTTGGGTCCTTTGTCAGGCTTTCTATAAGAGTGAAAACAATTGAGGGGAGTGACGATAATATTTCAATAATAGGACCACAGCTGCAGTTCAATTTTGCTTCCTGCTGGACTCTGCTAATTAAAACGTTTAGTTGACCTAGTTTCTCGTCTATTCTCCCCACAAAGAGGGCCAGAGTATCTAATAGTTTCAACTGCAGGTCCATTTTATCTGACTGGTAATGTGGTACATCAACAGTTTGTTGCATTGTATTTAATAAGATGTCCCATGTGTTTGATGCCTGTTTCCCATTTTGAATGGGTGAACCTGAGGTCAAACTAGGCATTGGAGGGTTTTTACATGAGATTGAGTTAGTCGCTCTTTCTTGATCATTTCCTTGTTTCGCAACTTGATTTATACTGATACTCACTGTATCTCCTGTGATCCCAGGTAGGAGGTGGGATCCTGCCCACCTCCCCTGGAAACCGGGGAATCCAATGAGGTTTCAGAGGACTCTTTGGGGATATCGTGGCCGCCCCCTGTTTCGGCTCCTAAGGACAGTTGGGCCGATTTGATGGCCTCTTGATGTAATGGCGGGTCGTGAGGGGATTTGTTAATGTTAATGTTAATGTTAATGTTATTTGACATTTGTTAAGCGCTCGTACGCCCGGGGGCTTCATGGCGCTGTAGGGAGGAACAGGCGTGGCCATTGGTTGGTGGAGATAAGGCAGCTTAGTGATGCGCCTGAGAGAAGAGCCAGGTCTTCAAAGAGTGTCTGAAGCTGAGGATGTTATCACTAAGTTTCAGATGAAGAGGGAGAGAGTTCCAGAAGGCAGCTGCAAGATGGTCAAAGCAGCTGCCTCCGAGACGCTTCTTCTTGTACGGAGGGATAGTCAGAAGGGCTTTATGAGCAGAGCGGAGGTTGCGGGAGGGGCTGTATCTTTTATATAGGTCTCTAATGAAAATAGGCCCAATGTCATGTAAGGACTTGAAAAGGATACACCCAGCTTTGAAGGCCACGCGTTGCTCAACCGGAAGCCAATGCAGCTGTTTCAAGCCAGGTCTGACTGATTGCCTCCTAGGTATGTTCAAGAGAAGTCTGGCTGCCTGGTTTTGAACCAGCTGGAGGCGTTTTAGCTCTCCAGCTTGGAGCCCAAGGTATAGACTGTTGGAAAAGTCCAATCTGGACAAAACCAGGGAGATGACGATCTGAGTGAGGGCCGCTAAGGAGAAGAAGCGGGCGATTTTTTTTATTTTCTTCAGCTGAAAAAAACTGGAGGAAACAACAGCTCCAACTTGTTTTTTCAGGGAGAGATCCTCGCTAATGAAAATGCCAAGGCTCTTAACCGAGGATGATTTGGATGGGGGGGCGGCCATGCAGGAGGGCCAGAAACTGGGGTTCCAACTGAGGGTGCTCTGTCCAGGCAAGACCAGTTCGGTCTTGCCTGGGTTAAGTTTCAGGTGATTGCAGCTCATCCAGCTCAAAATGTGGGACATGGTGTTTTGAAATTCTACCACAGAGTCCTTGGTGTTCAAAGAAAAGATGAGCTGCAAATCATCGGCGTAATTGAAAATGGTGACCTTAGCGTGCCTGAGGGAATACAAAAGAGGGCGTAGATACAAATTAAAAAGCAGGGGAGACAACGAGGAGCCTTGAGGTACTCCACAGATGGTAGATATGGTGGGAGCCGTGAAGGAGCCCAGTCTGACCGATTGAGTTCGGTCAGTTATAAATGAGCGGATCCAGCTCAGCGCAGGGCCCCTGAGGCCTGCCTGTTCGACACGGTCGACCAAGATGGTATAGTCGACCGTGTCGAAAGCAGCAGAGAGGTCCAAAAGCACCAGAGCCTGATGGATCCCTTCATCCGCATTCCGCCTCAGGGTATTCTGCACCGAGAGGATGACCGCCTCAGTAGAATGGCAAGGGCGGAAACCGGCCTGATTAGGTGCAAGATACTCTGATTTTTCCAGGAATGTGGAGATGCTGTCACAGACATGAGACTCCAAAAGTTTGGCGCAGTATGGCAACAAAGATATAGGCCTGTAATTGAGTGGGTCTAATGGGTTGGCTCCTGCCTTTTTTATGAGGGGAATAAGGAGGGCTTTTTTGAAGTTGTTTGGAACTTTACCCTGAGCAAGTGAACCATTCAGCATGGGAAGTAGGCTCCCAGGAATGCTGGTACCCACTTCTTTCAGGATGTAAGGGGGGCAGATGTCATCAGGGGAGCCGGATTTGATCTTAGAAAGGAGTTTAGATAGGTTAGCGTTTTCAATGGGGGGGGTAGGAGTCCAGGGTAACAGGGTTATAAAAGGTGTCTGCAAATAAAAGGGGAGGCTGAGTGGTAGGAATGTTTTGTTTAATGGTGCAGATTTTGTCAAAGAAAAAGAAGTTTAATGAGTTACAAAGTTCCTGAGTGGGAACTGTCGGGAGGGAGGTTCTGTCACTGGTGCTAAGATCTTCCACAATGTTGAACAGTTCTTTGGATTTATTATGAGCCTTAAGAATTTTTTCCGAAAAATAGTCGGTTTTGTATTTTAAAATAAGCTTTTGGTAATTTTTACGAGCCTTGCAATAGTTAGCCCTATCTTGTTCTAAATAGGCTATTCGCCACTTTCGCTCTAATTGACGGACTTCAAGTTTATGGGTTTTCAGAAGGGGTGTAAACCACCTGTGGGCGTCATTGGTGCGGGAGCGTGGGAAGTAGGTACAGGGGGCGTGAGCGTCCGCTGCCTGGAGTAGCCATCCTGAGAAGGCTTCTTCCATCTTTTCGATGTCCTGATCAAGCGGGGGAAGGGAGGAAGTTAATGAACCAATAAAAGCGGGGACATCAACATTCTTCCATCTTCTAGTTTTTCCTCCTAGCTTGGGCAGGGGATTTCTACTTTTCCCGGTGGTCATAGTAAAGTTGATCAGATAATGATCCGACCAAACACAGGGCGTGATAGACTTAATAGCCAAGGAAATGTTTTGGGACCAGATTTGATCTAGGCTATGCCCTTTGTCATGAGTTGGAAGGTGAATATGTTGAATAAGGTTCATATCGAGGAGGGTTTCTTTCAGCGTAGCTGCCTGAGAGTCAGACTCGGCAGAGTCCAGCCAAAGGTTGAAGTCACCCAGCAACACGATTTTATTATGGGAGATTATCAGAGGGGCAAGTTGTTCAGCTAGGGATGCCGCAAAAGAGGGCATATTTTGAGGGAGGCGATATATAAGGATGAGAAGTAATGATCCAGTATTAGTATCCATTTTAAAGATCAGGTTGTCTGTTCCTAATATGTCGAAGGATGGTAAAGAGGAGACTTTGTGGGTGCTGCGAATAATCGCAGCAACCCCCCCACCTCTTTTACCGGCTGGTCTATCGACATGTAGAATATAGTAGTTTGAGGGAACTGCCGCTAAAATGTCGGGTAGGGAACCCTCGGTGAGCCAAGTCTCAGAGAGAAACAAAAAATCAGGTTGTTCAGCCTGGAGCAAGAGAAAGATATCCAAATGGTGTTTAACCATGGATCTGGTGTTTAGATATAGGCATTTGAGTTGGCCTCAGAGTCATTGGGTGAAAAATGAGGTACATAGGACCTAGGCTTAGGAGCCTTGCCGAGAGAGAATTCGGGCTTCAAAATGCCGTGAGTGGCGGCACGCTTTAGAACAAAAGCGGGTGGGGCGAGTCCGGCGCTATCAGTGGGCCTAAGTGACAGCAATGAGGAAGTGGAATATGTGTAATTATGACCAGGGGTTATGGCCCCAGGCCCCGGTCTGCCGCGGACGGGCGCAGACGGGCTTGCCTTAGGCGCGCCTTCGGCGCGCAAACGGCGCTCCCGCTGCGCTCGTCCGCTGCGCTGGGGAGGTCGGCACATTTGTAATAGTTGTTATAGGCGTGGCCTCGCAGTGGGCGTGGCTACACCTTTGCCGCGCTGGCGGTAAGGGCGTTTTCCCCTGAATCTGGAGGGTCTGACTTAGCGCGTAACAGCAGCGCTTTCTAACAGGTGAGCTTAGATCGTCTTATTTTTAAAATAACAACACAAAAGGTGACAGTTTTAAAAATGCAAAGCAGTTTACAAAACCTCCG
This sequence comes from Triturus cristatus, assembly GCF_964204655.1. Classification (NCBI taxonomy): domain Eukaryota; kingdom Metazoa; phylum Chordata; class Amphibia; order Caudata; family Salamandridae; genus Triturus; species Triturus cristatus. Next base: position 639,295,793 of record NC_140580.1, on the reverse strand, counting down.
GCTTTCCGCCTCAGCGGGGTTCCAATGAGTAGTGATCGTTGCGCTTTCAAGCGTTTATGTACTCGGTCGGTGGGCGTGGCCTCGCAGTGGGCGTGGCTACACCTTTGCCGCGCTGGCGGTAAGGGCGTTTTCCCCTGAATCTGGAGGGTCTGACTTAGCGCGTAACAGCAGCACTTTCTAACAGGTGAGCTTAGATCGTCTTATTTTTAAAATAACAACACAAAAGGTGACAGTTTTAAAAATGCAAAGCAGTTTACAAAACCTCCGGCTTTCCGCCTCAGAGGGGTTCCAATGAGTCTATTTGAGGCGAGACTTTGAAATTGTGTTTGGGTTCTGGAGAGTAATTAAATTTATGTCCACTTGAGTCCTCCTGCCCTAAGTTTGTGGCCTTGCCATTCGTTGTTGTGGACTCTTGTAAGATTTCTGCTTCCTTCCGCTTATTGAGGTTGGTTGAGTCGGTTATGGCGCTACAGGTTAGGGTGGGGATGGACAAGAATCGACAAATGTCGTGCTCCTCAGCACGCGTTTCCACCTCCCCCTCTTGAGAGATAGACGGGCTGTTAGTTTTATGTTTGCATATTTTTACTGATGTTAACGGGGGGACCACAGGTTGGGCCGCTAGAGTTCCCACTGTAGCTTGTACCGTGACTAGTGTGGTCGATGGTTGTGGGGGGAATACCTGTCTCTAGTAGCTCTTGCTGCTCTTTCTGCTACTGCTACTCGACTTGCAAGCACTGACTCAGGCAGATTGGCAGACAGGTAGTCGGGCGATGACAAATCAGCTCCTAGTTCCTTGTTTTCCAGGGTTTGCCTCCCCTGCTCTCTCAACCACCTTACCGCAGTCGTGCCACCTCACGCCACTCCACCGGCTCAGGTTCAGGCTCTGGCCACGGCAGGGCCCGCGGATCGGCTGGTGATCAGCTGGTGTCTCGCCTCACCCTAGCCCGAGGCCCCTCGTGAACGCCCGGCCGATGTCAAGAAGCCGCGGCAATGATTTGTGGAAGGGATTTTGAGGCGCGGGCTGTGGTCCGTGGTGAGGCTCGCGGGGAACTGCAGGGGATCTCCGGGGTCTCAGGCAGCCCCAGCCTCTGACTGGAACTAGAACTGGAACCAGCAGATTTCCAGTCCACCCACTGCCGCATGGCTTGCAGCTCCCCAGACTCAGCACCTCCGCTTCGCTGTTCGTGACACACTCGCACTGCTCCGGAAACTCTTGCCACTCCTCCGGAAGCAATACAATACTACCGAGAGCAATGAATGGAAGATTAGTGCTCATGCAAATTGTGTAAGAGAGTACAATCGGTTAAGAAGACTTTATGCTCCTAACTTAGGTGAATATCCTACATATGAGAAATGTGAAGTGTGTCCAAAATGGAAATATGGCAAACATTCTACTGAGATTCAAAAAAAAGAAAACAATTGAAGAGAATCATGAAGGGGCAAAGAAAAAGAAAATGGACACTGTTGATGATATAGTAGGATACCAGTTTGAAAATACTTCAGGTATCAACTGCTATGCTAATGTAATTGTGAATATTGTGTTTTCACTACAAGACTTTGAAATTGTGTTTGGGTTCTGGAGAGTAATTAAATTTATGTCCACTTGAGTCCTCCTGCCCTAAGTTTGTGGCCTTGCCATTCGTTGTTGTGGACTCTTGTAAGATTTCTGCTTCCTTCCGCTTATTGAGGTTGGTTGAGTCGGTTATGGCGCTACAGGTTAGGGTGGGGTTGGACAAGAATCGACAAATGGCGTGCTCCTCAGCACGCGTTTCCACCTCCCCCTCTTGAGAGTTAGACGGGCTGTTAGTTTTATGTTTGCATATTTTATCTGATGTTAACGGGGGACCACAGGTTGGGCCGCTAGAGTTCCCACTGTAGCTTGTACCGTGACTAGTGTGGTCGATGGTTGTGGGGGGAATACCTGTCTCCAGTAGCTCTTGCTGCTCTTTCTGCTACTGCTACTAGACTTGCAAGCACTGACTCAGGCAGATTGGCAGACAGGTAGTCGGGCGATGACAAATCAGCTCCTAGTTCCTTGTTTTCCGGGTTTGGTGGGGTTGGTCTGGTGGTATCTGGTGGTATCCATCAGGTCAGAGTGGATCTGGCGCCCAAGCTGTCCACCTGCAAGTTCCACCGACCGAGCAGGGCCTGGCAGGTGAGGGTGGGTGGAGGACGAGGATGACAGACAGAGAGGGCAGAGGCAGAAGGGCCATGCTCCCTCTCACACTCCTCCACCCCAAATACCCAGCTGCTTGCTGTGAGGCATATGGGAAAGCAGCAGGGCAGCGAGGGTAGCAAGGCGGCAGGGGAGGACAATAGCAGGCACCTAGAGAGTTCCCGTAAGCTGAGGAGGACCTCCCTAGTGGTAGACGCGGGGTGGTCAGGCAAAGTTAAAAAGACCACTCCTCATTGCCCCCCCTGCTCTCTCAACCACCTTACCGCAGTCGTGCCAACTCACGCCACTCCACAGGCTCGGGTTCAGGCTCTGGCCATGGCAGGGCCAGCGGATCGGCTGGTGATCAGCTGGTGTCTCGCCTCACCCTAGCCCGAGGACCCTCGTGAACGCCCAGCCGATGTCAAGAAGCCGCGGCAATGATTTGTGGAAGGGATTTTGAGGCGCGGGCTGTGGTCCGCGGTGAGGCTCGCGGGGAACTGCAGGGGATCTCAGGGGTCTCAGGCAGCCCCAGCCTCTGACTGGAACTAGATTTGGAACCAGCAGATTTCCAGTCCACCCACTGCCGCATGGCGTGCAGCTCCCCAGACTCAGCACCTCCGCTTCGCTGTGCGTGACACACTCGCACTGCTCCGGAAACTCTTGCCACTCCTCCGGAAGCAATACAATACTACCGAGAGCGATGAATGGAAGATTAGTGCCGTTGCAAATTGTGTAAGAGAGTACAATCGGTTAAGAAGACTTTATGCTCCTAACTTAGGTGAATATCCTACATGTGAGAAATGTGTAGTGTGTCCAAAATGGAAATATGGCAAACATTCTACTGAGATTAAAAAAAAAGAAAACAATTGAAGAGAATCATGAAGGGGCAAAGAAAAAGAAAATGGACACTGTTGATGATATAGTAGGATACCAGTTTGAAAATACTTCGGGTATCAACTGCTATGCTAATGTAATTGTGAATGTTGTGTTTTCACTACAAGATCTTCATCATTAAATTATGGAAATTCATGAAAAAAGATTATTTTCTTTACTACATTATGTATTTCAAAAGTTGGTAACTGACAGAAGTAAAATCCATACTGCTTCCGGCATTCGGCATCTTCAGGATATATGTACTGGTTCTTTGAAATTCACACTCAATATACAACAAGATGCACAAGAATTTCTAAGTCTCATGCTTGGTGTATTGGAAGATGAAGAAATAGAAAATGTATTTAGCCTAAGTTGCAGATGTGATCAAAAATGTGAAGATTGTTCATTTTCTTCTACCACTGAAATATACACTGAAAGATTCACATACTTGACGATACCAGACTAGAAATCAGTGTCTTTTAACAAATAAGTAAAAACAGCTAACCAAGATATGAAATGTTCTCATTGTAAATCAGAAATGTTGTCAACATTATATATAGAAAGATTTGGAAAATATTCCATTTTAATGCTTCTACGTTGTAGAGCAAATGGAAGAAAATTGAAACCAAAATTACAAAATTTGCGGCAAGTCAAGTATCAATTTCAGGAAGAACCTTTAAAGCAGTGGCTATTATTTTCCATGATGGACCTACTACAACATCTAGACACTATACTGTGCATTTAAAGTGCAATAAAGGATGGACACATTGCAATGATGCCCATTTGGAATAAAAATCTAGGTTGGCTTACGAATTACCAAATTCAGATCTGATATTTATGAGGCCAAAGTTTTGAATACATCATTTGTCCTATTGGGAAGATGTGAACTTGAATTAGCAAGTTTATTTTGGATATTTTTATAACAAATGTTTGAAAACATTATTCGGCCTATTGGGAAGATGTGAAAAATTAGTGTATGGATTATTGTTTGTGCTAATTCATATTGCATTTGGAAAATTGTGTTTAGAAACAAAGAGTTTATATATTTGTTGTCTATATTATACGAGATGTAAATGAGAGTGTACATTTCAAAAAATTTACTTGAGAGAAATAAAAGACTTAATGTACTTGAAGAACATAATTAAGAAACTATAGATAGGTAAACACATAGTTACACATATTCTAAATAATGCAATACGCTGATTTATTTTTTTACAATCCCATTGATTGTTTTGTTCCCCGCTGTTGTATGATGATACTACATTAAAATCACTGTGTATGGTGAAATTCAATAGAATCTGAGAACAGCAAAAAAGGGAAACTGAAAATGGTATGTAATTCAAAAAATTATGTTGTGTTCTTAATAGTATAATATTAAATTCGATAATAGTTTTTTTTCTTCTTTACAGAAGGTAATAGTAAAGTTTGAAAAGATTTTTAATTCAGTTTACAAAAAAACTACTCTAAAATAGTTCCTCTGAGTTTTGTATCTACATTACCAAAAACGGTAAGTACAAATAATGTAATATGCATGATAACGTGAAGAAATGTTAGGGGGCACTTCCATTGTACTCATCCATTGCCTCAAACACTACCTATGCACTCATCCATGCACTCAGGCACTGCTCTTGCACTCCTTCAATTTACCGAAACACTACCCATGCACTGCTACAATCACTCAAACACTACTCCTGCACTCATGCATTCACTTAGGCAATACTGTTGCACTCATCCATTCATCCAGGCACTGCCCATGCACTCCTCCAATCACCCAGGTACTACCCATGCACTCTTCCAATCACCCAAGCACTACCCATGCACTCATGCAATCACCCAGGCACTACACATGCACTCCTTCAATCACTCAGGCACTACCCATGCACTTCTCCAATAACCTAGGCACTACCCATGCACACATGCATTCACACAGGTACTACCCATGCACTTTTGCAATCACTCAGGCACTTCTGTTGTACTCATCCATTCACCCAGGCACTACCCATGCATTCCTTTAATCACCCAGGCACTTTCTATGCATTCCTTCAATCACCCAAGCACTACTCATACACTCATTTAATCACCCAGGCACTACCCATTCACTCCTCCAATCACCCAGCCACTTTCTATGCACTCCTTCAAACACTCAGGCACTGCCCATGCACTCCTCCAATCACCCAGGCACTACTCCTGCACTCATCCAATCAGCCAGTCAGGCACTACCCATACAGTCATGCAATCACAAAGGCACTTCCTATGTACTTATGCAATCACTCAGGCACTACTGTTGCACTTATTAATGTATCCATTCATCCAGGCACTACCCATGCACTCCTGCAATCACCCAGGCACTACCCATGCACTCCTCCAATCACCCAGTCACAACCGATGCACTCATGCAATAACTCAGGCACTACCTATGTACTCCTCCACTCACCCAGGCACTTTCTATGAACTCCTTCAATCACTCAGGCTCTAACCATGGAATCCTCAAATCACACAGGCACTACTCCTGCACTCATCCAATCATCCAAGCACTATCCATGCACTTATGCAATCACACAGGGACTACCCATGCACTCATACAATCACTCTGGCACTACTGTTGCACTCATCCATTCAACCAGCCACTACTTATGCACATCTAAAATCACCCAGGCACTACCCATGCACTCCTCCAATCACCAGGCACTACTCATGCACTCAACCAATCACACAAGCACTATCCGTGCATTCCTCCAATCACCAAGGCACTACCCCTGCACTCATGAAATCACCCAGGCACCACCAATGCACTCATACAATCACCCAGGCACTATACATGCACTCCTCCAATCACCCAGGCACTACCCCTGCACTCATGCAATCACACAACAGTCCCCATGCACGCCATCAATTACCCAGGCACTACCCATGCACTCACCATGCACTGAGGCACTATGTATGCACTCCTTCAATCACTCATGCACTACCCTAACACTTATGTAATCACACAGGCACTACCCATGCACTCCTCCAATAACCCAGGAACTACCCCTGTACACATGCAATCACTCAGGCAGCACCCATGCACTCCTTCAATTAACCAGGCACCACCCAAGCACTCTTCCAATAACCCAGGCACTACCCATGCATTCCTTCAATCACTCAGACACTACTGTTTCACTCATCCATTTACCCAGACACATTTCATGCACTTATCTATGTACTCAGGCACTACTGTTGCACTCATCCATTCACCCAGACACTACTCAGGCACCCATCTATGCATCAGGCACTATTGGTTCACTCATCTATTCACCAGGGCACTACCCATGCACACATCCATGCACTGAGGCACTATGTATGCACTCCTTCAATCACTCGGGCAATACCCCTGCACTCTTGCCATCACTGAGGCACTACCCATTCACTCCTCCAAACATCCAGACACTACTGTTGCACTCATCCATTCACCGAGGCACTACCCATGCACTAATGCAATTAAGCAGGCACTACTAATACACTTCTCCACTCAACCAGGCACTACCCATGTACTCCTTCAATCACTCACACACTACTGTTGCACTCATGCATTCACCCAGACACTACTCATGCACTCATCTATGCACTCAGGCGCTGCTGTTGCACTCATCTATTCACCCAGGCACTACCCATGCGCTCCTCCATGCACTGAGGCACGATGTATACACTCCTTCAATCACCCAAGCACTACCCATGCACTCCTCCAATCACTCAGGCACCACTCAAGCACCACTCTAATCACCCAGGCATTACCTCTACACTCATGCAATCACCCAGGTGCTACCCACGCACTCCTCCAATCATCCAGGCACTGCCCATGCACTCATGCAATAACACAGGCACTACCCATGCACTCATGCAATCCCTCAGGCACTACTTTTGTACTCATCCATTCACCCAGGCACTACCCATGCACTGCTCCAATCACCCAGGCAGTACCCTTGCACTCTGCCAATCAAATGGGCACTATCTATGCACTCCTTCAATCACTCAAACACTGCTGTTGCACTCATCCATTCACCCAGACACTACTCATGCACTCAGCTATGCACTCAGGCACTACTGTTGCACTCATCTATTCACCCAGGCACTACCCACACACTCATCCATGCACTAAGGTACTAGGTATGCACTCCTTCAATCACTCAGGCACTACCCCTACACTAATGCAATCACTCAGGGACTACCCATGAACTGCTTCAATGACCCTGGCACTACCAATGCACTCATCCATTCACCGAAGCACTACCCATCCACTAATGCAATCACCCAGGCACTGGCCATGCAATCCTCCAATCACCCAAGCACTACCCATGCACTACTCCAATCACCCAGCCACTACTCAAGAACTCCTTCAATCACTCAGGCACTACTGTTGCACTCATGCATTCACCCAGACACTTTTCATGCACTCATCTAAGTACTCAGGCACTACTGTTCCACTCATCCATTCACACAGACACTACACAGGCACTCATCTATGCACTCAGGAAGTACAATTGCACTCATCTATTCACCCAGGGACTACCCATGCACTCATCCATGCACTGAGGCTCTATGTATGCACTCCTTCAATCACTCATGTACTACCCCTGAACTCATGCAATCACTCAGGCAGTACCCATGCACTCATCCATTCACAGATGCACTACCCATGCACTAATACAATTACCCAGGCACTACTTATACGTTTCACCAGTCACACAAGCACTACCCATGCACTCCTGTAATCACCTGGGCACTACCCATGCATTAGTTCAATCACCCAGGCACTACTGTTGCACTCATACATTCAGCCTGACACTACTCATGCACTCATCTATGTACGCAGGCACAACTGTTGCACTCATCTCTTCCCCCAGGCACCACCCATAGACTGAGGCACTATTTACGCATTCCTTCAATCACTCAGGCACTACCCCTGCACTCATGCAATCACTCTGGCAGTACTTCTCCTATAACCCAGGACCTACGCATGCACTCATGCAATCACACACACACTACGCTTGCACTCCTCCAATCACCCAGGCATTACCCATGCACTCCTCCAATCACACAGGCACTACCCATGCAATCCTTCAACCACTCAGGCACTACTGTTGCACTCATCCATATACCAGATACAACTCATGCACTCATCTATGCACTCAGGCACTATTGTTGCACTCATGTATTCACCCAGGCATTTCCCATGCACTCATCCATGCACTGAAGCACTATGTATGCACTCCTTCAATCACTCAGGCACTATCCCTGCACTCATGCAATCACTCAAGCACTACCCATGCACTCATCCAATCACCGAGACACTACCCATGCACTAATGCAATTACCCAGGCACTACCTATACACTTCTTCAATCACACAAGCATTACCCATGCACTTCTCCAATCACCCAGGCATCACCCATGCGCTCCTCCAATCACCCAGGCACTACCGCTGCACTCATCCATTTACCCAGACACTACTCATGCACTCATCTGTGTACTCAGGCACTACTGTTGCACTCATCTATTCACCCATGCGCTCATCCATGCACTGAGGCACTATGTATGAACTCCTCCAATAACTCAGGGACTACACTTGCACTCATGCAATCACTCAGGCACTACCCATGCACTCATCCATTCACCGAGCTACTACCCATGCCCTCATGCAAATACCCAGGCACTCCCTATACACTTCTCCAATCAAACATGCACTACCCATGCACTCCTCCAATCACCCCGGCACTATCCATGCACTCCTTCAATTACCCAGGCACTACCACTGCAATCATCCATTCACCCGGACACTACTCATGCACTCCTCTGTGCACTCAGGCACTACTGTTGGACTCATCTATTCACCCAGGCACTACCAATGCACTCATCCATGCACTGAGGCACTATGTATGAACTACTGTAATCACTCAGGGACTACCCTTGCACTCATGCAATCACACAGGAACAACCCATGCAGGCCTCCAATAACCCAGGGACTACCCCTGCACTCATGCAATCACTCAGGCAGTACCCCTGCACTCATGCAATCACACAGGAACTACCAATGCAGTCCTCCAATCACCCAGGCATTACCCATGCACTCCTCCAATCACCCGGGCACTACCCATGGACTCCTTCAATCACTCAGGAACTACTGTTGTACTCATCCATGCACCCAGACACTACTCATGCACTCCTCTATGCACTCAGGCACTGTTGTTGCACTCATCTATGTACCCAGGCACTACCCATGCACTCATCCATGCACTGAGGCACTATGTATGCACCCCTTCAATCACTCAGGCACTATCCCTGCACTTATGCATTAACTCAGGCACTACCCATGCACTCATCCATTCACGAGGCACTACCCATACACTAATGCAATTACCCAGACCCTACAGGCCCATAGGAATGAATGGGAAATCGCTAGCGCAATTTGTGAGTTCCAATAGGTACTCGCAAAGTGCGCATGCAATTTCAGGGTGCAAGGGTGTCAAAAGGACACCCTGTTGCACCCCTGGAATTGACCTGTGCACATATGTTGCACACACATATGCCCTAAGGGCATGTGTGTGTGCAACATGAAACTTTGAAAAATGCACAAAAGAGCATTTTTCAAAGATTTTGCAAATTACCATGAAGTTCAACTTCATGGTAATTTGCGCCCCCTATTAGCGAAATCGCTAATTTTGTTACTTTAATGCATTGCATTTAAGGAATCTCAATTTGCGGTTTCTTAAATGCAATCGAAATTTAAGTAATCGCAATTTAGAGATTACTTAAATTGCGATTTTTGCATTTGGAATGAAGCATCCCAAATGCAAAAATACCGGTCGCAAAGCGGCAGATTCTATTAATCTGCCCATTGGCGCCCGGTTTTTCTTTTGATGCATGTGCCTGTATGTATGCACTCCTTCAATCGCTCAGGCACTACCCTGGCACTCATGCAATCACTCAGGTACTACCCCCACACTCATGCAATCACTCAAGCAGTACTGATGCACTCATCCATTAATCAAGACACTACCCCTGCACTAATGCAATTGCCCAGTCACTACCTATACACTTCTCCAATCAATCAATGACTACTGATGCACTCATCCATGCACTGAGGCACTATGTATGATCTACTCTAATCACTCAGGGACTACCCTTGCACTCATGCAATCACACAGGAACTACCCATGCAGGCCTCCAATAACCCAGGGACTACCCCTGCACTCATGCAATCACTCAGGCAGTACCCCTGCACTCATGCAATCACACAGGAACTACCAATGCAGTCCTCCAATCACCCAGGCATTACCCATGCACTCCTCCAATCACCCGGGCACTACCCATGCACTCCTCTATGCACTCAGGCACTGTTTTTGGACTCATCTATTTACCCAGGCACTACCCATGCACTCATCCATGCACTGAGGCACTATGTACGCACCCCCTCAATCACTAAGGCACTATCCCTGCACTTATGCATTAACTCAGGCACTACCCATGCACTCATCCATTCACGATACACTACCCATGCACAAATGCAATTACCCAGACACTACAGGCCCATAGGAATGAATGGGAAATCGCTAGCACAATTTGTGAGTACCAATAGGTACTCGCAAAGCGCGCATGCAATTTCAGGGTGCAAGGGTGTCAAAAGGACACCCTGTTGCACCCCTGGAATTGACCTGTGCACATATGTTGCACACATATATGCCCTAAGAGCATGTGTGTGTGCAACATGAAACTTTGAAAAATGCACAAAATTGCATTTTTCAAAGATTTTGCAAATTACCTTGAAGTTCAACTTCATGGTAATTCGCGCCCCCTATTATCAAAATCGCTAATTTTGTTACTTTAATGCATTGCATTTAAGGAATCTCAATTTGCGATTTCTTAAATGCAATAGAAATTTAAGTAATCGCAATTTAGAGATTACTTAAATTGCGATTTTTGCATTTGGAATGATGCATCCTAAATGAAAAAATACCGGTCGCAAAGGGGCAGATTCTATAAATCTGCCCATTGGCGCCCGGTTTTTCTTTTGATGCATGTGCCTGTATGTATGCCCTCCTTCAATCGCTCAGGTACTACCCTGGCACTCATGCAATCACTCAGGCACTATTCCCACACTCATGCAATCACTCAAGCAGTACTGATGCACTCATCCATTAATCAAGACACTACCCCTGCACTAATGCAATTGCCCAGTCACTACCTATACACTTCTCCAATCACCCAATGACTACCCATGCACTCCTCCAATCACCCAGACACTACCCATGCACTCCTTCTATCACTCAGGGACTTCTGTTGCACTCATCCATTTACCCTGACACTACTCATGCACTCATCTATGCACTCAGCAAGTACTGTTGCACTCATCAATTCAACCACGTACCACCCATGCACTCATGCATTTATCGAGGCACTAAACATGCACTAATGCAATTGCCAAGGCACTACCTATACACTTCTCCAATCACCCAAGCACTACTCATGTACTTGTTCAATTACTCAGGCACTACTGTTGCACTCATCCATTCATCCAGACACTACTCATGCACTCATCTATGCACTTAGGCAGTACTGTTGCACTCATCTATTTATTCAGGCACTACCCATGCACTCATCCATGCACTGAGGCACTAATTATGCACTCCTTCAATTACTCAGGCACTACCCCGCACACATGCAATCACTCAGGCACTACCCATGCACTCCTCCAAAATCTGAAAAACCAGAACCTTTTGGACCTGGCGGCGCAGGGTACGCCCAAAGTCTCCGGAGTTCACCTGCTTCGCTTCACAGAGACACGGGACACTCTGTTGGCGTTAGAAGATCAGATTTATTTAGCTGCAGCTAGTACAGTTATCCTAGAAGTACACAAAGTAGGTTCTCAGGACACTGCCACTTCACTCTGTGGCGCACAGGGTTAAATACTATACAAGGTTCAGGCACATTGACCTAGAGCCCTCCCAGAACATACAAGAAAGAGCCAATAAGGAAAGTTAGAAAACAGGATGGAACCAATGGGAAAAGTTGGAAAACAAAAGTGTCAGATGACTCGAAGAGACCTCTCCTCCAACTATGTTTGTCACCCCTCCCTCAAGCTAATTCATTAACAGATTCATAACTAACTTGCAGGTGGCGAGATACGTTTGTGTGTGTTGGAGGACAGTTGTGAAACGAGAGTATGCTAGCAGGAGACAGTGAAGGCCAGTCGTTAAGATAAGGTCAGGAAAGAATAGTGTGAGCCAACAGATAGTTGAAACGCGGATTAGAAAATCCAGACAGGGATTAGTGTACTCGACTAGTTCTAACACCAGCTTTGCAAATAGAGGCCGAAGGCGTATTTCGACACCAGGCTACAGAAAAAGCAGAATAGACTTTGTTCGCCGTGCTGCCTGAGTGATGGCAACACAAAATGGCGGCGGGCCACAAAATGGCGGGTCAATTCGATCGTAATCAAAAATCGAAGTTCCTCAGACCCTCCTTTTGCCAGAACTCAGGCAAGATAGACTCATGTTAATCTGAGTCTACGTCAATAGCCTTGAGGTCATCGAGCTGTTGCTGTAACATCATTCTTATGTTTTCTGTTACTTGTGGTTTGGGTTTTGGGATGCACATAATAGCACAAAGATCACAGATAGCGGGACCACAGTGCATACAAAGGCAACAGGAGAAAATAATGGTCAAGATTATACCAAGAAACGCCAATGCTTTCCAACCCCATTTAGACAGTAGTCCCCAAAACCATTCCGTTAAAGACCAATCTCCTTCGTCCTGATGAATAGACTCAGAGATTATGTGCAACTTGGAGATAGCTTGGTATACTGTCAGAGCGTCATTAGGTATGAAAATACAGCAACTTGACCCGATCAATTTGCACACTCCACCACGATCGGCAAGAACAAAGTCTAAGGCAACTCGATTTTGTAATGTAATAAGACGATCCGCCTGTAGTTCTGCCGTGATGTTACTTAAGGCTCCTACAGTGATGTCTATTGTAGTCTCTACGACACGGACTAGTTGCCTTATATTTCTGCTGTTAGCCATGGGACCCCAGAAGGGAAGAAAACCTTAAGGAAATCTCCTCCCTCTTGTCCTGCTGTGTCCTTTGAATCAATAATCCCTCTGCCATATCGGGTTCGGTGATGGTTTGCGGAAGCGGTGTAAGTAGGGAGAAGAAGAAAGGCTATATAACAAGTACCAGAGAAACCCGTTGGTAACCAAGTATAAGCTCTATTATAGCAGATGAAATAGGTGCCTTGAGACGGCACTAGAGGAGGCGAGTTCTGAGAGGAATAAACGTACGTGTAGGAGCAGTTATTCCTTTGTATGGTGTCAGAAGAGCGATCGTTTATCTGTAAGCAGAAGTTGCCCTGATGTGGTATAGTCCAAATCGGCGAGGACTTTCCTTTTCCAACTTTACTACTAAGACTAGACATATATTGGGTGACGTTCCAATTAGTGTATGCTTTTCTTTCGTCAATGGAGATTTTACTGTTTTCCATGATTTTAGCCATAGCTACCATACCTTTAATCAAAGAACTATGACTAAAATCCGGATAATTAACATGTGAACTAACAGATCGTCTGAATTTGCTTTGATAAGCATTGGAGAAGATGACAAAATAAGCCCAAGCAGAATCCTCATAAGAAAAAGGGAGAACTAAAAATGGCATTCCTTTCTCTGTGGTATGTGGCATAAGACCACACACCCAACAATCAGTTGTATTAACCACTAATTGGTGCTGATGTAATAGCTGGATAAAGGAATTGTTATAATATTCGGTTCTTCTGACGAGTTAATGTGAAGGAAGAGTATGAAAGAGGTGTGGAGAGGCAGTAGAAGAAGGCACAGAGGAAGAAGGGGAGGCATCTTTTGGCTGCAGAGCATAAATTATCCAACTAATAAACGCCAAAACAATACACAATGATATAATAACACATAAAGTTATGCTGAAACGACTGTACATTATTTTACAGGATGCTTTCTTCATTTCATCTTTTCTTTCTTTATTACCTAGTGTAGTTTCCATCTTTCTAATGGATGCTCACGGCAATCTTCCTCAATCGCTAGGTCACGATGTTCCACCGTCCTATGACACGGAAGATCCTGCAGGCCTATTGCCACTACTCAGGTCGTGACTCAGACTCCTACCGTGACCCTGCAACCGGGACAGAATACTACACAAGAGAGAAGAGTCTTAAATGTTCTTTGGTCTGGGTCTTAAATTATATCGTTCCTTCTCCGGAACAATCTGGTCTTGGAACAATGTTCGTGGTTTAGTCGTATCCAAGCGACGATGTGATGGAATTGCTTCCTGTAAAATGTCGTCGTCCTCTTTCTCAGACAATGTCCCATTCAGGTGTGCATTAAGGGTGGGCGTAGTTCGCGAAGTAGCACTTTGCGAAGCTACGCAAAGTGAAGTTCGCACTACGCGAGCTACGCGTAGCACTTCGCGAACTGCGAAGTAACATGTTCGCACTGTGCAAGATGTTGTTTTCAATGATTGCACAGTGCGGACAAGCAACCGGCACTGTGCAATCATTGAAAATGGCATCTTGCACAGTGCGAGCTGTAGTTTTCTGCTGCTCGAGTAGATTTTTCCTCGAGCTGCAGCTTTCTCAACGCGAACTGGTAGTTTCTCATCGCGAGCGGTCGCGAGCATACGCGACCCCTCGCAATGAGAAACCTGACCTTCTCGCATTGGGAATCTCGCCGGGAGGTTTATTTTCCATGTTCGCGATCGCGAACAAGGAAAAAGTCTCGCCAGGATGTCATTTTGCTTGCTCGCGGTCGCCAACTTGACGTTGCGGACCGCGAGCAAGCAAAAAATGACCGCAGCACTACGCAACACTACGCTACGCGTGTTCGCACTGTGCTACGTGCAGTTCGCGTAGTGCGAAGTAGCGCGAACTTCGCAAACTACGCAAGCGTAGCGTAGTGCTTCGCCCAGGCCTAGTGTGCATCGCTGAAGGGTACGAATCGTGATACTTTTTCACTTTCACAGTCACCAGTACCTCTGCGTACCCATTGATCATATGGCAAAGGCAAAGGCACTTTCTTACAATGCACACCGTGAATCCAATTTTTCTTTCCTTCGACTTTAACTGCTGTTCTCGTGGTGAGGATGACCATTCGAGGCTCCCGTCATCTGGGTTCTAAATTGCTGGACCTCTGAAAATTCTTTACACATACCCAGTCACCTGGTCGGATGGAGTGACCTGGGTCTGTGGAAACCTCCGGCAGAGCACTCTGAACCTGTTGATGAAGAACACGCAATTTAGTCGTAGGGTCATGCAGATAGTCAATCAACGTTGGATATGGCAAGTCTGAGTATTTCTTAGGGCGAGGGATTCCCCATACGTTAGCCGGACGGCCAAACACCACTTCGTATGGGCTAAGTCCCAAACGAGAGTGTACTGCAGTTCTGGTGGAGAGCAGAGCTAACGGCAAAGCATCGGGCCAATTGAGTCCTGTACTTGCTTGAATCTTTGCTAATTTTAACTTCAAGGTTCTGTTGTAACATTCTACTAAACCCGCTGACTGTGGGTGATTTGCCGCGTGGAACTTTTGCTTGATACCAAGACCTGCACAAACTTTCTGCATGACTTGGCCAACAAATTCGCTCCCATTGTCACTCCAGACAATGCGCGGCAAACCAAACCTGGGGAAGAATTCTTTTAGAAGGATTTTAGCTGTGGATACGGCTGTGTTATCCTTTAGAGGGTATGCTTCTATCCATCTTGAAAAGGCGCATACTACCACCAGAACATATTTGAGGTTGTTGCGTCGCTCCATATGAATGTAATCGATTTGCAACACCTCAAATGGATACGTCGGAGGAGCAAAATGACCCCCTGGAGTTGGGGTTCCCTTTCCCGGGTTGTACATTAAACAAACAATACAGTGCTTCACTACATTGTCTGCACATTTTGGGATACTTTCATTCTGCCACACTGGAGCCAAAAGTTTACAAATGCCTTTTGCACTTAAGTGGGCTGGACCATGTGCCATAGTAACCACTGGGAGAACATAGGCATCTGTTAACAGCCAACGTTGATGTTCAGATAATTCCACCCAACAACCCTTCTCATCTAACATTCCCGTACTTTCTTTCCACTTGCTTATCTCCCTTTCTGAAGCCTCTTTCTGAATCTCTTTTATACTTTCTACTGTATTCTCATACATTCCTCTCTCTCTGACCCAATTCGCAGGTCCTGCCACATACATTCGACTCGTTGAATCTCTTGCTGTCTTCTTTGCTATTTCGTCTGCAAACGCATTTCCCTGACCAACATCATCCGTAATCTTTTTGTGTGCACTACATTTCACTATCGCTATTTGGGTGGGTAAGGCAAGTGATTCGAGGAGGTCAGTCACTAACTGACCATGTTGTATTTTGGTGCCATGTGAAGTGAGAAAACCCCTTTCCTTCCAGAGACGCCCAAAGTTGAACGCTACACCAAAAGCGTATTGGCTGTCAGTGTATACGGGGCCGATTCACAGAACTAACTTAAGACAAAATCCTAAACTTACTACTTTTGGTATTCACAGAAGTTAGGATTTTGTCTTAAGTTTGTCTTAAGACAAACTTAAGGCAGACTTAAGACAGACTTAAGACAGACTTAAGACAAACTTAAGACAAACTTAAGACAAACTTAAGACAAACTTAAGACAGACTTAAGACAGACTTAAGACAGACTTAAGACAAACTTAAGACAAAATTCTAACTTAAGTCTGTCTTAAGTCTGTCTTAAGTCTGTCTTAAGTTTGTCTTAAGTCTGTCTTAAATCTGTCTTAAGTTTGTCTTAAGTTTGTCTTAAGTCTGTCCTAAGTCTGTCTTAAGTCTGTCTTAAGACAAAATCCTAACTTCTGTGAATACCAAAAGTAGTAAGTTTAGGATTTTGTCTTAAGTTAGTTCTGTGAATCGGGCCCTACGTTCACTCTTTTTCCTTTCGATAATACACAAGCTCTTGTTAATGCTACCAATTCTGCTGCTTGCGCTGAATTGTGTCTAATGCGTGCAGTTTCCACAACTGTATGTAAAGTAGTTACAGCATAGGCTGAAACTGTATCTCCATTAGGCATTTTAAAACAGGAACCATCTACCCATAGAGTTCCATCCGGATTCTCTAGCGGTGTGTCTCTCAGGTCAATTCTTCCTTTTGTCTCTTCCTCAGTACGGAAGAAACAATAATGCTGATCCTCAACACTTTGCTCATTTGGAAGGGGCAACAGAGTAGCTGGATTCACAGTATTACATCGTTTGATGTGTACGTGACTAGCCAAAAGCGTCAGCTCGCATCCAGTTAAACGAGCACTCGTAAGATGCTGCGTTTTCGTTCTGTTTAGCAAAGTATCCACTGCATGTGGCACCATGTCAATGAGAGTGTTATCCAACACCACTCCAGCAGACTGACGAATAGAAATTGCGGCTGCTGCTGTCGCTTTGAGACAACTGGGCAATGCTTTAGCTACAGGATCTAACGTAGGCAAAAAATAGGCACATGGCCGCTGTTTGTCTCCAAATTGCTGCGCTAAAACTGACAATGCACAACCTTCTCTCTCATGAACATAGAGCGTAAAAGGCTTAGTGTAATCTGGAGTGCCTAGTACAGGAGCAGAACACAGAGCGGTAAGTAAGTCAGTGAAACTCTTTTGGCAATCATCAGTCCAAGGAAGGGGGTGAGGCGTGTCTTTTAAAGTGAGTGCCAACAAAGGTTTGGCTATTAGAGAGAAGTTAGGGATCCACTGTCTACAATAAGAAGTAATACCCAGAAAGTCACGTAATTCCCTTTGTGTGGATGGTACAGACATTCGCGTAATCGCCTGAATTCGTTCTGGTGTCAATCGTCGTCCCTCCTTTGATAGGAGATGACCCAAATAGGTAACCTCTCGACAAACATATTGTAGTTTGGAAGGTGAAACCTTGTGATTCAGTTTAAACAAGTGGCGTAACAATGCAACAGTGACATCTTTGCAGATATCTTTTGAATCGGCAGCGACTAATAAGTCATCCATATATTCGATAAGAGCAGCACCAGACGGCAAATGAAAAGATCAAGATGACATTTTAAAGCTTGGCTGTAAATAGAGGGACTTTCACAATAGCCTTCGGGTGCGCGCTTAAACCGGAAGCTTCGGCCTCCAAGAGAGAAACCAAAAATGTCCCTACTCTCTTCTGCAATGGGAATACTGAAGAAGGCATTCTTTAGATCGATAACAGAAAACCAAGTTGCTGGGGAAGGTATCATTGTCAACAAAGCAGTGATATCTGGAACAACAGAAAATTGTGGGATCACAATTTTGTTCACTTCTCGCAGATCAATTACAAAACTGAACACAGGAGGCTGAGAAGGATCTGTGCGTTTAAGAACAGGAAGAATAGGACTATTGCATGTGTTACCTCTTGTTTCTTCAACCACACCCTTCTGAATTAAGTCATGAATGATTCCCAAAAGCGCTTTCTCACCTTCAGCAGAAATTTTATACTGTGGGATGCGCGGTAATTCAACATTAGGCTTGAGAGTGACAACATAAGGCGGAATCTCAAGACAACCCACATCATTCGGACCCGTGGCCCAAAGTGCTGTTGGAAGAGAAAGTAATTCAGGTGGAAACTGATCTTTGGACAAATACATTGGGGAGACCAATTTCTGTCCTAAAGTAAGATGTACGCCAGAAGAAGAACAATATATGGTAGCATGCATTCTTTTCAATAGGTCTAAACCCAACAGATTCTCACCACAACCATTTGTTAACAGAAGTGGAGCTTCCAAATCATAAGGACCAACTGAAATAGGCAAAGGGCACGAAACTGGATTGCGAACAGGGGCGCCAGAAAATCCTACAGAAACATTCGTTAAGCCAGACAAAGGTGCCCCAGGGAGTTTAGAATGAATGATAGAACTTCTCATTGCTCCAGTATCCAGAAGAAATGGCTCTGAAACACTGATTGGAGTGACGTTAACATAAGGTCCATTTTGATCTACTGGGATTGGCACAACTCCCTTACTTTGTCCATGGCTGTCCTAGTTAGCATGAAGACTTTCATTCTCGCCTTCAACATAATGGTCTTCATTGTAATATTGTGCAGACCTCACATTTTTCTGATCAAAGTAGTTCATGGAATTGGGAGAAGGAAGGGCACGCTGTTCTTGAGTCAACACACCCCGACCTCTACCTCTGTTTGCTGACTGGAGGCCAGCACGACCTCGTGGAGCAGGTAACGCTCCATTGCGCTGCAATAAAACCGGACAACTATTCTTAAAATGACCTTCCTCTTTACAATAGGCACATTGATTAGGACCTAACAAAGGTCGCGGATTGTATGGCTCAGGTTTTTGATACAACTTCTGAAACTGCGGAGGCTGTTGAAATCGAGGCTGAACATAATGTGGTGGATAGGCTTGTTGCAAGAGCACCGTCGTTTTTAATTCTTTCGTCTTTTTCTCTTGCTTTTCTTTTTCTTCCTTATCTCTGTTCTCGTAATATTGCGCAGTAGCCAATATCTGGGCAGAAGAAGAAACAGCCCATGAACTTTCTGAATCTTTTAATTTGTGTGACAGCTCGGGAAGCAAATTGAATACAAATTTGTCCACCCTCTGTAGCCATGTCTTGACCACTGTGGTCGATAAATGTCTCCTCGAAACGAGTAAAGAAGTCAGAGACACTTTCATCTTTCTTTTGTTTGCATGCTGCTATTTTATCCCAATTAACTCACAATGCAGGCATCATAGTTTTCATTAACATAATGATTCTACCAGGAAGTTCCGAAATCAGAGCGTCAGGCTTTGCGCCACCCACTTGGTCTCTATCTGTATCAGTTATAACATCCCAAGTAGCACCTAGTTCCTGCGCATGATCCTCTCTACGAATTTTAGCCCATATTGTCTGTGGGACTACATTTCCCATTAGCATGTCAATATCTGCTAGGTTCATAATGCAAGCATCAACTGTCTGTGATAGTTCTTTGTAGTAACCTGCAGGGTTCTTACGAGGATCTGGTAGAGTCTGCTTAAGGGCCAAAACTTCAGATCTCTTCCAAGGGACATGTACCCATATACGTTGGAAATGAGCAGGGATAAGAGGATTAGCACCTGCTGCTGGAACCTCTTCCTTCCATACTGGAGGAACCTCTCTCATAGGATAATTTTTCGACGTCAGTCTAACCGACGGATCGGAATCAAGGAAAATCTGAGAAAACAATAAGGATCTATAAGAGATAAGCGTCCTTACAGCTTCCTCAACCTTAGAACCCACAATAAGTCCTTTTTCAAAATCAGTCTGAACATTTAACAGGTCTTGTGGGATCGGACTTGAACTCACATCTTCCCATTCTTTAATGAGAGTGTCGCACATTACATTAAAAACATATCTTTGCGTAGGCGCATTCCATTGCGAAAAGGTAGGCATAATATCAAGCACACTGTATTGTGGACCCTTCTTGATCCATTTTCGTGCAAGAGAGTCTAACTTCTCTCGTTCCTCAAGATCTGGGAACTGACTACGAGATTGTCTTCGAACAAAAGCCGGAGACACATTTAAAGCTTCAAAGAAAGGAGATAGAATACTAGTGACAGAGTCTGTGAGCCGCATACGCACAGACGGTGAATTTGACATAAGAATTGGAGACAGAGTATTAGGGGAACTGACAGGAGAAGAATGGATAACTACAGGAGGAGCAGAAGGCAAAAGAGATCTAAGATCAGGAGATGAGGGCAAAGAAGTTGAGGCTAACGGTAGAACCGGCAAGGGCGGTAATGCTGGAGGAGGCAAATGCAGAAGAGCCGGAACAGGCGGAAGTACCACTGGCGGCTGAACAGGCTGTAACGGCTGAGGTACATTGGCATTTTGCGCATAGGGCAGAGGCAACCTCAATAAGTGGGACATTAGGGGATCTTCTTCTATATCTTTCTTATTATCAGAAGGAGAAACAGGCAACACCGGATAGCATTTATCTATCGCCATACGATGCTGTCTTTCTGCGATGTCAGTCGCATTATCAATTTCATCGTCTTTGAACTGTTGGGCAGCCTGTATAATTGTCATACCCTGTGCTTTCCTATCTCGTTTTGCTTGTTTAATTTCTTTCTGTTTGGCTTCCTTACGCCAAAGGCGGAAAGAGTCAAACATTGCCGGCCGGGCTTTTCTTTTGAACAAAACTGCTTCCAAATTATCTAACACATCCGGATCAAAACTACCATTTTCTGGCCATTTTAGAACACCATCTTTCTTCGTGTATCGGGTCCATGTCTCGTTAAAGGCAATGGGGCTGATACCATGTTTTGAATAGAGCTCATATGTTGGAGTTCCAACCAGAGGAATCGGACAAGAGTCCTCAAGTCGGGAGTCCCTATTACAACCAAGACAACAAATTCTTCCAAACTTAGTCAGACCAGGCATCTCGAGATTTTTCCTGTCTGTTCACAAACTTCAAGGGAGTAAAACTCAGTTTACGCAGCACAAATGAACTTACCCTCGGCTTTATCTATTGGAAGAGATAAATCTAAGAAACCAAAGAAATCAATCAAAGAACCAAACTTGTGGGCGCGACCCACGAAAATACTTAACCAAGGACATCTTCTTCCACCAACAGAGGCCCGTCTATCGTCTCGCCTTACCATACATCATCAAAGGAAGGGCCAAAGCAGGGCGGCAGTCAGGGCAGCGGTCGTCAGTAGCCGTCAGGAAGGAGTAACCGCGCTGTAAAAGACCTTCGGACCCCTTTCGACATGCAGGGGTCGCTTAGTGTGGCTCGCGAACCCTCCGGAATTTTCTTGCGGAGTTCCTCACGACCTTCGAGCAGAACCGGTACCACTGAAGCCGCTTGACGTTGGGCGCCAGTTGAAGAACCAGAACCTTTTGGACCTGGCGGCGCAGGGTACGCCCAAAGTCTCCGGAGTTCACCTGCTTCGCTACACAGAGACACGGGACACTCTGTCGGCGTTAGAAGATCAGATTTATTTAGCTGCAGCTAGTACAGTTATCCTAGAAGTACACAAAGTAGGTTCTCAGGAGACTGCCACTTCACTCTGTGGCGCACAGGGTTAAATACTATACAAGGTTCAGGCACATTGACCCAGAGCCCTCCCAGAACATACAAGAAAGAGCCAATAAGGAAAGTTAGAAAACAGGATGGAACCAATGGGAAAAAGTTGGAAAACAAAAGTGTCAGATGACTCGAAGAGACCTCTCCTCCAACTATGTTTGTCACCCCTCCCTCAAGCTAATTCATTAACAGATTCATAACTAACTTGCAGGTGGCGAGATACGTTTGTGTGTGTTGGAGGACAGTTGTGAAACGAGAGAATGCTAGCAGGAGACAGTGAAGGCCAGTTGATAAGATAAGGTCAGGAAAGAATAGTGTGAGCCAACAGATAGTTGAAACGCGGATTAGAAAAGCCAGACAGGGATTAGTGTACTCGGCTAGTTCTAACACCAGCTTTGCAAATAGAGGCCGAAGGCGTATTTCGACACCAGGCTACAGAAAAAGCAGAATAGACTTTGTTCGCCGTGCTGCCTGAGTGATGGCAACACAAAATAGAGGCGGGCCACAAAATGGCGGGTCAATTCGATCGTAATCAAAAATCGAAGTTCCTCAAATCCCAGGCACTACCCCTGCACTCATGCAATCACTCAGGCAGTACCCATGCACTCATCCATTAACACTGCCTGTGCACTAATGCAATTGGCCAGGCACTACCTATATACTTCTCCAATCACCCAAAAACTACGCATGTACTCCTCCCGTCACCCAGGCACTACCCATGCACTCCTTCAATCACTTAGGCACTACTACTACTTTTGCACTCATTCATTCACCCAGGCACTACTCATGCACTCATCTATGTACTCAGGCACTGCTATTCTACTCATCTAGTCACCCAGGCAGAACCCATGCACTCATGCATGTACTGAGGCACTATGTTTGCACACTTTCAGTCACTCAGGCACTACCTCTGCGCTCACGCAATCACTCAGGCACTACCCCTGCACTCCTCCAAAAACCCAGGCACTACCCCTGCACTCATGCAATCACTCAGGCTGTACCCATGCACTCATCCATTAACTGAGACACTACCCCTGCACTAATATAATTGCACAGGCACTACCTATACACTTCTCCAATCCCCCAAGCACTACTCATGTTCTCCTCCAATCACCCAGGCACTACCCATGCACTCCTTCAATCACTCAGGCACTACTGTTGCACTCATCCATTCACCCAGGCAGTGTAGGAGAGTAGGATCTGCTTCACATGGGTACCCCCACTTTTTGCTGGAGTTTCACTGTTTTTCGACCTTAGTCTGGTTGTGGCCCTGCTAATCAGGACCACAGCCTAGCTGCTTCCTCTCTAAAATGGTTTGCATGTACATTAGGTACATATCTAATTGGATTCTGGAGTGCCTTATAAGCCCCTAATATATGGTATACTATGTACCTAGGGCAGTGGTCTTCAAAGTGTTGGGGCGTGCCCCCCTGGGGGGGGGCGTGGAGTCACCTCAAAGGGGGGCCGCCAGTCCATGTCCCCCAGTGGCAAGCTGAAGCCCCAGAATGCACTTACTAGTGGTTTTGATTGAAACATTTTGTAGCCTGTTTACGTTATTGTGCGTTTTTGGCCTTATTTTTAAAGGCAGATGGGCTTGTATTAGGAGGCTTGCATTCGTGCAAGGAAAAGCAGGAGCAGGGGGTGGACAGGGAGGCTGAGTATTGCGTACTCTACAATTTCTACTGTCTGGATGAGAGTCAGAAGAGAGGGGAAGGTTGTGGTTTTAAAAAAGCCACCCCAGTGGTAGTTTGTAGAAGGGTTTTGGATGGGTATTTGAAGAGGAGTTTTAGATTGGGGTTTTTAGCAGGTCTCGTGGTGCTATGAAAAGGGGTACTGAATGATGTCTTACAAAGTAGGTTCTGCGTGGAGCTTGGTAAAGGATGTCTGAATTGTGCTTCTAGACCCAAGTACTGCTTTTACAGGTGGGGTCTGTAGTGCTTTTCAGACAAAATTGAGGTATGGCAGATGGGTTCCATAGTGGGCTTCTAGAGGATGTCTTGTTGAGAACTCTGGAGAATTAGTCTGGTTGCTCTGTCAAGTACCAAGCATGGGTGGTTAGACTAAAGCATTTTAGTGCTGGTGTACACATCACGGCACTAAAATGCATTAGTCATTACATTTTTTGTAAGGATCGGGTCATTAAAGGGTAGTAGGTTAGCGACCTTCCATTGCGGATGTTTTTCGACAGTTTCTAGAACTTTTTAATGCTTCTCATTGCTTAAAAGGGTGCTCTTTCCATGCACTTTATTGTTTGTTTTTGTTTATGGGAAAGTCTTACTTTAAGTGTCGCACATCTAGTCATTGAATGTCACTCCTAAGCACACTGAAACCATGGAAATTTGACACATAAGCATTCAGACAACGTAGGAACTACAGTCTGGGTGCGAATTTCCCGTGCTTTCAAGGTAGGGCGTTGCTCTGCAGAGAAGATCTGAATGGGGCTTTGGTAAGAGGACCTGGATGGGTCTTTTGCTCAGTGGAAATCCCAACATACTGATTTAGTTAGCCTTCTCACCCTTCTCGATCTGCCCTTTCATATGTTTGAGGGGGGGCCCGACCCCCAAGCATTTTGCTCAGGGGGGGCTTGGCATACCAAAGTTTGAAGACCACTGACCTAGGGCATGGGTACCTCAGAGGCCTGGTCACAGGGAGGTAGTTACACCTCCCCAGACAGGCAGAAGGGTATTGGGACTGGGCGGGAGCACTCTCTGGTGCTTTGAAGTCCTGCACTGGGGGCACACTTGGTGTCCCTGTGCATAGTCCAGTTCAAACCGGTTGCAGGGGCTACCTGCCCCTGCTCTGGCACGAAACTGGACAAAGGAAATGGGTGTAACCACCCCTCTTTCTAAGCCCACCCATAGGTGGGGCCTTAGAGTTAGTCCATCCCCTAAACTTACTATAAGTATAGGAATCCAGTCCCTAGGACTTTAGATTACCCTGGACGAAACTCTGCAACATATGTCCTGGACCTTCGACTTTCTATCACGACTAGAAGATGGAAGAAATCTCCCTTGGGGTCAAGGAGTAACTCCCCTTCTTGGCAGGCACCAAAGAAGCAACTGACCGGTCTGCATCGCTGAAGCTCCCGCCGGACGCCAAAGTCTTTGCATCACCAGAGGTGGATTTCCAGACTTCCCCGAGGCTACCCTGAGTCCACAGCAAAGCTGAGACCCGTGGCTATCGTGGGAGATGTGGAACCCTGGACACCGTGATCTTTTGCAGCAACAGCATCTTCCTGGGCTTCCTTGCAGTTGTGCTTTTGGCTCCTAGTAGCCCTATCCTTGAGCACCTCCTGCACTGAAGATTGCTGGCCTCCACTCCATGAGTGACCCGTGAGCCAGTTTCAATTGCGACCGCTTGGGGCTCCTTCGCGATCACTAGCCCGTTGGCTAGCAGGTCCCCACGAAAGCAGCTCCTCTTCTGCTTGGGCTTTCCTGGTTGCTCCAGACATGCCCTGACGTACCCTTGCTGGGTGAGTCCCTCAGACCTTGCTGGTCTGCACCGCATTCCTTTCTCTGAATTCCTGTGACTTGCCGTTGCCAAGGCTTGTTGGGTCCAATCTAGTCGCTGATACCGCAGCACTCGACAGACTTCATGGGACAGCTCGAATCCGTCTTGTGGACTTCGTCAATGCCTCCTGGACCTCACTCATGGCTGCAGAGTCAAGACACCCATCAACTCACCTGAAGCACCCGACTTCTGTGGGCATTGATCCATCCTGCCCTCGGTCACTGGCTAGTGTCCCAGACTCTGTCCCCTCTGCTTTCATGTTCCTTCCATCATAGATCCAGGCTTGGATCTCTTCGGACACTTCTCCTCTTCACGGTAGCAGCAGTTCTTTGCAGGCTTCCATTGCAATCGACGACGCGACCCGACACCAAAAGACACCTATGCACCCGGCTTCCCTGGGTGAGGTAACTCGAGCACTCCGGTGTTCCTGTGGGTGCTAGCCCTAGAACTTCTTAAGTCCAAAAGGGTTTGGTCCTGACTCGATTAGAAGTGTCCCTAATCTTTAAATTTCCAACCGCGACATTGCCCTTAGAAGATAACAGGAACCCGCGGGTGTGTTTACACACTGCATACAGTCCCTGTGGGTCCCCTGTGTCACTACCTTGGGTGGTTCCTTGGGGTCCCAGCGATTCTACAGGCTCTAGGCCTTGTGTCTAGTTCAGTCGTGGTTCTTATACCACTTTTTTGGTATATGGTTTGGTACGCCCCTAGGGCCCAAACGTTATTTGTGCTATTACTGATGATTGCTATCTTGTAACTTGAGTACTTCGAACTCCAGTCTCATAAAGAGACTAGAGAGGTGTGTTTGAACCTAAATACATATATTTTAAATATATATATGGAGTGGTTGTCTTTTCATTTGATCATTCAAGAAATTATAGACTGGTAAAACAAGCTGCTTTACATTCCTTAAAGACTTAACCTGAAGGCTGCTCTCCATAGCTCCCACTAGGATAGCTTTTAATAAAGGTTGTCTTTATCCGATTCACCATAAGGGGTTGTTCGACTGATACAAGGTGCCCACTAGAACTAGTGGACAGTATATATCAGGCCACCTTCTCACACTGAGGCACTATGTATGCACTCCTTCAGTCACTCAGGCACAACTCCTGTACTCATTAAACCCGGGCGTAGTGCTCCGCTCCGCCCACGGAGTGTATATAGCGCTGCCTGCTTCGATGTTTACGAAGTAGGCGTAGCAGGCAGTGCTACGCACACGCCAGTGCGAAGCAGAGCTGCGCGCCACCCGCCGCCCGCCCGCCCTCATTTTAAAATATTTTAAAGAATATTAAACTAAGTAAAATGCCTTACCTGCGGTGCGGCGTCCCGGGGCTCCCTCTTCCTTGTTGACGGCAACTTCTTCTCACAAATGCGCATGCGCGGACGCCCGCACATTCGCATTTCTCGCGAGAAAGGCGCATGCGCGGGCGTCCGTGCATGCGCATTTGTGAGAAGAAGTTGCTGTCAACGAGGAAGAGGGAGGCCCGGGACGCCGAACCGCAGGTAAGGCATTTTCTCTTATTTTTAAAATAGTTTAACTTATTTTAAAATGAGGGTGGGCGGGAGGCGGGCGGCGTGTAGTGGGGCTACACAGAGCGCGCGAGTGTGCGTAGATTTGGCCACTCTACGCGATGCTCCACGTAGCCCCACTACGCCCAGGGTTAGTGCTCATGCAATCACATAGTCACTTCCCATGAACTCCTCCAATCACCAAGGCACTACCCTCGCACTCATCCATTTACTGAGGCACTAGACATGCACTAATGCAATTACCCAGGCACTACTTATACACTTCTTAAATTGCCCAAGCACTACCCATGCACTCCTCCAACCACCCAGACACTGCCCATGCACTCCTTCATTCACTTAGGGACTACTGTTGCACTCATCCATTCACCCTGACACTACTCATGCATTCATCTATGCACTCAGGCAGTACTGTTGGACTTATCAATTCAACCATGCACCACCCATGCACTCATCCATTCACTGAGGCACTATGTAAGCACTCCTTCAATCACTCAGGCACTACCCATGCACTCCTCCAATAATACAGGCAATACCACGTACTCATGCAATCACTCAGGCAGTACTTATGCACTGATCCATTCACCAAGGCACTACCGATGTGCTAATTTAAATACCCAGGCACTACCTATACACTAAGCCAATCAACCAAACACAACCCATGCACTCCTCCAATCACCCAGGCACTACCAATTCCCTCCTTCAATCACTCAGGCACTACTGTTGCACTCATCGATTCACAAAGAAACTACTCATGCACTCATCTATGCACTCAGACACTACTGTTGCAGTCATCTATTTACCCTGCCACTACCCATGCACTCATCCATGCACTGGGGCACTATGTCTGCACTCCTTCAATCATGCAGACACTACCCCTGCACTCATGCAATCAATCAGGCAGTACCCATGCACTCATTCAATCATCCAGGCACTACCCATGTACTCATCCATACACTCAGGCACTACCCCTGCATTCATGCAATCACACAGGCAGCACCCATGCACTCCTTTAATCACTCAGGCACTACTGTTGCACGCATCCATTCCCCCAGAGACTACTCATGCACTCATCTATGCACCCAGGCACTACTGTTGCACTCATTCATTCATGTAGACACTACTCATGTACCCATCTATGCACTCAGGCACTACTGTTGCATTCATCTATTCACCCAGGCACTACCCATGCACTCCTCCAATAAACCAGGCACTACCCCTGCACTCATATAATCACTCAGGTACTACCCATGCACTATTTCAATCACCCAGGCACTACCCCTGCACTCATGCAATCACCCAGGCACTACCCATGCACTCCTCCAATAATCCAGGCACTACCCTTGCACTCATTCATGCACTCAGTTACTACCTATGCACTTATGCAATCACCAAGGCACTAACCATGCACTGCATCCATGCACTGAGGCACTATGTATGCACTCTTTCAATCACTCAGGCACTACATCTGCACTCATGCAATCACTTAGACACCACCCATGCACTCCTTCAATCACCCAGGCACTACCTATTCACCCATCCATGCACTCAGTCACTGCCCATGCACTCATGGAATCACCCAGGCACTTCCCATGCTATCTTCCAACCACCCAGGTACTACATCTAAACTCATCCATGCACTGAGGCACTATGTATGTACTCCTTTAATCACTCAGGCACCACCCCTCACTAATGCAATCACTCAGGGACTACCCATGCACTGCTTCAATCACCCGGGCACTACCAATGTACTCATCCATTCACCCAGGCACTACCCATGCACTAATGCAATCACCCAGACACTGCCCATGCACTCCTCCACCCAATCACCACCCATGCACTACTCCAATCACCCAGGCACTACTCAAGAACTCCTTCAATCACTTAGGCACTAATGTTGTACTCATCCATTCACCCAGCCACTTTTCATGCACTCACCTATGCACTCAGGCACTACTAGCATTTAAAAAACCGTGGAAATTCACTGAAGAACCATAGGGTTCAGGGACGTTACAGTTCGTAATTAGCATTTAAAAAAGCTTAGAAATTCACTGAAAAAACCATGGGTTTCAGGGGCGTTATAGTTAGAAATTTGTATTTAAAAAACCTTAGAAATTCACTGAAATCATTTTTCTTATCAGTGAAAATATACTCTGTATCCAATCTTATGAAACTTTATTCATGCAACCCAATAGCCGCTTGTGTATATGGCAATCCACCAAGTGGTGTTCACGATCCAACAGTACGTACATGCAGACATATCATTGTACTAGATACAGTCCAGTAGAGGTACCAGTTAGCGTATGATTTTCCGGGTTGTGTAACGAGATCAGCACCCAAGGCTATAAGACACACACAATGTTGTAAATGCAGCATGTTGAGTGGTACGCGGTCTAGCTGATGTTCAGCATAGTACAACTTTGTCCCTGTAAGAAGATTATGCGTCCCTTACACATACATTCAATGTTTGAACATACACTCGTGAGAACCTACAGACAAAAAGGAAAAAATACGACCAATCCCCCTCTACGACATGGCTTTGAATGAAAGTATCAGTAAAAAGAACAGCTTTCCCATGTAACAGGTGGTAAACACGGGGCTAGACAAGGTTTGGTTTTTGCGTGTTGTTAGCCCAACTTACTTTGTTAAAAGGTACATCACTCCTGAACACCTATGTGTCTCGGTTTCCAGCCACTGGTACAGTTGGCGGGTGCAGCTGCTCTGTATTTACGCCGCTGTCCTGCCTCATTGATAGGTAGGCAGCACCTAGACACCCAGTGGGCATGTCAGGAAGTGGAAACCCTGTGCCATTGGGAGGTCACTGGTAATGCAATGCTAAAAGTCACATGGCTGCTAGTGGCCAATCACAAGAAGTCTCAGAAGAAGTCTGTCGAGGATACTCGAGGTATAGACGGAAAATACGTGAGAAACTAGAAAAATCCCTCTCTCATGTGCCAACCTCTACTACTTTTCAATATTATAAATTTGTGAAGGCAGTCGTGTATCACAATAAACATACAAACAAGTGGGTTTCTATTGAGACAGACTTACACTCAGGCCAAATAGAGTAAATCTTGAATCAATGTTTATGTGTTCGAGTCATTTGGGGCTCATTCTTCATGGGTCAGGGAGGAGTAAGATAAGATTAGGAAGACAAGCCTTATTTTTTTAACCAGATTATTATGCTGTGCTCAAAAAGGTGCAATACTTTTGCCAGCCCTTCAGGGGGTTACCTTGTTATGTATATAGGTCATCGAGATGGCTGACATGGGACTAAATGGGTGTGCAAGCGTGACTCAGCTGCTAAGGCTTCCCCATGGTATAGCGTCGTTGAGTCCATGTAGGTCCTTCCATGGCCTATAAACCCATCTTTGTTAAAAAATCAACAGGGGTTTTGTCATATCTGTACAAGTTTGCTTCAGTTTCTCCTGAACATACCATTGTATCTCATCATCCCCATGACCATTGTCTAAGTAATGCTTGGTCATTTTTGTGGCATTTTGTCTGCACCTAATAGTGCTTTGGTGCTTAATAATGCGAGTGCACACTTTCATGATCATCATTCCTGCGTACATGAGATTACATAGACACTTTATTATGTACACAAAATTCATGGTGTTGCAATTTGTCATGTTATTTAACTTCCAAGGTGTCCTTAGACCCAAGTCCAACCCCTTTGTTCTCCTAGTCAGAGGGCATACACTACAATTGCCACATTGTGAATGATCAACAAGGGATGGTAGGCTCCATAACATTCCCCCTTTTTCTTGCCACTGTACTTACACCCCGTAGACCCAGGTGTTGCTCATGTCTTGTCCCTCTCGCTTGTCTCTGCACATACTTAATGAAAGAATGTCCCACAATCCAAACAGTCAATTCCTCACTGATCAGATCCTGAATATAGAACCTGCAATGAAAAATATAACAATTAGCTATCATTCAATATGCAACACTCCCTACCTGATATAATGCTAGAAGCAATACGATGACCATGTATCCAATTGCATTATCCTGTGTTTATCCCAACCCAATCCGTTTGCCTCCATCGCCGCCCCTATTCTGAATGAACATCTGCCACATTCTTCAGCTGGTAGCTTCAAACCATGTAACACCTTGAGCAACAATGACAGTAACAGAAAAGTGGTCACTTTTGACCCATTCTGATGCTTAAAAACCTCCCCTTCTCTTTCTTGCGCCTGCTCTCAGGGTTTGAGAAAACAAAAGATGAGGCAAATAACTTCTGTTGAGGAATGCTTCCAGTTATAAAGGTAAAACCCTTTTCCCCTTAGCCTTGTTGGACTGTCTTTGACCATCTCAAATGAAGCAGGCAAAAAAACATGACGTACTCTGTCATGTCACTGCACACTGCCGCCATGATATCTAGTACTTGCTGCAAAACATTCGATCTCTGTGGTTTTCTCAGGCACCCTCCACCTTCTCTTTCCAGCCCCCAATGTTCCACCAGCCACTGAGTCGGAGAGAGGCCACACAGGTCTGCGGTATGAGCTCTGTCAGCTACAAATGGTAGCTGTGACAAAATACCCCTACTCCTGACTCATGGAGCCTGTCCCTTTAATCTTTGGTGATTGGAAATAAGAGGAATACCCCCTCTGCCAGTTAAGGCGCCTTAGCATGCACCGCACATAGACGGCTATACACACTCTGTTAGACCTGTCCTCTCACCTTCCATTTTCTTGGTCCTGATGAAAGCCAGCCCCAGTTTCCAGGCGCTGGCTGAAACATGTTGACCCCACTGGATGGTGGCGGCCATTGATACCTCCTTAGCCATCCCCTGCCTCCTTTTAATGCTGCCCATGGCCATTATTAAATAATTCTAATTGGTTTTTGGGCCCAGAGAGACAGCTTTTAAATATACACGCACTACACCATCACTGCACACTCACCTTGACAATAAACCAGCTCCGCTGCAATTGCAGGCGTCGCAGCACACTTGGGGTACATTCAGTACCCCTAGTGGGGGCTGATGATGAAGCATGCCACCAACTAGGTTGGTGGGTGAGGCCTTTCTTAAAAACCTAAATGGTTTCCCTTGACTAAGAGACTATTCTGTTTCTTCATATCTACATACACATATCCCCCTCAACCGTGGGGCTAGATCCTTTTGATTTTCTCAACCAGCCACACCCCCAGCTCTCCCACACTGGGCGAATAGCCACAAATGATATGCCTGCAATCGTAACCCTAGACTAACCTTTCTCGATCATAACCATGATGAAATGTACCACGTCCTTTCTTTGCACCCACTGTATTTCTGCACAATTTCCCTCCAGTACACCCTCCATTTTGACTGTGCTAGGGGGCCAGTTACCAAATGCACCTCCTCTCATGACGACCTGCAACATCATGACCGGCTTCTATGTCTCGTCTCTGTCCACTCCTGAAGCTAGGCCACAGAAACTGGACCGCTGAGAATTAGACAAAGTATCCCATATGACACTGTTGATCCCAGGTATGTGGCATGCTCTAAATACAATGTTACATGTCAGGCAGGCCTAGAAGAAAAACGTAAACAATTTCAATACCTGCACATCTTTCTCTGATTGCCTATTGACAATATGCAGCACTTCCATGTTATCCATGTTAAACAGCACCTTTTTGTTTGTGACCTTCTGCCCCACACATAAACTGCCAGTGGAAAAAACTCCAAAAAGGCAATGATCCTCCCCTTTGTCTCCAGTTTGTCGTACTTTAATATTCGGGACCGCGTAGGGGACAGGGCCCTACCCCTGTCTATCTTGGTATTAGCAAACCGCAAATGGTAAATGCGGCATGTACGAGTGCTTTATATACCGTTCTAGCTATGAATGCACTGTGTACACGTTATTCTGCTTCACTACGCGGGTTCCATTTTGGAAGCAGTGGCCATCTTGTCATTGCCCTCACATAGGCTATAATGGAGTAAATACGGGCCTCACAGTACATGGGCTTTCCCTCTGACTTCTCTGTGACCTGGGCAGCTGGCTCTGCTGCCCCAGGTCAAACCGGTCTCACGAGCTCCCCTTCCTCCGTCCACCTGTGATTAGCATCAGGGCTCGACCCGTCATAAAACCCTTTCATTCTATACAATCCCCCGGCTAATCTCTTCCACACCTGCTTGTTCCTGCTTTATGACTTGTTTCCCAAAACAGGAGATGCTCATGTTTATTGGGGGGTCTATTGACATCCGATGTGGGATCTGAACCTTACTGAGTAAATCATTGTGGGCTGGCCGAACTGG
The DNA here is from genome assembly GCF_964204655.1 of Triturus cristatus. Lineage (NCBI taxonomy): Eukaryota > Metazoa > Chordata > Amphibia > Caudata > Salamandridae > Triturus > Triturus cristatus. The sequence goes on along the minus strand of NC_140580.1, from coordinate 639,262,424 downwards.
AATGTGGGATGGTCATCATGACTCTGCCTTTTCTTTGTAATGTACACTTGTAATGGCCGTATCATAAAACCTAGGAATGTATGCTTGAGGCAAGAAAAAGGGTATTTAAGATGAAACCCGTTCCTATGATTTTCAGCAGTCTCCTGAGAACATACACGCTGTTGTACTTCTAGGATACCTGTAATTGGTCTGCAGCCAATAAACGAATCTTTGACTTCACCCAGAAGACTCTGTGTTTCTGTAGGTCTGGAACAGGGTGAACCCAGAAGTCATAGGGTGTGTGCCCCTGCACCGCTGGGTCTAAAATACCCAGTACTTCAAGTTCTCTGACCACTGTTCAACACACCCCCATTCTTGTCAGTAAAGACCCAAACATACTACTGTATGTGAGAAGATCTGTATTTTTCATTCTTTCTCTTCCCCCAAGCCAATCAGTGAAATCTCATGTAAATCCTCCAAAACATTTCCACCACGTCTGCAAGTCCTCCATCACCCCTGCTTCAGTCGCACTCTTTTGTAGGGTTGTGACAAACCTGACAGTGCCAGCCCCAGATACCTACAGAAAGTCCTGCCTGCTTGACCCATTCTACATGCAAAATTCAGGTGACCTAGCAAAACTTGTAACTCCCTCCCCATCACTTTTTTCTTTGTCAGCATTGTGTCAATTAATTCCACTATCCCTCTCTTCTTGCAGTCTGGCCTCCATTTTCTGAGTTACTGTTTCAATCCCCAAGATTGTCAGTTTTGTACTAGGTCCCACTGTCAATTTTCAATTTCAATTCAGAAGCTTTATTCGGTTTAAAAACAGAAACCGTAGAACCATACTAAAAACATGAGCACATTTTAAAAAACCATAACATTCATTCAAAATGACAAACCTAATTAAAAACCACAAGTACCACCAACAAAACCATGCTACTTACATAATACCTACAGTTTTCAGATTTTTAATACAGTACTATACAGGAGACTATATTTAGGATGACCAAGCAATTTTTTTTTTCTTCAGTCCCATAAATCAATAATCGTAAAGAGAGTAAACTGCCAATGTGTAATACCCACCATTTTAGGCGGGAATTTAACTCTAAAAGTACTGTGCAGAAATCAAAGTGCAAAGACACAGAAACACAAAATGTGTTCTTGGGACAATGTCATTTTGTGGCCAGATTACTAGTTATATTCTCACACAACATCAATCTAAAAAGCATTTAATCAGATTATCGGCATTATTTCCATAAGTCATTGTACATCATTTTGCGACCCAAAATCCTCATATAAAAGGGCCTCCAAATGGGAATTGTTACATCTTATTTTGATTGCCTCCTGGATAAAAACCACCACTGCACTACAAACATTTTGGTTTGCTAGGCCACATATATATTTGAAGGCGGGTTTATATGAAAATAGCCTCTCACTTCAAAACAGGGGGCGTAAATAATCTTTCCTGATCCTCCTATAAAAATCACAAAAAAGGATAAAATGCAACGTTGTCTGGTTTGATATACAGTCACATGGACACTTTGGAAAATTGCAATTCCACTTACCCATTTTTGGAAAAGCTGTTAAAAAATGGGCCTGTCCCATGCATAATCTTGTAAGGTAGAATCTATGTGTTATGTTTGTAACCAGTATTAAATAATTTTGTATCCCTGCCCAAGGATTCTATCATAATACTCCTTTGTCATGGGTTTCGTATTAGCATCAACTTCCCTCAGCCATGTGCAAGAGTCAGTCAAGTTAGTCTTCAACATTTTTTTTATCATAATCTTGTATTTGGGAGGGGTTATCCAGATCAATGTTTATAATGCATTCATTTAAAAGATTTTTGATATGTATCAGCCATGGGATTTTCTTCCCATAGTCTAATGCAATGGAGTCTTTAATAACATCCTGTGTGAATTTCATGCCTTCTTTACTCCATATACAGTGCCAAGTGTTTAAGCTTATAGTACTTATACAATTACAAATGTACGGTGCCCCCAATTCTCTGTGGACACTGTAGATAGGGGTTGAATTAGGTACCGCTAACAGCCTTAGAAAAAAAGCATTTTCTTGTGTTTGAAGGCTAGTACAATTTGGCGCCCTCCATAGTGCTGCACCATAACAGGTACCACTAATGCACTTACTCTTGTATAATGTCATAATTTCTCTGATTGGTTTATTGCCCATCTTTTTACAAAATCTAAAAAGTGCCTCAGTCGTTCTAGCAAATTTTTGTGTACATTGTTCAATGTGGGCTCTCCAGCATCCACTAGCTGTAAAGACTAGGCCTAGATATACAAATGAGTTTGTTGATTCAATAAGGACATTATTTACATGACGAATCCTTGTTTTTGCTTTCCTTGCCCTCACACCATTGTGAATGTTTTTTTCAGATTTAGCACCAAGTCTTTTTCAGACATGAAATCTGCAAATTCTTCTATGAGGAGCTGAAGCCTGTTTGCAGTTCTTGATAAAAGAACAGCGTCATCCGCATAAAGTAAGATTGGAACGCAACGTTTACCAACTTTTTGTGCGTCGGCAATTAAGTTTTGTAGCTCCTCATCAACCCCGTTTATATACAGTGAAAAAAGGAGAGGGGCAAGCATGCATCCCTGTTTGGTACCTCGGGTTGCCCTAAAGTTTGTGGTACACTCTCCGTCTAACCCATAGTGGACTCTGGCACTCAAGCGACTATAGATTTGTGAGAGATATACAACAATTTCATTTGGTGCACCCATGTGAATTAGTGTTTGCCACAGCTTAGAAGGATTAACCAAATCAATAGCGCTCATGAGGTCAAGAAAACAAAGATGTAAGTGGCCCTTTTTTGCAATCGTGTATTGTAAATTGATACACTGTTCTATTGTCCCTATTTCCCTGCGGAGGTCATATTGTGTTTCGGTAAGAATATTTTGTTTCCCTACCCACAATTCCAGCTATCCCAATAGTATCCTGCCCATCAACTTAGAAGTTGTGTCGAGGAGAGAAATCGGGCGATAACATTTGGCATCACTCCTGTTACCCTTCTTAAATATCGGGACAATAATATTTTCAGTCAATAATCTCAGAATTAGGCCCTCAGCGATAATATCAAATATTTTTTGTAGTATCGGGCTCAAAAACTTATCTTAAATGTAAAAATATCTATAGAGACCCCGTAATCTCCTGGTGCGTTTTCATTTGCACGTATTTCCAGGGCCAGTGTAACTTTTTCAAGAGTGATAGGATCCATATTTGGGGTGTTAATAATTATAAAATTCTCATTTATATCTGTTAGTTCGGAAATATCATTGGGATTGCTATTTGGTGATAAAATGCAAGGTTCCTTGTCTGAATTTAAAACCTTTGTGTAGTGACTTATCCAGTCCTGGGGCTGTACTAAACTTTCAATTTTCACAGCACCGCTATCTTTAAAATAGGGGTGATTTATTGTTTTCCAAAAAAGTGATGAGTCCCTTGTATCTGCAGCCTGCATCAGTTTTTCCCATGCCTCATTTTGAATCTCCCGTTTTCTCTTATCCATGGTCTGCTTATATATCATCCTACGGTTTTTAACCTGTTCTCTATCTCTAGGTTTGATTTTCAGAGCATTTCTTAATTGCTGGTTTGCTTCCGTACATTCACAGTCAAACCAGATAACTGTTTTCTTCCTTTTCTTATTGCTCTTTTTTCTTAATCCCTGGGAAATTACAGAAGTAATGTTACAGAAGGCCCTAATTATCTGTTTATTAGATGAATCCCCCCTACTACATATTTCTATATCATTTTTACAATTGATCAGCAATCTTTCCACGAACACATTTGGATCTATACCAGACCATTTAATTGAAATGCCATTTTCTTCCTGCGTTGTTATGGTGGGTGCTAAGCATGGCCCTGCCTGGTGTATTTCATATAGTCTAACAATTTGAATTAACCTCCAGTTTCACTATTTGTTTTTGGCCGTGTGCCGAGATTAATATATGATCAATAATTGAGCATTGACCATGTCCTACGAAGGTTGCTAGCTCTAGAATGCCCTCTGATAGCGACTGGTCCACCACTTCCAGGTTGTATTTATTGATTGTCCTGTTAATTGTTTCACCGTAAGCATTATGTTGGAAATGTGTATAACTTCACCATCCCTATTCCCATATCCACATAATTTCCCATCTACGTCACCACATCTCCTAATATTAAAATCTCCAGCCCAAATCAGAAAATAATCACTCTTAACCTGGTTCAAAAAAATATTCAGCTCCTTCTCTACAGATATAATCACTTGGTCTCTTCTGTTATCAAAAACATTATTATAAAAATTAATAACCACAAAACACTGAGAATCTTTAGAGAATAACAGCAACAATTGGAAACAGGGTGAGTTGGTATAAGCTTTCTTTAGGGTTAGCGGGCATGTAACCGAAAGTAAAACTGCAAGCCACCCTTTGCCCTTCCATTTTGTGAGGATGGTGCCTGTGTATCGATTATTGAAAAGCCATCAATATAGAAAGGTTCAGTGTGTCACGTTTCCTTTATACAAATAATTTGTGAGTTTTTTAAAAATGTTGGCCATACAAAAGAATTTAATTTGCATTTATGCCTGCTATGTTCCAAAAAATGAAGGTCAAGTTATGTGGTGTCACTTGATTCGATGGGACAGGCTCAGGGCTAAGTCAATCACAGGCATCTAAGGTTTTCAAGGGTGCACAATGGTTAGTTAACTCAAAGTCACAACAAATGGATAAGAGTGGATCCCACGGACCATAACTAGGATTATTCCAGTGCTTGATGTCTGGTGCCCGGTTAATAACTGCGTTCCTTGAGGATTGGCCTAATGGCTAGTAATATTTTCTGGGCCATTTAGAGTATTTTCCAGAAAGTTACACTGCATGGGGTGGGGTTTGTAGAAAAAACCTAGAGGTAGGGCCATAATTGATGATTTTTTGGCATGGAGTAAGTTATCAGTGTTTGAAAACAAAATCCTTTCTGCAAAGTGGGGTTAGTTAAAGTTAATAATGACACAATCACCATGATAAGACTTGCGAGCTACCCATCCAGTTAACCCTTCACACCATATTTATGTATCTCTCTGCCCTTATACCAAGTGCTGTATTATATGTTAACCAGTGTAGTACCTTGTTTTTCAATTGGGTGTAATCCTCCCTCCCACCCTGGGGGAGAGTCGGCACGTTCCCCAATACCACCATGTATGGGGTCGATTCTGGTGGTAAATAGATATCAGGCTATCTATGCATAGAATTCTTCAGGGCATCATTTTTTGCTTGCAAATTTTGCCTCTCATTTATATTGCTCCCTTGTTGGTTTCGGGCGCCCAAACTTTCATCTAAGCCTGCAGTTGTGAATCGGGACGAGGCCAGTTGGGAGTGTGCTTTGTTACTCTGGGGCCTTAATACGGGTGGTGGATTATCCTTAGCAATAGTATGTAGAGTTCCTGAATTTGAACTATCCCGTATGAAGGGCGCTGTTAGGGGATTTATCTCCACCTCTCTTGGTGTGCTATTTGTAAATTTAGAGATGCTATTTTCAATCGAGATAAACCGCTGGATAATTGAGCCTAACTTGATGTCCATAATGTCTGCATGGATTCAAGGAATAACATCATGTCTTTGTTAGTCAGTCCCTGGGTTACTGGTGTATTCTTAGGAAGTGGTTCCACCCTTGAACTTTTTGCCTTCCCTCCAGGTAGCAGGCCTTTTCTCTTCACACCCGGCCCTTGGTTTAAACACTCCAGTTTCCTATCCCCCAACAGGTGAAAGAAAAAATACCACGCACAATGTTTCTCAACAAGAAGGGGGAATAATTGCATAAACATAAACATACATGTAGACAAATACTAACGGTTTCACAGGATATTGTCCCAGTAAATGTTTATGGCAGTTCATCAAATCCTCCAAAAATCTGTATAAGTGTATAGATCAGTATTTATGAAATGTAGAATTGATCGTCACAACCTGGACCGATGTTAAGTCCAAAATCCCCCCTTTACCTTTCTGCCACAGATGGAGAATTTTTACCCGGCACAGGGGATCCACAGGGCAAGAGGGTATGCCCAGCCCGGCCTCGTTCAGTCGCGGACGGGCGCTGACGGGCCCACTCAGTGATGTGGCAAGTCCGCTTAGGCACCCGGGACTCGTAGGCACAGTCCTCCTCTCGGCGGCAAAACAAAAGTGGCAGCAGGTCAGTTACGGACTTCCCAGGTCCCACTGTCCTTTCCTCAGCTAATGGAACCCCTACATCCCTCATGAGCTCTTTAAAATTTGCCAGCATTCTCTATCCTTCAGGCAAGCCATGATGCCCTACAAATAAAAAGTCTTCAAGGTAATGCATCACTGTTGTGTATCCTGTCAGAAATGTAAAAAGCCATTGCAAGAAGGAGTTGCATTTTTCAATGAGAACCCAGGAAATGGAACACCCCATGGGCAATCATTTGTTCACAAACCATTGTCCTTTAAGTGGAATCCCCAGCAGCTGAAAGTCAGCCGGGTGTACCAGCAGCAATAGAAAGGCCGACTTCATTTTGCTCTTAGCCATATGTGTCATTTGGCCCACCTCATTCACCAATGCCATTGCCACCAATGCCATTGCAATGCCATTGCCATTGCAACATCCAAAGATGAGTACAATACTGCTGCCAAGTCTTCCACTATGTAGTAAATGTACTGATGGTCCTTCAGGCCATGACAAGTGTTGTATGAGTCGGAACGGGCCATTCAGTTTTTTTGGGGGGGAACTACCCTAATGGGGGAAACAATTAAATTGGCCATGGGCCCCTCATCAAAAGGGTCCGCCATACTCCAATCTCGAATCTCCTTTGTCAACTTCTCTTGTACTACCTGATAGTCTTCAACTTATTTAAAATAGTATGCTTACCTCCTGCACCGCAGGCCAGTATAATCAAAATGAAACCCGTCCCTAAAACCTTCCCACAACAAGTCACCATAGTGGGTTTCCCCATACAACTGCAACCAGTATGCTAAGCATTAGAATTTAACTGGAGTACAAGCTCTTCCCTGTAAGTCCCTTCATCCCCTTTCCCCCCACCTCTCAGCTGCTGGTGCCATTGTCCTCCTGTAAACGTTTGTGGTCCCCCTGACGCTGCCCTCCAATGTATAAGTGGGTAACTGGCCACACATTGTGAGCATTCGTGCCAGAATTTACACTATTCTCTCCTATTGAACTCCAACCATACTCCTCCCGCCCTGTCTGCCCTCTTCCTGCTACTCTCACCCCTCCATGTGTGCATCCCTGAAAGGCCCAATATATCACCGGTAGCCAACACGCCGTGAAGACAGTCAGTGCCAGTCGTACTGGCTCCATCGTGTGTAGCCATAGACCATTGTCCAGTTTCCCTCACTTACCAGCTGATTCCTCTGCCAGGTGAGACCTAAATTGCTCATTGTACCGCACTCATGCATAACCTCCAAAAGTAATATGGACATTACGTATAGCATACATGTACTTGAACAAAGCCACAGGTTGTTCTGGGAATTTCTGACAGTATACGCTAGCATATATGAGAAATGCCTCTGTTCAATTCTCTATAGTCATTGGCACCTTTGGTCGTTATGCTAACTCGTACTCCTCTTCTTTTGATCCCTCCTTTGCCCAAATCTCTGTCCCACCAGTCTTCACACCTTTTTCTACTGTTGCCACTTCTTTTGCAATACCTCCCTCTATACCTACACCCTTGTCAAACATGTATTAACCCTTCCACAGCCGGATGCCAGTGTCCCGCTGAGGCTCTCCCAAGCCTGTTTCCACACTTTGTGACACCAGGACATGCCTCACCAATTCAGGGTCAGTGCCCGCACCGAGGCTTGCCATCCTGCTCGTTGTCTCTGCTCCATGCCCTCCGTTCATGTTCAAGACTTGCTTTTTCTTGTGTCCTACAGCATACTATTCGAAACCTGGTTAGAGTCCCCCTCACTCCGCTGACATCTCCCTTTCCCATCTCAATTCAACCTAGTGTCACCCAATCCTCTCAACTCAGCCAATTCCCCTTCCTTAAACTCTTCCTCATCATAAGCCAACACCAACTCTTCCGTTCCTTCCACCATTCTTTTTTGTAAACCACTGATACTCTGCATTTCATTGTCTACCACCATTCCATCCCACCAGTTCCCTGTGGCTGCTTGTCCATCGACTTTGTGGAGGCCACAGCAGACTTTCCCAACTCTAACCTTGAAGGGCCTCCCAGGACCTTCCATAGGCAGCCGTGCCTCTGCCAACCGCTGCCGTCAGGCCCAGTTGCACTGGACTATGCCCTCTCTTCTTCCCAGGGTGGCTGAGCCACACATGGCTCTCCCAGGTACACTGCTGATGACCAACCTCCAAGTAAACCATTGAAAAGATCCAGTGTGCTGGTAACTCCATACCCATTCTGACTCCTATCCCCCTCCATCCACATCAACTAACTATATTGATCCCCTATCCCCAAACGCCATACACTGACCCCATCTCCCTTCCCCCATAATTTCGGTCTTCCCACACCCTTACCCCCAGCTCTCTGTCTGCCCACCTCACTGACCTCTTACACCCCATGCACTTCTACCGCCACCACCCTCCCTGTGGGAGAACCCCTTTTCAAAACCTTACCCGTCACTCCAGTCCAATAAGACATGTATAGTGCCCACGCTGGCCCCAGAAGAGGCCCACCGCCGACTCCCCTTCCTGGCCTTCCAACACCCTACCCGCGGTTCTCACAATCCACCCCCGGGGAATCCCAGCTGATCACGCATGACCATAACCTTGCACCACCCATGTTGTTTGGTGCCCTCTGCTACTGTCTGGATGTAAAACATCCTGCCAGCCACTGCACCAACTGTGGCTGCCCCAGCCCTCTTGCCTGACCTTCCACCTTCTTCGCCACCTTCTTTCTGAACACATACCCCACTTTCTGACTCCAGCACCGTCTATGTTCACAGGACAAGGCTAAAAAACGTGGCTCACTGGGCCTCATAGCCCCTTTGCCCATTTCAACATATTGTGCTTCCCTATGCCAAGTCAGAGCCTATGCCCACACATATCTTGCCTGGCCCACCTTCATGCTTCCCATACTCCCCTTGCCCCATGAATGCAGAGAGCCTTCAGCATCACCCTCTTTAGATATTTTATGGTGGGGTGGCGAGCACGCTAACATCACTACCGCCACACCTTCAGAAGCTCTCCTTAGTGGCCTCGTCCATCCTTTGTGACACTGCCCTGCCTTCGCGTCGCCCTCAAGCAGGTATGCACGGATCGACTCCAATGCTCTTATGTCACTCCATGTTTCTATCGGGAAAACCACCAAGCAAAATCTTGCCCAACCCAGCCCTGCCTTGCTACCAGCCACTGTGTCACCTGTCCTTAAAATGTTAGCTGCTAGCCCAATTTGCAGTGTTTGCCATTGTCTTGCCGCCCCCCACCATCTACCAACACAGCCTAACTCCATACAGTTACCTGGACCATACCAATAGCCCAAAGCTTCCTGGCAGACAGACCTCCCCCATCAGCTGTCACCCAGCCCCAGTGTAAATGAAGACTATGTGCCAAAGAGTGAACTTAAACTTGTTTAGCATTATTTGCAGATGAAGGTGTTTTCTTAATCAAAATTGGAAACACATTGAAGAGGCTTTGTTGGACTTCGCCTTCTCTGCATGGACACCTCCAAACATTTTGCCTTCACCCCTCCTGTTTTCTGAATTTTGTTTTTGTGGGCATTAGGACTCTACACTTTAGCACTGTTAACAAGTGGTAAAGTGCTTGTACACTCTCCTTAAAAAATCGTGTAATTGGCTTACTCACAATTGGCACATTTAATTTACACGCATGTCCCTAGTAAGGAGGTACTGCATGTACCCAGGGCCTGTAAAATAAATGATACTAGAGGGCTTGCTTCACTCATTGTGCCACTCGCTAAGGAAGCCTTTTAAAACATGTCCCAGACCTGCCACTGCAGCCTGTAGTGCAGTTTTAAGCTGGACCTGTCAAGGACCCCCAGAAGGACTACTCTGTACTACAGAGAACTGCCCTGCTGCTTGACGCCTGTCCTGTTGCTTGATTCCAGGACTACCAGACTGTGTCCAAGGGCACGTTGACTGGTCCTGTGTGAATTACAGGGACATAACAAGCTACAGAGACCTTGAAATCTGCACCTGGCCTCTGACTGGAGTGAGTCCAGACCCTGTGGATGATACCCAACCAGTTCTGAACAATGAAACTTGATACTTAGAAACATTTTCACTAACAATTAGCCTGAGAATCGACTTCAACCAATAATCCAATTTTGTACAGGCTTTTAAATCGGTTTGAAGAATTTATGAGAGGAAAAACACTGATAGGTCAATACGTCCACGGCTAAGGGCCTCAATATGACTTTGGCGGTTTCGGAGCGGGGTCAGCACGCAAAAGCAAGGATTTTAAATCTGGTATTAAAAGGCTGATCAGGTGGAGTTGCTTGTATGTGAGTGGGCATTGCAGTACTGTTTTTATTATTATGGAAAATTATGAATAAGAATGATTTTTAAACTGGTTGTGAGTTTAAGTCATTTATGGTCTTTGTGATGTTTTATGCAGACTGTAAGGTTCTATTTTGTATGGTTTTAGGGTTTCTTCAACACCATAGTAAACGTTTCAATGAATGCTACTTTTGGCATTTCCTCAGCTAGAGGCTGGAGGCAGATGGAAGCATAAGTAACGTCTGCTGACTGGAGATAGAAGTTCAACTCAGATTGGGCAGAGCCATCTGCAGTGGTATCTCCTCAGAACTTTCTGTCTCCCTGGTCATGATCCACACACATATCAGGTCGCATATCTTAGAGCACTTTCAATGTAAAACAGAAACAGCTAGATGTTACAGTTGGATCACTTTTATCTACCTTAGAAATTGTGGTACTAAAATTGAAACCTGTACATTATTGGGCCATTGTAAATCCAGCTTTGTGATGGATACTTAAATGTGGCAATGTCACATTGCAATGTCTACCTGATTAGGGCTTTGTGATACAGACATAGAAAAATACCAGAGTGAGCATTGTGCTAGTAGCAGGGGCACGTATATCTAATTGGGTATTTGTGATCACCAACTAACTCAGACACTTTTCAGCTAGTATTGAAATGTGCCACTAATTGAGGTATTGTGAACCTGGCATGGCAACTCTTATTTGTGGTATTGTGAACATGTCCTGCAAGGGAAATGAGTGCTAAGCTGGGGCAATGTGATACTGGATTAGGCAGCTTAGAAACTCACAACAATGCATAGTTAGTGAACCTTGTGTTTTGAGCAGCCATACTGGCAGCCTCGGACTTTGTGCAATATAGTGTGTGCAGACCTGTGGAAGATTTGAGTGCCACCCTCATATCATTACGCAACATTCATTATGTACTGAAAGTAATCTGGCAGATGGTGACAGGCAGCGCCCTGGTATTAAATAGCAATTCTCATTGTGCTTTATTTTCTAGATCAATGTTTTGATTTGCATCGGGTTACACATTATGTGGTGGTGTTAAAACTAGTGTCATTTTTACAGTTTACAGTCATAGGTATAAAGAATTGAATTTTCTCCTCATTGAGTATAAGTACAATGCACCACGCACTGGTACAATTACATTCCACCCAAATTGCCTGCAATGTACACAGTGCTTTTATGGACTGGATATATTCTTGAGAGGCACATAAATGGCTCGCTGCAGCAGGGAAAGAGGGGCATAAGGGAGTGGATATTTATTAGGGTGCTGGCCAAACAGTACATAATCTTTGCTATTTTCCTAGTGGCTGGCAATATAGTGTACAATCTCTACTGTTTTGCCGGTCACAAGCTAAGTAATAAAGATGATAAACAGTTTGACCAGCGGCTGGGATATAGTGTGAAGGAGGTCTTTCTTTAGCCGGCCGTGAGGAGATCCAGCCTGAGTGCAGTCATAAAAATAGTACCTGTAAATGCCCTTTGGGAATTCCCAAAGTCGAAAACTCAGACATTCGGTCTAAGTTTTCCTTTGTGAATCAGACCCATTGAGTATGTTTTTAAAGCATGTGCATAAATGTTTAATTCGCTTATGCGAACACATTGTTTTTTTAATGTAAATGATCCTCTTTTTAGTGATTTTTTAGTTTGAGGTTCTTTTTGGGTTTCTTGAAGAAGTGTTTGTGCTAGCTTTAGGCCTTTTTTTATTATTATGCTTGCTTATTATTTCAAACCTGGCAACACAGCAGAAATCGACAAGCAGCAGCAAAAAGGGAATGCAGATATATAAGTTGTATATGTGCCACATATGGAGGGATACTTCCGGTAGACAATTTATTTTTGGGGGCACAGTGCTTTGGAAATCTTGCAGGGGGTAAACTATGTAAGGGATATGTGTGGAATGGGGAAGTGAAAGCAGGAGACAGATAAGTAATGCGTAAGGGTAGTTCACACAGCTGCCTGCTGAATAAACCCACTTTTGCATATTATTCACCCAACAGAGTCGGTTTCAGGCACTGATGCTTATTGGTTCCCATTTCATGAGAGGCCATTCAGACACACTGACTTTTTAGTCACCCACGCAATGTGTCTTTAGAATGGTAATGTTGATTTTTTTACATGCTGAGCAGTGTTTAAAATGCAAGATTATGTCTCTACTGAGTCGTTATTTCTGTCCTTGACAGTGCCATCTCTACTCAAGAAAACTGAAAAACTGAAAAAAATCTTAGTGTCAAGACTGGAGGCTGTACCTGACTAAATACTTTGGGGTGGGGTCTGGGAAAGGGAGCAGTTTGACTGGTAAGAGAAGGATGATGACCTGTAAGAGAATAAGGGCCAGAAAGTGAAACACTAGAGGAGGGCTAGGACTTCAAGAGCCACGAGAGCCAGGATGCAAGAACCAGGCATAGTGATGCCTAATTCAAGAGGACCAGGGATAACCATGCCCAAGGGGACCATTAACAAACAGATGAGGAGGAACAGAAAATGGAAAAACATGATTAGAGGTATAAGAACAAGAGTGAGAAGAATCAGGAGGGCCAGGAGGATGCCGGATAGGGGGATCTGGACCCAGTGGACAAGGGCCCATAGGAAACGAAGGACCAAGGAAAGGAGGGATAGTAGGCCCTGGACCATATCAAATTGGAGGGCTGGGAGGGCCTGAGTGCATCAATTAGGACCAGAGGGATAAGGACAACTAGGGTCACGAGTGGCAGACCAAGGTAGACAGACCAAAGAGTATCACTACCAAGAGACAAATGGAAAGAAGGATCAGACACAGAAGGGCCAAAATTACAGAGATCCGGTAAAGGAGGACCTAGAGGCCAGAGGCGAATGGGCCAGGATCGAGAAGACCTCAACTGGAAAGGAGTGGGGCTAGCAGGAGCAGGAGCCATAGATCACAATAACCTGGATGGATATCAAGGACCAGGAAGTCAAGGCTTAGTGGGACTAGGATCAGAAGGCCTAAGGGATCCTGTACCAGGTTGACAAGGACTACATGAACCAGGGTGCCACACACCATGGGAACTAGAAGGACTGGAGCCACAGGTATGAGGGAGACCAGACTCAGGAGGACCATTACAAGGAGGATCATGATAGTGGGGACCATGGACAGATGAACAAGAAAGTACAAGGTAGAACAGGCAAACCAGGAGGCCACAGGAGAACCAATAGGACTAGGATGGGGCAGGAGGACTGGGGGACTATGAGGAATAAAGAAACCAAGTCCAGTGGGACCAGACCCAGATACACGAGGACCAGGCAATAAAGTATCAGAACTGAGACTAGAACTATATGGACTAGGGGGGTCAGGATCAGAAGGATTAGGAGCAGGCAAATCAGGGGACTACATAAACTAGGGGAGCAGGACCAGGAAGACTGATGAATGAAAATTAGGATGAGGAGAATGAGAATGTCGAGGACAAGGAGTCTGTGAAACAGGAGACCCATGATCCAAAGAACTAGGGTCAGGAGCGGATGGGAATGATGACCAGACAGACCAGGTCCAGGTGTTATACAGTTCTCACTAAAAAGGTAGGATGGTGTATTAGTATGACAGAACTTCAGAATGTAGGGACTGAGTCCATCTGCATCATCAGACAGTCGCCCCAATTCCTAGCTAGCTCATAGTGCCTCACCGAACCCCTAACCTTCCTGGTGTGGCTGGTGATTTGGGCAACCTTGAACTTGACACTCTGATTCCCCAGGGAATCATGGAAACAGATCTTACCCTTTTGTTGTTTACTTATGCATGCCCAGGGTAAACAAAAGAAAGATATGAATAAAGTTTACAATACATTTATTGAAACAATCATAGTCTTGCATAGAAAGAATGAGCTGTGATTATTAGGCAGATAAAGCAAAGCAATGTAACTAGCATTACTAACATGGTGAAAAGAATGAACAGTCAACCATGGAAGTCTGATTTTTATATATTTCTACCGATCACCACCCCTACTCTGAGAGCATCGTGGTGTACCCTCTGCCCGAACTCAAAGGTTAGCCTGAGCCCCTATGCCTACATAACTGGACAAAGGTATCGGCCTGAAGTGGAATTGGCAATCCTTCTCTGCAAGTTGGAACATCAGTTTCAGTACAGCTGCAGGTCGAACACAGGATTCACTCCAGGACAATCGGGGCCTGAGTGCTCCTCTGACCCATGCAGGGCAGGGCTCTGTTTATATAATATGAACTACATTGTGCTATAGGCACAACTCCGGTGCAATGATATGTCCACATTAGAAGCTGTCTCTGAAGGAGCAATGCAAGCACTGGTATATCTTGTTCTGGGTTTCTAGCCTTGAACAGAGTGTACAGGTTAAATGGCGAGAAAGGCTGTCTAAAAAAACACAGCATGTACATCTACTCAGGATAATATTGTAGAAGCATAAACGTATAAAACAATATTGCTAAAGTGATGCAGCCTAAAATGTGTAAAATATGAAACTTAAATGGAGGACTAAAGTGGGCCCAAGAAGGTCTCATGGCACCCTCGCCTTGGCCGTGAAAAGACAAAGCTTCTACACTTAAAATAACAACCCTTATAGTAAAATGCTAATGTCGTTAATCTAAGCAAACACAAACCATCTAAAAGATATGCACTCTGAGATTGCTAGATACCACAAATAGCCATAAAGTCATCACCAAGAGGGAGGGGACCTGAAAGCCCATTAGCTAGTGACTGCGTCATTCTGCAAGGGCCTTTTAAGGGCACCCTGATCACATTGGAACTGAAACAAGAACCAAAGAAGGACTGCTCTGCCCCCCTGGGCTGCACAAAGAGAGGATGCAGGGTCTGCTGGACTGTACCTGCTACACCTTTCTCTAGCAAAGAGAGGTGTGTGCCTGTAGGCTCCTCGCTCAATGAAAAGTCATACCACAAATCAAAGGAGTGCCTCAAAAAACAGTGGATAACCCCCCGGAACCTGCACCATGGTCAGCACAACTGAAGTAGCCCACATTGGCAAGTTGGTAACCACAACAGAAGATTTGATACTTGCTGCCACTGGGCATCCCAAGAGACGAGTCCTGCATGGGCAAAAGTTGCACCCGAGTAAGCCGGACCCGGGAGTGGCATCTGAGTCCAGATAGGTCTCCCAAGAGGGTCATCAGCCCCCCAACCAAAAGATATCGCTGGTACCACTGTGGACAGACACTGATAGCCCAGCCACTGCTGGCCGTCTACGGTCTCAAAGAGGAGTTTGAGGGACCCAGACCCATGTGTTATGTTATGTTATGTTAAGTGTTGCTTGTAAAGCGCACTGACACCGAAGCTTCCTGGCGCTGGTAGACAGAACAGAGCAGAGTGAGGGGGAAGTGGAGGTAACAGAATCTACATGGGGGTAGGGAAGAGAAAAGTTTTTAGCATTTTCCTGAAGTTAAGGAAGGACGAGCAGGATTTGATAGAGAGAGGGAGGGTGTTCCAGAGTCCAGGGGCCAACTGGGAGAACCGGCGTCCGCCGAATCTCTTGGTTTTGCCCCTGGGGATGATCAGCAAGTCAAGGTGAGCGGATCGAAGATGACGTGTGGGACAGTAAGGGTGGATGGTGGATTTCAGGAAAGCAGGGGAGGGGCAATGAAGTGCCTTGAAGGTAAGACAAGCCACCTTGAAGGCAGCCCTTCGCTCGACCGGGAGCCAGTGCAGATTCACAAGCAAAGGTTTGGCTGATTGCCATCTGGGTGTTCCGTGGATCAGGCGGGCAGCCTGGTTCTGAACAACCTGGAGGCGTTGGATCAGGTATTGTGGAAGACCGTGATAGATAGCGTTAGAAATATCCAGGCGGGAGAGTACCAGCGAGATAACAGTTTGGGTGAGTGCTGCCGGGGGGAGAAAATGGCGGACTTTGCGGATCCTCCGAAGTTGAAACATACAGGAGGAAACCACCGCTCCCACCTGAGCCCTGAGAGAAAGCTCGGTGTCAATGATGACACCTAAACTTTTTACTGTTTTTGCAGGAACGGGGGGGGAGCCGAACTCTGGAGGCCAGAACTGTGGGCCCCAGTAGGTGGAGCTGAGTCCAGGGAGTAGAAGCTCAGTTTTACCGGGGTTCAACTTCAATTGGTTCTGGTTCATCCAGAGTTGGATGTGAGTCATGGCTCCATGAAAAGTTTTGATGGCATTTGGTGAGTTGAGGGGGAAGATGATCTGGAGATCGTCAGCGTAGTTATAAGTGACGATGTCCCATTTCAAGAGTGATTGAATAAGTGGTCGGAGGTAAAGATTAAAGAGAAGCGGGGAAAGGGAAGAGCCTTGGGGGACACCGCAGGATGTGAGAGTTTTTTTAGCAGTGTAGGGACCAAGGCGGACCGCCTGAGTTCTCCCCGTGAGAAAGGACCTGACCCATTCAAAAGCAACGCCCTGGATGCCCGCCTGCCCGACACGGTGGAGAAGGATGTCATGATCCACCGTGTCGAACGCGGCCGACAGATCCAGTAGGACGAGGGCTTGGGGTTTTCCTACGTCCGCGTTGCCTCTGAGTGTGTCAAGGGCTGCCAGAATGACGGCTTCAGTAGAATGGGCAGGTCTGAAGCCGGCCTGAGTTGGTACAAGGTAGCCAGAGGATTCTATGAACCTGGATAGGCAGCGAGTGACATGAGCCTCCATAAGTTTAGAGAAATAAGGGAGAAGGGAGATGGGGCGGTAGTTTGATGGCTCCGACATGTCGGCGCCAGGTTTTTTTAGTAAAGGAACCAGAATGGCTTCCTTGAAGGAAGTGGGGCAGACGCCGCTACTGAGGGAGCTATTAAGGAGATGAAGAATACTGTCAGGTAAATTGAGACAAATGCTCCGCAAAACGGACGGTGGGCAGCAGTCATTTGGGGAGCCGGATTTTACACGAGTGGCTAGTTCCGCCAGAGAAGAAGAGTCTAGAGCCGGGAAAGAAGTGAAGGACAATGTGTTATTAAGGGAAGTATCCGGTAGTGACAGTTGGGAAAGTGAGGGAATGGATTTTTTAATTGTGGAAATTTTTTCTAAAAAGAACGAGTTCAAGGTGTCGCAGGCCTCCTGAGTTGGGGTCTGGGCTGGTAGGGTCCTGTCGTCTGTGGTTAGCTCGTTCAGGACTCTGAACACCTCCTTAGATTTGTTAGCTGCCAGAGAAATCCTACTGGCGAAGTGTTCAGTTTTTGCTGAACGAATAGCTGACTTGAATTCTTTACGGGCAATCAGGTAAGATTGTTTGGCTAGGTCAGAATAATCATGTCTCCAGATGCGTTCCAACTGGCGGGTTTTGAGTTTCTGGGCTTTGAGGTCGTCGGAAAACCATCTGTGAGAGTTCCTGTGTCTAGTGCAGGGGAATTTGACCAAGGGGGCAAACAAATCGCTGGCCGACTCAAGCCAGGAGGCCACGTTATGTTCTAGCCTATCCGTATCAGTAGGGTCAGAGATCACCGGGCAAGAGTCAGCCAGGGCAATAAGAAATCCCTGGGAGTCATATGAACTCCATTTGCGGGCAAGGCTGCCGGCCATCAAGGGCGCAGGGGCCTGAGCAGCAGCCGTGATGGTGGTGTCTACCAAGTGATGGTCAGACCAGGCACACGGACGTATGACTGGTAGAGACAACTCCAGGTTGCAGGTCCAGATCTGGTCCAAAACATGTCCCTTGATGTGAGTGGGTTCGAAGACATGTTGGACAAGGTTCAGGCTTTTGAGCGTCTCAAAGAGCTCAGTAGCATGAGAGCCGGCGTGACTGTCGCCAAACCAGTAGTTCAAATCGCCAAAAATGGCGAGGTGGGAGTGCGATATAAGAAGGGAAGATAGTTGTTCACTAAGGATGGTGGAAAAAGATGGCATGGGGTGTGGGGGCCGATAAAGTAGAAGAAAAGTGAGGGGACCAACATCCGTTTGCACGCTGATAATTAGGTTCTCCACCTCAGGTAACGGAAGGGAGTAAGAGGATAAGGATTTCAGACGCTTGGAGATAATGGCCGCTACTCCACCCCCAGGCCGGTCGCCAAGGCGGTCGGCGCGAAGGATGTAGTAATCGGGAGGGAGGGCTGCCAGAATATCCGGCGTGGACTCTGAGGTAAGCCATGTTTCTGTCAGTAAAAGCATATCAGGGGTCGAGCTAGTTAGCAGGATAAAAATATCCTCAGAGTGCTTCACCATTGAACGGGTATTAAGATAGGAAACCCTGAGGGATGTGGTGTTCGCTGGTGGCAATGCTAAGGGTATACGGCCATTGACAAGGAGTTGGTTAGGACGCGATAGGCCTGCTGACATAATGCGATGCAAAGTCGTAGGGGATGGTAGAGTGACGGTGTGCTGAAGGTCTCTGAGTGCTTGGGGGGAATATATGATAGGCTGGGCAGCATGGCATGCCCTCAGGCCCGTCCTGGCGCGGACGGGCGCAGACGGGCTCGCCTTTGGCGCGCCTTCGGCGCGCTGACGGCGCGCCCGCTGCGCCCGTCCGCTGCGCGTACGGGGAAAGCACATTTTTATAGGATGAGAAGTAGAGGGGGGGGGGTGTGGCGTGTTGGGAGGGGGCGTGGCCAACAGCCTCAGGAGAATGGCGGCGTAGAAGTAGTGGCACCGCTGCAGCTCTACAATCGGTTGCGCGGGAAATGCCAAGATCACAAGTGCAGTGCCCAGGAGGGGGAAGTGAGTAAATGAAACAAATAACAGATTACACACTTTTAAAAACAAGAAATACACTATCTCCCGGCTTCCGCCTCAGGAGTTCTGACTGTCTCTGCCTCGCGCTCGTATTCCGCGCGTTTTTAAAGGCTTCGGCGGGGGGGCGTGGCGTGTTGGGAGGGGGCGTGGCCAACAGCCTCAGGAGAATGGCGGCGTAGAAGTAGTGGCACCGCTGCAGCTCTACAATCGGTTGCGCGGGAAATGCCAAGATCACAAGTGCAGTGCCCAGGAGGGGGAAGTGAGTAAATGAAACAAATAACAGATTACACACTTTTAAAAACAAGAAATACACTATCTCCCGGCTTCCGCCTCAGGAGTTCTGACTGTCTCTGCCTCGCGCTCGTATTCCGCGCGTTTTTAAAGGCTTCGGCGGGGGGGCGGGGCGTGTTGGGAGGGGGCGTGGCCAACAGCCTCAGGAGAATGGCGGCGTAGAAGTAGTGGCACCGCTGCAGCTCTACAATCGGTTGCGCGGGAAATGCCAAGATCACAAGTGCAGTGCCCAGGAGGGGGAAGTGAGTAAATGAAACAAATAACAGATTACACACTTTTAAAAACAAGAAATACACTATCTCCCGGCTTCCGCCTCAGGAGTTCTGACTGTCTCTGCCTCGCGCTCGTATTCCGCGCGTTTTTAAAGGCTTCGGCGGGGGGGCGTGGCGTGTTGGGAGGGGGCGTGGCCAACAGCCTCAGGAGAATGGCGGCGTAGAAGTAGTGGCACCGCTGCAGCTCTACAATCGGTTGCGCGGGAAATGCCAAGATCACAAGTGCAGTGCCCAGGAGGGGGAAGTGAGTAAATGAAACAAATAACAGATTACACACTTTTAAAAACAAGAAATACACTATCTCCCGGCTTCCGCCTCAGGAGTTCTGACTGTCTCTGCCTCGCGCTCGTATTCCGCGCGTTTTTAAAGGCTTCGGCGGGGGGGCGTGGCGTGTTGGGAGGGGGCGTGGCCAACAGCCTCAGGAGAATGGCGGCGTAGAAGTAGTGGCACCGCTGCAGCTCTACAATCGGTTGCGCGGGAAATGCCAAGATCACAAGTGCAGTGCCCAGGAGGGGGAAGTGAGTAAATGAAACAAATAACAGATTACACACTTTTAAAAACAAGAAATACACTATCTCCCGGCTTCCGCCTCAGGAGTTCTGACTGTCTGTGGCCAAAGTCACCCCACCTGATGAGTGTACCAAGGAATAACCACAAAGGAAACCCCATCAACTGCACAGCACCCGGAGCATCTGTGAGCATCTTCATCTCCCGCATCTGCTGCATCAGGAACACTCCATTACAGTCTATGGCAGTCGTGCTGTAAAGTTTGGAACTGCACTAGAAAACACTCTGGTGACCAAGTAATTGTCCAAATCTACCCCATTGTTCCCCCCGGCCTTCTCCCTGTCAGATTGGTTGCCCATACTGGGCCGGAGTAGCCAAAATAACTTTTACAAACTTTTTAAAAAGTTTACCAATTCTTGTTTGCGGTTGAATTACAAATTAAGTTTTCCTTAAAAATCTGTATCTCCGAAACCCTCCTGTGGATTTTTCTAATCTTGGATTCCCAAAATGTATACAAATATGATCACTTTTTATGAATTGGTACCAGCGTGGCTTTTTTATTTCGTTCTTTGATGCTGTTAAATGCTTTACATTAGTTCCTTTGTTCAAGCCTTGCTGTTCAAAGCCATGAGTACCCAGGGTTGAGCTGTGCAAATGAGCCTGACTGGACCCAAAACATTTAATTGCGAGTTTATTCCATGGTAACGGTGCACGGCCATGCCATATAATGCACCCAAATCCTCATACTGCCTCTTTAAATGACTATTCAGTTGTCTCTTCCAAATTGATCTAGAATGTGAAAGAATTTAATAAATAAGGTGACTGGGTATTTGATCATTGGCCCCAACTATTTACATGAAGAACTAATCCCTCAGGCCCATGAAATATGGCTTATGGTTAAAAATGCGTGGGTTTGGAATGAAAATGGGATAATATTATATATAGACCAATAGTAATAAAAACATCTCTGGAAACAAAATAAAAATAATTATGAGTGAGTGGGAGATAAACCTGGTAAACATTATTAAATCCTATTATACTTTTACAAGACATCAAAAGAATTATTTGGAAAAAATAAGTAATTATCCTAAATTACTAAGACAGAAACCATTGGACGGAAAGGGAATACTGAAGACAGTGCTCAACAAGCCGATTTGCAGTTTCTTGAAATTAAATAAAATAGACAAGAATGAGGTTACATCATTATATCGTAAAACAGTAGTTGACAGAACTAAGGAGATTAGAGTATGAAGAGAAAGACAGTTCAGTTGAATTTATTATGATACTGAACTCCTACGGAGGTTCACATAACATCATAAAATAGTAAAATTATGATACATAATACATATTAAAATCAACAATTGAAAAGTGATCAACCTCCAGTCTGTTACATATATCATATAGAAGCATCAATTCCTGTCCTTTATAAAGTGTCGACATGCATAACACCACAAAGAATATGACTGCAGTTCTTTAAGTGCAACTTTGGCAATCGTGCACTGTGCAATATAACATATATGAACATCACCTAACAATCTACAAGACCCTAAAAACACTTTCTACTGAATACTATGCCAGCCAGCTTTAAACAAATCAATAGCTCCAAACCTCCAGAAGGGGGTATTGTGCACCATACAAAAATAGGAAAAACAAATATAACATATAAAGCTTAATGAATGAAATAATTTCCAGGCCTTTAAAGGTGCAATGCGCATAGTGCAACATACAGAGTGCAAATAATGCATAGTACTTTCTTGGGAATGCACCCTTAAGGAATATACATTGCAATTAATTTTGAACGCCCACCAATCATGCAACAAGGCCCTAACAGATGTTCAAAAAAGAGCTAAAACAATTGATACATTTTATTATATTTCATAGGAAACAAAACGCATTCACGAGCCTCCAGAGCGAAATGATGACAAACAGTTTAAAACACAGGACACACAAATAATATGTGATTCAGATCTTGAATATGTAGCTGACACAACTCACATCTTCTATCCTTTTTCAGGATATTATCCCAGAAGCCAGTAATCATACCTGAAGGAAGCCGATCCTGACTCAGTAATAGGATCAGCCTTCTGATCCCATGGGGCAGATTCCATATTAAATAAAGCAGAGGTTTGTTCCCAAAATTGCTCTCCTGAACCACCAAATTACACAGCTTTGACTGGCTTAGGGCAATATCTCTGGGCAAACTTATTTTAAACACATAGCCCTTTATTAAGCTCTTCAGAGCGGACTTGGACATAAAGAAATCTATATTCAAGTCAAGACCAAAAATGTCATTAACCCGCTCAAAAGACCTAAAAAATGAGATCCGTTCTTGCTGAAGGGAGAACATGTCAGGCTTCAAGGCTGCCTGCAGTGTTCCCTCCTCTCCACATGGGAGTGAATTTCCCCATCTCAACACAGCAGCTAGGGAAAAGGAATAAGAGGATAATAAACTACACTCCAGCTGCAAAGCATGAGGGGCTGCAAATGTATTCAAATTACACATCTGATAAAAGATTTGACCTTCAATTCCTTGAAAAGAGTGGGGATTCTGGCCCTATAAACTGACAGAACGTGTCCAAAATGACATCTCCCACATGCTTTGTTTTAATTATTATTTTTATTGATAGTTAGATATTTTATGATACATACACAGCATTATGAATCGCTTCAAGCAATAAAAAAACTTAAGAACACGTGGCATTCAAAAAGGTAAAGTAATGTATAAATTCAGGTTTATCGACGATCTGTGAAATGCGGAAAAGTGGTTTGACAAGTTAATAGAATACAGCCAATTTATACACCAGAGTAAAGTATTGCGGCAGTGCTCTGTGAGCGAAGATATTGCATTAATGGTTCCCAAAATGTCATTGGGCCTAGATGTGGCGGGCAATTCTTCAGCGTACAAGGCCAGGGTCTCACGACAGTACACCAAGTCTTTTACCCACAAAGTGACCGAGGGGCGGACACAACTCTCCCAACACATGGCCACTCTGGGGTTTGCTAATAATAACTAAACCTGGGCGAAAATTTCGTTCCGTTCGCGGAAATTGCGATAATTTGACATTTTCGCGTTCCGCGGAGAGCGCGAAAATGTCAAAATTTCCGCATTCCGCAGCTTGGTGATAATTTGTTTCTTGCTCGTGCTGTAAAATAATACATTCTCACGCGCGTGCGATCGCCTTACCTGAATCCCTGCGTTCGCCGACAAGTTTTCTTGATCCGGTCGCATTATCCATGAGATGTTGTATTGTTTTTAGCCATTTGCGCTGTCTCGCGACAGTTCGCGCCCGCAGTGACGTCATGCGTCGCGCGATCACGTCTTTCTTCTCGCGATCATGCACCGCGAGACAACTGAAAACAAGATGGCCACGCCCGCGAGCAACCACATGGGTAAGTTGGCGAGCCGCAACCATGCAGAAAATCTTGCGAACATGCGGGAAAAAAACATCTGCATCTTCGCGATATTTCCGCGTGTTTGCGATAATTTTTAACATTTTCGCGATAATTTGTGAAAGTGGATTTTGCAAATTCCGCTATTTTGATAAATCTGCACAACACGCCTCGCAGGGATGAGACCAGGCCCAGCGGACACACCTGTGGGGAACACTCCAGGGTGAGGTCAGTCATGTCATGCACTATGTTAATCACAGCTATCCAATATTTCGCAACCTTACCGCATTCCCATGCCAGGTGCCAGAAGTCCGCACCCGAGGCATTACACCGCTTGCATCTGTCATGGTCTCAAAGACCACATTTATATAGCTTATATGGTGTATGGTAAACTTAGTGTAAGTACTTGGAGTGGATGATCCGTAGATTGCCATTGGATGTGAGTGCTTTGGTTAATTGGCAGCAGTACTCCCAATACTTCCGTGTAAGCGCATCCAGCTTCCTGTTCCATTGCTCCAGACTCTTGTTGTGCGGCAGCGCAGTGTCATCCCTTGCTGCTCGATATAGTTTAGTTGATCCAGATCAGGGTATGCTAATTCTCCCTACTTCCACGGATAGAGTAAATTCACAGATACACGCACATACACTCATCATACGCTTGGGCCCATTTCACTAACATATACTCAATTACTCTATCAACGCCGAACCTGTGGAGAGAAAACCCTTCTAAACACCCTGCATCTGCACCAAGGTCGATAAGACCTAATTGGTACTGTCTTGAGCCATGATTTAAACAACAATCTAAACAACAATAATTAAAATAGAGTACTCAATAATTGACAAGAAATAACCACCAACACTGTATTAAAATAATGGTAATTTTATCTAAAATTAGTCAAAGAAAAATCAATCATAGCAAATCATTATTCTCATAATTACCTATTCTTAGCTAAATGTCAAAATGGGTCAGGACAGGTCTCTCAGTAGAAGTCTCCCGAGTCGCCGTCCTCACAGCATCGATCCTCACCAACGCAGGTTTGGGAAGAAGTGGCCAAAGACCCTCTCTAGGGTAACAATATTTATAATAAATTTAACAAAAGAAAGCAACATAAAATGTTTAAAACATCCGCTGAACCGCTGAGCAGAGCGAGAAGGAAAGGATGTAGCATCGCTACATTTGGAAAATCTCCGCTCAGAAAAATCACAAAAATAAAAAGACGGAAGACGGAACTAAAATTTTCAAAAGTATCTTTTCATGTTCATATTTCCTCGGAACCAGCATTTTGATCACAAAGTTCATTGTGGCTCCTTTGTCCTCCAAGGTTACTCAGATGTACTTGGATGTTCGCCCAGAGCTGCTGTCCTCACGGAAAACTTTTCAACCAGGCGAAGACTGTGGTCAGATGACTCTCGACCATGTTCAGCAAGGCCTTCTCATCACAAAATTCAGTCACTCGAGCGTAGGCTTTAAACGGCAGCCATTTTACACTAGGCCAAAACGTACCATCTTAATTAAAAGAGACAAAAACAACGTTACCACAGCATAGTGATTAAACAGTGTTAACCCCACTAATACCCTAATGTGTATGTAATTATCTAGCCTTTGCAACACACGAAAAGCATAAGTACACGACAATTTTAAAAGAATTTCGTGCTTTAAAATAAACAGCACTCAGCAACATTTATTTAATAAACATGCACATTTATTAGTAAGCATATATATGCATCCCCGCGTATAGTTTTCTCTTATTAATACGCATTGATTAATTAGAACATTTACACAAAACAAATAATTAGTCATTAAAAATTAATAATTTTAATTTCTTTCGACAATAGACAAACCAGAGCTTAAAAAAAAAACCAATAGATTTTCAACAGAAAATTCTGCTCCAGCATAGTCACCAGCTTGTATCTCGTAGGGCTAGTGAGCAGTGTGTGTAGGGGTTGTAGCATTGGAGGTTCTGTTGGGAGCATGCAGTAGTGTGTCTGTAGTGCCTTTCTATGCCTATGGACAGTAAAGACAAAAAGAGGTGTCTGATTCTGTATATAGCTGAGGTAAGTTTGTTGTGTAAAGCTACCGTCAGGGAACAGGTCCTGCATTTTATCTATGCCTGAGAGGGTTAAAATGCGCATAGCGCCCGTCTCTTGCGTGACAGAAATCCCAGTGTGATGTGCCAAAGGCATAAGTGGGGAGAACAGCGGGAGTTTACCCGCCCTACGGCCCAGCACCTGCCAAGCAGCAATGGTAGTATCAATGGTATTGATTTCTGAACAGGGGGTACCCTTCCCTGTGTGGGTCAGTATGGAGCTTAGATGGACGGGGTGAGCGTCGCTGTCCTCCACAGCAACATGATGTATGTAGTTGTGGGTACGGTACCAGTAGTAAGCGTACTGAGCCTGCGCACAAAGGTAATAACGGTGTAAATCAGGGACACTGAATCCACCCCTATCGTGGTCAGGACCAAGGGTCGACAGACTCACTCATGCTTGTTTACCACCCATTTTCAACTTAATTAGAAGCGTGCAGTTAATTTTGAACAATGTGGTAGGAAGTGATATGGGGATATTACTAAAAAATAAAGGAATTTAGGCAGAACAACCATTTTTATAAATGCCATACGGTCGGCTAGTGATAGCGGCAGGAAAATCCACCTATCAACCTGCTGTTCAAGCTTTGTGCAGGCAGTGCCATAGTTTTCACGAATCACAACGTCCGGGTCACGATGGACCCACACTCCAAGGTATTTTATCGATTCCATAGACCACAACAGGGGGAACTCCAGCGTGTGGGGAGAGGTGGAAACAGTAAGTGGGACAACTAGTGATTTAGACCAGTTAATGGTGAGGCAGAGAATCGACCAAAACGGATATATTCTCTGAGCACCGAAGATAGAAAGGTCTGTGGCTCTCTTACAAATAGCAGCATGTCGCCCACATAAAGTGAGATGCTCACGGGCAGTGAGCAAACTGCAGCGCCGCCGCATAATACAAGTGAGTGGTTCTAGCATTATCGCAAAGAGAAGCGTCGACAGGGGACAACCCTCTCTCGTACCTCTGCGGATGGAAATGGGATCAGAGGTAATGCCTGCTATGCGTACCCTCGCCGATGTGGTGATGTATAGGAGTTGTATCCAATTGGTAAAAAGTGATGGAAAGCCCATCCGCTCAAGGAAACTAAAAAGGTAACTCCACTCTATGGAGTCGAAGGCTTTGGCTGCATCAAACATCACAGCTGCCGCCTGCAGATCTGGGTCAAGAATATTATACATAGCAAACAGCGTTCGGAGGTTATGGGATGTAGATCTTTCAGGTATGAAGCCGGGCTGGTCCGGTAAGACTAGGAGGGGCATCAACGGCGTGAGTCTGGTAGCTGGTATTTTCACCAACAGTTTTGCGTCAATGTTTATGAGTGATAATGGGCGATAGGAATCACATTGATTAGGCGGTTTATCCTTTTTGAGCAGAGTGATGATGAGGGCCTCGCGGAGCGTCGCAGGGAGTGAGCCGACTTCGTAAGCCTCAGCATACATTTCAAGGAGATAGGGTGTCAGTTCCTCCGCGAGCTCCTTGTAGAACTCACTGGTGAGTCCATCGGGGCCCGGGGCTTTTTTATTTGGAAGGGATTTTATCGCTATTTTGATACCATCCTCGATGATAGGTTGGCAGAGGTATTCTCTGTGGCCGTCTGAGAGCCACGCTAGAGCAACATCAGAGAGATAATCGTCAAGTTCTGCAGCTTGTGCACCAGTTTGTGATGTATACATGTCTGTGTATGCAGCTTGGAATTGCCTGACTATGTCTCTGGTAGAGTAATGGTCTATCTCGGAGCCGTCCGTTATTTTTGTGATGATATGTGTGTTTTCCCTGGCCTTGATTTTAATCGCTAATGTGTGTCCCGGCCTGCGCCCCCTCACCATATGCGCGGGTAACATGGCACTTGGATAGGTACCAAATTTCATAGTTGGCTACCTTATTATATTCGGTGATGGATTCCTTAATTTGAGCGAGGAGTGCTAAGCTAGGGGAACGGTCATAATCACGCTCGAGGCGCTGCAGGGTGCGTTCGGTCTGGGACAGTTGGCCACGAATGTAATACACACCCTTAAAGGCCTCCCAAAGAGTAGCGGCACTGTCTACCGATCCCCTGTTCAGTGCAAAATATTGTGTGATCGCCTCCCGTATAGTATGTGTGTAGAGAGGGTCGAGTAGTTAATCACTGCGGAATCACCACGTAAAGTGTCGGGAGAACGTTTGAAGGATGAGAATTTCGAGTCTAACAGGATTATGGTCTGACAGTGTTCTGGGAAGCACCTCCAAATCCGAGACCCAGGTGGTACTGGCGTTGCTTATTAACCAGAAATCCAGTCGGGACCAACTAGCATGGGCGGTAGAAACATGTGTACCTGCAAGCCTAGTCGGATTGCGCAGGCGCCATACATCTGATAGTGCAAGCTCTGCTATTCCTGCATTAATGACTCACGCAGATCTTGGAGAGTGTCCCGCTACTCCACTGGTCTTGTCTTTGCTCGGGTCTAAATGAGTGTTCAGGTCTCTGCCCCACAGTATGGTAGCTTCCGGCCACTCTAGCAGTATGGAAATTATGCGCTCATAGAAATCAGTGTCTTCCACGTTAGGACCATACATGTTCACCAAGGTGATGAGAGACCCGCGAGCGTACCATGAGTTACTGCGCACCTGCTAGCTTCATCTATGCAGCTTTGGATCATAATGAAAGGTACGTTTCTCTTTATGAGGGTGAGAACCCCTCTGGCATATGACGAGTATGAGAAGGCCTGTCGGTAACCTGCCCATTTGGCCCCTATCTGTGCTGCAGTATGGCGTGTTAGGTGCGCTTCTTATTGAAATGCAATTTTGACATTGTGTCGGTCAAGGTAGGCTAATGTCTGTCTAATTTTTGGGGGGGAATTGAGCCCCCTCACATTTCATGTTAAACAAACAATTTTTTCATGAGCCATCTAATACTTGTACATATAACAGGTGAAATGCACCGCAATCCGAAATGTCTGTACCATTACATAACATGTACCAGAATGTCTTGGTGTTTGTCAGCCACAACAGCCCATTCGCTCTAAGAACCCCCCACCCACTTCAGCAACCCCAACCTGCCAAAGCCATCCCAAACCACCCCAAAGAGTTTCCCACAAAGAGAAAAAATTGTCATAGCAACAATAGGGAGCACCCGTGGGGGGAGTGCAGGAGCACACTTGATTGGAAGAGGTCCTGGCTTTGCGTTTTAGTGTTTTGGCATAGTTCATTGCAGATTTCGGCGTGGTGAATTTTCTATACTTGCCATTCAGTTCAATGTGCAGTCTAGCTGGATACAGCATTGCATAGGGGACTTTTTCAGCCAGCAATATTTTCTTTGCCGGTTGAAATTCTTTTCGTGCAGCCTGCACCGCTGCGGTGAAGTCTGGATAAAAAGCAAGAGAGTTACCCTTGTGAACAATATTCCCCTTCTACCTGGCCATGCAGCGGATAGCATCTTGGTCTCTATAGTTGAGGAGATGCGCAATTATGGGGCGTGGAGCAGCCCCACGTGGTGGCCTGGCAGCCAGGGAGCAATGAGCGTGCTCTACTATCAACACAGGTGACAGATTCTCGACCCCAAAAATCACCTGTAGTAAGGATTCTATGTATGTTTTGAGGCGGCCTGTGTTTGTGGATTCCGGTAGTCCTGTGGTACACTGGTTATTGCACCTTGATCGAGCCTCAAGGTCTTCATTCTTGGCCTGTATAACCTCAAGCACTTTCTCCATGCCCGATGCCCTCACGGCTACCCACTGCAAGTTGTCCTCGGTGTCCGATATGCGTGTTTCTGCCTCACCGAGACGCAGAACATGCTTGTCCTGTTTATTTGACATATGGTCCATCCTCAGGTTTAGATTGTTGATCTTGCGGTCTGTACTCTGTAGACTATTCTGGACTGCAGCAAGCGTTTTTTCAATTGCAGACAAACTGTCCTTTGGACTGTACACCTCAGAGTCCGATGTGGCTCTTTGCTGAGACATACTGGATTTGCGAGGTTCGAACGTGAGCTGGGGCTGACCACGCTCTGTCCTGCCCATCTTGCAATGGGATTCCATATAATTCTTGCACGTGAATGGAGGCAAGGGATATGTATCATGCCTGAGAAAACAGTAACAATAGAAAGCGAGCTCAACTTGCACCGTTAATGACCAGAGTGGCCCTCAGCAACAGAGACAAATTGATTAATGCTGAAGCGATTCACAGGCAGGGACCTAAAGAGGCCTGTCCCCCACAGTCACAGCCAGACACCCAGTCAGAGTCAGCAGTGTTACAGCACTATCCCGTGAAGGCGGAGGGCAGTTGGAGCACCGTGAGCTATTGCATGAACTTTACAGCAGAAAATCACTCCACCTCAGCGATGACGTGTTTTGCAATCGCACCCTTTTACCTGGGAGACAGACCAGTACACCGTGGGAGGCCTCACTATGGTACCATCACATCAAAAACCTCAGTCTGGGGAATTATGGGGCACACAGTGGGGCCAACTGGGATGCTGAGCACCCACCGCCGCTGCCCCGAATCCGCAGGGTGGTGTGAAATGCGGCAGTGTTGGATGAGGAATTGGCAGCACTCACGACGTGCAGACTCAATATTCTACTCTCCGGGGGGTCGTGGGGCCTCCCGCATGCACCGCAGATCATGGTGTCCTCAGGCAGAGTGAGCCATATGATGCAGATGCGGGCAGCGCCACGTCGGCCCCCAAGACATCCGAGGCTCCCAGTCCCACCTCGCACTCAAGGGGCAGGTCTGTGAGGGTGCTGTAGGCCCCGGCACACGCCCATCCAGTGTCCTCCCAGGCCAGCAGTCTGCACTCGGTCACGGACGCTGTCGTAAGGCAGAGCAGCGATGTCGTCAGCCAAAAAGACGTAGTGCCCCGTCGTCAGGGGAAGTCAGGAAAGGCTGCGGAGGAGCCCAGTCACGCGCAGCAGCAGGCAGGGGATGCAGCAGGCAATTCGCACATGCCCACGCAGCCCTCACTCACCGGCCTCCCACGGTCCCCGAGACCCGCCAGCTGGGCGCACAACCCTCGACTCCGTCCAGCAATCGCGGCGTCCAGCGCCTCCGTAGATGTTGTCCCGGGTTACGGAGTGGTGCTGAAGCTGCCATTTTGGGAGGTAGGGTCCGCAGAGAAGTGAGCCGCATTCAGTGCCTATGCCAGCTCCAATGCCGATATTTTCATGAAATGTGATGGCACTGGTGTAGCACATGCAAAGTCTGTGTGTTGTGGCAGTGATTACGGGCTGAAACTGCAGGATATTAGAAGGATGGTCACTCCGGTCGGCAGAGCTGCACTGAAGTGGCCATCTTGCCTAGTGCTCTCTAGCGCCCCCACGTCTCCCACATGTAAAATCTGTACAAGGCGTTGGCCTGGGAAATGGCCCTGCTTGAACAGAGTTTCATGTGATCAATAGCCCACCCATTCTTAGAAAAAAACTTCCCGAGATAAAGATATGAGTCAACTGTTTATAATTTACCAGTACCCAGGTACCAAGTAAAATTCCTCATTGTTCTTGATCCATTCTCAAGAAAGATCAAGACTTTGCTATTAGAAATATTAATCTTCAAAAAGTGGACTGCTGCATACTTCGACAACCCTACAAGACGACGCTGCAGGCCAATAGGAGTTAGGTCCATATGGGCAACATCATTGGCATATAGTAGGGAGCCAATGGACATTGCACTGATTCTTAGAGGATCACTCCTCACTTGGTTTATGGTGCCTGGAAGATCAGAATTATTTAAAGAGAACAAAAGGGGTGCCAACAGGCAGCCTTGCTTAGGAACGTTTTGGGTTTTAACCTTATGGGATAAACCCTGCGTCCCACTCATCAGAATTTGCCAAAATGTATCTGTGTGTAGCTCCATAATAAGACCCAAAAGATGGTGCAGAACACCCAAAAGAAGAAGCTTTCCCCACAGTATTTGCTAACCAACTCTATTAAAAGCTGTGGGAAAATCAATAAACTCTGTGTATACAGGCATACCTCGGGAAATGGCCTATTTTTCAACTACCATTTGAAGGACCGCGATAGTATCCAATGTACTATGATTTCTCCTAAAACCGACTTGTTCCGGGGGGAATTATATTCTGACCTTGAGCCCACTGCTGTAAATGACAGAGTACACCCTTGACAAAACATTTTCCAGAAGCATCCAGCAATGCTATCTGTCTAAAACTTGCCGGGGAGGAATTACGTCCCTTCTTTTACAGCAGTACAATGGCACTACCCTTCCATGATTGGGGGATACTCCCAGAACAATAACAATATGATAAATAACAGGGCAAGATAGGATTCCCAAGCTACAGCCTCCTTTTTAATGACCACACTGGGAACATCGTCAGGCCTCAAAGTACCAGAGGTTCTGGCGTTCTTTAAAAACCTCACAATCGCATCAACAGTGGGAATACCGAACTCAAAATACAACACCTCATCTATATGGAGAGTAATGGGATATCTAGCTCGGTGTTACTCGTGTACAACTGGGAAATATATTCCACCCAAGCATTTTTGGGAATGGGGATTGACTGCACCTTCACCATAGAGTCACAAAATTCAGCGATCAAACGGCAGTACTTCCTAGAGTTTTTAGCACAAAAAGACAAATTATGGCTGGAAATGATTGCATCCATAAAAGGAAAAGATAGTAAAAAATTCTGGAAACTAATAGGGGAAAATCTGGGGAACAAGTGAGCAATCACATCAATTCCAATAAACAAAAATATATGGTTAAACTGTATTACTGCAATATTCAGTTTAAATGAAAGGCGGAAGTGTAATGTGGAATACATAAATGTATTGACACAGCTTTGATGGATGACAATAAATGATGTGATAATTTAACTTTAGCAGCTCAAAAGGGAATTACAGCTCCAACTAAAAGCAAAATAAAACAGGAAATAAAAGGTCAAAACTGTTACACACTCAGGGCCAGATGGAACATAAGCAGGTACCATGAAGCAAATGACAGATTCCTGGCGTACATTACTCCAAACCCTATATCAAGCAGGGATACAGCTGTGTAAAATTCCTGTTACCTGGAGAGGCAGCATTCAAATACCACTGTACAAAAAATTGGATAGGGAAACTCCGGGAAACTATTGCATTATTGCTCAGATGGATAAATCAGGCAATTAATTCAGTAAACATCTACTGCAATGCTTAGAAAGTGGGTAGATGCTAAGGGCATTCTACCATTTATCCAACTAGTATTTAGACCAAGCATTTCAAATTGAATAGATGTGTAGTGCTTCAGCTTCTTGCAGAAAAATAAATAAAACCCAAAGGAGGATGGCGTTATGCTACACTTATTGATCTAACTTTTGCCTTTGATTTAATAAACAGAAATAGATTATGAAAAAAATTGAAGTATGAGGAATCCTTGAGGGGTTACTCAAGTTAATAATTGAATTGCATACAGGAACGTGGACCCAGATACAACTGAGTACAAAGGCACAGTAACAAAGAGAATAACTATCCTAAATGGCCTGAGACAAGAATGTATACTGGCTCGATTACTATACTCAATCCTTTTAGCTGATACTTTGGTATATCTTCAAAGAAAAAGATCTACTAGATTTCTAGGTACGGCCCTAATTGGCCTGCAAAGATCATTGGATGCTTTCTCTGGATATTGCTCAGATACCTATTTATATATTAATATTAAGTTACAATATCAACTAAAAGTCCTGAATATAAAATTGAGATGGCGTGAATTGAGAAAAGTATGGAATTAATCCTTGAGGTGTTCAAGTGAGTCAATTTCCTATGCTAAGGACTTAAAACAATGTGCAAGCAAAATTAGATATTGTTACATTACAAGCCCTAAGGTAAAAGGTGTTCCTTAGCACTGTTTGTGAAATTTTCCCTCAAAGACAACAATGAGATGGATATTAAAAATGAGAATGAACCAATCAATTAAACAGGTAAATGAACATGTAAAAACAGAATTAGTCACTTACTAATGTTGTTTGTCACCCATTATCATTGTGTCCATTCTTTCAGCTAAAATCCTTATCACTACTGCCCCTTATATCTTTCTGCACCAATTTGGGCAATGAAAGGCAGGTAAAATGATTGCCTGTAATCAGTACACTGAATTTTTGTCCTTTGTCTCCAATGACTGAGTATCTTCTCAATCTTGAAAATGTAACTCTTTGTACTAAACCTTGAGAATTGTTAATAGTATTTTTAAGGAAATTTAATTGAATGTTGGGGAAAGTTTAATTTAAGCATGAGGTGCAAGAACCATCTCGATTTGAGGAAGATTTAAAATTTAGATGGTAGTATTATGATGGAATAGTCAACGTTTTATATATTTAATGATGTGCAGCAGAAAAAGACTATGCTTAAAATGTGATAGGTTTGTTTGCCAGATGTGGATTAAATAAAATATTTAATAATGTATAATCTGGTCAGGCGTATGCAGCAGGGGAGGAATTGGTGTTTTGAAAATTATAATGCTACCACCAGTTCTTCTGTGAAGTGGAGTCACATATAGAGTATGAAACTTGAAAACCATACTTACCGCAACATGCTTACCACAAATGCCAACTGTACTTTTTATAGGTATATTCAAACTGCACTCTAGGGTTTTGTCTGAAAAATCAGCACTTTGTTTAAAATACTTGGAATATAATTTAGCATTTGTCAACACTTTTTAAGTTAGTGAGCTGAATTTTACTCATTGATAGTCGAGCAACCTTGCTGACACCTACATTAAATCATTACTAAAGTTTAAATTGGAGGTGCTGGCATTGATGGTGACAAAATCACCAAAGCTTTCAATGAAAATATTGAAATTATTGACAAATTACTTGCTAAGGCTTACATTTGTGTAATTATTACTGATCGTGACTGAATTACTAATATAGCAAGGCTTCAACGTTTGACACCTGCACAGTAACAACACCCAAACCCCTTCATCTCATCAGCTCCTCACTCATGATGCCAAATAGTAAGCATACAGAACACACATTGAACCTCATCCTGATCAGTGTTCACTCAGCAGTTTAGCATGCATTGAACATACTCGACATCCTCACCACTCACTGTCTAAAAGCCATCTTCATGACAGAGGCCTGACACTCATGCACCTTCAAATTTGTATTTTATGTCCTGGTCCTTTAGGGTTACAGGTTCTAGCACATGAATTAACCCAGCAGATCACTGGGGGGCCCTGTTGTCACCCACCTACACCATGCCCCTGCACAATGCAGTACCACAATACCATTGCCCTTCAGCTCAGTAGAGGATTCTACGGGTACTTTACAAGGTCAGAAACACAGACCATTCTCTACCATCTGACATACCACAATCTGGACTTAGACTAACATGACCTCTCCACTATGACCGCGACACACTTTGCAAACAACATTTTCCTTGGCAAGTTAAACCTCCCAGGCGATGCAGCTGCCACTATTGTAAAGAAAGTGTCTCCTAGCTTGCTAGCTAGAGTGGACATCAAAGAGCTCATCATACTTCCAACCCACTTCCTGTATTTCATCTGTATTTCCAAAACCAAACTAACAGGCCACAACAAAAGATGCTTGTATTGACTGATCACTCACACAAAGGATTCATTTTTCATCCAAAAAGAGCTTTTAAATTAAGAAAGCCAAAGCTAAACAATCAACAAAGCTTGTCCTTAAAGAATTTCCCATAAAAGCACTGTACTAGTAAGTAAACAACTTAGAATCATCTCTGAAATTGGTGTTGATGTCGACCTCTAATTTTCTGACCTCATGCGCACTTGAGTCAATGGTAAATGCTCATTCCTTGCTCAAGTCTCGCTCAAGTCTCATTCCACAAAGGTCAAGCCATCAGCACCATGCTTGCAGACAGTAAGTGTGCCCTCAAAAGGGAGGGAATATGATACTGAATGCATTTGCAACAAGAACTGACCACAATGAAATTCTTAATACAACCCCCAGAAAACTAATCAATGTTACCAAGCTAGACTTTATCTTCAATGTCTCCTACTATAGAAGAAACAATTTTTTAAGGCCCTTCAAAGCCATCAAAATCATTCAAACCCAGCGCCTATCCTACTGCCAAAACGTCAAAGAAAAATACACTAGCATGAACAACTTTTTCAAAGAGAAGACTGACAAAAGCTGATCCCATTTGATCAACAGAAAAAACTGCATCTGCTACCCCACTGCAACTCGCCTAAAAGGACTCAGTTCAACACACTCTCCTCTGATTACACTCCTCACTCTGATATACTGATAAAATGTATACCATTGAGTTGGGTAATAATAAACACCTGGTATTCTGCACCAAGATTCCGTAAGGGGTGAACATGTGTTTTACAAATACATGTGTTATGTTTATTCTTTCTCCTTACCATCATGAGTTACTTAATTTTGAGACACACATTTATTGGGCACGTGGACACAAGGTTTATGATAAACAAAAAAGAAGGAAATTGCCATACCCTCACTACTGATTTTCGAGGGGTACAGGAACGATAATTGCTACCCTCTATAGACAGAAGTTATATCTCAACCTTTGCTTTAGTCTGTATTTTAAGAGTTTAATTTCTGACACAATAATGACACATTATGTTTTCTTTACTCGTACACTTTTTTAAAGGAATTTGTTGGTCAAGTTCTGTTCCAACCACTTCCACAAGCAGGAAGATCATGGCTCTCCTGCAATAATGAACTCAGAAGTTCTCGATTCAGGGATCCTAATCCTTGGATTAACCACTAATGTGCTAAGGATGAGATAATCACGTCCTTAGAGCAGCCACCCCCAGTGATGCTGAGAATGAGAGCATCTCCAAAGAAACTGAATTGGCAGTAAGGCATCTTTTGGGGAGGGGGCTTCCAAATGTATCCCTTTCTTGCGCTACATCTTCAGTTTCAACACTTAGAACTGGTTGGCCCTCTACTTCTTCAAACATGTTCCAATCTGGCATGGCCCCTGACTTGGTCCCACCTGAATGTAATGAGGTTAATGCTTCCCATCTTGCTAGCCCTGCTGCCAAACACAAAAAACAATTATCTAACTCACGCTCCAAAGCACCATTGCAAGACCTGTGATGAGTGACTAATAGCTGTTATAGTTAAGGGTCCCTAATACAGCATGCTAGGAAAAATTACTTTTCTGATTGAGTCACGCGTTAAGATATTTGAATGGAGGCTGTCTGGTAATAACTCTACCTCAGACACACTGGTTAGTCATACTACTACTTTAGTGTCTCAATCAGGTCCTACTAATGTTGTTGCACATGATTCCCCTCATGCTAGCAGTGCTTTACTATTTTTTTGTGCCTGGCACTGGTGATTCTCTGGCCTGTGCTTCTGCGCCTGTTAATTGCAATCGTTCTTTCTCCCTCGAGATCCATACCATTGAATCTTCTATGCATGGCAGAAAATAAACTGCCTCCAACTTTATTACTTCCATTAGCACATCACAGATCTGTCGAGCACATTTATTTCTCCAACTTCAACTCCACATCTCCCTCCTGAAGCTTGTCCTTATGCTATAGTTTTGGACAACAATCCTGTTTTGCCCCCTAATACTACGGAGACCACCTCTCAACTTAATCTAAGGTGATGCACAGGTTGTCCACTACAATGAATTTAAACGTTGGGATTTTGTGTCTGAGGCACATGCACTGCGTTAGCTCATTACCTAAAAACTATCAAGGGAATTGTGGGTTGTTAACTTTAAATATCCTACTGACATACGAGATATTCTCCTTAAATGTAGCTTTTGTGACACTCTTAATGATTCGGTTAAGCTTTTTCCACTGGGCTTTTTTGTAATAAACCCTCTTCTACACCTAATATGCCTGATTCTTAAACTATATGTAACAATGTGTCTTAGTCTATCACTTGCCCATTTCTTTCCAAAGTACCAACTCACAGCTGCTTTGTTGATCGTGATTGCTTTAGATTACAATGACGGACTTTTCCGGCTTATGCAATAGCAACGTTTCTGCTTCCATTATGGATTCCAATGTCATCCCCATCACGGTAATATCCTGACACATGGCAATCATCCTTATTCTGATTCTTCTGTCAGGTTCGCTTGCCTGGGGCATCAGCTTAGTTTGAAAATATCTCAATTAGCCTCCAAGCCAAGTTTGGTCAA
The DNA here is from genome assembly GCF_964204655.1 of Triturus cristatus. Classification (NCBI taxonomy): domain Eukaryota; kingdom Metazoa; phylum Chordata; class Amphibia; order Caudata; family Salamandridae; genus Triturus; species Triturus cristatus. The sequence goes on along the minus strand of NC_140580.1, from coordinate 639,224,773 downwards.
TTAGTTGTCTTATGTGAGAGACTTTGACATTGTTATGTTTCAGAATACATGGGTCATATAGGATGTTCTATGTTAGGGGTTTTTCTGTTATTCCTTGCCACTTCCTATAAAGTTCTAGGGGTGCTAAGTGGGGCTTTCAACATGGTTTAGGGTATCTATTGAATGCTCTGTTGGTGATCTTAGCACTTGCCATTCAGGCATTCAACAATTTATTGTTTCAAGGGAAAATGAATTTCAGGTCTATTTTTTACATTTTCACCATGATTGTTTTTTGTTATGCTTCGTTGATCTTTTTTTATATGCTTATTAATATGGTGGACAACATGCCTGTGTCTCTTGTTGACCTTTCCTCACCTGCTATGTAAGTGATCTTGGGCAGTTATTTCAATGCTAAGATTGGCTCTACTTTAACTCTTCCAAATCCATTCTCCCTGTGTAATAATAAGACTTCATTTTTCTTTACCTCCTGATTTACATGTAGCGTTATTCTATGGCCTTAAAATTGAACGTGAACTTGCTAATGTATGAGTTGTTTTCTGTTAATGTAAGTATTCCATCGTGTACAGGTATAGGCTTTTCTTCTGTTATAGATTACATTTTTGTATCTAGGGTCTGAATAACTGGGTTGCTGATTACTCTGTACTTTTATTTACATGGCGCACGCATATTCTGGTTACTTCCCATGCACTTCTAACATTGTTGTCACCTAGTCGCAGGTCGCATGACTTGCGGGTGCGGGGGCAGGTGGGGGGTCATGCGGGGGTTCGCGCGGGTTTTCACACGGGGGGATTTAAAAATACATTTTCAAAAAATTAACTTACCAGGTCCCGCGCCGCCTCCGGTCCTGGCCGGGTCCCACTGCTGGAAGAGTAAAAAGGCAGCCTCCCTCCCCTCCGCCAATCACAACCCTGTAATGGCAGCATTGTGATTGGTTCAGACGGTGCCCAGCCGGGTGTCTGTAGGGAGACCATTTTCTCTATGCAGCCTACATAGAGAAAATCCAGAGTGCGCATGACTGGTTTGGTCGGCCCCAGTTGGCCGACCAAACAGTCAGGGCACTCAAAGTGGGCTAGCCACTCCTCCCTGACTTGCCCGCCTCCAATCAGGCATACCCCCCGCCCACCCCAACCAGGCATACCCTGCCTTCTGCTTTCTTGCAGGGCGAGAAGCAGAAACATAAAATGGTATTTAAAATACTGTTTTATGTTTCTGCTTCTAGCACTGCGAGAAAGCAGTGGGGCAACGCTCCTCTGCCCTAATGGAGGAGCCGCCCCTGTGTCACTGAGGGTTATAGGGTCACTGAGCGATCTCACTAGAAGGACCGGCACAGCCGCCAATGGAGAAGATGTAGTTTTACTGATGCAATGCATAGATAAAAACCATGGTGGAATCCATTGGAGTCCTGGCCACTGCACGTATTCCTCCACTTCACACCCATTGTGCTTGTTTGTTTGATGATAACAGGCTTTAATTTGTTTAGCACTGCTAAAAAATTATGCTGATTCGTTTTTCCTCAATGATAACATAACATGCTTTAATATGTTTAGCCTTTTCGTGAAACTGTATGTAGCTGCACAATCACAATTTTATATTTATTTTATAAATTGCAGCACATTGGAACAGCTTTGTACAAATCACTTCAATACGAAAGTGTTTTTTTCACAGACCGCTGCAAATGTAAAGTACAAAAAAAACATGTGAGTCTTTAAGTCACTTTCACATGTCAATCTCCACTTTCCACTGTTTAGGGCCTAGTCACTCTGTAGTTGTCTGAATCAGTTATCGCTTAAGATAATATATATCTTTGAGGTTAAAGAGCCCACCAGCCTAGATGCTACATTCTTTCAGCACTGTTTTGTTTCCGTCTTCACTCTTAGAGAAGGTAAGATACGACAGCACTGTATGCTGTTGTGTTATCATGAAAGAAACATACTTTTCTATATGTTTTTCAAGAAACATACATTTTCGTTTCCCTCCCCCTGCTGCAGCAGGCGCTCCCAGAGGTCTCTCGTGTTCCCAAACGTTGGCAACCTTGTGCTTGTTCTCCTTTGTTTTACATTAAGTTAATTTCTCGAGGTTGTCAATTCAATCTGAGGTCACCACAGGATAAACAAAGCCAACAGTTAAGCACTTTATTGAGACCCATTCTGAGTGTCCCCATACCCAGAGTGTTGGGTGCATTCAAAGCAGTGGCTCGGTGCGAGTTTGAGCACGCCATGTAAAGTGGCGTAACAAAATTTGAGGGGGTCCACCTGCAAGGTACATGAAGGGGCCCCCGCTCCCAATTCAATCAGGAGCCCTTAGGCCACAATACTGTGCTGAGGGGGGTGCCTGCAGTTCTGGGGCCCACTTGCACGGGTGGGCTGTGGGGGCCTGTGTTACGCCACTGTCTCTTTCACCTCCCACTCGATCCCCATCTGGCTTGCTTCTTTTGCCCTCCTACCCACCCCATCCCAGTTGCTATGTCTCACTAGCCATGTCCGTCAGTTATTTTATTTACTCAAATCCACCCCCCACTCCCCTTGAGTAGTCAACTTCTGGTGCTACTGAAATGCTGATAGGGCTGAGCCAGTATCAGTTGAGCAGTCTTCAGTTCTGAATGTGTTGTGTAGACAAGAACATGATTCTCTGAAAGAATCACTTCTTTCCAATCCTTATGCATAAACAAGTTCCCTGCATTCCCTCTTCCACTGGCAAAGCCAGGCTGCTGCAGCGGCTGGTTGTGAGTGGGGCTGGGCATGTGTTGCCAGTGCCAGAAAGACCTTTATAAACTCAATGCTGCTTGTGTAGACCCATATCCATCTGAATGTGTTTAGTAAAATCTTGGCTAAAATACTAGTAGCAAGATTATAGAACACTTTTACAGAATTCATCCACACAGATCAAAAAGGCCTTGTTCAGAGATGTAACAACCGTAAAAATATACAGAAACTCTCGGAATAGACATTTAAAACAAATCCTAAAATAGCTATTCTGGTGTGCGCTGAGAAAGCCATTGATTTCATCCAAAAGGAATATTTAGGAGGAGCAATGGGTAAATTCAGGTATCCTCTAGGGGTGGGCAGAACTTGTGGGGTTTCACTCTGTGGAATTCTATTGAGTTGCATAAAAACTCTTCGAAATTCTTTGGAGGCGGAATTTGGCTCATCGTGCTGATTTTTAGCACCGCGCCAGCAGGCGCAGCTTCTTTCTGCCATTCGAACAAATTTTCTACTTGAGCGGCAGCTTTCTCAAAGCAAACCGTTGCAGCCTGCCACAACCACATGGATTGAGAAATCTCACTGGTAAGTGCTCTAGGCCCCAAAAATCACGCTAGGGAACTCAACTTCTTGCTCACCAACCTAACATTGGAGATACACATGTGACAAAAAACTCCACCAAGCGGGACACGAAGTGGGCAAAACTATGCAAACTCCGCCAGAGGAGCAGAATTTTTCGCCGACACTGAAAATCCTTGTGGCTTACTTATTACAATGCAAGAATTACATAAAGGCCAAAGGCTTTTTTTGGTGATAAATTTAAACCGAAGTGAGAAGTTTTAACTTTCTGGAGGGTCTATATATGGCTTCTCACTATCTCCGCTACTGTTTCAGTTGTTATTGAGCCACTGGCAGTCTCCTTAAGGGATAACAAAAGCACAACAGGCTTTAAGATGCCATTATCATCACACAGAATTAATCTTTTTGCTGATAACTTATTCGTCACTACATGGGGCCCAAAACCAGTTCAGAAAACATTAGACTTCTTGGAAAGAGTCAGGAAGATTGGTGTCTATAAAATAAATGTTTCAATCAAAAGTCATAGCTTAGAATTTGTCTCTTAATTGACCACGTGGCGAGGCATCGCCATAGATGGCCATGCCCTTGCAGAGCTTTTCTACTGACTCTGTTTTTACCCATTAAATATTGCTGATGTATTTCTTCTGATGCCATAGTGGTGTTGGGGGACACGCCCAACTTCCCTTAAGACCCTCATCAGCCATGTCCCATGTGGCTTTGATGCAAGATGTTTCAATCCCGCTGTTGCGGCTCCCTGGACATTAGGTGCTGTTGAGAGGAGCACCCATGAGGTAGAGCCGCCACGGCCCACTCATTCACCTGGTACTCCTGGAAATCAATGTTTTCACAGTTTTTCTAGATGCAGATTATGTGTTTGACTCCTTAGAATGGACTCTTATATTTGGGATGCTAAGTTAATTAGGTATAAGTGCTAGTATCATTGGCCTTATAAAACTGTGAGACTGAATCTGATGTCAGGGGTGCTAGTGAAAGTATATACTTCCAATGCATTCCTGATATACAGGACTGACATAAAGACATATGGTTCAGCTCCATTTTAAGAAGGCCACTATTCAATTTTCAGTATTTTCAAAGAATCATCAACATGTCAGCCTGTGACACATATGTCATCCGCTGTATCTTTCAAAGAACGGTGAAAGTGTCAAATCATTTAGATATAGACATTGATAAAACCCCTGATCCGACATCAGTCTGGAACACGTGCCTTGTTATCCCAATTTCAAGGTTAAACAAAGAACAATAGCCAAAACAGAGAAGTCAGAATTGTCATCTCCTTACTTAATATGTATGAAAGAATGCATCTTAAACTACCATCTTGATGCTTATTGGTTATATCAAACATTCCTGAGGTGATGTTGAAAATTCCATCTTAGATAGGATACAATATAAAAGTAATGCCACTTGACCAATTGACAGGAGAGGCCGTTCAGTCCAGATTATTGTAAGCCTGCCAGACCAGAAGGCGATCTAGCCTACCAGAGATGCTGCCACTGTATCACACTTTCTACTGAAGGCTGATAATGAGCCTAAGTCTAGGAGTTGATGCTGATGCTTAACGCGTATTTGCTTTTTGCGGAGAACATGGCCTCCTTGACTCCTGATCATTACAGCAATCTACTGTGAATAAGGTACACTGTATGCTTATCCTACCAAAGAAACAATAGATGCAAGTTATTCTAGTTTTCATGCTCTCCCAAAGTCGCGCATAGAAACAGGTTTTTGGGTGTTAGATTTTTGGATTACATTTTAACCATGTTAGAAATGTTCATATTATTCTTGTTTTTCACAATGTGCATTTGTGCTATTTTAATTGCATTCTGTGGCTAGCTATTTTAGATGTATTGAGCAGTTGGGTGCAACTGTTGAACCAAACTCTCTTTTTAGTTAAAGGGTCCTTTGCTTAGAACATATTGTGTGTGTATGGTTGAAGAGAACAACAAAAATTATTTCTGATCTCCATGGTGTCCCTGAATCTCAGTTTAGTGACTGATAGTAATCCAAAAGCATTGCCGCCAGTTCAGATATGTATTGGGTGAAGTTCTGCAGGGCTACAAACACCTGTCTTTCTCATTCAAGCGTTGTTGCATTGAACTCAGTTCAGTTGTGCCACCCCTTGGGTGGGAAAGCATGCCTGGCAGAGCTCAGCCAGAAACTCAGTTTATGTAATAGGGGCACTTGCTCTTTGCCCGTGCCATGGAACCACATTGCTGAGGGAGGGTCTCTCACATAGGGGCATCGCCTTCCCATGCAAACACATTCTGCTGTTACCCTACGCCAATGACATTTTGATACTTGTTAAAAATCCTGAAATTAATTTACCTAACATTATTGAAACCCCAAACTGTATACCCACTGCAGTGAGTGCTGTGAAATATCGGTCAGATGCCTGGGGATTCTTATAAATAGAGACCAAACGGCAATACTGCAGGGCATTTATGTTCCTGGGATGTAGATGGACACATTTAGAGAACAAGTTGAACTTTGGACCACACCACCTCTTTCCATGATGGGCCGTATTGCCCCAATAAAAATGCTGGTGCGGCTTATATTTCTTTAAGCTGTTCAATAACATACCAGTTCCTCTAAATGGTTCTTTCTTTACAGGGCTGCAGTCTTCACTCATCTGACTGGTATGGGTGGGATAGAACCCGGGATGAGATGGGATACTCGTACACTCCCATATGATAAGAGCAGACATGAGCTCCCTGACCACTCTGCCCAATTACATTATGTGGTGTAATGGTTCGACCCACAATGCAAGGCACCCCACCTAGTGTTGCAAAGAGACCAGGTGAAAGAAGGAAATATCAAAAACAAAATTGCAATACCATCACGATGACCACAGAGATTAATGTAGAGAGTGCGCTGTACTAATTGGTACCTCTGGAGCTAGACAGGGGAGTAGCAACTTGGCTAGATTAGACAGGATTAATGAGATTTGGACAGCTGTTTCGCAACAATAGGTTCATATCCTTTGAGCAGTTTTCAGAAAAGAGGTAACAACCATAGATAGGTTTGACTACCTTAGGATCCGTCATGTGGTTTCCTATAGATGGCTGTTGTTCCCAGAGGAACCTCAGGACTTTGCCCAATCACACAAATGCTCCAAACCCCAGGAAGGAGGGAATGGAGCTCTAAAAACTATAGGATATAAACTGACTATCATCAACCCACTGCGAGCAACGAATTGGAAAGATGGTAGGATGATGTAGGGGGAGTAGAGGCCTGATTGTGTTGAAGTTCTGTTGCAGCAACATGAGAACATTATTCATTAAGTTCCGTCACAGACTGATAAAACAAATGGATTAGGTTCTTCTACTCTCCTAGTTCTCTTCATCAAATTAACCATGGCAGATTCTCTGCCTGCCTCCACTGTGGTCATGACCCTGTGGGACATTTCCACTTGACCTGGCAATGCTACCAATAGCTTCATGCTGACATGAGGTCACACACATTATTTGCAAGATTCTTGATGTCACAGTTCCCTGCACACCTATGATAATGGTCCTGGTGTTTGTAAAATGCTTTTCGAAACCCATTTGAAGACTACTGGCAGTGATGGCCCTGTTTGTTAAACAAGAGTAGCAAAACTTGATTCAAGAGTCCCCCTCCTAAACTGAGAAACTGGCTAAAATACACTGCAACAAGTAAAGAAATGGCATTGATTTTGCTGTACTACAGATTCCACAAACCAGGCCAAAATATATCTGGGGCCGTTGATAAATTACTCAGAATGAAGAGACTCTGAGGAGGAGTGAAGTACCCTCACCACACTTTAAGCCAGATGATGATACTTATGACTAAGTTAAATGCACCCCTAAGATGCTAAACAGAGGTTCTGTTAATGGTACTAATGAGAAGGGTTACCAATGTTACTGTTTGGACTAATGGAGTGCCCAAGCTTGCTTCATTAAATGTAACTCTATTTGTGATAACTTGCCTGTTTAACACTTGTCCTTCCGTACCTGGAATAGAAATGACTTTGGATCAATCTCTCACACCCATTATATGTCTTACTAGTCTGCCTGTGCACGTTTCATTTATTTCAAATGTGGATGTTATGGAATACTTTGGTTAAAAAAATTCATTGGTCTCCTAATCACAAGAATTTAATTCTCCTCATTAGGTAAGATCAGGGAACAATTAAAATATCTGGGGGCTCAAATTCTCAATAAAATTGAGTGCATTTAGCACAGCAAATTCTTTAAATAATTGGGCAGAAATTAAAACAAATGGCAATTCAAATTTAAAACTGTCGTACGTCCAATACCATTAAAATAAATTATGTTAAAATGATTAGTCTTCCTAAACTCCTGTATCTTTAGTAACTCCTTGTGTTCATTCCTGATTCCTTTTTTGATAAGTTGGAAAGAGGAATTGGTGCTTTCAAATGGAAAAAGAGCCCCAGATTCTCCTGGGAAAAAGTCTGATACAAACATAGAAAAAGCAGGTTTGAGTTGCCCGAATTTCTAGAGATATTATTGTGTAGGCCGTGGACATTCAAATTCTTTTGGCTCTCTATAGGTGTGCGAAAGTGTGATTTCAATTTTTGGCTGATCTTATTCAGTCCAGTTCACAAGTGGCTTATAGAACTGAAATTAATGATCCAAACATTTTCAAGAAACTTAAGCTCATAATTATACAGGACCGCGCACATATTTGGCAAGATATATAAATGCATGCAAAATACCCAAAATGTCACCTTCACACAGCACTGTGGGGCATTAAGGAATTCCCATTGTTACATACTCCCACCGTTTCAAAAAATATTGGAGTCTATCTATTTAGTTAAATATATTTTTAATGAGTCTAGCAATCTGAAGTAATTCTACAGTTTAGAGAGGAAAATCAACAAAGAATGTTCATAATTTTAATATTATCAATTGAAAGCTAAATTGTCTAGCCTTGAGGTCACTGAACGTTTGTAATATGATGGAAATCATGGATTTAAGCTATTATATTCCTCTGAATAGATCTCTCAAGTCATTACTTAGATATACAGGAAAACTGCAAAATGATGAGATTGATTAGGCTCAAGAAATACCAGATTATTGAGCATAGGGAAAGGTCAATGCTACTAATGAATTCTGGACAGAAGCTATGGAAATGAACTATGAGATTCTTTCCTATCCATGATATTGCCGAAAGCACCTTACAAAGGTACATAATGCATATTACACCCCAGAGAAACTGTCCAGAAATTATCCCAAAATAATGCACCGATGTCCCAAGTACAAGAAACCAGGGGTCATATGTACAAATCTTTTTTGTAGGTTGCAAACATCCCGATTCACAGAATCAGGCTGTTTTTCAACTACAAAAATGCATTTTGAAATGTTCAATAATCAAGCTGTGATTCGGTAACGTGTTACCGATTCGCAAATTTGGTTTTGCGATCCAGTATTTGGAAGGGGTGTGTTTAGAGTGTTCCTTCTGCATACTGAATCTCATTGGCAGCTGCCTTTGTCCCCCAGGTGGCGGATGTGGTGGGCTTCTGCTTTGAACTTTCAAAATGTATAAAGAAAATTCTGTGTCAACTTCCACTTGAGGCTCAGAAGACATTTATTCATCCCCCCATTACCTTCCGGCTGGACAGTGCTAACCCTCTTTGCTGGAGGCTTTAGGCATACCAGCTACAGACTGCTGCTGCACGGCTTTATTGAAAGTGCTCGGAGGGGCACATATTCTCCATCACCTTAAGGAGCATCACTGGCTACTTATCAAGGAGATAATACAGTTTAAAGGCCTCACTTTGGCCCATAGCGCCTTTTATCAGACTGGCCCTTTGTATTTGGCGAAGAGTCTGACTGTGTATCATCCTGCTAGTAGCCTTCGGTCCTCTTGTGCCGAACTTGCTGTGGTTCCACAAATCAAGAGGAAAAGATGGGGAGGTACTCCTTTTTACTGTCTTGCTGCCATGGCTTGGAATGCCCTCCCCTCGAACCTACAGGCTATAACAGATGAGTACTGTTTTAAACGCAGTCTGAAAATTTGTTTTTTTCACTCAGTGTACCAGTAGGCTGGTCTTTGCTGTGATGGGTCTTTTAGTCTGCTTAGTCCTGGGGCACTGTATGAGTAGTTGTGGGCTCTATAAATCCCTATTATTTTCATTATTATTATATATTATTGTTTTGTGACTGAATTATGGTTGTAAAACATTACATTTTTTTATGGACTTCTGAAAGGGATTGGTAACTAATTGCAAATGGGCTGTCTTTGAAAAAAAAATGCTTTATTCAAAAGCAATCACAGAAATGGTGGACCCTAGCAGGCCAATATGTGGGACATGTACACACATTTTTAGTGCCCAACATTGATTACTGTTTGGTTTCAAACAGATGGACTAATAAATAACATTGATGACCAAATAACAATTGAATTAACTTTAGTTTTATTCAGGATAGGAAGGAGACATACTGATTTGTCCATAACAGTTAGGCTGCTTAACATCTGGCCATGGAAGTGGCTCTGATGTGATTTGCCGAACAATGGAAAGATCAAGAAACTCTTCAATTCAACCTCTGGGGCGATCAATTGAAATACATTTGGGCTATGGAAAGTACTATTACTAAGAAAAGAAATCCTTGTTCAGAGAAAAGTTTCATGCTATCTAATATTCAAGTGTTATTGAAAGGTGAAAGAGGTGATTTATGTATTTACTTACCATTATTATTTGTTTTTTCTGTGTACTAAAATACATGCCTCCTCTCTCTGAACACAACCTACTCCAAGTCATATGTATGTTTGCTTTCATCCTTATTTCTGTATGCGCGTAAATTGCCCACACCTCATTTTGAAGATCACAACTTCTACCTTAAAAGTCATATCCCTGCATCCTAACAAGACCTAATCTCCGGCAGCTCATCTATTAAAACTGCCAGACAGTGCATGAATTCATATACTGCTCCTCTACTACATATCACAGCTAACTCCTATTAATTTAATTTACCACATGGAAACTGGAGTAAATTCATGGCATGTCTCCTTAAGAGTTCAAGACTAATCCCAAAAATCAACCAGAACCTCCCCCCCCCCCAAAAAAAAATAACTAACCCTGGGTTTTGGAGCAGCCTGCTGCCCCGTGTAAAGTACGACAAAGCCTAATCAGGGGTAGTATGTTCTTTATAAATTAATGTACAATAGGATTACAATATATAACACACTTACGGTAATAATGTAACACTCTGAGGTTGGGCAGCCAATTCTAATTTTAAACAGGCTGCATAATAATTCCCTTATACTGCTTGACACATCATGCAGTATTGTACCAGTCAACAGCAAAAATACCTCCCATCACCAAGGCATGGAATACCTTAAAAGATCTGCAGCATGCTGCTGGCCAGTACATTATTTTTAATTTAGTCTATCACTGCACGTTCCAACTAGCTGCATACTATGGCCGCTTCCTGACACCTTGTATTGACAATCATATATGGAATGATTTAATAAAGTACATCCGAGTAGAGCTTTCCATGATTTCTTTCTTTCACTGTTGCCTGCTCTGGACCATTGACTTTTATCAAAATATGTCAAAATGGACAACCCAGAAAAGTAACCAGCTAAGTGGACTATGAACTTAAGAAGTAATATAAAGAGAGCTACAGAGCTGCTCAAATCGCCCAGTTTATTGAAAACAATAAATTGTGCGCCTGTCTTGCACATTACTTTATCCATCACACTGCTAAGTGCTGCATCCCATAACACGATAACCGCACTTAGCTGGTCCTCCACGACATGGAAACACTTCCGACACAGAATGATAGCAAAGACAACACACTTCCAAATACACTACTTACAAGGTGTAGAGTACTATCTATGTAGGTGATAGAGTATTTTGAAGATTTATGTTTTTGTGTATCATTAACAATGTTTAATATGCCTTTCCTCACAGACTGATATAGTGTAGTTGCCTTTCAAGTAAATTTCCTATAAGGTATTGAAGTGTGTGTTAATATTGTGTTTTAGTTATGCCACATTTCTGTGTAAAATACCATCTTAGACAAGATGAATGCAACCATGTTGCTCACTCATGCTTCCACCCATGCACACATCCTCTCCCAACAGACATCACATTACACAGTCAAGGTGAGGTCATATTAGTTTATTTCCACTGCTATATTGTTTTGCTCACAATGAACTTTCCATGGTGCAGATGGACATCTTCCGTTTCTACAGTGGACCTATTCACTTGAAGAAATTCTTATTGTCAAATGTTTCATATTTTGTCTGGATATCTCTGAATGACATTAGCATAAAGGCTGTTGAATAATCATTAAGAAATTGATTAGTCCTTAGGTGCTTATGCAATATGAGGTTTATTTTAAGTTTGCTCTGATATGCTGAAGAAATTATACATTTGCTCACACCACGATGAAAATGCAGGACTGCTGACTCAATATGGAAGAATTGTGTATATAAACCTCTTGATTTTGAGGGTGAGATTTTCCTGAGCTTTCATTGCTGATAGCGATGCTGCCTGATTTTCCAATGATTTTGTTGGTCATTGAGACTCAGAACTTTTCCATATTTTTGTCTACTCTGTGTAAATAACTTTGCATCTGACAGCCTTCATGGCATTGATTCTGTGACTTATTTTGAATTTTTGACATAAAACCCTGTAAGAGGTTTTGTGGGACAAACGAGTCAGAAAGCAAAGTGCTAGTGTCTTTTTCTATCTTTATTTTTATGTGGAGTTAGTTATACTTTCTTGGTTCAACAAGATTAACTTCTCTTCTCTTCTTCTTAGAGGGTCCTCGGGGAATTCTTCCTGCTCTGGAGCACCAAAGTCAATTGCTACTTGGGAAAACAACCAAATGCCAGGTAGGTGTTTTTCAATTCTCACACTTAAATCATGTTATGGGGAATAGGGTGTGTGGGAGAGTCATCACCTAAAAGAATACATTCACCAGTGAGAAAAAAAAAAATCAACTGGCTCCCAACTAAGATGCCTCTGGGAGCAGGTTATTCCCAGTATAGTGAGGGCTTGTCTACCTCTTCCTCCATCCTCCCGGCTAAACCCTGTATATGGGCACATATCTGCAAAAGCCACGCTCCTCCAAGAGTGTGGTGGGACTCTTCGCTCTGATGTTGGACTCCTGCTCCTTTCCTGGGCCGCTCAAGAGTCTCGGCATCCGGAGTCTCCTCTGTACTCACCAATCGAGTGGGCGATTCCTCCTCTCGGTGATCCTCTGATGGCAACTAACTCGCCTTGCTCTTGATGCAGGACTCATCTTCTTTGGTTCCAACGGGCTTTCCTTTGCGGTGACTGGTTCATGCGCCCCTCCAACGTCATGTCCGGAAAAAAGGGAATTCCTGAAGCGCCCTCTCCCTTAAAGAGGTCAGGTACTCTGAAGGATGAGTCGATCTCAGGGAATAAGGCTCATTCTGCGACTGGTGGTCTTTCTCTGCGGGTTGTAAACCAAAAAGAGGGGCAATGTAATGAGGCAGAGTACATTCCTCATCCACCTCAGGCAAGTCAAGACCTGTGCTCCTGCCTTCCCGACAAACCCTTTAACTTTTCATTGAGTTAGAACTCAGTTAATGAGTGGACCCCATTACTTAACTGTTTTATGCAGTTCATTGAATGTTTGGGGAGATGAATTAAGACAGGGACACATTGACACATGAAACAGGTTTAATACTGTCTCTCATCCAATAAATGTGGGAAATTTGATTTAGGTAGAATTTTGGGGTGTCTATATTCTGGGGCACTGTGTTGCTTCAGCACCCCACATAGGGGTAGTAAGTGCCATATAAATAATGAAATACAATATAATGCATTATTTACAATTAACATCAGATTCTAACGTTATGGTTTAGTGCTCATGATGGTTATTTTCTATGTGCTGTGATTTGCTGTAGAAATTATGCATTTGATCACACCACGTTGAAAATGCAGAACTGTTGAATTTTTGTGCAAGAATTGTGTATATAAATCCTTTGATTTTTGGGGGGCTGCCAGATTTTTCCCTGAGCTTTTCTATGCTGTGAGGGATACTTTCCGATGTTCTACTGTTTTTGTGCTCAATGGGCCTTAAAATTATTCCTGATTTTTTCTTCTCTGTGTAACTAACTTTGCATCTCAGAGCCTACATGGCATTAACTCTGTATTTTGTAATAATGAAATAACTGAGTTAGAACTCAGTTATTGATTATACCCCATTTCTCAATGAACTGTTTTACTTTGTTGATTTGGTATTTGTGAAGGTGCCTGAACATGGGCACACATTGCCTCATGAAATTGAGGTACAACACCATCTCTGATTCAGTAAATGTGGGCAATTGATTTAGGGAGATTTTTGGGGTGTATAAATATTCGAGCTCTGTTGGAAATCGGGTTATTGGTTGACTGGGTTGAAACTCTACTCACTTAGCAACCACAATTATTTGACACCAAAACGAGATATGCAATTTTAAAGATTTAAGTGAGAATACTGACTAGAAGCACAAAACTGTGGTTATCTGGTCACACCGGGCCAGGACAAAGTCACAAGTTTAGCCTGATCACAATGGAGTGCGAGCTGAATACAGGGACCAAGTTAGGCCCACTGAACAAAATACCCTAAATCCTGGTTTGCGGACTGTTGCGTGATCCGCGACGAAGATGCGTTGCGAACCTTTCATTGCCAAAATATGAGTCAAAATAGAATTTGAAAAAAAACACAAAAGTACCTTCCTTGTTACTCTCCAGTGCAGCCACACCAGCTTTGTCAACAATGAACTGCAATTTTTACAGTAATTTTGCTCAGGTTTATTTGGCGGTCTTTTGGATACATCCTGTGAATAACCAATCAGCTGTATTTCATAATACTTTCATTGCTGCAAAAACTTCCCCCACTGGTCCTAAACTGGCCCCCACCTTTCGGCCCACCGGGAAAACACCCTCAAGGAACTGCTCATTTTGCCTGAATTCTATGAATGGATGCCTCTGACTCGTACTCTGCAATCTGCACAGAGCACAAGGTTGAAGCTGTGCCCAGGTCCTTCAACTCACTATGTGTAATCACAAGTGTGACGCACTATGTCAAATGTGCCACCACGCCCTCCTGGTAATTACTTCTGGCTACTAAGCAGCTATCATAGGGCAAAAATGTCCTAGATATTTGAGGGCGGGAATAAACAGAGGCTAAACCACTGTTTGCCCGTTGTGTATTTTCTCCTTACACATGCCGAGGTATTGCACCCTCTTACTAGAAGCATTCCACATGTACACGTGTCGTCTTCCAAGCGTCCCAGCATCGCAGCTCGGCTCCTAGTCACCCTGTCACCCCATAATTTCAGCAAATAAATATATCGATGAATCACACATTCCGCATTGATTCGTATTTATCTTTAGCACAGGTGAAAATGAGGCCCAGTGGTGACGTTGCTATTTTGAGGTACATGCTGGTACACATAATCATTTTGTTCTTTGAAAACACGTCTCAAGTTATGGCAGACGTCCAGAAAGTTGTGGGAGTGTTATACTCGTTATGGTTGCAACCTAATTGTAATTTTCCCCTCGATGTCTACTGAAACTGCGCAAGGTAATGGTGACAAGACAATAATCCTTGCAAGGCTGTGCCAGCTACACCTAGGTGACCCCGTTCAGCTCTGTCCTGCCTGCCCTATATTTTTTGTCAGAGAACAACAGCCTCTGTTCTAAGTAAAATCCTATTAGTCTGCGATAACTGGGGTCTTTCCTTTCTCCCATGGGGTTTGGTGTGCTGTGTTTGACCTAGAGAGCGCTTGTATAGTGTGAATGATGACGAAAACTGCGTAATATTGATTTTATTCTTTTGATTTTTCCATTGCCCTGTTTTCTGGCTTGACAGCACACATTCTGTCCGTTAAGCCCATCTGTGGAGACCTTTCAGAGATCTGTGGGACTGGGAAAACCTTAATAAACCATTATCTGCTAAATTTACCACGGTCCACCAACAGTACAACCCTTCCCCAATATTTTCTACCTAACCTGTGCTCTGAGTAGTTCTAGCGCATAGAATATCTTGGATAAATCATTCTGAACTTAGTCCACATGCCCCTAGAAAAATATGCCAGCCTTCCCCCTTTGTCGACAAAAGATCAGAAATTCAACCCCTAAATTTCAGCTCTCCATAAGTATCTGGGGAGCATGTGGGTCCAGTTGATGCCTCAGGTTCCGGGGTGCAGCCACCAGCCAAAGGCTTCAACCTTGGCTAGTTTGTAGGGGCATACAGCTTTTTTAGTTTTGGAAGCCCCAGGGGTTTGGGTGCCTGCTCACCTCCAGCACCGTAGACTGCCATGTGTTCACAGCAGCTTGGGTCGCTGACTACCTGTCCATGACAGCCCCTTCAGCTGGGCAGTAAGACTTTGTTATTAGCACAGTAGCACTCTGAAGCATCACCGCTGACTTGGGTGTTATTTAGTATTTGATCTTTCGGTTATTTTGCCTTCTGAACTACTTTACAGGATTCTTAGCCATTTGGGCTAAGTCCTGACCACTGTTGTCCTTATTACTTGTATTGTATTGTTTTAAAGCATTAGCGCTGTAATCTTGTTCGAAGTTGTAACTTGGCCATGGAAGGTGCTACAAACTTCACTTTTATCCTTCTTCATTTCATCTTTCTTTCCACAGATAAAAGAGCTAATTGAGAGCGAAGTATCAATAGATACTCCTCCAGTTTCTGGAGAAAATGCATTTTGTGGAGGAGAATCCTTCAGAGGATTTTCATCCACTACAAGGATGATATAGAGGAGATGGATTCTTCCCTCAAAATATGAAAGATTTTCCATTATCACTTAACCCACAATCAGGGCTCTATTCTTGTTCAAAGGTAATGCTTTGACTAGCATTGAGTTTGATGATTGTGTTACCTATTTCATACTGTGTCTGAATTTCAGACCATCTACCTGCTCTTGGTGTAAGCCTTGGCTCTTCATCATTGGTACCCTTGGAGACTCAAGCATTTCAATGGAGAAACTTAGTGCTCAATCAAGAATTTGGCAGGCAGAGTAAAGGCAGTCAAGATGGCAGAGGACTTTATGTCCACTACCCTGACTTTACTCCCCCAACAAAATTGAGAGTTCATAGCTGACCAAGTGGCATACTCTATGGATCTGTATTACCTACCACCATATTGGTTTGCATCCATCATCAGTGATGGAGATTAGTTTTAAGAGCAGGAGATGGTTTTGTAAAAATGTAAAACTAATGCCCCCCACACCAGGGGAGTTTTCTCCCATGGTGTAGGTGTCATTTGTTTTTTAACTGTATTAACCCTCACCACCAGGTTTTACTTAGTTGTAATGAACAACGACGAAAAAGCAATTCAATTGGCCACTCTAACTTGGACGGGCAGTCCGATGGCTTACCTCTGACAGCCTATGCTCTGGCGGGAGTATGCCTGCGACAGAGAGGGAGTAGGCAATGTTGATGATACCCTGTTGGTCTGCCCAGCTGTAAATTGGCTGAGCAGACTGAGAGTTTGGGGGATAGGATACTCCATTGGTGTTGTGACAGAGTATTCTCTCTGCCAAATTCTAAATTGAGCCCCCTAGTTACCCAACATGAGTGAAAGGTCACACATTACATGTACCAGCTCTAGAAATACCATGCATTTCCTTTTACTTAGGTATGTGTCTATCCAAAGAAAATTAAAAGAAGGATAAAAGAGAAAAATGATGCAACTTTATTTGGTGGTTTTAGGAAGGAGGTTGAGTATATGAGGATATTCAAGCTTCCCATTTTGGGCCAGATACCAAGACGTACATTCCGACCCCTGTGCAATGTGTCTCTTGCATTATACACCTTACCCCTGAAATGTTCCTTGGTCAAACCAGGGGCGTAGCTTGGGCAATAAGACTGGGGTGGTGTGAGCTTCAGATTTTCTGACAATGACGCTAGCATATCATGTTAATCATTATAAGAGAAACAGCTGAGGGGGGCTTGTTACTCAGTGGAAAGAGAAAGGAGTGTGGATTGTGAAGGGTACTTGATATACAGCATTTTGTAAAATAACCGTGTTTTAAGACTTTCAAAACAGAGACGAGAGAGAGTGTGTGTGTGTGTGTATGGCGTGGATGTGTGTGAGAGTGCATTTAAAATTTCCAGGTGGAGGGACGTGGACAGGATGGCGAGCGGATGAGACGTGCTTCCCCGAGTGTCCCCGCTCCTGTCTGCCCAACCCGGCCCGCATCAGCGTCTTGACTCACCCAACACTTGCAATCGGGAGGGGAGAATGGGTCCCGGTTTATCTGCCGCTCCTGCTCCGGCCTGAGAATTGGTGGAGGGGAGTCTCTGAGGCGGCGTAGAAGTGCGTGACGTGGGCACCCGGGCCACGCCAAAAATGGCGCTGAGCGCCGAAGGTCGTTGAAGCTGCAGCCAGAGACAGCAGACGCTGGTGACCTGCGAGGGACTGCGGGCGAAGCACCGGTGAAAGACCGTGTAGAATCAACAGAGAGGCTTCGGGACTCCGCTTCCAGGATCACCAGACCGAACACACCCGGAGCTCATGGGGTGGAGGTAGGCCCTCGCAGCAACTGCCCCTCCCCCCTCCCGGAGACTGACCTGAGGTGCTGGTCGTCTGGAGGCCCCTGCGGCAGAGCGGGGGCTCGAGAGGCAGATAGTGCTTTCGGCGGAGGCCAGTTACCGGTGCCTGCAAAGGCAGCTGCTGGAGCGAGTCCTGCCTGCAAGTGAGTGTCCAGGATTGGGAGGCGGGCCTTGTAGAGGGACTCTATGGCCCCACAGGAGGTGTGAGAGAGGCGAGGCAGGCGAGGTTCCTTGGCCTCGGCCTGCCAGCATACAGGGAGCCAGAAATCTGGGACCAGCGGCCCCAACGGAGGAGCGACTGAGGACCGCCTAACCAGACCTGAACATACCCTGGCCAGCTTAGAGAGCGGGATCCCTGTGGGGAGGTGGAGGGGCCCACAGTAGGAGTGCCCACATGACATTTCCCTGGAGGGGCGAGTTGGGCCTCCCCCTGTGACATACGGGCCCGAGACCACACGAGATACGGTGGAAGGTTAACGCGGGCAGCGAGCTAAGGAAAGAGGCCATAAGTACGTGGGAGAGCCCAGTGGAGGTCACTTGCGGTGTGTCACACGCCTTTGCCAAGTATCAGCGCCAGGCCCACCTACACGGAGGGGGCTCCACAAGGCCCTCGCATCCAGCAGACGGGCTTCCCAGTTAAATGCAACTGATCGGTGGCGACAGCGGGCTTGAGCTACCGCTGACAGGGGGGTGCGCAGAGGCCTCCACGCATAATACCCCCCTGGTCCACCGAGCAGAACGGCCTGTAGGACCTGGTCACATGCACACAATCGCCTCATCGGGGCAGCAGCCGTCCAGGGGAGGAACGCAAGGCCTGCTTCTAGCCATGGACGCGACGGCAGCCATGGCCACAGCAAAGAGCAGGAAGGACCGTACCTTAAAGGACATGCTGGCCAAGCCCCCACAACCCACGTGCAGGGAAGGCAGACGTTCCCCATCAGACATGGACTCTCAGGATGGCCCAGTTACATGGGCCATCCTGGAGACACTTTTTGGCATGCTGCGAGATGACTTCCAGACGCTAAAAGGGGAGATTGCGAGGGAGTTCAAGGAGGCGTGATGTGACATCGACGCCGTGGGCGAAAGGGTGGCATCCATTGAGGACCAGGAACAGGCCCCGGGAGAAGAATTAGAACACTTGCAGCAGGAAGTGATCCGGCTGCGAGAACAGCAACTATCCCTCCAGGCTCATGTGGAAGACCTGGAGAACAGGTCTCAGTACAATAACATCCGCGTCCGGGGTGTCCCATCTAAGGAACATATAACACAATACCTACAGAGCCTGTTTCGGAGCATCCTTGCGGTCCCGCCGGACTTTGACATCAAAACAGACAAAGGCGCACCAGGTGGGCCTTCCGCGTCGAGCACCCGCACCCCCGCTGGACATCATGGCCTTTCTCCTGGACTTTCAACTCAAAGAGCGGATCCTCCAAGCAGCCCGGGAGAAGCAGCCCTTGTCCTACCAAGATCACCCTATTGCCTTGTACCAAGATCTCGCACTGCCAACCCTTCAGAAAAGCAAAGAATTTGGATTAGCAACGGCAGACCTCCGCAATCAAGGAATTCTATACTCCTGGGGCCACTCATTCCGCTAATCTTTAAATATCAAGGCAAATTACACTAGCTACGTTCTCAACAAGACACTTGTAAGGTCTTAGGCATTGAAAGCCCGCAGCAGCCAGATAAAAAGACATACAGCCAAGGCAAAACCTCTAAGGAGAGGTGGCAAATGGTTCCCGGACGACAGAGAGCAGATCCAGTGCTACGGCCATATCCTACGGCAAATGCGCAGGAGCGGTGGTCGGTGCTGGAGACATTATCCCGAGAAACTTCCCCCCACGACGATTAATAGCGTAGGGAAAAGTCAGATAAGTGCCATGCGAGGGGAGGGAGAAGGCCCGATGGTTCATTGGGAGTCACATGATGGGCCAGTCTGGGAGCTTGGGCGTTGGACGGGAGTGGGGAGATTGGGACACAAGGCCACATGTTGCCCTTGAACTCTGACTCTACCGCAGACTCGCGTAAGGGGCGGCGAGCCCGGGACAATTTGGGATTCAGTGGGGAACAAGGTTGGGGTTAGGGGGGGACAGGGTGGTTATGGGTGGGCGGGGTCGGGATGTTTTTAGGGATGGCTCTGGGTGTGTTGGGGTTAGGGAGGGGAAGGGTGGATGTCCGGTATTTCGCTTGTTTTTTCCTGCAGAAAGTTCCCGGGGGACACGATGCACCGGGGGTCTGGTTTTCATGCTAATCTTCACACGAGTCCATTGAGGTTTCAGGCATCTCCTTCTGCACACCCACTTTCCCTTCACTAGATGGAGAATGCTGCCGCACTGGGGAGGGGAGTACACTATCAAGGATCTACTAGCGCCCATTGTCATCATTGATCATGGTCACTAAAGAGGTGAAGGTACTTACACTCAACGTTAAAGGGCTCAACAACCCTGTTAAAAGGCGGGCCATTCTGTCCTACCTGGAGCATGCAGAGGCCGATGTGTGTCTTCTACAGGCGCCCCACCCTCTAGCGGGGGACCAGCACCGCATGAGTTCGAGTGCATTCCCCCACCAATACTTCTCTTGCCCAGGGGTAAAGAAGGCAGGAGTAGCTATACTCATATCTAATCGCTGTGTGGGGGTGGTGAAGGAGAAAGTGGCAGGAATAAAGGGGAGACTGCTGGCCTACGCTATGCAATTTGGCCCCCACACTATGGTGATAGGCTCCTTATATGCCCCCAACTCAGGACAGGAGGGCTTCCTCAAAATGGCTTTAACCGATGCGCTGGCTCCCCAAAACCGCATGACTCTAATAGGGGGGGACCTGAACTTGGTAATGGACTCGATCAAGGATAGATCACAGACCTCCTATTCTCAGAGAGGGGAGATGTCACAGGCTGGGAAGAATTGGCTGCAGGAGATTGGTTTAGCGGATCTCTGGAGGGAGGCCCACCCGAATTCCTCCCAGTACACTTCTTTCTCCCATGCACATAACTCATATGCACGTATCAATTATTTCCTGGGTACAAGGGAGATTAGGGGGGGTGAGGTCAGCGAGCATCGACCCAGCCACCTTATCAGACCATGATGCATTGACAGTGACCATGATGTTACCAATGGGGCCCCGCCGGACTGGCCAATGGAGGCTCAAGGAAACTATGCTGCATAGAAAGGCAGTGGAGCAACAACTCACTAAATGCATCCAAGACTATATGGCCCTCAAAGATGCGCCAGCTATAGCAACAACGACCCTGTGGGAAGCGTCAAAAACTGTGGTACAGGGTGAGTTGATAGCTATAGCAGCGGCCGACAACAAAGAACGCAAGGAGCTAAGAGCGGCTTTGTCCACTCAAGTACAGGAGCTTGAAAGGGTTCACAGTCGGACTGGGGCACCTCGGGTGTGGAGACAGCTCAAGGTCGCTAGGGCACAATTAGCTGGGTTAGACCTAGATAAGGCGGAATATGTTGCGGCCAGATTGAAACACTTATACTACGTTGGAGGCGACCGTACGGGCTGCCTTCTGGTCAATAGGCTTAGGGCCCAGAGGCATCAGACTCAAGTGTCTTCGCTGCGTGGAGACGAGCAGGAGGAGATAACAGGCGACCAAGACATAGCCCGGGCCTTCCGGGAATTCTACCAGATATTATATGCTACTGATGCCTCTTCGGACCAGGCTTCCTTGGATTACCTCCAATCTATTACTATGTCCACACTCACCCCAGACCAGGCGGCGATGTTAGACGCCCCCATCTGGATCGAGGAGGTCATCATGGCAATCTCGCGCCTCAAGTTGCTCAAGTCTCCCGGCCCGGATGGGTTCCCTGCCTTATACTATAAAAAGTTCTGCCACATCTTGGCCCCGCTCCTGGTGAGGCTGTTCAATTCCTTTGGAAAAGAGAATCCAATTCCAGACACGATGTTGGGGGTGGCCATAGTGGTTCTGCCAAAGCCGGGTAAGGATAGGCCGCAATGTGACTCGTACCGCCCAATATCACTACTCAACGTAGACTTTAAGATTTTTACAGGAATACTCCCTACCTGACTAGGCCCCTGTATGCTCAATTTGACAGAGCCGGATCAGGCTGAGTTTATTCAATCCCGCCAATGCGGGGACAACACCAAGAGGACACTCCACCTCATTGACAAGGCCCACCAAACGCAAATGAATGCGCTCTTACTGATGATAGACGTCGAAAAAGCGTTTGACCGAGTGGATTGGTGCTTTGGCTAAATTTGGCATGGGGGAGAAATTCCGGGAGTGGGTGGGATGTTACTACAATAGCCGTACAGCTTCCATCAGAGTGAATGGCATCTCCTCGTGATTGTTAGCGATCCAGAGGGGAACCCGGCAGGGATGCCCTCTGTCCCCCTATTTGCCTTATATATCAAACCTCTAGCACAGAGGGTCAGAGACAACCATGCCATTCGGGGAATACCATTTGGGGGAGAAACACACGCAATCAGCCTCTACACGGATGACGTGATAGCAGCGCTGACGGAACCAAGGGTTTCGCTCCCGGCCTTCCTGGAAGAATTGGATGCTTTCGGAGGCTTCTGAGTTAACGTGGGGAAATCGCTCATCCTAAACTTAAATCCAGTGTCGTCCCCACTCCACTCGCAGGATGGCTGCCTACTCGGTATTCACACAGTGGATTCTATACCCTACCTAGGGCTAGAACTACCGGAGTCTGTGCGTCAATCAGGTCAATTGAACTACTCTACGTTGGCACGACGGGCGAAACGACACCTGGGTGCCTGGAGCAAGCATCAGCTCTCTCTGCTAGGAAGAATAGCGGCGGTTAAAATGTCTCTACTGCCCAAAGCACTTTTCCTATTCCAGACCCTCCCGGCGTTGCTGCCTCCTGGGGTGATCGCTTCGCTGCAACGCAACTTCAACCAGTTCATATGGGCGGGGGCAAGACCCCGCATGAGCAAAGCATCGGGTATAGGTGGCCTGAGCAGGGTGGACTGGGGATACCAGTGTGAGAAGTTGGCCTGATATATGCTGTGGACTAGTTATAGTGGGCACCCTGTATCAGTCCAAACAACCCCTTATTCGTTATAGGTTAACCCCTTCAGCGTGGCGCGGATTACCGCGCTGTGCTGAAGGTTCTATTGCGCGGGCGGGGCCATGTCGGAGCGGTTCCGTCATACGCACAGCACAACCGATGCGCATGACGGAACCGCTCCGTCATGCGCATCGAAGGGGTTAAAGACAACTTTTGTTGAAAGCTATCCTAGTGGTAGCTATGGCGAGCAGCCTTCAGGCTAAGTCTTGAAGGAATATAAAGCAGCTTGTTTTACCAGTCTATCATCTCTTGAGTCACTAAATGAAAGATATCCACACCATGTATATATATAAAATATATGTATTTATGACTAAACACACCCTCCTAGTCTCTTTATGAGACTAAAGGTCAAAACACATAAGTTACACTTCAATAATCACAGTAAAATAGCACAAATACACGTCAGGCCCTAGGGGCGAGCCAAACCATATACTAAAATGGTGGTATAAGAACCACGACTTAACTAGACACAAGGCCTAGAGCCTGTAGAATCGCTGGGACCCCAAGGAACCACCCAAGGTAGTGACACAGGGGACCCACGGGGGCTGTGTGCAGTGTGTGAACAAGCCACGAGCTCCCATTAGCTTCTATGGGGAAAGTTGCGGTTAGATTTTTAAAGATTAGGGACACTTAGAAATGAGTCAGGACCAAACCTTTTTGGACTTAGGAAGTTCTAGGGCTAGCACCCACGGGAGCACCAGAGTACTCGTGTTACCTCACCCAGGGAAGCCGGGTGCATAGGTGTCTTTTGGTGTTGGGTCGCGTTGTCGATTTCAATGGGAGCTGGCGAAGAAGTGCTGCTGCCGTGAAGATGCGAAGTGTCTGAAGAGATCCAAACCTGGATCGAAAATGAGAAGAACCTGATAGCAGAGGGGACAGAGTCTGGGTCACTAGCCAGTGACCAGGAAGGCGATGAGCAGATACCCACCGATGTCGGGTGATTTCAGGTGAAAGAGGTGAAGCTTGACTCTTCAACCACGAAGACCAGGAGGCATCGAGGATGACCAGGAGCTGGATTCGAGTTGACCCATGAAGGATGTCGAGTGCTGCAGCATCGGTGGCCAGATTTTACACAACAAGCCTTGGCAACAGCAACCCACGCAGAAACGAGAAAGAAGCTTCGGTGCAGACCAGCAAGGTCTGTGGGACTCACCACTTGGTAAGGAGTCGGAGCACGTCTGGAGCAACCAGGAAAGCCCAAGGAAATACAAAGGGACCCACCAGTCAATGGACCAGGGATCGCAAAGGGACCTCGAGACGAAACACAAAATGGCGGCCCAAGAGTCACTTGGAATAACCAGGCCGACAATCTTCGGTGGATTCTGTGCGTGAGGTGGGGGTTACAAGTCAGCCCAAGCACGACTTCAGGAGACGTCGAGAAGTCAATGCACTTGCAAAAGTGCACGGTGGCCAGGAGTTCTGGTTCCACGCTACTCACCAGGGCTGCGGGTCTCAGCTTTGCTGGGGACTCGGGTCGGCCTCTGAAATGTCTGGAAATCCTCTTCCTGGGCTGCAAATACTTCGGAGTCTGGCGGGAGCTTTGATGATGCAGACCGGCAAATTGCTTTGTTGCTGCCTGCCAAGCAGGGGAGTCGCTCCTTGACCCCAAGGGAGATTTCTTCAGTCCTCTGGTCTTGAGCAGAGCGTCGAAGGTCCAGGATTTGGCTTCAGAGTTTTGTCCAGGGTAATCTAAAGTCCTAATGACTGGGGTCCCATACTTATACTAAGGTTGGACATACTATGGGGACCCACCTAAGGGAGGGTTTGGAAAGAGGGGTGGCTACACCCATTTCCTTTGTCCAGTTTCATGCCAGAGCAGGGGCTGGAAGCCCCTGAACTGGTTTGAGCTGGACTATGCACAGGGATACCAAATGTGCCCCCCTTGTCCTTCCTGCCAGTACTGTCTGACGAGGTTTTCGACACCCTGAGCCTCAAAATTAAATCTGGTTCTCCATTAGATCCGCTGAAGCCAGAGCTATTCAGACTTCTTCCTCCTCTATGTCGTGAGCCTCTACTGGATTTGATCAATCTATCGCTGACATCGGGCGTGGTCCCTTCTTACTGGAAGCAGGCAGTGGTCAGCCCTATTTTAAAGAAGCCTAACCTTGACCCCCTATTGCCAGAAAACTACCGTCCCATCTCCCTCCTGCCCTGGACCGCCAAGGTTACTGAGGCACACGTGAACTCCATCTTGTCTGCCCACCTTTCTCGAAATAACATTCTTGACCAGAGCCAGAATGGTTTTCAGGCACAACACAGCACCGAAACTGCAGTGCTCTTTATGACCGAGCACTTGCGAACGGTGCTGGATGCTGGGCAGACAGCGGCGCTCCTCCTGTTAGATCTGAGCGCCGCGTTTGACACGGTGTCTCACGACATTCTGATCCGACGTTTGGAGGGAGTGGGAATTGAGGGGACTGCTCTCCAATGGTTTCGCTCTTTCCTCTCGGACCGGTTTTTTAAAGTGGCTATTCCACCTTGTCAGTCCTCTTTCCATCCACTGGGGCTGGGGGTTCCGCAGGGCTCTGCGTTGAGCCCCACTTTATTCAACCTGTATGTGAAACCGCTGGCTGCTGTCGTCAGACAATGTGGCCTAACCATGACATCGTATGCTGACGACACGCAGCTGGCGGTGACACTCAGCGGTGCCCCCGAGGTGAACGCTCCCAGATTTCGTGCAGGACTCATAGCCGTGGCAAATTGGATGCGATGCAGTTAAATGCCAAAAAAACCGAGGTCCTGATCTTAGGTAAGCAGGCGGAGCTCTGGGGAGATCAGTGGTGGCCTCCAGAATTGGGGGTGACTCCCATCCCAGCTGCCGAAGTTAAGAACTTGGGGGTTTGGCTGGATCCTACACTCTCTTTTACCAGCCATACGAAGAAGGTTGCAGCTACCTGTTATGGTATTCTGCGAGGACTGAGACCGGTCCTCAAATTCTTCGACCCCCCTACTCGGCAACTGGTGGTCCAAGCCTCTATTCTTTCTCGGCTGGACTATGGGAGTGCGCTGCTGCTCGGAGTGAATCAGGCGGAGGCTACTAGATTGCAAAGGGTGCAGAATGCCGCGGCGCGTGCCATTGTTGGCCTCCCTAGACAGTGCTCTGTCTCTGCAGTTTTGACCTCCCTTCACTGGCTGCCGGTCAGACAGAGAATTAAATTTAAGGCTCTTTGCCTGACATTTAAAATCTTGAAGCTTTCCTCTCCTCCAGCCCTCGCTAAGCTTGTTTCCTCCTATGTTCCTTCGCGGTCTCTTAGATCGGAATCTCTCCATCTGGCGGTCAATACACGGTTTAGACTGAGTAGGATGGGAGGGCGCTCCTTTCGAGTATTAGCAGCAGGATTATGGAATTCTCTTCCTGTCCATATACGAGCCCTGAAAAGTCTTACTTCCTTTAGGCGTGCCATAAAAACTTTTTTGTTCCCAATCACTGACTAATTCCCTCCTTTCCCTTGCTAATATCGATTTGTTGTGTTGTGGTACCTGATCAGGCGCCGGGACGCCCCTTGGCTGGGGCAGCTGTGCGCCTTATAAAAACTATTAACATAACATAACATAACAGTGCAGGACTTCAAAGCACTCAGAGAGTGCTCCCACCCAGCCCCAATACACAAAAGCCTGTCTGGGAGGTGGTTACACCTCCCTGTGACAGGAAACCTATTGTCCAGGCCTCCCCTGCCAGAGTTTTGGTCAGCAGCAGGAGGCCAGACCTGTGTCTGTAGCTGCAGCATCCATTTTGTGATGCCAGGGCTCTATTAAATTTCTACCGGGTAAAGAAGTGCTGCCATGTCTCTCCCTCTAGAAGGGTGGGATCATACTCCCACACCAGTTACTGGTGTGGGGGTATGATTCCAAGGTGTTTGACACCAAACACGACATGTTTCCGTGCAGCCAGTCCAAAGTTAGGATTTACCATTTGGTTATAATGCACTTAAGAGTATATGGTCAGGCTGCACTACTGACAACCCCAGAGAAGAGATTCCGAAGGCACAGAGGGGCTCAGCTCATGCCTGGGCACCCCCTCACATATAACCAAGCACCCTGCCTTCAGCATTGATAAGGCCTGCCATAGGGGTGACTGATAGGTTTGTACGTGCAGTATATGGTGAGATATAGTGAACCTATATCTCAGTAAGGGGTGCATGCACCACCTTACTCTGGCTGCAGTAGCAGACCTGTGGTGTAATTTTGGGTGGCTTTCCAGGGGTGGCATAATACAAGCTTCAACCCCTGGTAGGTCTCTGGGGTACCTATGCCCTGGCTACATAGTATACCATATACTAGGGACTTATAAGGGCACCTCAGATCCAATCTGTAATGTACCTAAAGTACATGAAATCATTTTAGAGAGGAAGCATCTAGGCTGGGGCCCTGAATAGCAGGGTCCCAGCCAGACTAAAGTCGAAAAACAGTGAGACACCAGCAAAAAGTGGGGGTAAACATGTGAAGCAGATCCTACTCTCCTACACAACCCCCCCAAACGCAGGGACATTAAACTAACCTTGACCAGTTGAGTCTTCATGTTCTACGTGGAAATATCTGGAGAGTCCATCTGCATTGGCATGGTTACTCCCAGGTCTATGTTCCACTGTATAGTCCATCCCCTGTAGGGATATGGACCACCTGAGCAATTTGGGATTTTCACCCTTCATCTGTTTTAGCCATAAGAGGGGCTTATGGTCTGTCTGAACAATAAAGAGGAGTACCAAATAAGTATGGCCTCAACTTCTTCAGAGCCCAAACCACAGCAAAGGCCTCCCTCTCAATGGCTGACCAACGTTCCTCTTAGGGGTCAACCTTCTGCTTATGAAAGCTACTGGTTGATCCTGACCTTCATCATTCAACCGTGACGGTGCAGCCCCTACCCCCAACTCAGATGCATCTGTTTGGACAATGAACTTTTTGGAGTAGTCAGGACTTTGCAGAATGGGAGCAGTGCACATGGCCTGCTTCAGGTCATCAAATGCCTTTTGACAGCCAGCTGTCCACTGAACCTTTTTGGACATTTTCTTACAGGTGAAGTCATTCAGGGGTGTCACTATTCATCGATACCCCTTGACAAATCTTCTATAGTACCCAGTCAGGCCTAAGAAGGCTCTCACCTGAGTCTGGGTAGTTGGAGCAACCCAGTCCATTATGGTCTGGATTTTGCTCTGCAATGGTTGAACCTGGCCTTCACCTACAAGGTGGCCCAGGTACACAACCTGACTCTGCCCTATCTAGCACTTATAGCCTTGATAGTTAGGCCTGCTTTTTGCAGGGCCTCCACCACATTCCTCAGGTGGACCAGGTGATCCTCCCAGGTGGAGCTAAAGACAGCAATATCATCTAGATATGCTGCACTATAGTCTTCCAGGCCCGTAAGGACTTGATTCACCAACCTTTGGAAAGTGGCAGGTGCATTCTTCAAACCAAAGGGCATTACCACACATTGATAGTGCCCACTAGGGGTAGAAAACGCTGTCTTTGGCTTTGCATCATCAACTAGTCTGATCTGCCAGTAGCCAGCTGTCAGGTCAAATGTGCTTAGAAACTTGGCTGAGGCCAAAGTATCTATTAGCTCATCTGCCCTGGGGATGGGATGGGAATCAGTCCTAGTGACTGAATTGAGACCCCTGTAGTCCACACAAAACCTCATCTCTCTCTTACCATCTGTGGTGTGAGGTTTAGGTACCAGGACTACTGGACTAGCCCAAGGGCTAACTGAGGGTTCAATAACTCCCAAATCCAACATCTTTTGGACTTCTGTCCTTATACAGTCCCTGACATGGTCAGGTTGCCTGTAGATCTTATTCTTCACAGGCAGACTATCCCCAGTGTCCACTTAATGAGTGCACCAGGTGGTCTGACTTGGAGTCAGAGAAAACACATGCCTGAACTGGCTGAGAAGTTTTCTGCAGTCAGTTTGCTGCTGGGCAGTGAGGCTGCCTGCTAAGGCTACACCATCAACTGACCCATCATCAGGGTTCTGAGAAAGCAGGCTAGGGAGTGGGTCACTCTCCTCCTCATGTCCTTCATCAATAGCCATGAGCAAGCCCACGTCTGCCCTGTCAACATATGGTTTTAGTCTGTTGACATGAAGTACCTGTGGGGACTCCTAGGGGTTCCAAGATCTACCAAGTAGGTGACCTCCCCTTTCTGCTCAACAATTGTATGGGGGCCACTCCATTTGTCCTGGAGGGCTGCTGGGGCCACAGACTCCAACACCCACACTTTCTGTCCTGGCTGGTAGACAGTCAGTACAGCCTTTTGGGCATGCCAGGCTTTTTATAATTCCTGGCTAGCCTCAAGCTTTTTGGTTGCCTTTTTCATATACTCAGCCATTCTGGAGCGGAGACCAAGTACATATTCCACTATGTCCTGTTTGGGGGGCTTGAGAGGTAACTCCCATCCTTCCTTAACCAGACACAATGGACCCATGACAGGGTGACCAAACAAAAGTTCAAAAGGGCTGTAGCCAACCCCCTTTTGATGCACCTCCCTGTATGCAAATAAAAGGCAGGGCAAGAGTATGTCCCATCTTCGCCTAAGCTTTTCTGAGAGTCCTTTAATCATGCCCTTTAAGGTTTTGTTGAACCTTTCAACTAAACCATTGCATTGTGGGTGATAGTGTGTGGTGAACTTGTAGTTCACTCCATACTCCTTCCACATAGCAGTCAAGAAACTAGACATGAAGTTTGCATCCCTGTCAGATACTACCTCCTTAGGAAAGCCGACTCTTGAGAATACACCCAAGAGAGCTCTTGCCACCACAGGTGCTGTAGTGGTCCTTAGGGGAATTGCTTCTGGGTACCTGGTGGCATGGTCCACCACCACCAATATAAACCTGGGCCCAGATGCTGTCTGAGGATCCATGGGACCAACAATGTCAATCCCCACCCTCTCAAAGGGAACCGCCACCACAGGTAGTGGTATCAGGGGGGCCTTTGTGGTTCCACCTGCCTTGTCACTAGCTTGGCAGGTCACACAGGAGCGACAAAACTCCTTAGTGTCTTCAGACATGTGGGGCCTGTGAAAGTGAGGGACAATTCTGTCCCAAGTCTTGTTCTGGCCCAGGTGTCCTGCAAGGGGAATATCATGGGCTAGTGTCAATAGGAAGCCCCTAAACTTCAGAGGTATAACCGACCTCCTCGATGCACCAGGCTTGGGGTCTCTACACTCTGAATAAAGGAGTCCATCATCCCAATAAACTTTATGGGTGCCACTAGCATTCCCAGCAGCCTCATCAGCAGCTTGCTTTCTGAGGGGTTCAAGAGAGGGGCAGGTTTGCTGCTCCTGGCTCAGATAGACGTGGAAGGGCCCCCTGTCCCCAAGAACTCAACCTGGTCAGGTTCAAGCTCCTCTGGGACAGTTCCTTCTTCAGGCTCAAGATCATCTCCCTGAGGAGACTGATCTGCATTCTGAGTCAGGTGGGAAGGCACTGCCTTAACCCTACTGCTCCTCCTCTTGGGAGGCACCTGGTCCATTATTCCAGAATCCAGAGCCTGTCCAGTTTTAGACATTTTGGCCTGTGACCTAGTCACAGCAAAGACATGAGTAGGGATCCCTAACATTTCTGCATGTGTCCTGGGCTCCACTTCAGCCCATGCTGAAGTTTCTAGATCATTGCCAAGCTAGCACTGTACTGGTAGGTCTGCTCTTACCACAACCTTCTTAAGGCCAGTTACCCCTCCCCAGGAGAAGTTAACAACTGCCAGAGAATTGTCTGTTCTGACACTGCTAGCATTGATCACTTGGTACATTTCACCAAGTATAATCTTCCCAAGATCCACAAGATCTTTTGTCACCATCGTGACACTTGCTTCTGTGTCCCTGAATGCCCTAGCCTCTATTCCATTTATCAAAGGCTGTTGTCTGTATTTGCCCAGATTACTGGGGCTCACAAAGAGAGACATATCCATGCCCTCATCACAGACTAGAACAGCCTGAGTTGGAACTCTGAGTAGGCCAGAGTCCATCTCAGAACCCAGGGTCAACCCTACTACATCCTTATATTGGACATTACCACCACCAATTGTAGCTGTACTAGGGGGAACAGGTGCCTTAGGGGAAATGGTGGCTGGAGTAGATTCTTTGGACTTGGTGCAATCACTGGTCCAGTGAGTTTTCTGTTTACACATTCTTCCACCATGGTTTCTTTTGGCCTTTTCCCTTGTTAGACTGTGAATCCCCACATGAAGAAGATTTTTGGGGGCCTTGTGAAGACTTCTGGTCTTTACCCTTTTCCCCACCATAATCATAGTTTTTAGGATCTTGCTTCTTGGGTTCACCACCCTGGTTCTGTACCTTCTGCCTCACCCTGGTTCTGACCCACCTGTCTGCATTCTTTCCCAATTATTGGGGAGAGGTCAAATCTGAGTTTACCAGGTACTGGTGCAACAGCTGATTCTGACAATTATTCAGGATCTGCTCCCTCATAATCAAATTGTACAATCCTTGATAGGCATGCACTTTACTGCCAAGTAACCAACCTTCCAGAGCCTTAGTAGCACAATCTACAAAGTCTACCCAGTCCTCAGTCTGTGCCTTTTGGGTATCCCTGAACTTTAACCTGTATTGCTCAGTGGTAAGGCCAAACCCATAAATTAAGGCACTCTTCAGACTGTTGTAATCATCTGGCTCCTCCTCTCTAACAGTGAGGAGTTTATCTCTACCTTTGTCTGCAAAGGAGAGCCATAAGATTACTGTCCACTGCTCCTGGGGGACCCTTTGTACTTTACAGGCCCTTTCCAGTGCAGTTATCCATTTGTGGATGTCATCCCCACTCTGGTAGGGAGGTACAATCTTATTCAGGTTTCTATGGTCATGAGACCTTTCCCTATCTCTAGGGAGGTTGCTGCCACCATGGGACTCTAGTCCCATCTTTTTTCTAGTTCTGTAGAGCTCTAGGGCCTCCCTATCTAGGGCTACCTGCTTTCTTCTGATTTCAAGCTGAGCTTCCTCATACTTAAGAAGTCTCTCCCTTCTCTCCTGAGAGGTTTCCCTCCTTTGAGAGGAGTTTGATGTCCCTATAGATGAGTTAGAATGGTTAGACTCCACTGAGGGAGATCTTGACCTTCTTGGCCCACCACCAACTCTCCCAGGAGGGACAAAGAGGGGTCCATTATGGTTCTCTCCATCACTGTCTAGGGGAATTGGATTTTCCAGGTCCAGATAATTGTTATCTGCCTGGCCAGCCTCAGAGGTCAGGTCATGGTGAGTTACACCCCTAGGCCTTTCCTCAGGTACTGTCCCACCCACTCTGCCTAACCCTTCAGATCCTAAAGATCTGCTAAGGTCATCCAGCCTGAGTACCTCTATGAAATGTTGAGTGGTTCGACTTTTGCCTGTCTTCAGTTTCCTAGTTGTACACAATGCTCTCAATTCCATGAATGGGAGTTTATCATACTGGGAATCTTGAAGTCCATTGGCTTCTGGCAGGGACCTACTGGTTCCTGGCCTTGAAGACATTACTAGTGTGGTATGGTGTATTGCACTACCTACTCTAGTGTGGCCTACTAAACTCTCTTGAGTTGTGGAAAGGGTGTGCTATCCCTTAACACACAACTCTAAGTGCAGTAGAACTTACTGTATTCTGAAGCTTGTATTATATGTACCTAGGGTACCTTTAGTGGTTTTCAGTTAGTTACTCAATTGAGATTATCTGGTAAAACAATAGCAAGCTGGAATCCCACACGCTGCACACAAAGTGAGAAGTTGGCCTGATATATGCTGTCCACTAGTTATAGTGGGCTCCCTGTATCAGTCCAAACAACCCCTTATTGGTTATGGGTTAAAGACAATATTTATTGAAAGCTATCCTAGTGGTAGCTATGGAGAGCAGCCTTCAGGCTAAGTCTTGAAGGAATGTAAAGCAGCTTGTTTTACCAGTCTATAATCTCTTGAGTCACTAAATGAAAGATATCCACACCAGGTATATATATAAAATATATGTATTTATGGCTAAACACACCCTCCTAGTCTCTTTATGAGACTAGAGGTCAAAACACATAAGTTACACTTCAATAATCACAGTAAAATAGCACAAATACACGTCAGGCCCTAGGGGCGAGCCAAACCATATACTTAAATAGTGGTATAAGAACCGCGACTTAACTAGACACAAGGCCTAGAGCCTGTAGAATCGCTGGGACCCCAAGGAACCACACAAGCTAATGACACAGGGGACCCACGAGGGCCGTGTGCAGTGTGTGAACACAGCCGCGAGCTCCCATTAGCTTCTATGGGGAAAGTCGCGGTTAGATGTTTAAAGATTAGGGACACTTAGAAATGAGTCAGGACCAAACCCTTTTGGACTTAGGAAGTTCTAGTGCTAGCACCCACGGGAGCACCGGAGTACTAGTGTTACCTCACCCATGGAAGCCGGGTGCATAGGTGTCTTTTGGTGTCGGGTCACGTCGTCGATTTCAATGGGAGCTGGCAAAGAAGTGCTGCTGCCGTGAAGATGCAAAGTGTCTGAAGAGATCCAAGCCTGGATTGAAGATGAGAAGAACCTGAAAGCAGAGTGGACAGAGTCTGGGTCACTAGCCAGTGACCAGGAAGGCGATGAGCAGATGCCCACCAATGTCGGGTCATTTCAGGTGAAAGAGGTGAAGCTTGACTCTTCAACCACGAGGACCAGGAGGTGTCGAGGACAACCAGGAGCTGGATTCGCGCTGTCCCACAAAGGATGTAGAGTGCTGCAGCATTGGTGCCTGGATTGGACACAACAAGCCTTGGCAACAGCAACCTACGCAGAAACAAGAAAGATGCTTCGGTGCAGACCAGCTAGGTCTATGGGACTCACCACTTGGTAGGGAGTCGGGGTATGTCTGGAGCAACCAGAAAAGCCCAAGGAAATACAAAGTTACCCCCTCAGGGACCCACCAGTCAACGGACTAGGGATTGCAAAGGGACCTCAAGATGAAACACAAAATGGCGGCCCACGGGTCACTCGGAATGACGAGGCCAACAATCTTCAGTGGATTCAGTGCTCGAGTTGAGGGCAATAATCAGCCCAAGCATGACTTCAAGAGATATTTAGAAGTCAATGCACTTGCAAAAGTGCAAGGTGGCCAGGAGTTCCGGTTCCACGCTGCTCACAAGGGCTGCGGGTCTCAGCTTTGCTGGAGACTCGGGTCGGCCTCTGAGATGTCTGGAAATCCTCTTCCTGGGCTGCAACTACTTTGGAGTCCGGCGGGAGCTTCGATGATGCAGACCATCAAATTGCTTCATTGGTGCCTGCCAAGCAGGGGAGTCACGCCTTGACCCCAAAGGAGATTTCTTCAGTCCTCTGGTCTTGAGCAGAGCATCGAAGGTCCAGGATTTGGCTTCAGAGTTTCGTCCAAGGTAATCTAAAGTCCTAAGGACTGGGGTCCCATACTTATACTAAGGTAGGGGGTTGGACATACTCTGGGGACCCACCTATGGGAGGGTTTGGAAAGAGGGGTGGCTACACCCATTTCCTTTGTCCAGTTTCGCGCAGAGCAGGGGCTTGAAGGCTCTGAACCAGTTTGAGCTGGACTATGCACAGGGACACCAAATGTGCCCCAAGTGCAGGACTTCAAAGCACTCAGAGAGTGCTCCCACCCAGCCCCAATACACATAAGCCTGTCTGGGAGGTGGTTACACCTCCCTGTGACAGGAAACCTATTGTCCAGGCCTCCCCTGCCGGAGTTTCGGTCAGCAGCAGGAGGCCAGACCCATGTCTGTGGCTGCAGCATCCATCCATTTTGTGATGCCAGGGCTCTATTAAGTTTCTACCGGGTATACCAGTGCTGCTATGTCTCTCCCTCTAGAAGGGTGGGATCATGCTCCCACACCAGTTACTGGTGTGGGGGTTAGATTCCAAGGTGTTTGACACAAAACACAACATGTTTCCGTGCAGCCAGTCCAAAGTTAGCATTTACCGTTTGGTTATAATGCACTTAAGAGTATATGGTCAGGCTGCACTACTGACAACCCCGGAGAAGAGATCCCGAAGGCTGCAGAGGGGCTCAGCTCATGCCTGGGCACTCCCTCACATATAACCAAGCACCCTGCCTTCAGGATTGATAAGGCCTGCCATAGGGGTGACTGATAAGTGTGTACATGCAGTATATGGTGAGATATAGTGAACCTATATCTCAGTAAGGGGTGCATGCACCACCTTACTCAGGCTGCAGTAGCAGATCTGTGGTGTCATTTTGGGTGGCTTTCCAGGGGTGGCATAATACATTCTTCAATCCCTGGTAGGCCTCAGTGGTACCTATGCCCTGGGTACATAGTATACCACATACTAGGGGCTTATAAGGGCACCTCAAATCCAATCTGTAATGTACCTAAAGTACATGGAATCATTTTAGAGAGGAAGCAGCTAGGCTGGGGCCCTGAATAGCAAGGTCCCAGCAGATTAAAGTTGAAAAACAGTGAAACACCAGCAAAATGTGGGGGTAAACATGTGAAGCAGATCCTCCTCTCCTACAACCAGATTTCCTGAGTTACTACAAGGCGGCTCAGCTGCGGTATCTAGTGGAATGGGCAAGGCCAGAATCGGAAAAACTGTGGCTCTTCCAGGATCAATCCCTGGCAGGTATACCCCTTTGGATGGTTCCCTTTCTAAAGAAAGCCCAACGCCCACATAGCCTTATGCGGTTTCCCATCTCCAAATCGGTGATGTCTGTCTGGGACGGGGTGGCGGTCTCCAGGAAGCTTACAACTTTCCCGTCCCCCTTGATCCCACTGTTCGGGAACAGCGAATTTACGCCTGGCTGGTCCGACAAAACCTACGTGGCATGGCGTGACACTTCTTGTTGCTCGGTGGGCCATCTCTTTGACCTCTCGGGCGTCCTTTCGTTCCCTCAGATGAAGAAGGAATACGGGATCCCCGAAACGGAGCGTCTCCGTAACCTGCAGCTACAACACTGGGTACTCCAGCAAGGAATGAGGGAGGAGGGGGGACACCGACTGACTAAGTATGAAATGGCTGATCACCAAGCTCACTGATAAGGGCCTGATCTCCGAAAAGTACGACATGCTCAGACACAACTCACGCCCACAGGACACATCGAGCCAGCGGAGATGGGAGAGGGAATTGGGGGATGAACTCCCTCAGAAAGACTGGGATGGGATCTATTATAGGGCTAAGCACACATCCCAGAATGTAGCCAGCACAGAAACTGCCATGAAAATTGCCACCTATTGGTACCTCACTCCAGTACGCCTTCACAGGGGCACTCCTCAGCGGACCTCCGCTTGCTGGCGGGGCTGTGGCCACGAGGGAATGCTACTACACATATTGTGGGACTGTCCATTGCTCTCCTCCTACTGGAGCACGATCCTTGAAACGGTGGACGAGCTTTTTGATACACAGATCCCGAGGCTTCCTGACTATGCTGTCCTGGGACTCCCCAACCCCATTACGTATCCACTTAGGAGCATGAGAGGTCGACAAATGGGGATGGCATTAGGGGCAGCGCTACAAAATACATTGTCTCATTGGGGCTCCTCTACCCTGCCTACTCACACGGGGTGGCTGCACAGGCTATGGTTTATCCTTGGTATGGAGCACATTTCAGCCACTCTGAACAACTCTACCGCCTCCTTTCAGATTTGGAGCCCCTTTCTAAAGTTGCTCTCGTCAGAATTCAACGAGATCACTCAGCCCAAATACCTATGAGTGTTGCGCTTATCAGATCTATGGCACAATCCCCCAACTTCCGCAACAGCTTAACCAGTGAGGCTGCAGAAACAGGAGTAAGGCGTGATCCCGAAGTTACAGAATCTACAGGATGGGGTGGGGGGAGGGAGTTACTGTTTCTGGTTTCCTACAGGGGTACAATTTCTGAGGAAATAATCCACACACAGTGGTGTATATGTTGACTATATCTCATGCATTTTGATTATGACATTTTTTTTCCAAGCTGCAAATGTCCCTGTGGATTGCTTTTCTTTCTGCAATGTTTCTCTCTTGATGCCCCTGTATGCTTCTACATTTTTGAAAATCTCAATAAATACTCTAAAACTTAAAATTTCCAGGTGAAATCCGACAGATACCTTATCATACCCAACTGAAAGCTCCTGAGCCCATCTATCTAATTCATTAGAGGGTGTAACACCCCAAACACTCACCTTAAAGCTACACCCCTGGGTCAAGCATCGTGAAATTTACTGGTATAGAACATGCTGCAAATTCCAGTATATACAGAATTCTGCATGGAAAACCTCAATTCCTTAGTTACCGCCTCCTCGCTTTCCAGAGAAAAACTCTGAGGAGGTGGTGCTCACTGTACCCTTCAGTGTCAGCAAATACCGGATGTGGCACATTTCTTATTGTTTCATGGTCCACTCTGATTCTGAGCCTCTGTTTAAATACGTGTTAGTTCTTTAAAGACGCCAGGGTCATTTTAGTCCACAGCTTTGTTTCTTTTTGGGAGCCAATGGTGTGGGATGTCCTAGTGCAGAAGGGTGAGCACTGATGAGTCTTGTGATATTCTATAATGGTGACAAGTTAATACTTGAACATCTTGGCTAAATTAGGCTTCCTGAAGGATGACTGTTCCCTTGCCTCATACCAGTGTAGCAGGATTTGCAGGTTGAAAGCTTAGCAGTTGTTGGCAAGCTCTAGTAATAGCTCTTGGCAGCTGATCAAAGAAAATCACACATGTATTGCCGCTTTAGTATTCAGACTTTTAAGGACTGTACATATTCCTCTTTTTGAGTCACTTATATTAACAGAATGCTGCTCGATCTTAATTGTTTCATCTTTTTAAAGTTGAATATGACTTCATTTTCTAACTCCCCAGTGATTCTCCGGGTAATGAAGGCAGCGAGTCAAAAACTCTTGTTAGGGCAGGGGTTGAAAAGGATAACACCAGAACATGGGCTTCTATGGGAATTCTCTGTGGCATATTATCAAGCCCATTATCGCCGCTTTAGCGGCAGTTTTCTGCCTCTAAAGCGACGATAATTTTAACGCCGTTTCTTGATAATATGCCCCCAATTTTTCTGCCGGGCGAATTGGGCATCTTCGTGCACGGTCCAAACTTGGGGGGATATTATCAAGACAGGCGATAAAATTATCGCCGCTTTAGCGGCAGAAAACTGCCGCTAAAACGGCGATAATGGGATTGATAATATGCTCTATGGAATTCCAATTGAAGCGCATGTTAAATGTGAAGTACATCTAACATGGGGTTCTATGGGAATTCCCTGCGGCATATTATCAAGCCCATTATCGCCGTTTTAGCGGCAGTTTTCTGCCGCTAAAGTGGCGATCATTTTATCGCCTGTCTTGATAATATGCCCCTGAATTTCTAACCAGCAGTTCAAAAATGAACTTTAATAACGATTGTGCCTTTTACCAAGCTCGTGTTTTATACAACCATAGTTAATGTGCGACCTAGAGCCTCTCAGATTACGTCCCTGCGCGTGACCGGCTAATGAGTAAGTAGTCCCTTTTGAGCAAGTAAGTATTGATTACAATAAGCCTTCCTTAGAATATTACCATTGATTTGGATAACAGTGAATGTGTTGTCGCCGAGATGTCCCAAGGAGTGGAACATGCGCTTTATAAATACTTCTAGTCTGTTCGGCTCTGTTACTCTTCATTTAAGGAATATTGGGGCATATTAACAAGCCAGGCGATAAAATTATCGCCGCTTTAGCGGCAGAAAACTGCCGCTAAAACGGCGATAATGGGCTTGATAATATGCTCTATGGAAATTCCAATTGAAGCCCATGTTAGATGTCCTTAACATGGGCTTCAATTGGAATTCCATAGAGCATATTATCAAGCCCATTATCGCCGTTTTAGCGGCAATTTTTTGCCGCTAAAGCGGCGATAATTTTATCGCCTGGCTTGTTAATATGCCCCATAGGCAGCACAGTTGGACTGATTACTGTCTAGGTCCGCCTGACAGGGAGGGCTGCTAGAGATGTTTTCCTCTGGTCCGGCACCTTTCAGCCCCCACGGTTCAGCTATAAAATTATATAATAAATAATGTTTAAAAAACCTACCTGACTACTTTCTTATTCATGATGAGGAAGCAAACATGATCTAGCCACTAGGTGGCGACTTAAAACCTCTCGTCTCTCTCCCAGACAACTTATGTTTGAACTATTTATGAGGTAAAAGAAAGAGTGGACCTTGAAAAGGTTTTGACCTGTACCCCGCAAAAGCGTATGATAGGCTTACAACTGCACTTCAATTCAAGCAGGGTGCACGGCCCTTGCTATTACTGGCCATCATCAGGCAGCACACTCTGCTAGAATGGAAGTACGGATTTTAATGCAGGCGTCTCTCTGTCTTGGTGGAAGTTTAGCGCGTGCACTGCCCATCGATTCATAATCCTGTGCTTTGTTAGGTGAATGGGTAATATGTCAAACTGCAGAGATACCTATTGCTGCATACACTTTCAATAAGTACCTATAAACCCCCTACCCCACGTGCTTTTATCTGTCTCATGGTCATGAATGGTGGAATTAGTATTTTGCTTGCTCATACAATGTATCTTCATATCCCTAACAAAAAGGCTTATTTGTTGACATTTGGCCTCACCACTAGGTGGCGTCATAGGCCTTACCTCGTCTTTTGGAATTACCGATCGTCGTCGTGGTGCATGTCTTCTCTTGGAACCAAGGGCCATAATATCAAGGACGGTGCCAACATTATCGCCGCTTTAGCGCATGAAACTGCCGCTAAAGCGGCGATAAGGGGCTTGATAATATGCCGCAGAGAATTCCAATAGAAGCCCAGGTTCTGGTGTGAAGGACATCATACCTGGGCTTCTATTGGAATTCTCTAGGGCATATTATCAAGCCCCTTATCGCCGCTTTAGCAGCAGTTTCCTACCGCTAAAGCGGTGATAATGTTTGCGCTGTTCTTGATAATATGGCCCTTAGGGGCATATTATCAAGCACGGCATTAACATTATTCCCGCTTTAGCGGCAGAAAACTGCCGCTAAAGCGGCGATAATGGGCTTGATAATTGGCATATTATCAAGCCCATTATCTCCGCTTTAGCGGCAGTTTTCTGCCGCTAAAGAGGCGATAATTTTAAAGCTGTTTCTTGATAATATGCCCCCAAGTCTTGTATATCACTATTAGAAATGTGGTAAAACATGTCAAAAAAGCCTCAGAGATGCATATGTATGCAAGTATTATATATTTTTTTCAATGGTGGTGGCAAAAGATGGAGCGCCAAATTTACAGAAATATGCCACTCTTCTCCCCTCTCCCTAGCGCCAACGTTTAAATTAGCTGTCATGAGCCACAGAGACACCTTTGGGCCATAGTGCAAGGGTGTCTCCATGAGTCAAGCATAGGTTTTGTACTGGAAGGATCCCCTTCCAGTACAAAATACTATGCTGAGTCTAATGTTAAACATTGTGCCACTTTGTATGTGTGCTGTACAGAGCAGCACACATTCCAAGTCAGAAAATAAAGATGAAAAAAGCATTTCTCCTTCAGAGCGCCTGGTTGAAGGGCGTGCTATTTTCTGACGCTAAACCTTGTCTACTTTATTTAGTACATTGGGTTTAGCTTCAGAAACCTTGGTTGGTTTCAAGGTACTCCCCCTTGGCACTAAGTAATGCAAAGCAGCGCTATTCGTTGGTCTAGTTACTTTCACATAATTTCCAGTGCTAAACAAGTTTGGCGCTGGAAAGAAAATTGGACCTAAAGATTATGCACTGATTTGCATCACTTTTGTGATGCAAACACAGCATAAAATCTTAGTAAATCTGCCCAGAACAGTGAAAAGTGGAAGACGTATCAAAAATAAAATAGCGACTACAAACTCATGGACAATGGGCAGAAAGTTACAGTTGTAAAATGATTTGTCTGACAGACAGTAACCATGATGTCAAACGATTCAACCCAAAACAAATTGCTCTGTCTTCTACAGGATGGAAACAAAATCGTGAGCAGTGCATAACAAGGGTGAGAGATAACAATTAGTAGCTATTTTAACTCAGTATTCTCGCTGTTCGTTTTAGGTTTTGAGTCAGAGGACCTACACCAACAGAACTTTGGGGCTTTTTTACAAGCCTCATGCACCGCAGCTGCGCCACTTTTTCTGATGCAGCAGTGGCGCAATCAGGGCCTCATTCACAAGAAACTGACACATTGGCGTGTCAGTTTTTTTTGCACCTGCGTCAAATGCCCTTGCGACACCATTGATGCGCTGTATTTACAATACAGGGTTCCATGGCGCAAAGATTAACAGATGCGTCAGAAATTCTGCTGCATCTGTTGGCACAAAGTGAACTGTTGCTGGAGTTGGTTGTAAAACTGACACAACTCCAGCAATGCATCAGAATGCATAGGCGAGTCCCTTTGTAAAAGCCCTGAGTCAATCCTTATGCCTGGTCTGAGCAGGCATAGGAATTTTTACACAGTCAACTCGAAGAGTAACGCAGTGAAATGTAAATTTTACTGCACCACTGGTATGTGGCTTTTTGAGTGGAAACTGCTATCCTGCATACATTATACCTGGCACAGGTATAATGTGACGCAGGGCTCTGCAAACTGACACATTGGACTCAATGTGTCAGTTTATAGATATGGAGCAGTGTGGCGCACTGATTGCCTCACTGCTGCATCAAATAAAAGTGATGCAGCGGCAGCGCAAGGGCCATTTAAATAAGCCTCTCAGTGTGCCACACTGCTCCATATCTACAAACTGACACATTGGGTCCAATGCGTTGGTTTGTAGAGCCCTGCATCACATCATACCTGCACCAGGTACAATGTATGCAGGGTAGGCATTCCACGCAAAAAGCCATGTAGAAATGTTGCAGTGAAATTTACATTTCACAGCATCACTCTACGGCTTGACTGTGTCAAAATCCCCATGAGTGCTCAGAGAGGTGTAAGGTTTGACGCAGGGCTTTTACAATGGGACACGCCTAAGTGTTCTGACGTGTTGCCGAAGTCACGTCAGTTTTACGACCAACCCTAGTAATGTGTCGCTTTTGCGCCAACAGATGCATCAGAATTTCTGAGGCATCAGTTAATCCTTGCGCCATGGAGCCCTGTATTGAAAACACAGTGCATCCATAGTGTCGCAAGGGCATTTGACGCAGGTGCAAGGGAAACTGACGCACTGATGCACCAGTTTCTTGTAAATGAGTCCCTTTGTCTGCGACCATCATCCAAGTAGAGGTTAACTATTCATTACGTAAGATTTTCTTTGGATTTGAATGGTTTTTAAACTACATATACTCTCCTGGTGCCACAACACCAAATGTGCATGTCTTACTCAGCAGGTACTTGCCATTGGATGCAGGACTCCACCACAGACGGTGCTCACTCTTTTTCTCTTAGATGGAGGTGACAAAAATTATGCAATAATATACAGTGCTTCAGGCCTCCTGTTCAAGCATCCTTCTTTGAGGGTAGGATTGCTGCCACTTCCCCAGTGTCTTGTTTATGATTACAAATGGAACACCAAGACAGCTTACAACTGTCAGGGGCCCAAGCAGATTACGAGGGATTGACTTCGCACTTGGACATTGACTAAGGCAAGGGAAAGGTGCAGTGACACAAACCTATCCTGATATTAAGGCAAGGTAGTGGGGCTCCTGTGGTGGTGTTGAGGGTTCATGGATGGGCACTACCCTCGCAAGACCTTGGGAAAGGCCAGGGGTAACCTCAGCCACCACCTGCCCCTTGAACAAGACTGGAGGAGTCCATGTAGGGAAAATGTCCTGGAAATGGAGGGCAAAAACCTCCTCTCTGCATTTTGGGTAGTGCCATTGAAGCACTCTAGAAAGCACCGCAGCCCTCCCCAGTCCTTTGGACAGGTTTATGGGGAGCTTGGTAACTTGGACAGGTGGGGAATAATGTGCTGACACTACCCTTACCATCCTTTGGTCAAGACACTAGAGGGGCCTCATTTACAAGCCCATTGCGCTGCCGGTGCATCACTTTTTTAGACACACTGGAAGCGCAGTGTTCCTGCCCATATTTACATGGCCACATAAAGTCACCCTGCATGACATTTCATGGCCTTGTAAATGTGAGCCCCTTTCATGCATTCCTCTTAGTAAAAGGGGTGTTCCACGGGTGTTGCTGTGGGTGTTCCCAAGCAACATCCATGGAACTTAGAAAGTGTCATAAACCTGGGAATATGTCAGAATCTCACACCTACTCAGGAGAGGCATTGGAGCGGCACAACGAGGAGAAATACGTTTATTTCCCCTCATTATTTGATCTTTCTATGTGTGCTGCATTCTGCAAAAACTGCAGCACACATAGAAGGAGCAAAACACCATTAATGATTGTTTTTGTGCAGGAAGGTGTCCCTTCCTGCACAACAAGAATCATCCCTGCAACGCAGACACCCTTGGACCATGGCGCAAGGGTGTCTGCGATGTCGCATGGCTGCTGTTTGTGCACCGGTACAAGGGAGAAGGACAAGACTGCACAGTATCTGGTATATACGGCACATTCCTGTCCTTTTATTTTGATGCACTACAGCGCAGCAGGATGGGTTGCAGCACTGCCCTGCATCAAAATATTGTAAATAAGGCCCGAGAATTCAAGATCACAGAAGGAGGAGAGATGAATGTGCTGAGACGTCCCTTCTTTGCTCAAAGTCAAGCCCTGGGAAAATTTTGTTTAGCAAACACTCAAGCCCCAAGGCAGAGTCATGGATCAGGATGCAGGGCGGGACTTGGTTACCTCTTTGCACTAATCTTGCATGACGCGCTACTTGGAATTGCCCACAGATTCAGAGGCGTTCAGAGTTTGGAGGTCACTTATACAAAAGTCTTGCTAACCAAGACCTTTTCACCCCATCTTATGACTTTGGCACCCCCTTGAAAAAAAAAGTATTAACAAAGTGTGTGCTCTGTTAGTAACTTTAGGGAAGCTTGCTGCAGATTGGTCAAGATGGGCGAAATGTATTTTCATTTACATTTACAGCATTATGCCAACCATAACTAAGGTGATTTGAATGTAACCTTCATAAAATATACATGTTTTAGGGTTGCTGCATTTGCATTGTTGAATTTATTTTTAACTCTAACATTCATATAAGTTCATGTGTTACAATACACATTCCCAAAAATAAAATTACTATGGAAATTCCAAAAGAAAAAAATGTAGAATGCAAGAGTTCCAATGCAATTAGACCTTTATAATTTCAGTTTTGACATGTTTGGAAATAAGAAAC
The DNA here is from genome assembly GCF_964204655.1 of Triturus cristatus. Taxonomy (NCBI): domain Eukaryota; kingdom Metazoa; phylum Chordata; class Amphibia; order Caudata; family Salamandridae; genus Triturus; species Triturus cristatus. The sequence goes on along the minus strand of NC_140580.1, from coordinate 639,180,770 downwards.
AAAGGCTGTTGAGCCTGTTCTCCCTGGCACCGATTGGTCCTGCCGGCAAAGTCAAGCGTCCTAATATCGTGAGTACTGTCAGAGAGAAACAAGTCTGCTTATTTTGACAGGCAAGTGTGTACAATTGTGTGTGGCTAGGTGGTGCTGGTGTTTCATGTCATGCTTTTCAACTAGGACAACGCAAGCTTTGCACATTACTGGGACTGCTTCAGAAGTGCAACCACATTTTCACTTTTTCACAACTAATGTTCAATTTATTCATTGCCAGCTATCAAAGCAATCCACCCATGATCTATATCGGGCCATTTACAAAAAGTACTTCATGAGAAGTGTCACGTAAATCTGTACTACAATCTAACAACAATAAATTACATCAGGAGAAAGGTGGTAGCGATTACAATAACACATCACCATATCTCGGCCAAAGTATCAACCTACAAATATATAATGCCAATATTTCTGGGTCATAAAATATTGTCATGGTGAGCTTAATAGTAAATCTACGATTACGTTGATTATATTTTGTTAGTCAATATTATGGTTGGTATATTTCTTTAGGACATGTTGACTGCATTTTGAGACATACAACCACAACCACAACAAGAAGTGACCTGGCAAAAGTTGGACAGCACACATAGGAGAAACATGACACACAGTATGACAGCAGACTATAGAAGCTGCTGGGTCTTCAGTTTGTTTAACATAACCTATTGTGGCTTTTTTAAGTTTCTTCCACAGTTTTATGTTGTTTGACTAAGTTTCCAGAAGCTTCGGTTACCAGGACCCCATATGTTAGAATAATCTACCAAGGAATGTTACCGAAAACTGGATAACATTGGGTAATTAAAAAAAACGTCAAAAAACATTTTATCATAATGAGTCCACATTTACTTCTCACTCTTCAATGTAAATGATCATGGATACATACTTACATAAAAAGTCATAGGTACAGAATTCATGTGTCCAATAGGAAATACCTTTGGAGGTACAGTTAAATATTCCATAGGTAGTGATGCAAACACTAAAGAATAAGCTGCAAGAAGAACCGAGTACCAGCCATGTGTTATAATCATCACATATTTTCTCTTCTAGGTGGCCCCTTTTAAAATTATATGTGTTAGTTTCTGCACCTCTGTTGGTTCTGCACTGCTCTTGCTCTTTTGCAAATGTCTGCATCCCTCTTGCCTCTTTCTGCACCCCTGTTCCCTCTTTCTGCACTTCTCTTGGCTCTTTCTGCAACCCACGTGCCTCTTTTAGCACCTCTGGTTGCCTCTTTCTGTACTTCTCTTGCTTGTTTCGGCACCTCTCTTGAGTCTTTCTGCACCTCTGTTGCCTCTTTCTGCACCTCACTTGCTGCTTTCTGCACCCCTCTTGCCTCTTTCTGTTAAAGTTCAGTTTGCAACGTGAACATTACCAGCGCCATTTTGTCCCTTCCTAGGCCTGTATGAGCGCGTAAGCGGCAGCCATTTTTAGACACCATGGCCTCTCCTCGCATTTCCAGCCACCTGCACGTCTCTCTGACCTCGCTAACATCCCCCGCGCCCAGGCAGCCCCCGAACTCTCCTGCTTGAGCCATAAACACACCTTCAGCGCGACCCTGCCTCGGAGCCACATCCCGTGCCGAACCCACATACCCTTTCATCCCTTTCATGCGAACGTGCCCTTTTGATAACCTATTGTCCGAGCCGATCCCAGGCCATCACCTAGCCCTGCGGATGTAGTTTATTGCCCCCTACAGTAGAAACTCGCCCTTCTTCAAAGGAACTGATCACACCACGAGCCGTCCAATCGCACACATTCCTGTTCCCAGCGGAATGTCCAGCTGCGCAATAGCCATCACCTGCTGAGATTGGGGTGGGAACTTCTACTGTAGATACGAGTGGGAACGGGCCTGAAGTGGGGGATTCCAAGGATATCTTTCCATATTTCAACGTGTCCTCAAGAATGTGTTGTGTGCAATAAAGCAATAAACCTGTGTATAAGAGGCCAGGCCACAGAGATGCGAGAGAGCACCCCGAGACGATACCCTGTTTGTCCGATCTGACGTGTTCTGCTCCGGAGCGAATTAAAACCTGTTTCCTGCTTTCCAGTTTCCAGCGCCTGCCTCTTTATTTGATAATAATAGAATGGTTTAGAGGCGACTGACGCCAAGCAGTGTTCGAAAAGGTCACCCAGAGAAATCTGATCTTTAACATTTCTGCACAATCTCTCCTCTTTCTGCACCCCTTTTGGCTCTTTCTCCACCCCTGTGCTCTCTTTCTGCACCTTTCTGCCTGGTTCTTCACATCTCTTGCCTCTTTCTGTACCTTTGTTGCTTCTTTCTGCACCCGTCTTGCCTCTTTCTGTACCCCTCTTGCCTCTTTGTGCACCTCTCCTTCCTATTTCTGCACCTCTCTTGCCTTTTTCTGCTGTTCTATTGCCTGTTTTAGCACCTCTTTTGGTTCATTCTGCACTGCTCTTGCTTCTTTCCGCACCTCTGTTGCAAATGTATGCATCCCTCTTGCCTCTTTCAGCACCCCTCTTCTAGCCTTCTGCACCTCTCTTGCCTCTGTCTGCAACACCTGTTCCCTCTTTCTGCACCCCTTTTGCCTATTTCTGCAACTCCCTTGTCTCTTTATGCAGTTCTTTTGCCTCCTTCTGCCCCTCTGTTGCTTCTTTCTGCACTTGTCTTGCTTCTTTCTGCACCTCTCCTGCTTCTTGATGCACTGCTGTTGTCTCTTTCTGCACTCGTCTGACTTCTTTCTGCACTGCTCTTGCTTCTTTCTGCACCCTGTTCCTTCTTTCTGCACTTCTCTTGCCTCTTTCTGTAACCCATGTGCCTCTTTTAGCACCTCTGTTGCTTCTTTCTGCACTTCTCTTGCTTGTTTCTGCACCTCTCTTGAGTCTTTCTGCAACTCTGTTGCTTCTTTCTGCACCCCTCTTGCCTCTTTCTGCACCTCTCTCTCCTCTTTTTGCACCCCTTTTGGCTCTTTCTCCACCCCTGTTCCCTCTTTCTGCACCTTTCCTGCCTGTTTCTGCACCTCTCTTGCCTCTTTCTGTACCTTTGTTGATTCTTTTGGCACCCATTTTGCCTCTTTTTGTGCCCCTCCTACCTCTTTGTGCACCTCTCCTTCCTATTTCTGCACCTCTCTTGCCTTTTTCTGCTGTTATCTTGCCTGTTTGGTTACCTCTTTTGGTTCATTCTGCACTGCTCTTGCTTCTTTCTGCACCTCTGTTGCGAATGTATGCATCCCTCTTGCCTATTTCAGCACCCCTCTTCCGGCCTCTTGCACGTCTCTTGCCTCTGTCTGCACACCTGTTCCCCCTTTCTGCACCCCTTTTGCCTGTTCCTGCAACTCTCTTGTCTCTTTATGCAGTTCTTTTGCCTCCTTATGCCCCTCTGTTGCTTCTTTCTGCACTTGTTTTGCTTCTTTCTGCACCTCTCCTGCTTCTTTCTGCACCACTGTTGTCTCTTTCTGCACTCGTCTGCCTTCTTTCTGCACTGCTCTTTCTTCTTTCTGCACTCCTCTTGCTTCTTTCTGCATCTCTCTTGCTTCTTTCTGTACCCTTCTTCCCTTTTTTGCATCCCTCTTGCCTCTTTCTGCAGTTCTCTTGCCATTTTCTGCACCTCTCTTGCCTCTTTCTGCACCTCACTTGCCTCCTTCTGCACTTCTCTTGCTTCTTTCAATACCTCTGCTGCGTCTTTCAGCAATTCTCTTGCCTCTTTCTACACATCTGTTTGTTCTTTCTGCACTGTTCTTGCTTTTTTCTGCACTTCTCTTGCTTCTTTCTGCACTGCTCTTGCTTCTTTCTGCACCTCTCTTGCACATTTCTGTCTCCCTCTTACCTCTTTCTGTGCCACTGTTCCTTCTTTCTGTACCTTTCTTGCCTGTTTCTGCACCTCTGTTGCCTCTTTTGGCATCTGTGTTGTTTCTTTCTGCACTTCTTTTGCCTCTTTCTGTACCCCTCTTGCCTCTTTAAGCACCACTGTTGCTTCTTTCTGCACTTCTCTTGCTTCTTTCTGCACCTCTCTTGCCTCTTTCTGTACCCATTTGCCTCTTTCTGCACCTCTCCCGATTCTTTCTGCATCTCTCTTGCCTTTTTCTGCAGTTCTCTTCCCTCTTTGTGTACCTCTTTTGCTTCTTTCTGCACTTCGCTCTCTTCTTTCTGCACCCTCTTGCCTCTTTCTGCACCTCTGTTTCTTCTTTCTGCACTTCTATTGCCTCTTTCTGCACCTCTCCTGCTTCTTTCTGCACCCCAGTTGTCTCTTTCTGCACCTCTGTTGTCTATTTTAGCACCCATATTCCATCTTTCTGCACCTCTCTTGTTTCTTTCAGTACTTCTCTTACGTCTTTCTGCACCTCTCCTGCTTCTTTCAGCAACCTTCTTCCCTTTTTTCATCCCTCTTGCATCTTTCTCCTGTGCTCTTTCTATTTTCTGCACCTCTCTTGCCTCTTTCTGCACCTCACTTGCCTCTTTCTGTACTTCTCTTGCCTCTTTCCACACCTCTGTTTCTTCTTTCAGCAGTTCCCTTGCCTCTTTCTGAACTCACTTGCTCCTTTCTGTACCCCTCTTGCCTCTTTTTGCTCCCCCTTTTTCCTTTTGGCACCTCTTTTGCGTCATTCTGTACCCCTGTTCCCTCTTTCTGCACATTTCCTGCCTGTTCTGCACCTCTCTTGCCTCTTTCTGTACCTCTGTTGCTTTTTTCAGTACTTCTCTTGCTCTTTCTGCACCCTTCGTGCCTCTTTCAGCGCCTCTGTTGCTTCTTTCTGTACTCCTCTTCCATCTTTCTGCACCCCTCTTTCCTCTTCCTGCACTTCTTTTGCTTCTTTATACACGTCTATTGCCTCTTTCTGCTTCTCACTTGCTTCTTTCTGCATCCCCCTTGGCTCTTTCTGCACCCATGTTCCCTCTTTTTGCACCTTTCCTGCCTGTTTCTGCACCTCTCTTTCCTCTTTCTATACCTCTGTTGCCTCTTTCTGCACCCTTTGCGCCTCTTTCAGCACCTCTGTTGCTTCTTTCTGCACTCCTCTTCCTTCTTGCTCCATCCCTTCTGCTTCTTTCTGTACCCCTCTTGCCTCTTTGTGCAACTCTCCTACCTAATTCAACACCCCTCTTGCCTCTTTTTGCACTTCTGTTGGTTCTTTCTGTACTGCTCTTGCTTCTTTCTGCACATATTTTCCAAATTGCTGCATCCCTCATGCCTCTTTCTGCACCCTTTTCCCTATTTATCCACCTCTCTTGCTTCTTTCTGCACTTCTCTTGCTTCCTTCTGCACTGCTCTTGCTTCTATCCGCACCTCTTCTGCAAATTTCTTTATCCATCTTACCTCTTCCTGCACCACTGTTCCTTCTTTCTGCACTCCTCTTGGCTCTTTCTGCACCCCTTTCGTTCTTTCTGTACCTTTCTTGCCTGTTTCTACACCTCTCTCGCCTCTTTAAGCACCTCTGTTGCTTCTTTCTGCAATTCTCTTGCTTCTTTCTGCATCTCTCCTGCCTCTTTCTGTACCCATTTGGCCTTTTTGTGCACCTCTTCTAGCTCTTTCTGTATCTCTTGCTTCTTTCTGCACTTCTCTCTCCTCTTTCTGCACCCCTCTTGCCTCTTTTTGCACATCTGTTGGTTCTTTCTGCACTGTTCTTGATTCTTTCTGCACCTCTCCTGCTTCTTTCTGCACCCCAGTTGTCTCTTTCTGCACCTCTGTTGTCTATTTTAGCACCCATATTCCATCTTTCTGCACCTCTCTTGTTTCTTTCAGTACTTCTCTTACGTCTTTCTGCACCTCTCCTGCTTCTTTCAGCAACCTTCTTCCCTTTTTTCATCCCTCTTGCATCTTTCTCCTGTGCTCTTTCTATTTTCTGCACCTCTCTTGCCTCTTTCTGCACCTCACTTGCCTCTTTCTGTACTTCTCTTGCCTCTTTCCACACCTCTGTTTCTTCTTTCAGCAGTTCCCTTGCCTCTTTCTGAACTCACTTGCTCCTTTCTGTACCCCTCTTGCCTCTTTTTGCTCCCCCTTTTTCCTTTTGGCACCTCTTTTGCGTCATTCTGTACCCCTGTTCCCTCTTTCTGCACATTTCCTGCCTGTTCTGCACCTCTCTTGCCTCTTTCTGTACCTCTGTTGCTTTTTTCAGTACTTCTCTTGCTCTTTCTGCACCCTTCGTGCCTCTTTCAGCACCTCTGTTGCTTCTTTTTGTACTCCTCTTCCATCTTTCTGCACCCCTCTTTCCTCTTCCTGCACTTCTTTTGCTTCTTTATACACGTCTATTGCCTCTTTCTGCATCTCACTTGCTTCTTTCTGCATCCCCCTTGGCTCTTTCTGCACCCATGTTCCCTCTTTTTGCACCTTTCCTGCCTGTTTCTGCACCTCTCTTTCCTCTTTCTATACCTCTGTTGCCTCTTTCTGCACCCTTTGCGCCTCTTTCAGCACCTCTGTTGCTTCTTTCTGCACTCCTCTTCCTTCTTGCTCCATCCCTTCTGCTTCTTTCTGTACCCCTCTTGCCTCTTTGTGCAACTCTCCTACCTAATTCAACACCCCTCTTGCCTCTTTTTGCACTTCTGTTGGTTCTTTCTGTACTGCTCTTGCTTCTTTCTGCACATATTTTCCAAATTGCTGCATCCCTCATGCCTCTTTCTGCACCCTTTTCCCTATTTATCCACCTCTCTTGCTTCTTTCTGCACTTCTCTTGCTTCCTTCTGCACTGCTCTTGCTTCTATCCGCATCTCTTCTGCAAATTTCTTTATCCATCTTACCTCTTCCTGCACCACTGTTCCTTCTTTCTGCACTCCTCTTGGCTCTTTCTGCACCCCCTTTCCTTCTTTCTGTACCTTTCTTGCCTGTTTCTACACCTCTCTCGCCTCTTTAAGCACCTCTGTTGCTTCTTTCTGCAATTCTCTTGCTTCTTTCTGCATCTCTCCTGCCTCTTTCTGTACCCATTTGGCCTTTTTGTGCACCTCTTCCAGCTCTTTCTGTATCTCTTGCTTCTTTCTGCACTTCTCTCTCCTCTTTCTGCACCCCTCTTGCCTCTTTTTGCACATCTGTTGGTTCTTTCTGCACTGTTCTTGATTCTTTCTGCACCTCTCCTACTTCTTTCTGCAACCCTGTTGTCTCTTTCTGCACCCTTCTTTCTTCTTTCTGTACCTCTCTTGCTTCTTTCTGCACCTCTGTTGCCTCTTTCTGCACCTCATTTATTCTTTCTGCATCCCTCTTGCCTCTTTCTGCACCCCTCTTTATGCACCCTCTTGGCTCTTTCTTTATCCCTGTTCCCTCTTTCTGCACCTTTCCTACCTGTGTCTGCACCTTTCTTGCTTCTTTCTGTAACTCTGTAGCTTCTTTCTGCACGTATCTTGCTTCTTCCTGCACCTTTGTTGCCTCTTTCTGCACCTCACTTGCTTCTTTCTACATCCCTCTTGCCTCTTTCTGCACCCATGTTCCCTCTTTCTGCACCTTTGCTGCCTGTTTCTGCACATCTCTTGCCTCTTTCTGTACCTCTGTTGCTTCTTTCTGCACTTCTTGCCTCTTTCTGCACCCTTTACGCCTCTTTCAACACCTCTGTTGCTTTTTTCTGCACTCCTCTCCCTTCTTTTTGCACCCCTTCTGCTTCTTTCTGTACCCCTCTTGCCTCTTTGTGCAACTCTCCCACCTATTTCTACACCCCTCTTGCCTCTTTTTGCACCTCTGTTGGTTCTTTCTGTACTGATCTTGCTTCTTGCTGCACCTCTTTTGCAAATTTCTGCTTCCCTCATGCCTCTTTCTGTACCCCTCTTCCCTATTTATCCGCCTCTCTTGCTTCTATCTGCACTTCTCTTGCTTCTTTCTGCACTGCTCTTGCTTCTTTCTGCACCTCTCTTGCAAATTTATGTATCCATCTTACCTCTTTATACACCCCTGTTCCTTCTTTCTGCACCCCTCTTGGCTCTTTCTGCACCCCTGTTCCTTCATTCTGTACCTTTCTTGCCTGTTTCTACACCTCTCTTGCCTCTTTAGGTACATCTGTTGCTTCTTTCTGCATCTCTCTTGCCTCTTTCTGTACCCATTTGGTCTCTTTTTGCACCTCTCTTGCCTCTTTCTGTACCTTTGTTGATTCTTTTGGCACCCGTTTTGCCTCTTTTTGTGCCCCTCCTACCTCTTTGTGCACCTCTCCTTCCTATTTCTGCACCTCTCTTGCCTTTTTCTGCTGTTCTCTTGCCTGTTTGGTTACCTCTTTTGGTTCATTCTGCACTGCTCTTGCTTCTTTCTGCACCTCTGTTGCAAATGTATGCATCCCTCTTGCCTCTTTCAGCACCCCTCTTCTAGCCTTCTGCACCTCTCTTGCCTCTGTCTGCAACACCTGTTCCCTCTTTCTGCACCCCTTTTGCCTATTTCTGCAACTCTCTTGTCTCTTTATGCAGTTCTTTTGCCTCCTTCTGCCCCTCTGTTGCTTCTTTCTGCACTTGTCTTGCTTCTTTCTGCACCTCTCCTGCTTCTTGATGCACTGCTGTTGTCTCTTTCTGCACTCGTCTGACTTCTTTCTGCACTGCTCTTGCTTCTTTCTGCACCCTGTTCCTTCTTTCTGCACTTCTCTTGCCTCTTTCTGTAACCCATGTGCCTCTTTTAGCACCTCTGTTGCTTCTTTCTGCACTTCTCTTGCTTGTTTCTGCACCTCTCTTGAGTCTTTCTGCAACTCTGTTGCTTCTTTCTGCACCCCTCTTGCCTCTTTCTGCACCTCTCTCTCCTCTTTTTGCACCCCTTTTGGCTCTTTCTCCACCCCTGTTCCCTCTTTCTGCACCTTTCCTGCCTGTTTCTGCACCTCTCTTGCCTCTTTCTGTACCTTTGTTGATTCTTTTGGCACCCGTGTTGCCTCTTCTTGTGCCCCTCCTACCTCTTTGTGCACCTCTCCTTCCTATTTCTGCACCTCTCTTGCCTTTTTCTGCTGTTCTCTTGCCTGTTTGGTTACCTCTTTTGGTTCATTCTGCACTGCTCTTGCTTCTTTCTGCACCTCTGTTGCGAATGTATGCATCCCTCTTGCCTATTTCAGCACCCCTCTTCCGGCCTCTTGCATGTCTCTTGCCTCTGTCTGCACACCTGTTCCCCCTTTCTGCACCCCTTTTGCCTGTTCCTGCAACTCTCTTGTCTCTTTATGCAGTTCTTTTGCCTCCTTATGCCCCTCTGTTGCTTCTTTCTGCACTTGTTTTGCTTCTTTCTGCACCTCTCCTGCTTCTTTCTGCACCACTTTTGTCTCTTTCTGCACTCGTCTGCCTTCTTTCTGCACTGCTCTTTCTTCTTTCTGCACTCCTCTTGCTTCTTTCTGCATCTCTCTTGCTTCTTTCTGTACTCTTCTTCCCTTTTTTGCATCCCTCTTGCCTCTTTCTGCAGTTCTCTTGCCATTTTCTGCACCTCTCTTGCCTCTTTCTGCACCTCACTTGCCTCCTTCTGCACTTCTCTTGCTTCTTTCAATACCTCTGCTGCGTCTTTCAGCAATTCTCTTGCCTCTTTCTACACATCTGTTTGTTCTTTCTGCACTGTTCTTGCTTTTTTCTGCACTTCTCTTGCTTCTTTATGCACTGCTCTTGCTTCTTTCTGCACCTCTCTTGCACATTTCTGTCTCCCTCTTACCTCTTTCTGTACCACTGTTCCTTCTTTCTGTACCTTTCTTGCCTGTTTCTGCACCTCTCTTGCCTCTTTTGGCATCTGTGTTGCTTCTTTCTGCACTTCTTTTGCATCTTTCTGTACCCCTCTTGCCTCTTTAAGCACCACTGTTGCTTCTTTCTGCACTTCTCTTGCTTCTTTCTGCACCTCTCTTGCCTCTTTCTGTACCCATTTGCCTCTTTCTGCACCTCTCCCGACTCTTTCTGCATCTCTCTTGCCTTTTTCTGCAGTTCTCTTCCCTCTTTGTGTACCTCTTTTGCTTCTTTCTGCACTTCGCTCTCTTCTTTCTGCACCCTCTTGCCTCTTTCTGCACCTCTGTTTCTTTTTTCTGCACTTCTATTGCCTCTTTCTGCACCTCTCCTTCTTCTTTCTGCACCCCAGTTGTCTCTTTCTGCACCTCTGTTGTCTATTTTAGCACCCATATTCCATCTTTCTGCACCTCTCTTGTTTCTTTCAGCACTTCTCTTACGTCTTTCTGCACCTCTCCTGCTTCTTTCAGCAACCTTCTTCCCTTTTTTCATCCCTCTTGCATCTTTCTCCTGTGCTCTTTCTATTTTCTGCACTTCTCTTGCCTCTTTCTGCACCTCCCTTGCCTCTTTCTGTACTTCTCTTGCCTCTTTCCACACCTCTGTTTCTTCTTTCAGCAGTTCCCTTGCCTCTTTCTGAAACTCACTTGCTTCTTTCTGTACCCCTCTTGCCTCTTTTTGCTCCCCCTTTTTCCTTTTGGCACCTCTTTTGCGTCATTCTGTACCCCTGTTCCCTCTTTCTGCACATTTCCTGCCTGTTCTGCACCTCTCTTGCCTCTTTCTGTACCTCTGTTGCTTTTTTCAGTACTTCTCTTGCTCTTTCTGCACCCTTCGGGCCTCTTTCAGCGCCTCTGTTGCTTCTTTCTGTACTCCTCTTCCATCTTTCTGCACCCCTCTTTCCTCTTCCTGCACCTCTTTTGCTTCTTTATACACGTCTATTGCCTCTTTCTGCATCTCACTTGCTTCTTTCTGCATCCCCCTTGGCTCTTTCTGCACCCATGTTCCCTCTTTTTGCACCTTTCCTGCCTGTTTCTGCACCTCTCTTTCCTCTTTCTATACCTCTGTTGCCTCTTTCTGCACCCTTTGCGCCTCTTTCAGCACCTCTGTTGCTTCTTTCTGCACTCCTCTTCCTTCTTGCTCCATCCCTTCTGCTTCTTTCTGTACCCCTCTTGCCTCTTTGTGCAACTCTCCTACCTAATTCAACACCCCTCTTGCCTCTTTTTGCACTTCTGTTGGTTCTTTCTGTACTGCTCTTGCTTCTTTCTGCACATCTTTTCCAAATTGCTGCATCCCTCATGCCTCTTTCTGCACCCTTTTCCCTATTTATCCACCTCTCTTGCTTCTTTCTGCACTTCTCTTGCTTCCTTCTGCACTGCTCTTGCTTCTATCCGCACCTCTTCTGCAAATTTCTTTATCCATCTTACCTCTTCCTGCACCACTGTTCCTTCTTTCTGCACTCCTCTTGGCTCTTTCTGCACCCCCTTTCCTTCTTTCTGTACCTTTCTTGCCTGTTTCTACACCTCTCTCGCCTCTTTAAGCACCTCTGTTGCTTCTTTCTGCAATTCTCTTGCTTCTTTCTGCATCTCTCCTGCCTCTTTCTGTACCCATTTGGCCTTTTTGTGCACCTCTTCTAGCTCTTTCTGTATCTCTTGCTTCTTTCTGCACTTCTCTCTCCTCTTTCTGCACCCCTCTTGCCTCTTTTTGCACATCTGTTGGTTCTTTCTGCACTGTTCTTGATTCTTTCTGCACCTCTCCTACTTCTTTCTGCAACCCTGTTGTCTCTTTCTGCACCCTTCTTCCCTCTTTCTGCACCTCTCTTGTTTCTTTCTGCACTTCTCTTTCTTCTTTCTGCACCTCTCTTGCTTCTTTCTGCACCTCTGTTGCCTCTTTCTGCACCTCATTTATTCTTTCTGCATCCCTCTTGCCTCTTTCTGCACCCCTCTTTATGCACCCTCTTGGCTCTTTCTTTACCCCTGTTCCCTCTTTCTGCACCTTTCCTACCTGTGTCTGCACCTTTCTTGCTTCTTTCTGTAACTCTGTAGCTTCTTTCTGCACGTATCTTGCTTCTTCCTGCACCTTTGTTGCCTCTTTCTGCACCTCACTTGCTTCTTTCTACATCCCTCTTGCCTCTTTCTGCACCCATGTTCCCTCTTTCTGCACCTTTGCTGCCTGTTTCTGCACATCTCTTGCCTCTTTCTGTACCTCTGTTGCTTCTTTCTGCACTTCTTGCCTCTTTCTGCACCCTTTGCGCCTCTTTCAGCACCTCTGTTGCTTTTTTCTGCACTCCTCTCCCTTCTTTTTGCACCCCTTCTGCTTCTTTCTGTACCCCTCTTGCCTCTTTGTGCAACTCTCCCACCTATTTCTACACCCCTCTTGCCTCTTTTTGCACCTCTGTTGGTTCTTTCTGTACTGATCTTGCTTCTTGCTACACCTCTTTTGCAAATTTCTGCTTCCCTCATGCCTCTTTCTGTACCCCTCTTCCCTATTTATCCGCCTCTCTTGCTTCTATCTGCACTTCTCTTGCTTCTTTCTGCAGTGCTCTTGCTTCTTTCTGCACCTCTCTTGCAAATTTATGTATCCATCTTACCTCTTTCTACACCCCTGTTCCTTCTTTCTGCACCCCTCTTGGCTCTTTCTGCACCCCTGTTCCTTCATTCTGTACCTTTCTTGCCTATTTCTACACCTCTCTTGTCTCTTTAGGTACATCTGTTGCTTCTTTCTGCATCACTCTTGCCTCTTTCTGTACCCATTTGGTCTCTTTTTGCACCTCTCCTGACTCTTTCTGTATCTCTTGCCTCTTTGTGTACCTCTTTTGCTTCTTTCTGCACTTCTCTCTCCTCTTTCTGCACCACTCTTGCCTCTTTTTGCACCCCTCTTGCCTTTTTTTGCACATCTGTTGGTTCTTTCTGCACTGCTCTTGCTTCTTTCTGTACCTCTCCTGCTTCTGTCTACAACCCTGTTGTCTCTTTCTGCACCTCTCTTCCCTCTTACTGTACCTCTCTTGTTTCTTTCTGCATTTCTCTTGCTTCTTTATGTACCTCTCTTGCGTCTTTCTGCACCTCTGTTGCCTCTTTCTGCACCTCACTTATTCTCTCTGCATCCCTCTTGCCTCTTTCCGCACCCCTTTCCCTTCTTTCTGCACCCTCTTGGCTCTTTCTGCACCCTCTTGGCTCTTTCTGTACCCCTGTTCCCACTTTCTGCACCTTTACTGCCTGTTTCTGCACCTTGCTTGCCTCTTTCTGTAACTCTGTTTCTTCTTTCTGCACTTCTCTTGCCTCTTTCTGCACCCTTTGTACCTTTTTCAGCACTTCGGTTGCTTTTTTCTGTACTCCTCTTCCTTTTTTCTGCACCCCTACTGCTTCTTTCTCTATCCCTCTTGCCTCTATGTGCACCTCTCCTTCCAATTTCTACACCCCTCTCCTCTTTTTTTGCACCTCTGTTGGTTCTTTCTGCACTGCTCTTGCTTCATCCTGTACCTCTTTTGCAAATTTGTGCATCACTCATGCCTCTTTCTGCACTCCTTTTCCCTATTTCTCCACCTCTCTTGCTTCTTTCTGTACTTCTTGCATCTTTCTGCACGTCTCCTGGAATTTTCTTTATCCCTCTTACCTCTTTCTGCACCACTCTTCCTTCTTTCTGTTCCTTTCTTGACTGTTTCTATACCTCTCTTGCCTCTTTTAGCATTTCTGTTGTTTCTTTCTATACTTCTCTTGCTTCTTTCTGCACTTCTCTTGCCTCTTTCTGAACCCATTTGGCCTCTTTGTGCACCTCTCCTGACTCTTTCTGCATCTCTTGCCTTTCTGCTGTTCTCTTTCCATTTTCTGCACCTCTCTTGCTTCTTTCTGCACCTCACTTGCCTCTTTCTGCACTTCTCCTGCTTCTTTCCACACCTGTGTTTTTCTTGCTTCTTTCTGCAATTCGCTGGCTTGTTTCTGTACCTCTCTTGTGTTTTTCTGTACCTCTGTTGCCTCTTTCTGAACCCTCTTACCTCTTTCTGCACCCCTGTTCCTTCTTTCTGCACCCCTCTTGGTTCTTTCTGTACACCTGTTCCCTCTTTCTGTACCTTTCCTGCCTATTTCTGTACCTCTCTTGCCTCTTTCTGTACCTCTGTTGCTATTTTCTACACTTCTCTTGCTCTTTCTGCACCTTTCGCCCCCCTTTCTGCACTTCTCTTGCTTCTTTCTGCACTGCTCTTCCTTTTTTCTGCACTTCTCTTGCTTCTTTCTGCACTGCTCTTGCTTCTTTCTGCACCCCTCTTGCACATTTCTGTATCCCTCTCACCTCTTTCTGCACCCCTATTCCTTCTTTCTGTACCTTTCTTTCCTGTTTCTGTCCCTCTCTTGCCTCGTTTGGCACCTCTGTTGCTTCTTTCTGCACTTCTTTTGCCTCTTTCAGTACCCCTCTTGCCTCTTAAGCACCACTGTTGCTTCTTTCTGCACTTCCCTTGCTTCTTTCTGTACCTCTCTTGCCTCTTTCTGTACCCATTTTGCCTCTTTCTGTACCGCTCCTGACTTTTTCTACATCTCTCTTGCCTTTTTCTGCAGTCCTCTTCCCTCTTTGTGTACCTCTTTTGCTTCTTTCTGCACTTCTCTCTCCTCTTTCTGCACCCCTCTTGCCTCTTTCTGCACCTCTGTTTCTTCTTTCTGCACCTCTATTGACTCTTTCTGCACCTCTCCTGCTTCTTTCTGCACCCCTGTTGTTTCTTTCTGCACCTATGTTGTCTCTTTCAGCACTCATCTTCCCTCTTTCTGCACCTCTCTTGTTTCTTTCAGAACTTCTCTTACTTCTTTCTGCACCTCTCCTTCTTCTTTCAGCAACCTTCTTCCCTTTTTTGCATCCCTCTTGCATCTTTCTGCTGTTCTCTTTCCATTTTCTGCACCTCTCTTGCCTCTTTCTGCACCTCACTTGCCTCTTTCTGTACTTCTCTTTCCTCTTTCCACACCTCTGTTTCTTCTTTCAGCAGTTCCCTTGCCTCTTTCTGCAAATCTCTTGCTTGTTTCTGCACCCCCTTGTATCTTTCTACACCTCTGTTGACTCTTTCTGAAACTCACTTGCTTCTTTCTGTACCCCTCTTGCCTCTTTTTGCTCCCCTTTTACCTTTTGGCACCTCTTTTGCCTCATTCTGCACCCCTGTCCCCTCTTTCTGCACCTTTCCTGCCTGTTTCTGCACCTCTCTTGCCTCTTTCTGTACCTCTTTTGCTTCTTTCTGTACCCTTCTTCCCTTTTTTACATCCCTCTAGCCTCTTTCTGCTGTTCTCTTTCCATTTTCTCCACCTCTCTTGCTTCTTTCTGCACCTCACTTGCCTCTTTCTGCACTTCTCCTGCTTCTTTCCACACCTCTGTTGCTTCTTTAAGCAACTCTCTTGCCTCTTTCTGCAATTCACTGTCTGGTTTCTGTACCTCTCTTGCGTCTTTATGCACCTCTGTTCCTTCTTTCTGCACCCTCTTACCTCTTTTTCTGCACCCCTGTTCCCTCTTTCTGCACCTTTCCTGCCTGTTTCTGTACCTCTCTTGCCTCTTTCTGTACCCATTTTGCCTCTTTCTGCACCTCTCCCGACTTTTTCTGCATCAATGTGAGAAGTTGGCCTGATATATGCTGTCCACTAGTTATAGTGGGCACCCTGTATCAGTCCAAACAACCCCTTATGGTGATAGGTTAAAGACAACCTTCATTGAAAGCTATCCTAGTGGTAGCTATGGAGAGCAGCCTTCAGGCTAAGTCTTGAAGGAATAGAAAGCAGCTTGTTTTACCATTCTATAATCTCTTGAATGACCAAATGAAAGGACAACCACACCAGGCATATATTTAAAATATATGTATTTAAGATAAAACATACCCCACTAGTCTCTTTATGAGGCTGTAGTTCGAAGTACTTAAGTTACAAGTCAGTATTCAGCAGTAAAAGCACAAATACACGTTTGAGCCCTAAGGGGCGTACCAAACCATATACCAATAAATTGGTATAAGAACCATAACTGAACTAGACACAAGGCCTAGAGCCTGTAGAAGTGCTTGGACCACAAGAAACCACCCAAGGTAGTGACACAGGGGACCCACGGGGGACAGGTGCAGTGTGAGAACACAGCCGCGAATCGCCGTTAACTTCTATGGAGAAAGTCGCGGTTGGAAATTAAGAGTTTAAGGACACTTAGAGGATGGCTACGAGTGAACCCTTTTGGACTTAGAGGTGTCTAGGACCAACACCCATGGGAGCACCGGAGTACTCGAGTTTCCTCACCCTGGGAAGCCGGGTGCATAGGTGTCTTTTGGTGTCGGGTCACGTCGCTGTTTTAAATGGAAGCTGAGAAAGAAGTGCTGCTGCCGTGAAGAGGAGAAGTGTCCGGAGAGATCCAAGCCTGGATCTAGGATGGAAGGAACCTGAAAGCAAAGGGGACAGAGTCTGGGTCATTCACCAGTGACCAGGGGCACAATACTCCAATGCCCTCAGATGTCGGGTGCTTTAAGTGAGTTGACGGGTGTCTTCACTCTTCAGCCACGAGGTCCAGGAGGCGTCAACGATGACCAGGAGCTGGATTTGAGCAGTGCCACAAAGTTTGTCAAGTGCTGCAGTGTCAGCAACCAGGATGGACCCAACAAGCCTTGGCAATGGTAAGTCATGTGGAAATAGAAAAAGGATTTTGGTGCATACCAGTAAGGTCTGGGGGACTCACCCCACAAGGGTAAGTCGGGGCACATCTGGTGCAACCAGGAAAGCCCAATCAGAAGAGGAGTTGCCTTCATGGGGACCCACCAGCCAACGGGCTAGTGATCACGAAGGAGCCTCAAGCGGTTGCACTTGAAACTGGCCCACGGGTCACTCGTGGAGTGGAGGCCAGAGATCTTCAGTGCAGAAGGTGCTCAAGACTGGGGCTACTCAGATCCCAAAGCACAACTTCAAAGAAGACCAGAAAGATGATGGACCGGCAAAAGATCACGGTGTCCAGGGTTCACGATTCCACATCACCCACGATAGCCACGGGCCTCAGCTTTGCTGTGGACTCAGGGTAGCCTCAGAGAAGTCTGGAAATCCACCTCTGGTGAAGCAAAGACTTCGGCGTCCGGTGGGAGCTTCAGAGTTGCAGACCAGACAGTTGCTTCTTTGTGCCTGCCAAGCAGGGGAGTCACTCCTTGACCCCAAGGGAGATTTCTTCAGTCTTCTAGTGGAAATAGAAAGTTGAAGGTCCAGGATATCTGTTGCAGAGTTAAGTCCAGGGTAATCTAAAGTCTCAAGGACTGGGTTCCCATACTTATACTAAGTTTGGGGGTTGGATATGCTCTAGGGACCCACCTATGGGAGGGTTTGGAAAGAAGGGTGGTTACACCCATTTCCTTTGTCCAGTTTCACACCCGAGCAGGATCAGGTAGCCCCTGCAACCGTTTTGAACTGGACTATGCACAGGGACACCAAGTGTGCCCCCAGTGCAGGACTTCAAAGCACCAGAGATTGCTCCCGCCCAGTCCCAATACACATCTGCCTGTCTGGGGAGGTGGTTACACCTCCCTGTGACAGGAAGCTTATTGTCCAGTCCTCCCCTGCCGGAGTTTCGGTCAGCAGCAGGAGGCCAGACCCATGTCTGTGGCAGTGGCATCCATTTTGTGATCAAAGCAAAATCAAAGGAAATGATGGACGGAGTGTTGAACATTGCAAGCACTCACCCCCAGTCAACTGATCTGGGTTTAATCCATCACCGTTCTTTAGCCCACTCTGCCACCCCAGTTCATTTTGTGATGCCAGGGCTTTAGAAAGTCTTTACCGGGTAGACCAGTGTGAACATGTCTCTCCCTCTAGAAGGGTGGAATGCTACCCCCGCTGCCAGAACTGGTGGGGGGGGGTAGTATTCCAAAGCATTTGACACCAAACACGACATGTTTCCCTGTAGCCAGTCCAAAGATAGCATTTACTGCGAGGTTATAATGCACTTAAGAGTATATGGTCAGGCTGCACCACAAACAGCAACAGAGAAGGTACTCCGAACGCTGCAGAGGGGCTCTGCTCATGCAGGGGCACCCTCTCACATAAAAACAAAGCACTCTGCCTTCAGGAGGGTTAAGGCCTGCCATAGGAGTGTTTTATATGTGTGTGCAATGGTAGTGATATATGTAGCCTATAAGGGGTACAGGCACCACCTTACCCAGGCTGCAGTAGCAGACCTGTGGTGTCATTTTGGAGTGCTTCCCAGGTGTGGCATAATACATGCTTCAGCCACTGGTAGGCCTCTGAGGTACCTATGTCCTAGGTACATCATATACCATATACTAGGGGCTTATAAGGTACTCCAGAATCCAATTAGTAATGTACCTAATGTACATGGAAACCATTTTAGAGAGGAAGCAGCTAGGCTTAGCTCCTGATTAGCAGGGCCACAGCCAGACTAAAGTCTAAAAACAGTGAAACACCAGCAAAAAGTGGGGGTACCCATGTGAAGCAGATCCTACTCTCCTACATCATCTCTCTTGCCTTTTTCTGCAGTTCTCTTCCCTCTTTGAGTACCTCTTTTGCTTCATGTACTTCTCTCTCCTCTTTTGCACACCTCTTGCCTCTTTCTGCACCTCTGTTTCTTCTTTCTGTACTTCTATTGACTCTTTCTGCACCTCTCCTGCTTCTTTCTGCACCCCGTTGTCTCTTTCTGCACCTCTGTTGTCTCTTTCAGCACTCATCTTCCCTCTTTCTGCACCTCTCGTTTCTTTCTGCACTTCTCTTACTTCTTTCTGCACCTCTCTTGCTTCTTTCAGCAACCTTCTTCCCTTTTTTGCATCCTTCATGCATCTTTCTGCTGTTCTCCTTTCCATTTTCTGCACCTCTCTTGCCTCTTTCTGTACCTCACTTGCCTCTTTCCACACCTCTGTTGCTTCTTTCAGCAGTTCCCTTGACTCTTTCTGCAAATCTCTTGCTTGTTTCTGCACCTCCCTTGTATCTTTCTGGACCTCTGTTGCCTCTCTCTGTACCCCACTTGCTTCTTTCTGCACCCCTCTTACCTCTTTTCTTCCCCCTTTTACCTTTTGACACCTCTTTTTCCTCATTCTGAACCTCTGTTCCCTCTTTCTGCACCTTTCCTACCTGTTTCTGTACCTCTCTTGCCTCTTTCTGTACCTCTGTTGCTTTTTTCTGTACTTCTCTTGCTCTTTCTGCACCTTTCGCGCCTCTTTCTGCACCTTTGTTACTTCTTTCTGTACTCCTCTTCCTTCTTTCTGCATCCCTCTTGCCTCTTCCTGCACCTCTTTTGCTTCTTTCTGCACTTCTATTGCCTC
Source organism: Triturus cristatus (assembly GCF_964204655.1). Classification (NCBI taxonomy): domain Eukaryota; kingdom Metazoa; phylum Chordata; class Amphibia; order Caudata; family Salamandridae; genus Triturus; species Triturus cristatus. Next base: position 639,161,893 of record NC_140580.1, on the reverse strand, counting down.
TTTCTAGACAGATCTCTTGCTTCTTTCTGTACCTCTGTTGCCTCTTTCTGCACCTCACTTGCTTCTTTCTGCATCCCTCTTGTCGCTTTCCTTACCCATGTTCCCTTTCTGCACCGTTTCCTGCCTGTTTCTGCACCTTACTTGCCTCTTTCTGTAGCTCTGTTGCCTCTTTCTACACTTCTCTTGCCTCTTTCTGTACCCTTTGCACCTCTTTCAGCACCTATGTTGCTTCTGTATGCTCTCCTCTTCCTTCTTTCTGCACCCCTCCTGCTTCTTTCTGTACCCCTCTTGCCTCTTTGTGCAACTCTCCCACCTATTTCTACACCCCTCTTGCCTCTTTTTGCACCTCTGTTGGTTCTTTCTGTACTGATCTTGCTTCTTTCTGCACCTCTTTTGCAAATTTCTGCACCCCTCTTCCCTATTTATCCACCTCTCTTGCTTCTTTCTGCACTTCTCTTGCTTCTTTCTGCACTGCTCTTGCTTCTTTCTGTACCTCTCTTGCACATTTTAGTATCTATCTTACCTCTCTCTGCACCCCTGTTCCTTCTTTCTCCACCCCTCTTGGCTCTTTCTGCACCCCTGTTCCTTCTTTCTGTACCTTTCTTGCCTGTTTCTACACCTCTCTTCCCTCTTTGTGTACCTCTTTTGCTTCTTTCTGCACTTCTCTCTCCTCTTCCGGCACCCCTCTTGCCTCTTTCTGCACCTCTGTTGCTTCTTTCTGCACTTCTATTGCCTCTTTCTGTACCTCTCCTGCTTATTTCTGCTCCCCTGTTGTCTCTTTCTGCATCCCTGTTGTCTGTTTCTGAACTCACCTTCCCTCTTTCTGTGCCTCTATTGTTTCTTTCTGCACTTTTCTTGCTTCTTTTTGCACCTCTCTTGCTTCTTTCTGCACATTTGTTGCCTCTTTTTGTACCTCACTTGCTTCTTTCTACGTCTCTTTTGCCTCTCTCCTCTCCCCTCTCCCCTCTTTCTGCACCCCTCTTGGCACTTTCTGCACCCCTGTTGCTTCTTTCTGCACTCCTCTTCCTTGTTTCTGCCCCTTTCCTGCTTCTTTCTGTACCCCTCCTGCCTCTTTGTGCATCTCTACTACCTATTTCTGCACCCCTCTTTCCTCTTTCTGCGCCTCTGTTGTCTCTTTCCGCACTTCTTTTGCTTCTTTCTGTACCTCTCTTGCTTCTTTCTGCACCTCTGTTGCCTCTTTCTGCACTTCACTTATTCTTTCCGCATCCTCCTTACCTCTTTCTGCACCCCTCTCCCCTCTTTCTGCACCCTCTTGGCTCTTTCTGCACCCCTGTTCCCTCTTACTGCACCTTTCCTGCCTGTTTCTGCACATTTCTTGCCTCTTTCTGTAACGCTGTTGCTTCTTTCTGCACTTCTCTTGCCTCTTTCTGCACCCTTTGTGCCTCTTTCAGCACCTCTGTTGCTTCTTTCTGTACTCCTCTTCCTTCTTTCTGTACCCATCTTGCTTCTTTTTGCACCTCTCTACCAATTTCTACACTCCTCTTCTCTTTCTCTGCACCTGTGTTGGTTCTATCTGCACTGCTTTTGCTTCATCCTGCAGCTCTTTTGCAAATATCTGCATCCCTCATGCCTCTTTCTGTACCCCTCTTCCCTATTTCTCCACCTGTCTTGCTTCTTTCTGTACTTCTCTTGCATCTTTCCGCACCGCTGTTGTCTCTTTCTGCACTCGTCTGACTTCTTTCTGCACTGCTCTTGCTTCTTTCTGCACCCCTGTTCCTTCTTTCTGCACTTCTCTTGCCTCTTTCTGCACCCTTTGTGACTCTTTCAGTACCTCCGTTGCTTCTTTCTGTACTCCTCTTCCTTCTTTCTGCACCCTCCTGCGTCTTTCTGTACCCTCTTGCTTCTTTTTGCACCTCTCTACCAATTTCTACACCCCTCTTCTCTTTTTTTGCACCTCTATTGGTTCTGTCGGCATTGCTCTTTCTTCATCCTGCAGCTCTTTTGCAAATTTCTGCATCCCTCATGCCTCTTTCTGCACCCCTCTTTCCTATTTCTCCACCTCTCTTGCTTCTTTCTGTACTTCTCTTGCATCTTTCTGCACTGCCTTTGCTTCTTTCTGCATGTCTCCTGGAATTTTCTTTATCCCTTTTACCTCTTTCTGCACCCCTGGTCCTTCTTTCTATAGCTTTCTTGACTATTTCTAGACCTCTCTTGCCTCCTTCGGCGCCTCTGTTGCTTCTTTCTGCATTTCTCTTTCTTCTTCTTTCTACACCCCTCTTGCCTCTTTTAGCACCTCTTGCTTCTTTCTGTACTTCTCTTGCCTCTTTCTGCACCCTTTGTGCCTCTTTCAGCACCTCTGTTGCTTCTTTCTGTACTCCTCTTCCTTCTTTCTGCACCTCTTTTGCAAATTTCTGCACCCCTCTTCCCTATTTATCCACCTCTCTTGCTTCTTTCTGCACTTCTCTTGCTTCTTTCTGCACTGCTCTTGCTTCTTTCTGTACCTCTCTTGCACATTTTAGTATCTATCTTACCTCTCTCTGCACCCCTGTTCCTTCTTTCTCCACCCCTCTTGGCTCTTTCTGCACCCCTGTTCCTTCTTTCTGTACCTTTCTTGCCTGTTTCTACACCTCTCTTCCCTCTTTGTGTACCTCTTTTGCTTCTTTCTGCACTTCTCTCTCCTCTTCCGGCACCCCTCTTGCCTCTTTCTGCACCTCTGTTGCTTCTTTCTGCACTTCTATTGCCTCTTTCTGTACCTCTCCTGCTTATTTCTGCTCCCCTGTTGTCTCTTTCTGCATCCCTGTTGTCTGTTTCTGAACTCACCTTCCCTCTTTCTGTGCCTCTCTTGTTTCTTTCTGCACTTTTCTTGCTTCTTTTTGCACCTCTCTTGCTTCTTTCTGCACATTTGTTGCCTCTTTTTGTACCTCACTTGCTTCTTTCTACGTCTCTTTTGCCTCTCTCCTCTCCCCTCTCCCCTCTTTCTGCACCCCTCTTGGCACTTTCTGCACCCCTGTTGCTTCTTTCTGCACTCCTCTTCCTTGTTTCTGCCCCTTTCCTGCTTCTTTCTGTACCCCTCCTGCCTCTTTGTGCATCTCTACTACCTATTTCTGCACCCCTCTTTCCTCTTTCTGCGCCTCTGTTGTCTCTTTCCGCACTTCTTTTGCTTCTTTCTGTACCTCTCTTGCTTCTTTCTGCACCTCTGTTGCCTCTTTCTGCACTTCACTTATTCTTTCCGCATCCTCCTTACCTCTTTCTGCACCCCTCTCCCCTCTTTCTGCACCCTCTTGGCTCTTTCTGCACCCCTGTTCCCTCTTACTGCACCTTTCCTGCCTGTTTCTGCACATTTCTTGCCTCTTTCTGTAACGCTGTTGCTTCTTTCTGCACTTCTCTTGCCTCTTTCTGCACCCTTTGTGCCTCTTTCAGCACCTCTGTTGCTTCTTTCTGTACTCCTCTTCCTTCTTTCTGTACCCATCTTGCTTCTTTTTGCACCTCTCTACCAATTTCTACACTCCTCTTCTCTTTCTCTGCACCTGTGTTGGTTCTATCTGCACTGCTTTTGCTTCATCCTGCAGCTCTTTTGCAAATATCTGCATCCCTCATGCCTCTTTCTGTACCCCTCTTCCCTATTTCTCCACCTGTCTTGCTTCTTTCTGTACTTCTCTTGCATCTTTCCGCACCGCTGTTGTCTCTTTCTGCACTCGTCTGACTTCTTTCTGCACTGCTCTTGCTTCTTTCTGCACCCCTGTTCCTTCTTTCTGCACTTCTCTTGCCTCTTTCTGCACCCTTTGTGACTCTTTCAGTACCTCCGTTGCTTCTTTCTGTACTCCTCTTCCTTCTTTCTGCACCCTCCTGCGTCTTTCTGTACCCTCTTGCTTCTTTTTGCACCTCTCTACCAATTTCTACACCCCTCTTCTCTTTTTTTGCACCTCTATTGGTTCTGTCGGCACTGCTCTTTCTTCATCCTGCAGCTCTTTTGCAAATTTCTGCATCCCTCATGCCTCTTTCTGCACCCCTCTTTCCTATTTCTCCACCTCTCTTGCTTCTTTCTGTACTTCTCTTGGATCTTTCTGCACTGCCTTTGCTTCTTTCTGCATGTCTCCTGGAATTTTCTTTATCCCTTTTACCTCTTTCTGCACCCCTGGTCCTTCTTTCTGTAGCTTTCTTGACTATTTCTAGACCTCTCTTGCCTCCTTCGGCGCCTCTGTTGCTTCTTTCTGCATTTCTCTTTCTTCTTCTTTCTACACCCCTCTTGCCTCTTTTAGCACCTCTTGCTTCTTTCTGCACTTCTCTTGCCTCTTTCTGCACCCTTTGTGCCTCTTTCAGCACCTCTGTTGCTTCTTTCTGTACTCCTCTTCCTTCTTTCTGCACCCCTCCTGCTTCTTTCTGTACCCCTCTTGCTTCTTTTTGCACCTCTCTACCAATGTCTACACTCCTCTTCTCTTTTTTTGCACCTCTGTTGGTTCTATCTGTACTGCTCTTGCTTCATCCTGCAGCTCTTTTGCAAATTTCTGCATCCCTCATACCTCTTTCTGCCACCTCTTCCCTATTTCTCCACCTCTATTGCTTCTTTCTGTACTTCTCTTGCATCTTTCTGCACTGCCTTTGCTTCTTTCTGCACGTCTCCTGGAATTTTCTTTATCCCCCTTACCTCTTTCTGCACCCCTGTTCCTTCTTTCTGTAGCTTTCTTGACTATTTCTACACCTCTCTTGCCTCCTTCGGCAACTCTGTTGCTTCTTTCTGCATTTCTCTTTCTTCTTCTTTCTACACCCCTCTTGCCTCTTTTAACACCTCTCTTGCTTCTTTCTGCACTTCTCTTGCTTCTTTCTGCACCTCTCTTGCCTCTTTCTGTACCCCTCTTCCCTATTTTTCCACCTGTCTTGCTTCTTTCTGTACTTCTCTTGCATCTTTCTGCACCGCTGTTGTCGCTTTCTGCACTCGTCTGACTTCTTTCCTGCACTGCTCTTGCTTCTTTCTGCACCCCTGTTCCTTCTTTCTGCACTTCTCTTGCCTCTTTCTGCACCCTTTGTGACTCTTTCAGTACCTCCGTTGCTTCTTTCTGTACTCCTCTGCCTTCTTTCTGCACCCTCCTGCGTCTTTCTGTACCCTCTAGCTTCTTTTTGCACCTCTCTACCAATTTCTACACCCCTCTTCTCTTTTTTTGCACCTCTGTTGGTTCTGTCGGCACTGCTCTTGCTTCATCCTGCAGCTCTTTTGCAAATTTCTGCATCCCTCATGCCTCTTTCTGCACCCCTCTTCCCTATTTCTCCACCTCTCTTGCTTCTTTCTGTACTTCTCTTGCATCTTTCTGCACTGCCTTTGCTTCTTTCTGCATGTCTCCTGGAATTTTCTTTATCCCTCTTACCTCTTTCTGCACCCCTGGTCCTTCTTTCTGTATCTTTCTTGACTATTTCTACACCTCTCTTGCCTGCTTTGGCACCTCTGTTGCTTCTTTCTGCATTTCTCTTTCTTCTTCTTTCTACACCCCTCTTGCCTCCTTTAGCACCTCTTTTGCTTCTTTCTGCACTTCTCTTGCTTCTTTCTGCACCTCTCGTGCCTCTTTCTGAACCCATTTGTCCTCTTTGTGCACCTCTCCTGACTCTTTCTGTAACTCTGTTGCTTCTTTCTGCACTTCTCTTGCATCTTTCTGCACCCTTTGTGCCTCTTTCAGCACCTCTGTTGCTTCTTTCTGTACTCCTCTTCCTTCTTTCTGCACCACTCCTGCTTCTTTCTTTACCCCTCTTGCTTCTTTTTTTGCACCTCTCTACCAATGTCTACACTCCTCTTCTCTTTTTTTGCACCTCTGTTGGTTCTATCTGTACTGCTCTTGCTTCATCCTGTAGCTCTTTTGCAAATTTCTGCATCCCTCATACCGCTTTCTGCCACCTCTTCCCTATTTCTCCACCTCTATTGCTTCTTTCTGTACTTCTGTTGCATCTTTCCGCACTGCCTTAGCTTCTTTCTGCACGTCTCCTGGAATTTTCTTTATCCCTCTTACCTCTTTCTGCACCCCTGTTCCTTCTTTCTGTAGCTTTCTTGACTATTTCTACACCTCTCTTGCCTCCTTCGGCACCCCTGTTCCTTCTTTCTGTACCTTTCTTGACTATTTCTATACCTCTCTTGCCTCCTTCGGCACGTCTGTTGCTTCTTTCTGCACTTCTCTCTCCTCTTTCTGCACCCCTCTTGCCTCTTTCTGCACCTCTGTTGCTTCTTTCTGTACTTCTATTGCCTCTTTCTGTACTTTTCCTGCTTCTTTCTGCACCCCTGTTGTTTCTTTCTGGACCCCTGTTGTCTCTTTCAACACTCATCTACCTTCTTTCTGTACCTCTTTTGTTTCTTTCTTCACCCTTCTTCTCTTTTTTGCATCCCTCTTGCCTCTTTCTGCTGTTCTCTTTCCATTTCTGCACCTCTCTTGCTTCTTTCTGCACCTCACTTGCCTCTTTCTGCGCTTCTACTGCTTCTTTCCACACCTCTGTTGCTTCTTTCAGCAATTCTCTTGCCTCTTTCTGCAATTTGCTGGCTTGTTTCTGCACCTCTCTTGCGTCTTTCTGCACCTCTGTTGCCTCTTTCTGCACCCTCTTACCTCTCTCGCCACCCCTGTTCCTTCTTTCTGCACCCCTCTTGGCTCTTTTTGCACTCCTGTTCCCCCTTTCTGTACCTTTCCTGCATGTTTCTGTACCTCTCTTGCCTCTTTCTGTACCTCTGTTGCTTTTTTCTACACTTCTCTTGCTCTTTCTGCCCACTTTGTGCCTCTTTCAGCACCTCTGGTGCTTCTTTCTGCACTTCTCTTCCGTCTTTCTGCACCCCTCCTGCCTATATCTGAACCTCTCTTGCCTCTTTGTACGTGTGTATGTCTGCACATTATTGCGCTGCCTTTCGGCCTGGGTATTGCTGGCTCTAAGGAGCATCATCAGCCATGGGCAGACTGCACATCCTAGATCACATGCCATCTCATTAACAATAGTTTCCGCCCTCCCGACACATGCTGCACTAATCTAAATTGCACACTCTGCTAGGTCAAAACTACAAAAGAAACACACATAAGTATACTTCCTGGCCAGGCAGGAACTGAACAACGAACTAGTCCCCGGAATAATTATTCACACCCCTACGCTGGCCTGGCGTACGCAAGCCCAGCCCACTTTGCGTACGTATAAATAGGATAACCACAACGTCACACGTCCCTCTTCTTCCACACTACCTCAAATGATTTGCCGCATCCACCTCGCATATCACAATGTGCAATAAAAAACTTAAATGGATCCATAAGGTGTACTTCATCCTGGCAATCAACACGAGCTCTAAATTGTGAGCCCTACTGCCCATCGTCTATGAAAGGCATCCATGAGGTGTACACTCTCCTGCAATCAACACTCCATCTGAATTGTGAGCACTGCTTCCCGTAGTGTTTGCTCACACAACAATGTCATCAGGTAAGCAAAGCGGCCTGGGTGCACAGGCCCTCCAATTGAGCGTGCTGCGGCGAGAGGGGTGGGGGGCTTCAGCCTAGCTGCGCAGGTCCGAACAAACGATATTGCCATGTGTTATGATGTGATCTTTGACCTCATTCAGTCACATCTCTGTCTCATTTTAGAGACCTGCTGGACTGTACTGTAGGTCTGAGCCAGCGGGCAGCGCTGCCCTACAGACACCTCTTCAGTGCGGTGCTGCGGGAGGGATGGGATGCATCAGCCAGACTGCGCACGTGCAAATAAGCGATATTGCAATGTGTTATGATGTGATCTTTGACCTCATTCAGTCACATCTCTGTCTCATTTTAAAGACCTGCGATACCATAAGGTAGGCCTGACCTACTGGCGCTGCCCTACAGACACCTGTTGAGGGCGGTACTGCGGGAGGGGTGGGGTGCATCACCCTGAGTGTGCACGTGCGAAAAAGCGATGTTGCCGGGCATAATGATGTGATCTCTGACCTCATTCAGTCACATCACTCTAATTTTACGGACCTGTAGGCCTGAGCCAGCGGGCAGTGCTGCCCTGCAGACACGTTGCGTTGGCTTTTACTAGGTGTACATGCACACAGGCTCCCGCCACTGTATTACACGCGCACATTATGTTTCTAGCATGCACTCTGTTCCTTTGTATGTGAACGTTGGCATAACATATTATTATTAAATCTTGTGTATTCTCGCGCACTCCAACTCCTCTTTGAACCATAATTACCACTAACAGTTGGCAGATCGCACTTCAAAAACGAAGGATGCACTCAACTCCTATTTTCTATCAAGGTTGAAATAAACCTTCATTTACCTCCAGACGTTTCCACCATTAAATTATTTCTCCCTTTTCAGACATTCCATGGATTTCCACAAGAAGGGCGGAGCGGGAGCTGACCCCGCAATGATGCCCTGGCATTCTGACACCTTCCATCATGGTATCAAGACACCGTCCCCGACCGGAGACCTGGTCTATCGTACAATCGTACCCCAGACTAGGAGCTTGCACCAACACATTGTGGGAAACACCAGTGGTGGCAGGTGAGCAGTGAAGCCTCGGTGTGCAAGACCTACAATTGAGCACAGTGCGGGGGAAGGGGTTGGGGTGCAGCACCCTGGGTGCACAGGTGCATGCAAGCGATTTTCCCGTAGCTAATAATGTAGGCCTATATTATCAAACAACGGCGATCACATTATCACCACTTTAGCGACAGGAAACTGCCGCTAAAGCGGCGATAAGGGGTTGATAATATGCCCTTGTAAATTCCCATAGAAGCCCAGGTTCACACCAGAACCTGGGCTTCTAAGGGAATTCACAAGGGCATATTATCAACCCCTTATCGCTGCTTTAGCGGCAGTTTCCTGCCGCTAAAGCGGCGATAATGTTATCGCCCTTGCTTCATAATATGGCCCATAATCTCTGGCCTCATGTATTTAATTTTAAGGACTTGCTGAACCACACTCTTTCTCGCAGACCCCAGCGTCCTAGACAAACGGGTGACGGAGGGTAAACACTAAGGGCTGGGTGCAATAGGCCGACGCTCTATCTCCTCCTCCCTCTCTTCTTTCAACTCTCCCTCCCCTTCTCCCTTCCACCCACTCCCCCTCCCTTCCATTCTCACTATGGTCCTTTCATTCGGACTACCTTTCTTTACCTCTTCCATATAGCACACATACTTATGTTTCATTTTTGTCTTGCAGGTTTCCTACGCTGCTTCCACTGAAGTCCAACCCACGTTTTTTTTATTATACTGTTCTATTAAAGTTACATTTCTATTTATTTCTGTTTAAATAAAGGTTACTTATTTTTTCAAATAAATAACTGAGTGTATAGGTCTTCTTTTTCTGACGACACTTGTCTATTGTTTATTGTGAAAATCATCTGTTTATAGGAGATTTTAAGGACAACATTATTTAATATTAGAGTGCACCTACCAAACATAATCTAACTGACTATTAGACAAATGAAGCCTTGGTAATTGTACAACTGCAAGAGTTCTATGAGTGTATCACTTTATAACACCATAAGTACTGCCTGTGTGATTACAGAACAAAGAAGGCACTGCCTAGGACAACCGAGACTTCAGGGACTGCCGAGGCCCACCCTGCATATTTGAATAAAGACCCGGAGTGTGGCGATCCACGGTCTTCAGTTGGCCTCGAACCCCCCCAAAACAATTAGCAAACAATACCCGGGAAGGTGGCGCTCCCCTAGGCTGCAAAACGTCTCTGTGCCCTTCCATGCCTAATTTACATGTGACATTAAGATCCCCAGTCCTAGAGACCCCGCAATATAATAATTGGATTGGCCACGGAACATTACCCACCCACCAGGGGCCTCATTTTTACCATCTGTATCCCCTCTTTTACAGCAATACAAGGTTTTCCTCCTTTCGCTTCAAGTAGTCGAACAAGTATTTGCTATCACAGGGTGGAAGCCATGCACCACCCTCTAATAGCTAACACAAATGTCCAGCGAATGCACACCCCGGGACACTGTATGAGCTGCGCCTGAGAGGTCGCCCTCCCTACTACCATGATGCATTTGTTAGTATAAACGACTAATAACACTACTTACACACGTGTAGTACAGAGACCAGAATGTAGTGAATAAGCAGAGGAAGCACAAAATCTAAAAATATAAATCCTACCAGAAGTTGGATGACATAGTTCAATGAGCCGACGAACCTGGCATGAGTAGAAACAGCTACACGAACAAAACGGGTCTTCAGCACAACGCAAGCAATTTTGAAATATTGCTCAGTGGTGCCTTCTTTTTACCTTCTCCCACTCGTCGCCAAATATATGTAGTGAAGAGGCAGACAGCAGTGAATCCAATAACTAGATTTATTACAAGAAAACAAGACATCTGAAAAAACCACGAACAGGAGCAGACAGCAAAGCAACCGTCTAATCCAGCACCGTGTACAAACTCCGCAAGGTTCCCCTCATGACAGCCCTACATTCTAACATTACATACTGAGGGCCATATTATCAAGGAACGGCGTTAAAATTATCGCCGCTTTAGCGGCAAGAAACTGCCGCTAAAATGGCGATAATGGGCTTGATAATATGCCGTGGAGAATCTAATAGAAGCTCATGTTCTCGTGTTAACATGGGCTTCTATTGGAATTTTCTACGGCATATTATCAAGCCCATTATCGCCGTTTTAGCGGCAGTTTCCTGCAGCAAGCGATAATTTTAACGCCGTTCCTTGATAATATGCCCCTTAGATTTTAGTAGAATTACATACTAACATTCTACTATGACTTACAATGGAATACTACACAGAGCACATGACTTTACAGCAATGAGCTCATAGTTTCATCCACGAGTTTTGACACCGGTAGGGGTAAGACTTTCGCTTCCCACTCCCTATATTGTATAAACGTAAACTAACACTTCTTCCACAAGTATGCTACAGCTCCCAGAGCACATCACTTTACAGCAATGAGCTCACAATTTAGGCTCACGGTTTAATCCCAGAGTCTTCACACTAGTAGGGATGAGTAGTTCGCTTCCCACTCCCTATATACTATAAACACATACTAACACTACTTACACACTTATACTACAGCGGCTAGTATCCTACACTGCCCAGACCCCATCACTTTACAGCAATCAGCTCGGTTTCATCCCCAAGTCTTCACACCGGTAGGCGTAGCTACTTTGCTTCCCGCTTCCGGTATACTATCAATACACAGTAGCGGTCAGTAGTTTGCTTCCCACTCCCTGTATGGTATAAACGCCTACTAACACAACTTGCACACGTATGCTACAAACACCAGACCACATCACTTTACAGCAATGACCTCACGGTTTAGACTCTCAGTTTCATACCCGAGTGTAGCACCATATCATATCACTACCATGCCACTCTGAGCAACACCGCACTTTCAGACCATCAACAGTGATAACTACCTACTGGCGACCGCCAGTAGGTAATCAAGAACAAATTACAATAGTTCCTTGATTCTTTTAGCTTTCAAAAATTCTCTCTATTACTGTCTTTCTACTTTTCCATATAAATAGTTTTTTTAATATTCAAGTACACATCGAAGTCTGAAATGCAACATATTCTATCAACACACTTTCTAGAACATTCTACAACACGTGGAGGTTAAACATTTTTTTTAAACCTAACAATATTTTTTTGCAACATTTACTCGAACATTTAAAGGCACGTGCAGGTTAAAAGTTCACAATTGTTTTAAGTTCGAACAGTGCCTTCCAAATGCAAGTAGCAGGTGTGGTTGAGTTGAGCAAATTTTATCGTATAATATGTACTATAATATGTACGTGCAAACTGCTTTTTCTTAACCAATCACAAACATACTTTTCCACAAAACGAATATGCACCCTACTTTTAAAAAAACAATGCTTTTCATCTCCCAATCTGGTACCGTTTTGTATGCGAAAAAAAACTAGTTCCCCATCTTTAAACATATCTCTTTATCTACGAAGGAACTGCATGAGCTACAGACATCTTTCCATACCTTGCAGCCATACCTTCAAAATGCTAGTGTGGATCGTGGGACATAGCTATGTTTTCTGGTGCAAGAGGTATGCAGAGCAGAGATGTATTGACTTAGACCTAGGTTTACAAAATGTGTACATTAAATGGTTTGGACAGAGAGGATTGAAGTGGCACCAATTGTTGCCTTTGGTTAAAACCTGTTTGCATCTCCAACACCCTGACCTCATGATTGTGCACTGTGGTGGAAACGACATAGGCACATTGACTGGGGTAGATTTGGAAATGCTTATGAAGGACACCTTTGGACAATTGATGTTACTTTTGCCTCAAACTGTCTTTGTATATTCCAATATATGCCAAAGACAGAAGTGGAAATGGTCCAAACAATTTTGTCCTCAGATTGAAAAATCTCGGAAAAAAGTCAACAAAGCTGTCTCTGCATACTTCAGAGACCACAAAATGGGGTCCATATACAACAACAACATACGTTTTGATATGGCGGATATATACAGAATGATGGAGTACACTTCACAGATCAGGGAAACCAAGTTCTCCTGATTAACTGGAAGCTGAGCATTCACACTTATTTGTAGCTCCAACTACTGAACACAAGGGCTCTTTTTAGTGCCACCCTATAACTTACAACGTAGGCCCCCTATTTTAGGGCCCTATAACGCCAACTCCTGCACCCTCGCCAAAATGTATTCTCCACACAGCTGCGGTGCAGTGGCCAGACCATCTCACTTTGCAGAACAGACCTCTCGCTTTGATCCCCAGCTCTATTCACCCATAGGGGTGAGTAGTTTGCGCTCTACAAATACCATATTGATTTACCTTCGCACTGCCTATACAACACCACCTAAGCACCATACACAAGCTACAATGTTGTAAACAAAAGTTCATCCAAGTACCTATAACTACATGCTGACACTACTTGCACAGATGTGGCACAGCTGCCAGAGCACATGACTTCACAGCATATGACACACAGTTTTGGGCTCACGCTTTAATCCCCGACTCCGGCAGCAGCTCAGCTTAGCAACATGAGACTCTAGTCAATACCTCACATATATTCCGTACACCAGGACTTTCATACCAATACGGGTCAGTAGTTCGTCCTAGTATATAACCACATCCGGACACTACTTCCACAACTGTAGTGCAGCGGCCACGGCACATGACTTCACAGCATAAGACACACAATTTGGGCTCACGCTTTAATCCCCGAGTCCCGCACCAGCTCACCTTACCCGCATCAGACTCTACCCAATACCTCACTTAATTTCCATAGCCCACCACTTACACACCGGTAGGGGTAAATACTTCACTTCCCACCTCCTCTATAGCACACCCTAAACACCCCACAGAGGTTACAGTGCTCCTACCCTCCCATTTCCCACTTTGTTCCCTGTTTTTTCCCCCTTTTTTCACCTTACTCACTTTAATGGAATCACGAAATGGTGGCCAACACTTCCTAGTTGCAACCGCTCGCAGCCAATCAGCAACAAGCTCGTGCTCGTAACGCCTCAGCCAATCAGATGGCAGAATTCCCAAATATCGATATCTGTAAATTTCTATATTTCTCAAAACTACTGAACGAATTTACACCAAATAAACAAACACGTGCTTTCGTGACCAAGACCCTTCTCCCTGCCAAATTTGGGGTAATTCCGTTCACCCGTTCGACCTGCAGCCTTGTTTAAAGTTTCCTATGGAAATTAACATGGAGAAAACACGTTTTGGGACCCCCCTTTTTTCTCGGCCCCCCCTTGACGAATCACCACCAAACCTTCAACATAGGAGCTGATCTCAACAAAGAATTAGTTTTGAAAATTTCGCGAACATTCGTCAATCGGCGCCCAAGTTATTGGGAATAGAATGTTGCCATTTTCCTATGATAACTAAGTCTTAACTATAACTACCTACTGGGGACCGCCAGTAGGCTATATATATATATATATATATATATATATGTATATATATATATATATATATGTTTATATGTATTACCTACTGGCGGTCGCCAGTAGGTAGTTATAGTTAGGACCACGTTTCCATAGGAAAACCTCAACATTCTATTTTGAATAACTTTGGCGCCGGTCGACGAATCCTCGCGAATTTCTCAAAATAGGTGGGGCGCTACGCTCCGCTCCTACCCTGAAAGTCTCGGGGGGATTCGTCAAGCGGGGGCTGAGATAAAAGGGGGGTCCCAAAACGCGTTTTTCCCATGCATTTTTCCATAGGACCTTTAGAACAAGCTACAGCCCGAACGGCTGAACAGAATTACTAGAAATTTGGCAGAGAGGTAGTCCCTAGGTCAAGGAAGTGCCTTTTGTAGGTTTGGTGTAAATCTGTTCAGTAGATTCTGAGAAAATAGCCTTTAAATCAATATATATATCTGAGCCCGCTTACGGTACGCTTACCGTACGCTTACCGTACGCTTACCGTAAGCTTACGTCGGCGTGCGCGAGCGCGATTCTGATTGGCTCTTAGATCTTAGTAAACATTCGAATCGGCCGAAACCAGGAAGCGGCGTCCGCCATTTTGTCTCTCGCACTGAGTGTTGTTTATCAAACATGATGGCCAAAAACATGTTACGGGGCTGTTTTGACAACTCCCTCCCACATAGTCATGTTGAGGGAGTCCCCAAACATCCCCCAAGAGCAAAAACGGTTTTATTTTTTTTTCGGCAATTTCGCGGGGTACGCTTACCGTACGCTTACCGTAAGCTTACCGTACGCTTACGGTAAAAAAATAAAAAAAAAAAAAAACACTATCCACACTTACCCCACCCCCTGTGCTTTTGGTGGCCGCAGGCCACCAAATGTGCAGGGCTTATTAATAGAGAAAAAAAACGTAATTTTGGCAACATGAAATTATAAAATCGAAATAAAAAAAACACTATCCACATTGACCTCACCCCCTGTGCTTTTGGTGGCCGAAGGCCACCAAATGTACAGGGCTTATTAAAGTTGATAAAAACCGTGCACGGAACGAACTGCGTTAAGTGGGCGCGCACGCCACAAATGGCGTAAAGTAACTTAGCATTTAAAAAACCGTACAAATTCACTGAAAAAACCATAGGTTTCACACACGTTATAGTTAGGAAATAGCATTTAAAAAACCTTGCTAATTCACTGAAAAAACCATAGGTTTCACACATGTTATAGTTAGCTGGACATTTTACTGATAAAAAACCAATGAAATTCCCCCGTTATAGTTACTGTAGGCAACTATAACTCACGCGACCGTAATCCTCTGCTGATGACATATGTGTCTTTATGAAAAAAAAATATTTGTAATATATGTATAGCTAAAATTTAATGGAAGAAGATATGGGCAAATAAGTGTCTAAATACAGTATTAGCATCAGCAGAGGATTACAGTCGCGTGAGTTATAGTTGCCTACAGTAACTATAACGGGGGAATTTCATTGGTTTTTTATCAGTAAAATGTCCAGCTAACTATAACATGTGTGAAACCTTTGGTTTTTTCAGTGAATATATATATATATGTATATTATCTACTGGCGGTCGCCAGTAGATAGTTATAGTTAGGACCGTGTTTCCATAGGAAATCCGCAACATTCTATTTGGAATAACTTTGGCGCCGGTTGACGAATCCTCGCGAATTTTTCAAAACTAATGGGGCGCTACGCTCCCCTCCTACCCTGAAAGTCTCGGGGGGATTCGTCAAGCGGGGGCTGAGAAAAAAGGGGGTCCCAAAACGCGTTTTCCCCATGCATTTTCCCATAGGACCTTTAGTCCGAGCTACAGCTCGAACGGCTGAACAGAATTACTTGAAATTGGGCAGAGAGGTAGTCCTCAGGTCAGGGATGTGCCTTTTGCAGGTCTGGTGTAAATCTGTTCAGTAGGTCCTGAGAAAATAGCATTTAAATCAATATATATATCTGTAAGCGCGCTCCGTGCGCTTACGGTAAGCTTACCGTACGCGTACGGTGCCGTGCGCGAGCTCAATTCTGATTGGTGGTTACATGACTGTAAACATTCGAATCGGTCAAAATCAGAAAGTATCGGCCGCCATTTTCTGTCTCTCGCACTGAAAAACAAAGGTTGATAACATGAAAAGGGGGCAACGAAGAGAGTTGCAGACCCCCTAGTGTTCGTCAGGGGGTTCACGAAGGACCAAAAAGTATGAAAAATAAATTTAATAATTAAAAAAAAAAATCGCGGAGTACGCGTACGGTAAGCTTACCGTACGCGTCCGGTAAAAAAAAAAAAAAAAAAAAAAATAGAATTAACAATCACATTTAATATATAAATCTAAGGACCCCCAAGGGAGAAACAACCAATTGATAATTTGTAAAAAATGGAGAGGCGTGCACGGTAAGAAATGCGCACCGTGTGCGCGAAAATTAAAAATAAATACATAACTTAGCATTTAAAAAACCGTACAAATTCACTGAAAAAGCCATAGGTTTCACACACGTTATAGTTAGGAATTAGCATTTAAAAAACATTGCAAATTCACTTAAAAAACCATAGGTTTCACACAAGTTATAGTTAGCTGTACATTTCACTCGTAAAAAACCAATGAAATTCCACGTTATAGTTAGATCAGGTAACTATAACTTGCGCGACCGCAATGCACAATGTGTCATTTCAGATGTCATCATTGATGTCATGAGTGATGTCACTGACCATGTCATAAGTGATGTAATATGTGACGTCATCAGCAGTGCATTGCGGGCGCGCGAGTTATAGTTACCTGATCTAACTATAACGTGGAATTTCATTGGTTATATATATTTTCACTGAAAGAACCGTAGGTTTCAGGCCTGATATAGTTAGGAATTAGCATTTAAAAACCTTAGAAATTCACTGAAAAAAAACATAGGTTTTAGGGGTGTTATAGTTAGCTGGACATTTCACTCAAACAAAACCATTGAAATTCCTCCGATACAGTTAGTTCTACTAACTACATCTCTCACGCCTGCAATCCACTGCTGATGATGTCACATATTACATTATTCATGACATTGTCAGTGACATCACTGATGACATCTCAAATGACATCACTGATGACATCACTGAGGACATCATCCAGTGAATGCGGTTTGGTTCGTTATTTAAATATGTATTATATATATAGCCATTTGCATTGAAGAATGAGTGGATATATAAATATAAATATCTGGATGGAGGATTTTGTAGCAGTGCGATTGACTGTTTACTTGACTAATTTATAGTGTCTCACTAAATATATTGGATAGTGACTAAACTGTGTGAATATCTGTATCACTTTGTCAGTTGTCGTTTAAACTGCTTCTCCAGTTGGTTACTAGCTATGTGAAAGTCTATATTAGGTATTGATTAATTAACTGAGTATTTGTATGGGAGAGTGAATGTGTGTGTAGTCGGTGGGGGGTTTGTGACTGCCCAAAGATGTGTGAATAGTTGATTCAGTAAGTATCTGAAGTTAAAACTACGTGTTATAACAGTTGTTTGGGTGAGTGAATATGTTTATGGGTGTGGCGATGAGCAAATATGTGTCTCAATGGTACATGTCCAACAAACTAGAAAAATAAAAGCCAGTGTATGTGTCAGTTGTTGTATATAAATAAGTATACATAAGACTCAGTGATTGTATGAGTGACTGTATGGATAACTGTATAGTTGTAATAGTGTTTTTATAACACACTAAGTATGAGTTATTATCTATATGAATAGATGAAGTGGTGTTTTTATAAGTGTATAGCTAAGTAAAAGTAAGTATGATCCATTGTTTGCATAAGTGAGTAGGATGACTTCATAAGTGATTAGGAAGTGTGCTGGTGTGTAATGTCAATTTAGGTCAAGTATATTTGATAGTTTTCTATTGATCATTGACAGCATGTATGAGTGAATCGATAGGTAAGTGATTAGATGTGTTTATAGATCTAGGAATCACTGAGTGGGTATTTAGAAACTCGTTTTGGTGTGTTAATGGTTTTAAATCTGGCACTCTGTATTTTACAGTGAGTGATGAACGGTTATACTCGTGTATGATGAGGTTATCTGATTGTCACGTGGATGATGTCTTCAGTGATGTAATTTGAGATGTCATCAGTGATGTCACTGATCATGTCATGAATGATGTAATATGTGACATCATCAGCAGTGGATTGCGGGCGCGCGAGATGTAGTTAGTAAAACTAACTATATCGGAGGAATTTCAATGGTTTTGTTGGAGTGAAATGTTCAGCTAACTATAACACCCCTGAAATCTATGGTTTTGTTGGTGAATATATATATATGTATATATATATTCACTGAAAAAACCATAGGTTTCAGGGGCGTTATAGTTAGCTGGACATTTCCCTCGTACAAAACCCTAGAAATTCCCCTGTTATAGTTAGTTCAGCTAACTATAACTCGCGCCCCAGCAATGCACTGCTGATGACGTCACATATTACATCACTCATGACATGGTCAGTGACATCACTGATGATATCACTGAGGACATCTCAAATGACATCACTGATGTCCAGATAACGCCCCTGAAACATATGGTTTTTTCAGTGAATTTCTAAGGTTTTTTAAATGCCAATTCCTAACTATAACGTGCCTGAAACCTATGGCTTTTTCAGTGAATTTCAAAGGTTTTTTAAGTGCCAATTCCTAACTATAACGTGCATGAAACCTATGGTTTTTTCAGTGAATTTCAAAGGTTTTTTAAATGCTAATTCCTATCTATAACTTATCTCTGAAGATATCATGTTTAATGATTTTGATTGGATTTCTATATTTTTCAAATTCAGTGTGTCATTTCATTAATTACATTTTTTTTTTAAATACTTTTTTATCACCATTTTTAAATGTCTTTTTTCAATTAATTCTTTTAAAATTAAAAAATATTATTTGAACTTAATGGGTTTTTCAAACATATATTTTTTATATTTTTCAAAATATTTTTTTAAGTATATGTCCAAAACTTTATTTTATATATTTTTTTTCCATGTTTTTGGATCCGCGCACCCTAAGGGCACCGTTCTCGATCCCTACGCTATAGCATCCGCGCATAGTATGCGTCGGGTACGTGGTTAGTGCGCGATTCCAATGCGACCGGTACGCGACTCCCAGCCTATACGCGACACGTTCGTTGTACGTAACACGACGTTTACGCGCTTCCGCGATGCGTCATCTGCGTCTATGACACGGTGGGCGCGCGGATCCCGCGAAGTATTTAACATTTAAAAAAAAATATTTATGTATTTCATGTGAATATTAATTGAAGACAAACTCTAAACTAGTCTTAAAAGTAATATATTTTGACATCTAATCCTATATTTCTTTTTAATTCAATTTCGCGGATGCGCGCTGGGTGTGTGCTGCGTACGCGCAGGGTGCGCGGATCCCAAGTGACCTACAAAAAAAGAGATTTGATTGGTTCATTACACTTTCTGTTCTAACTACTGAAAGACCCCACCCATTTCAATCATTCTTCTTTGAGCTTCTTTGGAGAACCACCTCTTTGGAGAGAAGAAGATTTTTTGGACTAAGTTTACACTTAGCTCTAACTTTTTTCAACCAAAAATGGCTTCAGGGCAGCAGGCATCACCTGCATCACCTCATACTTCTGAGGGTGAATTTTTGCCGGGGGCACCACTCAAAAAACGTTTCTCTTCATTGGTGTGGAAATGTTTTACTGTTCCCGAGGGGCAGAATAAGACCAATGCCACCTTGGTCACATGCAAGATTTGCAAAAGAGTCCTATCGAGAGGGGATCCTAACAAGAAATACTCTTGCGGCACGGCAAGTACGATGAAGCACATGAGGACCCTTCATCCAAACAATCTTGCAAAAGAAGAGTGCCGACGTATGAGAAACACTCCTGCTCCTGCGCCATCCACCTCATCGCAGCCGAGCGCATCAAGAGTGCATCCATCAGACCAAACCTTGGACATCCGTCCTCAAATTCAATTTTTAAAAGTGCTCTGCACTAAGTGCAATGAGACTTTGTGCTATGGCGAGCAGTCGATCGATCTGATCTGCCGCCGCCAAGAAAGTCACATTTGCTAGTTTTTTTTATTTTTTTTATTGTTCCCTGAAGTTCATAGTTTGGTTTCTCCATTTTTTTTTCTCAGAAAAACCAAAAAAAATCACAAAATTGTTAGAAAAACCAAAAAAATATATAAAAGAAGAAAGAAGAAAAAAAATGTTCTTGTAAGAACTAACTTTCCTGGTTTAAAAAAAGAGCTAAATTTCTTTGTTAGTGTACAAGAAGACACACCTTCCTGCACAAAAACAATGAGAAAATGCATTTTTCAACTTCAATGTATGCTGAACATTTCAGCATGCATTGAAGATATAAAAATGTGGAGAAATTAAAACAATTCTCTTTGTTGTGCTTTCCTACACCAATTGTAGAATGGTGCACCATTCACACACATATCGAGATTTATGATTTCTGATGAATTTAGACATGTGTCTTGTTCTATGAGTATTAAGTGCAATCATGCACAACAACACTTATAGAACACCCTTTCAACACAAAGTGGTCTAAATGATGAGGTTGTATTTACATGGAGTATCAAAAGTGCACAGTGTGCCTTTTCCTCTCTTTGTAAATATAAAAGAGTATCTTGCACAATAACTATGTTACAAAAAGTGACATATTTCCGTTTTTAAATTTCCTTGGGAATGATAGAAGGTAAGCACAGAGTTTTGTCTGCAAAGATGTTCAAAGAAGAATGATTGAAATGATTGCGGTCCTTCAACAGCTAAAAAGGTGAAATATTATGAACCCCTCAAATCTCTTTTTTTGCAGGTCACATGACATCTGATTTTGGTCAGATTTCAAAACTACATAAACAGAGTGTTCTTAGAAACGTGTTTCAACTTTGTAGCTTCTTGCAGGCCTCTTCATTCTGCATATTGAGACTTAGTTAAACTTACCTTTACATTAATAGGAATAAAAAATGGTATTCATTTTTTGCTGTTTTTCATTCAAATATAAATTCTTAAAAATTGCTTATTTTAAAATTTGGATCTGTGAAAGAAAAGAAAAAAAAATTATAACATATAATAATACATTTTTTACAACACAACATAATTTCCACAAAGTAATTTGTTTGCCTTTTTTGCTGTTCTCAGAATATATTGAATTTCACTCGAAATAGTGAATTCAATGGTACTCATCACTTAACAGCGGGCAAAAAAAACAATCAGAAAGATTGTTAAAAAAAAAACAACATACGATTTTCAGTAAAATACCAGAAAATACAAATCATACATATATGAAATGCTTACAGATTACAACATTTTATAACTTTAACTTATAAAAACTGTAAATGTTGCCGTATTAAAATAATCACCGAATAAATGACCACCAAAAAAGTCCATAATTCAAAAATATACCTTTCCTTGAGGCCAAATAGTATTTTTGCACTTCTTCTTTATGTAAATTGTCCAATGGTAGTCCTATTAAATTATAATAATAAATTCCTCAGAGAGTGAATTATCTTCCTAAAACTTTGGCTTTAAAAATATTAGGTAGGAATTTTGTAATTCCCTAGGCAAACGTTGTTTGAAAACCAACTGGGCATCATTACAAAGTGTCCAGCCTTGGTCACATTTTAGATAGGCAGTGTAATGTCCAGATGTGGTGGAAGGACCATCATGGAAAATTATTGCAATTGCTACAAAAGTCCTTCCTGATATTGATAGTTGTGCTGCTACAAATTGTTTTATTAAAGTATCCAATTTTCTTCTGTCAGCTGTACAACGTTGCATCATTAAAATTATGTATTTTCCATATTTTGTTAAGAATTAGCTACATGTTTTGAATTGCACCTTTCACTAATTTATTGAAAGTGACACGATCCGAGCGCACCGACCCCGCCACAGCGGGCCCGGAAGAACTACAGGTCCCAGAGGCAACGCGGCCACCCGATCACGTAATCTCCTGTCGGCCTATAAAAGACCGCAAACATCCCGGGGGCGTTGCCTATGATTCCTACATTCATCTACGGCTCCCCGGCTGCCGACCTACGCGGTTCCCAGCCCGCACTCCTCTACAGAGTTCCTGAGCTCCCCGCGGCCCTTGCAGCCTTTGCCCTCCAGTGCCGACGACATCTCGACGCCTTCGTGGAGAGGTGTGCGTCTCCGGTTCTATCTTCAACCCTTGTAGACGCCCCTCTTCCGAATCCACACTCCGCCGTTACCTTAACGGCTAACAACCAGACGGACTCCCCGTTCTACCTCTACGCCCACGGATTTCCGGGCTTGTCAACTCCTCAGAGTGCGCTCCTCTACTCACGGCAGAATCGTGAGTATGTGAGTAGCAGCGCGAACATCTCTATCGGGAAATACCCGCAACTCCTTCTGGTTACTTTTGTTTACTGTTTGTCCACCCCTCTCAACCAACGAGTGAAAACCGAGCTTTCGCCCCACTTCCTTCCTCCTTGGGAAAAGTGAGGAGGAGAGAACCTTCCTGGCTGGCGCTCCTCCGCTCACGGAGTTCCGAGCGTGGAAGTGGTAGCGCCACTCGGTTCCAAGTATCTTCTGGTTGAAGGGACCCTCGAGACTTCCGCCTACAGCACGAAGGTACCGGGGTTATTCCACTATTCAAGAGCCGTCGGGAAGGGTGCGGGGTTCCACGTTCCTCTTCTCACTCTGTGCATCTTCTCTTCTAGGTCTCGCTTTCCCGGCTGTTCCTGTCCCGTTTTCCCTCGCTCACCCGTCCCCCTAGTCCGCGTGTCTCATACATACTCCGGGCTGGGGACGGATGGGAGGGGGGCCTTATTTAGCATCAGTGCCATCCCGAGGAGGAGCTCGCAGATACCCGTGACAGAATCATAGGCCCACGAAATTACCTCTCCTCTTGATAGCACTGATCGCTTACAATGTCCACATTGGACGACGTGTTGGCTGCTTTAGCGCAAATCCAGCTGGAGTTAGCAACGTCACGAGCGGAAACCGCAGCCTTGCATACACGACTGGACCGCCTCCAACGAAACCCGTTTGACGCTGGGCCGGTACTCCCGTCCTCGAACCCGCCAGTAGTGGTGGAAATGCCTTCACACGTTCCGTTGGCCCCTCCGGAGAGATTCCAGGGAGATATCCAGAAGGTCCAAGTCTTCCTGACCCAGGTGCTCTTGCACTTCCACTGCAAGCCCAAATTGTTCCTCACGAACCAGGCCAGAGTGGCGTTTCTGATTTCCTACTTGACAGGAGAAGCGGCGCAATGGGCTGTCCCCATCGTTCGCCGGGACGACGCACTCCTGTATGACTGGGACACCTTTCGTCAGGAGTTTGAGAAGACCTTCGACCGTCGGGCGGATACCTTCTCTGCGGATCGAGACCTCCTTGAGCTACGCCAACAGAGTTCGGATTTTCTGGGGTACGTCAATAGCTTCCGACGATTGGTGGCGGAAACGGATTGGCCCGAACAGAAGCAGACTGCTATCTTCTATCGAGGTCTCACCGAGGACCTGAAGGATGTTATCGCACAGATAGATCCCCAGCCCAGCACATGCTCGGCCATGATCGAACTGGCCTCTCGATTGGAATACCGGCTCAGAGTACGAAAAGGGGAAAACAAGCGCAAGGATAAAACACCCCTGTCCTTCGAACACCCTCGCTTGCTGGAACCAACCTCCCCGAGACCCGTACCCATGGACATCGGAGCGGTGAGAGCGTCCCTGACCCTCAGCGAAAGAGACCACCGGCGCACACAGGGTCTCTGTTTGTATTGTGGCAAGAAAGGCCATTTCCTGAGGGAATGCCCCGTCCGCCCAAAGAACCGCCGGCCTCAGGTGGGACAAACAGCCACCGTAACCAACACTGGACCGGTGGGAAACCTGAACGCTTGAAGGAGCAAGAAGGGGCCCCTTCGAGCTGTCATTACATCCCTTCTCTGGACGCAAACACCTCCATAGAGCCAGACCACTTCTATCTAACCGTGCTCCTCGCTATAGGTCCCAAAACCCACCATGTACGGGCCATGATTGACTCTGGAGCAACGGGCTGTTTCATGGATGACCACGAAGCCCACCGGTTGGGGATACCGCTGGTGGCGAAAGACACCCCTGAACTCGTCTATGCAGTGGACGGCAAGGAGCTGGAATCCGGCCCCATAAGGTATACCACGCCCTCCTTAAAGGTGTCCATAGGAGAAGACCATAGCGAGAGACTCGCGTTTAACATCATCCAAGCACCCCGATGCCATCTTATCCTTGGATTGCCTTGGTTACGTCGTCACGAGCCCCAGATACATTGGGCTTCCAACTCTGTAACCTTCTGCTCCCTCTTTTGCCGCACACGGTGTCAACGCCGTGAGGCCACTCCAGATTTCAACGAACCACAGGCTCACCATGTAGCTACAGCTGCAGAGAAGGACGTGGAGCTCCCTCCTTGTTACCACCACTACAAAGGAGTGTTTGATAAGCAGAAAGCCGAGGTTCTCCCTCCACATCGCGAATACGACTGTAGGATCGACCTCACCCCGGGAGCCGCTGTTCCGTGTAGCCGGGTGTACGCTCTCACGGGCCCAGAAACCAGTCATCTCCGGGACTATCTTGATACCTACCTTCGGTTGGGGTTCATTCGCCCTTCCAGATTGCCCGCAGCATCCCCCCTCTTCTTTATACCAAAGGCCAATGGGGAACTACGCTGTTGCATAGACTATCGTGCCCTCAATGCCATGACCATCAAAAATCAATACCCGCTACCTCTGATCCCGGTATTGCTGGAACAGGTGCGAGGAGCGCGAATATACACCAAGCTAGACCTCAGGGGGGCATACCACCTGGTGCGAATGCGAGAGGGGGATGAGTGGAAGACGGCTTTCAAAACAAGATTCGGCCTGTTCGAATATCTGGTAATGCCCTTCGGGCTCTGCAACGCCCCAGCCGCCTTCCAATTCTTTTTGAACGAAGTCTTGAGGGATTTTCTAGATCTCTATGTAGTGGTGTACATAGACGACATCCTCATCTTTTCATCCTCGGAAGAAGAACACGTGGGCCATGTAACATCGGTATTGCAGGCCTTAGAAAAACACCACCTGTTTTGTAAACTTACGAAATGCGAATTCCATGTCACCACGGTGGAGTTCCTTGGTGTCCTGCTTACCCCCGATGGACAAGTCATGACAGACCGCAAAGTCCAGGCGGTAACCAGATGGCCTCCGCCGAAGACAGTGAAAGAGGTCCAAAGCTTTCTTGGGTTTTCAAACTTTTATCGGCGTTTTATACACCACTTCTCTCAAATGGTGACACCACTCACAAAACTAACAAGGAAAGGCATCCCCTTCCTTTGGTCACCAGAAGCCCAGACAGCGTTCGACCAACTCAAAGACGCCTTCACCACCGCTCCCATCTTGCGCCACGCACAACCCGACCTTCCGTTCATAGTGGAAGCCGACGCATCAGATGAAGCAGTGGGAGCCATTCTTTCCCAACGCCAGCCCGACACGGGCCAACTACACCCAGTGGCCTTTATGTCCAGGAAGTTGAATCCAGCGGAACGTAATTATACCGTCTCCGAGAAGGAACTACTTGCCATCAAAGACGCATTCTTGGAATGGCGCCATTGGCTACTGGGGGCCCAACATCAGGTAACGGTGTTCACGGACCACCGCAACCTCCAGTTCCTGCGGTCAGCCCGACACCTCTCTCCCAGGCAGAAGCGATAGGTACTCTTTTTTGCGGAATACCACTTCGTGGTCACCTACCGACCAGGGACGCAAAACAAAAAGGCCGATGCCCTCTCAAGACAAACCCTTTCGCACCTTCCGTTAACAACACCAGATCAGCCCATCTTATCTCCGGAACAGGTCATCGGCAACACGCACACCGAATCCTTCCTGCAAGGAGTGAAGCGAGGGATACGGACATGTGCATGGTCCACATGGTTAAAAGGACATAGAGAATGGCGACTGCACCGTGGTCTCCCGGTAAACGGATCTCGGATACTGATTCCTACGCTCAAACTCCGCAAACTCGTCTTTTCCTGGTGTCACGACCTGCCATGTGCTGGTCATACAGGAGGCACCAAGACGCTGGAGAAAGTGATGCGTCAATTCTGGTGGCCCTCCGTTCGACCGGACGTGTTGCAGTGGGTGAAGGAATGTGCTGTTTGCGCCCAGATGAAGAGCGACCACCAAAAGCCCCAAGGTCTTCTGATGCCACTACCCACTCCTCTGAACCCCTGGGAACGCATATCCATAGACTTTGTGGTAGGGCTGCCGAAAGATCAAGGGTGCACAGCCATCATTGTCGTCGTCGACTATCTGACGAAGATGGGACATTTTATAGCCTGCAAGCAAGTGCCCACAGCGGGAGCGTTAGCGAAACTCCTCTTGCAACACGTGGTGAGACTTCATGGATTACCGACGGGGATTGTTTCAGACAGAGGGTCGCAGTTTACTGCACGGTTTTGGAAGGTGTGGTGTGAAGCGCTGGGTATTCACTCCTCCCTCTCTACGAGCTTCCACCCACAGACAGACGGACAAACGGAGAGATTGAATCAGACGCTCAAGCAGTACCTGCGATGCTACGTTGACCAAGCCGCAGACACCTGGGTGGACTTACTTTGGGTGGCTGAGGTGGCATACAACAACGCACAACACTCCTCAACCCAGCAGTCTCCGTTCTTTCTCGCCACGGGGTTCCATCCACGCTTTCTCCCCTTCTTTCTCCCGCGAGACAACAGCTGCCTTCCTGATCTCCAGAGCCGGCTTCATTCCATACGCTCGGCCCTGAAAAAGGCCCGGTCCCATCTCCTGTTAGCCAAGGCCCGATACAAAGCGCAGGCGGATAAACACCGCAGACCCCCGCCGGTGTATCACAAGGGGGACAGAGTGTGGCTGTCCACTAAGAACCTCCGATTTCGAAAACCCAGTGTTTTCAATCCGAAATACATAGGACCCTACCCGGTGGTTAAACACATCAACCCCGTAGCGGTGCAACTACGCCTCCTACCGCACATGCACATTCACCCGGTGTTCCACGTCTCTCTCCTCAAACCCTCGCGCTGTCTGGCGCGGAGGGCTCCTGCTCCGGTGTGGATCAACCATGATCGTGAGTACGTGGTTCGCCGAGTTTTGGACTCCAAACTGTTGAGGGGGAAGTTATGGTACCTCTTGTCCTGGAAGGGGTACGGTCCTGAAGAAGACTCTTGGGAGCCCGCCTCAGCGGTGCATGCCGACCGCCTGGTGGCTGCCTTTCACCGTCGCTGTCCAACCAAGCCCGGGGGCCCGGGGGCGGCGGTGACGGGGTAAAGGGGGATGTGCTGTCACGATCCGAGCGCACCGACCCCGCCACAGCGGGCCCGGAAGAACTACAGGTCCCAGAGGCAACGCGGCCACCCGATCACGTAATCTCCTGTCGGCCTATAAAAGACCGCAAACATCCCGGGGGCGTTGCCTATGATTCCTACATTCATCTACGGCTCCCCGGCTGCCGACCTACGCGGTTCCCAGCCCGCACTCCTCTACAGAGTTCCTGAGCTCCCCGCGGCCCTTGCAGCCTTTGCCCTCCAGTGCCGACGACATCTCGACGCCTTCGTGGAGAGGTGTGCGTCTCCGGTTCTATCTTCAACCCTTGTAGACGCCCCTCTTCCGAATCCACACTCCGCCGTTACCTTAACGGCTAACAACCAGACGGACTCCCCGTTCTACCTCTACGCCCACGGATTTCCGGGCTTGTCAACTCCTCAGAGTGCGCTCCTCTACTCACGGCAGAATCGTGAGTATGTGAGTAGCAGCGCGAACATCTCTATCGGGAAATACCCGCAACTCCTTCTGGTTACTTTTGTTTACTGTTTGTCCACCCCTCTCAACCAACGAGTGAAAACCGAGCTTTCGCCCCACTTCCTTCCTCCTTGGGAAAAGTGAGGAGGAGAGAACCTTCCTGGCTGGCGCTCCTCCGCTCACGGAGTTCCGAGCGTGGAAGTGGTAGCGCCACTCGGTTCCCAGTATCTTCTGGTTGAAGGGACCCTCGAGACTTCCGCCTACAGCACGAAGGTACCGGGGTTATTCCACTATTCAAGAGCCGTCGGGAAGGGTGCGGGGTTCCACGTTCCTCTTCTCACTCTGTGCATCTTCTCTTCTAGGTCTCGCTTTCCCGGCTGTTCCTGTCCCGTTTTCCCTCGCTCACCCGTCCCCCTAGTCCGCGTGTCTCATACATACTCCGGGCTGGGGACGGATGGGAGGGGGGCCTTATTTAGCATCAGTGCCATCCCGAGGAGGAGCTCGCAGATACCCGTGACAGAAAGACACTGATTTACAGTCTGGTAATGTTGAATACAGAAATCTCTCAGTGTCTACATTGGTGCTACATGTATACATGCAATTTTCACAATAATGTTCCCATTTGTAAGAAAAGCCAAAATTATTTTCTATTTCTACACCTTCATTTTCAAAACTTGTAAGCATATACATTAAAAATTCCTGAGCATCTTGTTGGATATTTTGTGTAAATTGTGTAGAACCAGAACACACATCCAAAAGATTACGAACATCTGAAACAGATTGTATTTTACTTCTATCTGTTGTCAATGTTTCATAAACAGAATGCAACAGAGAACAAAATATTTTTCCCGATTCTGCATAATTTGTGCTTGCAAACCTTCCAGATAAAAAACAACATTGACCAATACATTAGCATAGCAGTTGACACCAGAACTATTTTCAAACTGATAACCAACAATCTCTTCAACCATGTCCAATTTCTTTTTACCTGCAATCACAACATTATCTTCTTCTTTTCTTTTCTTGATACCTTCAGAACAGATATTCTCTAACCTTCTTTTTCGACCAACCATACGCTTTTCAAATACAGGAAATTGACCTAAATTTGGAGCATACACCCTTCTTAACCTATTATACTCTTTTACACGGTTTGCATCTGCAGTAACTTTTGTCTCATCAAAATCAATCAAAAACAAACCAGATAATGTTCTGACTCGCGACAAAGCAACATATGCCATACCCTCTTTAAATACAGTAGATCCAATGTTCACCAATGCACTGTCTACACTTAATCCTTGAGATTTATGAATAGTCCCTGCATATGCCAGAGAAAATGGAAATTGTTTCCTACGGACATATAAATCTTTAACAAGCAAAAAACGAACTGAACATCAACCAATTTCTTTAACTTCATCAATCTGATCAAATTTAATTTTTAAAAATTCAATTCCTTCTTTTTTCTGATAATTCACAAAATCCACCACTTTGCCCATTGCACCATTAACTAAACCTTTCTCTACATCCAAATTACGCCTTAAAATTACCCGACAGTTTACACACACATACAGTGTCTTTTCCAAACCAGTAGTTTTAGATATTTTTTTTTCTTAACAATCTAGTTTTGATCTCAACTTACCCGTCAAAATAATAGTGATTCCTTCATGTAGTATTTTATTGATGGCTTCCATTTTTACAATTTCTTCATTTTCCAATTTTAATAATTCTTCATTGAATATTGAACACTCACGCAGTGTCGGCATTAAGCAAATCACTGACTTATTTTTAGCAATTTCCATGTACACTTTTGCAGCAACTACATTTTCATTTGGAAAGACATTGCAAAGTAATCGACTCTCCAAAGCTTCTTTCCCTTTTTATGAAAGAATTCCAATTCTTATATCTTGAAGAATACTTCCATATTCAGCATCATTTGCCTGTCGCATATTCTTTATTAGTTCTTTGTATTCAAAATTACACCAAATGTTCACATTACCAACACTGCCAAGAGACTTTCTGGTATCTTCATGGGCAAGTGCTTTAAATACCGGTTGTCCTTTTACCGGTGTCAGTTGCAGTAGATCTCCAAAAACTATGACGTGTTTTCCTCCAAATAACACGTCATACTCTGTTTTAAGAATTTGCTGCATTCTTAAATGCACAAAGGCAAGCATCAAGTTTGAAACCATGCTCACCTCATCAATAATGAGAAGTTTCATTTTCTTCAGCACTCTTGAAACTTCACAGCAAGCTTCTCCAGATAGCTTGTGGTATTCCAATTTGTTCTCATGCTCTACTGGCAGCATTAGTAAACGATGTAAAGTAATTCCTTTAATGTTATGTGCTGCCAACCCAGTTGGGGCAGTGACAACACAAGATAAATGCGACTCAGTTGTTTTTTGCAGATAACTTGTAATTACTATAATTAAGAAACTCTTTCCTGTTCCAGCTTGACCACTCACATACATTCGGATAGGTTGAAATGATGTACATGAGCACACTCTCTTTTCATGAAGTAATCCATGGTCAATCTGCTCTTTCACTTGCTGATATATTTGTTTCTGTTCAACATTTAGTTGCTCTTCCAAGTTTCCTAACTGTATTGCATCTTCTTGTGCTTGATACATTGCTGTTTCCACCTCATTCATTGCAATTGCTGCTTCATTTTCAACAATTGGTTGTCCTAGTGGATCTTGACTGAACGTTGACTGTCTTGAGAACAGTCTCTAGCAATCTCAGCTGCAATTGTAGCTTCTTGATCAATTTCATCATTCAACATTTTCACATAATTTGCGAAAGCACTGCATTGTATGCTATCTTTACAAGCATTAAATGAATCTTCATAGCTGGGAAAATCTCCAAGTAATTCCAGTTCAGAACGCCATGGTTTGAACATTTGCAAAAGGGCTAATTAGTAAAATTCCCTTTTGTCAGCAGTGTCGCAACTCAGTTTTCTGTGATTAATTAAATTTCCTTTCCTTTGTTTAACCAGACATCCTTCAGAACCAATCACTCCATATTTTCCATCGTTGATGTTCTCTGTAATATTCCGTTTAAAAGTGTAGTTTTGCAGCACTTCATAGAGACACATGTTCTCAAGATGATGACTTCTCTTTGGATAGTATGTGTCCAACATATTGGTTTTCAAAATATCTGTACTTTCAGGGTCATTTTCTTCTAAATATTCAATTTCTTGAACAGATTTCAGTACCCGATTTCGCATTCCTGCAAGACCTAGACTCACCCAAATGATTCTTCTACTTTTGGAATATAGACTTGCAGATGATAACCGATCTGAACATTCACATGCTCCAATTTCACGATGTGATAACATCTTCAAACTGAAACTGTATATTCTTACTTAGAGTCTTCTCGTGAGAAATCTCTTCCCACATTTCTTTCAATTCAGTCTTTTCTGATTTAGTAATGTAAGACGTT
This sequence comes from Triturus cristatus, assembly GCF_964204655.1. NCBI lineage: Eukaryota > Metazoa > Chordata > Amphibia > Caudata > Salamandridae > Triturus > Triturus cristatus. Next base: position 639,130,876 of record NC_140580.1, on the reverse strand, counting down.
ACATATCGAGCAACAGCAATGGAATTGTCCGCAACATACTGAATATCCATGTTAGCGTTCCACATGGATAAAATAACTGGATTGTAGTCATTTATGTATTTTGATTCTTCGCTTCTTCTTAAGTTGTAGGTGTTTTTCGGAGACTTTCTTGTGATGGTATGTCGTACAGCTGACATAAAACTGTTCACTCTTCCTTTGGCTAATTCAGGACGTGGAAATCCAAAACGACATTTGGTATAGAACTTATCCTTTGACTTGTATTTTCGTCGACAGTATTTTCCACACCTATGGCTTTGAAATCGTAAGACTTGTTGTTTTAAGTTTTTCTCTTCTCTGCTATTTGGAAGAGCACATGTAGCATAATCTTCAATGAAAGACAAAACAGTTTCATCTGAATCTGTTCCATATTTGGGGGCGTCCTTGACCCATAACAACATATGTATGTGAGTAGCACCTCTTGCTTGATACTCCTTTCTCCAAAAGAAATCCACAACTTCTCCAAGAGGAGGATTCCTTTTATTGCAGATGAAAGACATCATACCTTCAAATCTATGATTGAAATATCTGCATACATTGACAGGATTCAAGGAGCACAATTCTCCAGGTGTCTTGTATTCAATATTTTTTATATAAGAATTAGCCTCTCGAAGAAATTCAAGTAAATCATCCCAAGCATACTCAGCACAGCTTAGTGTAACAAACCATGTAGGAGTTCCCAAGTTCCGTAGCATGCATTTCAGTTCTCCATGTCGACGGTACCAATATTCATTAGTCCCATGCTGACATGCCATCAGATTAATCAACTGAGATTCTAAATGATCATCTCTCTGATGCACTTTATCCATAAAATCCTTTGCAGTTACATTTTGAAGATGCATTCCAGTTTTTAAAATGTGATTTACTGCATATGAAAGTCCAGACAAGTCACTTTTAAACAGAAGATGAAACATATAAGGGATACATTGTCAAAATCTTGGATCTTCTGCATATAATCTTGTTGTCCAATATTCAGATGCAGGAATCTGCACAGGACGTTCATCATATCGTCCACCTTTTCCTGTTGGAAACAACTGCGGGAAACAACGAGCCTCCAAGCTCTCTTCCCATACACTCATGGGACTTCCTGTTGCTTTTTTCATTTGAAACAACTTAATTGTATTCCCCATCACCTCTTTGGAATGAAGTGGATGTACACTGTAATGTTCATAGATCTCTTCACATCTGGACATGTCCACTTTTTCAATTTGTCCACTTAATGTTTCACTATCTTGTGCTAAATCTATTTCTTCTTCTCCAACAAACACATTTCTATAGTACTCATTATATTTTAACAGATACAGTGATGCCTTTTGAACTTTTCTAACATCCACTAACTCTTGCCAGATTTTCTTATTCTTAGTAGGAACACCATTAACTAGAATGACTAGTGGCTCATTTTCTGCATGATCTACACCAATAGTTTCAACATTTTTCCTTAAATCTAATGGTAAATACACAACTCTTCCTTTCAATCCTCTTTGCAACTCTGATGGAGGTAATTTACTTGTTTTGGGCTCCATACGAACAATAGCCTGAAACGGGTGAACACATTGTATCAGAATAGACTCATACGTATTTAAATCTATCAGCTCTGGAGGAATAGCAACCAACTCTAGATTATTATGAACAGCTCTAGCAGGCATTTTATTCTCATCTAATTTATTATAACAATATTTGCAAATACGCTGCTCACATCCCAAATCAAAACAATCCTCTACCAACAAATAAGTTGCAAATTCCATCCACTTATCATTATCTTCTATTTCACTTTTTAAATACAGATTGACACCCCTAGTCTGATTTTTATAGTGACTTCGCCGACAACAAATACAAGAAACATTTGGTCTTTCACCTGAAATTACCTTAAACTTTGTGATTTCATCCTCAAATTTTTCTGTAATTACAGGTTCTACATTGTCTTCAACATTTTGTTCTACTAATGTGTCAGTTTCTTCACTCTCTTGCTGAGGTCCAAAGTAACAAAACTCAATATCCTCACAGACCAGCTACACATCTGAAACTGACCCACGTAAAAGAGCACTGTTCAACTCACTTAACTTTAGTGCTGGACTTTTTGCATAATACAACCTTCTCACTAACTTCCGCATTTGAGTATGATGTACTGCCAGCATTCTGAAATGGTGAAAAACACTTTCACAAACTTTCCTAGAAAGACAAGCCAGAGAACGACCTTGCAAACCAGTATGTTTTCTCACTCTGCAAGGGTCTAGTCCTTGCAACAGCTTAATCTTTTGTTTTACACTTTTTTTTAGTATAGACTCGTAAAAAACGACATCATTTTTCAATAGATTCCTGTCGTACACTACAAACACTACTGCAATCCGAAGTGTACACAGGGTTTTTAGCACGTCTCCCTAAAACTTCATCAGCTATCACTTCTTCTGCATTTCTTTCAACCATTTTCTCTTTCTCCATTGGACAATCATCACTAACCTCATAACCTCTACCACTCGTGTCAACTGCATACAATAATTTTTCACTTAGTGAATAACTCTCTTCATTAAAAAAAGGCTCTGAACTAGAACTGTGTTTCCATTCTCCCAAAAAAAATCACAACATTTTTTTTAATTAATAACTCTTTTCCTCCTACTTTTGGCCTTCATTACATATATTGGTTTATCTAGTGATCGAATTCTGTTTAACAGTAAAATAAACAGTTTCCTTTTAACTTCAAAAGCCTTTTCCACAATGCTTTCAATATGCTTCTTCTTTTTTATAAAATAAAGCTCTCTTTTTATATTTCTTCACATCTTTCAGCAAATTATGCACTACTCTCTTGTAAAATATTTTTTTGCGTAATTCCTTATACTGATTTTGTCTTCTTTTACCATACTTTATCTCCTTTGACTGAACATTTGCTTTTTTACTTTTCCTCTTATTTTGATTTTTTTTCTTACTTAAAAATTCTCTGAAGTTGCAGCATTCTCTACATTCTGTTTGCTCCTACAAACATTTTTAATAAATTGCTTCGTGATCTTACCAGAAAATGTTATCTTTTTAGCCACATTATCTTGTTCATTCAATACTTGTGGTTGATGTTTCTTCAGATAATCCTCCTGTCTCTGTTCTTTTCTTTTTCTTTTTTTTTCTGGCATAATTTCTCGATTTTAACGTTGAAAAACAGTATCTGCAAAAAAGAATCACAAATAAATGTATATTAATATCTTTCAAATTTACAGTATTCCATTACTGTACAAACACATTTTATATAAAAACAGACTAAGAAACTATAGCCCTGACCCACAAGTGTGACGATGGTTAAAACGCTACATACATAGTGCATACTACTTTGAAGCAGTTCATGCCCTAAAGCCTACCTCACTAAAAGACTACATGCTAAGTGACTGAATGATTACAGTACTAAAAGGGGACACACTGGGTGAGTAACAGGGTGTTTGCTAGAAGTATATGAATACTAACTGGGGAATTGAAGGTGCGAAAGAAAACTGTGTAGCTGATTAGAGAACTGAATGCATACTGGATAGGCATTTAAAGCAGTCCATGTGCTAAGGCCCGGCTCACTGCATAAGTACTTGGGTACTGACTGAATGATTAGACTACAGCAAGGAGACTGCCTGGATGAATTTATAAGTGGTAGGATTTTCGCACAGGGAATGGATTAGTACTTGGTACTGAATGGTTCACTAGAAGAGTGCAAAGGGAGTGACAGGATGTTTGCTGGACTATATGGATACTGACTAGGGAATTGAAAGTGTAAAAGACAAGTCTGTAGGTGGTTAGAAGACTGCATGCATAGTGCATAGGGGTTTGAAGCAGCCCATGTGCTAAGGCCTGGCTCAGTGCAAGAATACTTAGACAGTGACTGAATCATTAGAGTACTGTAAAGAGAGTGTCTTAGTGAATTTATAAGTTTTGGGGTTTTGGCACAGTGAATGGATTACTACATGGTGCTGAATGGGTCACTAGAAGACTTCAAAGGGAGTGACAGGGTGTTTCCTAGGAGTGTATGGATACTGGCTAGGGAATTGAAGGTGTGAAAACAACTGTGCAGGTGGTTAGACAACTACATGCATACTGCATAGACATTTGAAGCAGTCTATTTGGTAATGAATGGTTCACAACATAAGTACTTAGAAACTGACTAAATCATCAGACTACTTCTAGAACAGTGCCTGGGTAAAAATTTTAAATCTTCAGTTATGGTGCAGTGAAGACAATACTACATGGTACTGCACTTTAGTGTCAAAGCATGACTCATTTTATCAATGCATAAGCAAACACTGGCTTCTAATGCTACTAAAACTTGACAACATGACAGGTTTTAAAACAGTTATCTGTCATCAAATACACAATGTTACCAAACGCTTCTCTCACAGTGGTTCCCAAATGCACACAGACTCACAGTGTGATTCTAGATAAGCACCACTATCCTTTAGGAGTTTACCAAAACTCATTCACTACAGTGGAAGTGGTAAGGGAACTGCACACAATCTACATATTTCACGACTACACTTTACTGTCAATACCTAACTCATTTAATGAAAGCATGAGCCATAACTGTCTCCTAATGCTACTAAAACTTCACAACATGACATGTTTTAAAACAGTTATCTGTCAGCAAATACACAATGTTACCAAACGCTTCTCTCACAGTGGTTCCCAAATGTACACAGACTCACAGTGTGATTCTAGACAAGCACCACTATCCCTAGGACTTTACCAAAACTCATTCACTACAGTGGAAGAGGTAAGGGAACTGCACACAATCTACATATTTCCCGACTGCACTTTAGTGTCAATGCCTGACTCATTTAATCAACACATAAGCAAAGACTGGCTTCTAATGCTACTAAAACTTCACAACATGACATGTTATAAAACAGTTATCTGTCAGCAAATACACGATGCTACCAAACGCTTCTCTCACAGTGGTTCCCAAATGTACACAGACTCACAGTGTGATTCTAGACAAGCACCACTATCCCTAGGAGTTTACCAAAACTCATTCACTACAGTGGAAGAGGTAAGGGAACTGCACACAATCTACATATTTCACGACTGCACTTTACTGTCAATACCTGACTCATTTAATGAAAGCATAAGCCATAACTGTCTTCTAATGCTACTAAAACTTGAGAACATGACATGTTTTAAAACAGTTATCTGTCAGCAAATACACGATGCTACCAAACGCTTCTCTCACAGTGGTTCCCAAATTTACACAGACTCATAGTGTGATTCTAGACAAGCACCACTATCCCTAGGACTTTACCAAAACTCATTCACTACAGTGGAAGAGGTAAGGGAACTGCACACAATCTACATATTTCCCGACTGCACTTTAGTGTCAATGCCTGACTCATTTAATCAACACATAAGCAAAGACTGGCTTCTAATGCTACTAAAACTTGACAACATGACAGGTTTTAAAACAGTTATCTGTCAGCAAATACACGATGTTACTAAACGCTTCTCTCACAGTGGTTGCCAAATGCACACAGACTCACAGTGTCATTCTAGACAAGCACCACTATCCCTAGGAGTTTACCAAAACTCATTCACTACACTGGAAGTGGTAAGGGAACTGCACACAATCTACATATTTCACGACTACACTTTACTGTCAATACCTAACTCATTTAATGAAAGCATAAGCCATAACTGTTTTCTAATGCTACTAAAACTTCCCAACATGACATGTTTTAAAACAGTTATCTGTCAGCAAATACACGATGTTACCAAACGCTTCTCTCACAGTGGTTCCCAAATGTACACAGACTCACAGTGTGATTCTAGACAAGCACCACTATCCCTAGGAGTTTACCAAAACTCATTCACTACAGTGGAAGAGGTAAGGGAACTGCACACAATCTACATATTTCACAACTGCACTTTATTGTCAATGCCTGACTCTTTTAATCAACGCATAAGCAAAGACTGGCTTCTAATGCTACAAAAACTTGACAACATGACAGGTTTTAAAACAGTTATTTTTCAGCAAATAAACAATGTTACCATATGCTTCTCTCACATTGGTTCCAAAATGCACACAGACTCACAGTGTGATTCTAGACAACAACCACTATCCCTACGAGTTTACCAAACCCTATTTACTACTATGGAAGTGGTAAGAGAACTGCACACAATGTGCATATTTCAAAAGTGCACTTTTGTATCATTGCCTGACTCATTTAATCAACGCATAAGCAAAGACTGGCTTCTAATGCTACTAAAACTTGACAACATGACAGGTTTTAAAGGAGTTATCTGTCAGCAAATACAAGATATTACTAAATGCTTCTCTCACAGTGGTTCCCAAATGCACACAGGCTCTCTGTGTGATTCTAGACAAACAACACTATCCCTTGCACTATACCAAAACACATTTCTTCATCTACAAGGAGAGTACTCATTTTACTGCAGAAACATAACTCATTTCACAAATTCATAAACAATGACTGGTTTCTAATTCTACCAAAATATAAAAACTGCATAGTTATCTGCCTACAAACACATGAAAAAAACAAATCCTTATCACAAAATGGTTTCTACATGCACACACACTGTCAATAAGATTGTAGAGAAAAAAAAGTACTCCCTACACTTTAGCAGGAGAAATACATTAGTCTGATTAAAATAAAAATAGTCTACATACATCCCCTCACAATTAAATAACTCACCTTTCAAGATGTTTTGTAGATTAAGAAGTATATCAGTCACACACCAGATATCAGTCACACACCAGATTTTCTTATACAGAATCTCTGCACTGTGCACCTGTCAGCAGAACCAAAGAATGGCAAAGTTTCCCTCTCATTTTCCACACACATACATGTAAACATCAAATCACATTCCTTCCCACATAAATTCAAAAGCAAACACACATTTCTATTGGTTAAACATTTCAACCCTTTCCAAATGTCATAAACTTCAACCCTTCCCCCAATCTGCCTTCTGCCCATTACCATGGAAACAGGTCATGGAACACTGTACTGAGCACACAGGTCACAAGTTCAGCACACACAATGTTGCTAATCAAAACAGCAAGTGTGCTTGACTTCTCAACATATCAGCTAATCATATATAATGTTCCTTACAATCAGTTTTTGTTAACCAGTAAGAATCATGCGTTTAAAAAACAGAAATATGCACCCTACCTTTCAGTGTAGAAGGTTGTTAAACAACCAATGATTTCTTGTCTTTTTTCAAAATTGCATCTTAGCCACCATTTTAGAAACATCTTACTTTCCAAACTGCCATTTCATTTACAGAGACAATCAGAGTGCCTCCAGACCTCCTTACAAGATGCTTACAGTGTGGATTGTGGGACACAGCTACATTTTCTGGAGCCAAAGGTATGCAGAAAACAAAGGCATTCACAAAGACCTAGGTTTGCCAAATGTAGACATTAAATGGATTGGACAGAGAGGGTTAAAGTGGCACCAATTGATGCCATTGGTGAAATCCTTCATGCAAATCCAACACCCTGACCTCATAATAGTGCACTGTGGTGGCAATGACCTAGGCACTTTGACTGGGGTAGGTCTGGAAATGCTTATGAAGGACACCTTTGCAGAACTGATTTCAATTTTCCCTAAAACTGCCTTTGTGTACTTTAACATATGCCAAAGGCAGAAATTGAACTGGTCCGATCATTTTTGTCCACAGATTGAGAAAGCTAGGAAACACGTGAATAAATCTGTTTCTGCTTTTCTCCGAGACTACAGAATGGGGTCCATTTACAATAACAATCTGCGCTTTCATATGCAAGAGATGTATAGGAGAGATGGAGTACACTTTACTGATGAAGGAAACAGAGTCTTCCTCAACAACTTTAGACTCTGCATAGGTACTTACTTATAAGTACCAAAAACTCTCAATGAACACAACGGCTCTTTTTAGAGCCACTCAAGAACAAAACACTTAAGCTTAATCTTTATCTCCCAACAATTTCATTTTTTTCCCTTGGATCCGCGAACCCACCGCGAGAGGATCCGTGCATCCAACGCGATAGGATGCGCGTACCATGCGTGCATTTTGTCGTTTAAAAAAAAAAAAAAAGGGGGCCCCAGGGGGTCCTTCTGGGACCCCCTAAGCACCTCTAGAGGGTCAGAGTATTTCCACTCTGCCCCTTTTTTATGTTTTACACACTTATTCCCTTTGCTTCTTCAGCCTCGCTTCTACCGAGGCAGAAAATGGCCACCAACAGTTCCTGGTTTCGAATGTAGAGAGACACTCGACAGCCAATTAGCATTCAGCGCACGATCAGGAGGGTGCGCGCTCGCTTCGGGGAGGGTGCGCGTATGGTGCGGGTAGGGTCCGCAGATCCTTCCCGGCCATAGATATCACTAACTTTTTTACCTTAATTTTCTCAGGAACTACTGAACAGATTCACACCATTTATGCAAAAGTCACGAGTCTGTACTGAGGACTACCTCTTTGCCAAATTTGGTGTCATTCCGTTCAGCGGTTCGGGCTGTAGCTGCGACAACAGATCCTATGGGAAATTGCATGAGGAAAACGCGTTTTGGGACCCCCCTTTTTTCTCGGCCCCCGCTTGACGAATCACCACGAAACTTTCAGGGTAGGAGCGGAGCGGAGCTGGCCAAATGCTTAAAAAATTTCGCGAGGATTCGTCAACCGGCGCCAGACTTATTGGGAATAGAATGCTGCAGATTTCCTATGGAAAATAGGTCCTAACTATAACTATCTACTGGCGACCGCCAGAAGATAATATATATATATATATATATATATTTATATATATATATATATATATATATATATATATATATATATATCCTTTCAAGATTCTCCCAGCTTTAGAGGCGCACTCCACAAGGAACAGTTCATCCGAACTTTATTTCACAACAGACAGAATTACCAGCCTGATAACTTAATGTCCTCGACGCATTTCGATGCTTCCAGCATCTTAGTCATGAGGTGGGTGATATGGAATTTCAGAGACGGATTGCCGCTTATTTTCCCAGCATGCCTTCTCCAGTGAAATGCATGTTGGTAGTGGCAGTCCCAATTGCTCCCCTTCGGTGGGGTCCGTTATTCCAAACACAGTTGTTGTCCCAATTTTTCATTCCAATGTTTTTCTACCCTCCAGTGGGTCTCAGGTTGGTAGTTTTACCTTTAATCCTTTATGTTCCTCGCGCTGGATACAGGATGCACGTTATACATCCACACAGACCTTCAAATGGTGTAGGCGGCGGTGCGAACCTCCCACGGTCGGAGCTACCGTGTAGAAACATCCTTTCAAGATTCCCCCAGCTTTAGAGGCGCACTCCACAAGGAACAGTTCATCCGAACTTTGTTTCACAACAGACAGAATTACCAGCCTGATAACTTAATGTCCTCGACGCGTTTCGATGCTTCCAGCATCTTAGTCATGAGGTGGGTGATATGGAATTTCAGAGACGGATTGCCGCTTATTTTCCCAGCATGCCTTCTCCAGTGAAATGCATGTTGGTAGTGGCAGTCCCAATTGCTCCCCTTCAGTGGGGTCCGTTATTCCAAACACAGTTGTACGCGTACGGTAAGCTTACGGTAAGCGTACCGTAAGCTGGCTCAGATATATATATTGATTTAAAGGCTATTTTCTCAGAATCTACTTAACAGATTTACACCAAACCTACAAAAGGCACTTCCTTGACCTGAGGACTACCTCTCTGCCAAATTTCTAGTAATTCTGTTCAGCCGTTCGGGCTGTAGCCCTGTCTAAAGGTCATGCATGGGAAAAACGCGTTTTGGGACCCCCCTTTTATCTCAGCCCCCGCTTGACGAATCCCCCCGACACTTTCAGGGTAGGAGCGGAGCGTAGCGCCCCACCTATTTTGAGAAATTCGCGAGGATTCGTCGACCGGTGCCAAAGTTATTCAAAATAGAATGTTGCGGATTTCCTATGGAAACAGGGTCCTAACTATAACTACCTACTGGCGACCGCCAGTAGGTAATATATATATATATATATATATATATATATATATATATATATACACACACATATATATATATATATATATATATGTGTATATATATATATATATATATATATATACACACACATATATATATATATATATATATATATATATATATGTGTATATATATATATATATATATATATATATATATATATATATATTACCTACTGGCGGTCGCCAGTAGGTAGTTATAGTTAGGACCCCTTTTCCATAGGAAATCCGCAACATTCTATTTTGAATAACTTTGGCGCCGCTCGACGAATCCTCGCGAATTTCTCAAAATAGGTGGGGCGCTACGCTCCGCTCCTACCCTGAAAGTCTCGGGAGGATTCGTCAAGCGGGGGCTGAGATAAAAGGGGGGTCCCAAAACGCGTTTTTCCCATGCATTTTTCCATAGGACCTTTAGACAGGGCTACAGCCCGAACGGCTGAACAGAATTACTTGAAATTTGGCAGAGAGGTAGTCCTCAGGTCAAGGAAGTGCCTTTTGTAGGTTTGGTGTAAATCTGTTCAGTAGATTCTGAGAAAATAGCCTTTAAATCAATATATATATCTGAGCCAGCTTACGGTACGCTTACCGTAAGCTTACCGTACGCGTACGGTGACGTGCGCGAGCGCGATTCTGATTGGCTCTTAGATCTTAGTAAACATTCGAATCGGCCGAAACCAGGAAGCGGCGGCCGCCATTTTCTCTCTCGCACTGAGAGTTAGCTTGTTAAATTAAACCAATACACATGTAAAGGAGCTGTTTTGACAGCTCACACACACATAGCCATGATGAGGGAGTCCCCCTAGACCCCCCAAGGCCAAAAATGCCATTTTTATTTTTTCGCTAATTTCGCCGATTACGCTTACCGTACGCGTACGGTAAAAAATTTACAAAAAAAAACACTATCCACACTCTCCCCACCCCCTGTGCTTTTGGTGGCCGCAGGCCACCAAATGTGCAGGGCATATCAGTGCTGGGAAAAACCACAATATTTTTAACAAAAATCATAAAAGAAAAAATTATCCACACTCTCTCCACCCCGTGTGCAAATGGTGCCCAAAGGGCACCATTTGTGCATGGCTTATAAGCACCGTAAGCACAGTAAGCACCGCGTGCTTACTGTGCGCGCACGGTGCGCAAAGCGCACCGTGCGCGCACGGAACAAACTGCGTTAAGTGGGCGCGCACGCCACGAATGGCGTAAAGTAACTTAGCATTTAAAAAACCGTACAAATTCACTGAAAAAACCATAGGTTTCACACACGTTATAGTTAGGAATTAGCATTTAAAAAACCTTGCAAATTCACTGAAAAAATCATAGGTTTCACACATGTTATAGTTAGCGGAAATTTTACTGATAAAAAACCAGTGAAATTCCCCCGATATAGTTAGTGCAGGCAACTATAACTCACGCGACCGCAATCTTCTGCTGATGACATATGTGTCTTTATGAAAAAAAAATATTTGTAATATATGTATAGCTAAAAATGTATGGAAGAAGACATGGGCAAATAAGTGTCTAAATACAGTATTAGCATCAGCAGAGGATTGCGGTCGCGTGAGTTATAGTTGCCTGCACTAACTATAACGGGAGAATTTCACTGGTTTTTTATCAGTAAAATTTCCGCTAACTATAACATGTGTGAAACCTATGGTTTTTTCAGTGAATATATATATATATATATAAATATATATATATTATCTACTGGCGGTCGCCAGTAGATAGTTATAGTTACAACCTAGTTTCCATAGGAAATCTCAAAATTCTATTTTGAATAACTTTGGCGCCGGTTGACGAATCCCAGCGAAATTTTCAAAACTAATGGGGCGCTCCGTTCAGCTCCTACCCTGAAAGTCTCGGGGTGATTCGTCAAGCGGGGGCCAAGAAAAAGGAGGGGTCCCAAAACGCGTTTTCCCCATGCATTTTCCCATAGGACCTTTAGTCGCAGGTACAGCCCGAACGGCTGAACAGAATTACGTGAAATTTGGCAGAGAGGTAGCCAAAAGGTCAAGGAAGTGCCTTTTGCAGGTCTGGTGTAAATCTGTTCAGAATTTCCTGAGAAAATAGCATTTACAAGCATATCAATATCTATACGCGCGCACGGTGCGCGCACGGTGAAAAACCTGAAAATAAAATAAATTAATAAATACATAACTTAGCATTTAAAAAACCGTACAAATTCACTGAAAAAACCATAGGTTTCACACACGTTATAGTTACGAATTAGCAGTTAAAAAACCTTGCAAATTCACTTAAAAAACCATAGGTTTCACACATGTTATAGTTAGCTGGACATTTCACTCATAAAAAACCAATGAAATTCCCCCGTTATAGTTAGTGCAGGCAACTATAACTCACGCGACCGCAATCCTTTGCTGATGACGTCAGATATTACATCACTGATGACATATGTGTCTTTATGAAAAATAAATATTTGTAATATATGTATAGCTAAAGATTAATGGAAGAAGACATGGGTAAATAAGTGTCTAAATACAGTGATGTAATATCTGACCTCATCAGCAGAGGATTGCGGTCGCGTGAGTTATAGTTGCCTGCACTAACTATAACGGGGGAATTTCATTGGTTTTTTACGAGTGAAATGTCCAGCTAACTATAACATGTGTGAAACCTATGGTTTTTTAAGTGAATATATATATATATATATATTTGCTTTTATCTTTTTTGAGGAACCCCCACCCCCTTTATGAATTTAGTTCTAACCTTCCTTTGCCACTACCCACCCCAAACCCTAAAATTACCTATAGCTCCCTTTACCACCACCCACCCCAACCCCTAAAATTACCCTCAGCATATCTTCAAGAAATAATAAAACTCAAAGTGTTAAAACGCCACTGGGCAAGACTCCGGAATTTGTGGCTTTACTGGCCACCGAGATTGACATCATATCGCTGTCACCTCAGTCTACTCCTCTACCTCCTCTAACTCCTCCACCCCCTTTTAGTTCAGAGTTGGTTTCCTTAATCAATGAAACTGATGGGTGAGGACAAGTTGAAGATAGTTTTCTATCATGTCCCAAGGTCCAGCTTATATGCAGATTGAGGTCGAACTTGGTGCCAAATGCATGATTTCCTGCAGTGGCGGAGCCTTTACTGTGCCAATCAAAATTCTGCTCAAACTTAAGACACATGGAATTCTTTTTATTAATAAGAATTGTGTAATCAGACATATGGCACGGGGTATTTCCAACCATTCTCCTGTATGGGCTGAATTGGTCCTGGATGATAAAATGGTAGGGAGGATTGCACTTATCAACCCCTGGTACCTTCGAAATCCCGTACTTAAAAAAGCACTCTTACGTGCTATAGATAACTATTTCCTGGAAAACTATGGATCGGTACGCTCATCTCAAACCATATGGGAAGCATTCAAAACAGTAATAATGGGGCAGGCACTCACTAACTGCAGGAGCGTGTAAGGAAAGATTGAAGGATTTAGTTCACTTCGAAAACTAAGTCCTCCGGCTGGAAGAGGAGATTGGGGAGGAGGTAACGCAGGGGAGACTGCATACCATGAAGCTTAAAAGGAATGAATACAAATCTGTAGCTACCGACATGGCTAAAACATTAGGGAGGGATAAAGACAGTAGATTGTATGATTTGGGGGATAAGGCCGGGATGTTGCTTGCCTGGTTGGACAAGAAAGAACTAGCAAATAGACTTGTTCCAGTGCTCATAGATGATTTGGGTCGGGAAATAACAGATCCACAAGCAATTGCTAACAAGTTTGCTGAGCATTATCGTTCCATATATCGGACAGGCTCAGCCTTCTCAGAAGAGGATTCCCGGGCTCTGCTTTCAGACATACAGCTGCCCACCCTGTCCACTGAAGAAAGGGACATACTATATAGTGACTTCACAAATGATGAAATTGTGCCGGCGATCAGAAATCTCCAATCTGGCAAGGCTTTGGGCCCTAATGGTCTACCTATCGAACTGTACAAGTCACAACCAGATAAAATAGCCCTGCACCTACGGGCCATGTTGGAGGAGAGCCGGGAGGTGGGACTATTTCCCCTGGACCTGAGAGTAGCAACGCTGGTTACTATACATAAAGAGGGTAAACCAAAGGACAGGTGTTCATCCTACCGGCCCATTTCCTTTCTAAATACAAAACCCAATATTCTAGCCAAATTGTTGGCGAGTCGCCTGGCCCAAGTAATAAATAATTTAGTACACCCTGATCAATCGGGCTTTATGCCCCATCGAAACACTGCATTAAACCTTAGAAGACTACGCGGTGTGTTGGGAAGACTGGACACGATCCGGGAAGCTGCAATAGTGGTATCGTTACACGCCATGATGGTGTTTGATACTGTTGAGTGGCCATACCTATTTGCTGTTCTGGCAAAGTTGGGTTTCAGGACGGCTTTATTAATTGGGTGCGGCTCCATTACACAGAACCCCTGGCTCAGGTGGTGGTCAACAATAAGAAGTCGGAGGTATTTGCACTGGGTCGCGGGACCCGACAGGGCTGTCTGCTTTCACCCTTGCTTTTCGCCCTCTCCCTGGAGCCATTGGCGGCACGGATCCGCAAAGACCCAATAATTTGGGGGCATAAGTGGACAGTAGCATGGGAGGACCGCATCTCTTTATATGCGGACGATATCCTCCTGTACCTTGCCTCCCCGAAAGCGTCACTCTATAGAGTGCTCAATATTTTTACAAATTTTGATAAATATTCGGGCCACACAATTAATTGGGGTAAGTCCTTGCTGTATGTCCTTTGTGGAGATCCTCCTCCCCCGCCTAGGGAATACCCTATTCAAGTAGCAAAGGTGGGCTTCCAATATCTGGGAATCTTTATCACCACAGACCCCAAAACCCGATATGAACGTAATCTGCTTCCACTCCTGCAGAGACTGAAGCGAGATGTTGCAAACTGGAAAGCACTCCCACTCTCTCTGCTGGGTAGGGCAGCGCTGTTCAAAATGATGGCGTTACCACGTTTTCTATATGTATTGCAGAACTCCCCGGATCTGGTCCCAGTGAGATATTTTAAGGAGATAGAGGGCCTGCAGAGGTAGTTGCTCTGGGACAGCAGACCCAGCATAGCTTTGCAAAAACTAGTCTTGAGTTGGTATGATGGGGGCATTGGACTTCCAGATGTTAAAAAATACTATTGGGCCGCCCACCTAGCTGCGATCGATCATTGTACTTACCATCGAGGGAATGGCCTGGGATACAGAATAGACAAATGGCTGCTACCGGGTGGTAACAGTAACATGGCCCTATACACTAGACCCCAAACGTTTTCCTTAACAGGACCGACTAAACACTCTGCACAGGTCTGGCCCGCAGCCAACAGAAGCTTGGGGTAGGACCAGAAACTCACGCTAGTTACTCCTCTGTGGGACATAGAACAGTTGGGCACCCTGTGGACCTCAAAGGGGTTTGACAAGTGGGATCTAATTGGGATCTCCAAGATTGGAGATCTATGGGTAAAGGGTGAAGTGCTGCCATTGGCTTCACTGCAAATGGAGTACGAGTACGAGCTAGCAGACAGAGAGTACTTTCGATATTTGCAAGTGCGACATGCTCTCATGTCAAATCTATCAAAAGGTGCCTCTCCCCGGAATCCTCACCTTTGGAGGCTAGGTTGCTTATGGTTATTTGCCAACAAACGTAATATCCCTGACTTACAAAAAATTGATTAATAACACGTTGGATCCCCTTGTACCTCTCAGGGAGCGCTGGGAAGGAGATGGGTTAGAGATCGATGATGAGGAATGGCAAGAGGGAGTGGCTTCCCAGAGAGAGGTTGCGATCTCTTCTAGATTGCGCCTGGTTCAGCTCAAGATCCTCCATAGAGTTTACATCTCTGGGCCTCGTCTCGTTAGTATGGGAAGAGTAGACGAGGGGAAGTGTAGGAGACAGTGTGGCCATGTGGGCACATTTATGCACATAATATGGGAATGTGGATGCGTACAGAATTATTGAAAGGATATACATGAATGTATTAGAGAGGTACTTGAGTCCGACATTAGGCCTGAAGCTAAAAGATGCCTCTTAAACATCTGGGAACCGACTGATTTGAATAGTAAAGACAAAACTTGGGTCACGCTGGGCTTAATGATGGCTAAACGAAATATCGCTCAGTTGTTGAGGAGCTGGGGAAGTGCCTGGAATTGAGGCCTGGAAATCAGACATGGACTGGTGTATGGCTAGAGAAAAAACTGTGTATGTTGCACATGGGTGCCCTAAAAAATGGTCCTCTATATGGAACAAATGGAATGGCTATCTGGGTAATATATGTGTCCCACCAACTATCCCCACATTTGAAGAACCCTCTACGCCATAACTGTTGTAACTCATTATGTACCATTTGTATGCTCTATCATTAACGACTCTATTTGTGTATCCAATTATGCACTGCCCTCCTTCTGTAACTTGGAATGTTGATTCACAACTGTTTAATAAAAAGAATTAATAAAAAAAGAACTGTGCAATCAATCAATAAAAAATTGTATTTCCTCCCAAAGGCTAGGTGTGTCTGAATTAGATCCTGCTGCTATACACACTGAACAATAGGCTCTCTCGATGCCACATCAATAACAAAAATGCCATATGATGAACTCAGAACAGAAATATGCCCTTGACATTCTCTGTGATGGCAGGAGGTTGTTGATTTCACTTCTCAAGACAAAGGGACTGCCTCAAGGAAGTGATGGGAGAGAGAGCTTCAGTGCTGCCAAGCTTAAAGCATTTGAGAAACTGGAAGTTGGCCACTGTTTTGATGTTTAGATCCATAAGCATCTTCACTATACACCGCGCTTCAACAACGTGTCATCAAAAGTATAACTCAGACAGAGGTTTCTGAGGATTAAGCAATAAACAAAAACTTCCTCAATTCATGGTGAGGGCAATAATCACATTTTACTGGTTGATTTAAGACAATGTTGTATAATAACAGTTTTATCAATCAATCAATCAACCAAGGATTTTTAAAGCACAGCAAATCACCTGTGCGGGTTTCAAGGCGCTAGAGTTGCTAACTGCTTCATGGTGATCTGTTCAATCAATGAAAACATGTGGATAGCAAGGAGAAGGAAATCAGCATCTGGGGAAATGAAGGAGAACACAGTGAAAATTAGGGCAAAGCAAAGAGAAAACACTGAGAAAATGGGGAAGAAGCAAGGGGAAGACAGGTGCAACAGCGATGCAGGGGCACAGGAAATTCTGGGCCTGGGACCTGCTCAATGAGGCCTCCACTTAGTAGCTCCTGGGAAGAGGCGCTGGGAGGCGGCGGATGGGTTAGGTGGGAGGCGGGAAAATGGGTGGCAACTGCAGTGAGGGAAAAACAAAGAGAAAGCAATGAAAATTTGGGGAAAGCAAGGAGAAGACACTCAAATACTGGGGGAAAAGGAAGGAGAAAGCACTGAAAAATGAGGGAACGGCAAGGAGAAAGCACTCAATAAATGATGAAAAAGAAGGAGAAAGCAGTGAAAAATGAGGGGAAAGCAAGGAGAAAGCACTCAGAAAACTGACAAGCCCAAGAGTGATGCAGCAGCACAGGGAGAGCCTGGCCTGGGACCACATAGGCACCCTGGAGCAAATCACAGCCGAGATAAAGGCTGTGTTTTTGTACCTTTATATGATTGGTGCTAAGTAATGGGCAATAAAAAGAGCAAATGTTTTTTGCAGCTATTTTGCCCATTTATGTAGATCTGGCTTTAGCCAAGACCTTTTGATTTTTGTAAAATCATAATATCGTTACTTCTGCCATACTACACCAGTGCACATATCTGTAGTTGTATTTGGTTACTCCACATATAAGAGTTAAGGGCACAATATTAACTACTGTAGGATATCCTTTCTGGAAGCTTGTGTGAGGGAAAGTGATCTATTTTATTTTGTGAGCTTATGCCTGCAGGTCAAACAATTTCAAACTTGCAAAGTCTGCATCTTACAGTGATATTAACCTTTTTATTTTGGCACTGATATGAGACTCCATTTGGAAATCAGCTGTAATATCAGGAGCTTCCTTTCTGCTGGATCTTTTCCTTTTACAAATAATTTTTATAAAGAGAAAAAAGATGTTTACACCAGGTTTCTGTCTTGCTCTGAATTAAGGTGAGAGCTAGTAGATCATGGACCGCCTAGAGGAAGTGATGAGTTCGAGAATCTAGTCTCCACATGTTTTGATGTTAGCTTTGTTAGATAGATTTATCTATTTCGTCTCATTGTTGATCATCTGTATAGCTCGTTAATATAATCTCTTCAGCATTCTACATTTATATGGTAGTGACAGCTAGTATGGTATCTACCAAAAGTAAATTCATCAAGTTTCTAAAAGTCCATTGAATTTTTGGCTTTAATTCTTTTATGATTAAATACCTTCTACAGATTGGTGAGCCTGCGGTGAATCCCCTTATCCTTGTCTTTTTTCTTTAATTCTTCAAGTTCCTTTCCTACCTTGATTAAATTGCTGTTATCTCAAAATTAACCCCAAGGTATGATTATTCCTTTTTGTTATGTGATGTCTAAGAATTGTCACTGAACACTTCAAAGATTTTGCTAGTAATTTGCCTACCCAAAAATGCAGAATGGGGCTGCCTTTACCAAATAATCGTCAAGGAGGGAAATCAATGTTCTAATTGTTGGAAGATTTCAAATATTTTCCATTCTACACTTGAGAACATCATCTCATCTGATTTTATGTTAGTTGAAGATTGATATTTCTAAACATACACCCTTGCCTAAGGGTGATGGTTAGTTTGGCGTCTATTTATTATTGTGTAGTCGTTGTCTGTATAGAAGTTGTTGATGAAATTGTATACTAATACAGTTCTCTCTCTGTGAGATTTATACGTAAGTCACGCTGGTCGCTCGAGTCTCTGTTCAAGGGTATCTTTGAAGAAAGTGATGAATCATTATCTACCTCATGAATGTCTTTCTGGATAGAATAATTGAGCCTTTCAATAAATGTCTGATTATCAGCATTAGAATAGAAGAGTAATTTCCATTAAAATTCCAAAATATTACTAATATGTGATAAATGAAGCGTTCTGTGAAGCATTCAGTAATTTGAAATACGGTTCCAGGTATTTATATGTTAGTTAAGTTGGCCCGAGAAAGATTTCAATTAGTAATATTGTACTTAAAACCTTCAGTGTCCTAGTACAAAACAAACTCTAATGCTTGAGGAGTAGAGAGGCCAGTAGGTATAACCCTGGCTAGTAAACTTAAGCCACAAGCAAAACATGTTGTAATGCACCAACTTGAACGACGATAGTATCACGTACATTTGTCATCTAAATGACATTTTTAATATCGCCACATATCCTGGCTATGAATTTATTTACACTATATGTATCTATTTACTGTATTTCAATTTGGTTGTTTACTGATGAATTTTATTTTGGTATAGTACCATGTGTGCTGCTGTTCGGCAGGTGTAGTGTTTGTTCTAGTTGAATGCCTCCAGAGATACACAGAAGTGAGGAAATACAGCCATGATGTGCACTGAACTGTTTATATAAGGCTTGTTATACCCTAGCTTTAAGAAAATAAATGTAGAGCACTGAAGCTCCTCCTTCTGCACACCTAATAATAGCTTACACTAACTTCCAGAACCCTGTTGATTGTCCAGTACTAATTCTGATTCTTAATGCGTACGTATGACATTGAATCCATTGGAAGGTGCATGGAGGACAGAGAACCAGATGACACTGTATATGTTTACCATTCTCTTGGTCTGGGCCCATGAGAGACCACCCTTCACCTTCAAACTTTCCTTCTTGAGTCAATGGTGGTTTGCAGAGTGAAAGCCCTCAGTTAAATATGCTCAGGAAGACTCTGAGACTGCCAAATAAAACCACAGCAAAGACATTATCAGGGCCTTGATGCCTCACGTGTGGGCTGTGACACCAACCTGAAAATGCAATAGCCAAATAGCAAGGTGCTTCGGCCTTGGGAAACAGGACACCGAAGATCTTGCTCATCCACAAACGTTTCTTGGAAATCATCAGAGCTAACTCCAAAAATTGGGACTCTTTTTCAGAACCACTAGAAACCTTGTGTCAAGTTATTCTTCCCTAATGCACAAAAAGAAGGTGTGGTGTAGGAAATGCACAAGAAATATAACATAAACCTAGAATTACATCTCTAGAACATCCTGTCACTTCTGCATAGGGAATAAATAATTTTAAAGGTTCAAAAATGATATAATTAAACACCTCTTAGACAAATCTTCAACAAGATGTCTATTTCGATGCCCTAATAGTCTTTGTAGTCCAACAGACCACTCACAACAATCACTGTGCTACAGCTCAGTATAACACAACAATGTCTTCAATACCACACTACCAAGTAAATCTACAAACACCCATTGGGAACATGCAGTATTTTTAACTCAAGTACTTTGAAGTACTCCAAACACAAATTTGTATACAAAAACAAAAAATGAATAACTAAATAGGGAACAGAGAGGCATATCTTCCTATCAGAAATGTAGTGCACAGAAAAGATGATGTGTGGTGGCATCCTGCAATTCAAGGATTGCTGTCAGTTTGATATGAGTAATGTTGTTTGATTTCTTGTGACTTTGAGTGTTAACGGACACCAGACCAAAAGCTCTACAATCAAGGTGGTTACATATAGGGACTAATGAAGTCAAGATGTCTAACACAGAAGTGCATATGACAATGTGTGTTGAAAGGCACAATAGCATTCATTAAGACCATGCAGGCCATTTTGAGCTACCTAGTTTCAGGTAGAGACTAGTAGGATGCTGAATCTCTGCAGTGCAAAGAAGGAACCCTGCAGTGCAGCCCGGGGACACTTTTTGTCACATCCAGGCACTCACTAGGCTCTGAAGTGTCAGTCGTCACATCATAGCAAGTGGAGATAAGGGAGTTCTAGAAAATGTGAAAGGGAATGGGGATCCTACAAAGAAGAATAAACTCTGAAGTGCTAATGATGGAGCAAGGGTGAAGTGTGCTTGCCTAGCAGAGCTAACTATCACTTCACCTGCATTTGTACAGCCTAGCTTCTTGTACAGCCATCTTCTACCCTTAGATGATGGATCAACTACATTTTTTTGCACTCTGTGCATATGTCTCTCATTTCCTTGGTCTGGCTGGGGAGTTCCACGCAGACAAGGTGAACAACAGGCCAAAAGAAATGACAAGAGGCTTCAGGGTTAGTGCTAGGTCCTTTATGTAAGGGTTCCTGGTCTGAGTTTATATATATGTTCTCTTACATGGAATGGAACCCAGCTTATAATCACATTCCTTAGCAGTAAAGGCAGTAGACCGCAACAAACCTTCTCTAGTGCATCTAATCATTTTAAAATCCTGACCATCCAGGAAGAGACAACAAGGCCTCAGGTAAAGGAAGACCTGGCCCTGCTCTCAGAATGTTCTGTAGGGGCCGATGCCAATACGGCATGAGGAATGTACAATCGGACTAGAATGGTGTGGTAGGAAATCTTGTGTACTTCTCTCTGACATGAACTGGAGACAAAGAAAAAGAAAAGAGGAAGAAATAGTGAAAGGGGCTGTCATCATTTTTTACTGATGGTTTTAGCCAATCTCCAAAAGGTTTTCATTATCTGTGAAGAATAACCATAATAAGTGGTGCACCAAAGATGATCATAATCAATCTTTCATACACTTGTTCGGAATTTCTCTATCATTATTGTGAATCCTTGGTACTTCATGCCCACAATCAGAAACAGGACCAGAGAAGAGAGGAACCAGAGCAAGTGAACATATGCAACAAGTGCATCCCTCAATCCAAAGTCTATTACAGAAATCTCTTTGTAAATTCTGGAGGTTTGAGTAGAGGAGAGGAGAGGGTCGAGCAGGGTGAAACCAACTGCATTGTCAATGCTTGTTTTTCCATTTTTTTTACTGTAGCACCAACATGTCTCATTGCCACCCCTCCTAATCACCTCCAAAGCTTAAAATAAGAAGATGTGAGAGTACAGATAGTTTTAAAGGTGTTGCACCTGTCCCTTCCTTGGAGGGAGGTGGCAGGCAGAATTCCCCAGCCTAGCACAGTCCTAGGAGTGATACATCAGAAGGTCATCTCCTTCATAAATCTTCTCACTGACTGTCACTCATAGGACGCATCCCACTATGGTAAACCCCAGGAGTATCACCTCAGCTTCCAGATTAATTGCACTAAGGTAGTCTTTTCTGCTTTATACTGTTGCTGTAGGGACCCAGCTAGTTCCTCCACTCCATCTAAGATAAGCAACTGCACTCCATCCTGTAGCATCCATTCCAGCTCTGGAGCATGCCAATGACTATGCCACACATGCAGCTCTGTAATACACGTGTGTATTCTTCAGCATGCATCCGTCAACTGAAACCAATGCGTCATAGACTTTATTGACCACACCCAGACACACCTAAATACCTCCCAACTTATTAGGTAACTTTGTAAGGAGTCCATCTAAGAACACATAGGCCCCATTGCACATGAATACACAACACTACATCTTTCCCTTTGTTAAATAAAAAACATATAGGGGCCGATTCACAGAATTAATCTGAGATAAACTCCTCAACTTAATACTTTACGACTACTACACTGAGACAAAATCCTAACTTTACGACTTTCGGTATTCACAAAAGGCATTTAGCATTTGTAAAGTTAGGAGTCCTAACTTTACTACTACTAAATGTCTTCTGTGGATACCAAAAGTAGTAAGTTTAGGACTTTATCTCAGATTAGTTCTTTGAATCAGCCCAATATACATTAGGATTCCTAAATGAGTCATTGAAGTACTGACACCAGTATTACAGATCGAGTTGTACGTGGTGAAAGAGCTGCATTGTCATCTGGCATTGTAGATGCAGACGCTTTACTTGGGCACTCAGGTGGGCTTGTCTCACTCGTAATGTCTGGAGCTGATGAACATCGAGGCAGATGCTTGAAATGTGCTGAGTCTCTAGTACTGGACTTTCTTGGACATTGAGCTTCACAATATGTCCTTTAAATGCAACAACTTTCAATGGTTCAGCATCAAATAGAGCATCAGTCTTGTGTTTCCATTTTTGTTTGGCTCAAAAATGTGTGCCTGGCGCAATGGCGCTTATCTGCATAGGCCTTCTTCTTACTTTTGCAAGAAATGTCAGTGACACAAATCCCATTATTGTCTAGTACTTGGCTTGTGACCCATTATGGCATCTTTGTCCAGATGTCTCTCTCATGAATATCAAGGTGACTGGGCTTTCAACTGTTGTAGAATGGGGAGTTGATCAATAGGCATGAAGGGCTGGACATAAAGCTGACTTGAGATCAAATACTTTGAGTGCAGTGCGCTAAACCACTTTCTTCAGTGTGCCCATAAATCATTCAACAGCTCCGTTTGGCTGTGGCTAGAAAGGTGTGCTTTTCTGATGCTTAACATTCAAGCGATTAAGAAAGTCTTTAAACTCTCTGCTATTGAAGGGTGGACCGTTTTCAGATTCAAGAATGGATGAAACGCCCCACACTGCAAAGGTATCATCCAGCCTCTTGATGACTTTGTCATGTGTGATCGATGATAGACCTTCCTCTAAGGGAAAACGCGAATACTCATCAATACCTACCATGAGATGATGGCCATTGATCAAAGGTCCAACAAAATCAACTGCAATTTTCTCCCATGCTTGTTTGGGAAGGTCAGAAATGTTTAGCAGATGCTATATTGTCTTAGGAGATAAGCAACTGCAGAGGTGATTTGCCTTTAGTTTCTTTTTGACTCATTCATCAAGGCGAGGAAGCCACAATGTCCTTCGTGTGCCGGTTAATTGACATTTTATCTTAAGTGTGACAGTTCTTGAACCTATTACTATGATACCTTCATGAGTATCAGAAAGTTCTTCCTGCACATTTTTTAATTTTTGATATTCAACGTCATCTGTAAGAGGTCGAACATGGTTTCTCCATGATTGCATTGCAATGATATCCTTGAGTGTGAGCATGTCTCTGTGTTGGTAGCAGTAATGATCTGATTAATGGATAGAGCTGCAGTGGTGACAGACTTTACTATGAAATGTATGTATACTTCAACCGCTTTAGGCGTTGCACTGTGATGCTGTAACAGCACTCGGAAGAAGTAATCTGCGGGTTTTGATCCTTGTCTGGCTTATGCTCAATAGTGTAATCATACTTTTGCAGTCTCAACCCCACCTCTTGGTGAGAGGGGGTATCTTGGCTTTCGGATTTTCAAAAACGGTGAGAAGCGCCTGGTGGTCAGAAACAAGGGTGAAATGCTTTCCATACAGAAACACATTAAAATGTTCACAAGCCAACACTACAGATAAGCTCTCTTTTTCGGGCTTAGAATAGGCCCCAATGTATCTCTAAGCATTTGGATGTCCATTATGCTGAGCAATGATCAAGCCCAACCCTATCGGGCTTGCGTCTACCACAATCTCAGTATGTACCTGTGAATCAAAGTAAGCCATTTCAGTTGAATTTTCAATTGCTCATTTAATTTTCTTGAAACTTCGGTCACATTCAGAGGACCCCTGGAAGGAAATATTCTCCTTTGTCAAGTCTCTTATCGGGGCAACCACCATGGCAAAGTCATGAATGTATTTGGAGCAATAGCTGGCCATGCCGAAGAAGGATCGCAGCAGGGTTACAACTTGCGGGGAACAGGTGGATGACAATGCTTGTACCTTTCAGGGTTAGGAGTCCATCCCCCTTCAGAGAAAATATGACCAAGAATTTGAGTTTGGTGTTATGAAACTCACACTTCTCTTCATTTAAACTGAGACCTGCATCAGCAAGCAGACGGCATACTTGGTTAAGAGCTTTGTCATGCTCCTCTTTTGTAGCCCCAAACACTAGTATATCATGACTGTCGTTAAAAGCATGTGTGACACGTTGAAATATTCAGCAAATGGCATCCTGCAGCTGACAACACATCAAAGGGAAATCTTTCTTATCTGAACAAACCAACAAGAGTTGAAAACATAGCACTGTACCTACAGTTGTCTTTCAGCTCGAGTTGATGGTATTATTTTTTCAAATGAAGGTGGGAAAAGAGTTTGGCACCATTCAGTAATGTAATCATATCAGCCTTGTAATTAAGTAAGTAAGTAAAATGGTTTATATAGTGCCCAAATACCCGAAGTTGCCTTAGCGCTAGCGATGACCCCTCAAGTAACGAGCTGTAGGCAAGAACTAACCGCTACCGCTAAATGAAAGATGCAGTAATAAGCCAGGTCTTCAATTGCTTCCTAACAGCGTGGTTTGGCAGTGTAATGTTAAATGTAAAGAGTTCCAGAGTTTTCCCGCAAAGTAGGAGAACATCCTTCCACCCCTTCTTGTATTCTGGGAACGGCTATCATTTTAGTTGAGCTAGATCTTAAATGCCTGCTGGGGATATACCAAGCGAACAGTTTTGGAAAGTATACTGGACCTGCCTGGTGAAGCGCTTTATGGACCATAAAAAGTGCCTTAAAAATAATCCTCTTCCTGACAGGTAGCCAATGCAGGCCTTGCAATGATGCGGAGGTAGGTGCAAACGTAGAAGCATTCTGGTCGCTGCATTTTGTAGAGATTGCAGTTTTTTCACTTATTGCTTCGGTGCCCCCAGGGCGTAACAGTAGTCAACCTTGGAGGTGACAAGTGCCACCATCACTATCTTTTGTAGGTCCTGGAGGATGAATGGGAAAATCTTCTTAAATACCCTAAGCAGAAAGAAACCCGAAGAGGTGATTTGATTTATTTGTTCAGAGAAGCCAAATTTAGTGTCGATGATAACTCCCAGATATCTAGCGTTTTGCACCGGGACTGTAAGCGTGCCAAGATCATCTGGACACCAGGATAAGTTACAGAAGGTGGTGTCTTTCCCAAAGAGCAGGGCCTCGGTTTTTTTCTGAGTTCAGTTTCAGGCAGTTCCTTCGCATCCAATCAGAGATATGGGTCCTGTAGCTGCGGAAGTTGTTTGCTTCCTTTCTGATGTCGGAAGATATAGACACCACAATCTGCGTATCATCGGCATTGGAGAACATTTCAAGACCTTAGCTTTGGATGAGATTGATCAAAGGGGTAACATAGATGTTAAAAAGTTTAGGGCTGAGCGAGGAGCCCAGAGGGAGCGGAATTCACATCACCCATCTCTACTCGCTGATGTCTGCCATTTACAAACGATCTCAGCAAAGCCAGAGGAGAGTCCTGAACGCCGCTGCTGAAGCTTGTTTATGAGAACCGAATGATGGACAGTACCAAAAGTCACAGAGAGATCTAATAAAATCAATGCGGCTTTGCCTCTCTTATCAATCACCATATTCAGATCTTCTGATGCAGCTACCAGCGCTGATTCTGTATAGTGGTAGCTCTGAAACCGAACTGTGAGGAGTCCAGAAGCTGGTTCATATCTAAAAAGGCAAGGATTTCCTCATTCATTGCCTTTTCTAGTATCTGTGCAGGGAAGAGGAAGTCAAGATATGGGACTATAGTTCTTTACATCTCTAGGATCCAACGAGGACTTTTTCATCAAAGATAGAATGGAGGCCTCCTTTTTCTATATGCCCAGTAACTGCCCTACTTTCAATATTTTATTTAATAGTTCTGTGAGAGGACCTGCAGCTGTGCTAGAGATTGTATTGAAGACCGGTGAAGGACAAGGGTCTGTGGGTGCTCTGGATTTAATGGCCCGACGTAGGTTGATCAGCTTTTCTTCTGTTAGAGGGGTAAACCTTTCAAATGTATGACTGTCTGGACACTTGGAGCTATTTAATGGGCCCTGTTCATCTGTCAGGGCAAAGGCTGTTCCAAGATCCCCTGTAGTCTGAATGAGATTAAAGTCTTGAAAAGCCAGGTTAACTTTAGTCCGGAAACATTTTGCCAGCTTGTATGGACCTGGATATCTTTCTCTATTGAGTGCTTTGTTGGCCTGGCACATATCAACACAAATGTGCACTGCGCCACCATTGTCCTTTTTTGGCACTACCACTATGGGCGAAACCCATGGCGTTAGCCAGTAGAGCGTTAGATTATGTTATGCTTTAATAATGTCTGTAGTTCTTCCTCAGCCGCTTCCTGTAAAGGAAAAGCAATCAGACGGTGTCACTGAGCAACAGGACAAATGTCCTCATAAAGGGAAAGTTGCATCTTCATTGTCGAGTTTCCCTAGTCCATGAAACACCGAAGGAAATTGACTTGAATGTGCATCGTGGTTGTAGTTGATGGATATTAGTCTCATGTCTGCAGCAGTGCTGAAACAGAATAAACATGCACTCGACAAAGTACCTTGGATAACCTGAATTTGTGCTTGTACAGTCATTTTCATATGCTGCATGGTCACTACAAATAATCGTTAACTTTGCAATGGCGTAGAAGAAGCTCATGATTCAGCAATTTTTACTGGGTTTTTCAACTATAGACATCCGCACTTGTGTCAGGATGAGAACAAAAGTGGGTGGCATTCTAATTTAGACATTAGGAACTGTTGCAGAATAAAAAAAAAACAGGTATCAATCTTCAGGTACATTTCAATTTCAGTACACAAGAGAAACCAAGGTTCATTATCTGCACAAACAATAGGCTCGGAGTGAATTGCACTGGCTCATACTGATGTAAAATGTCAGACTCCTTCAGCTACGTGCTGCCATGTATTGTTTCCCTAGCTGACCTAAAAGGATGAGGGGGACCAAATGAATAATGGGGCTGGGTTGCAGAACTTGTATTAGAAATGGGGGAGAGGGGGAAGGCATGAGCGATAATGGTGTAATGCTGCAAAATGGAATTTACTGGATTCGTGGAGTGGGTGTGAACGCTGGCATATTGTGATGGAGGGGGAGGATATCAGGGGACCTGATGCCCTAAATTTGGCATGGTGAAGGAGGGAGGTCCTCTACAGCCAGTTCCTTGTACTGTATAAGCATATGGCACAGTGTATAGGACAGGCCTGTTCCCAATGCAGTGCAGAGCTTTCTACCTCTTCCCATGTAAGCAATGCCTTATGCCATTGAGAGAGAGCCGGGGGATGTTGGGCCTTCCAGTGCATAGTTAGTAGACACTTGACCAAGAGAAGACGAGGTTGGCATAGCGCACCTCCACCCACTCATTTTCTTTTGTCTGTTGAAAGTACCTAAGGCAGTAGCTTCCCACAAATTTAGCGTGGTGAGTTTTGTGACCATGGTCATTGAAGTATGTACTCTGTGCCAAAAACTTGCTATGCTGGGGCAGGATCAGAGCATGTGCCCAAGGTCGGCAACCTGGGTGAGACATCTAGGACAAGTGAAATTAGCCTTGGGGAACATATGAATTAGTCACATGTGTGTCAGGTAAGCCCTGTGAAGGATCATATATTAGATGTTTTTAAAATGAGTATTCATCTAAACAGTCTTAGGGGACTCCAGGGCTCTTGATCACTCAGTATCATGAAGAGATGTCCTTAAATCCTCCTCCCAGAGGCATTGAAGGTCAACCAGAGAGATGTCTGTGTGTTCCCTAATGGCTTTGTATAGCTATGTGATGAGATGTCGACCCCCCCCCCCCATGAGTTATTGAGGATGTATCACTGCATGGAAAAGCGGTTCAACATCCAATACCCTCACATTGATCGGAGTGCCACCAGCAATTGTCTGTATGTTGGTAACTGTCCCAGGGGAATATTATAATCCTGATAAATTTGCTCGAATGTAAGAATCTGGGAATCCTGGATGAGGTCTCCCACCATTTCTAAGGGATGTGCATGCCATAGGGGAATTTTTGGCTGAGTATGGGGTGATTTTACTCGTGAGCTGAAAAGCCCTAGTTAGACATTTTCAGTCTATCCACCAATGTAGGGACCAGGAGCGATGAATCGTGATAGTGGGGTGTAGGAGCTGGCCTATTATTTAGGAGGGGAGTGGATGTCTCCTGTGCTTGTCTCACAGAGGTTTGCTCTTCAGATACCCATTGCAGCTGCGCCACTAGGTAATATATTTTGAAGGATGGCACCCCAAGCCCACCTTGACCTATAGGCAACTGAAGTTTTTGAAGAGCCACATGTCACCT
This sequence comes from Triturus cristatus, assembly GCF_964204655.1. Lineage (NCBI taxonomy): Eukaryota > Metazoa > Chordata > Amphibia > Caudata > Salamandridae > Triturus > Triturus cristatus. The sequence continues at coordinate 639,101,901 of NC_140580.1, read as the reverse complement.
CCCACCATGCCACAACAAGTCTCCGAACAATTGATCCAAATCATGTTAAAAGCGATGTTGGGAAAGCACAGGAATATTTATAAAACAATATAGGAGGCAAGGGAGGATGATCAATCAATCAATCAAAACCATAAAAGTCAGGGTTACAACATTACAGGAGATTCCCATCCATGAATGTCATTAATCAATGAATACCATTCATTGTTAAAAATACATTCAGAAAAGAGACATAAAATATGTATTCACATGTTAAATAAAAGTCAAATATAGTCACACTTTCAAGCCTATACCATACATAGGGCCAGATGTACGATGTGAATTTCATTGCGCAAACAGGTTTGCGAACCCGTTTGCACATGCAGCCTTTAAAAAGCTAAGAACATGCCGTAAAAAAAGGTAAAAGCAGGGCCCACTTGAGTAAAATTTGCTTGTTTTAAAATAGGGATTAAAAGGTTTTTCCACTGCACCTCATAGATACTGCAAAACATAAAAAAATTAGCCATGTCCTAAGGGGATTTGCCATAACAACCACACAGCAACAGGCTCTCGCCTTTTCTACTCCCACATGGGTGAGCGTGGAGAAGATGGAATAAATCAAAACAGAATCTTGTCAATAGAAAACGGTCATACGTGTTGGGGGGTCCTAAGAGGTACGGTTCTGTTGAATGTATGGTTTTCAGGATAATATATTTAGGTACGCTGGGCTTCATTAGCTCACGCTCTTCCCTGTTCACCAACCGCTGTCTAAAGAAAGTCTCCTTGGCCCAAGGAAGATATTTTCTTTCAAATAAATCTGGTTTGCTATAGAGATCTGCCCTACCAAGAGTCCTATACACATCCCGGATATATTATAACCAAGGAATGCAATTTGCATGGTCCAGAGCCATACAATCCCTAAGGATCTCTCTGTTTAGGGCAGTCCCCTTGTTCAACCAGACTTTGAGCCAATAAGAGAGGGGAAGAAACAACATGTCAGTCAGGTAAGGCATACCCAGTTCTTCATGTACGGTGAAAGAGGGTGTTCCCTGTGGAACACATAAGCGATGTCTCAGGAACCTGTGTTCAGCTCTTTGTAGCTCCTTGTGTGATGTGTAGCCCCAAATTCTACTACCATAAGATACCTCTGTTAAACATTTTGCTCTATAGATCTCCAGAAGTGCACCTATAGGATTTTTGCCTAACCGTGAGGCAAAATTAAAGATTGCTGTATTACCCCTTAAAAAATTCCCTTTCTTTTTACTTCTCAAGGGGCCTCAGTTAAGTTTGGCGTCCAACATAACCCCCAGGTACGAGAAGGGGCTAGTCTTAGGGACTGGGATAGTCCCAACCCTAAATTAAAATCCCTTTTTAAACTTGGCCCCACCTGCATCACGTATGACTTGGAGTTGTTGACCAACATGTCCCGGTCCTCCTTAAACTTTACAAAGGAGTTAAGTAAAATTTGCAAACCCCTCGCGGCTCGGGCCATAAGGACCGCGTTGTCTGCGTATAGCAATACGGGCAAACCACGCCGTCCCACCAGGGGAAAATCTACCTGTGTGTCAACTAAAACCTTCTCCAAGCTATTAATATATAAACTAATTAAAAAGGGGGCCAATATGCAACCCTGTCGTACCCCTCTCTGGATTGGAAATTGCCGAGTAACCTTACTGTCTCTCGTATATCGTAACTCCACTTTGGTATCCCTATGAAGCTCTCGTAGGAATAGGACAATGTCTTTATCTACACCCATGCACAATAGGGTCTCCCATAGCTTGTTTCTATTTACATGATCAAAGGCAGAAGACAAGTCCATGAAGGCCAAGTATATCCTACCAGATCAAGCAATGGAATATTTACTGACAATCATGTATAAATTCAAACATTGGTCAACTGACGACCTCCCTGGACGCTAACCATATTGGATATCAGTTAAAATGTTGTTATTGTTTGTCCAAATAGATTTCCTATCCAATAGGCTGCGTTCCACTACTTTAACAGAAGAGTTGAGTAGCCTGTAACAGAGAGTACTGTCCCTATTTCCCTTTTTAGAGACCGGGACGATGGTGGATATGGACCTGTTGTTTGGTAGGGCATCTTTTATTGCTGCATTTATAACGGTGGTGAGGACTGGCACCCACAGTTGCGGGTTAGATATTTAAAGATCTGGGAGATACCATCAGGTCCTGGAGCCTTATTCCTAGATAACCCTTCAATACCCTTGCTGACTTCATCTGCTGTGATAACAAGGGCCGACTTCTCTCCACCACTGGAGATACTGGTGTCCGGTGGGCTTCAGAACATTTCCTGGAAATGACCCACCCATTCCTCTTCCCCGATATATATTTGGGGTACAAGATTCTTAGGCTCGACCGCCCTGTTAAAACCGGCGGCGGGGTCGCAGTAATCTATAAAGACACTCTCACTGTCACCTTTCTCGACCAATGCTGTACTAGGGACATTGAAATCCTTGTTTTCAGAATTGGTTCCTTGTCACAAGCTTGCTGGAAGGGAGCACTGGTGTATCGTCCTCCTGGCCCTTGTGGGGAGGCTTCGACCCTCCTTCTGGAGACATTAGCTCCTCATATCAGCGTAGGGACTAATTTTGTACTCCTTGGAGACTTCAATGTCCACAGTGAATTGGTTGACAATGCAGATGCGCGCAACTTGCTGGCTGATTTATCTGCCCTTGGTCTTAAACAGTGCAACCAAGGTCCGACCCATCGGGCCGGTCACACCCTCGACTTAATCCTGTCCAACTCGCACCCCCTGACGTGTTATCCTTCTACGCAGGTGGAATGGACCGATCACTTTGTAATTAATTTTTCCCTCCCCGCCCTCTTCACAGAACGCTCCCAACCTACTCCCCTCCCGTTATGGCGCAGGCAGTGGTATAAGGTGTCCGCTGACACTTTTAAATCTACTTTCGTACCTCCCGTTTTTCTCCCCTCTGACTCCACCAGTTCGGCTCTGTCTAAATACAATGATGCCTTGATCACGGCGGTCAACCTAATTGCCCCTTTAAGACGCTGTAATCGGCGCTCTGACCGCAGGCAGGAACCATGGTACTCGGACCTACTGCGTGCGGAGAAAAAGGCCTGCAGGAAGTTGGAGAAGGCCTGGAGAATCTCACGCAGTATGACCGATAAAGATCGCTATGGCTCAGCCATGAGACTCTATCATAAAAACATCAGAGCTGCCCGTAAATCCCACATTGTCTTCCAACTGTCTGAGGCTGGCAATGACCCTAAACTACTGTACCAGGTTCTTTGCACATTTACCAAGCCCGTCGCCTGTGACAGTCCTGAAACGCTGACCCAAAAACTGTGTGAGGATACCGCTGGGTTTTTTGCCAATAAAATCGATTCCATTTATCGTAACATCTCCCAAATAAGTCCACCTATTGAGGAGATGGTCCCCTCTTTTAGCCCCCAGCCCGGAACAGTCGGTGCTGTTTCCGCTGCGCTGTCCTCTATTCCCGAGATTAGCTTGGACCAAGTCAACTCCCTGATCGGGACTATTAAATCAGGCAGCCCAGTGGACCCTGTACCTGCCCGTGTCATGCACCTCATTGGGAGTGTCCTCAGTCCTTCTATTCAGACGGTGATCAATCGCTCCCTCTCTGAGGGACTGGTCCCCCGGGAGTGGAAGGAGGCCATGGTCAAGCCTATCAGGAAAAACACCTCCATCCCCTGGTCTGATATGACTAATCTGAGGCCTATCTCCCTCTTGCCGTTCATCAGCAAATTGATGGAGAAGCATGTGAATTACCATCTTTCCAGCTTCATTGAGCAGTCCGGCTGTCTGGACCACTCTCAGTCGGGGTTCAGGCCCAGGTATAGCACCGAGACGGCTCTTCTTTCCGTCACGGATGCTATACGCTTGTCCCTGGACAGAGGGATGTCAGTGGTGTTGGTGCTGCTGGACTTGTCCGCAGCATTCGACACCATATCCCACGCAATTCTCCTTACCAGATTAAAGGAGATTGGTATTGATAGATCCGCCTTGGCGTGGTTCACCAGCTTTCTCTCTGAACGTACCCAGAAGGTGAATATGGGTTCCTTCAGCTCCCCCTCGGCCAGCGTCACCAGAGGAGTCCCGCAGGGCTCCTGTCTCAGCCCTACGTTGTTTAACGTATATGTCTCCTCTTTGGCCAACATTGTGAGGTCTTTCGGGTTTATGCCTATCTCCTACGCTGACGATACGCAGCTGCTGTTCACTTTTAAAAACTTTACCCCGGAGATAAGACAAGCTTTCTCCAACGGCATGACTGCGATCGCCAGCTGGATGGCCCAGAACTTTCTCCAGTGTAATGTGGGGAAGTCTGAGGTCATGCTATTTGGAGGGGCAAAAACCCTGTGGACCCCTGACTGGTGGCCCTCCAGTCTGGGTCAGGCCCCATCCCCTAAACAGGTGGTGAAAAATCTGGGGGTCCGTCTAGATCATGACCTCACCCTTGCTCATCATGCCAGCACCATGGCGGGTTCCTGCTTTCACATCATTAGCCTCCTTCGGAAGGTGTTCCCCCTTCTACCAGACCATACAAGAAAGACCTTGGTCCAGGCCCTCGTTTTAAGCCGCCTGGACTATTGCAATGGCCTATTCTTAGCAGCCAATGAAGGAGTGCTTAATAAACTTCAGGTGGTTCAAAACACTGCGGCCCGCCTGGTGACCAATGTCCCCCCTAGAACCCCATCCTTGCCCCTCCTCAAGGCCCTCCATTGGCTTCCCATCCGGAAACGGGTGGAATTTAAGATTTGGTGTGTGGTACACAAGAGTCTTCACAACCTCGGTCCACACTACCTGGCCGAGAAATTTGAATACCACCGCCCTTCCCGCATTCTTAGGTCCAGCAATCAGCTATTACTTCAGGTTCCTAGACATAACAAGACCAGACAGGGAGGTCGCGCCCTCTCCATCATGGGCCCACGTCTGTGGAACAGTCTTCCTCTTTCCCTCAGAGATTCTCCTAGCCATCTAGCCTTCAGGAAACACTTAAAGACTACCCTGTTCTAGTTGGAGCGCTGCCCTACCTGTTCTTCACAGCACCGCGCGGAGATACACCTTCGGGTGTGATGCCGGCGCGTTATAAGCCCACAAATAAATAAATAAATAAATAAATATGCTTCAAGAGCCTGTGCGTACTCCCCTGGCAAAAAATGGCAATTGACAATGCTCTGAAACTGGGTGCTATTTTTCAAGGTACAGGCCTCAGTGGGCTTATTCATGCCTCATCCATGAGCTCTGCCTTGCGCCTTGCTAGTTCAGCTTTATATATCCCTCTACACTCTTTTACCAGAGCACGTTCCCTAAGTTTAGTCCCCAGTGCACCCCTCAAATTCCTGGCCACGTGGGAACAGTTATAGTCAGACCATCTCATGACTTGATCTTTCGAGTTCAAGGTTGGCGCCTTCAGCATATCTCAAATTGAGCGTGAAATGATCGAGAAAGTTTCTAAGACAGCCCCCGCCTCTTCCCGCCCAGTAGTACAAGTGTCAAATTCCCTCTTACACTTAACCATGAGGGACTCATAGAAGGAGTCACGGGTTATCTTAGCCCACCTTAGCCTTCTACCTTGGTCTATTACCCTTAATGACCCCCTAGATGCTGACATTTGGGATTTTCCATGTCTTGGCCATGTGGTCAAAGTACACAGCGGGTTATGATCGCTTAAAATGCTATCTTCAATAGTGAAATCCAAAAGAAATTGGTAAAAGGGGCTTGAAACAAAAATAAAATCTATGAATGTTGCACTACCCCTACCTGTAAATGTCATATTGAAGGGGTTCCTACCTTTAACTATCCTACTCATGGACAATGTTAGATTGAACTGGTCCACAGGGGAATTAAGAGTATGTTCAACATGCATGCCTGAAATACGTGGGCATCCTATTTCAGTTAGCATTCCTTCTGTTGGGTCCCCACATAGATGGATATTAAAATCTCCTGCAATCATGAGGTGACCATTGTGAGGGGTCTTAACAGTCACTTTTCTTTAAAAAGAGCCCATTGTAGAACTATTATAGACATCTGAGAGAGCAGGCAAGGCGTTATAAAAGTTCAACAGCAACAAGTTGGCAGACCCCTGGGAAAAGTTTAAGGCCTGCAAACAAGGATTCTCAGTAGCTAACACCCTCAAACGGCAATGTATATCCAGGGATACATAAATTACCAGTCCACCCTTTGATCTTCCTGCCCATGAAGAAGTGCCTTGGACACAAAATGACTTAAAGCCCTCCAAGAAAAAGTTATTGGTGTTAGTCCACGTCTCCTGCAGGCAAATCACATGAAAACCTTTTATGTAGACGATCCAAATAGGGTCAGCGAACTTGCTTGCTAATCCGGCTACATTCCATGAAATAAATTTGCAAGCCTTGCCATCCCCAAGACCTGTAGGTAGAGGACCTGGTACCAAATGATGCATGGGTGCTGTCTCTATGGGTTCTATACCGGAAAATCAGTCACAAGAGTCCATTAATTCCAAAGGTGGAGAAAAGTTATGAAGGGGTAAATCATAAGTTAACTTCTGTTGGTCCAGCACAGGACGACCAGGATTAACCGGGAACCTCCATCAGCCAACCCTGTTGGTCCACGACGTACTGCTGAAGGATCTCTAGAAGTGCCCCAGCGGTAAAGCCATGATAGCTGAGCCAACCCACCTAAATTGATCTGTGAGGCTGCATGTAAAATTCTCTCCACAAAGTAGGGTCTAACAATTACACAGTCTCCTCTCAAGTCTTTAGTAGATCTCCCGACCCAAGAAACTCCGCGCACTAAATTTATAAATTTCTCCAATCTTAGACCAAGGGATGTGCTATGGTTCAGTCAATGCAGAAACGTGTTCTTCAGTTGCTCAAATTCTTCAAAGGCACCCAAGGAGAACACTGGAACATTACCAAGTACTATTACATATGATGAAGATTCTGGAGGGAGATGTATAGTAGTTAACTTCTGCCTCCGTGTCTCCCCCATGGGGTCTGCTACGCTGGCCTCCGAAGCAACCCCACCCGCCTCTCAGTGGCTCCCCCACTGATGATTTGACTGGACCAGGACAGGCTGTTGGGCACTGTGTTGGGCACTGTGGTTTCGATGCAACCGCTCCTCCCAATAAGTCCGCCTCCCAGGAGTTTAAATCCACCAAGGGCTGGAAGAGGGGGATTAGCACTACTTTGCACAAATGTTAATGGTGACATATACCCATTTGAACCTTACTCACATGTTATACGGCTTGCTTGCTGGTGACTGGTTGAAGTCCCCTTAGCAGTGCTTCGAGAATCTGTATACCCAGCTGGCCAGTGTTGGCAAAACCACATCATCTCTTGCTCCATTGTGGCTAAACGTTGCCGGATAGTGTCTAGTTTGCAGGCTATAATTGTCATCAAGGAGCCCGGCCATCCTTCCATCATAGCCTACATATCTTCCTTGGACAGCAGTTGAGATTTGCTAATGCATTGTCCTGTCCCCGCTGCCCTTGAGCGTTTTGGTTTAACCCCTGTCCATGAACCTTTCCTTTTTACTCCAAGCCCTGCCCCTGCCCTCAACCCCCCTGGTTTGGCTATGCACCCGGGTCCTTTATTGAAAGAAGTGGTACAGTAAGCTCAGGCCCAGTGATGTTGGCTGGTCCTACATTTAGGCCATAACCTCTATCTAACCTTGCTGGTGTTGCTGGTGTTGATGAGGGTACTTGGTCAGACTGGGTATCCTGGGCAAACTGTGAAAAACTACCCCGGGTATACAAGCAGGGCTATAAATGGGACGGGGTACAGCAGAATGAGAAAGCCGACGGGCTACCGGCTCAATTTTCTTATCTATAATCCCAGCTGATCTTGATAAGAATGCCTCCATCGTTGTGATAGATGGTCTCGGAGGTACTGCTGTTGGACCCTAATGTTTTCCCGTAGCTCCCAAAACAGGTTAGCCAGCAGGCAGCACAAGAGAAGAAGACTAAACTGTATCCATGGTCATACCAGACAAGCCAGTTAAACCTAACACCCATGGCAGGAGTTCAGACAGTACAACAATACAAGAAGACACCTCCTGACTTCCTGTATCAAGGGATCTTGTTAAGCGCCCACGATGCTCCCCTGTCGGTGCCTTTCTTTGGAGCCCTCACAGGTACACCAACCTCTCTCTAGCAGGTCCCAAAGGCAAGAGGGGTGGCCCAGCCCACCCTCCTTTGGGCTCTGATGGGCTTAAATGCACCTCCTGGACCCAGTGATGGTGGATGCTCCAGCCACTAAGGAATATGGGGAATGGAGTCCCCGAGCGTCAGCTATGGTAAAGTGCCTCTGTGCGATAAAGGGCTCCTGCGATGCGGGAGCCCCGAATGGCTTAAATGCGCCTCCTGGCATGGACCCAGTGACGGTGGCAGCTCTGGCCGCGTCAGCTACTGTAAAGTGCCTCTGTGCGATGAAGGGCTCCTGTGTTGCGGGAGCCCTGAACGGCTTAAATGCGCCTCCTGGCATGGACCCAGTGATGGTGGCAGCTCCGGCCACTGAGGAATATGGGGAATGGAGTAGGCCTGGGCGAAGCACTACGCTACGCTCGCGTAGTTTGCGAAGTTCGCGCTACTTCGCACTACGCGAACTGCACGTAGCACAGTGCGAACACGCGTAGCGTAGTGTTGCGTAGTGCTGCGGTCATTTTTTGCTTGCTCGCGGTCCTCAACGTCAAGTTGGCGACCGCGAGCAAGCAAAATGACATCCTGGCGACACTTTTTCCTTGTTCGCGATCGCGAGCATGGAAAATAAACCTCCCGGCGAGATTCACAACGCGAGAAGGTCAGGTTTCTCATTGCGAGGGGTCGCGTATGCTCGCGACCGCTCGCGATGAGAAACTACCAGTTCGCGTTGAGAAAGCTGCAGCTCGAGGAAAAATCTACTCGAGCAGCAGAAAACTACAGCTCGCACTGTGCAAGATGCCATTTTCAATGATTGCACAGTGCCGGTTGCTTGTCCGCACTGTGCAATCATTGAAAACAACATCTTGCACAGTGCGAACATGTTACTTCGCAGTTCGCGAAGTGCTACGCGTAGCTCGCGTAGTGCGAACTTCACTTTGCGTAGCTTCGCGAAGTGCTACTTCGCGAACTACGCCCACCCTTAGAATGGAGTCCCCGAGCGTCAGCTAGGGTAAAGTGACTCTGTGCGATGAAGGAGGATGATAATTTTGGAAAGTGGTATCCTACCTGTGAATGCAAGGGGGAGCAGTTGCCAAAAACAGATTTTGGATCTAAGTGTTATGTAGGCACGTTTCAGACTGCTTCAAACACATCTTTTTGGGAGCAGTATAGACGAACCCCTAGATAATGGACCACAGCTGTCCTCCAGGCTAGCAGTGTGTCACCCATTTGGATTACGTGGGTGGGCAATGCTGCGCAATGGGAAGGCGCATTATTTTTCCCCAGGTCTCTTAAAGGCCAGCTGCATCCTCAAAGTCCTGGAAAAGAGACTAAATTAAGGATGTCTGTTGAAGCGTCTCGGACATATAATAACCAGTCATCCACGTAGAGTGACACAGCATGTGTGGGTCCATCTAGAGGGATCCTCCACCGCTGGCCCTCCAAGCGAAGGTGATGAGCCAGCGGCTTCATGGCAATTGGAATGGGGGTGAAATCAAGCGACCAATGTGCACCCTAAATGAGGGGCTTGTTGTACAACAGCCTCATGTAGGACAACAGGCTTTTGGCCCATGCCTGCTGCCTGTAGTCCCTCAAAGAGAAACCCCCAAGATAAAGAATCAAGGGGTATATCATCAATGGCTGGTGACATAATTATCGCCGCTTTTCGGACGATAATTATATCGCATTATTTGCAAGGACACGCTAGCGCGTGTTTCCTTGTTTCAGCTCCCGTTTTGTTCACGCCTCTCTTTGCATCTCTAATGAGATGCAAAGGAGGCGTGCCTAACAAAACACCATGGGAAAATATCTCTACCCCAGCTTCGTGATATCATCAACGAGGGGTAGCGATATTTTAAAATCCCGTTAACCATGCCTTAACGCAAGAATTTAACGTCTGTTAAATTCCTGACTAAGGCATAGCTAACATGGGAGGTGGATTATGGTGATATGACCACAGGGTCGTATCACCAAGGCTATCTCCGTTTTAGGTGCAACATCGCTGGTTTTCCAGCGTTGTAGGCCCATTTTTGAGCTAACGCTGGAATATTTATCACCTAGGTTATACACGTTGTAAATAACGCGCTATCCAGGTGATAAATAACAGCAATAGACAGAGATAAATATGAAAGCGCTAAGCGCGCTTTGCGATATTTATCGCCGTCTGTTGCTAATATGCCCCCAAAAGCCTTCTCGAGATCTAATATGAGGCATGAGGCAGCGAGGCCTGATCCATCACATGGAAGTGTCATCCAATATTATTAGATGTGTTACGTCCTGGTACAAATCCATTTTGGTTAGGGTGAATGAGGACAGAGAGTACTCTCAAGTAGATATCCGGTAGGACTTTCCATGTATTTTATCGCACCGCCCAATATGGCCACCAGGCAATAGGAGGAGAGGAGGAGAGGCGAGTGGACTCCCTATCAGGATTTAACAGGGATACAAGAAGAGAATCCTGGAGGGAAGCTAGGAGTACACCAGTGGTAAGGGCTTCATTGTACACCTTGGGGGAGATTTACTAAGATTTTGCGCCATGTTTGCATCACAAAAGTGACGCAAATTGGCACAAAATCTTTTTCCCTATTTACTTTCAGCGCTGAAAATAACGGAAAAGTAACTCATAGCGCTGCTTCACACTACTTTGCGCCATAGGGGCATACCAAGGGTGGAGTATGGGCATTCCCATGCAACCACCAAAGGTTTCTCATGCTAAATCCAATTTACTAAATAAAGTAGATTAGGTTGAGCATGAGAAAACTGTAGCCTTTTCAAGTAAGCACCTGGAAGGAGAAATGCTTTCATTTCTCCTTCCTAGTCCGACTTTGTATGCCTGCTGCACTCGGCAACACGCATACAAAGTGGGAAAAACTTTGCATCTTGTCTAGGCATGGTATTTTGTACACGAAGGGTACCCTTCCTGTTCAAAACCTATGCTAGACTCACACACACACCCTAGCTCTATGGCGCTAAGGTGTGCGCATGGCGCACAGCAGCTGTAATCGGAGCAAGGAAAAGGGGAGGAGAGAGCCATATCTTTGAAGATATGGTGCTCTCGTTCTCCCTCCCTGTCGCTCAACGCAGCGCAGCCTCACGGGGGGTTGCACTGCGTTTCGTAACATTTTTAGTAAATCATCCCCCATGTCCAGACATGGAGCCAGGCAAACAAAGAACTCATCATGGTATATAATTGGTAACCAATCTAACCCTGGGGTCTTATTGCGAGCTAGGTCATGTATTGCTTTCTTTACCTCAGCCACAGTAATGGTTTGTCTAACTCCTCTCATAACAAAGCGTTGATGGTGGGCAAGGGCTTTAGGAAACTTCTGATTGTGCTGCGGGGGATGGGCAGGGGGTGCCCTATGTAGCTCAGCATAGTATGGACTGAATGCTTTTAGTATAGCCACTTGAGATCCCAAATTTGGCCTGTTGCAGTAACAATTTCCGTGATTGAGGGAGTATGTTTTTCCTGTTGGACCAACCATGCAAGTAGACGACCAGATTTGTCACCCGTAGCGTAAATGCGGGCTTTGTATTATATGAAATTATAACAGCGGAAGTGTTCCACCAAGTATTGTTTTTTCATGGAATCTATCGAACATTGTGCGTCTTATCATTAGGAAGGGGGCGGTTATCGAATACGGTCACGGCTTCATGTGCGTCTTGGAGGGCCCTGGTCAATTCCCTGTAAACCCCAGCTATGTTTTGAATACAAAAGCTGTAGTGAGTGCTTTAAAGGAATCCCATTCAACAGCACGGCTGGTGGCTGTGCCTTGATTTTCTTGAAAGTTCAGTGAAATAGCAGGTCATCTACTGTATGTTTGGGAAACCTCCAGTTAGGAACTGGTGGGTGAGGCGTGCCCCACTAAATGTCTACTATATGTGCCACTTGGTCCGTTATCACATGGCCCACAAACGAGGAACTAAGTCCTGAGAACACATAAACCAGTCTAAGCAGATGTCAAGATTGTGTATACTCGAGTAATGAGAGTAAAGGTATAGGTGTGGGTTATGGGCTCTCTACGCATCAATAAGGGACCACTGTTAGACCCATCAAGAAAACTGCTTGGAGTGTTGGTGAGCTGAGTCATGAAGGAGTGGGGGGTAAGAAAGTTCAAGAGAGATGCCCAGTATGTTGTTATAATCACCACCTAGTATCCACATGATACCTACCTATTGGAATAGGACTCTTGATAGAGTTGCCCAGAATATCATTTGCTCTGAATTTGGTGCATAGATGCAACCTAGAAAGATGGGCTCACCATCAAACTGGCCCTTCACAAACACGTATCTGTCCTCCTTATCAGTGACAATGTTTTTGAAAGGGGGTACCCGGGCCTATTCAGAGCAGTGCACCCCGGGCGTATTCGGAATATGTCGTACCATGACATCTGCATCACCTGCTCAGGCACTGGAGTTCAATGCTAGTGAGATGTGTCCCTATAGGAAACTAATTTGTGCCCACTGTCTTTTGATGTAAGCATATGCTGAGTAACAGCGGTGGGTAGAATGTATCCCCCACACATTTAGTATGAGAAATCGTATGGGGTATTTAGTGACATAGGGAAATGACAGATATGTGTGGGGAGAGAAGAGGGGATTATACTCGGGTACCCATGCCATTTATCCATTCTGACCCATAAGAAGGGGGATCATGTATCGCTTGTGCAATGGGAATAAAAACAAAAGGTATCAAACAACAAAAGCCGAGCCTGCGGCTAAGGGCCACACACCCAAACCTTTGCTCTATGAGCCAGTACATGAAGCAGTGGTGATGGCGGAGTGTCGCTGAAGTTGGAGAAGTAGCGGACAAAGAGGCTACAGATATGTAATCCAAACCATGGTGGAGGTGGGACATCAAGGGGCCCCTGGCGGTCTGGGGCTATGTTCAGTAACCATGAGGAGGCAGGGAGGGGTGCCTTTATAGTACAATGTGCACTGATCATGAAGTTATTGATGGGCCTGATAGTAGTCCCTTATGACAATATAAACCATCCTCACTCGTGGCATCACTGGAGTCAGTACGCTGAGACCACAGGGATTTTTGTCAGAGGGCAAATGCTGCGGCTATTGCCGATCGTTGATTCCGTTCAAAGTACCTGCGGTGAGGACACTCTTGGAGCACCTCAGGCCTATTTTGAGGTCTGTTTCTTTGACTCCTCCCCCTGCCACGCTGGGGTGAGTTGGGATTATCTGTGGGAGTGTGATGGCTGCCTTCAAAGTGGGCTTCCACCCAGTCCCAGGCTAAGTTTGGCTCAGTGAAGAAGTGGGCTTGTTGGTAATACATTACCTTCAACTTCACTGGAAACAATCAAGTCCCGGAGCCGGCGCTTCACTGCGAGAGAGGAGGAGTGTTACCCTTGAGTCAGCACTGTGTAGTCTGGGAATATCAATATGCAACAGTTTTCAGATTCGGGCAGAGCTCCACATCTGCCCACTTGTAGGATAGTATCTCTGTCTTTGTACTGTAGCATACTTGCTCCTACTGGATTGGGATGTGAACGAGGTGGAATCCTGCGGGAGGGTACCCGGTGTGCTCTTTCCATTGAGAAATGAGGTGAGAGTGATTGGGTTGGTGTGAAGGTGTTCACCCACTCCTCGAGAAATTCAACCATCATTCAGGATCCCTCCACACCCTCTGGGAGACACACTACTTGGATGCTGTCATGCAGGACCCTCCCCTCAGCATCCCCAACATGATATTTAAGTCTTGGCATTCATTTGTGGCGATCCCACCCAGACTTGTCTTAATCTGCCAGACATGGCATCATCTTCGAGAGGTGACGTTCAGCATAAGTGATCCTAGAGGCCAATTTCCACTGATCCTCACGGAGGAGTCTGAACTCCAGTCGGATTTCCTCTACACGAGACTCAGCAGACGTGTGTGAGGTCTCTATGGCGAATAATATAGCGTCTAGCTTATCTTGGGGCTGTGGTGATACCAGGTCACCACATTCCTGCTGATTCAATGTTTGAATCGCTGGTGAGAGTGGGCGGGATTGGCTCCTGGTACTCTTTTGTCTGCCCATAGTGGCAGTATCAAGCAGGCCTCAGGTAACGTCCCTGACAGAATGGTGTATTAGGCATTTTGAGGGTCTCTGTGAATGAAAGAGACAAGCACACCCATCCAGGTGAGTAGCCTTTGAGTCGCCTAAAACCAGGCCTGAGCCTAGTGTCTGACTAGGCGGCAGAAGTTAACGTGCTGAAGAAAGGCAGGGTCCCCAATGATCTCTTAATGCAAGCATGCCATACTACAAGTCGCTCTGTCTAGAAACAGAGCCATTCTCTGTCTGAATTATCGTGGTAGAAGTGATGGGCAGTATGAATCAATGTAGTGGGTTAGGCCAGGGTGACTTTAATTTCCTAGGGCTCTAGAAGTGGGAAAATAAGTGTTCTCCTGGCAAGACAGACATGTGGAGCATAAATTAGGTGCCAAGATAATTGGGGGCTGGGCAATGATAAGGCCTCTTCAGGCAAATCAGTGATGTAATTGATGCATGAACTGCAGCACACAACTGCTGGGACTTCAACTATCAGGGTATTTTTCTTGGTCACTTGTTAGACCTGACAGCATCTTCTACCTCCAGTCTTGCTTAGTAACTTGACATGAGAAACCGTTTCTGAACATTACAAGCAGAGGGCACCTGGTATCATTTTGAGCAGCCGGTCTCACAGACAGTGCTGGTGACATTCTATATATGCTGATCACGTCGTCCTCTGGACCACAGCAAGGCTAAAGCTACAGAAATGGGAGTAGAAGCAGCAAAAGCGAGGTTCCCAGTGCTGCCCAGATAAGTGCATAATACATAAACAGCACTTGCTGTGAGTCGCTAAAGCCGGCCTCACAGTCCCGGGCCAATCCATTGCAAGCTGCCTTTTCTTGGTCACAGCAACCACCACCATCTGTCCTGTTCACAGTGGCGACGGAGTCTTCCCTCAGCCGCTCAATGATCCCCTTGTCCTGGTTTAGTGCAGGATTATGGGCAATTGGACAGTCCAGGCACCGGAGCTTCTCTGTCAGGTGTCCACCATCAACGACTGTATAACGCCGAACCCGTGGAAGCAGCTCATGTGCACACCTTTGTTTTCAACAAAACGCGTTACTGGAGACAGTTCATGGTATTTCTCCGCCGTTATGATATTGATTGATGCATCACTGTCTATAATTAAAGTTGTAGGACAGCCATTCACCGTTATTGTGATCTTGGGGCATTTGCCGTTAACTGAACGCACTGCATCATAGACTTTATTGACCACACCCACACACGCAAATACCTCCCAACTGATTACTTAACTTTGTAAGGAGTCCGCCTAGGACCACAAAGGTCCTACTGCACGAGTACACTACACATTCTATTGATGATGAACATAGGCCAATGTCACCTTTTTCATCCGGACACATTCACACCCTATAAGGAAGGACAATTACATTTAATTATCAGAAGACACAAATTAGGTTAATGGAAGAAATGGTTTAATTAGGCATCATTTGCAAGTGTATAGCAGCCAAAAGAGTGATTAAGGTTAAAAAGCACTTCAACAGATTTCTCCCTGAGGAGGTCTAGAAGTGCACTGTTTTCACTCACTTCTAAAAATGTGTGCACTTGCATTTAAGTGCCCACATATATTTAGCAAATTTAGCAACACCTAATGACACACTGTATTTCTGCTTCCAGGATACAACTGTAAAGCCTTTCCTCTTCACCTACAATTCTGTTAACATTAAGGTGCCGATTACGATCCTGGAGAAACCGGGTACGAACCGTCGGTCAGAGTGTATTCTCCGTCCGACTCGTACCCGGTTGCAAAACTTTACAAACATGCAAGTACGATTCGCACGGAAACACTATTTCCGTACGAATCGTACAAAACACCAACCGAGGAAAATAAACACACAAATGACATCCGGAAAAGCGCCGACGTGACGTCGGGACGTATGCAGCCTGCGTTCCACGAACCAGGAAGTACGATTCGCACCGACGTCATCCCGCGCGGAGAATATTTTCCGGCAGCCAAAAACTGCCGGGAAATCAGGACGACGCGCACAAGGAGCACCTGTACGCGACGGACAGACATGGACCCGAACCTACGTGTCATCCCGGCCCTCATAGCAGTCGACCTCCTCTACAGGTACCGCCGCAGACGCCGCAGAAGGGCAGAACAACACCCAGGGGAAAAGGGGGGGGGCAGGGGCAGGACACAAAACCCCCACCCAAGTCACACAGCACACATGCCCTGGACACACCTGACCTCCAGGCCCTGGTCACTTCGAGGGGGTGGGGGCGTGTCCAGCAACGCCAGCGTCCGCCACAACGGAAGTGGGCGACAACGCGAACCGGCAACACAACAATACAGGTACGTACCGTACCCATGCCTTAAGAGCGTGGGTACGAGTCGTACCACGCCCACACCCACGTCACCCCAACAATGGCGGTACGGCCCGTACCCATGTGCCAAAGGCCTGGGTACGGGCCGCACAAGCACTCCACAGCGTGGGCACGGGTACATACGGCCCGTACCCCCACCCATGTAGGAATGGACCGTACGCACACCCGCGTATGTATGGAACGTACCCCCACCCCAACAGTGTATGTACGGACCGTACCCCCACCCGTGTATGAAGGGACCGTACCCACACCCGCATATGTATGGAGCGTACCCCCACCCCAACAGTGTATGTACGGACCGTACACCCACCCGTGTAGGAATGGACCGTACCCACACCCGCGTATGTATGGAACGTACCCCCACCCCAACAGTGTATGTACGGACCGTACCCCCACCCGTGTATGTACACCAGTGTATGTACGGACCGTTCCCACACCCGCGTATGTATGGAGCGTACCCCCACCCCAACAGTGTATGTACGGACCGTACCCACACCCGCGTATGTATGGAGTGTACCCCCACCCCAACAGTGGATGTACGGACCGTACCCACACCTGCGTATGTATGGAGCGTACCCCCACCCCAACAGTGTATGTACGGACCGTACCCCCACCCGTGTATGTACACCAGTGTATGTACGGACCGTACCCACACCCGCGTATGTATGGAGCGTACCCCCACCACAACAGTGTATGTACGGACCGTACCCACACCCGCGTATGTATGGAGCGTACCCCCACCCCAACAGTGTATGTACGGACCGTACCCACACCCGCGTATGTATGGAGCGTACCCCCACCCCAACAGTGTATGTACGGACCGTACCCACACCCACGTATGTATGGAGCGTACCCCCACCCCAACAGTGTATGTACGGACCGTACCCCCACCCGCGTATGTATGGAGCATACCCCCACCCCAACAGTGTATGTACAGACCGTACCCCCACCCGCGTATGTATGGAGCATACCCCCGCCCCAACAGTGTATGTACGGACCGTACCCCCACCCGTGTATGTACGGACCGTATCCACACCCGCGTATGTATGGAGCGTACCCCCACCCCAACAGTGTATGTATGGACCGTACCCCCACCCGCGTATGTATGGAGCGTACCCCCACCCCAACAGTGTATGTACGGACCGTACCCCCACCCGCCTATGTATGGAGCGTACCCCCACCCCAACAGTGTATGTACGGACCGTACCCACACCCACGTATGTATGGAGCATACCCCACCCCAACAGCGTATGTACGGACCGTACCCCCACCCGCGTATGTATGGAGCGTACCCCCGCCCCAACAGTGTATGTACGGACCGTACCCCCACCCGTGTATGTACGGACCGTACCCACACCCGCGTATGTATGGAGCGTACCCCCACCCCAACAGTGTATGTACGGACCGTACCCCCACCCGCGTATGTATGGAGCATACCCCCACCCCAACAGTGTATGTACGGACCGTACCCCCACCCGCCTATGTATGGAGCGTACCCCCACCCCAACAGTGTATGTACGGACCGTACCCACACCCGCGTATGTATGGAGCGTACCCCCACCCCAACAGTGTATGTACGGACCGTACCCCCACCCGCGTATGTATGGAGCGTACCCCCACCCCAACAGTGTATGTACGGACCGTACCCCCACCCGTGTATGTACACCAGTGTATGTATGGACCGTACCCACACACGCGTATGTATGGAGCGTACCCCCACCCCAACAGTGTATGTATGGAGCGTACATGGCCAGACGCAGGAGGGGTGGGTGCAGAGTCCTCCCAGCAGTGCCCAGACACATGAGCGGTGGGTGCAGAGTCCTCCCAGCAGTGCCCAGACACAGGAGGGGTGGGTGCCTATCACTCCCAGCAGTGCCCAGACATAGGAGGGGTGGGTGCAGAGTCCTCCCAGCAGTGCCCAGACACAGGAGGGGTGGGTGCAGAGTCCTCCCAGCAGTGCCCAGACACAGGAGGGGTGGGTGCAGAGTCCTCCCAGCAGTGCCCAGACACAGGAGGGGTGGGTGCAGAGTCCTCCCAGCAGTTCCCAGACACAGGAGGGGTGGGTGCAGAGTCCTCCCAGCAGTGCTCATGGAACGCAAAGGGTGGAGTACCCACAGATACAATGCCCACAAATGTCAGTCAGGTGCAAAAAGACCCTGCAGTACATGTACCACATGTGAGCGAGGCTGGGAGTACACACATGCATAGCGCCTAAAAGAAAACATGTCCACATGAAGTCTTGTCAACAGTCTACATACACAAGTACAGTGACCACCAAGGATGCCACGAATGATGCAGGTGGAGACATCGCTCAGCATGCATGTTCAAAGTTGAAGGAGTCCGTCACACCCCCAGCTGATGTAGACACAACTTAGCACCACATAGTGGAAACACCCTGCAGGGAAGATGTGAGGTTACACAGAGGAAGGAACACACCTTGGGACGATGTCACCATGCAGTAACTGCTTACATGAACAAAGTAATTTAGCCAACAGCTTGTGATGGCACACAGATACCAGGGCCCACCCTATGACCAGCACAAGACTACATTTCCCACACACCCAACACATTATCACCACCCAAAATCCTGGAGCAGGTCCACCAACAGCAACACCAGATAAACAGTAGTGTTCAAAGGAAAAAACAAATTGCTTTATTCAGCAGGATGTAAGTAAAAATCATCATAAATGTCAATATATACAAGGCCCATAGGGCAGTCCATGACTCCAATCCGGATGGGGGACACAGTGGTTGCCTGCACAGTCAGACTCCTTTGTCTTCCACAGGGGGGGGCATCATGTTGGGGGTAAGGACCAGGCACCGCAGGGACAGGAGGGGCAAGGGGAGGGGTTGTGGGTGCAGGGACGTACGACTCCAACACAGGGGGTGGGGCAGCGCCAAAGGTGAATTCGAGCATGGCGCTCTCCCCTGCACCCGAAGGAACCACAGGCCCCAAGGAGGGGGGGGGGGGTCACAGGGATGGGTCGCACGCCACTGGGGGGGGGGGTGGACAGGGGGGGGACTCAACTCCCCTGCCGGTGTCCTGCCTCCACCGCTTGCGGGGTGGTGCCACACTGGGGCTGATGGACACACTGGGCAGGACTGACCCTGTGTCCGACTCTTGGCCAGGAGAGCTGAGGGGAGTGGATTTGGAGGGTGGTGGTCGTGAGGAATGTGGACTCCCACTCTGGCTGCATGTCTTCCGTTTCCCCCCGACCCTGTGGGTGTGCCTACTTCACCCTGTGTGTGCGTGCCAGGAGGTGTGCGCTTCGCCTTCCCTGCTGGTGTGGTGCGTGTGTCTGGTGGGTTGTGTGCATGCTGATGTCTGGGTGTACGTGGGACAGGCATGGGAGTGGGAAGTGTGGATGGGGCATGGGTAGGGGGTGGGACGAAGTGCTGCAGGAGACCCACTGCTGCAGACAGTGTCGAGTCAATAGACCGCAGCAAGTTGCGTTGGTCAGCCTGCGATGCTGAAATGCCCTCCAAGTATGCCTCCATGTTGGTGAGCACTTGGCTGTGGCCATGGAGGACATTAAGCATCGCAGCCTGACCAACCTGCAACTGCCGCAGGATGTCCACAGACTCGGCATTGGTGGCAGCAGTGGATACAGGGGCAGGGGGTGCGGTGCCTGGCAGGAAGGAGACACATGGTGACCTAGCACGCCAGGAAGGGACACGAGCAAGTGGGAGGCCGGTGATGGCAATGGAGGGGGCGGGGAGAGATGTTGTGCTGCTGTCAGCTGTTGGAGCAGCCTCCGCCCCCTCGGAGTGCTCAGCCTCGGACCCGTCAGCTTCATAATCTATGGTGGCAGTGGACAGGTCCTCCGGCTCACTCCCCTCGGCCTCAGTTCCACTGGATGTGCCAGCTAAGGTGTCACTGCTGGCACTGGTGCCCGGTCCCTCCACACGGTCCGTGCCGGTGTCTCCATCCGTGTCCCCCGACGATGCTGTGGGCAAGGTGAAGAAACAGGAATTAATCACACACCTGTATACATATGTCACATGAGGCAAATCTACATAGGTTACAGTGCATAGCCTGAAATGAAAGATGAGTAACATCTACAATGCAAGGTACATATATAGGCCCTGCAACACACAGTTGGTTCACCCACCATGCCAATGAGAAACTATGGAGAGCATGACACATTTGCAAATGACCTGACATGGAATTGGACAGAGGAGCCAGGCTCTGGGGCCAATCCAGCACTGCATCTGCACCACACAGCGTTGCCGTAACTAGGGATGAGCAGGGACCATCTCCATGAACTTGAGGCACATGCTGCAAAGGTAATACTTAAAGACATGCCCAACATGAATGGGACACTGCACCTTGAGTGTATGTCCAGACAAACATCACACACTGGCCAGACCGAGCAATGAGATTTCAGGGGTCGACATGTAGGCCTTGCCCGCACCAACCACCCCCTACATGAGACAATGTGATGAGACACAGGAAGCACTTGCATCTCTTAGTCTGGGAGAAATACACATGGGCTGCCAGAAACCCATATTGGACCCAAAATACCCCATGTGCGCCTGTACAACCATCTCATTTACAAATGGCCATCATCAGTAATTGTAACAAGACACACAGGCACTGGCCACCGTGAGTATGAACGAGGAAAATTAGTTCAGGCTGTACAGTGGACACTTGTAGAACACGTTACGTAAATATACATGGTGCTAGGGGACAATGGCACAGAGCACATCCTATGCTGTAGACATTGAGAGTGTCCACATATTGTGATGACACACATGATACCTAGCAAAGTATGCCCCAGGGGACAGTAGTGGCCACAATTTTCCATGGTCCTGAATGGTAATGACTGCAACACAGGCCACCATCCCTGCACTCAGCGTATCGCACACTCATGCACATCATGTCACAGGCCACAACATAGGACATGCTTGCTGTAAGGCATTACACTTCAGAGACATACTCCTATGTCTGGACTCAGCATCAGTGCCAATTGACATTGACCCCACAAGTACTGTACTGGACAGGGCACAGGCAAGGTGCCAAAACCTGTTACACACCACCCCCACACATGATGCTGCAAGCATTGGTCACGTGGATTAACTGCCAGCCCAGATGACCTTGTGAAAGAGTGACTACACACAGACCAGGGAACACATGGCAAGGAGGGGAAGGGATGAAGGACAGCACCGCTATACTGTGGGTGACAGGACCTGCACCGCACATTTAAACACTGGCAGTGTATCCATGCAACTGCGCACTTGCAAATGCTGGTGACACACAACAAACACACATGTACCTACCCCCTTCCTGCTGCTGCTTCTCCAGTAAGCGCCTGTCCATGTCTGGAAAGACCACCGCCAGCACACGCTTGTGGATGTGGGTCAGATGGCGACACCCATGGTTCTTAGGGCCCACAGGTGAGTCCCCCAGCAGGACCCGTGCGATCCTCCGCGTCCAGCACCGGATATCCTGCCAGCATTTTCTCACCTGGGCCAGTCGCCGCTTGCGACCATCCGTCCTTCTCACGGCACTGACGGCGTCCCTCCAGATCTGCTCCTTGGCAGAGGCGCCTACCTGTGGGGTTGAAAAAGTGAGACTACATCAATACACCTGCCACATGTCACAGAGACACACATTAGAACAATTTTGCTGGTTTCAACAAGGCATAGTATGCAGCCAAAGCATTGCACCTTTGTCATAGGGACATTTTCCTCTGTGTAAGGGCAAATGCACCACGTGCCATTGAAAGTACACAGGTGGCATGAGGGGTACGACACAATAAATGATCCAGAATCACACTGTGCATCAGAAGGTACACCAGGGTTATGTGCATCACCTCAAAGCAGTCACATGCCACAGGCCACTGACGCTACCTCAGCAGAGTACACAGACACACACAGGCACAGGACATTCACCTGCCATGGCCAAATGCAGCTACAAACCTCACTCTTCACATGTGCCACTAGACGGGGGGGGGGCTCACAGGTGTGGGGCTGGCTCTGCACGTCAGACACACACCACTGCTCCCTGCTCGCATCAGATGGGCAGGGTATATCCATCCCTCATGCAGCTTGGGTGCTACACTCCACATATGCACCCACCCACATGACAGGGGACTGACACACACACCGATGTCCAGGGTACGAACACATCATGTGGACACTCTCAGTACAGGTACACTGAACTAACACACATCTGTGGGTACAGTCACCTGTCACACTGGGCTGACCACATAATCACATGAGGACTGTAGAAGCAACATTCCCAAGAGGATACGACAGGCAGAACGTGGCATGCACCATGCAGTGATTGTCACAGTAAACACAATGCAAGTGAAGACGGCAGACATGCACCACAGCATGCTCTGGCTGGGAGACATCAGGCATTCCCCCCCCTGGGACCCACTCTACAGTACAATGCATGTGTGTCACACCTAGACACAATGCCAGAAGTCCCAGTCACAAAAAAGGGACACAGTCTGTGCTAGTGGACTCTGCACTCACCTGAAACCCTGGTCGCCCATACAGCAGGGGGTACTGTGGGAGGATCACATCCAGCAATGCCAGATTCTCCTCCAGGGTGAAAGGCTGGGCCCTCTCCACAGACCTTGACATGGTGCCAGGGAATCACGAGCAGCAGCAGTGTTGTAGAATCAAAAGATGTGCAGGCAAGTGCTCTCTCATGGGACCTGGCTGCCTTATATCTGCCTTGCTGGCCTGTTTCATGCACAGGAGTACAGAGTGATTGGTCACTCACATTTGCATCCTATGTTTCCTCCAATCCCTTCAAACCTAGCACAGTCAGTGGCTTAGCTCTTTTTTTTTCTTGAGCATGATGTAAACTCCACAACAACTTTGCAACAAAGTAGATTCATTCAAACCGACTTTTGCTGGGCACCTGCTGTAAAAAAATCTAACTTTAAACTTGGTCTCCATGACAACCAGCATGCATGTAGGCCTTTATACTTGTCCCTCATGTGTCCCCTATGTAATTTGGAGATTCACACACAGGTACGGTGCGTTCCGGGGCCCTAGGGCACCCCAAATGCATAACAACGGCCCGTACAGGTGTGTGTACGGTCCGTAGCACTATGGGTACGCATACGCGAGTACACCCATAGTGATAGTGAGCGTACACGCGTCCTCAGAGCGAATGTACGGTGCCTTACACACATAACAGTGGTGACAGGCAGCACACAGAAAGGAACAGAGCTGACATACTTGTCCATGGATGGACATCAAGGCATTGTCTGGCCAGTACTACATGTGTGGGGCACAGGTGTGAAAGGCTGTGAGGTGGCACATTACTCCTGAATTGTGAAGGCAATAGATGTATAATGAGATGTGTACAGATGTTATGTGTGACGGTGCTATATGTGCCAGACATGCCCTTCACTCCTTTGACATGTGTGCATGTCGTACAGCACACTTGAGATGAGCGTCACTGGCATGGCACAGTCAACAACACACACAAGTGTCTCCTGATGCCCACTACAGGGGTTACCACACCAGACATCTGACTACCCACGGTGCACGATGTGACTATGTCATGTATGTGTGGTGTGTTCACATTAGCTTGATGTTGGTGTTCCCTCAAAAGCATCTGCTGTTGCTGCAACCAACATGTGTCTGTGTGTAGATGGACATGGCACACTGTTACGCACACCAGGCCACATGTGGTATCGGATGTAAGGTGTGTATGTATGCATGGGACACGGAGTAGCGTAACAAGGACCTGTCTGCATCCTCTCAATGTATGTGTGGTCAGTCATGACATGTACACCTTCATGGCAAGATGTGTGGGCTGTCCTAGTGTAATGTCATGTGACCTGTGGCTCTAGTGTTCCGCTACCTGTCTCTGCAATCAACATCCTACTTCTGCTGATATGTTGATGTATGTCACTCCTGTATTGCGTCTGGCTGTTCACTTACACTGGGACACAGCTAGTCCCATGCCATGGGATGTGGAGGTTCACAATCTCCGTGTGTAGCTGGGTCTTGGTAGGAGTGTCACCTGGCAGCCATACGTGTCCAGGGCATGTAGCACATACCTGACTCCCTATGTAGCATATGTGTTTTAACAGATTAACATGTGCTCAGTACATTTAAATTGTTGTTGTGGTGCACTCACTCTTCCTTGTCACTTCCAAATTACTGCAGAGCGCCGCCTCTTCCCCGACCAATTCCGGACTTGGCTGACATGCGGGAGAATGACTGTATACGCTGCTACCGCTTCCCCCAATCGTTGATTGAGGAGTTGACGGCAAGGCTGGCACCACACCTGCAACCGCTGCACAGGTATCCTACGGCACTGACACCCAAGCTGAAGGTAATGGCAGCCCTCCATTTTCTAGCCACGGGTACCTTTCAATATACCATAGCTCATGTTGGTGGCATGTCCCAGAGCATGTTCAGCCGTGTGCTGCATGATTTTTTAGAGGCCATATTGCTTCACCTGGATGAGTTCATCCATTTCCCTACTCCTGAACAGTTGACTGGTGTCAAGCGTGGATTCTATGCCCTGGGAGAGATGCCCCATGTCATTGGGTCCATAGATGGGACACATGTGGCTTTGGTACCACCACAGGCACAGGAGGTAGCGTACAGGAATCGCAAGCACTACCACTCCATCAATGCCCTTGTGGTGTGTCTGTCCAACATGGTGATTTCACATGTCTGTGCTCGTTTTCCAGGATCAGCACACGATGCCTACATCATGAGGCGTAGCAGGGTGCCTGAAATGATGACGCAGCTGCGCAACGAACGAGCATGTGTTGCTGGTGGGTACACTCTGTCTGTCCTGTATTTTGCGTAGACTTCCAGCCCGACCGCTTCTCCTGTCCTACTTATGTCCATGTGGTTTCCATATAGGGGACGCTGGCTATCCCAACATGCCATGGCTGATCACACCTCTCCGCAACCCCAGCACGCCGGCCCAGCTCCGCTACAACACCGCCCATGGCCGGACAAAGCGAGTGATAGAGAGGACATTTGGCCTCCTGAAGAGCCGATTCAGGTGCCTACACAAGACCGGCGGCGCCCTCCCATATGCCCCGTTGAAGGTCTGCAAAATCTTCATGGTCTGCTGCATGCTGCACAACATGGCAGTTGAGAAAGCTGTGCCACTCATCCTGGATCAAGATGATCAGGACCATCCACCCGTGGAGGACGAAGGGCTTGGCAATGGGGCTAGTGATGTGGAGGATGTGGTTCCGCAAGAGGACATCCGGAGTCGGCTCATACGCGACTTCTTTGCTTAGTGGTGAGTACCAGTGTCTGAGTGTGCACGCATTGGTCCCCGTGTGGCATGTGTTGCGATGTGTGTGTCCATCTGCATGTATGCCACGTGAGTCAGAGGTGTGTGTGGATGTGTCACTCGAGTGATGGTGCCAGTGCTGAGTGTATTTCCCCAGTCATAATTGTGACCTAGCATGTTGTCATCCTTACATGTGTCGAGTACATGCACATGCAAGTGGCTGTGCTTTTTGTGGCTGACTTCTTGTGTGTCTCTCATCCCCAGGTACTTGCGCATGCCGTCTGCTGGTTGCATTGTTGTGGCACTGCTATTCCTCATGGACACGTCATCGTGTGCTGACTCAGCGTTACACGCACGGACAAGTTTGGAAGTCTCCTTAGGGTAAGGGATGCATCAGGGGTGTATTGGGTGTGGCAGTTGTTTACGATGTGTGCACACTGCCCCTGTCGATGTTTGGTTCCTCTGCAGACATGTCGCATCACCATGGGACACATTACATGTTGCTGGATTGTTAAATGGTAGCGGCAGTCGTAGTCGATAACCTTTCAAGTATTGCCCGGCGGTAATCGCCTCTTATACCATTCGATGCTAAACCAATAAAGAGGCAGGCGCCGGAGACTGGAAGGCAGGAAACAAAGTTTTATTCCGTCGGAGTGGAACACATCAGATCAGACAGCGAAGTATCGTCACGAGGTGCTCTAACTGCATCTCTGAGGCCTGGCCTCTTATACACAGGTTTATGACTTTATTGCAGGTTTATCATACGTGGCACATTCTTGAGATTGTTTTGATACATGAAAGAACATCCTCGGAATCCCCACTTCGAGCTCGTTCCCACACATATCTACAGTGGAAGTCCCCACCCCACCCACAGTAGGAGATGGCTATCACACAGCTGGACATTCCGCCAATTCCCGGGGATGTGTGCGACCGGTCGGGTCTCAGGGGGTGGGGGGCCTTGATCTACTGTAATCCCTTTGATGTGGGGTGTTTCCCTTATAGTAGGGGCAATAAACTGCATCTGCAGGGCTAGGTGATGGCCTGGGATCGGTTCGGACAATGGGGCGCAGAGGAAGGGGGTTATCAAAGAGATGCATGACCATGTATGGGATGTCGGTCAGGCGTGGGATGTGGTTCCATGGCAGGGTCGCGCAGAAGGAGAGGGTTTATGGCCCGTGTATGAGAGAGCGGGGGTGGCCGGCGCGCGGGGGAATGCTTGCAGCACCAGGGGGACGAGCTGGCGATCGGCAATGAGCAGGGGGAGACCAAAGTGCCTAAAATGGCTGCCGTGCGCTTTCCTGTGTGTCGCGCTGGGGAGAGGCAAGATGGCGCAGATAATGTTCAGTTGTAAACTAAATTTCCACAGGATACACCTGAATAGATGGTCAGACTTGTTGACAGTCATCTGTAATGGGATAGTGGATTGTGATGATGGCATCAATGTGTGTAACACTGCCCTCGGACACATACGGTTTGCATTGGCTTGACATGGTGTGGGACTTCCACATCAGAGGATCAATGGTGTATGGCAGCCTCTCCGTGAGCAGCAGGGGTTGTTTAGCTGTTACCCGACACTTGTGTGCCAGTTCCATGGCTATCACGCATTTGTGGTGCAGAAGGGGGGTGCCAGTGTTGGACCCACATGTTAATCCACATGACCTGTGTATGTGTACTCCGAGTTGCCTCTGCATTCCGGAATACCTGACTAATAAAGGTGCCCCTATGCCTCCAAGGTGCCTCTTCTCAGTCAATGCTGGTGTGTTGCCACGGTGCATACGGCATGTCTGGCATGGTTTTCTGTTATAGTGGCTATGTGTCTATGTGTAGAGTAGCAAGATGCAAGCTGTTTGTGTGGGATTAGACTCTGTATTGTGCATGATGTCCATGACTGTGTGGGTATTGTGACATGTGCCATCCCCATGCATCCAACGTTGGCCAGGCCACCATTCTCTGCATCCACCTGACTCAAGCTTGCAGGACATGGTTCTGCCACCTGTCTACACTTACCTGGGTGCCCCCAGGACACTCCACATGATCCCTGACCTCTGCACATGACTGTTGCTGTAGTCAATATGTCTGTCGGCACTGTTGTGCGGCCACCCCCTCAGCTGGTTGGGCCCATCACGGGTGTGTATGGTGCTCCATGTCTGTCTTGCCTAATACATTGTGACCCATGTGTGTCCTGTGCCAGACTCAGGCCCCAGGGTATGGATGGTTGAAGTCATATGAGGACTCATGCATGGTTAGACTTTACAAGACACATGTAAGGTAATAATGCAAAATGTAGGCATCATCTCTTTATCGTGTAAGTTTTTATTTGTGTTGGGGTACGTGTTGGGGGGGTATAACAAGAGGGGCTTTCCGGGTGTGTGGAATCCAAAGTTCACTGGGGGAGTTGGTGTCCTTGCCATTGGAAATCATCAGAGTCCATGCCACAGTCTTTGTCAACATTGGTCAGACAGTGACCAGCAAGTCCATGTGGCAGAGAATGTCATTTGCTGATGGGCTGCTGTTGGTCCAGTGGGCCAGGTGCCAGGCCAGGTGTCCTGGGAGACGGTGCTGTTGCGCCGACCCTCACGGTCTTTTCCGTGGACGACCCGCCCTCCTGCGGGAACCCTCAGAAGCAGGCCGTGACGATGTTTGGGATGCTCCGTCGGATGTATCCTCCTCCTCCTTATCCCTCCCTGTGGGTGGTGATGTTCTTCGCCTGGTGGCACAGGGAGGGTTGCCCATGTTGTCGGCTATCCGACGGAGTGAACGGTTGATTCCCGTGAGCACCGTCACGAGCTCAGCCTGTCTGTCCTCCATCCGCCCTTGGTGTCGCAGTTGACAGGCATGTTGCTCCGCATGTTGCTGGGCCTGCTGGGTCTTGATCTCCTCAAGGGCCCCCTTCATCTCGTTGAGGGTGGACACAACCTGGCTCATGCCCGTGGTGTCCTGCCGGTATGTGTCCAGGATGTTTCTTACATGGGAATATACCGGTTCCGCAGCCAACTGGTCAGGCTCGCGCCTCCGCCGTCCTCCACTCCCACCACCCCTGCCCACTTGCACCTGGCCTGGCCTTGTCGGCACATCGGGTCTCCGGGACCCCTGAGGGGTGGCATTTGCGTTGTCGCCTGCCTCCTCCTGGGTGCCCGGTACACCGTGTTCCTCCTGGTCAGCCTGGCTGCGTTGTGCTGGTGGGGCAGGGATCCTGGGTGTCTCCTGGGATGTGGCAGGAGTGGGGGTGGTGGTTGGCCCAGTTGTACCTGACGCAGGTGCTGCAGGTGGTTGGAAACCAGAGGGGCCAGGTTGGTCAGGGTCGTCCACAGAGTGGTGAGAGTCGTCGCTGCCGGTGGGATCGTCATCCCGCAGAGCCGGGTCCTGTGAGTCTTCCCCCCCAGTGTTGGGGGGTGATCCACGACGTTGACCTGTGTGTGTGAGAGACAATGTTATTTTTGTTCCATGCAACATCCATGTTTCATTAGTTTCAAAGTTGGCACATTTCCTCTGGGTATTTGGATATGTCTTGCATTCCACTCACAGTGCACTTGTGCATGAGTATGTCCCTTGGCCACAGCTTTTGAGACTTTACCTATATGTGACACCAACTTACTTGCTGCGTCAATTGTGACTGCAGTCAGCAGTGGAGTGAGCAGGTGTGGCGAGCCATGCATTGGCGCCTTCCATGTTGCACTGTACGTGGGCACATGGAGTTGTTCCACACACTTATATAATGCAGGTAGCTGTCGTTGTGCTCCTGCACAGGTTGAGACATGGGCCAGTGTTTTGCCATGGAGAAGAGAGGGGGATTCAGGCACTGGCCACCCTTGTCTACATGCACGCAGTCCACCTGCTGACGAGCAGACATTCCCACACCACCCAAGGCTGAATTGGTCTCCCTGTGTATCCCTTTCTCACTCCCTCTCTGTCCCCCTCTCCCTCCCTCCCTGTGTCAGCCTCCTCCCTCTGTCCGTCTTCCTGTGTCTCCCTCCCTCTCTCTCCCCCTCTCCCTCCCTCTGTGTGTCACCCTCTGTCACCTCAGCCCAGCTTCCTAGGCACACACTTTTTGCAGATCTTTGACTGGCCCTTGGCTTGTTCATGTGAGTTTGTTTCTGATCTCCAGGCACCCATTGGGTGTAGTGTCTGTGTCTGCGCTGCTGCTGTGGTGGTGTGTGCTGCCACTCTTTCACAGTGTTGGCTGTTCATTGGCTGCTGTCATGTGCAAAAAGGTGCCTTCACCCCCATGTCTTCATGCAAGGCGTCCGCCATTTGCAGGCAAGTCTTTCCTGTGTGAGGACACACTGTTTGTCTGGCTGTGACCTAGGCCATATGGGCAGAGGGCATTGTTGTTTGCTTCTGAGTTGCACTATGTGATTTTTGAGGCCCACACTCCCGCCATCCGGGTTACCGTGTCTTGTGTTGGTGTTTTCTGTGGCCTGTGACTTGGCATTGTCCAGCTGGGTGAATGGGGCATGGTGGCGCTAGTGGCATGTGCGTGTTTATGGAGTGTGGTTGAGTCATGCGATAGCTTGGGGTGGTTGCGTGCATGATTGTGAGTTTGGCTGTGGATGACGTTCCCCCCATGTGAGGTGAGTTGTTTGTGTACTCAACAGGCTCTCGGAGTCCTTCTACTCCGTCCACTGCCACCACCGGCAGTATGGCCATCACCTTCTCCTCCCAGGGATGGTATTGTACGCGTCTGCGGGGCGGCCCTCCTCCAGTGATGTTGGCCTGGTTGTGGTCATCGGTCATTTTGCGGCGGACCGTCCTCCGCAGATCGTACCACCTGGCTTGGCATTCATGCCTGGTCCTTCTGGTGGACGCAACAGCATTCACAGCATCGACAATCGTCTGCCACATGGCAATGCTGGTCTGTCTGACCAATGTTCCAAAGAGGTGTGGCTCGACTCTGAGGATTTCGTCGACAAGGACCTCCAACTCTTGGCTAGTGAACTTTGGATTCTTGTTAGTGGGCATGGTGAGGGGTTTGGGTGTGGATGGTTGTGGGGGGGGTGGGTGTGGATGGTTGTGGGTGTGTGGGTGTGGTTGTGCAGGTGTGTGTGTGAATGTGATGAGGGGGTGTTTGTGAAGGTGGTTGTGTGAAGGTGTGCAGGTGTAGTGGAGGTTGTAGTATGGTGCAGTTGTTTCTCTGTGTGGTCTGGCAGCAGTGGGTCTGTTGCAAAGGATCATGGTTTGTGTGTGTTGGGCCTTTTTATTGGTCCACTGGTGGGTGTGGCTGTGTTTGAACTTTGGGTGGGTGTGTTATAAGGAGTGGTTGTGTTTTGGGCCTCTGTTTGGGAGTTTGGCAGTTGCAGGTCAGTGAATGTGTTGTATTTGTGCTTGTTGGACATGTTTTGTGGCTTTGTGCGATTCGAATGGAGTCTTCTTGTGTTGTTTTGCTTTGTCCTGGTTGTGTACGTGTGTTTTTAGCGTCTGTACGGTGTGTACATCGGCCATTTTGTTGTACAGTGATGTCCTTGTCTCTGGCTTGGTACGACTCGTACATGCGCGATGTTGGGTGAGGGTGCTGGTGTTGGGGCCTGGGGTGCGCTCCGTACTTAGACTGTTGGGGTGGGGGTACGCTCCATACATACGCGGGTGAGGGTACGGGCCGTACATACACTGTTGGGGTGGGGTACGCTCCATACATAAGCGGGTGAGGGTACGGGCCGTACATACACTGTTGGGGCGGGGCACTAATTGACATTTCCTGCCGCTACCCTACATCATAATTCAATTTTGACATCCCGGGGAATCCCTGGACCCCCGGTTTGCACCGCGATTCGCCGCCAGTAATTCACGGCCTTCCAGGTTTCGCCTCACCTCTTGAAGCCAGAGCACTCCACAACATAGGCATCCCAGGTCCTGATGATGATCCTAAATTGAGAGGATCGAAACGCCGTCGACCACTGTCCACCAGCACCAACTCCTCTGGCGCATGTCCATTCGGTTCACTAAATCAATGAAAAAAAGCAATTATACCGTTGAATAATTTGTTGAATGAACCGTTTAACTTGTATATATTGTATATTCTTCCGCGCCGCTTGCTGTAGTTTTCTCACGTTGTCACTAGCGCCGTTACCTCACCAGCACGAGCACTTTACACACGTTCTACACTAGGGTTGCCTTGGTATTGATACCCTGTAGTGCAATAACTACCATTGTATCCTTTCTTTGATCTTCTAAATACATGACGCCTATAGGCGCTTGAAAAGAACTACTTAATGCCTCCTCTTTTTGTGCTGTTGTTTGTAATGTCTTGTACATACCAGTCTAAATAATCTAAATATATCCTGCTGAGATATTGTTGCACTTACATTGTATCTACCCAGATCTCAGTTGGGTTTACGGGTAATACTCCTGTGATTGTTCTGCAAGGGCACGTATGCGGGCACATGTCTCCATGGTTGCTATAGGAGTTCGGTGCAGACGGCGTTTTTTCCATCCGGTTGTAACATCTGACGCACGGGATGGATCGTACTTGCGCAGTCGGACTTCACTTTTCACATTTGTACGGTAAATCGTCTGGGGACGTGTCGGACACATTTTCCGACCCGAGGAAGTGTGGGGAATTATTCCCAATGCGATTCGTGTGGACTTTTTCCCATGCGAATCGTAGTTGGCAGTTTGTACGGCACTTGTACGATTCATACGGTAAAAAGACCGGATACGAGTCGTACGGGGAATTTTTTTCCAGGATCGTAATCGGCACCAAAGTCTTCAGAAAACAAGCACTAACAAAGCACGTAGGTTTGGCTTTTGAATGGTACGTCTACAAAAGGATGCAAAACATAAATTGAAATTTAATTGAATTGAAATTGTATTTATATAGTGCTTACTAGCCCTGATAAGGTGTTGAGGTGCTTTACTGCAAGTAGCAAGCTACCCGTAAACCCAAAGTTAGTAGTCAGTCCATTGGTTTTTGTAGTAGACTTGCATGCTAAGGAAACAACTCAATGCATTTACTCTAGGTTCTTTACGATAATCAGTGACTTAATGATGATCATTAGAGGGGGCAATGTGAGAAGAATCATTTTATGGATTAAAAAAAAAAGAAGCTTAAGGCAAAAAG
The DNA here is from genome assembly GCF_964204655.1 of Triturus cristatus. Lineage (NCBI taxonomy): Eukaryota > Metazoa > Chordata > Amphibia > Caudata > Salamandridae > Triturus > Triturus cristatus. Next base: position 639,069,127 of record NC_140580.1, on the reverse strand, counting down.
GCATGAGATTTAAAGTAGTGTATATACAGAAGAGGCATACAGACGGAAAGCAGGGTCATGTTCAAAATAAACAAGGAGAGAAAAAATAAATATAAGTTTCATTCAATGTCCAATTTTTCATGCAGGATTTTAAGGAATGTAGCAAATGGATAGTTTTTTTACATGCACTATGTGGATGTAAACTTGTTGAAAGGTAAAGTTACAAAGGGTGCTCTAAACAATTTTCTAGAGGCAAAGCAGTTGCATAGGTAGTTTACGCCCTATGACTGTTGAGACCCCTTTGCTTACAACTGTTAAGCAGCGCGACATTCAAGCACATCCCATTATCTGTATTTAAAACTTTACAACACCAACCACCTTCACCCCACTGTATACAAAGCAACCAACACTTTACAACCTAGAGAGACCCCTTTTGTATACCTACTGCAGCAGTATAATTATTACTGTAAAGTCTTACTGCAGTTTATGGAAATCTTTTTAAACCTTCCATAAACTACAAATACAAAATAATTTATCTTTGTACACACCCAATTAAAAAATATAACACAGTGCAGCAATAATCATTTTTAAATCTAGAGCATGTTTATATGACCCATTCACTGCCTGATTTGGAAGGTGCCATCGCCTGCGTCCACATAAAGATCATTAGGCCACAGAGAACAGTTACAATGTCCAGCAGAATGGATGTATTTAAGGCTGCCCTGACCCACTAACATTGACCTTGCCTCATTCACACAATGGCAAGAATCACACATGCATCCATACAACCAACCAAGACATCTAGAGATATCACCCATTCACCCAACACCAGACATGAAATATATGAATGAAAAAAGATTTATACACTGCATTGTGACAGAAAGGGACATCAAAGTGCTACAACAGCAACACGATCCAATAAACAACTAAAGAATGCCAACAGGTTGGTATGAACAACCATGTATTTATCAATTTCACAAAGGCAATACACAAAGGCAATACATTTGGATTGACAGCGAATGGTGAGTGGAAGTTTTGCTGTAGGTAAGCGGAAGCTGTTGCAGTGAGAATGTAAGGAATGGTCAGCAAAGAAGCAGAGGAAAATTGAAGCAGGTAACAAGTAACATTACACTGAAAGTGTGATTGAATGAAAGTAAGACCAACGTCATGTAAAACCTTGTAACAGAGCCATAAACATTTAAACAGAGCCTTCTTAGCAACTCTTAGCCAGTGCAAATTAGACTGATGTTTAGAGATGATTTCTGATGTGACAGCTCCAGTCCCAACTAAGCTGCTTAATTCTGGATCTCCTGAAGCTTTGCAAGTGACCCCTTAAGCAGACCAGCAAAAATGGAGTCACCATAGTCCAGGCACAAATATATTGCTGTCTAAACTATGGGTTTCCTGTAGTCCCGTGGAAGACTAGGAAAAATGTTACGAACTGTTGGTATAGTCAGAAAACAAGTAGCTATGAGCGTATTTAAGGGTAATGAGTTAGACGTTATTATATAAAGAGAAAGTAAAAAAAAGTGAATCACTACTTGTGCAGGATGTGAAGCCTGTGCAAGTTATATGTCCAGAATTGTCTCCTTGCTGGGAACCAAGTACCCCATTGTAGCACTTGACTCTCTCAGGGTATCGAAGCAGAGCAGCCGAAGGCTAACTCATGAGATGGGGTGTGGGCTAGTAATCGAAACTTGCTGGCACACAGTAATAACAATCAATAAATGACTGTCCAGTCAGTGCTTTTTATTGAGAAAGGAAAAGTGCATTTACTACACACACTACTAAATACTACAGAGTAACTTACTAATATATAAATCAGGCAGATCAAATTAACTTTAGTGGCATTTTCAAATCACATTTAACCCCTAGTGAGTCATCACCCACAAAAATCCCAATAGCCCCCACCCATACCAGATAGAACATCACAATATAGTGGGGTATCACTTTAAATAAAGCAGAACTTTTGGCTTTTTCTAATATCACCAGATCAATATATAAGGCAAGGCTATTGGCTATGTTAAGTGATCATCAAAGCAATAATATAAGGCAAGCTCACTGGCTTTGTCAAGGGGTCACCATATCGAAATATAACGCAAGCCTGTTGGTTTTGTCAAGAGATTACCACATTGATAACCTAACCACCACATGTTCTACCATCATATCACTGAAACCAGTAACTAAGTTTAAATGCAAGTATTATAGCCAATGAACCATTGCAATGTTTATCAAAAGCCACTGTCGACATTATACTGCCAATGGAGGATTTAAAAGCAGCATATGCCTGAGTCTTCTTTACAACATTTAGGACATATACAATGCAGCCATAGAACAAACCACAATGGGGTCCCTGCACTCCCAGGCTGAAGAACAAATGTTCCTGCCTTAGGAATGCTTAAATCGAAGCCTGGGATCATACACTTTCTGATATCCAGAAACATGGGGTCACTTTGAAAATCCTTTTGTGGGGTGCTTTTGCACTACCTGCAGCTCCCTCCCCCCCCTCCCCCCAAATACTTGAAATTAATTTTGGTGGTGCCCCTGCCCTCCTGGGGCCATCACAAGCAGGAAGAAAGTATGCAAGTTGTCCCTCAAGGGGCAGTATGTGGCACTCCCTCATCCGGAGCTGTGCATATTATATTAGCAGCATCCTGCTATATCCTGGAAAATCACAGTGGGCTATTTATTTCTTTGAAGGTGCCGGTACCACCCAGGACACCCCATTGTGCTCTGTGTTGTGGCAGCGCTGGGTGCCTACTCCTGTGCTGCCCAGCCAGCTTCCAGCCCATCCAGCCCAGCTGTGTGCCAGCGTATGAGCCGGTGCACACTCTTTTCCTGCCAGATCGTGTGACAAGGGTGGTGGATCGCCAGTGGCCACTGGCTTGCCCAGACACAGGGAGTGGGGAAGAGCCCACCATTACTGTGGGGGTGTGGCAGCACTCCGGCACCCTTGTGTGTATGTCAGGGGCCGGGAGGGGGTCCTGGGCCTCGAGTTGCTTCTTGCATTGGCCCCTGAAGAGATGGGGGCTCCAAGGGGAGATCAGAACACGTGGGTGTGGGCCCAACACATGCATGCCCCCCCCTTAGGATTTATTAAATCAGTCTTGCACTGATGCCATTCCGAGCACTGGCCAACCACAGGAGAATTTCAAGAATTTGCTACGAAGCGACATGCTCTTCGTTCCTTTCACCGGGTCAAATATCAAGAACTTTAGAGGGGTATATCGGCCCCTGTATACCAATTACAATGATCATCTGCTAATATTTCTCCTGGTGGCAAGCTGTAGCCATCGGAAGCATTTGTTGCGTGTCTCCTAGCCTCACACGGGCACACTTTACAGTTATCTGGTTTCACTGGCTCCCTGCACCAACTTTCTCCACAGACTGGCTCCTGATAATCCCCTCCTTCTGCTGTTGCACAGAAGTCCAGATATTCCCCCAAATTTTACTCACAGTGTGCAAGGGGGCCAGCATCACTGGCCCTTGAAAGAACTGCGAGTCCTGGGGCTGGCTGTAGACAGAATCCTCAGTCCATGAGGGCAAAAGGGGCTTTTCCTTCTAGCTATCATGGTATTGATAATGTTGCAGTCCAGGTCCAAAGTCTTGCTCTTCTTCAGGATCCAGGAATGCCACTTTTTTGCTGAGTTCAGCCTGTTGGTGGGGAATACCACTTTTTTAAACAATAAATCTGATTAGCCACTCTTTCCTAGGTTTCGTTCTAAACTGGCTATTGAGACAAAAGGCTGATGTCGGGTCTCTTTGTGTGTGCTGGGGAAGTCCCTTTGAAGTGCAATAAGGGCAAGGCACACAACTCAACCCCAGCCATCCTGTCAGGAAGATCCACTCGCTTAACACCTAGGCCCTTTTTTGCACTGTCTGGTGGCTCCAATACACATTTCCCAGTAAGAGTGTCATTATCAGCACAGGTAGCTGGAAACTCCCAAAAACATTAGGCAGGTAAATTCCAACTTTCTAAAAGTGGCATTCCTAAAACAATAATTTAAAATCTGACCTGATCTTTAATGAGGGTTTTACATTACAATTCAAAATAGGGGTATACATATTTTTCTAGCTGGTACCAATTGGAGACTAGCATTTAATAAATGTCACAATGTAGCCCAATGATTCCCTATAGCAGCAGCCAGCATTGCTACAGAGAAAATCATATTTGGAGAAATTTCACTGTGAGAACATGCTCAACATTAATTTCTAACCTGCACCCTGCCTTTATCCTATATGGACATTAAGGCCTACATATGGGTGATTTATTAATATTCAAAAGGATGGTTTAGGCTTGTCAAAAGGAGTATTGTGGCAGTTTGAATTTTCAGCTTTGCATGTGTGCAGCTACCAGGCTACACACAACAGCAGTCTTTCATGTGCAGCCTGCATATGAGCACACATGCATGTGCCAACATGTTCAGGGGTAACCGGCCCAATGGCCCTTACTCTAACTGCATTGCAGGGGCCTTATTTTTAAAAGCAGATGCTGGCAGTAAACGTGCGTAGCTCACTTACCATGCAGTTATCATGAGTGAGACTAAGGTAGTGATACTGACCCACAGTAAAGGGCTAAAAATAGAAAGCCTTTCAAATGAGCTCACAGAAACAGGAGCAAACCCATCTCAGATGGTCACCAGTGCCAGATCAGTCCTAAGAGATCTTGTTCATAATACAAATTAGGTCATGTCAACATTGAGGGGGTCATTATGATGGCGTGCGGATCGCCACTTCCCGACCGGCGGTGGCAGTCTTCACGCCATAACACCTCGCCCGACCGCCATTTACCCCCTGCCATATTAATATGGCGGGGGGTTCCGCGGAGGACGGAAAGACCGTTCACTGCTTTTCTGCGGGAAAGGCAATCGTCACAATTGCCTGCCGGGCGGAAAAGGCCCACAATATGGTGGCGGTGCATTCCAGGCACCGCCATCCATATAATGATGACTGAGGGGGCATGCCTTTCCATGGCGTAGACTCCACCATGGAAAGACATGCGGAGAATGAATACGGGGGCCAGTTGGGGGCCCCCGGGGGAGGGGGTGGGGGGTGGGTAGCTGCACTGGGTGTTACTATGGTACCTCCCTTTATTGCCATGCTCAAGGTGGTAGGCACTGTATGGTGCCTGTCACGTTGTGCATGGCAATTCACAACATGCCTCTTTGGCATTGCGGAGGGTGCTGCTTACAGCACTGCCCACCACAATGTCAAAGATCCGGGATGCAACCGCCGGGGTGGCAGTTGCATCCTAATTGGCGGTGTGGGACCGCTGTACCACTGGCGGCCGGTCCCAGCACCGCTAGGGTGGCAGGCGGACTTTAGTCCGCCCGCCATCCTAATGGGAGCCTAAGATTAAAAAAGATGTTACTCATCCAGTCTGGCAAGGTTAGAAGACCGTTCTTGGACACTCCTGGGATGCCTCCAGCTCACTGTTCAGCCAGACAAGAAGCTGAATATCCCAAGCATAGCAGAAAACTGAAATACGAACAAAACTGAGAAGAGCTGCAAATGGAGAGAAGTATACACTAAAAGGTTTCGTCTGAGAGTAGGCCCCAGGGGGATCCACAATTAATGACATAAAGAGATGAACTGAAAGAAGGGATATCAATTTACTGCAATCAACCCATTAATCAGGAAGAAATCCATGACTGCGCACTTTCTCACACCTTCATTTATTAACCCTCACCATGTCTGAAAGAATAAAGCAAGGAATTTTAATGGGAAGTGTCAAATCAGTAGACAATCTAGTAGGGCAACAGTGGCTGATCCTCCCTGATCCATAATCATTATAGAGGTAATCTAAAACAGATATACAAACGTACTCTATTCCCTATTTGGATGGAAACCAGCCCTTTGTGGGCCCAAAATACATAAAAGAACACAGACATATAATTCATGCACACTGTCCAACAGTCCCCCATTCAAACAGACCATGTAACCTGAATGCAACCATGCATGTACAGCATTAAAAATACAGCCACCAGTGTTGAGTGCAAAAACGGGTAACAGGCTATCTAGATTCAAATATGTACAGCTCAGGTCTTGGTCTTCAACATTCCTACAGGAGACAGATGGGTTATGGGACTTTGAGACTGCTATCCAGGACATAAGTGTAAAAGACAAAGAAGTCTCAAAGTGTTATGGGCAATTTTTGGATGCAGAGGAAATGAAACTGGAGATTCCATATGCTTTCTGGCAGGAAGTACTTCAGGAAGAGAATTTATACTTGTTATGGATGGACTCATTAAAACTACTGTATGTAACAGTTACACCCGCAAATTTTAAAAGGCATAATATTTTTGTATTAAATAGACTATATTGGACCCCTCAAAAAATCGCTAAGTACGTATTACAGCCTGTTCCCAGATGTAACAGATGCAACTTGCAAAAAGCCAACGATGTATATATTTTTTTTACCTGCCCTGCAATAAACGAATATTGGAAGGCCTTAGAAACTATTATAAGAGACATGTTGGGGGAACCCATAACCCAGTCAGCAACCCTGTTACTTCTAGGGGTAGATTATGACTCACTAACCATGTTAGATAGGAAACAAAGGGGTCTGATATATTACCTGTTACTATTGGTTAGACGGGAGATATGTAAACACTGGACAGACCCTGTGCCTCCACACCCTACAGGGTGGTTAAAAGTAGCCAAGTGGACAAGCAAAATGGACACTGATTGCAATCCACTAAGGTCGAGGGACATTTGGCAGGATTTTATAAAATGGTTGAGTTAGTATGGAGATACAAAAAATGGGCCGTGGTGAAATGAAATAAAATGAATCTTCCCATAGTCCTATGATTACACCAGATCATGGCAGCTTGGAAGGTAAATTCCACCTCTTGGAAGCAATAAGAGTCTTGTAAAAGGCTTGGGCGAGTGTACGCAACGGACCATGAGACAAACAAGGGCGCCAAAAAATGGTCCAAGATTTGCAGAATGCCATGGTGACATGAGGACAAAAAAACAATACGACCACCACAGCATTCAAGCATAGTAGATACACAGTATCCATGCACACAGACCAACACATGGAGGCTCATACACGGACTCAAAACACATACAGACCCACATAGAGACCTGCACAGCACATGAATAAACAGAAAGTACCCAGGTATGAGGGGCACAGACAGAGGGAATGGATTGACAGATAGATAAATGACTGAACAGATGTATAGGAACTTATGTTTAAATATTGCTAACGAGATTTAGACATTATTATCGTGTAATGTGTAGGCTTAATATTATTAGATATATCTGAGATTTAGACTGTAGTGTTTAGGGCCCGATTCTCGCCTGGGAGAAGTATTTTGACAAACTGAAGCAGACCGAGAGGAATACCAAAGATCACAAAAATGGCTAAAAACAGTTTGAATTGACAGGGCAGAATCGCCTTAAAGAGGAAATTAAGACCACAAACATCACGTTTCAATACAGGTAAGATAATTTTCATCATTTTTTGCAAGTGCTGGGTCTGCGTCTATACAATGCTGAATAAAAAATATGTGAAAGAGTGGGCTTTTTCTGTTTATGACACAGGCATCATTAGTACATTTAAGTCTGATACCGTGCACTTTAGAATGACTGTGAGTGTGGGAGGGCTTGATTCACGAGCTCAGTGCTTTTTGCAGAGTCAGTATTAAAAGTGAAAGTTTAGTCTCGAAATGGCGCTGGTTTCCCGTGCTTTGACCCTGCCTGACGAAGTGCTTCTCATGGAGTCAAAACTGGAGTGGGAGGATGGGGTACAGGTGCCTGTGCTGTCACCAACTGAATAAGCTTTAAAAAAATCAGAAGGTGCAGCAGCAAGGAAACTCAACACTGCCTGAGGAATAAAGCTGGATCACTTTCAGACCTGCAAGCTGATTGATTGCATGAACCCACAGTAGCAGCAATTTCTGCAGGCCCAGGCCCCCAGGAATTGCAGCTGCTGCCCACCTATGTTAAATGATAGGAGGACAAGACGTCTCCTTCCTAACCTTCTAGACACGTGCTCCCCTGTTGTGTGTATGGAGGTGAGGGGCCTGTGTACTATCATGGTGAGAGGAGGCGCTGAGTGCCTTTAACAGGTGATTGGGTCTTAAGTCACGGTGCCAACCACTGCTTCAATCTACAGCAGATGTAACGCAGTACTGTACTGTACAGTCTGAAGAGAGGAGCATCATCTCTGTTACTGTGCCAGCCTGCCCTCTCTCAACTGGCAACTGACTCCTGTCTCCACATGACAGCGACACTGTTTAAGCAGCATAATTTTCCCCGCACTGTGCGACTTGGTAAGACAAAGATAACACTAGGGATTGATATTGCTGTTGATGAGAGGTCGGAGTTTTCATCTTCTGGCAGTTTTGGCTCTGACCATAAAGTAGCATCAAAGTTAAAATATGCCTGCTGCAAAGAACGTGTACCAGCATATCAGAGAACTGCATTTTATGTGGCTAGCTCAGTGAGTTGCTGCTTTTGTCACAGAGATTCCTTTGTTACTTGTAGTTCAGCTGCAGCTAGCGCTAAGGTGAGGGGCTGGAGGGTGCTCTGTATTTATGTGTCCAAAATAGTTTATTAAATTTTAAATTAAACAGATGACAATACAAAAAATAGTACTGTAAAAATACCCAATTAAAATAGAAAATATTCATAACCGCAATTAAATTCCAACAGGTAAAATACAATATATTATAATATTCCTATAAAAAGAAAAGGGAAGGAGAAGAGGCATGTATAAATATATTATTAACAGCGATTAATAATAATGATTAAAATAGAGCTGCTATAAAATAAAGAGTAGACTATTATAACAGCAATAAATAACTAGAGACAGGTACGTTTTTTGGAAGATAAATAATTATCAACAGGTTTCCAAAATGAATGATAAGAATTAGAATTATGATTAATACCATTCAAAGATAGATGAGCTCCTCTTCTGGTAAAAATAACCCATGACCACCAAACATGAACAGATAATAATGAAACATCTTTCCAACAAGTTGTAATGGATTTTAAAGCTGCTGACAACAGAAAATTTAAAAGTTTGCCTTCTAAATCACTTATTGTTTTAGAAAGACCAACAGATTTGAGGATTAACAATTTGAAAGAAAAATCTTCACGTAGATTAAGTATCTTTTTTACAATATCCCAGACTTCAGATAAAAAAAAACAGAAGGACAATCATAAAGCATATGTTTCAGCGAACCAGTATGTAAATTACAGTGCCAACAATTTGAAGTCGGAAGAAGTTTAGCTTGAAACAAACGTAATGGAGACCATAAACAATTATATAAAATATATGAGTTTGTTTGATAAAGCGAAACAGGTAACCATCCAGAAATATTATTGAGCCAAATAATTTTCCATGTATCAATAGATAAAGGGGTTGAAAGTTTGTTATTCCAGAATGTTGAGATCACATTAATGTTGGTGCCTTGAGAGACGTGCATCTTTTTGTATAATATAGAAACACCATGAGATAAAGTGAACACAGTTTGAATATAAATTGATAGATCTGATTTAACATTAGAAGGAATATTATGAGGAAATGAGTCTAAAATAGAATTACATAAAAAGTAATATTTTAGAAAATCAGAAGGTGGTAAAAGAAATGTTGTTTGTAAAACCTCAAAAGATATAAAAGCATTATTACAGTAAACATCTTTAAGATAAAAAATACCAGCTTTAATCCACGAATGCCTAAATCTAACATTTCTAATAAGTTTTATGCATGGGTTATGCCATAATAACATATCTTCAGTAATAGATATGGGTGATTTAAAAATTAAATCAAAATCTTTTAAAATTAATTTAGTGGATTTTAAAATAACAGATTTATTTAAAAAATTGAGATTTATTGGACATGGTTAACAAAGTAGGTAATGGAAATGGTTCTACTAAAGTTTGTTTTTTCTATAAAATGCCATGTAGGGGGATTACTCGTATGAGAGTGATTAAACCAAAGAGAGCTTTGCTTTAATATAAAAGCTTTGTGATAATAGAAAAAGCCTGGTAAACCAAATCCCACATTACATTTAGGCAACTTTAGTTTTTTATAACTAATACGAGGTGATTTATTGTTCTAAAGAAATTTGGAAAGGAGTTTATCCACAGCTTTATAAAACTTTAAAGGAAATTGAGTAGGAATCGTGGCAAGGGTATAAAAAACTTTTGGTGCTATAGTCATTTTATAGAGTCCATTCTTCCCCACCAAGAAGGATCAAGGGAAGACCATTTGGATATTTTATTCTTAATATAGTTTAAGATAGAGTCACAATTCAATGATATTGTTGTTTTCACCGATGAAGAAAACAAAATGCCAAGGTATTTAAATGTATCTCTTTGCCAAATTATTTCTTTCATGGGTAACATATCTGGAGTACAATAAATGTTTAAAGGAAAACATTCTGTTTTATTAGTATTCAGCTTGTAACCAGAAACTTTGGAATAAGATGAAATAATTTCAAATAAGGGAGGGAAAGAGGATAAAGTATTGCTAATAAATAAAAGTACATCATCCGCAAATGCTAATGTTTTAATAGTAACCTCCTTAATATTGATTCCAGTAATTCTATCACATTTTCTAATGGAAACAAGCAAAGGTTTGAAACCAAGAAGAAACAAAAGCTGGGAGAGAGGACATCCTTGTCTTGTACCACTGAAAAGAGAAAATTGGATCAAAGTTTGGCCATTATTAAATAAACAAGCAGTAGGAGTAGAATATAGAGCAGATATCATACGAATAAATAAATCACCAAAATTAAACTCTATTAAAGTACGAAATAAAAACTGCCAATAAACTTAATCAAAAGCTTTTTCAGCATCCAATGCAAGAACTCCTGATGGGAAAGATTGAGTGGGTCCTTGTTTTATAATATGTAGTAAAGCTCTTGTATTATTGGCCGAATATCTATTCTTTATAAAACCAGATTGATCTGGATGAATAATAGAATCAAAAACAGAGGTTAATCTAGTAGCAAGTATTTTGGCATAAAGTTTACAATCTTGGTTGATTAAGGAGATAGGATGGTAATTTGACACATGTGTAGGGTCTTTGTTAGGTTTGGGTAGTACAAAAATCAAAGCTTCAGTAAAACAACCTGTAGTTACCTGTGTAGAAATAAAAAAGGTACAAAGTTTAAATAAATGAGGAATAAGTTGTAACTGAAATTCTTTATAAAATTCTGCAGGAAAACCATCAGGTACTGGGGTATTGTTTTTAAGAGACTTTATGGCTAACAAAATTTCATCTTGAGTAATAGGTAAATCTAATTCAGCTTGATTGGGAAATCTTGGGTAATCCGCATTTAGATAAAAAAGAATCAATTAAGGAAGAATCATCAAAGTTAGCTTTATTATATAGAGTAGCGTAATAATCTAGAAATTCATTAACAATATCATTTTGGGATAAAGCAATTTTACCATTAGACCTATGAATTGAATTTATTTGTGTCTTATCTTTTTTAATGCGTAAATAATTGGCTAAAAGTCGTCCTGATCTATTAGCATTAAAACAAAATGTGGCTTTAGAGTTTGAAAGTTGAATACCAGCTCTTCTGCTAAGAATTGAATTAAACTCATATCTAAGTTTTAGCAATTTCAATCTATATTGAGGATCATTAGATGTCATAAAAAGTCTCTTATATTTTGCAATTTGTTTACCTAAATCTGTAATTTTTGCATTGAAAGTTTGCCATGAGAGAAATAGAGGCTTTTCTAATATAAGCTTTAAAAGCATCACATCTATTCACCATGGAAGTAGAGCCTTCTGGGTTAAGAAGGAAGTAATCATGAAGAGCATTTGAGGGTTTTGGTTTATTTTGTTCATTAAGAACAATACTAGTATTCATTCTCCATCTGGTTTGCGTTTTAAAATTTGAATTCAGTTTCAAATCAAAGGAAATTAAGGCATGATCCGAAATACCAATATTACCAATAGTAGGAGTGACTACAGAATTAATTAGTTGTCTAGAAATTAATCAATAATCAAACCTTGAGTGAGAGTTATGAGGATTGGAAAAAAAAAATAAAAAAATTTCTGTAGGAAAATGTAATCGCCAAATATCTACCAACTTTGTAGTTTGAAGAAAAGATTTAAAAGCAAAAAATGCTTTAGGAGGTCAAAATTTAGTGAGAGAACATCTATCCAATAAAGAATCAGATATAATGTTAAAATCTCCTCCAACTATGAGAGGAACATTACCCAACTTAAGTACTTCAGTAGTTAGATTAGACCAAAATATAGGATCATCAGCAGTCGGACTATAAACATTTAGTGAAAACATGACTGAATCGTGAACTTTAATTTTAGCTATAACATATCTACCTTCTGTATCTGAAGATTTACTCAGAATTTGGCAAAGTAGTCTTTTCGCAAAAAGAATAGCAACACTATTTTTTGCCCTTTGCATGAGAAGATATAATGCTATCAACCCACTTTTTTTCATATAATCTAAAACGCCATCAATATGTGTTTCCTGTATAAAACAAATATCAGCTTCACAACTTCCTAATTCATCTAAAGTTTTTGTACGTTTAACAGGATGGCGTAACCCCTTGACATTTAAAGAGATTAATTTAACATTATGAACGTTAGCCATAATAAAAAAGTAGAAGGAAAAAATTAAGAAGAGGAGAGAAAAGTAAAGAAAGAATAAGAAAAATAGTAGCTCTAGAACAGGGGAAAAGGAAAGAGTAGGAAAAAGAAAAGACAAACAAACATGAAAAAGACGACAACACTTAAACATTAATAACAGGAATGAAACGCACACACGCTTTACTAGCATGACCGAGACCGTTGGAGCCCCATGTGACAATAAACAGTAAACTTGTGAGAAATATACTTAACAGTAATCTTCAAGTAGCAGAATCATGTGTGTCCATTGAATGCTGTGAATGTTGATCCAGGAACAATCTTAAATCTTCAGGAAGGACTTTGAAAAATTACCTTTCCAGATGCGCATTGTTGAAGGGTCAAAAAACCATATTTAAATCCAAGACTTCTTAACTGAGGGCGAAAGTTAGTGAATTCCTTGTGAGTCTTAACAGTATCTTTAGCAAAGTCTTGGTGAATAAAGACTTTATTACCATTGACCATAAAGGAGGGAATTTCTCGTGCTGTTTTCCTTATCAAGACCAAAGGATGGTGACGTAAAACTTTAAAAATCATTTGTCGTGGTTTTGTGTGGTGAGGATTACGATGAGATGGAATCCTATGTTCCTTATCGATTTCAAACTTCTCCAGAAATTTGATGTTTAGAAGGCCAAGAATCAGATTCTCCAAATATAATCTGCAATTGGAACCTTCAACATCTTCCGGTAAGTTAGAAATGCGTAAGTTATATTGCCTGTTACGATTTTCCATATCTAGAAGTAGGGCAGACATAGGATACATTTTCGCCACAAGTAGAGTAAATGTATAAATTTTCACTTTATTGTCTTGTATTTTAATTGAGTTATCCAAAATTTTCATTGACATACTAGCCATGTCCTTGCGCAAATTTTTAATCTCTGACGCAATTGTATCTGTGTTAGCACGAAGTGCTTGAATTTCATCAAGAATTAATGTCAAAGAAAGTTCACTCGACTCCACTACTTTAGATTTAACTGGAGGTGGAGAAACCTGTTCTTACCTTTTATTATGAGGAATTTGCGCATTTTTATTTTCCATTTTCCTTTTGTAAAAATTAAGCATGTAGAGAAATGCAAAATTAAGGAAAAGGAGAATATTGCAAACAAAATGCTTGAAAAACGAGTGGTGCAGCAGCTAAAATAGTCTCTGGGAGTGGTTAGGCCAAAGCCAGGCTCTCTCTTGAACACTTACTCTGCCCCCCTGACAGACAAGCTGGGTAGTACCTCAAGGCAGAACTGGGAGATGGAGCAGGAGGGAGCAAACACCACTTCCGATGATGTAAATTCCAGGAAAAACCTCACTGCGACAGGTAAGTACTTCAGAGAACAGCTACTTCATTATGAATTGAATTCTGACAGCAAATGCAGAGTCATTTGTCGAAAAACGGGCTGTAGAAAATGGAGCTCACCGAGAGGCGGCCATTTTGTTTTGCGCGCTTGTGCGTCCCCGGTGCTCTGTATTTGTAAATAATATGTTTAAAAGCACCTGTAACAGAGTTCCTTCGAATTTCTTGTTGATCAGATGGGAGTAATTTTTGATATTTGTCTGTTTCCAGGGACTTTAATGCATGATTTTGTGCACAAGAAAGCGTCACTGAAATTTTGAAAATGTCACACATAAGCAATTTAAAACCTTGGCAGCTATGGTGTTAATACTATTTTTATCATTGGACCTGCCTAAGAAAAATCACTTTAATTTGCACACCCATTCATGCTTTACCTTCGCTGCAAAGAACCCTTGAATGTAAACACACAATGCACTATGCATTACTATTTCATCCTCTGAGAAAAATGAAACTTATGCAGCACTTCCTTTCAATAACCTCATCTTCGTAGGACTAAAATATTTCACACTTACGGTTTCCCAATCACTATGGGCCCTAGTCAAAAAGGTACATTTGCACATGTAAATTCACTTGTGTCAATCTACTACTGCATGTAGTAGAAATGCAAACACTTTTTTTTGCTATTCACTAATTGTGAGTGTTAAGTTACTTCTAGGTGCAGGCTTACGTGCCTCCACCCCCTGGTGGAACCTCCTACACTGAGGTGCCGATTCCGATCTGTTAAAAATATTCCCCATACGAATCGTATCTGGATTTTTTTATGTACGAATCGTACATGTCCCGTACAAACTGGCAAGTACGATTCGTATGTGAAAAAATCCATACGATTTGCATTGGGAAAATTCCCCGACACGTCCTCGGGTCGGAAAAAGTGTCCGACACGTCCCCGGACAGTTTTACATACGAATCGGGAAACTTAAGTCCGAGCGCGCAAGTACGATCCGTCCCGTCCGTCCGAATGCACAACCGTATGGAAAAAACACCGTACGGTGCGAACTCCCATAGCAACTATGGAGACATCCAAATATGTGCCCGCATACGTGCCGAACACCCCCCAGCACATCCCCCCATGTACGCGCTGTACCCCAGCACCCCCCCATGTCCGCGCTGTACCCCCACCCCACCCCGTAGGTACGGAGCGTACCCCCACCCCCCCTGTAGGTACGGAGCGTACCACCACCCCGTAGGTATGGAGCATACCCCCACCCCTTAGGTACGGAGCGTACCCCACCCCACCCCGTAGGTACGGAGCATACCCCCACCCCACCCCGTAGGAACGGAGCGTACCCCCACCCCCGTATGTACGGTGTGGACCCCCAGCGTGTAGCGCTGGGGATCCGCAGCGTACCTATGAAAGTGGGGGTACGCGCCATACCTACGGGGTGGGGGTACGCACCGTCCATAGGGGGGGTGGGGGTACGCACCATCCATATGGGGGGTGGGGGTATGCACCGTCCATAGGGGGGGTGGGGGTACGCACCATCCATAGGGGGGCTGGGGGTATGGCGCGTACATACGGGGGGGCCGGGTGTACGGCGCGTACATACGGGGGCTGGGGGTACTGCGCGTACATGCGGGGGGGCTGGGGATATGTGCTGGGGGACGGTGCTTACATACGGGGGCTGGGGGTACACACCGTCCAAACGGAGGTGGGGTTACGCACCGTCCATACGGGGGTGGGGGCACACACCGTACCCCCAGCACCCCGTATGTACGCGCCGTACCCCCAGCCCCCCATGTACGTGCCGTACCCTCGGTTCCCGTATGTATGGCATGTACCCCCAGGCCCCTACACCCTGCCCTTGCCTGTACGCACCCTACCCCAGGCCCCTACACCAGCACCCTCACCCAGCCTTGCGCATGTCCGAGTCGTACCAAGCCATAGTAAATGTGAGCACTGTACAACAACATGGCCGATGTACGCACCTCACAGACGCGAAAAACACACGTACTGAACCAGGACACTGCAAAACAACACAAGGAGAGTCAATTTGAATCGTACAACACCACAAAACATGTCCAACAAGTCAAAATACATCCAATACACTGACCTGCAACAGCAAAACAGGTAAACAGAGGCCCAAAACACAACCACTCCTTATAACACACCCACCCAAAGTTCAAACAGAGCCACACCCACAAATGGACCAATAAAAAGGGCCCACACACACAAATCATGAGCCTTTGCAACAGGCCCACTGCTGCCAGACCCCACAGACAACCCACAGCACCATACTTGCACCTTTACTACACCTTACACTTGCACACCTTCACACAACCACCTTCACAAACACCCCCTCATCACATTCACACACACACCTTCACAACCACACACACACACCCACAACCATCCACACCCACACCCCACACCATGCCCACAGACAGGAATCCAAAGTTCACAACAGCGGAGCTGGAGATCCTTGTCAACGAAATCATCAGAGTCGAGCCACAGCTCTTTGGAACATTGGTCAGACAGACCAGCGTATCAGCTAAATCAGCCATGTGGCAGAGGATCATCGAGAGGGTGAATGCTGTTGCGCCCAACAGAAGGACCAGGCATGAATGCCAAGCCAGGTGGTACGATCTGCGGAGGACGGTCTGCCGCAAAATGACAGACGAATACAACCAGGGGAACATCACTGGAGGTGGCCCGCCCCGCAGACCGGTACACTACCATCCCTGGGAGGAGAAGGTGATGCGCATGCTGCCGCCGGTGGGAGTACACGGAGTAGAAGGAGTCGCCGAGCCTGGTGAGTACACAAACAACTCACCCCACATGGGGGGAACCGCATCAACAACCCAACTCACAATAATGCACGCAACTACCCCAAAGCCATCACCGGACACAACCACACTCCAAAAGCACACATATGCCACTAGCGGCTCCATGCCCCATGCACCAAGCAAGGCCATGCCAAGTCACAGGCCACACAAAACACCAACACAAGACAGGATGTCCGTGATGCCGTGAGGGGGGGCCCCCAAAACCACATTGTGCAACTCAGAAGCAGACACCAATGCCCTCAGCCCATATGGCCTAACGCAGAGCTGTACAAACAGTGTGATCCCGACACTGTACTGTGTCGCCTGCAAATGGCGGATGCGTCGCAGGATGACATGGGTATGAAGGCCCAATTTGCACATAACAGCAGCTAATGAAGAGGCATCACTGTGAAAGAGTGTCATCACACCCCGCCGCTGCAGCGCAGACTCAGAGACACTCTGCCCAATGGGGTCCGGGAGAATCTAAACAAATCCACATGAACAAGCCAATGGCCTTTGAAAGACCTGCAAAGTGTGTGTGCCCAGGAAGCTGGGCTGAGGTGACAGAGGGTGACAGACAGATGGAGGGAGAGGGAGAGAGAGGGAGGGAGACAGAGGGCAACAGAGGGAGACAGACAGAGGGAGGGAGGGAGAGGGAGAGAGAGGGAGGGAGACATAGGGCGACAGAGGGAGACAGACAGAGGGAGGGAGAGGTAGAGAGAGGGAGGGAGACAGAGGGCGACAGAGGGAGACAGACAGAGGGAGGGAGAGGGAGAGAGAGGGAGGGAGACAGAGGGTGACAGAGGGAGACAGACAGAGGGAGGGAGAGGGAGAGAGAGGGAGGGAGACAGAGGGCGACAGAGGGAGACAGACAGAGGGAGGGAGAGGGAGAGAGAGGGAGGGAGAGAGGGAGACAGAGGGAGATAAAATCACCCTTGGGTGGTGTGGGCATGTCCGCTCATCAGCAGGTGGACTGTGTGCATGTTGACAAGGTCTGGCAGTGCGTGAAACACCCCTCAATCGTTTGGAAAGCACTGGGCCATGTGTTAAACTGTGCACGAGTGGATCCTTGCTGCAGGCACAAACCTAACCTCACACCCAGTATACCCACTCACTGTGTTTGTTAGAACCCAGTCACAAATGCATAAGTTACCTACCTGCATTCTCCAATAGACATGACAAAGCAACATTTGGCCACGTACAGTGCAACACGTAAGTCGGTTCTGCAGCGCTCGCTACGCACGCTCGCTACACTGCTCACTGCGTTCCAAACTGATGCAACAACAAAGAGTGTGTCACACATAGGAAAAGTGTTGACAGCTGTGGCCACGGGACATACCTATGCACCATGCACAATGCACAGGGACTTGCCAAGTACAGACAAGGTAGATGACACTTGGCCCTGCTGTAGACAGCACAAGGCAAACCTGTGACCACTGTACACTCAAACACCAATTCCACATGCCACCTACCTACCACAGGAACTAACATTCACTGTCATGCCAGCAGGCACCATGAGGGGATCGACACATCACCTGGTAGACCCAATGACAAATCACACCACACCCAACAGCATGCCCGGTCACACCCCCCCCCTTACACAAGCACACACCCCCGGGGCAGGCAACGCAAATTGGCACTCTCACAATGGATATGTGAAACAACAAGACCAATCCATAGCCAAATAAGCATCCCAACACTCATTAGACAGGCCAAATAACCAGGAGTACATATCAATCTGTCCCCCGCACCATACCCATCCACAAGTGCACTGTGAAAGGAATGCTAGACATATCCAACTACCCAGAGGCACTGTGCCAACTTGAATATGTATGAAACATGAATGACGCATGAAACACCATTAACATTGTCTCTCTCTCACACACAGGGCAACGTCGTCGATGTCCCCCCAACATTGGGGGGGAAGAATCACAGGACCAGGCTCGGCGTCACGATGATCCCACTGGCAGCGACGACTCTCACCACACCGTGGATGACCCCGACCAACTGGCCCCTCTGGTGCCCAAGCACCTGCAGCACCTGCGTCAGGTACAACTGTGCCAACCACCATCCCCATTCCTGCCACATCCCAGGATATACACAGGAGCCCTGCTCGCACACAACGCAGCCAGTCTGACCAGGAGGGACAAGGTACCCCGGGCACCCAGGAGGAGGCAGGCAACCCCGCAAATGCCATCCCTCAGGGGTCCCGGAGTCCCGATGTGCCCACAACGGCAGGCCAGGCTCAAGTGGGCAGGGGTGGTGGGAGTGGAGGACGGCGGAGGCGCGAACCTGACCAGACAGCTGAGGATCCGGTTATGTCACACATCGCAACATCCTGGACACATACCGGCGTGACACCAGGGGCATCAGCCAGGCCGTGGAGGCCCTCAATGAGATTAAGAACATGCAGGCCGAGCAATATGCCAGTCAACAGCAACACCAAGGACCGATGGAGGCATGACTGGCTGAGATCGTGGCGGTGCGAACGGACATGACCCGTGTACGTGATTGCCGAAAACATGGGCAACACTCCCTGTGCCACCAGGCGTAGATCACCACCAGCCACAGGGAGGGATCAGGAGGAGGAGGATTCGTCCGACGGAGCATCACAGACATCGTCATGGCCTGCTTCTGAGGGTCCCCGGAGGAAGGTGGGTCATCCACGCAAAAGACCGTGAGAGTCAGCGGACCATCACCATCTCCCAGGTCACCTGGCCTGGCACCTGGCCCTCTGGCGCAACAGCAGCACCTCATCCAATGACATTCTCTGCCACATGGACTTGCTTGTCACTGTCTGACCAATGTTGACAAAAACTGTGGCATGGACTCTGATGACTTCCAATGGCAAGGATCCCAACTCCCCCTGTGAACTTTGGATTACAGACACCCGGCGAGCACCACTTTACATCCCCCCCAAACACGTACCCCACCACCAATGAAAATCATAGAAATCACGAGATGATGCCGTCATTTTGCATTATTCCATTACATGTGTGTGTTGGAAAGTCAAACCATGCTTGAGTTTTGAAGTAAGTCCAACCATGCATACCCTGGGGTCTGAGTCTGGCACAGGACACACATGGGTCACAATGTACTATCCAATACAGACATGGAGCACCATACTGACCCGTGATGGGCCCAATCAGCTGAGGGGGTGCCTGCACAACTGTGCGGAGAGACCTATTTTGAAGAGCAACAGTCATGCGCAGAGGTCAGGGATCATGTGGAGTGTCCAGGGGTGGGAGTCCCAGGTATGTGTAGCCAGGTGGGAGAACTATGTCCTGCATGCAGGAGTCAGGTGGATGTGGAGAATGGTGGCCAGGCCAAGGTTGGATGCATGGAGATGGCACAATGGGGTCTTGGATGACAGTGCCACAAGGTTGTGTTGGGGGCGTGGTCGTGGGCTGCATCCTGAGTGTGGGCGTGGATTGTGAAGGTCGTCCTGCAGCTGACAGTGATCCATTGCAGCTATCTCTGTTGGACGGTGATGTGGCTGGGTCGGCGGATGTTGAAGCAGAGCTGTGCAAATGCACCCTGGATGTGGACAAGTCTCATGGGAGTTGTAACGTACTTCTCCGTAGAGTGCAGGGAAGGATTAGACACGGATGTTGTAGTTGACCTGGGGGATGGTCTGGCTTGCCTTGAGGTGGATCGAACTGTGGATCTTGTGCATAATGCAGAGTGTGCTGAGGCCTGAGGTACAGATGCTGGTGATCAGCATAGCACATGTGAGCAAGCAATCAATGATGCACACCAGCTTGTGTGCGTGGACACTGTGTGCCTGTGCAGGGCCCTTGCGGGTGGGACACAAGCAGTTGACCCAGCTGTAAGGGGACAATCCGCAGATGAACACCTCAGTCGTGTACAAGTCCAGCATCAGGTGGCCAACGTGCAGCCATCTGCCAATGGATACCATGCATTATTCAATATGAGAACTGCCAAGGACTGCGTCTTTGGGGAGGGTGAGGAGCACCTGCCTGTCAATGGGACACCAGATGATGATGAGATGCAGTGCACATGTCATGGTGTAGAGGGGGATCCTGGACACATTGTAGACTGAGATGCTGAGACATGATACCTGTGCCATGTGTCCCACAACAACACCATACTACATGCAGAGGCCTAGAGTACCACTCACATGGCCATGTTGGGGTACAGAGCCGGTGGGGAGTAGGAGGGACATGACCTGGTTGGTGTGACAGGACCTGGAAGGCGTGCCAGCACTGTGTAGGCAGGAAATATAGTCCTCATGAACAGGAAAGACTATATTGCAGAAATTGATAGACAATTGTTGGATTGTGCATCATATGAGCAGGTCAACTATAATCCTATGACCATCATAACCAATCTCATTGAAAGTAAGTTGGAGTTTTGGAAAACACAAGGTCAAATGTCAGATGCTGAACAAAAATATCTTTTTAATCCTTTACCAACTGCAGCTTGCATCTACATTTTACCCAAAGTCCATAAGGGTGGGGTGTTTCCCCCGGGTAGGCCTATCATTGCTGGGATTGGGTCCCCCACAGAAAAATTGTCAGAGTATATTGATCTTTTTTTGCAACGTCTAGTACAGAACCTACCTGCTTTTCTTAAAGATACAAAAGAATTGCTGTGTAAAGTTGAAGATTTTGAATGGACAGATGGTCATCTTTTGGTCACGTTAGATGTAAGTTCGTTATACACCTGTATACTGAGAGAAAAGGGACTAGAAGCAATCCAACATTTTCTAGATACAAGAATTGCTAATGCACATGAGCATAACATCATGCTTATGGACCTAATAACCTTTGTCTTGGATAATAATTTTTTCCTACATGAAGGTAAATAGTTTAGACAAAAGATGGGGGTGGCAATGGGCGCAAAACGTTCACCTTCCTTTGCAAACCTGTATATGGGTCTATACGAAATGATACATATCTGGAGAGAATGGCCAGTCATCTACAGTGAGAACATCATTCTATGACCAGATATATAGATGATGTTCTTCTATTTTGGTCTGGAACTGAGAAATGCCTACTAGAATTTATTTGTTATCTGAATGAAAATACTTTTAATATACATTTTACGTATCAATTTGATACTAAAAGTATTAACTATTTGGATACTACTTTGTATGTAACGGGACAGACAATTAGATCTAGGATGTTCCGTAAGGAAACAGCTTGCAATTCAATTTTGCATGCGACCAGTGCTCATCCTCCAACACAGATCAAATCAATCCCCTACGGGGAAATGATTAGAACGAGACGAAACTGCAGTACAGATCAAGATTTTTTTGGTGAACTTGAGAATTTGGAAAGGAGATTTAAAAATAGAGGATATCCAGGACATATCATGGCCTCGGCAAAAGAAAAAATAATCCGGGTGAAACGTTCTAACCTACTGTACAATACCCAACAGAAACAGAAAAAGGAAGAATGAGGCAGGAGGCCAGCACTAGTAGTTCCATATAGTGCAGCTACGCCAGACCTTTTTCGCATTCTTAATAAACATTGGTATATTCTTAAGATGGATACCACAATAAAGGGGTCAATTTCCAAAAGGGCAAATATTGTACACAGCAGGGGGAAGACTTTAAAACAAACATTATGTCATAGCTACCTCAAACCAATGCCTACTATTACCTGGATGTCAGCACCGCCTAGCGGTTTCCACAGATGTGGACAGTGCAGCATTCGCCATCTAGCTAAGAACAAATTAGTGTCTTTCAAGTACAACACGTTTAAAACATACAAAATCCATGATTTCATGACTTGCAATTCGAAGCATGTGGTTTACTGTATCGAATGCTGCTGTGGCAAAATATACGTAGGCAGTACTATACGTCCTTTAAAAGAACGTATCCAGGAACACGTTCGTGCTATTAGGAACAGGAACGTGGATTATCCTTTGGCAGTACACTATAACGAACAACATATGGTGGAAGGAAAAATCAATATCATGTTCCATGCAATTGAAAGCCTTAAAATGTCCAAACATGGGGGTAACCATACCCTGAGTCTAAGACAATTAGAAAGTAAATGGTTGATCAGATTGAGAGCAGTTGATCTGGGTTTAAACGTTGATAGAGAACTGTATACGTTTTTATAGACAATTGTACTAGATGAAATAAATACTTTAAAATGAATGCTTGACAAACATCAGGGTTTTGAAAAAGTATATGTAAGTATAAATGACTGCCTCAACATTTTTGTCACTTTGGGACCGCCAATAGGCCTAACCTCTTTGATTTTCTTTCACTTTTCTCTCTCACACACTTTGACTACCAATAGGGGTATCCCCTTATGGATACACTGGGGTAAATGAAGGTTCGTCTTTTAAATTTATAAGAGTTAAAAACCGTTTTCGGTTTGTCTTGACATTATGAGGATTTGGTGTTGTGTTTCCTTTTGGATTAAAACGTACTAACACGGTGATATGCGTGGGTACTACTTTGATCTTAATATTATGATGGGCTATAAGGTTACATGGAAAATCTGCTTCAATTAGCCTAAAGGCGATATCCAAGAAGGAAGTTCCGGTGAAATTTTCACCCAAGAAATAAATATAATTTTGATTAGTTAATAACATGATGACTATGAGTTTTAAAATTGTAAAAATCCCCCAGAAACCCCCTTTTTTTTATTTTTACGTGCTGGTTTTGCGGATGGATTACTCTGAGACCAATCCAAAATGGCGCGACTAGTATTGGATTCCCAGTCCTCTTTCTATGCTTATGTGCACGGACGCGTGGTATATTTGGAAACGCTAGAAGCAGATGCACACGTCTTGTTCGGGCTCAGGAGACGAGACGCCAAAACTGGTTCATTGAACAGGTATGATAGCAAAATCAAGCTATCTACCGGTATTTAGATACCTAAAATGGGTTTTTATTGCAGTGTGTTATTTACACACGGGGTAACGTGATTTTGAGTATACGATAAAAATATGGGTAACAAAGAATCACAACTGCAATATGGGGACGTTGGAGTTTTTTAAGCTGCTATACATGTTTTTTGCGCAACCCAATTTGTTTAAATACCAGAGGAGGATGTGAATACAGGGACTCCCCTTCATTATTAACAAATATTTGTGCCCTGGAGAAAATACCATTGGAGCACAAGACAGTGTTCAGACAGACACATTATGTGCTTTTTTGTATAAAGTTGAGCCTGTTTCAAAGTCAAATTTCTTTTTATTTCTATTACCTCCAGGTGTATCACGACTTGTTGGCCACTTTTATATATGGATAGGCTCTAAACTGGGAGATGCGTTGCTTTGTCTGATTAAGTAAGGATCGATACAGAGCTCTAAAGGACATAGGTGTCTACACATGGGCTATCGATCAAGGATGCTCATGACTTCCAATCGAATTCATAGTAGGTGAGGAATGATGACTGGGGCCCCTTTATCGTTTTAATGTTGATGTGCCACTTATACACGTGATTATGTGCCTTGAGATAATGTTTAAAACATCGTTGGTAATGCATTGCATTTATTACAAAAAACTTTTTGGATGTTTTAATTAATTCTTTTTGGAATTAAGGATGTATCTTCATGACTGAAGGTGCCTATTATCAGGGGATGGTAGAAATGTAGCTATCCCCCATTATTACTTTCGTATAATTGTCGCCTCTCGCGTGTACGGACCGTATCCCTATGGCGTATGCCTACGGCAACACAACCATCGTGATACGGACCCTATACACGCGTGTACGGACCGTATCCCTATGGCGTACGACTACGGCAACACAACCATAGTGATGCGGACCCTACACACGCCTGTACGGACCGTATCCCTATGGCGTACGCCTACGGCAACACAACCATAGTGATGCGGACCCTACATACGCGGACCGTATCACGGGAGTGGTGGTGCCCTAGGGGCGTGGAACGCACCGTACCTGTGTGTGTATAGTGAAATTACATAGGGGACACCTGAGGGACAAGTATAAGGGCCTAAATGCATGCTGGTTGTCATGGAGACCGAGTTTCAATTTCAAATTTCTTCATCAGGTGGCCAGCAAGAGTCGGTTGGAGACAATATACTATGTTGCAAAGTGGTTGTTGATTTGACATCATGCTCAATTTTTAAACCATGCAAAGCCCCTCACTGGGGTAGGTTTAAAGGGATTGGAGGAAACGTAGGATGCAAATTAGATTGACCAATCACTCTGTACTCCTGTAAATGAAACAGGCCAGCAAGGCTAATATAAGGCAGCCAGGTCCCATGAGAGAGCACTTGCCTGCACAACCTTTCATTCCACACCACTGCTGCTGCTCGTGATTCCTCTGGCACCATATCCAGGTCTGTGGAGAGGGCCCAGCCATTCACCCTGGAGGAGAATGTGGCATTGCTGGATGTCATCCTCCCACAGTACCCCAGCCTGTAGGGGAGACCAGGGGAGCAGGTGAGTGCTGACTCCACTAGCTTAGACTTAGCCCCTTTTTTGTGACTGTCACTTCTGGCATTGTGTCCAGGTGTGACAGACATGCAATGTTGTTTAGAGTGGGTCCCAGGGGGGGAATGCCTCATGTCTCCCATGTAGAGCATGCTGTGATGCATGTCTGCACTCCTCACTTGCATAGTGCTTACTGTGACAATCACTGCATGGTGCATGCCACATTCGGCCTGGCTAATCCACTTGGGAGTGTTGTTTCTACAGCCCTGATGTGATTCTGTGTTCCCCCCAGTGTGACAGGTGACTGTACCCACAGATGTGTGTGAGTTGAGTGTACCTGTGGTGAGAGTGTCCAAATGATGTGTTTGTCCCCTGGACATTGGTGTGTGTGTAAGTCCCCTGTCATGTGGGTGAGTGTCCATGTGGAGTGTTACCGCCCAGATGCATGAGGGATGCATATACCCTAACCATCTGATGTGAGCAAGGAGCAGTGCTGTGTGTCTGACGTGCCGGGCTAGCCCAACACCTGTGACACCCCACAGTCAAGTGGCACATGTGCAGAGTGAGGTTTGTACCCACAGTTGCCAATGGCAGGTGATTGTCCTGTGCCTGTGTGTGTCTGTGTACTCTGCTGAGGTTGCGTCAGTCGCCTGGGGCATGTGACTGCTTTGAGGTGCTGCACATAATCCTGGTGTAGCTTGTGATGCACAGTGTGAGCCATGATCATTGATTCTGTCGCACCCCTCATGCCACCTGTGTACTTTAAAGGCCACGTAGTGCATTTTGCCTTCCCGAGAGGATAATGACCCTATGACAAAGTTGCAATGAGTTGGCTGCATACTATGCCCTGTTCATACCTGCCAAATTGTTAAAATGTGTGTCTCTGTGACATGTAGCAGGTGTATTGATGTTGTCTCACTTCGTCATCCTCACAGGTAGGCACCTATGCCAAGGGGGAGATCTGGAAGGCGGCCGGCAGGGCCGTGAGGTCGGTGGAGGGTCGGAAGCGGCGCCTGGCCCAGGTGAGGAAACGCTGGCAGGATATCCGGTGCTGGACCAGGAGGATCGCCCGAGTCCTGCTGGGGGACTCACCACCACGCCCCCACGGCGGGCGTCGCCGACTCACCCACCTAATGAAGCGTGTCCTGGCAGTGGTCTTCCCAGAGATGGATAGGCGCTTACTCGAGAAGCAGCAGCAGGAAGGGGGTAGGTACATGTGTGTTTGTTGTGTGTCACCAGCTTTTGGAAGTGTGCATTCGCATGGATACACTGCCAGGGTTTAAATGTGCAGTGCATATCCTGTTCCACAAAGTCAACCCGTGCTGTTCTTCCTCCCTTCCCCTCCTTGACATGTGTTCCCGGGGCAGTGGATAGTCACTCTTGCACAAGGTTATCTAGGCTGGCAGTTAATCCAAGTGCCCAATGCTTCCAACATCATGTGTGGGGGTGGTGTGTAACATGTGTTGTGAGCTTGCCTGTGCCCTGGCCAGTTCAGTCATTGTGGGGTCCATGTTAGTTGGCACTGCTGCTGAGTCCCGACATAGGAGTGTGTCTTGAAAGTGTACTGCCGTACAGCATGCATGACCAATGTTGTGCTCTCAGACATGATGTGCATGAGTGTGATATATGCATAGTGCAGGCACGGTCGCTTCTGTTGCAGTCATATCCATACAGGACCATGGAGGAGTGTGGCCACTACAGTCCCTTGGGGCACCTTTTCCTAGGTATTATGTGTGTCATCCAACACTGTGGACATTCTCTGTGTCTTCAGCATAGGTTGGGCTCTGTGGCATTGTACCCTGGCCTAATTTGTATTTACGTAAAGTGTGCTACATGTGTCCACTGTACAGGGTGACCCAATTTGGCTTGTGCATACTCACAGTGGCCAGTGCCTGTGTGTCTTGGTACAACTATCTGATGATGGTTGTTTGTCAATTATATGTGTGGACAGGCGCACGAGGGGTACTTTGTGTACACTCAGGATTTATTGAAGGGCATGTTTGTAATCCCCGAGTAGGAGGTGTAAGTACTTCCTCTGTCTCAATCACATTGTCTCAGGTAGGGTGGGGTTTGTGCAGGGAAGGCCTACATTTCCAAACCTTATGTCTCCTTGCCAGGTCTGGCCTGTGTGTGATGATTGTCTGAACATACACTCAACATGCAGTGACCCAGTCATGTTGGGCATGGTTTCATGTATTTGCTAAGCAGCATGTGCCAAAAAGAGACATGGTTCCTGCTCATCCCTGTTTTTGGCAACGGTGTGTGGTCCAGATGCTGTGCTCGACTGTACCCAGAGACTGGCTCCTCTGTCTAATTTGATTTCAAGTCATTTGCTGTTGTGTCATGCTCTCCATTGTTTCCCAGTGGCATGGTGGGTCAACCAACTGTGTGGTGCAGGGCCTACATATGTGCGTAGTATTGTAGATGTTGTTTTTCATGATATGCACTGTGACCTATGTAGTTTTGAATCATGTGTCATATGTATACGGGTGTCTGATTATTCCCGTCTCTTAACCTTGCCCACAGCATTGTCGGGGGAAACCGAGGGAGACACTGGCACGGACCTTGAGGAGGGATCCAGCACCGGTGCCACCAGTGCTGGCGAGTCTGGCGCAGCGAGTGGCACGGAGGCCGAGGGGAGTGAGGCGGAGGACCTGTCCAGTCCCACCACCGACTATGACGCTGACGGGTCCGAGGCTGAGCTCCCAGAGGGGGCGGAGGCTGCTCCCAGAGCTGAAAGCAGCACTCCATCTCTCACCGCCCCCTCCATTCCCATCACCGGCCTCCCACTTGCTCGGGTCCCTTCCCTCCGTGCTAGGCGACAACATGTCTCCTTCATGCCAGGCACCGCACCCCCTGCCCCTTTCTCCCCTGCTGCCGTCAATGCCGAGTCTGTGGACATTCTGCGGCAGTTGCAGGTTGGTCAGACTGTGGTAAATATTCTTTGTTACCTAATACTGAATTTCATGCGGAATCTTAAGTAAAGTAAAATAGCTCAAAATAACAAGAGGCAGAATCCGTGGTATAAGAGATTTTCTAAATGGGCTTTATTCCATCAAAAATGGCCGACTCGAGTCGCGGCCTTCAGGTTCCGTCACCACGAGGGTTCAGGAAGTGAAGTACAATACTTTATTGACAGACATGTATTTTTATAATAAGTACATTACAATGAAACGAATGTAGAAGGCGTAACATTTGATAAGAAAAGTGACAAAACAGGGACGTAATCGAAACTAGGCGTAATAAGGAGCGAAAAGAAACATGATTGGCTCTGGTTATCTTACATAGGTGGATCTATACGATAATACTTAACATAGATGCGTGCGCAGCAGTATGACGTGTGATTGACGTGCAACTAGGGGGTGAAGGGGACTTGACATTTAGCTCTACATGTGGAGACGAGAAGTCTGGGGGGTCAAGTCAACCTAATCCCAAATCATATCTAACATCCTATGTTTAGAGAACTATGTTATCCACAAGAAGAGACTCTCGGACAGAATCTATTCTATACTGACTGTGTGCGTGTACAAGCGTCTAAGTGTCTACATGAGATGCGAGGGGGTAGGAATATTCTCCATGGCAGCAGGGCTATGAATCACTTGCATGAGGACAGAGAAACCGGGCCTTTTGCTTGGTAACTGGAGGAATGTTTACTTAAGCTACTAGGCAGGAATGCATCGGCTGAGGGGGAAGCAGATAATTCGAAGGTGAAATACAGCTCTTGGCAGAGAATAGGCTGATGTCAGGCTTCATGGGCCGCGCAGAGAATGAGACAGAGTTCATGGTCACAGATGCGAGCTCAAGCTGAAGCTGTCAGAGACAGAGAGCAGGGAAGTCTTTGAGGACAGAATCGGGCCTACTTGCCTGAACTGTAAAATAGAGTAACTTAGCCATATAAAGTCGGTGGCCTTTCATACTTAGGAATCGAATATCCAGCCCATCAATGGCGGATCTGACAGAGAACATGTTGACGGTGGACACACATATGTTTGCGTTTTGGAAACTGGAACTGGAGAGAACATACATGTCCTTGTGACATGTACATAGAACCGTTGGGGTCCAAGATAGGGGACATAACTGATTAGGAAAATCCACATTTCCACATTCCCTCCTTGTCCCCTACTTGCCCTTCAAGAGATATCAATCTTCATCATTCCATCGATTTGCTCATGGAGCATCATTTCTTCTTCCTTCTTCTTCCGGCATTTTGAACGAAAACATTGATGTGGAATACACGATGTGGCACACAGACCACAAATCGCTGGTCCACATTGCAGGCATAAACAACAACTGAAGAGCATAAGAAGGCCAATACCTAGGAAGGATAGAACTCTCCATCCCCAGGCTGATATCACACTCCAAAACCACCCGGACCACGTCCAAGTGCCTGGATTTTCGTGTATCTGGCTTACAATCTTATGAAGGCGTGTTATAGCTTTATATACAGATGGCGAATTTTCTGGTATGAATATGCAGCAGCTGGATCCGATGACCCTGCAAGCTCCGCCCCTATCGGCCAGGATGACGTCAAGGACAAGACGATTCTGGAGAACAACAATTCTCATCACTGATTGTTCCTCTGTCAGATTGCCTAGGGCGGCTATAGTCTCGTTTACTACAGCTTCGAGAGTCTTGGTGAGTCTGCGTATCAGCTTACTATTTGATACGGTACCTATATAGGGAAAGATACCTTTATTGAAATCTACATACTTGTCCCATGCCGTCTCAGTATAATCGACAACTGGGAGATCTCTACGCTCTCTTTTGTGTACTAAATGAACATTTCGATAATAATCAGGGGGAGCTAGGAAAACAGGTGGCAGAAGGAATGCTATGTAACAGGTACCATCCCAATCTAGAGGCAGAAGCATATATGCCGTCTGACCACATATAAAGTAAGAATGGCGAGAAGCTCTAAATGACGATTTACCTTGATCACTATATTCTATTGTAGTAACGCATTGGCTATGGCCCATATGTATGGAACCAACTTTTCTCACACATAATTCACCCTTAACTGGAAATACTGACATAGTGGGCAGAATTAGTTCAACTTCGGATTTGACATTCAAAATCATAAGATTAGGTGTAAAATTACCTAATTTATACACTTCATTTTCTAGATCAGTCCCTGTTCTACTGGGTCGACCCTCTTTATTAGGGTGACAGACTTTGAATAAAACTAGATTCAGATTTCCCCATATCCAATGTTGTTGATAAACTGCTGTGTCTGGGTCTATGGAATTTAATAAACTAAACCATGCTCCACAGGAGCCATTGTGTGTGAACGGATGTGGAAAGAAAGGCAGAACTCCTTTGTTATTCTGATAGGGAGGGAGTCGGCCACACACCCAACAATTGGTGGCATTACTGGTCTGATGGGAATGATGTAACATGCTAATGAAGGTGTTATTGCGCAGCACAAGTCTATAAGACAATTCATGCGGAGGTAAGTCACTAAAAGAATGTTCAGCAGCAACATTATAAACATGTCTAGAAATAGGGTAATATATGTGCAACAACATACTTGTAATAATTATCAAAAGACTTAATAAAAACAAAATTAATAATGTCACTATGCAGTGGCTACGCAGTGATTTACAATACGCCTGTCGTTTCAACATTTTTCCGGTATTTCCTCTACTTAGGTCCAGGGGATACATGTCAGAGACAATTCAACCGCTTCACCTTGGAGAGGACTTAAACAATCAAATTGCTCGACGTCCTAGGCCTTAACTTAACTTTGTAAAGTTCGCTTTCAGTTTTTTCCACCAAAGGAAGTTTTGAATCAGTCTGTGAGGGAGTGCAGGGCACAGTGTCTATATCTGAAGGTAGTCCATGAAATTTTTTTATGTGACTTGAATGAATCCAACCTTTGCGTCCCTCGATCTTCACGGCTGTTCTTGTGGTCAACAGGACCAACTTGGGTGCTTTCCACCTGGGCTCCAGTTGATTCTTCCTGTCGAAATTTCTCACAAAGACAAGATTACCCGGAACAACGTCATGGGGTTTCGCCTCAGTGTTGTCGGGAAAAGCTGCAGCTACCTGTGAACGAGAAGATTGTAGTGCAGACATCAAGGAAGCCAAGTAATCTGTCAGCATATTACAGTCAATATCAGTTATTTTGCGTGGTATAGGCGTCCCCCACATATTCGGCGGTCTACCGAAGATCACCTCATACGGGGATAGCCCTGTTCTAGAGTGTGCTACCATTCTCATGTAAAAGAGTGCAACTGGTAATGCTACTATCCAGTCGACACCTTTCTCTCTACATATTTTGGACAGTCTGATTTTCAGTGTCTGGTTATGTCTTTCTACGAGACCTGCTGCCTCGGGATGTCGGACACAGTGGAATTTCCACTGATAACCTAACAGAAGTGAAACGTGTTTCATTAATTCGGATGAGAACGGCTGGCCGTTATCTGAGTAGACAACACGTGGTAAACCGTATCGTGGGAAGAATTCTCGAACCAACTGTTTGGCAGTAGTCGGGGCAGTGTAATCTGAAACCGGGTACGCCTCTGTCCAACGGGACAGAGCGCAAACAACTACGAGAACATATTTGAATCCTCGACATCGTTCCATCTGGATATAATCCATCTGTAGGACTTCAAAAGGGTGATCAGGAGGCTGAAATCCACCCTGTTCTACGGGAACACTTTTTCCTGGGTTGAACTGGCAGCAGATCATACAGGTACGGACCTTTTGTTTGGCTGCTGCTCGTAAATGCTTATTAAACCAAATGTGTTGAATGCTGTCTAGCATAGCTTTCTCTCCTAGATGTGCTGGACTATGTATAGTGTTAATTATGGCTTGGACCATTGAATCAGGAAGGAACCATACAGACTTTTCCTTCATCATCCATCCTTGGTCCGTTTGGATCCCTCCTAATTCAGTCCATTTCTTTATTTCGTCTGGTGTAGCATGTGTCTGTATGTCAATTACGTCAAGAGTAGGATCTTTAACTGTCATACAATGTGTCGGTGTCGGGACTATTGTCTTTGTCATATCGGGGGTTTGAGTTTGAGCAGTCAGTTTAGCTGTTCTGTCGGCTAGATCATTGCCTTGGGAAATGGTATCAGTAACTTTTGTATGGGCTTTACATTTCATAATTGATATTGCAGTGGGTAGATGTATTGCATCTAATAATGCATGAATGAGGGGTCCGTGCTGAATGTGGGCACCGTGAGAAGTTAAATAACCTCTCTCTCGCCACAGCACGCCGAAGTCATGTACAACTCCGAATGCATAACGTGAATCAGTGTATATGTTGACTTTTTTATCCGTGGCTTGAATACAGGCTTGTGTCAGAGCGATGAGCTCTGCGGCTTGAGCTGACAAAGTATTTATACGATTAGTTTCAACAACTTCAGTATCTGTTGTGACTGCATAAGCGGCTACTAACTCTCCTGTACTTGTTCTCATGCATGAACCATCGACATAAAATGTCAAGTCTGGTTCTGACAATGGAACATCGGTCAAGTCTTGTCTGGGTTTTGTCGTTACAGTAATGACTTCAATACAGTCATGGGCTAGTGGGTCTGTTCCGATTACTGGCAAAAGTGTGGCAGGATTCAATGTGTTACAGCGTCTTATTTCTATATGCGGCTGAAACAGTGTCAGTTCATACCCTGTAAGTCGTGCTACGGTCAAGTGTTGTGTTTGTGTTCTATTTACAAGAACCTCTACTGCGTGTGGTACTTGAACTGTTAATGGATGTCCTAATACTATGGCATCGCTTTGTCTGATTGCTAAAGCTGTCGCTGCTACTGATTTTAGGCATGCAGGCAAAGCCTGAGCTACTGGATCTAATGTACTAGAAAAATAAGCACATGGTTTGTGTGCTCCTGCTTGTTCCTGTGTGAGTACTGACAAAGCAGTACCTTCGCGTTCTGTAACAAAGAGTGTAAACTGTTTTCTGTAACATGGTGTTGCTAAAACTGGTGCTTGACATAAAGCTTTCTTTAGGCTTTCAAAAGCTTGTGTATGTTCCTGAGTCCAAGGGAGAACAGTCGATGTGGCTGCCTCCTGGGTTGTCAACTGAATGAGTGGTTTTGCTAGGAATGCATATTGCGGGATCCACTGTCTACAATATGAAGTGAGGCCTATGAAAGCCCGCACCTCCTTTTGTGTCTTAGGTATTGGCATGTTAACTATCAACTGAATACGGTCGGGTGTAAGCTGCCTTCCCTCCTTGTCCAGCGAGTGTCCAAGATAAACAACTCGCTGGACACAGAATTGCAGCTTAGAAGGGGAAACCTTGTGTCCTTTTTCGGCTAGAAATTGTAAAACTGTCAGTGACGCTTTTTCACATTCAGCTTCGCTTCTTGCGGTGATCAGCAGATCATCGACGTATTGAAACAGAGCCGTGTTAACTGGCATGTGGATACTGTCAAGTTCTCGTTTCAATGCTTGGCTATAGATGCTGGGGCTTTCTGTAAATCCTTGAGGTGCGCGTGAGAATTTAAAGCTACGTCCATTTAAACTAAATCCGAACAAATATTGGCTTTCCGGATCTATTGGGACACTGAAGAAGGCATTCTTGAGATCGATTACAGTAAAGAATGTCGCTTCGGAATCAATAGCTGTCAGTAATGACGAGATATCTGGGACCACAGGGAATTGTGGCACAATGCATTTGTTTAATTCGCGCAGGTCAATAACCAATCGATATACTGGCGGGGCCTTCAGATCTGTTCGTTTAAGAATCGGTATTATCGGTGAATTACATATATTGGAGTCTGTTTCCACAACTACTCCTTGGGCAATGAGCTCGTCAATGATTTGTAGTAAAGCCACTACAGCATCTGGTGGTAACTTGTATTGTCGCATTCGTGGTAGCACCACTCCTGCCTTTAGCGTGACTCGATATGGTGTAATATTCATGCAACCAACATCAGTAGGGCCTTGTGCCCATAGACGTGTAGGTAAAGTCTGTAATCGGGGATCCATGTCTCTAGATACATAGTGACCTTTAAAATCACGTAAAAACAATCTTACTCCTTCCGGAGAACAACATATTATAGCTCCTAGGGCTTTTAACGTTTTTATTCCTAATAGGTTTTCTGGACATGATTTAGTAAGCAATAAATCTGTAGTTCGGGTCAGAGGTCCTATCGTGAGTGGTAGAGGCTGTGACACTTCATTAACAATAGGTTTGCCTGAAAAACCAAGGGAAATATTTTGAGAGCCTGAGAGGGGTGCCCCTGGAACTTCACTACGTTTTATAGTTGTTCGACTTGCCCCTGTATCGAGTAAGAATTTTCTATCCTGACCTAATAATTCACTATGTACATAAGGTCCTTCTTGATCTACAGGAATCTCGATAAGCGGTAAGTCAACTTCCCTCTCTAGGCTGGTTCATGCGTAACGCTGATACTCAGGATATTCATACTGTGCAGTCTGATACATTTGTCGTGTTGCGGTTTGTGTGGCAGTAGCAGGCAACGGTGGTGCAGCTGGCACAAACTGTATTGGCTGTTGTGCGGCTGGCATGGCCTGGGAATGCGGCATAGCTCCTTGTTCATTCTGGTCTTGTCTATGTGGCCGTGATCTTTCTTGTGTTTTACCTATGGCGATATTATGTTTTAGAACTGGACAATCGTGTACGTAATGACCTGGCTTTTTGCAATAATTGCATGTTCCTTTTACCGGTCCTGCTGAATCGGACTGTGTCGTACCCTTTCTATGTCCTTCAGCCGGTACTGTCTGAGACACTAGCATTTTCATTTTTGTATCTTTCATGCGTCTTTGTTCGTGTTCTTGTTCATCTCTAATTCTATTGTGATGATACTGTAACATTTGTAGCATTTGCGACGGAGTGTTACTTTGCCAGGTACTCTCGAATTTCAATATTCTATTCTTTACTGGAGGTAAAGCATTTTCTACTAATTTTGTCACAAATAAATGTGGATACGACTCACTACTTGTTTTTATACCACTATTTATTCCAAAACATTTTTCAAATCGGGCATAATAGTCACTTGTGTCTTCATCATGCTTTTGTTTACAGGCCGTGATTGCACCCCAATCTTCCTTTTTCGTAGTTAATAAACGTGGCAGTACTTGTACTAGTAGACCTGGTAGTGCTTTGACTTTATTCCCGAGCCCTGAACCTGCAGCTCGGGCCTTTTCTTCCTCTGCTAATGCTGTCCAATCTATCTTTTGGTCTCCCACTTCCCACTCTTTTTCTTTCAGTTTTTCATAAATGCCAGCAGGTAAGAGCACCTTTAATATCGTCATAATATCAGGATAGGTGTACTCTCCCATCAGCAACATGTCCTTAATTTCTCGGTGGAAACCCGCTGGGTCTTTGTCATGACTTGGTACTACTTTCTTCATTTCTAACAATTCAATTTTTGATATGGGTGTGTATACAAACACACGGTGAAACTCGTTGTCTTCGCCTTTTATTGGGTGCACTTCTCGTAAGGGATTTTGTCTATCCATATAATACGGCGTTCCTTCTCTGCGGGGCAGCGAGAAAGAATCCGGACTTACAAAAAGGACATACTGTTTACGTGACACTAATATTTCTTTAATTAACTTGTTACCAGAACCTCTCCATCTGTTCGTGAGTAGTTCCGTTAATATATCAGGTAAAGGACCAGGGTCAGCATGTTGGCTCTTATATAGTATAAGAAGCTGCTGAATCATATAGATTCCAGCTAAACGTTGTTCATCTGTACTAAGGTTAAAAAACGTGTGTGCTACGGTCTCATCACCGTATTTTTCAGGACTGTCAATCCAGTGAACAGCTGATCTGGCTAATTCTTGCTCATCCATGGAATCGAGGAGGTGGTAACCCCTTCGTTCTCGTAGTATTTTATCTGCGGCTTGAAACGAATGTTCAGGAGACTTCAGATTTATTACAGGCGTCGGATACGTTCTGCTATTATTTGGACATACAGAGTGTATGGGATCAGAAAAACATCTAGTATTTTCACAGGATCTTCCTCTGCCTACATATGCTATGGTTTCTGACTGTCTTGCGGAATTTCCTGATTCGGACACTTCATCTTGCTCGAACTCGTCTGTTCCCAATCTCTCTTCATGAATACGCTCTATTTCTTTACGGATTTTTCGGCACATGGCTATTATACAATTTTTCTTATCGTGTCTCCCTTCTGATATATTCTGGCTCCATCTTGTAAGAGTAAGCATTGTATTCGGGTCTACCCCCGGTCGGTCTTGATTTCTGATCACACAGTTTATGAGGAAACGTAGCAGTTCCCCCTGTATCTCTACTTTCTGGAATTCCATAGCTCTGTTAATACATCCTGGATCTCGTCCTGTTTGAACAAAATGATATATGTTATCTAGATGCGTAGTCATTCCTGGTAACCTCGCTAAATACTCTGCGGCTCGCCTGATACGTAATGATGCCAGGACCATTTCATCCTCTTTACCAACCACCGGGTCATATCTACAATTTACAAGGAGTTCTTTAAGCGTACGTTCACTTACGAACTTGGGTGTACGTGAATGTGCTGATTCTTGAAAAACAAGTTTATTTATTCTGGGCGGTGTAAAGGTACTGCTAGCACCTCCCGTGGCCCCATCTGGGGCGTCGGGTGTGAATGGGTTCGTCGAACGTGACACAGCAACTATGGGCGTCGATACCACTGTAGAATCGATTGCGGAGACAGATGCGGAAACAGATGTGCTTGCCGAAGCTTGCGTCGGGACTTGCTGTTGCACGGGGACAGATACCTGATCCTGACGTTGAACCCCTCCGCCAGACGGTCTATGTGGTGTGGGGTTAGCATACTCGGGAGCTGCGTCGTCTAGATATGAGGAAAGAAAAACATCTTCTGCGGTTCTTGGATGCCCTTTTGGATGTACCCTAATTGGAAATAATGGGGGTGGCAAGTCTTTTGGCGTCTCTGGAACAGCCTTAGGTAGTCCTTCGGCTAGGAGGGGGTACATACCACTCATAAGAGCGTTTCTTTGTCTATCTACTTGTTCTGATTTCACTCGGATACCTTCCTCGATTAATAGATTCTCTTGAACTTTATTTGAACTTTCTTTACTCCTCTCTTCCTGTCTACGTGCTTTTTCTGTACGTCTATGAGATTCTTTACGCCACAATTCAACGGCGTCTTTCTGTGACTGTCTGACCTTTCTTTTCCATAACTCTTCTTCCACTTTCATGATGCACTCTGCATCCCAGGTTCCCGCTGCGGGCCACCTTTGACTTTCCGGCAATCCCTTGGTATAATCTACCCATAGATCAAGAAACAATATGGCATCTAAGCCATGCTTATGGTACATGAAATGCCCTGGGGTGTCCCTAGGAGGAATAGGAACTGCTTCTTCGAGCACCCCTTTTCTGGTAGTAATCTGTCTTAACCTCGAGAAGAGCGGCATTTCGACAACTGATCTGATACTTACTCTTGAATTCACTTAATACGGAAAACACAATAATGAACGGTGAACAATGAACAATCATTCATACCACAATATGCAAGACATTTGAACACTTTAAACATTAAACATTAAACATTTTAAAAATGACCGACGATGATGACAGTCTGCATAACTAATCACCAAGCAGAATTCTTGACAAAAACTGAATATTTCGGAATACTTGATATACTGCTAAACAGTACATATACACTGCTAAACAGTGCAGACCGGATTTGTGTACCCAAATCCGTCTTGACCGGCACAACCTATGTGCGCGTCAACACGCCTCCCCGGCGATGGTACTCACCGAGTAGCTCCTTGAAACGGAAGGCCTCAGAGAATGGACTGGACTCGACGACTGCGGACATCGGACCTTTTGGACATCGGGACTTCGAAAACCTGGTGGGCCTCTGTATACCTCGGATCTTGCTCTCTCAGCTAGGCTCTGGTCGGGATACTTCGCACTTCTCACCGCCTCGTCTGGGTTGATCGCAGCCTCAGTCGCCCCCGCTTGACCGGAGGGAGCTTACAGGAAATCCTGCTGGTACGCGTTTATGGTCCGTCCAGCTGTGGCAGGAGACCGGGCCTGCAACGCACCGCCGGCGCGTGAGATGAGAAAGTGTCCCTGTTCGGGCGCCATTATGTGGTAAATATTCTTTGTTACCTAATACTGAATTTCATGCGGAATCTTAAGTAAAGTAAAATAGCTCAAAATAACAAGAGGCAGAATCCGTGGTATAAGAGATTTTCTAAATGGGCTTTATTCCATCAAAAATGGCCGACTCGAGTCGCGGCCTTCAGGTTCCGTCACCACGAGGGTTCAGGAAGTGAAGTACAATACTTTATTGACAGACATGTATTTTTATAATAAGTACATTACAATGAAACGAATGTAGAAGGCGTAACATTTGATAAGAAAAGTGACAAAACAGGGA
This sequence comes from Triturus cristatus, assembly GCF_964204655.1. Taxonomy (NCBI): domain Eukaryota; kingdom Metazoa; phylum Chordata; class Amphibia; order Caudata; family Salamandridae; genus Triturus; species Triturus cristatus. The sequence goes on along the minus strand of NC_140580.1, from coordinate 639,030,694 downwards.
CGTAATCGAAACTAGGCGTAATAAGGAGCGAAAAGAAACATGATTGGCTCTGGTTATCTTACATAGGTGGATCTATACGATAATACTTAACATAGATGCGTGCGCAGCAGTATGACGTGTGATTGACGTGCAACTAGGGGGTGAAGGGGACTTGACATTTAGCTCTACATGTGGAGACGAGAAGTCTGGGGGGTCAAGTCAACCTAATCCCAAATCATATCTAACATCCTATGTTTAGAGAACTATGTTATCCACAAGAAGAGACTCTCGGACAGAATCTATTCTATACTGACTGTGTGCGTGTACAAGCGTCTAAGTGTCTACATGAGATGCGAGGGGGTAGGAATATTCTCCATGGCAGCAGGGCTATGAATCACTTGCATGAGGACAGAGAAACCGGGCCTTTTGCTTGGTAACTGGAGGAATGTTTACTTAAGCTACTAGGCAGGAATGCATCGGCTGAGGGGGAAGCAGATAATTCGAAGGTGAAATACAGCTCTTGGCAGAGAATAGGCTGATGTCAGGCTTCGTGGGCCGCGCAGAGAATGAGACAGAGTTCATGGTCACAGATGCGAGCTCAAGCTGAAGCTGTCAGAGACAGAGAGCAGGGAAGGCTTTGAGGACAGAATCGGGCCTACTTGCCTGAACTGTAAAATAGAGTAACTTAGCCATATAAAGTCGGTGGCCTTTCACACTTAGGAATCGAATATCCAGCCCATCAATGGCGGATCTGACAGAGAACATGTTGACGGTGGACACACATATGTTTGCGTTTTGGAAACTGGAACTGGAGAGAACATACATGTCCTTGTGACATGTACATAGAACCGTTGGGGTCCAAGATAGGGGACATAACTGATTAGGAAAATCCACATTTCCACAAGACATCACTGCTTAATGTCCTCCATGGCCACACCACACTGCTGACACAGATGGTGTCGTATATGGAGGGCATGTCAGCAGCGATGTCGGACCAACGGATGTTGCTGAGGTCCATAGACTCGTCAATGACTGCAGCAGTGGATCTCCAGCAGTGCTCTGTCCCCCCTACCCCTGCACCATCCACACTTCCCACTCCCATGCCTGTCCCATGCACACCCAGACATCCCCATGCACGCACCCCACCAGACACAGGCAGCACACCACCAGGGAAGGCCAAGCGCACACCTCCTGTCACGCACACACAGGGGGAAGTAGGCACAGCCACTGGGTCGGGGGGCAAACCTCAGCCACGCAGCCACAGTGGGAGTCCGCAGTCCTCAAGACCCACTTCCTCCAAAACCACTCCCCTAAGCTCTCCTGGCCAACTGTCAGATAAGGAGTCCTTCGTGGCCAGTGTGTCCCTCAGACCCAGTGTGGCACCACCCCGCAAGCAGTGGAGGCAGTGCCCGGCCAGGGTAGTTGAGTCCCCCCCCTGTCCACACCCTCCCCCAGTAGCGCTGCAACCCATCCCTCCGACCCCCCCCTCCTTGGGGCCTGTGGTTCATTCGGGTGCAGGGGAGACACTGGAAGACCTTGCGACCGTGTGCAGCGTCATCCTAACCACCACCTTTGGCGCTGCCCCACCCCCTGTGGGGGAGTCGTCCATCCCTGAACCCACAACACCTACCCTTGCCCCTCCTGTCCCTGCGGTGCCTGGTCCTTCACCCCCACATGATGCCCCCCCTTCTGTGGATGATATGGAAGTGTGAACTGTGCAGGCAAGCTAGGGGAGACGCGTCCCCAAGTGTCCCCCACCAGGACTTTGCACATGGCCTGGCATATGGCCCCTGTATATAGTTGACATTTCTTTAGCTATGATTTTTCATGCTGAATAAAGCATTTGGTTTTTCATTTGCACACGAATGCTTTACTGGTCTTGCTGTTGGTGGTGCTGCTCCATGATTGGGGGTGGTGATAATGTGTTAGGTGTCTGGGAAATGTTGTAGTGTGCTGCTCATGGGGTGTACCCTGGTATCTGTGTGCCATCACAAGGTATCTGCAAAAAATATTTGGTCATGTAAGCTCTTACTGTATGGTGACATTGTCCCAAGGTGTGTTCCTTCCTGTGTGGACCCTGACATCTTCCCTGCAGGGTGTTTCCCAATTGTTGTGCTGAGCTCTGTCTACATTGCCTGGGTGTGTGACGGATCCCTTCAACTTTGGACATGCATGCTCGGCAATGTCTCCACCTGCATCATTTGTGGCATCCTTGGTGGTCACTCTACTTGTGTATGGAGTATATTGACATGACTTCATGTGGACATGTTCCCTTTACGCACTATGCAGGTGTGTACTCCCAGCCTCGCACACATGTGTTACGTGTTCTGCAGGGTCTTTGGGCACCTGTCTGACAATTGTGGGCATTGTATCTGTGGGTACTCCACCCTTTTCCTTCCATGGGAGGCACCAACTTGTTGGCTGCCCCAGCACCTGTACATTCCTATCAGTCCTGGAATGTGCGTGACAGTGTGTGTTCCCTTTGGGTCTCTTAGTTTAGTAGGGTGGCAGATGAATATACTGTCTTGTTGCATGCTCTCAGTGTATGTATTGTGCTGCCAGTGCCAGGGGTGGGTAAGCATGTGTCATATGTCATCACACCCACATGTGGTGTGTCATGCAGTGGGGGATGGACACCCACCCTCATGGGAGTAGGACACTGCTGTCAGTGATGTGTTGGCATGCCACTCTCAATATAGTCGCCCTTTGTGTATGCCTTCATGCACCCATGGAGTTTTGCTAATTGTAGGATGATGTACACACCACCATGTCTCTGTCCACTGCTGAGAGGACTCTGCACCCACCTCTCCTGCGTCTGGGCACTGCTGGGAGGACTCTGCACCCACCCCTCCTGTGTCTGGGCACTGCTGGGAGTGATAGGCACCCACCCCTCATATGTCTGGGCACTGCTGGGAGGACTCTGCACCCACCCCTCCTGTGTCTGGGCACTGCTGGGAGTGATAGGCACCCACCCCTCATATGTCTGGGCACTGCTGGGAGGACTCTGCACCCACCCCTTCTGTGTCTGGGCACTGCTGGGAGGACTCTGCACCCACCCCTCCTGTGTCTGGGCACTGCTGGGAGGACTCTTAACCCACCCCTCCTGTGTCTGGGCACTGCTGGGAGTGATAGGCACCCAGCCCTCATATGTCTGTGCACTGCTGGGAGGACTCTGCACCCACCCCTCCTGTGTCTGGGCACTGCTGGGAGGACTCTGCACCCACCCCTCCTGTGTCTGGGCATTGCTGGGAGGACTCTGCAGCACCCCCTCGTGTGTCTGGGCACTGCTGGGAGGACTTTGAACCCACCCCTCATATGTCTGGGCACTGCTGGGAGGACTCTGCACCCACCCCTCCTGTGTCTGGGCACTTCTGGGGGGACTCTGCACCCACCCCTCCTGTGTCTGGGCACTGCTGGGAGGACTCTGCAGCCACCCCTCGTGTGTCTGGGCACTGCTGGGAGGACTCTGCACCCACCCCTCATATGTCTGGGCACTGCTGGGAGGACTCTGCACCCACCCCTCCTGTGTCTGGGCACTGCTGGGAGTGATAGGCACCCACCCCTCCTGAGTCTGGGCACTGCTGGGAGGACTCTGCACCCACCCCTCCTGTGTCTGGGCACTGCTGGGAGTGATAGGCACCCACCCCTCCTGTGTCTGGGCACTGCTGGGAGTGATAGGCACCCACCCCTCCTGTGTCTGGGCACTGCTGGGAGGACTCTGCACCTACCCCTCCTGTGTCTGGGCACTGCTGGGAGGACTCTGCAGCCACCCCTCATGTGTCTGGGCACTGCTGGGAGGACTCTGCACCCACCCCTCCTGTGTCTGGGCACTGCTGGGAGTGATAGGCACCCACCCCTCCTGAGTCTGGGCACTGCTGGGAGGACTCTGCACCCACCCCTCCTGTGTCTGGGCACTGCTGGAAGAGATAGACACCCACCCCTCATATGTCTGGGCACTGCTGGGATGAGTCTGCACCCACCCCTCCTGTGTCTGGGCACTGCAGGGAGGACTCTGCACCCACCCCTCCTGTGTCTGGGCACTGGTGGGAATGATAGGCACCCACCCCTCCTGTGTCTGGGCACTGCTGGGAGGACTCTGCACCCACCCCTCCTGTGTCTGGGCACTGCTGGGAGGACTCTGCAGCCACCCCTCGTGTGTCTGGGCACTGCTGGGAGGACTGCATCGGCCCCTCATATGTCTGGGCACTGCTGGGAGGACTCTGCACCCACCCCACCTGTGTCTGGGCACTGCTGGGAGTGATAGGCACCCACCCCTCCTGTGTCTGGGCACTGCTGGGAGGACTCTGCACCCACCCCTCCTGTGTCTGGGCACTGCTGGGAGGACTCTGCACCCACCCCTCCTGTGTCTGGGCACTTCTGGGGCTGATGGCCACACACCCCTATCTGTCTGTCCATTGGCGTGGTACGACCCGAAGCGTGGGTATGGGCCGTACCCCTACGGCACCCCAACAGTGGCGGTACGGCCCGTACCCACGTCCTACAGGCATGGGTACGGGTCGTACCACGCCCACCCCTACGTCACCCCAACAATGGCGGTACGGCCTGTACCCACGTCCCGAATGCATGGGTACGGGCCATACCGCCATTGTTGGGGTGACGTAGGGGTACGGCCCGTACCCACGCCTTTAGTGCGTGGGTACGGGTTGTACCACGCACACCCCTACTTCACCCCAACAATGGCGGTACGGCCCGTACCCAAGTCCCAAAGGCATGGGTACGGGCTGTACCTCCATTGTTGGGGTGCCGTAGGGGTACGGCCCGTACCCACGCCTTATGAGCGTGGGTACGGGTCGTACCACGCCCACCCCTACGTCACCCCAACAATGGCGGTACGGCTCCTACCCATGCCTTTGGGACGTGGGTACGGGCCGTACCGCCATTGTTGGGGTGACGTAGGGGTACGGCCCGTACCCACGCCTTTAGTGCGTGGGTACGGGTCGTACCACGCACACCCCTACGTCACCCCAACAATGGCGGTACGGCCCGTACCCACGTCCCAAAGGCATGGGTACGGGCCGTACCGCCATTGTTGGGGTGCTGTAGGGGTACGGCCCATACCCACGCCTTATGAGCATGGGTACAGGTCGTACCATGCCCACCCCTACATCACCCCAACAATGGCAGTACGGCCCGTACCCACGTCCCACAGGCATGGGTACGGGTCGTACCACGCCCACTCCTACGTCACCCCAACAATGGCAGTACGGCTCCTACCCATGCCTTTGGGACGTGGGTATGGGCCATACCGCCATTGTTGGGGTGACATAGGTGTGGGCGTGGTACGACCCGTACCCACGCTCTTAAGGCGTGGGTACGCTGCGTACCACAATTGTTATGTTGCCGGTTCGTGTCAATGTCGACTTCCGTTGTGGCAAACGCAGGCCTTGGTGGAGACGCCCCCGCCCCCCGAAGTGACCATGCCCTGGGGGTCAGGTATGTACAGGGCATGTATGGATTTTGACTTGGTTGGGGGTTATGTTTCCTGCCCCTGCCCCCCCCTTTGCCCCTGGGTGTTGTTCTGACCTTCTGCGGCGTCGGTTCCTGTACACCAGGTGGACTGCTATGAGGGCCGGGATGACACGTAGGTTGGGTTTCATGGCTGTCCGACGCGTACAGGTGCTCCTTCTGCGCGTCGTCCTGATTTCCCGGCAGTTTTTGGCTGCCGTAAAATATTATCCGTGCGGAGTGACGTGGGCACGAATCGTACTTGCTGGTTTGTGAAACGCTGCCTGACTCCGTCCGGACGTCACCTCCACAGTGTCCCGGATCCGATTTGTATGTTATTTTTTGCCGGTCGGTGTTTTGTACGATTCGTCCGGAAATGGTGTCTCTGTACGAATCGTACTTGCGGGTTTGTATGGTGTTTTTCACGGGTACGGGTCGGACGGAGAAAACGCTCCGTCCGACGATTTGTACCTGGTTTTTCCAGGATCGGAATCGACACCTGAGTTTCAAGAGTGAAAAGTTATTGCTTGTAACTTTTCACACATTGCCAGAGACCTCTGCCACCAATGTGGAGATCTTCCTTTTGGAAAATATAAGATAAAACTCAAGTGTTTATTAAACTTTAATCTAATATTCAAAATACTTTATTATAAAATAGTAATGTTAAATAATTTTGCATATTTATTTTGCTTATAACTAATCAAATAAAAAAGTTACAGGGCATTCATTTTTATCTTTATTAAATATTCAATTAATTAAAATATATTTTATTTATAAATGTATTTATAAATATTCTCTAAAATGAATTTTTAAATACTGCCATCAATTAAATATACATTTTTATTTCCTATGTATTCAAATTTACTAAAAACGATGTATAGAATGTATTTAACTATTTCTCATTATTTAACAAAAGTTGAAAAATTATTTACATTTGAATTAACAAATAAGCATAATTATGTAGTAACCAAATAATTATTCATTTAATTATACATACGCAGTTAACATTATTTCACATGGGTTTTATTTTAAGTCCTTGCCTCCACTGTTTTCCGTGGGAGAGTGTTGCACTACTTATAAGAGGACATGTGTAGACTTACTTCAAAGTTGACCTGGATTACATTTATTACTTGTGAGGAAAGGGGATTGTTATGTGGTGTGGTTGTGATCTCTCACTGTGTAACAAACCCACTACCTGTACTAAGTTGAGTCAGATTTGAAAAACCTTAGCTCAACCCTGGGTAGCTGTGGCTCTGATCAGTCAGGCAGTAGGAATGAGCAAGTGTAAAGCACTAAAAAGAACCAAAACAGATGAAGAAGAGCTGCAGGCTGGTGGTCAACAGAGGTCAGGCATTTTTGGCTACCAACTCACCAAGGCAGGCTTCTTCTGATTTTGTGGTCTAGTACCTGTAACAGGAAGTCAGCCAGCTGAATCTTGGAGTTTCTTCTCGAGGACAACTCTTCCTCGAGCACAGGCATAATTCTCTGTTTGCTAGTCCAAGGAGCTGAAGTTGCAGTCCAGTCTTGGTGCAGCCGCTCTTTGCTGAGTCCAGGGAACAGCAGGTCAGTTGTTCAATCCACTATTCAGGACAGACATGATATGGGGTATGGGTGCCATGGGTGCTACCTTTATGCCCAGTTTGTAGCCACAGGGGATGTGGCAATGTTAGACCTGTCAGCCCTAGAGTGGCCTTCTTCTAAAATTTTTGCCTTTACCTTCCTATTTTTCTGAATTTGTTATTGCTGCATTAAGACTCTGTGCGCTTTACCACTGCTAACCAGTGCTAAAGTGCTTGTGCTCACTCCGAAAACAGGGTAAAATTGGCTTACACCTGATTGGCATATTTAATTAATGTTTAAGTCCCTAGTAAAGTGGTATACCAACAACACAGGGGCAGTAACTTTTTGAAAATAGTTAACATTATTTCTAAAAGAGACTTGGACATAGGTTAAATCAACCTCAATGTTTTCATCTTCTTCACTTCTGAATGGAATGTTAGAAACTCTGTTGCAGGTTGTTATTATGCATCTTGGTTTTGTATTGTGCTGTTCCTCCGCCGCTTGACTAGAGCTGATTTATTTAAAAAAAGAAACAGACAAGAGGGACCCAGTCATTGGATACCATTTTTGCTACTTATTGTTCTACAGTTATGAGTCCTGAGGTGATCCCCGGAGTGAAAAGGGGTGCAAAACACATCACCAGCCTTAACTTGGGTGGTGTGTCCACTGAAAGAGGCAATTATAGGCATACAGGGAATTGTTGATGCAAATAATTCAACGCTAAGGTCCCTGTTTGAAGCCTTAAGTTAATGTAAAGGTCAGGTTGCCACCCCTAGGGTAATAGCCAGTAGAATCAGGGGTTTGCTATGGTCATTTGAGTCAGTACCCCCTGGGTGTTGTTAAATTCAGAACTGGGCAATGCACTGTTACATGTTGTTATTGTGTGTTCTTGATGTTGTGTCCAATGATTCATTGTTGTGATTATGTATTGACGTTCATTTGAGGTGGGTCACAAAATGAATGTGAAGTGATTCCTTTCTATTTCATTGTTGCTCCTCTGTTATTGACAGTTGTTTGTAAATTTGAATGATCTTTATGAATAACAATAAAATCAAATGGTGATCACAGTAATTAAGTTGTGTGACCACATAATTGAAACTATGATATAGGTGAAATTGAGTCAGCGCTTGCATTTGTGTGTCGGTAAAAAACCTTTAGAAAGTTGGCATTTTCCTGCACTAGCTATTTTGTGCTTGCAGCCTGTTCCTGGGTCACATGACTGGGTAAGGTTGGTAGTTGGACTTTGTTTATTCCTCCCAGACAGCCACACAATAAAGCGATTGATTAGGTGTGCCTGCATGGGTCTTCACTGGCAGGATGGGGGTGGAACTGAGCACAGCCAAACTTACAAGTCATTAGGCTGTGCCGTGGCTTCACACAAAGGACATGACACCAGTGCATTGTTCATGCCTGGAGCTAGGGCAAAGGAGGCGGGAAACTCCAAGCACTTCAAAGAGTATTCTCTATAAACATCTCCTACTTCAAAGAAGGCACCAGGTATAAAAAATAGGGCCCTCAGACCCACTCTTCAGTTAACTTTCTGGATCTGGTAAAGGACTCTCAGAGGACTGCCTGTGCTGTGGTCTGCTGTGTACTTGACAAGACTGCTTTGCTGCACCTGGACGAACTGCTTTGCTGCCTGAAACCTGCCTTGAACCTTCTGATGGCTACCCTGCTGCATGAGCCCGGTTCCACTTCTTTAACCCAGGACTATCAGAGGGACTCCAGGGATAGTTGGATGGCATCCTGATCAGAGCCTCGTGGACAGAAAAGGCTCCAACCACCTTGAACCCCCACCTGGACCTAGTCTGAATGAGCCCCAACCCTCCAAGTGGTGCTTCCTCAGTCCTGGACCCTTGTGAGTTGTGCTTAATGTGCCCAGATTGCCAGAATCCAATACATCAGACTTAGAAAACTGCTGTAAGAGTTCATAGGAGACAAGTACTGCAGTGCTCATTTATCTGCCCAAGGTGCATCACCGGTCGGCCTGACCTCTTGGCAGTTTCCACTATGTTCTTCGCTGCAGCAGCAAATCCAGTTTAGTGGTCCTTTGCTGAAGGGTATCCATCCTCGTGGAGCCCTCATAGGCTACAGTTTCCAGCCTCGTCTTGCTGGAGATTTTCGACTTCCAAAAAAAGATTAAGGGTCTGATTTATACATATTGTCATAGATGGTACTCCTTCGCAATGGTGATGGAGTTGCTTCCCTGCTAATATGGTGGTTCACCTGCCGCATTTATATGCGGACGGACTTTTGGGTTAATCACTGGTTATTCCCAGCAGAGACTATTCTGTACCACCGTGATTAATCCCGTCCATCATAAAAAAATAGTTACATGTTCGTCTACCCAATTTAGATGGGCCGGAGTGTAGTCATTATTTACTGGCCCTTACACCAGGTAAAACCTACCTGTCAGGAACAGTAAAACCATTATAATGCTCCCCTTGCCATGGGAGAAGCCTCCCATGGAGAAAGGAACATTACTCTTTTGCTTTTCAAAAAGAAAACCCCATCCCATTTTTGGGATTTTCTTTTTGAAAAGAAAAAAAGAATAGTGTTAGTTGCAGGCCTGCAGCAAACAGTAAAATGCATTGATACGAACTGCAGTGATGGCAGCTTTTGCCAATGCCTTTATAAATCACCGCCTGGTAGGCAGTCATTTATAAATCTGGCGAGCGAAGTATTCTCTGTCTGTCGGGCGAAAAATCCTCTCCCAGGCAAATGGAGAATGCTCCGTCTGCCACAATATAAATCAGGCCCTAAGAGTGAATGTGGAAATCTTCACCACAGCTTCATCCAGTGGCTCCCCGATCACAATGCCTCCTCCTCGAACACCACCTGCATCCTTGCCCCTCTTAACTTCTACCTCTCCTGTCTGAAGGTTAGCGCTGACCCAAACTAGCCCAATCCAATTTTTGTGTCCAATTTGCACTTCATCACAGTCATACATATTTTTGAACTTTAATTCGGTCTCATGCGACTAGATGTTTGTGGTTGGCGTTTTGATGTTTTAGGCTTTCTCACAAGGGACTACTCGCCAATTGACTACCAGGTCCCCTCCTGACTAGCGACAGCGTCCTGTGAAGTGTGGCATTTAGCTAGTCCAGAATACACCATTCTGCCCACTTCCAAAATGGTGGAAGCCTTCTTTTGACGTGTGGAGCTCTCTGACCCATCCCAGAGTTGTGACTGCCTGGGGGTTACATGCCCATGGAATAAACAGTTTGGCAATAGCTTCCCCTTCTCTGGCCTCAATGCCAAGCTGTCTGCAAGAACAAAAGAGCAGCCTCTCATGTTTGTCCATCATTTGCCCTCCAAAGGCGGTTGCCTCTTGGACTCACACTCTGTTTGGCCTTCTGGCCAGGGAGAGGTTACACCTCTTCCAACGGCAGGCTTCTTTGTGTTTCTTCCTGAGACTCATTCACACCTCCCCATAGGAGGTCAGAAAACAGTCTCGTCGCCAGCAACCATAAACGGTCAGTGAAAAACGTTAGGCAACAAAGTGGCTACTTACTAAATTTACCACTTATGCAGAAGTTACAATAAATTCAATCTGACCATCAAGTTGGGTTTAATAAAACGATTCTTTTGATACTTTGAAGTGTCATATTAGTGGTCCCATTCAAAACATTGTACTGTTGAATTGTCAGAAGCAACTCTGTGCACCTCAAAGGGGCTACTAGCATTTTCAGAGTGCAGATGACAAGGCAGAGTTTTTACTGTCAGGACATAGTTAGAAAACACATGTCCAACTTTTTAATTTAATGCACCCCGCCTTTAGGGATCAGTAGGCCTGCTTTTGGGGTGACTTATACATTTTTTTTAAAAGGATTAGACTCAGCAATTACTTTAAACAGCAAAGGTAAGTTAGCAGTCGAAAAACTGCTCTGCCAGTCAGCAAGGGAATAAGTATGCAAAACAGTGATGAGAGAAGGCTTGAATCAAACTCAGCCACTGGTAATCACACGGCCTGAATCACAATCCATTAATATTTTGCACCCTTCCCACCTCAGTTTGGACCCACCGATATGCAAATCATTCTTGACCCGGCTTCAATAGGAGTAGTCCAGCCCAAACTGCCAAGCCAGGTCCTCCCTGAACCGGAACACAAGCCACCCAGAAACGGTGGCATGGCTGGGAGTCATACTTTGCTTTGTCTCACTCATGGTGGCAGAATAAGTGCTGCAGTCTACAAGAGATAGTTTAACTTGGGGCCCCTGGTACCCCTGGTACCATGAACTAGTGATTTAAACGTAAGGTAACCTGCCAATAGTGGGTGAACCAATCAGACATATATATCTTTTCAGGGCCAGAGCACTAGCACTGAAGCCTGTTTGGCAGGACTCAGTGCACCTTCAGAGCCAAAACAACAGCAGATTAGTCCAAAACTTTTGGGAAAAAGAGACATTTCTTACTTACACTACTGTTTTGGGACCAATCAGGCTGTAGTAAATGTAAAAGTTTATGAAAAGAAAAGGGGTTATTCTTTTTTTTGTGGGTGTTTTGTATTTGTCTGTCCTTACCTCTCTCTAAATTCCTACCATGTAGGTGTAAGTATTCTCCATTTTCCAGCCGCTCCCCCATCCCTCCCACATTTACTACTAAAACGTAGGCTTACGTGTGCAGAGATCTTCGCACATGTGGCAGAGACCTCCGCACAAAAAAGGTAAGTATGCCGGAGGCTGAGTTTTCACCAGTTAGGTATGTGAATAGCATTTTGAAGTATATGAAGTGTACTACATAGTACTACTACACATATCCCAAAGGGCAGTTTGTACATAGGCCCCATAATTGCCTTATGGTTACATTTCAGGAGAAACTTGAAGGGGTCATTGCAGTTGTCTCTCTAATGCAATGTTAAGAGCTACTAAATTCTGAATGGTATGACTTGTTAAGTCAGTCAGTACAGAAACGCTGAAACCTAACTGCACATGGGCTGTGTTACACCTTGCATGCTTCAATTCAATGTTTTCCAAGAGTGGGGGCCTTCATATCGGGAACACCAATTAATTCACATTCCATTTCTGAAGCACGGCAGTTGCCTTTGCCTCTTATCTAGTCAATCAGAAGACCTGAAATTCCAGAGACCAGTTTCCTGGTATATGTTCACAAGGACGTGCCATATGAAACCCACAAGTGGGAGGCAGGAAGCAAAATGTGAAAAAATAAAGTCTTTAAAAGCAAAAATATTGCATTTTCAGAAAGCTGAGATACGAATGGACTCTCCCGTAGTTTCTCTTCACAACCTGATCTACCTTCAAACACAGCATCCACCTAACCACTAGCAATTCTGAATCGCTTCAATCCTCAGCCCTATGGAGAGGGTCCATGATTTAGAGCAGTGGTCTTCAAACTGGGGGGCGGGTCCCCCATTGAGGCCCTAATGAATCTCTCGGCTAGAATGCCAGCATGTCTAAGAGGAGCCTCTGGGGAACAGCAACAAAAACCACGCTGAAAACAACAGTGCAAGAACACAATAAGAGAAAACAGAGAAACAGTGAGACATTCTGTAATGGACCATTAGTAACTTCTTTCTTCACTTGTTCTCGTTGACAGGTGTCACAGTGGAGATGGGCTCCAAATAAACCTCAAAGTCCCTTTCCCAAATGTCTGATTAAGGATCACATGCTGAATACGTTTACACTTTTAAGGAGACCTGGCTGCAAATACATGTGATTTGTGTTTTAAGAGGGATTAGGGGCCATAACTGTTTGACTTGTCAAATATGTGTATAGAGGTGCCAATTGTATAGATTTGTGAGAAAATATTATTGGCATTATGTGGAGGCCCAATGATTTGTTTTTGCATGAGAGAAGCACATCATTAAAAAGTTTGAGAATCACTGACTTAGACATCATTTTAACTTTGGTGGAAGACCTGATAACCCACTGGTTTGTAGGAGGTTCTTGTTTCAGCCTGTGGAGAAGGGGACCGGCTGCCAAATCCAGAGATCCCCAAAGGATTGTTGAGAATGATTCTGGCAAAAGTGTTCCCACTGACCCTGCAAATCTAGAGGAGAAGGGTACAACATTTGCAAAAGATCACACCTCAACAATAGTGGTAGTGGCGGTGTCAACGTTTTTGGACACAGCCTGGACAACGAGGCAAAAGCTATTAGGCAACATGCCAGGTTGAGTCTTTTAGGGTCGCTGGATTGCTGAACACTTGATGAATTTTTCTACATGCATGCTTTTAAATTTAGAATTTATTATTTTTTAAGTCTGCAACAATTTGTTATACATTAGTCTGATTGTTTTAACTTATTTTACTTGTGATTGTCTCATGTATTTTGATGACATTTTTATTTCAAACTATCAATAAACTTAGAACTTGAACTCTGCAAATCACTTTTGTCAAAACTGAAATGCTGTCCACTGCCATGTCATGCTGTATATATTCTGTTTCTAAAACAAACTCTCAAAGCAGCTGGTTCTTTCTGAAAGAGAAAAAATCAATAGCCTCTTGCTGTGGGCATTTACAGTCTGTGGTAAGTACTTAAGCCCCATACAAAAAACTTATGTGCAGGAGCATTGCTGAGAATTACATTTATTAGAGACAGACATGTCACTAGCTTGGTAAATTAAAATTGCTAATATGTTTTCCAGGAATGAGCAAATGTTGTACACAATTCTCCCAGCATAGTAGACAAATCGCTGACAAATATAAGTAACGTGGGGTGTATCTACATGGCATACCACTCACCACAACAATTATGAGTTCACCAGGTGCAGACCTGCAACCAGTAAATATGCCTTTATATCTTCTCACAATTTCCACTTGCAAAATGGAGGTGGATTTTATGTGTGAAATGAGGCTTAGAATTCAGGAAAATGTACTCAGGAATTCTGGGACCCACATGCTCCATTCTGAGCCTGAACTCATAGTTGCTAGTTACAGGAGCATGAACATTAGCTGGCAATGATAATTCTGGTATTTCCTTATTCCTGCACCAGACATCTTGAAATTGACTACTTACAGAGCTCCTTAAAGGTCATTTCCCAGATTCTGTCATTCGGCTGTTGATCTGAAAGTGACAGATACAGCCGTTCTCAGTACTGCTCCTCAAACGGAATGAGAAATGTAGCTACCATCTTCTATAACAACATTGTTACAATATTTAAAATTAGTCTATAGTTAAATACATATCTAATAAAATGTGCAAGTCATTGAGTCATCTAGGAAATTGTCAGGGGAGAGGTTTGTCTAGATCAATTAGGCTAAGGTAAAGTCCATCCAGATCTTCCTATCAAAAAAGCCTTTATTAGATGAGTTGGATTGCCTAGATGAGGAACTTCCCAGGGTTAATGATGTCCTAGCCACTAAACCTGCTATCAGGACCAGTTATTTAGACAGCTGGACCTGGGAGAAAGGGACCCCGGGTAATATTTAAGATTTGCTAGAGTGAACCAAGAGACACATGTTTTGCCAGGAATGTTTCATGCGACTCAGTAATTGCACTTGGAAGGGATTGAGTTCATTTGACTTGAACTTGATGCATTTACATGAAGAATAGAGCTGAAAGGCTAGTTTTCTTTGTGCATGAATGCTGCATTGCTACCTTACAAATAGCCATGATAGCACTCAGTTGTTAAATATCCTATCAGTCAGTGTCAGGTAGTGACAATGTGGAAAGAAAAATCCCCTTGAAATATTTGATAATGCAACCTAAAGATTCAGATATCTCACAAATGTCAAAAAAGCATAGAGCTTAACAAGGGCCACTGCCAGGCAGAGTGTCCTTGCTCTGCAGTGGCTGATGTAATGTCCCTGTCCAGAAGATGGTTGTTATCAATAACTATAGGGACACAAGGAACCTGTGCACACTGATCAAGGATGCTAAAGAGTCATTGTTAGAGTAATATGTGTCAGGAAACCCTTTATTGAAGGATGAGAAAAACCTTGGGACATGCTTAGATCAGCACTAACACTTCTTAGACAAAGACAATGTAAACAGCATTAAGGTAAAAGGATGCAGACAGTCTGTAGTTCTGTGACATTTGCTTCATCAAGAGAACAATAGCTGATGGGGCAGTATGGAAATGCAAGCTAAATCCAGAACATTTTCATTGCAAAGCTTTGGGTAACGTGTAGTGCTGGGTGATAAAAAAAATTCTAACTCCTGTGGATGTGGATTCCAACAAAATTCTGTGAAAATCACTTCTGCATACTACAGAATAATGGGATTTGAAATGAGAACCAACCAGTTTCTCAGGAGTTGTAAGGTGAGAGGGGGGTTTAACCCAATTTCGCCTCACTAGAGCAGGAGTTTTCACCTTTATGTAGTTTGCAAAATAGTTCTATCAACCCCTAATGAGAAATACATTTGATTTGAACATTATACATTGCTATCTGTCCTTGAGACATTGATTGTGAGAATGGATAATGCAACACTCTAACTTTTTTTAGGTTACTTTGTCTCCTAAACTAGCACTGATCATATGGAACAACTTTCTTTTTGGAGACATCTTCTATTTCATCACCAATGAAGTTTCAATTATAAATCTGTTTTATGAGGCATCTGCTAAAGGGTTTCTTCCTTCTAATGGGCAACCCACTATCCTTTTTTTTATAATCATTTCACTTTTTTAGGATAGAATGAGGGAATTTCGTCTCTAGAGCAATGCATCACCATCATTATTAATCTTGGCTGCCACCTTTCTTCTTGGTAGTTGTGATACACTCAGATCAAACTGTGCCTGAGAGATCAGGACATTTCAAACAGTTATAAAACACATATATCTAAAGAGCAGAAAACCAATGACTTTCTTTTTAAACCATTGCCCTAATATATGTGAGCCCATACCAAGAGGAGTGTGTGTGCAATACTTCCATTAGTTAGAGATGGAACTATATAGTGATTGTCACAACCCATCATGGAGGACAGAAAGTTGTAACGGAGGGAAACACAGAAAGTGTGGTTCTGCTCCAGCCTTTCTGAGCTAAATCGCCGCTTTTCAGATGGCAAACCACTCATGGTGGTGAAAAGAGATTCATGTAGATGCAGGCGATCAACCTGACTGACCACTGGTGCCTCAAAAGAGAATAGTCCAACCTATTCAGAGCCCCTCTCCTGCCTAGTATGGATGTATACACTGTGGGGGAGTCACTGCCCACCAGCTCTCTTTACAGCACTAAAGGCTTGCCAAATTGGCGCTGTGTTTAAAGTGTCTGTTCTGCAAACCTTTATGTTTCGCAAAAACAAACTCCCAAAGTGGGAGATTGTTTTAGGGTAAAAAAAATGTATGGCCTAAAACGCATGGATCTCCCTGCACGTGGGGTCCATTTTCCATATTTTGTGCCGATTCTTTTAGGTATCTCTCTTTTAGGTTACACATGTTAATCGTTTGGAAATGAATGTGTGTGATTAATACAAAAAGCGAGTTTTATGTCATTTTTCTTTGCAACGTGATAATAAAGTCTGCTCATATATATTCATAGTATTTAATATGAGCTGACTGATTTTTTCTACTGAATAGTTATTGAGTTGTAAGCAAAGTTTCATGGAAAGCTGATAATTATGTGTCTCGTTTATTGTTGTTGTTCGAGGAACACACTGTTGGAGAATCAAAGTGAGTAAAAGGGCATTGGGCTGGGGGCGTGGCTATGGAGCCGTCGGAGATGGCTGCTCGACTGGAGAGCTCTGTGACACTGTAGAGCAGCGGACATCCACCTGGCTTCTACGTTGGTGTCGGGGACCCTGTTTTCAGCGCAGATTTGTTGGAACCTCTACTGCTTCACACGCGACTTTTGCGGATGACCTGGGTGAGCCCAGAAGATGTTTATTTGACTTTGTTTGCCAGCCGGGGCTATTTGCGTAGTCGCAGCCGCCATTTTGTATTTTGGTCGTCTCTCCCGCTTGCCGCCTGACGACCTGAGGTACTTCACAAAATGCTCGCATTTCTAGCGCTGCCTCCTCATATTTTTCAGTGCTCTTCCCCTCTTAGTTTGGCTTTCTGCTAATGAGCGTCTGGACAATAATTATTTATTTACTCTCCTTTTACACCTCAGAAGCACAAGTAATGTGCGTTTAAACACCTCTATAAGACTTGGGCTATATTTTCAACACAGCTTTCTGCAGTTTCATTTTGGAGGTCTCTTTTATTTTTTATTTTTTCCATGGCAAAACCCCGCTCTAACGGCAGTGATGCTCAGCCCATTGACCACACACCTATTGAGGAGTATAATCATATTAGTGTCTTGCAAGACAATTTGGAGGATATAGTCTCTGGACCTTCTGTTACAAGTGGCTTGTCTCCTCCCACTCCTAGATCCAACTCCGAAATTCCCTCTGCGTCCAGCTCAACGCCAGGCAAACGAGTTAAGCAGGATCCACCTTCTCCTACGTCTCCTCCCTCTTCAATTTCTATGGAGCTGCTGGTCGAAGAAATTTGTGCCCTTAAGCCTTACATGGAGGAAACCAATACCTGTCTCCAGAGCCTTGAAGATAATTGGTCAAATACAGAGCAAAAGGTTGAAGATTTAGTCAGGAGAGTTGATACTATCCAAACAACCACCGATCAGGTTCCCTCCATGCATAGAGAAATAGCTCTTCTTAAACAGCAGGTGGAAATATTAGAACACTGCAACAGGCGTAACAACCTACGCATTTATGGCCTTGTTGAAGGTCTCGAAGGTTCTGATCCTCTCTCCTTTTTCAAATCCTTTCTGCCAACTCTTCTTGGTCCCCACCACTGAAAATTCAAAAAGCTTATCGTCTGGGACAGAGCCCTAGCTCTTCTTCTTCTTCAGCGAAATCTAGAGGAGTTATTTTGTACTTTCTGGAGTATACCGATCTGCTTAAAGTCCTCCAGGCCGCCAGGCAGAAGGGGAACGTTTTTTGTAATGGTTCTAATCTCTTTTTCACCCAGGACTATGCCAAAGTGACAGTGGACCGTCGGAAACAGTTCTTGGATATGAGACCAGCGCTTCGCAATTTAAATGCTCGTTATGGGTTGTTTCACCCCTGCCTTTTCAAGATGACTTATAATAACAAAACAACAAACTATGAGGACCCTGCACTTCTTCAGCGCTTCTTGGATACCTGCAGCGACGAGTCCATGGACATTCCTCGACCATGAATGACTTAATTGTTCCATTAATGTTTGTCATTAAATTTCTTTTTCTTCTTTATCAGGTGCGGTTTTGTGGTCCCTCGATATACGTCTCCTCTTGCTCTGCCTGGAGGGTGTCCCCCATTGCCGTCTTGGTCCTGGAGTCCTCTGCTCGGCGTGCTGTCTCCCCTGTGTGGCTTCACCTACCCCGCTTTTATTGTCTCTTTGAGGTATGACTTTAGGCTATCCTTTTTCATTATCATATGTTTGATTTGTATTGTCTTTTTGTTCTTTATTCTGTTCTCTCTTTCTCCTTATCTTTTTTCTTCAGAACTTCGTTTCCCTTCCTTCTTCATAACATCATTCTTATCTCCCCTTCTCCCCTATTCTCTAACCTAAAACAATATTTCTTCTTTCACTTTTTTATTCTTTTTCTTTCTCTTAATAGTGAATTTGATGGTTTTGCTGTTTGCATAGTTAATGTTCATGTCAAAATGTATTCGTCATATTTAGAGTTACTACATGGAATGTTAAGGGAATAAGTAAACCTATAAAAGACAACGGGTATAAACCCATTTAGCTAAATTGAAAACGGATATTGCTCTAATTCAAGAAACTCACTTAACTGACTCCGAGGCCTCTAAACTAAAAAGATGTTGGGTAGGCAATGTATTTTCTTCCCCAGCTCTAGGTAAGAAGAATGGAGATTCAATCTTTTTCCACAAGAAATTTCAGGTTTCAGTTGCCCATCAAGTATCGGATTCAGAGGGACGTTGGGTAATAGTTAAACTTCTTATCAATCAGATACCTTTAGTTCTCTTTAATGTTTATGGTCCAGTTACTGTTGATAAAGATTTTTGGACTCAAATCTCTGATAAACTTCTTTTATTGGATGATGATTACATTGTTTTTGGCAGTGATTGTAATAAAATTTTAGATCCTGTATTAGATAGACATTCCTCAGTTAAGTTTGTTAATACAAAGGTGCACTCACAATTCACCTCCACCATACGTCGCAAATCCTTAATTGATATTTGGAGACTTTGTAATTCAGACCTTCGAGAATATAGTTTCTATTCCCCCCACACCAATCACAATCCCGACTTGATTACCTTTTTCTAAGTAAATCCCTATCTCAGCAGGTTCTTCATTCAGAAATAGGTTATATTTTAATATCCAATCATGCTCCAGTTTACGTTGATTTTGACTTGATACCTTTTACCCCTCATGCTGGTAGATTGCACTTTAATAATATTTTATTAACCGATCCTAATTTTTCTAGCCAATTCAGCTCTTTTATCTCTGAGTTCTTTTCTCTCAATTCAACTTCGGACTCCTCTTTTGTAATGGTTTGGGATTCTTTTAAGGCCGCAGCCTGAGGTTTTATAATAAATTTTGTTTCACAGAAAAAGAAATTCTTTGAAGCTCAAAATTTCCAATTACTCTCTAAGATTAAGCATTTGGAAAATACTTATTATCATTCAAACACTGAATCTTCTTCAAAAAATCTTATCAACGCAAAACTCACTTTCAACAAATTATCCACAGAAGCTGCCTCCTCCTATCTTTTAAAAAGTAGTTCTCGTAATTATGGAGGCCAAAATAAAATGGGGAAATTGTTGGCCAACTGCTTGAAGATAAGACGTGAATGGACTAAAATAGATTCTTTACGAAATGCTGCCGGTACTTCATTATTTAAGGACAGCGATATTTTAAATGAGTTAGCCTCCTTTTACAAAAATGTATATACCCCTGAACAACAACCATGTTCATTAGATCTTTCCTCTTATTTTCAATCTGTTGATCCCCCACTCCTCCTGACGGTTTTACTATTGAATTTTATGCGCATTTCGCTAACCTTCTACTCCCTAATCTCTTATCTTTATCTAGCTCTTTTGTTACAACTGGTTCTTCTAGTGGAACATTTCAAGAAGCCATGATATGTTTAATTCCTAAAGACAATAAAAACTCTTCTCTTTGCAAAAATTATCGTCCCATTTCATTAGTAAACACTGATTATAAAATATTTACAAACATTCTTGCTCTCCGTATTGATCCTATATTACCTAATCTAATCGGCCCTGAACAATCGGGTTTTGTAAAAGGTCGATTATCATCAGATGGCGCCAGAGATTTTTTCAATATTCTTAGCAAAAATTCCTCTCTTGATTATCCTATTGCAGCTATAGCTTTAGACGCAGAAAAAGCTTTTGACAGGATTGGATGGGATTTAATGTTTCAGGCCTTAAAATGGATAGGGTTTCCTCCAAAATTAATTTCTTTTATTTCTTTATTACATTCTGGCCCCAAAGCTTCTATTTTCATTAATGGTAAGATTTCAGATTATTTTCCTCTCTTCAGAGGAGTCAGACAAGGATGTCCCTTATCACCTTTATTATTTGTAGTAGCATTAGAATCTTTCTTAACTAAGATTAGACAAGAGACTCAGATTACTGTTTCTCAACTTGATACCTACCAGGTCAAAATGTCTGTATATGCAGATGATTTTCTTTTATACTGTTCTAACCCTACAACATCCCTCCCTTCTTTTCTTAACCAGGTTGATACCTTTTCTCAACTCTCCGGATGCTGCCTTAATCAAGATAAATGCAAGATTCTACCTCTCAATGTGATTTGTCTCAAACACTCTTTTATACATACTGGTTTCTCTTGGCAACCTTCTAAAATAAAATATTTAGGTCTATGGTTCACGAATATTTCAGACACATTGAAACTAAATTTTGTCCATGTTACCAAAAATCTAAATGATACTATTGAACGTTGGCATCCGCTCTTTCTCTTCTGGTGGGGTCGATTAGATTCCATCAAGATGATGCTTTCTCCCCTGATTCTATATACTTTATCAATGATCCCTGTACACATTCCTGGATTTCATTTTTTTTAAATTGACTCTATCTTAACAAAATTTCTCTGGAAAGGCAAATCTCCTCGGATAGCTTTATCCTCCTTAAAGAAAGACAAATCTAATGGTGGTCTTAAATTCCCTGATTTCAAATTTTATCATTATGCTTTTTTCTTTAAAACAATCATCCCACTGGCTCTCCCTTGAGCATGATACTCATCCCCCCATATGGATTTCCATAGAAAAGTTTGTAGTGTCCCCTTTTGTTTTTAAAGAGTCTCTTGCTTTCACTAATAACATCTCATCTTATCGCCCTCCCGTTATTTCCCATACTCGAAAAATTATCATCCCTCTTTTACCTTCCTCTTATCCTTCTCCTTCTTCTCTAGATCAGCAACCCATTTGGCACAATAACTTATTACGTCTAAAGAATCGCACCATTTACTGGAAGTCTTGGAGACATAAAGGGTTGTTATGGATTTCACAACTATTATCTAATGACATCCCTCTATCTTTCGCTGACCTTCAAACACAATATTCATTGCCGTCGTCTTGTAAATCACAATATAATCTTTTATTTCCTGTTCTTACTCAGTATCTTCTCTCTCTATCATCTGCCCCTAAACCACCCATGAGAAGTTTGAATATTTTTCTCTTAGTACTTCCTCCCCTTCTGCTTCCCCTTTATATAAACTCTTATTTCTTTCCTCAGACAGAAATAAAACAAAGGCTAAATTGGCTTGGGAAAAGGACTTATCTCAGTGCTGGTCGACCCTCATATGAGATAAAATAGGGTTCAAAATTCACAAAACATCTAGAGCTTCTAACACTTCTCAAACCCTTTATTTTGTTTATCAACATCTTTTATATACTCCTGCAATATTGGCATCCTTCTCTCCGAATGCTTCCTCTACTTGTTGATCCTGTCCTTATACACCTGCTGATTTAAAACATATGCTTTTTGACTGTCCCACTATTTCTCAGTTTTGGCATTCAGTTTGGAATCAAATTAATAAAATATTTAAAACTGATGTACCTGTTTCCCTTTCTAACATTTTCCTAGGTTCTTTATCACCTCAATGGCCCCAATCCCCTTCTAATTTTAAATTAATAGATGTATTATTAGCAGTAGCCTTACATTTAATAACTTCAAACTGGAAACAAGCAGACAAATTCACCTTCAGAGCCTGATGGAACGCTGTATGTTTTCCTCATCGGCTTGACACAAATTACCTTACCCCCATATACTTATATATTAAAAGAGATCTTTTGTGGCTCCCTCTGACTACCTATTTAACCTGTGTTGCATCAGCTATTGTTCCACCTATTACCACTTCGGATGAAGTTCGGAAAGTACCAAAATTCACCATGCTGTCTTTTTTCTTTTGAAATATCATATCATTATTATCCTTTACTTTGTTTTCTGTATCATAATATGATAGTTCTTCTTTAATTGTTCTTTATGCTTACAGTAAATATTTCCATATGCTACTTTCCTCTTAATGTTATTAAGTTATTGTATACTCTTCATTTCCTGTTTTTCTCCCTCCTCCTGCCTCTCCCCTTCCGATCCCTTCCTTCACTTCCAATTTTACGCAGCATGATTTCTGATAATGATTTTACTTTGATTCTTATTGTTCCCTTTACCATATTTATACGTATATGAGATGTATCATATTTTCTGTACATGCTGTTTAATTTTGCTTCTATTTCTTCATTGTTAAACAAACTCAAACTTAAAAAAAAAGGTCATTGGGCCACTTTTTACTAATCGTTTATCCTGAAAGACTGAACAACAACTACATAATGTTATATATGCTAAACACAGGGCGTGAGGGCGGGAAGGGTTAGAGAGGAACTTCATGCCAGGTGACACATGGCACAGACAAGACAGGCCCTGCAGAATTGCATCACCTACTTTGGCTGAAGGCTGACTGTAAGGCATTGACTTTCCTTGCAGCCCATTTGCCCACCCTCCAGCTCAAAAGGAGAATGGCAGACTCTGCCATTATATTCAACATAAAACCCTATTGTTCAAACACATGTGGGTGTGAACTGTCTCTAAAATTAGGCTTTACTTTTGATGCTAAGAATAGCTTAGTGAGTAAAGTAATAATGGTGGGATTGCTATAAAGTTACTCAGTCAATACGTTTGAATATTTTCTGCTGATCACTCTTTTGATAAATATTTCAGCTACCATTCCATTCATCTTTATTGTAGTTACAATTCATATTGTGTGTACTAGGACAGGATTATATTTTAAAATAAATCATGAAAATCTATCCATTGTTTGCTAGTGTTCTTGAATGTGTTTTTCCTCAATGAAAGAGGGTTTGGAGTCCAACAACTATCTCTGTGATATTTCATAGGGTTAATCATTTCCTGTAATGCAACTCACTCAAATATTGCTTAGTGTGTCTTGTGTTGGTACATTGGCTAACTCCTTACTGCCAGGGTGTTTATAAAACTGAATTCTGGGTCATTTGCTAGAGGATGATCTCAAAAACATATCAGTGTGCCCTCAAAAGGGCAGTATGACCTAATGACCCCCTAGTGGACTGTGTGCCAGGTCAGAGGTTTATACTTGTAGAGGAAGCAGACCTCCAGTGGTGTAAACACACCATTTCCCCTGACTCTAAAGAGAGCAGGGAAAATGCATGTTTTGGAGGAAGGAGCGCATCCAATATATGGTGCTCCTACGCTGCCAAATTGTAAATGAGGCCCATAGGAATCAAGGGGGACATTATAGAGAACTAGCTTCATCAACATAGACTTAATTTTGACTTTTTGTGTAAGAAGTAAGAAACACGTCATGCATTAGTCAATAGAATACTGCTGCTTTATTACAGATTGATCTTCATTTCAGGTTTGCAAGATTGACTATGCAGTTTTTCCAAAAAGGAAATAAACACAATCATAGAGAAATAATTAAACCATGTGGATAGTAAATGCTACCAATCTGAACCACCAACTTCCAACAACATCTCTTGAACAATGGCTGATGGCTGGATGAGACAATAGAACCTGGAACGTTTATTTCTTCTGTCCACCTGCATTTGCACCTCCACCAAAACCCAAACCAAAGCCTCCACCAGATGATGCTTTCCCTTGGTCCCCACAAATGTCAACAGGAGCACATGGATCTAATGGAAAAAAGAAAAGACATGGAATTAAAGAATGATCACGCAGGTCATCGCTATAACTTAAATACTCTTCAGTTATGAACAAATGCTTTTTCTCTACAGTTCTCTTAACCAAGATATAAATTCCATGTCCTTAGATGAGGTGACACAAATTGCTACTTCAATGAGGTGATTGTATTTCCAGAGCTGTGTTTGGCAAGACTTTAATGTAATCATGATTGCATGGGCCAGCTCAAAAGAGCACAATTCAGTCCTGTGCCTCGGTGGGCTGAGAGGTGGGATACCATTGAGCAAAATAAGGTAAAACAATTGGGTGTAATTAGTAAAAGCATAAAGCCTTTAGTTGGTTAAGTATATGATTCAAGACACACATGTTTTTACACAAAGACAATTTCTTTTAAGATGCACATTTTCATTATTATACCTAGGCAAATCACCAAAGACCACTTCTGGTCTCTGCCATACTTTTTCACCAGGCTTTGTTGGTATCTGGGTTGGTTACCTCTGTCAACCACTGCCCCAATCCAATTGTGCCTGAATGCTTATCTTCTGCATGTTTTCATCCTAAGGAAGGGCAATGCAAGATTTGATGATTCATTAACCCCTTGTGTGCCCCGCCCTTTCCCCGCCCTGTGCCGGGCGTTGAATTAGCGGGCGGGGTTCATGACGAGATAGTCTCGTCATGGGCACAGCGCAACCGCGGCCCATGACGAGACCATCTCGTCATGGGCACTCAAGGGGTTAAAGTTATTCCAAAAAGGTTGACCTCTACTGTTTTATTGCAGACAGGAAGGAATAACCCTTCTTCAGTCTCCCAATAATTCCCGCCAGTGTTTCTGTCTTGCTGCCACCTATTAGGAGCCACTAGGTTCCAGCATGATCGGGTTACCCTCATCAGGAGACCATACTACCCAACAGCACAACACTAGATCGATGAGTTGTTTCACATTAATAAAGCAGATAAGGACACTGTAGTCTTGGCACCTGCTTATTTTGATTCAGCAACAGCAGCTGTCCAATGTGTTGCATATGCATGTTTGACCTTCTTGGCTTTCTAGGCCCCACACCATTGTCAATTTAGTGATGCCCGAAATGCAAAATACAGCATTCAGAGATGATGCACAGCATTGCTTGATATCAATCTACTGTGAGAGGGTTTTGTAAAAAGTGCTTGCATCAGGCTTATCTTTTGAGGACAACCCCTCCTTTTTGTGGGCCATGGTTAGTGACTATCCCTTCAACTTCTTCTCAGAAAGAGACTCTGGACCACTCTTTTTTCTTCTTAACACAGCTGTGAAGACCTCTCCATGCCTCCACTTAAATCTTTAGAGACAGGACAGAGAGAAAGATTTTATAGCAATTGAATTGCCCAGCGCAGTACTTTTTTAATTTATGTAGTGAAATAATAATTTGGTAGTAACGAGTGTAGCTGTTAATCAACTCAATATTTCTCAATGATCCGTTATATATATGATATAGGCATGGATATAGGTTAAACTAACAATAAGCTGTTTTGAAATCTGCATTGTTAATCAACATATCTATTTGCATCTCATCCAGACTGTTATTAAATTCTACTGAAATTGGATTCTGGTACCTTTAGTTGAACAATAAAGTCCTAAAAGTGCATGGAGAAGCTTTGATTTCATCCATCTGGCAAAGGTTGTGTGATCCTGAGACTGACGTCCACCGAAAATTCTGCATGAAGCTATTATAATCCCAACTTGCCTATTTCCATTAGTCACAAAATTGTGCTGTAGTAAATAAGGAGCTAACCATGGGCTGTCAGGGATAATTGTGGCTGTGATGCTTCATTGACGGTACAAGGTTTGTACTATTCACCTACCTCCTTTGTTTTTAAAGATCACTGCAACACTAAGCTTTTCCAATCTTGATCCCAATATCATACAAATATTTGCTAACACTATTTGCTTTTTACCAATACTGTATACTTCTTTCCTCTAACAAAATCCATCTCAATTTACAACTGAGTTCCATTTAACATCTAATATTGCAATGTACTGTGCAATCATTAGTGAGATCAGGCCTTCTATGTCCCATTCTGAGACCACATCATATGTGGAGTATAGCAATATGGAAGCTGTGAATACCACTCCTTTTTTTAACAGAATGCATTTGCAAAGTTAGGCTGTAACCTCAACGCAGAGTGTTATAGAGAGGTGTCAGAACATGAGGTTATGTTGTGAGTGATGATGTTAAACAGAATTAAGAGCAACATTTTACATTGCAGACACGCAATGGGCCTGTACTTCTGGTGCAACAGTAGGAAAATGTATATTCATGTCTTTATAAATATAAAAGCTGTAAATCCATCAATATGTTATCAAGACAGAAAAGTAAAACCAATGAACTTGCAAAGGTGATTAGCGAATAGTCTTAGTCTGCCATAAATACAATCAGGACATGCTTCTTAAACAAAAAGGCATCAACCACCAATTCAAATTCATTTTGGTAAAGTAAATGCACCAAAGAACACACAATGACTCTGAAGTACAAGCTTTGTTTCATGTGGAATCTGCAGTCTAACAAAAGAAGGGCTACTTGAGCACAAGTACCAATAGGAACACAAATGGGACACTGAAACAATTCACAAATTACCATGGCCTTGCTGGACAGCCAATTCAAGCAATTTAAAGCCATGACAACCTAATGGAAACCCACTCACTGTATACTACTTCTTATGTGAGATATTTAAAAGGATGGGTAAGGTCTCCCAGACAGCAAAATCTGTCTGTAGACAGATTTAGAAACAAGTGAAGAAGTGTAATTGTATTATAACCTCATGCCTCAGTGGAGTGCCTTCCTGATCTTCCCTATATATGTAGACATGTAAAATCTAGTAGCCAGTCAATGTTTTGGGGGTAATGTGCATGTCAATGGTGCATACCCAACTAGTTTATGCCACAAAAGTAATCTTATATTTGCATTGAGGGGGAAGGGCATGTGGCAGAGGGGCGCTGTCTGTTTACCATGGACAGTTATACAAGCTCTACCTTATAAAGTGTAGAGTGGACACGTGCAACTTGAAGGAGTTTGACTAAGCAATGCAGTTTCTCTTATAATTTCCCCTCATTTCTACTTTACATAGATTTTGAACTATGACTTTCCAGTTTTCCAACCTGAGGGACCTACTCTACTCTCACAGTATTTTGGGTGGTGTGTTTCAAGATCTTAGAAGATGTTTGCATTGCATGGTACACAAAATTTGCTAAACCAAATTGCATTGACTCTTTGTAAAAAAACAAAAAAATGCCCAGTGGTTTCACTCCTTAAAAGCAAATGTATGTTGCAAATAGTTTTATCTAGGTAGCTAACAGTGAGTTCTACATAGGAAAGGCATCAATATTGTAAAATATTTTAACCTTGCTTTTCATATTTTCCTGAATTTATGTGACTTATTAAACCTAAAAGAAGACACAGAACTTTATGGTAAGAAGGGAACGTGAAGACAATTTGAAAGCATAAATTAGAAATTCTAATTCATAAGTTAAGAGTTATTTCAAACATGAGCTTGCAAAATAATGTTCTTTAAGGGATTTGTTCTTGGAGCAAATTGATAGGATCCATCATAAGAACAAATATCCTCTGTGTTTGTTTTACTCAATTACAAGTGATAACACAGTAACCACAGTAGATCACTTACTTGGGAGGCAGTCCAAAACAGGTTTGCATGCTAGAATTAAGAAAGCAGAATAAACACAATTAGATTGCAGTAATTCTGAAGTGTTGTTTCATTTCTTTAAAAACCATAAAATGTAGTCCTAACAGTGCATATGAAGCTTTTACATTCTAGAAGAAAGCAGTACACATGTATGTCATTAATTTATAGAATCCCCTGAGCACCACGAAGTAAGTGTATGCAATGTCCAAAAGTCCAACGCAAACAGTAGTTCTTTATTTTGCATGTTCATATGCTTCCAGCAGTCTTGCCAATTCCTTAAACCAATCCTGTAGCCAACACGTGTTTCTACAGTATGGTATACCCACCACTGACTTTGTCAGGACTCTACTGTTTACAAAAAGGTAATAACGTATTCCAATTTAGGTAAATCCTGCCTCTAGTACTGCATGTGTCCAAAAACTCTTTTAATCCAATCAAAGTTCTGTTGCAGCAAACATGTGCATAGATAAGTTCCGTAAAGAGCTCCGTTTTACCATAGAACAGAGAGTGCTCCACACTACCTAAATCTGAATACGTTATTACCTTTTGGTAAAAAGTAGAGCCCTGAAGAAGTCGGTGGTGGATACACCACATCGATGAAACACGTGTTGGCTACAGGATTGGTTTAAGGAATATTCAAGGCTGCTGGATGCATACGGAGATACAACACAAAGAACTACTGTTTACGTTGGACTTTGAACACATTTGGACATTGAATACATTTACTTTATCATGTTAGCTGTTACTATTAACGAGTAAGTTAGTAAACCAATTCTTAAACTTGCAGGTGATGTCCAAAGTAAGAATGTAAGTTTATGTAAATGGCTAAAGGCATGATTCCACATTGTTTAGTATGGCTTAAAGCTTGTGATTTAAATATGAACTGATCATAGATCATGGATCTGAATCAGGCACACCAAAATATGATCAGCTTTAATTCAGCTTGATGATCTACTTGAAATGCTTGGGTATGAATTCCACATTCCTGCTCATGATGTGCCCACAGGTAAATATCAAGAAAAATGTGTCCACTACAGATATCCTTAGATTTATACTACTTTTTGATTTTAAAGCCGATCATCTCTTTGCAATTGAATAAGGCATTGTTCTGATCCAGTCTGTGTATCAAAGTATGTTTGTGAGCCTGCAAGTATTTCAGTGAAGGACTTTAGTTGCTTCGAATACTAATGTCACAACTTTCCTGCTTTACATGGCACAATCTGACTAGCGCATAGGTAATACTTCAGAGACAACTACAGCTGTAGCTGAAAAAGGCATCCTAAGTTCAGCTGAACTAATCATGCAATGTGTACCTCAGAGTGGGTGAATATGTAAAATAGCATTTCCAGTTAATTTCATTTGATCTAACACATAGTAAAACACTGTGGGCTCCAGCATCTCCGAAGCACCTGTTAGAATTAGAAGTGTGACAAGAAACCATGAAGAATTTAACTTATTTACCCAGGATGGTAAATGATATTTTGGAAATGTAGTTTGAGAATCCACCACCATGACAAGCCTTGTTAAGGAAGGAGATGAGACTACGTGGCTCAGTTGCTGTTTGAGTATTAACGCCTCACTTCTAATCTTGAATTCTGAGCTTAACTTGCATGTGTGATTCTGACAAATCACTTTACCTCTAGCGCCCAGTCTTATATTGGAAACAAAATCGGAGCACTTGCAAGCAATTAAAGTGGTCTATTTTTTTCAGAGGACTTTTCAGGAGATATGTAAAATAGTCAGGGACCTAGATTGTTTGAGTTCTACATGATATAAATAGCCATTTAGTCATATGGCAATATTACGCATGTATTTTGTGAAATATGGAAAATCAAGGACTCTCAACAATAATCATTGTTGAATAAACAGATGATAAAAGTGTGCAATGAACAATGAAATACCGACAGCAATTTGTCACGACAGAGACGCTGGATTACTCCAGAGGCTATGATATACAAGTTGAAGGTGCTGGATCCTACTTATCAGGGAGGCTGGATGTATCTAAAGACAATGGACCCAATTTATAAGGTGAGGCTTACACTTCTAGTACTCTTGTATTCAAGAACTCTTGACTCACTCTTAAAATCCAGCAGTAAGCAAGTACTACCACAATAGCAAGTCAAGCAAATTGTTTGTGAATAGAGATCAGCATTTCTCTTAGTGGGTCCTGGTGTTATAGATTGTTACTTTTTACGCAATCCTATATTTGCAAGGTATATGTTCTTACAGATGTATGTGGAATTTTGAAACATCATTATTTACTATTATGGCCTGTCTTCGTCATTCCTGTTACCTAAGGATAAAAGGCATGAATTATTTTATTTTTTCAGATAAATGGCTGTCAGTTTATGGAAGAGCCTCAGAGCTGACTATGTAAAGAATACAACTGGATTTTTGTTTTCTTAAAAAGCCTAGAAAGAGACAAACCTGACTATGCTTACTTGTTATGACATTCACTGTTTTAATGAATTTGTTGTGGGGTCAATTCCACTGTTATTTCCATTTAAAACTAGCAGTGATCCCTAAAGTTTCAAGTGTTAATATTTAAGTCCCCCAGGCTCCATTAATCAGGTCCTTAGTCTTTGTATTTGTTACTTTTGAAACTTCGATTGCATGTTCTTAATGCTAGAATATGTTTTCACTCTTTGTCAGGCTCTCATTCCACTTCCTCACCCACTCCATTTTCTATCTTTTACACCTTTGCACTTCCTCCTTCACTTCCTGCCCCCCTCCATACCTTTACTATTCCTTCCTCCTGGTACATATAGCCAGATTGTTAGGGGCAATTTTAATAAACACTTTGCACCACTGCAAAGTCATGCAAAATGGCGTAAAGTGGAGCAAGGTGTTGATATTCATTTTCCAGTGTAACACTTTTTTATGTGGAATGTATCCCTCAAAGTAACGCAAAATTGGCTTTCCAATGCTTTGCTCTATTTTCGTCTAGGGGCGTCCTTTGGGTGGTACGTGGATGTTCTCTTGTTACCACCCATGTTTATGATACAAATCCCTACCTTCTAAAAGTGATAACGGCTTTGCACCAAAAAATACCATCGGATCAAAGTAGGCGCTAACAAAGAGAAACGTATTTAATCTGACTTTTCTCAAATTGCACGTGAACTCCACCCTACAGCACACATCCAATGTGTGAAAAGTCTTAACGTTAGTCTGATCATAATATTTTGTACTTGAAGGATTGCAGCACACAATCTATGCTAGACATCAGACAGACATATTTGAGCTGTGGTGTAAAGGATGTGTGCCTCTCCAGAACCTGCTTCTGCACCAGTGCTGGGAAAGAGAACTTCAGCTCCATGTCGTAGTAGATATAGCTCTGCGATGCTCTTTCCCCAAGTGCAATGTAGCAAAGTAAATATGGTTGCTGCACTGTGTTGTGCTACTTTTTAAATAGATCTGCCCCTTAGTGGAGAATTACTTCCTCGGGTGAACAGCACACGTTTTGTGAAAGATGATTGGCTTAATTAAGGGTCATATCAGCAAGGGCCGGCGATAATTATCACTCAGCGCTCTTAGCGTGAGGATAATTATCGCCGGCCAACTCTGAATTTTATTGCGGAGATAGCGTTCTATTAGCAACGTTTATCTCCAAAGCGATAAAATTCAGAGCACAAGCTGCCTATTTTGAGATTATCGCTGGAAATACAGCGATAATCCCATAAGGTTTGCCGATAGCTTGCTGATAGGGATAGACATTCTTAGCCATGATATCCACCTTACATAGGATATCATGGCTAAGTCAGAAAAATACCAGACGTAAAAAAGCAGCGTTAACCGCGGTTAGCGCTGCTTTTTTTTTTATCTCTAACAGGGTTAGCGATATCCTTGATAATAGGAGAAATGTCGCTTAGCGACATTTCTCCTATTATTTTACTCTGGAACGCCCCCTTTGCATCTCATTAGAGATGCAAGGGGAAGTGTAGAGTAAAAGGGTGCTAACATGCGAATTTGCGTGTTAGCACCCTGTTGTTGATAGGGCGCTAGTTTTATCTCTGCTTTTTTGGCTTTTAAAGCCAAAAAAGCAGAGATAAAGCCCTTGTTGATATGCCCCCAAGTGCCTTCCTTATTCCAATCTCTTGTTCCATAGTTTCCTTTGTCCTGGTCCTTCCTTTACCTACCCCGAATTTATTTATATGACCCCATACAATGAAATATTGACGAGCACAGATATAGCATAGTTACATATTAGGATAACAAGCCCTTTTTACAGGTTGTTCTCAACAGTTAAGGAAGAAAGAGATGACATCTCTTTTTAGATTGATTTGAGGCACTTTTGCGAAATGTGTAGGTTTTGTTGCTTTTGATTGAAGCCTCAAAAAGCAGAAATATAACGGAGTTGAACAAACAACCAGAATCACAAAAGTTAACTATTCTGTGTTAGATTTCTGAGGTCCTGATTTTAGGACAAACGTGACGGATTATTAAAAGTGCATTATAACCATTGGCACTTGTTACACGGCAGACGGGATATCCGTCACTTTGTGACAAAGTAACCTGTCCGTCAGGCTTCAAACCTGGCCCTAATTTTGTTGGTACTACCAAAATATTATTAAATATTCTGCAACATAAACATCGTAGACAGAATATAGACTGGATACATCAGCATAGACTTACTACTATTAGCACAAAATTATTCTGCGCTTGATTTCCTGACATTCATGCAACTATAGCAGGGCATGCCCTGAGAGTGGTGTCAGAGTGCTGCCCTTGGGATGAAACGCATTTAACACACACCTGCAATTAATTCAAATGAATCTGTTCTTGGCACCTGTCATGGGCTCGGCACCCCTCAGTGAACGCCAGGGCACTGCCGCCTGTTTTTGGCGCCGAATCAGGCCAACGCCCACCGGTGCGCTCTACCCATGCCCTCCTTGCCTTTGCCACATTGATACAGTTACAACCCTACTGCTATGGCTTTTACGTGGTTGGTGAAGCATAGCGAGCTTTAAACATGTTTTTTTAGTCTTAACTGCAATTACTTTGAAGAAGGGACTTCTTTGTTGTTGGAGACTCTGGCAGCCCCCATTATTGTTCGTTACCATTACAGTTTTTTAAGGGAGTAACCGTTGGAAAATGAGTAATCCTGTTGTAGAACACGATTGTGAAATAAGTGCTTATCCCCGCTGATGCAACTGTGTTCTGGCACAAAAATGATAACAACTGTAGATTATTGTTGCCAGACGTGTCCAGTCTGAAATATTTGCTGCAATCCTCAAACTCTACTCAAATTCAAACCAGGCCTTTTCTCAGAGAGGAGGAAGACTTAGGGGACGGGCCGCATTCATGTTGATGACACGCTGGCGCTATCACATACATTTCGGCATGTTGACTTGTCAGTCCTTAAAGCAGACAAGTAAGATATATGCACCTACAAAGAACATTGATCAGGTCTTCCTAAACAAACAAGGGCAAGGCAAAACGGCTTTAGCAATAGACAAAGAAGAAGGACTATGACCTTGCCTTCTTGACTGACAGACTCGAAGTAGAAGGAGAGGATCCCACCTCATCTTTCTTCACCACCCCACACAATGTTGAAATCATTTTGGAACGGAAGCCTTTCGATTTCTCTATACCAACTGCTTGCTGCACTTCCGGGATTTGAACAGCGAAACTAGCTACGATGTGCATGCCTTTTCCTCTAACCAACTTGGGGGCATATCAGCAAGGGCCGGCGATAATTATCGCTCAGAGCTCCTAGCGTGAGGATAATTATCGCCTGCCAGCTCTGAATTTTATCGTGGAGATAGAGTGCTATTAGCAACGCTTATCTCCAAAGCGATAAAATTCAGAGCGCAAGCTGCCAAATCACACAACTTTTGGCGATAGCTTGCTGATAGGGCCTCACATA
Organism: Triturus cristatus; assembly: GCF_964204655.1. NCBI lineage: Eukaryota > Metazoa > Chordata > Amphibia > Caudata > Salamandridae > Triturus > Triturus cristatus. Next base: position 638,997,083 of record NC_140580.1, on the reverse strand, counting down.
CTTAACCATGATATCCAGCTTCCATAGGATATCATGGCTAAGTCAGTTTCAAAGCAGGCGTAAGGAAAGTACCGATAACAGAGGTTATCGCTACTTTTCTTGTCGCTATGCTGCTTTGCGTGAGGCTTGATAATAGTAGAAATGTCGCTTAGTGACATTTCTCCCGTTATCCTGGGGAGGAACACCCACTTTGATGGGTGTTAAGGGAAATGGCGATAAGGCAAGGTTTCACACAATAGCGTGACCTTGCTGATAAGGCGATAAAATTATCGGACGCAAAAGCAGCGATAATTTTTTATTGCCTGCTTGCTGATATGCTCCAGAATCTTTTTCAAATGGAGCATAATACATCGATGAGCTGAGTTCTCGGTGATCGTGTTTTAATGAATGAACATTGTTGGATATGGTTTAACATGTATGAATTATGTCAGGCTATTTAGTGCAAAATGTATATGTAAAGTACTGTCGTTGTTGTCACATTCATGTCCCATCACTTCCATCATATTCTTATGTAAGTGTTCTACTGTCTATGACCTATTAAATGTTCTTGTTACTAAGTACATTGAGTCTTCTACAAATGCTTTGTTTACGAATATATATATTTGAAAATTAACACCGCAGAGCAACAAACCCTAACAGATCAGTTACCATTAATGTTTCCTTCTCACTCACTATGTCTAAAACAGCCCATAATGTGCTGAGGTTGGCATTAATATAACATACCATAAAACAGAATTTGACATGAAAATACATAATTGGAACTCACGGTCTATGGTCGCGCCCTGGCATGGGTCTGGGTTTTGATTCTTCTGATCTCCACACTGTCCTCTACCTCCATAGCCACCACCTCCACCGCCACCTTTGACTCCAGACATGGTTGCTTCGGTGACTATAGTAGCCGATTCTTCAGAAAAAGATGTGAGGATAGTTTGTCATCTGTTCAAACGATCCTCCTTATATACTGGAGCGTGGACGGGGCTCAAGTGCCAACTGCATGGCACTCCAGAAGTGGCACAGCCCTTCCCTTGTCAATCAAAATTATGTACAATTTAAGAAACGAGTCACATTAATTGATATTAATTAAAAGAACGTTGAACGTCACAATCAATATTTTTATTTCCTCCCAAAAGCTGGGTGTGTCTTATTTATATTACCATTCATACAAAGGGAACAATAAATTGTATCAATTACAAGACCTAGACAAGCAGGCCAAAGTGGTTAATTGAGGGATGCAGCAGTGGAAGATTTCAAACATGGGTTATTTTAGAGTTAGGTAGAAAGTTGAAGTTTGGATTGGTAGACACAGTTCTTGCTGAAGGACATTGATGCAGAAAAGCTCAAAAAGTGGCTTGACAAAGCACGTGTGATTTATGCCAAATATATTAATGCCACAATGGTTCTAAATTACAATCCTTTGAAATCCATCAACATCTTTTTCAAACATGTCTCAAAAAATAATGAATGGATTTACATCAAACCACAAAAGGTTAAGTGAAGTTTAATTTTTATGCCAAGTTTGATACAGTTTTTTCAGTGTCTCTTGTTGTAGCATGGAAGTACATTACATGTGGAAGCTAAAAAGTCAAATATATCTCTTTAACATTCCCCCTTAACTTACCATTGCACAGATCTGTACAACCTATAAAATGGCGCCAGAGTTATTAGCAAACCAGATCAAATGTTTTTTTTTTAATGCGAAGTGCAGTTGAACTATAAACTAGAGAGACACTATCGCCAACTTTCTGTTGTGGTGTACATACCCAACGTGGTAAATCAGGACCATATGGGGAAAAGAAAATGAAAAAGGGCATGGGGGCATAGTAAACCTATCATGATGACCAATGTATATGTATGGTCCCTAAAGGGACCCCTGCCCATAAAATATATAATGAAAGGTTTATTTTTATTGTGGGATTTGCAAATCCTGCAAAAACCAAAGGAAATGATGGACAGAGTGTTGAACATTGCAAGCACTCACACCCAGTCAACTGATCTGGGTTTAATCCATCACCGTTCTTTAGCCCACTCTGCCACCCCAGTTCAGACAGAGCAAAGCAAATCCTGCTCAGCCTCATCGAGAGTACAGGATTAAAAAAATAACATACGCATTCTGTAAAAAAAAAAAACTATTCAGTGCACTATTGCTGTACTTGGCCACTGGCTGAAAGTGGGCATTGGCCACATGCAGTAGGTGGCAGCAGGGCTTAACTGAAAACCAGTCCCTTACTGTCAGCCCCTACGCCACAGATTCAAAGGGCATGCATGGTGGGGTCAATAGCCGATGGCAGGAAAGGACCCTGTGCCAACCTTGTTGCACACAGCCGAATGCCTACAACGGGGGTTGGCCACACACTACAAATTGGACACAGGACCTGACCACCTGCACCCAACCCCCACTGTGCAAGGCCAAAGTCCGTGTGCAGAGCAGGGTGGCTTCCTGCAGGAGATTGTTCGTTGGGTTTGGCCAAGGACCATGCACTCTGGCCTACCGTGCTACGCATGACCTATGGCCTCCCATAGATGGTTTGGTGCAGGACCCAGCCACAGAATAGTCTGTGTGGCCAATCCCACTGTGCACAGTGGAAGGTCATGACCAGCATGGGCCGGCTGCTCATGGTTGGTTGGATGCAGCGAACTGTTGCATGTTGTATATGATAACAAAACAAACATTTATTGAAAAAACAAAAGTTACTGGAAAGTCATGATTAGATTTGGTCATAACACATTAAAATATGTTTTTAAAAAATCACATTAAAAAGACAGTTAATAAGTAGGTATGATTATGAATTAAAACTGAAAAACCACGGAAATTCATAAATTATGGGTAGGACCACAATCCATAACTCAAACAACAGCTATGAAAATCATAACTTGCACACTAAATGAAATGCGTATGACCTCACCACATTTACAGAAAGGAATGACAGCTTCTGAAAGTAAAATATAATTGAAAACAATACATATGAAAATCAATAAATGACACTAAGTTTTAAAGTCATCTCTGTCAAACTGGTAATGCAATCTCTTCGGTTAGATGATTTACGTTTGTATTTGCAGCTGATTCATCAAGGGTGAGGCATGAGCATTGCTTTTGGCGTGCAATGTATGGATCTTCTTAATTGTGTAATTGACATACTATAAATTATGATGTTACAGTTTTACAACACGTCAGTAATTAACATTCTTGTGACGACTGAGTTAACCGGCTACGGTTCCAACATATAACTCTCGACTTCACACATCCTCACAACAGACGTAGTAAACCTCTAAGTTACTATACGAGCTATAGGTTTCTCTGGTGATATGAGAGAAAAAAGATGAACAATAATGCAAGTCATGTACAGGTGAGTGAGTATGTGCCTCAAGCTAGATGAACAGACAGCAAAAGCAGATATCCCGCTTAACTGCTGACATGTTCTCAATGTTCTCTAGCAATCAGGATGGCTGCTTAGAGAGGCGGAGGGAGGTATAAGTACCCTCCCCCAACCTCTGTGCGCCGGAAGTGACGTGCCTAGCGGCCAAGGTAATGGACTCCTTCCCTAAGTTTAACCCTTAGACCAGGAGGGGTGGCGTTTGTGCCCAAATTGCACTAAAGGGCCGCCCTATTAGGTAGTCCCCTGCGGTGGCCGCGGACAGCCGCAATTGCCCAATTGGTGAGGTTATTTTGTATTCTAAATTATGACTCTGGAGCAACACAATGATCCATTTTTAAAGGTGTGTCTGATTTTTTATGTGTTTAAGGGAAATTTTGATCCGTAATTTCTTTTTCATTGTCTGCTAATGGCCCGAAAGACAAAATATGTGTAATTTATTACGCTTCCTTTTCCTAACAGTGTTACATACGACTGCCATAATGAACATTCTAAAGTGAATGGATTTCAAGACAAAAATGCACAGCTGTCCTCTACCTAAATGTACACAGTTCCTACTTTGAGTAGAATATAGTATTTTAGGATTAGATAATTTAACACATTTTAAATTATTTTTGAAAATCCGACCTTCTCTCTCTTAACAGTATTATGTCCTTATATGTGCCCCCGCCTATGACAACTTAGTTAATGAGAGTTCCTTTACACACATTTTGCATCTGTACATCTAAATCTACCCCACAATAATGTAAGTGCGGTCAAGGTACATTTAAATATTTCTAAATGCCAAAGAGGATTCAACTGAGATGGTGTGCAGCAGATTTTTTTATTTTATTTTATTTTAAAAGTTTTATATAGCGCTAGCTTGACCCGTAGGTATCAGAGCGCTTTACATACATACTGTAAAGAAAAACAGACGGAAATTGCATTACATAGTAGGCAGGCAGTAAGGAAGCAAAACCAGGGATAAAAAAATACAGCATGGAAGATAAGGTGGTTAAAACAGTCCGGTTGCCAACTATCCTTGAATGTCAAGAGAGAGGAGTAAACTCGGATATTAAAGTCTAGGTTAGTTGACTTTGGTCAGGAAAGTATTTGTTAAGGAGATGGATTTTCAGGTCCCTTTTGAAACAGGAGAAGGAGGGGTTGCATCTGCGGACTCTAGGGAGAGCATTCCACATCCTGGGAGCGTTGCCAGAGAACGATTGATATTGTGTGGTTTTGTTTTTCAGTTTCGGAGGAATAAGAAGGAGTGAGTTGGAGCTTCTCACCGATCTGGATTGACCTGCTCTTACCAGTTTGTTGTTCAGGTAGTTAGGGGCCAGAGAGTGAAGGGTTTTGTGTGTGATGCAGGCCAGTTTGTAAATACACCTCCCTTCCATGGGAAGCCAGTTGAGGGAGTTGAGAGCTGGAGTGATGTGATCAAATCTTTTTACTCCAGATACGAGTCGAGCGGCCATGTTCAACACTGCCTTTAGAGGGGCTAGGTGAGGTTTTGGAGTCCCTGTTAGGATGGCGTTCCCGTAGTCAATTTTAGAGAGAACTAGGGATTTCGACAGATGACGACAAAGGAAAATTCATTATTTATTTAATTTTTCCTCATGGTCGTCTGCTGAATCCCCCCCAACCCGGCCCAACGGCCTTACCCATCTTACCTGCATGGGCCGTGACTGTTTACAGGTCTAGGTCAGTCAAAACATTTTCTTTGAGAGTGTGGCAAGGTCAATTTTGTCTACGTGTCCCCACGACTAGCATGGATAAACAGCCCCATGAGCAAAACTCCCAGTGGGAAAATAAAGTGACATATTAACCCCTTCGCTGCTAGGCCTTTTCCTCCCCTGTGCTAAGGCTTTTTTGGGCTATTTTGGGTAGTTTGCGCTTAGGCCCCTGTAATTTTTCGAACACATAAGGTATCCACGCCAAGTTTGCATCCTTTTCTTCCAGCATCATGGGGATTCTAAAGGTACCCAGGGTTTGTGGATTCCCCTGGAGGTGACCCAGAAATTAGCAAAAATACAGCTACATTTTTTTTTGGGGGGGGAAATGGGAACAAAGTGCTCAAAATGAAAGAATCTGTTTTTTTCCCTGCAAACGGTATCAACAAAGGGTTTGTGGTGCTGAAATCACCATCTTCCCAGCTTTCAGGTACTGACAGACTTTTGTACGAAAACCAACATTTTTTACACACTTTTGGCATTTTACTGGGACATAGCCCATTCTTGCTATTTTTTGTGCTTTCAACCTTATTCCAGTAATGGTTAAAATGGGTATGAAAGCGATAATGGATCATGGAAAACTAGACATTTTAGAAAAGTTAGCAAAATTCTGGATTCAGCAGGGGGTCATTTGTGTAGATCCTGTAAGGTTTCTTTATAGAAACTAACAGTTGAAAATAGAAAAAAATGAAAATGAGTTGAAAAAAAACAGCCATTTGTGTCAACATTTTCACCTGTAAATTCTTCAAAGTATGACAGATCTTTTAGAGCAATATGTTAATGTTAATGTTAACTAGACTTATATAGCACACAGCTGCCTCAGCAAAGAGGCATGCCGGGGAAGATGTATGTCTTAATGGCTTTCCAGAAGGCCAACAGGCTATCCAGACTGCGAATATGAAAGGGCAAGGTGTTCCATAACTTGGCTGCCAAACAACGAAAGGACTGTCCCCCGGCACGGAGACGGTTTACTCGAGGGACCACAGCCAGGTAGGTGTTGCCCCAACGAGCGCAGCTGGTGTCTAGGAACGTACGGTACCAGCAAGTTGTCTAAAAGCCCCGGAGATGCAAGCTTTAGAATTTTAAAGGAAAAACAGAGAGCCTTAAATTCTATCCGATTAGCCATGGGCAGCCAATGTAACCGCCAGATAGCACCAGCTGTTGAGCAGCTACGTGGGAGCCCCAATAGGGCTCTGGCGGCTGCATTTTGGACTCGCTGCAAGCGCACTACCTCAGCCTGATTTGCCACAAGAAGGAGCAAGCTGGCATAATCCAGTCTAGATAAGATGGCCGCTTGAACAATCAGCTGACACATACTGTTACATCTGCTGCACTTTTCTGGTTGTGGTGATATATAGGACTTGTAGGTTCACTAAGAACCCGATGATCCCAGAGCCAATAACTAAGCAGCGTCTTGCAATGTTTTTTATTGTGTACCGGGTATAAAGCAATTAATTTGGGAAAATATTTACAGTGAAAAATCGGAATGAAAGACACCTATGTATTCCTGAAATTGGAACAAAATATAGAGTTTAGAAACAGTAGCTATTTGCACATTTCCGAAAGTGTGAGTACTAGCATGAGAATTAAAGGACATTTTTTAAAGTGACTTCTTCTTTACACATTGTCTTTAATTTGGAAGGCAGAAATGCATCGAATGTCAATAGGTAATAACAGTTGCTCTACAAAAAGTGTTTCCCTAAGTCTCCCAAAAAAATTACACCTCGCTCGTATGGGTAGGCCTTGTGCCCGCGACAGGAAATGGCTCAAAACACAACGTGGACACACCACATTTTTACAGTGAAAACTGACCATTTTTTTCAAAGTGCCTAGCTGTGGATTTTGAACCCTAGCTCTGCTGGCACCTAGGAACACTTAGTAAACCTATACATTTTTGAAAACCTGATACCCAGGGGAATCCAGGATGGGGTGACTTGTCTGGCTCTCACCAGGTTCTGTTAGCCAGACTCCCTTGCAAACCTCAAACTTTGTCAAAGAAATGCATTTTTCTCATATTTCTGTGATGTAAAGTTCTGGAATCTCCATGGATCCACACAATTACACCCACTCCGCATTGCCCAAAGTCTTCCAATAAAAATGGTACCTCAATTGTGTGAGTAGGCTTAGTGCCCTCGACAGGAAACGTCCCAAAACACAACATGGACAGACCACATTTTTACAGTGAAAACTAACCCCTTTTTTTGGCAAAGTGCCTAGCTGTGGATTTCGAACCCTAGCTCTGCCGGCACCAAGGGAATCTTAGCAAACCTATGTATTTTTAAAACCTAGACACCCAGGGGAGTCCAGAATAGGTTGACTTGTCAGGCTCTCACCAGGTTCTGTTACCCAGAAACTCTTGCAACCCTCAAACTTTGTCAAAAAAACACATTTTCCTCACAAAGTTCTTGAATCTGCGTGGATCCACAAAATTCTACCCACCCCGCATTCCCCAAAGTCTGCCAATAAAAATGGTACCTCACTTGTGTGGGTAGGCCTTGTGCCCGTGACAGGAAATGGCCCAAAACACAACGTCGACACACCACATTTTTACAGTGAAAACTGACAATTTATTTTCAAAGTGCCTAGCTGTGGATTTTGAACCCTAGCTCTGCCGTCACCTAGGGAAACCTAGCAAACCTATACATTTTTGAAGACTAGACAGCCAGGGAAATCTAGGGGGATGACTTTTCTGACTCTCACCAGGTTCTGTTATCCAGAATCCCTTGCAAACCTCAACTTTTCTGTAATGGAAAGTTCTGGAATCTGCATGGATCCACAAATTTGCTACCACCCAGCGTTCCCCCGGGTCTCCCGATAAAAATGATTCCTCACTCACGTGGGTGGGCCAAGTATCCATGGGCCAAAAACCCAGATGACCCCACTTGTAAAACCAGGTTGTTTTGTGATAGGTCATTTTGATTTCTCCTCAATACTTTTTGGGCCCTTGCTTGTCGCTGGTACTTGGCCCACCCATGCGAGTGAGGTACCATTTTTATCAGGAGACCTGGGGGGATGCTGGATGGTAGGAAATTTGTGTCAGCCCAGCGATCCCACAACTTTCCCACACAGAAATTGGAGAAAAATGTGTTTTTTCAGATAAATTTGAGGCTTGGAGGGGATTCTGGGTAGGAAAACGTGGAGGGTAAACGCAAGCTATACCTCGGTAGACTTCCCCGGGTGTCTAGTTTTCAGAAATGAGTGTGTCTGGTAGGTTACCTGTTATATCCTAAGTATCACATTTATATGTAATCAGCCTAGGTCTTCCTAGCTGCTCAGCCAGAGTGAGAGATGGACCGGAATGGAGGTGTGACTGTGATGAATGGAATGCCTGGGTGCCTGTGTGGATGAGTGGTGACAGTTGGAGATGGGCTAAGCAGCTAGGCAGGCTGCTCCTGGTGGGGCTGGTAGATAGCTAGTACCTGACTAGAGCTGGCTGGACTATGATTGAAACTACCCTGACGTGGAACCAATAAAGAAGACTTGATATATACAACATGGCTACCAGTGTCTCTATGTACAGGGTACAAATATTGCCCAAAATGGCTGCCGAGCCCGGGCCTAAAAACCCAGGTGAACCCCCTTTCAAAAAACAGGTTGTTTTGTGATAGACAATTTTGATGTCTCTTGAATACGTTTTGGGGCCTTGCCTGTCGCAGGTACTTGGCCCACCCATGTGAGTGAGGTACCGTTTTTATTGGGAGACCTGGGGGGAATGCTGGATGGTGGAAAATTGTGTTTTTTCTGACACCAGAAAATTATGATACAGTAATGCAAGAGAAATGCGTGACTTTAGCCACATTTTGAGGTTTGCATGCCATTGTGAGTAAAAAAAAATGTTGGGCTCCATGAGAGGCACACCACCTAGCACTCCCCATTTTTTGGGTTTACAGAAATAGCAAAAGTTGGTAAAGTTTCCCTAGAGACAGACTACACCTTAGCACAGAAAGACAGATGAGACAAATATGACTGCCTATCCATCTGTTCCTCAAGTATACACACATACTGGTTGGATTTGGCACACGGGTGAGTGAAAGGTTCAAAATGTATATTTTATTAACAAGAAATTTCACAAAAAGGAAATGCACTGTTAACAATTCAAAGGTTAAAAACCTGAACCAATGACTCACAGCTCGTGAGCTGTAAAGCCATGACAAGGCACCAACCTCTTTACAGGCCATTCACACACCTTTCATACTTGACACACACTTTCACACCATCAGCTGCGGCCCCAGCACATTACAACAGTCACATCCACAGACAGTGTGGGGACAATGTACACCCTGGCAGAGAGAGACAGAAAAGACAAATATTACTTCAAAATTATCAATTCCTTAAATACACACATACTAGTTGGATTTGCCACGAGGGTGAGTGAAGGTCCAAAGCATAAAATTCTATGAACAAGAGATTTCACAAAGAGGAAATGCTCTGTTAATATTTAAAAGGTTAAAAACTTGAACCAATAACTCAGAGCTCATGTGCTGTAAAGCCATGGCAAGGCACCAACCTCTTTACAGGGCATTCACACACCCTTCATACGTGACACACAAGACCATTTACACCGCCAGCCGCGAGCCCAGCACATTACAACATTCACATCGAGAGACAGCACCATTTAAGGGCCTATCACTTTCATACGCACACATGACTGACACAGCAATCACACCGGCTGGTGGTTGACAGTGTGTGCAGTGGTGTTTGACTAGTAGAGTGTGTAATGACCAGCAGCAAGTCAATATTCACATACTGCCAGCCAAATGCCAGTCCACGCACATTGCCAGTCAAGCACCAGCCCACCCACCCCGTCAGCCCACCCACACCACCAGCCCACACACACTGCCAGCCACATGCCAGCCCGTGCATACTGTCATCCAAGCTCCAGCCCAGACACACCACAAGCCCACGCACACCCCCAGTCAAGTGCCAGTCCACACACACCACCAGCCAAACACCAGTCCACGCACAGTCATCAAACATTTTTTTACAAGAAAGAAAACACAAACCAATTGGAACTAGATACAAAGCTATAACTACAAAAACAACAGCAGCAACTTAAGCCATCATTCTAATGCCAAACATGAAACTGAACAACAACTATATAAAACCATACAGACCAGGCAGTACACTATTAGACCCACGGTTGCTCCCAAAAACTCTTTTGAGTGTGATACAATCTGAAACATGTGGGCACACACAGCCCAGAATTAGAAGGACAATCTACACAATGCATACAACTCTCCTTCTGGATACCTCTTCACAAACAAACTCTACATCTCCTACAGGGATTGTTTTTTTATTGGTTTTTTTGGGCATGGGATGAATTAAATCTGGAAAGTGGCGATCTTTTTATCTAGCCACATCCTCTCCAACTCTACGAACTCTTGTCTGTTCCACTACAACAAGGCTGCCTATCACAGACTCCTGAAACTGAACAAATGTCATCTTTGACGCAGGAGAACACTCCTTGAACACAACAAAAGCATTAAAAGTTGCTAAATTGAAGAGATGGATGGCCAACTTCTTATACCAAATGTAAGCCTTACGAACAGCCTCTTATCTACTCTATCCACACCACCCATGTGCCTATTGTAGTCTACAATGCACAAAGGTTTGCTCACTTCGACAACCTGTCCCGAAACAGTCACAGGTGAAGTACTGTCATCATGGATGATAGTAAGCATGTACACATCCCTCCTGTCCACAAATTTCACAGCTAGCAGTTCCTCACTATACAAGGCACTGCACTGTCCCCTTCGAAGCTTTTTGCAAACAAGCTCTTTTGTGTAACCTTTATGGTTAGAGCGGATTGTGTCACAAGCAAAAGTGTCCACTTTGAATAATCCATAAACAATTGCACTGCAGTGTAGAAGTTATCAAGGTACAAATGATGACCTCTTTTAAACAGTCCTCTAGCAAGTTCCCACACAATTTTTTCTGAAACTCCAAAAGTTGATGGACAACCAGGAGGGTCAATATTGGAATCCATACCAGTGTACACCCGGAAATTATAGACACATCCTGTCCTACTCAGACAACATATATCTCTTAATTCCATAACGTGCCCTCTTGCTAGGAATGTATTACCTAAAAACCAAACGGCCCTTGTACAGGTCCAAAGACTCATCAACAGCTATTTCTTTCCCTGGAGAATAGATCTCTGAAAAACAATCTACAAAGTGATCAAGAACAGGACGAATCTTAAAAAGACGGTCACAGTCAGGGTGATCTTGTGGCAACGCCAAAGCACTATCCAGCATCCGAAGCAAAAGTAAATACCGATCACATCTCATAATTACAGGAAATATGGCCGTTGCCATCAAGGGACTGGTAGACGAATATGAAGCCAGGGACGGCTTTCTTATCAAGCCCATCAAAAAAGTCAAACCCAAAAACATATTCATCTCATCCAGATTTGTGGGAGTCCACCGAGTAGCTCTAGAGCGGGCCTAAGTCTGGCACTGTTGTCCCTCGAAAAACTGTTCAGCATACAAATTTGTCTGCTTAACAATCTCAGCCAAAAATAGATCATCCATAAACAACTGAAAAAACTGTATAGGCAAAAAAAATTAATAATCCACTCTACACCCTGCATCACCACTAAAGGCAGGCATCACCGGCTGCATCATTTTTAGATCAACCCAGAGTCCAGCACTTCCAGTAGAACGTCTTGCAGCCCCAGCCTGCAATCCCAATGTCTCTTGCTGCACCATCGACACATCAGTGTCCTCCTCTAAAACAGGCTCTTCATCCGCACTGAGAGTAGCTTTATCCGCACTGAGAGTAGCTTCATCATTAGATGATTCATCATGGACAGAAAACTCACTGCCAGAATCTTGCACTCCCTCCTCTCCCTCAGACTCACTGTCAGTCTCATAATCCTGCTCAGAGGAGGAGTCAAAAAGCATACCAACCACCTGCTGAGCAGTAATTCTAGGCTAGCCATAATCCCTATAATAAAGGTACCTTGTCAAACAAGTCAACAACAACAAACACTTTATAAAATAAGTAATAAACAAAATGTGGCTTTATCACAAAGACCTATATACTCCAAAACTATACTACTCACTTGCCAGAAGCAGCTAGACTCACCACCACCTACTCTGCATGGACACAGTAAGGCTTAACAATATCCCATTAAAAAGAAAAAGAAAATTAAATTACACATAAGACAACACAAAACACATCCCAAAGAATTTCATGCTCAAACCTCTAATGAAATATGCTACCATCATGACACCACTTACAAAGAATTAATTCATGCATGACAATAATACTCTTTTGGAGTAAACACAACAAAAATGTTTTCCTTACCAAATAAATGCAACCACACAAAACTGCAGAACAACCACTGCCGAAACCGCAACCAAGAATCAAAAGATTTACACTAGAATAAAAAGGAGAAATACAACATTACAATCACATATGCAAATAATGCATCAGTCCACACACAATCCACCAGCCAAGCTAAGGGGTAGGTGGGCCTAAGAGTATAAGGCTGATCTGCCCCCAAGGGGGCAGAAACAGCCAAAATATTCGCCCCCATAAAAGGGGAGCAATCCTTGCCCAAGAGGCCACTCCCCAACACCAGCACCAACATTTAAAAAACCCTGGTGCCTAGTGGCTTCTGCCCCCTTGGAGACAGATGGGCCTAAAAACATATGGCTGATCTGACCCCAAAGAGGGCAGAAATGGTCACAATCATTTCCCCATACAGGGGAGCGACCCTTGCCCAAGGGGCCGGTCACCGACAACATTTAAAAAAACCTGTTGTCCCATAGCTTCTGCCCCCTTAAGGACAAATGGGCTTGAAAACATTTGGCCAGACTGCCCCCAGAGGGCGCAGAAACGGCCACAAGAGTCACAATATAAAGGGGAGCAACCCTTGCCCAAGGGGCCACTCCCCACCATAAAAAAACAGAAATCCCTGGTGGCCTAGTGGGCCACACAAAGTTCTTTTTAAAAATCAGCTGATCTGCCCCCCAGGAAGGCAGAAACTGCCAAAATAATGCTCCCCAATGAGGAGCTACCCTTGCCCAAGGGGCCTCTCCCCGCAAAAGTATTCCTGGTGGTCTAGTGGGGCAGAATTAAAAAAAAATGGACCCATCTCCCCCCCAGGGGGGAAGAAACAACCAAAATAATGCTCCCCAAAGGGGAGGAACTCTTGCCCAAGGGCCTGCTCCCCGCAAAAATCTCCCTGGTGATGAAGTGGGGCAGTTTTTTTAAAATAAGGACCAATCTGCCCTCCAGGGGGCAGAAACAGCCACAATTATGCTCCCCAAAGGGGAGTGACCTTTGCCCAAGGGGCCACTTCCCACAAATAAATCCCTGGTGGTCTAGTGGGGCCAATTATTCAAAGAATTGTGAGGTCTGTCCCCAGGGGGGCAGACATAGCCAATTACATTGCCCCCAAAGGGGAGCAGCCCTTGCCTAAGGGGCCGCTCCTCACAAACAGTTATTTACTTTCACGTTTAAAAAAAAAATTAAGGGGCATATCAGCAAGGGCCGGCGATAATTATCGCTCAGCGCTCTTAGCATGAGGATAATTATCGCTGGCCAACTCTTAATTTTATCGCGGAGATAGCGTGCTATCAGCAACGCTTATCTCCAAAGCGATAAAATTCAGAGCGCAAGCTGCCAATTGTGAGATTATCGCTGGAAATACAGCGATAATCCCACAAGGTTTGGCGATAGCTTGCTGATAGGGATAGACATACTTAGCCATGATATCCACCTTACATAGGATATCATGGCTAAGTCAGAAAAATACCAGACGTAAAAAAACAGCGTTAACCGCGGTTAGCGCAGCTTTTTTTACTGCTAACAGGGTTAGCGATATCCTTGATAATAGGAGAAATGTCACTTAGTGACATTTCCCCTATTATTTTACTCTGGAATGCCCCCTTTGCATCTCATTAGAGATGCAAGGGGAAGTGTAGAGTAAAAGGGTGCTAACATGCAAATTTGCGTGTTAGCACCCTGTTGCTGATAGGGCGCTAGTTTTATCTAGATAAAGCCCTTGTTGATATACCCCATAACATCCCTGGTGTCTAGTGGGCATTCCTGCTGCATGATTGCGCGATCGTGCAGCAGGAATGCTCAGAAGAGGCATTGGAGGAAAGGAAAACCCTTTCCTTTCCCCCAATGCCTCTTTTGTTTAAATGCCTTGCTCCCCGAAGAGAAACTCACCTCCTCTCTGCAGACGCGCTGGAAGCAGATGTGGAGGAGGGAAGCGGGGGGAGGCAGGGGAAGGGCTTCCCCTGCCTTCCCCGGTGGTGGCAACTTAAAGGGCAGCCCACGGGGGGAGCACCAGAGCTTCCCCTGTAGGTGGGTGCTAGGACGGCCAGGAGCCATTCGACGCACACACCCACCGTGACATCGAATGGCTCCCGGCCGTCCGACGCACGGAAAGGGTTAAACATGCCTCCTATTGAGGTTAAAGTAATGATCGCCATAAATATGAACAGCTTGGTTTTGATTGTTTCATCTGTTGATCTGATAATACCATTAGAAAATAACTGTGTAGAAGCATAATATGCTCCATTCTAGATGATCAGAGTACATCGCAAGCATAGGCAAAGCCTTTAAAAGGTAAGTGCCAACCTATTTGCTATGCTAATTCTTCTTCATTATTTCTTTACGAATCAGAAATGGCCATCAGACGAGCAGAAAAAAATAAAGTAAAACAGCCCTCCACATTCGCACACTGGCCATCCACAACACCACACTGGAAGCTCTTCGGCTCCGGTGTCAACACAGCACAGGGATGCCACCACAGCAGTAAGCCCTCAGCCTTCCTCTTCCGTAGCTCTGGAGGGGATCACCCACACCATCTTATCATGCCCACCAGCTCTTACCATTGAAATGCCCATCCCAGACTAAGTAGTGAGCAGGCCACAACAGTCTCAGTCAGGGTTAGAGAAGGCATCTCTGTGCATTTGTTTCACTAGGAGCATCCCTGTCCATTTGTTTCAATAGCCACATCTCTGTCCATTTGTTTCAATAGGCACATCTCTGTCCATATTTTTCAATATAAATTACAGCAATACTATTATTATTGTATTATAACTGTTATTTTATAGTGTAATAATTTTTAATCTCATGATGTTTTTGTTTTTGATGTTTGTGATGTGAACATTGTTATGTAATAACATGGTGTACGTTGTTTGTTTTGATTGCTTTTGTTATTAGTCATCTGTCTTTGTGTCTCACTTGTATTTAGGTTTGCTTATGCATATATGTGGTGCTCACCAATTGTATATATATATATATATATATTACCTACTGGCAGTCGCAGTAGGTAAGTAGGTAAGATTATCCACACTCTCCCCACCCCGTGTGCAAATTGTGCCCGAAGTGCACCGTTTGTTCATGGCATATTTAAGTAATGAAAATGTAAAAGATTACCTTTTACAACGAAGCGCATAATATGTCCTCCATGTGCGCACGGTGCGCGAAGCGCATCGTGCGTACATGGCCCACCCAGCGTGGCCCACCCAGCGTAAGCGCAAGGTTTTTTAAATGCTAATTCCTAACTATAACGTGTGTGAAACCTATGTTTTTTTCAGTGAATTTGTACGGTTTTTTAAATGCTAAGTTACTTTATGCCATTCGTGGCGTGCGCGCCCACTTAACGCAGTTCGTTCCGTGCGCGCACGGTGCGCTTCGCGCACCGTGCGCGCACAGTGAGCACGCGGTGCACTTCGTGCACCGCGCGCCCACTTTACGCAGTTAGTGCCGTGCACTCACGGTGGGCACGGAACGAACTGCGTTAAGTGGGCGCGCACGCCACGAATGGCGTAAAGTAACTTAGCATTTAAAAAAACGTACAAATTCACTGAAAAAAACATAGGTTTCACACACGTTAGAGTTAGGAATTAGCATTTAAAAAACCTTGCAAATTCACTGAAAAAACCATAGGTTTCACACATGTTATAGTTAGCTGGACATTTTACTGATAAAAAAACCAATGAAATTCCCCCGTTATAGTTAGTGCAGGCAACTATAACTCACGCGACCGCAATCCTCTGCTGATGCTAATACTGTATTTAGACACTTATTTGCCCATGTCTTCTTCCATTAAATTTTAGCTATACATATATTACAAATATTTTTTTTCATAAAGACACATATGTCATCAGCAGAGGATTGCGGTCGCGTGAGTTATAGTTGCCTGCACTAACTATAACGGGGGAATTTCATTGGTTTTTTATCAGTAAAATGTCCAGCTAACTATAATATGTGTGAAACCTATGGTTTTTTCAGTGAATATATATATATATATATATATATATATATACATATATATATATTTATTATCTACTGGTGGTCGCCAGTAGATAGTTATAGTTAGGACCTTTTTTCCATAGGAAATCCGCAACATTCTATTCCCAAAAAGTCTGGCGCCGGTTGACGAATCCTCGCAAAATTTTCCAAACTTTTGGCCAGCTCTGCTCCGCTCCTACCCTGAAAGTTTTGTTTTGATTCGTCAAGCGGGGGTCGAAAAAAAAGGGGGGCCCCAAAACACGTTTTCCCCATGCAATTTCCCATAGGATCAGTTGTCGCAGCTACAGCCCGAACCGCTGAACGGAATGACACCAAATTTGGCAAAGAGGTAGTCCTCAGTTCAGAGTCGTGCCTTTTGCATAAATGGTGTGAATCCATTCAGTAGTTCCTGTGAAAATAGGAGTTAAAAGTACATAAATATCTATGGCCGGGGAGGATCCGCAGACCCTACACACACCGAGCGTGCACCCTCCCCGAACCGAGCGCGCACCCTCCCGATCGCGCCCTGAATGCTAATTGGCTGTCGAGTGTCTGTCTACATTCGAAACCATTTTCTGCCTCGGTAGAAGCGAGGCTGAAGAAACAAGGGGAATACGTGTGTAAAATATATAAAGGGGGCAGAGTAGAAATACTCTGACCCTCTAGAGGTGCTTAGGGGGTCCCAGAAGGACCCCCTGGGGCCCCCTTTTAAAAAAAAAAAAAAGCGAAATGCGCGCACGGTGCGCGTATCCTATCGCGTTGGGTGCGCGGATCCACGGAATGTTTTTTTTTAAAAAGACAAGAAATCATTGGTTGTATGACTACCTTGTACACTGAAAGGTAGGGTGTATATTTCTGTTTTTTTAAAGGTATGATTCTTATTGGTTAACAAAAACAGATTGTAAGGAACATTATATATGATAAGCTGATATGTTGAAAAGTGAAGCACACTTCCTCTCTTGTTTAGCAACATTGTGTGCTGAACTTCTGACCTGTGTGCTCAGTGCAGTGTTTCATGACCTGTTTCTATGGTAACAGGCAGAAGGCAGATTGGGGGAAGGGTTGAAATGTATTTCAGTTGGAAAGGGTTGAAATGTTTAACCAATAGAAATGTGTGTTTGCTTTTGAGTTTATGTGTGAAGGATTGTGATTTGATGTTTACATGTATATGTGTGGAAAATAAAAGGGAAACTTTTCCATTCTTTGTTTTTGCTGAGAGGTGCACAGTGCAGAGATTCTGTAAAAGAAAATATGGTGAGTGACTGATATACTTCTTAATCTACAAAACAACTTGAAAGATGAGTTATTTAATTGTGAGGGGATGTATGTAGACTATTTTGATTTTAATCAGACTAATGTTTTTCTCCTGCTAAAGTGTAGGGAGTACTTTTTTTCTCTACAATCTTATTGACAGTGTGTGTGCATGTAGAAAGCATTCTGTGATAAGCATTTGTGTTTTTCATGTGTTTGCAGAAAGATAACTGTGCAGTTTTTATATTTTGGTAGAATTAGAAACCAGTCATTGTTTATGAATATGTGAAATGAGTTATGTTATGTTTCTATAATAAAATGTAGTATTTCTTCTAGATGAAGAAATGTGTGTTGGTATAGTGCAAGGGATAGTGTTGTTTGTCTAGAATCACACAGTGAGAATGTGTGCATTTGGGAACCACTGTGATAGAAGCATTTGGTAACATTGTGTATTTGCTGACAGATAAATGTTTTAAAATCTGTCTTGTTGTCAATTTTTAGTAGCATTAGAAGGCAGTTTTTGCTTATGCTTTGATTAAATGAGTCAGGCTTTTTCACAAAAGTGCAGTCCTGAAATATGTAGATTGTGTGCGGTTCCCTTACCACTTGCACTGTAGTGAATGAGTTTTGGTAAACTCATAGGGATAGTGGTGCTTGTCTAGAATCACACTGTGAGTTAGTGTGTATTTGGGAACCACTGTGAGAGAAGCATTTGGTAACATTGTGTATTTGCTGACAGATAACTGTTTTAACCTGTCATGTTGTGAAGTTTTAGTAGCATTAGAAGACAGTTATGGCTTATGCTTTGATTAAATGAGTCAGGCTTTGACAGAAAAGTGCAGTCCTGAAATATGTAGATTGTGTGCAGTTCCCTTACCACTTGCACTTTAGTGAATGAGTTTTGGTAAACTCCTAGGGATAGTGGTGCTTGTCTAGAATCACACTGTGAGTTAGTGTGTATTTGGGAACCACTGTGAGAGGAGCATTTGGTAACATCGTGTATTTGCTGACAGATAACTGTTTTAACCTGTCATGTTGTGAAGTTTTAGTAGCATTAGAATACAGTTATGGCTTATGCTTTGATTAAATGAGTCAGGCTTTGACAGAAAAGTGCAGTCCTGAAATATGTAGATTGTGTGCAGTTCCCTTACCACTTGCACTGTAGTGAATGAGTTATGGTAAACTCCTAGGGATAGTGGTGCTTGTCTAGAATCACACTGTGAGTTAGTGTGTATTTGTGATCACTGTGAGAGAAGCATTTGGTAACATCATGTATTTGCTGACAGATAACTGTTTTAAAACCTGTCATGTTGTCAAGTTTTAGTAGGATTAGAAGCCGTCTTTGCTTATGCGTTGATTAAATGAGTCATGCTTTGACACTAATGTGCTGTACTTAAATATGTAGATTGTGTGCAGTACCATTAACTCTTCTAGACTAGTGAATGAGTTTTGGTAAACTGCTAGGGATAGTGTTGCTTGTCTAAAATCACACTGTGAGTCTGTGTACATTTGGGTAAGGATTGTGAGAGAAGCATTTGGTAACATAGTGTATTTGATGACAGATAACTGTTTTAAAATCGGTCATGTTGTCAAGTTTTAGTAGCTTTAGAAGCTAATCTTTGCTTATGCATTGATAAAATGAGTCAGGGTTTGACACTAAAGTGCAGTACCATGTACTATTCTATTAACTGTGCCAGAACTGAAAATTTAAAAGTTTTACCCAGGCGCTAACCTAGTAGTAGTCTGATGATTTAGTCAGTTTCCAAGTCCTCATGTTGTGTACCATACATTATCACATAGATTGTTTCAAATGTCTATGCAGAATGCATGCAGTCTTCTAACATACTATACACTTGTCTTTCACATTTTCAATTCGCTAGTCAGTATCCATACACTTCCAGGAAACACCCTGTAACTCCCTTTGCAGTCCTCTAGCGACCCATTCAGCATCATGTACTAATCCATTCACTGTGCGAAAACTCAAACACTTATAAATTCACCAAGATACTATCTTTGCAGTACTCTAAACATTCAGTCAGTGCCTAAGTATTCATGCACTGAGCTAGGCCTTAGCACATGGACTGCTTCAAACCCCTATCCACTATGTATGCAGTCTTCTAACCACCTAGACACTTGTCTTTCACACTTTCAATTCCCTAGTCATTATCCATACAGTCCAGCAAACATCCTGTCACTGCCTTTGCACTCCTCTAGTGACCCATTCAGTACCAAGTACTAATCCATTCCCTGTGCGAAAAGCCTACCACTTATAAATTCACCTAGGCACTCTCCTTGCTGTACTCTAATCATTCAGTCAGTACCCAAGTAGTCATGCAGTGAGCCAGGCCTTACCACATGGACTGCTTTAAATGCGTATGCAGTATGGATGCAGTCCTCTAATCACCTACACAGTTGTGTTTCACACCTTCAATTCCCTAGTTAGTATTCATACACTTCTAGCAAACACCCTGTCACTCACCCAGTGTGTCTCCTTATAGTACTGTAATCATTTAGTCAGTTAGCTTGTAGTGTTTTAGTGAGGTAGGCTTTAGGGCATGAACTGCTTCAAAGTAGTATGCACTATGCATGTAGTGTTTTAACCATCGTCACATTTGTGGTTCAGGGCTATAGTTTCTTAGTCAGTATTTATATAAAATGTGGTTGTATAGTAACATATACATTTGAAAGTTATTAATATACATTTATTTGTTATTCTTTTTTACAGATACAGAACAGGAGTGTTTCTCATCTGTTTGCACTCGTCTCGTGCAAGATTGTTTGGATGAAGGGTCCTTAGGTGTTTCATCATACTTGCTGTGCCGCACAAGTATGTTTTGTTAGGATCCCCTCGTAACAGAACTCTTTTGAAAATCTTGTGCGTGACAAAGGTGGCATTGGTCTTTGTTTGCCCCTCGAGAAATGTAGAAAGTCTCCACATCACTGAAGGAAAACGTTGTGGGCGTGGTGCATCCTCCAAAAATTCATCTTTAGATTCGGTGAATATCTTAAAGCGACATCATTTACATTTTTTGTAAGTTAAAGTTAAAAAAATGTGTTAGCTGTATACTCCATGTAAATACAACCTCATCATGCAGACCACTTTGTTTTGAAAGGGTGTTCTATAAGTGTTGTTGTGCATGATTGCACTGAATACTCATAGAACAAGACACATGTCCAGATTTATCAGAAATCATAAATCTCGATATGTGTGTAAATGGTGCACCATTCTAAAATTGGTGTAGGAAAGCACAACAAGGAGAATTGTTTCCATTTCTCCACATTTTTATATCTTCAATGCATGCTGAAATGTTCAGCATACATTGAAGGAGAAAAATGCATTTTCTCATTGTTTTTGTGCAGGAAGGTGTGTCTTCCTGCAGAAAAACAAACAGCACATGACACAGATATCCTTGCACTATGGTGCAAGGGTGCCTGTGTCACCACATGGCTGCAGTTTAAGCAGCCGTGCAGACAGAAGCATAGATTTGCAACATATTTATGTACATATGTTGCATCCCTGTGCTTCGGAAGTACTACAGCACACTGCAGTTAAAGAGGTTACTGTGTGATGCTGCAGCACTTCCTCATACTTCTGCACTTATACATTCACCATACGTTTCTAATGCATTCATTCAGTCAATTACGTACTACACATACATTCATCTAAACTAACACTAACAAATGAATGAATGAATGAACATGGATTTATACAGCGCGGTTGCTGCCCTGGGGCGTCCAAGCGCTAGAGGAACCAGATGGGGGGTGTAGTGAGGATAACAGAACTGGGAGGAGGGGGGAGGGGCTGAATTGTTACCGAGATTTGAACAGATGTGTTTTTAGTTGTTTACGGAAGGAGGCGAGGTTGGGGTTAGATCTCCGGTGAAGGGGAAGGGAGTTCCAGATTTTTGAGGCGTTGAAGGTGAACATTCTTCCGCCTGCTCTAGTCCTTTTAATTCTGGGGACCGTTGCCATGAAAGCCTGACTAGAGCGTAGGTCTCTGCCTGGATGATATTGGCTGACTAGGCTACGCATGATTTTGGGGCCCGAGTCCCAGAAGGCCTGGTGGGCAATACACATTGCTTTGAAAGAGACTCTTTTTCGTACTGGTAGCCAATGAAGGCTGGTCAGTGCCTCCCTAACTGAGGTTCTGCGGGGAATTTTCAGTAAGGTACGGGCCGCGCAGTTCTGTACCAGCTGCAGTCTGTTCAATGTGTACTCTGGGGCTCCCAGGTAAAGGGCGTTGTTCGAGTCCAGACGTGACTGTATTATGCCCTGTATGGCTGTTTGTTTTGCCTCCATTGGGAGCAGGGGGAGAACCTTCTTCAAAGTCCGGAGAAGTCCAAAGCAGGTGGTGGAAAGCTTTGTGGCCTGAGTGTTAAGAGAGAGATTCCTGTCCAGCCATACCCCCAGGCTTTTGATGTTATCCTTCGGAACCGGGGGGGGCCTAGACAGGTGGGCCATAATGACTTGAAGAGGGTCGGGTCAGCCGGGCCCAGGAGCATAAGCTCCGTTTTGTCCCCATTGAGCTTTAGCGATGACAGGGTCATCCAGGACTTCACCTCCTCCAGGCATTTGGTTAGACCCCCTGACAGAGGATGTTGGGCTTCCTGCGCTAGGGAGACCACCAGCTGTGTGTCGTCCGCATAGGATATGATCTTAACTCCATACGGACGAACTACCTCAGCCAGTGGCCTCATATAGATATTAAAAAGCGCAGGGCTTAGAGAGGAGTCCTGGGGGACTCCACACTTCAGGGGTATGCTGGAGGAGACTGTTTGTCCGTCAAACACCTGGAACGACCTGTTGCTTAGGAAAGATTTTAGCCAGAGCCAGGCCTTGTCCACGATGCCGACGTTTGACATACGGTTCAGTAATGTGTTATGACTGACCGTGTCAAACGCCGCGCTAAGATCAAGGAGGACCACTGCCACTGATCCTTCTTGATCAAGGATTTTCCTGGACTCCTCGACGACACTCTGTTCCGTGCTTAGGCCTGAACCCTGTCTGGGTAGGGTCCAACAGCTGATTGTTTTCCAGATAGCTAACCAGTTGGAGGTTGATGTACTTCTCCGCAATTTTGCTCACCCAGGGGAGTAGTGAGATCGGACGGTAGTTGGCGAAGTCCGATGGATCTAGATTTGGCTTTTTTATTAGTGCTCGAACCATTGCCCGTTTCCAGGCAGGCGGAACAATGGCAGAGTCAATGGATGCATTCACGAGATTCTTGATGATGGGTAGAACCGTCTGAGATGCGAGTAACATTGTCTCTGGAGGGGCCGGGTCGGTTGGAGAGCCGGATTTCACTTTCCGAGCCATAGATTCAACCATTTCCAGGTCCATGCAGGGAAAATGGTCAAGTGTGGAAGAGGAGGCTAGCTCAAGGTCTGACCCCCTGTTGTTATCCTGAGCTGTTGGAGAGGTAGTACTGATTGGGAAGGAAGTGTATATCTTATTTACTTTGGCCGAGAAGAATTCTGCCAAGTCGTTGCATTGGGAGACTGATTTCTCCTCGTGTACACTAGGGGGAGGTGGTTTTGTCAGTTTCTGCAGAGTTTGGAAGATTTCCCTGGATTTAGAATTGGAGGCTAGGGTCTTATTCGAGAAGTATGCTGTTTGGGCAGTTTTTATCTCCTCTTTATATGCTTTTATTTCTTCCCGATATCGGGTTTTGTCCTCCATGGAGTAATTTAAGCGCCATTTTCTTTCTGCTTTTCGGCATTGGCGTTTTTTATTCCTGAGGGCTTCCGAATACCATGGTGCTGTTTTGTGGGATCGTTTTGCCGTGGATTACAAAGAAATGTAGCTCTTTTTTTAAACCAGGAAAGTTAGTTCTTACAAGAACTTTTTTTTTCTTCCTTCTTCTTTTATAATTTTTTTGGGGTTTTCTGAACAATTTTTATTTTTTTTTGGTTTTTCTGCAAAAAAAACCCCCCAAAAAAAAACAGGAGAAACCAAACAATGAACTAAAATAGCAAATGTGACTTTCTTGGCGGCGGCAGATCAGATAGATCGACTGCTCACCATAGCACAAAGTCGCATTGCACTTAGTGCAGAGCACTTTTAAAAATTGCAATTGAGGACGGATGTCCAAGGTTTGGGCTGATGGATGCACTCTTGATGTGCTCGGCTGCGATGAGGTGGATGGCGCAGGAGTGTTTCTCATCCGTCGGTACTCTTCTCGTGCAAGATTTTTTGCATGAACGGTCCTCATGTGCTTCATCATACTTGCCGTGCCGCAAGAGTATTTCTTGTTAGGATCCCCTCGCGACAGGACTCTTTTGCAAATCTTGCACATGACCAAGGTGGCATTGGTCTTATTCTGCCCCTTGGGAAAAGTAAAAAATTTCCACACCACTGAAGAAAAACGTTCTTTGGGTGGTGCCTCCGCCAAAAATTCATCCTCAGAAGTATGAGGTGATGCAGGTGATTCCTGCTGCCCTGAAGCCATTTTTGGTTGAAAAAAGTTAGAGCTAAGTGTAAACCTAGTCTAAAAAATCTTCTTCTCTCCAAAGAGATGGTGCTCTAAAGAAGGTCAAAGAAGAATGATTGAAATGGGTGGGGTCTTTCAATAGTTAGAAGAGGAAGTGTAATGAACCAATAAATCTCTTTTTTGCAGGTCACATGGGATACGCTCACCCTGCGCTTACGCAGCACGCACCCAGCGCGCATCTGCGAAATTGAATTAAAATTTTTTATAGGATTAGATGTAAAAATATATTAGTTTTAAGACTAGTTTAGAGTTTGTCTTCAATTAATATTCACATGAAATACATATATATATATGTGATTTTAAATGTTAAATAATTCACGGGAACCGCGCACCTACCGCGTCATAGACGCAGATGACGCATCGCGGAAGCGCGTAAACGTCGCGTTACGTACATCGAACGTGTCGCGTATATGCTGGGAGTCGCGTACCAGTCGCATTGCGATCGTGCACTAAACACGTACCCAACGCATAACATAAGCGGATGCTATCGCGTAGGGATCGGGAACAGTGCGCTTAGGGTGCGCGGATCCAAAAACATTGAAAAAACATATAAAATAAAGTTTTGCACATATAGTTAAATAAATATTTTGAAAAATATAAAAAAATATGTTTGAAAAACCCATTAAGGTCAAATAATATTTTTTATTTTTTAAAAGAATTAATTGAAAAAAATAAGTTTAAGAAATGGTAATAAAAAAGTATTTTAAACAAAATGTAATTAATGAAATTGACACACTGAATTTGAAAAACATACAAATCCAATCAAAATCATTAAACATGATATCTTCAGAGATATACGTTATAGATAGGAATTAGCATTTAAAAAACCTTTGAAATTCACTGAAAAAACCATAGGTTTCATGCACGTTATAGTTAGGAACTGGCATTTAAAAAACCTTTGAAATTCACTGAAAAAACCAAAGGTTTCAGGGGCGTTATAGTTAGGGATTGGCATTTAAAAAACCTTAGAAATTCACTGAAAAAACCATAGGTTTCAGGGGTGTTATAGTTAGCTGGACATTTCCCTCGTACAAAACCCTAGAAATTCCCCTGTTATAGTTAGTTCAGCTAACTATAACTCGCGCCCCCGCAATGCACTGCTGATGACGTCACATATTACATCACTCATGACATGGTCAGTGACATCACTGATGACATCACTGATGACATCTCAAATGACATGTAGATTCATAGAAGTATTCATGTTTGCTTGTTTTATATATAAATCATTCTAGCTTTCAGGGACCCTCTATGTACTTTTGAAGTTTTAGAGAAGAGGGGAGGCCCGACTACTTCAACCCTACCCTGATGGATTGGTACCCTGTTCCACTCACCATGCTGTCTCCTCCTCACAGGGCCTGCCCAATGTGCTGGATCCCTCGGCTTGCAAATCAAGGGGCAGCAGTGCCAGGTGGTGGGTGACACCAGGGCAGCTTCAATCTGTCCCTGCCATCCTGAGCTCTGCCGCATTACCAGGCTGTGGTCGATCATCGTGTCGGCAGTGCACCAGTAGCTTCACAGGCCAGGCACACCACACTCCCCCATAAGGAAGGGTGATTGCTGCTCATTACGAGGAACAAACGTTCTTTGTTACTTTCTAGATTATGGCAGAATTGGGAGTATGGGTAGAGGAAATCATCAGAGCACGCCCATCATATTCATCTCCCATGAATTGCAATTTCTAGCATGGTAAATTCTGTTCACATTTTTATATTTAAGTTGATGGTCACAACATAAAAATGCCTTTGCTTCCGTCTTCAAAGCAGATCTAGACAGTGCTTTCTGAATTATAACTGAATGTACGGTGGGCCTCCACTGAACTTCACAAGGAGACGAAATTGAGGAACGGTACTTCTATACTGAAACATACTGCCTTCACATGAAATACTACACCTTTTCATGGGAAGATATCTGATACTGGAACAAGCTTGTGTTAATAGAGACATTACAGAGTTCTCATGCTTGGCTGAATACTCCTTATTATTAGACGACTGTCCAATCCAAAATATGAGAAAAATGGTAAAACACAAAAGGTTTATATGACATTCATAGGATTATCTGATAGCTGATTATGTATTCAGATTTTATTGTGAATTTTAGGTTTATGCATTTTGACACGGACATTTTAATGATATCATACGCTTGGTCACCTGGTCTTAAATAGTCCTGCAAGTGAATTTCTCCATGAAACATCAACATAATATCATATGTTTTGCATAAAGTACACAGCAGTCCTTCATAGGAAAATTTATTTTTGAAATGAGTGAAGTCCATGTCTTCTATCAGATTCACTTTTAGATAAATTAGTATTTTAAGGTTGGTTAATTAAGCAATGAAGGTGTAATCATGTAAATGTAGGCAGGGAGCCTTGGCTATTAATTGAGACATTCTCTACTGACAAGATTCTGTTTTAACCATTTACCTTTTATTATTGGCTCTCCAGAAAATTGTTTCTCTTTTGCTGACTTGATTCCATGCCTTTGTGATGGTGCTTCCACTCAATCCTCCTTGCATATCACGCTTTTCTGTAAACTTTAATAATCTCCTAGGAAACCATTTTTAATCCCTATTCTTAGGGAACATGAATTCAGTCAGTGTAGACCAGCGTTGCTGTTAAAAAAACCTACACAGTCCTGGGATATATTTTGCAGCTGCCTCGTTTACTTGGCAGTCATCAAAATTACAAAAGCGAGCAATTCACTGAATGATGATTCCCATCGATTTTTAAGTTTCATGCTGCTACTTGATTTAATATTGTGTGTATGTCCTCCATGGTCTTTTTAAATCAGTTTGTGTCTCAGCTAGTTATCTTTGAAGATATGGACCTTGTATGCATGGTTTCTTTTAGGAGAGTGTCTGATGTTAAGGCACTTGATTTTAGTTCTAGGTTTTATCAATCACAGGTGTTCTATTTGAAATCTGGAGGACTAAGAATATGTCAGTTTCGTTTTTTTATCCATTGTTTAATGCTTGTCCAAACTTTGCATTGTCAATTGCTTGAGCGAATATGAGAGTAGATTATTAGAGTTTAGGGGCGATGGACTAGATCAGTTATTAATATTTTATGTGAAAGCATATAAGGGAGTTCCATCGCCAACTGTAGCTAGATGGGTGGGATCGGTTATGAAATAGACAGGAGTGAATATGAATATTTTTGCAGCACATTCTATCATGGGTGCTAAGGCCAGTAAAGCTTATGTTAATGGAGGTAGCCTTGAGGAGATCTTAAAAGCTGCTGATTGGTGTAATGCAGATGTAGTGTTGAAGGGCTTTGGACATGCATAATGCTCGATTCTCATAGGTTTACTGCATAGAGAATCAGAATTTTATTAAAGATAAGTAGGCTAGTATTATCCCTCCCTCTCACCCTGGCAAGTGGGTTGGGAGATGTGATGCTATTTTGTAACATGAGTTTTCGTAAAATATATTTTGCTTAATTAAGTTGTTTAAGATTAGTAATAATGCAAGTGATAAACCTTTGGTTTTAGTGTTTTAAATGTATGGTGTGATTTTTTTAAATGTGAGGGAACTGTTTTTTGATTTATTGCAGGACATTAGAATCCGTTCATATTCATGAAGTGACTTCTAGTTTAAGGACCGGTTGAAAATGTGGTTGAGATAAGATCTAACATGGAGCAGAAGGAAAGAAAAGAGAGAGAAGATAACGGATGGCTGGATTATATGGGATTCTTTGATGTGTTTGCTGCTCAGAAGTGCTGAATAAAAGTATTATATAATCACAAAAAGAGTACGGAGGCACTTCAAAAGCTAACTAAACAAAAGAGGAGAGAAACAACTTGTTCCTGTGCCCTCAGCAAGTGTTCATCCATTCAAAATTCTATCAGGTTCATTAGGAAAGCTATCCTGTATGGAAGAGGACACCTCACACACGTAATAGTGTCATGCTTCATCATAGGCATCCTCTCACCTCCCTGGTAGGGTAGAACCACCCAGGAGGACTCAGCCTACTCGAAGACTTGGCCATATGAGAGAGTTCTTGAATAAAAACTACAGGACAGAAGCTGGTGCCAGATCAATTTAAAATACCTCAGTGTTTCTCAGTGAGTCACCTTTATAAATGAGGACACTGGGTATATCTAAAAAACAAGATTATTACCAGCAGTGCTCTGGCACTCTATGGTAGCAATGTTTGCTCTAAATTTAGCTAAACTCTATGTAGTCCAACTTGAAAATGTTGTCATCACGAACGACCAAAACCCCTTCTTAACAATATCCAGTGCTGGAAGAGGTATATTGATGATATTTTTCTGATTTGGAGAGGCAGTCAATCTGAACTATCCACATTTATACAATATCTTAACAACAGCCAAACCTTTCTTAGATTTATGTCCAACTACAGCAATCAAAGTATTCCCTTCCTTGATTTGGAGATAAGACACAACAAAAACCATCTTATTGTCTCTCTGTATGGGAAGTCTACTGAACGCAATAACTTACTTCAATATAATAGCTTTCACCCCAGAGCATTAAAAGATTGGCTGCTTTATGGACAGTTCCTAGGACTGCGCAGGGACTGTACCCTTAAGGAAGATTTTTAAAGAGAAGGTACCATCCTTAGCCGTAAACTTAATGAAAGAGGCTATCCCAAACACCTCCTGAGAAATTCCATGAACAGAGCTTGGTGAAGCCCAAGAGAACAGATTCTTCAGACATGGTCCAAACATAAAATGAATAAAGTTGTCTGTGTCACTACATTTTGCCCAAAGGCCAACAAAATAGTGAAAATCATCAAGAAGCACTGGTTTATACTCACCACAATGGTGACCTTATAAGAACTTACCCTCTTCACTTATAGAAAGGGTACAAACATCAAATTATCTCTGGTTCATGCCGACACAGACAAGATCCAACAGAGCAACACCATCCTGTCCACTTGGGGCCTTGACCACATCAAAGGCCATTGCAAATGCCTGGGTTGCACCCCATATGAATGAACACTAAAATTTCACACATGGGTGAGTCAAAATTACATTGCAACAACATAAAAACTGTGCATCTACGAATGTGGTATACTACATATGGCGTCCTTGTCAGTTAATTTATATTGGCCAGACAACTCAACAAATCAGAGTGAGGATTTCCAACACAGAAGCAGAATCCGATGCTCTCTCATCACAGCCCATTTCTTGGAGAAAACTCACAAAGCAGATAACATCAAATAGCAAGTGCTGGTACAAGCTACTCTACCACCTAGAGGAGGAGACATTAAATATCTCCTACAGAGACTTGGATGTTAATGGATAGATACATGTGATGCCTTACCAAACGGCTTGAATACACTTGAGGAATGACATAGCTTTATGACATTAATGAACTAACATGCAGGCCCCTGTCCACTACTATCTAATTGTCTGTCCGTGATGTTGTTTTTTAAAAAAAATGTATTAATCCATGATAGTTACAATAGATTGCAGTTACATAAACAATGGTATAAAGCAAGACAGACAAAAGAAAGAATGCAACATAGTCTTAAAAGCAGGTTGATATAAATATAAGACAGTATTTGACATATGCTTTAGACACCATTAATGCAATTTTATTACCAATCTAAAAGATTTCCCAATAGTTCTATAAGAACCACACACTGAATTAAAAAAAAAGGGGTTAACTAGTTCATCGCTTACAGTACATACAATATTATTGCAGTTCTAAAGTGCAAGGTGTAAAACAAATCCTGAAAATGCAAGAGCTTAAGTGTGCAAGATAACACATCACTCATCCATATAGGTCAGCACCGACCCCCAAATTTCCAAACTTAATTTCCTCTTTCGAGCACCTTTTAATGCATATAAACTATGTTCTAAACTAAAGATGGTAAAGAATCTTGCCCTCCATAGTTCAAAAGTCGGAGCATCTTTCTGAAGCCACATTGAGGCAACACATAACCTAGCTATGGCTGTAGCCAAAAAGATCAAATATCGATATCTATAAGCCAGTTGGTCACATCCATCACTCTCAGCTATCCCCAACAACACGTGAGCTGCAGTCAATTTTATTGGGCCCCCAACATTTCCTCAAAAATAAATTCTAAGTGCTCCAAAAAATTACTTAAGTGTCCACAAGAGAAAGAAATGTCCACAATATTGGCATCCTCAGTTCCTCAGCGAAAACTCTTGCTGTCATTTACTCCACCCCACTTTAACAACCTGGCTGGGGTATAATAGAGGTTAAACAAGGTCTTATAAAAAGTTATTATAAAAAAACAGGTTTAAGGTCCTAAATGCCACCTATAAGGTGTGGAAAGCGGTGCGAAAATGTTATAGATTCAAGACGGTTTCCCAATATACCCCGTTTACAGCTACAACTCTCTTACCCCTATATTTTGGGATAGGACTATTGACAGATGGCGGATCAGAGGTATTCAACGTATTGGTGACTTATATGTCAACGGGGGTTTGATGTTCTTTGAGATGCTAGCCGAGAAATATCACCTTCCTAGATCAGAATTTTTTTAATATTTACAAATTTGTGATTACCTATGCAAAAGCCAATGGAAAGTTGATTTGAATCCTGTAGTCGAAGCTGTAAAGAAAAATGCACGCATTGGTTCGTTATATAACTTGTTATTAGATACTAAGGGTGGGGATTTAGACAGACACAACACTAAATGGGACAACAGGCTCGGGTGTCAAGGAACTCGGGTGGAATATTCTATTGGACTAACGGGGAGGTTATTGATGTCTGCTAATCTCCGTGCACAACACTATAAGACCTTGTTTAACCGTGATGTTGTTTTAAAATTTTCTTTTTAAAAGAAAAGGTTTTTCAAAATATGATACTCTGTCTTGTTTGTCCATGCAGCCATTATCATCTTAGCTGGCAGCATGTATAAATGGCCATCTACAATGTTTAATAATGTGACATTTCACTCTATTTGATTAATTCATATACCCACTCTATCAGTATTAGTTCACTGACTTCTTGTATGGATATAACCTTTATGCATCCTTCGTGCCTTGTATCTTGTGTTCATGTTAGTATTGTAGTAACACCCACAACACCTAGTTAACCAACATACTGCCAAACCATCCAATTCAGTTTCACAGTAACACGTAGTCATCTGAACCCGATGACACTCATCCCCTTATGGTTCATTACCCTGATGTCCAATTTTCACCATGTTGGGCTGTCCCTCTCACCGGATGCCCTCCATTCATTTGACATCCTGGACCTTTAGATCCACAGGTACTCAAGCTCAAACCCAAGCCTTGTTTCCCCCCACTTTCCCAAGGGTAGTGAAGGAAGTGACCCGATTAAAGTCACCCGGGTCACTCACGACCACCTCGCCGCCTTCCACACCAAATGAAGAGTTGGTCAGAGAGTAGAGAATATAAACCAATTTCTGTTTATTCAGAGTACACTCAGAGCGGAGCTTGGTCTGCCCAGTCTCTAAGGAGTGCTGCAGAGGAACTAAAGTCCTCAAGCATAGAGATACATTTAGTACATTTCGTAATTGGGCTAGAACACGTCCATAGTGGAATTTTGCAGGCAGGTACTGTAAAGCAATGCAAATGAGAGAAAAAAAAACAACCTCAGTGCTCATATCTCACAAAGTTGCAGAGTCCAAGGCCACCGCAGGTGGGCCAGTCTTCAGACAGGTGGGAGAAGCCCCATATCTAGAAAGGTATGCGCGAATAAGAACAGTCCATTCATTAGTGAAGCAAAACCCAACCTTGGAAAAACAAAACATAATAAAGGCCGTTTCACAGAAATAGCAAAGAATTAGTTTCGATCATGATTCAAAATGGCCCCTACATAGAAAATGGCACAGCGAACGCTAACATACATAGAACAATGTGTAAGCATTTTTCTATTCTAAAAGTAGAATCACCCATCTTTGCGTAGCCTGGAGGAATCATTTTCCTCCGAGTGCTGAGAAGTGCAGGGTTCGATGCCCAATAAACCTGTGGTTATTTTTACAAATGTATTTCTTGAAAGAGTATTCTTTATTTTTAAACATACTCCTCCTTCTGCCTGTGTGCTTTATTTATTAAAATTACCTTGATGATCTTTCTGACACCGCTCCATTTACAACCTTGAGCAGTTCCTCCACCGGCCACACTTTTTTCAATTGACATCCTACTATATATTAAGCTGTACCTGAGAGACGATTTCCTCCTATTTCACAGGGTCAGAATCAACCCATTCTTGCTGGTCCCTGGCATAGCCTAGAGGTTTCTACTGTTCAACTTGCTCTGAGGCCTGGTGTTCGATTCCTCGGTTCCCTCCCGTATGTTTTTTTAATAGAATTTGTCCAAATTGTTTAAAAAGGTTCCATCCTTTTTTTGAATGGTATGATTCTCTATAATTCTGTGCTAAGGATTCAGTCCAGTACTCTTCATTTTTAGACTGCCTCTGTGACTTCTCAGTCTAAATAAGAACGTGAGGCATCCAAGCCCCCTCCACAAGGACGCTGCAAAGGTGTTCGACATCCCCTTATCTCTAACCTTGAACGAGCTATCCGCTTAGAATGTTATCTCATTCAGTGAGTAGCCTCGTCCATTATAAAAAGGCAGTCACATTTAGGATTATTCTTCTGCCCTACAAAGTAAGGATTTTTGTAGTTTGCTCACCTTCTTTTTTGGAGGTTTAATCCATGGCGACCGCTTATTCTTCCATTTTTTTTATACCTTTTAGGTATTGCCAATTTTCAGATATCCAAATTCGACCTCTACAGATTCTTTTGCAATCTGAAGATAGCTCACCATTGCTTCTTCCATTCCCTTACAGGCTAGCATCCACCTTTTTCACTATTATTGCCCATTAGACATATTATTATGGTCATACAATAAATTAATTCAAGCTCACCTATGTGCACAGGAGCCAATACAAACAAAGGGACAATTACCCTCATCAAGTCCATTATGATGAGTGTCTCCACTCCCTAGCAGTCCCTATGATGTGGCACCAGTGTTCTTTCCCAAAACTGTACCTTTGTTTCCACAATAATCACACCTCTGAGCCACTTGTAAATCCCTTGTAAAAGGGCCTTGTGACCAGAGAGGGGCTCTGAGGGCTGCAGTATGTATTATGCCACCCTCAGAGACCCCTCACCTTAACACCCACACACTGCCATTGTAGGCTGCATGTTTTGGTGCAATCCAAACTGAAGAATCTACATGGCACACACCCCTATGTGCCATGCCCACCAACACTGCTTGTAACATGCGTAAGTCACCCCCCTAGCAGGCCTTCCAGCCCTAAGGCAGTGTGCACCATACAACAGGTGAGGGCATAGCTGCCTGATCACTATGCCCCTAAAGTGCCTGTGCTTTTTACAGACATTGTAAGTGCAGTGAAGCAATTTTCAGCAAACTGGCTGGGAGTTTGTCATTATGAACTCTACAGCTCCATGTTGGCTTTACTGAAAACTGGTAAGTTTGGTACTAAACCTCTCAGCATAATAAACCCACACTGATGCCTGTGTTGGATTTATTATAAAATCCACTCAGAGGGCATCTTAGAGATGCCCCCTGAAAAACAACTAACTTTTAGTGTATTTGCTGACTGGTCGCCGCAAGTCAGCCACCATGAGAAGGTTTCTGGCCTCCTGGGGTGAGAGCCTTTGTGCTCTTGGAGATGAGGAACAAAGCCTGCTCTGGGTGGAGTTGCTTCACATCTTTCCCTGAAAATAACAACAACACTTGGTGGTGTGTCTCAAATGCTCTCACCTTGTGATGTGCTGATTTGGGCATCTCCAACTAGTGGAGATGTCCACCCCTCTGTCCAGTCAAAACTTTTGGCAGTAGAACGGGCAGGAAAATTAGTGTTGGAGTGTCCACCTCAGCGTGGTGAACCCCTTTCTTAGAAATTCTTCATCTTGAATTGCAGAATTAGGACCAATAGGAACAGGGATGTGCCCTTCTCCCTGAAGGTAGGGGGCACCCAAAGGGTGTAGTCACCCTAGGGGACAGTATATCCATTTACTTCTGCCCCCTGACCTCAGTAACTCCCTTAAATTTAGTATTTAAGGGCTCAACTGAACCATGTTCCTCAGATTCGATAAACCAAAGAAGAAGACAGACCAGGACCACTGCTGGCCCAGGAACTGAACCACTGCAGACGGAATCCAAAAGAATCCTGTCACCTGCATCCAGGTCGACCACTGGACCTGCTGTCCTTCCAGAAACCCTGCCCTGCCTCCAAGAAACCCAGAAGACCCGGCAACCTTTTCAAAGTGCCAAGAACCACCTCTGGACTTGAGGTTCTGGTCCCCGGCATCCACCAGTACAAGACCTACAAGAACCATCACTGGGAGGACTGACACTTGTGTCAACACAACTCCCTGCTAGAAGAGAACTCCAAGAACCTCTGCAGTTGAGGACCGACACTCCTGTCAACATGACTCACTGATACCTAAGACCTCCAAGGGCCGCAGTGGTAGAGGATCGGCACTTGTGCTGACACAACTCTGCCTGCCAGTAGAAAGCACCGCAGCCAGATGGCCTCCACGACCTCGAGGGATTTTCCCGGCCCCAAGATCGTAGCTGTTCACAGCCCTGTGCCCAAGAGCCCGTACTCTCCTGCAAGTGGCCCTGTCGGCCACCTTCTGCACCCCCTGCCCAACCACGACTGCCCTAGGAAGGCCAAAAGGTGGCAGAAACGTATCTGATCTACAGCAACCAACCGCCAGTGACCACAGTCTGCTGAAACCTATGCTGCTCAGTGCCACCACCCCCTGTGTGCTGACCGAGAGGGTTATTATCATTGCCGGTATCGACCACCTTGGAGCTGATTCTGAATTTCGCACCTTTCAAGAGGTCACAACCCCACGAACGACGCTGCGCTCAGTGGTGGCTTGTATACAAAATATCTTTCACTAGACTAAAACGTATTTCATGTAAGTGAAAAGTATTAGTTGATGCTTTACAAAGCTATTGCCAAGAATATTGAAAAGATTGCATAATTTGAACCTCTATTTGCCAGTAACTCTGTTCACTTGGTTCGTAAAATAAAAGTAACTAAAGTAAAATATTTTTACTACCATTGGCCAGGAGTTGAGTGAGTGTGTGTTCCTGCCTTGTATGAGTATGTACAACACATGCATTCCAACTACCCTCTGATAAGCCTAACTGCTCAGCCCAACTACCACTAAATTGAGAGTAAGGTATTATCTACTTAACCTATGCCATACCATTGGGGACTCACTGGACTCCTTTTGGAATAGTATATACAGAGCTGGCTTCCTACAACACATGTTAGGCTCTAGGCGTACCCAAAGTGTTGAGTTTTATTTTTTTTCACTCATGTTAGCTGTTCTATCAAATGTAAGGCTGTTCCATCAATCCAAAAAATAATCTACTAATGAATTTGAGATAACATTTGATTTCTGTTTTCATCTGATGAACTATGTTAATGTAGACCAGGTGTTAGGTCATGTGATTTATGTGCTTGTTTACATTGTATATTTTGAACACTGATCGTTATATCAAAATAGCATGTATATTTTCAAGAGGTTTGATGGTGGCTGTTTGAATGTGTAAGCAAGATCTTTAGTTTTTTTCTAAATGACAGTTACCATGATGGGAATGACCTACTGATCCAATCTAAGATGAAGCAGCAATTTCCTGTCTTTTCTAACAAAAACAATAGTGTTTGCAGGAATACATATTACTTGGTTGTAGCCATTTGTTATTATCCTGGATCTTCCGTCAGTATGTCCTTTCGGAAAGTATCCCCTAATGCTGTTCAAACACCCTGCTTCTCTGTGATTATTATCCAGGTGCTAATGTTACTAAACAAAGTCACTGTTTCATACCTTATATAGCTGTTGCTTATAAATCCTTCATTCTCTGTGGTTAGTCTTGAGGTATCTCTGAAGTATCATCAAAACATTTTCCTCCAGGATGGCTATAATTCCTTATCTTATCTCTTAAAAATTTATTACTGCTTAGCAGTGGCAGCTGACATCTACTGAAGGGGGGGGGCAAACAAAAGAAAGAACAAAGAAAAACACTTACCAGATCATGACGATGGCATCCTCCTCACTCTAACCTCTTATGCTGGGACTGCAGTGCAGACCCCAGCAAAATCCCTCGACCAATCCTTCCCAACTCATGTGCTATTTACCAACATGTGGGCAGTGATCTGATTGATGGAAGCGGTCTCTTTTGGCGTTCAAGAGAGAATTGGATGTCTGCACCTGCTCTCAACCTAGCTGTCTTAAGACAACTGGTTCGAGAGGTTTGAAAGTGAGCATGTGTGCGCCAGCCGGCCAAAGGGACATGTGCATTTTGAACTGTGCAAAGGCAGCCCTCTGTCCACCACTCCCCCCTGCTCCACCCCGTCCTGACTCTCGGTTCAGGATGGGACGATGAAAAATAAAAAGGCAATGAATTACTTTTTTTTTTCATCTCTGCGGTTTTTGGAGGCACTTAAGTGGGACAAAGCTTCTCCGCTCCAATGGAGGAGCCACCCCTACTGCTTAGATACCAACCAGGGTCTGTATTCTACAAGTGTCTTGGGGCACAACGGGTATTTGCGCCCACTTTGCGTGGCCCTGGGTAACTTTGGTGTTACAGAAGGGGCTGCAGATGCTTGTGCGGCCCCTTCTGTAGTACCGACAGCGCTGGTGCACATAAAGCGCCAGTGCTATCTTCAGAGGGTGTTTCCTCATTTACATGGATGTGTGCCCCATAATAATGAGAGAATCCCTTTGTCTCTGCACCCACACCTTAAGGCAGACTGTCAGTGCGGCACCCCTCTGATGGGGGAAAGAGGTTCCCATGGACCCCACAACACCCCAGGGCATGTGGGTGCAGTCACTCACTGCACCCGCCTGCAAGGGGATCTCAAATCCACTTTGAAAGTGCAGGTGGGTTGCTGCTTGCACTGTGAAAACATGGTGCTTCAAAGCAGCCATGTTTTTCACTTCAATGAGCTGCCCTGGTGGGCAGTGCGAGTTCGCGGCTGCCCTGGTGGCAGTGCATTCATCATAATACGGTGTATTTTCTTTTATTGTGCCAGTTGCACCCTTTAAAAGGTGCACCCGGTGCAATGAATGAAAATGCCCCACATGTATATTATGGCCCCATGTGCACTACCGCACCAGTGTCCATGCACACTGACTGTTTGACCTGCACCCACTCCCCTCAAGCCAGAAAAACATAAATTGCAATGGCTACATCTTCATCACCTTTACGTCGAAGCTCATTCTTAACCACACTTACTTAAGCACATATGAAGCCATATATATATAAATATATATAACTTTAATCCTTTGTTTTTTTGCAGTCCCCTTTCATCCTGGAACAAAAAGGATTGGACTCCATTTTTGCTTGTGCACATATTTATTTAGTTCAATGCTCTGCCATGACGCGTTTCGGCCTTTGCAGGCCTTGATCACATGACGCAGCTACGTAAACTTTCTCATTTTTAAGTGACAAGTGCAGTGCATAATGAATAGTGAAAACAGACAGTCCAATTTGAAAACACCTTTCTGATTAGTAACAAATGTGTACTCTTATATTGCATTCTTTACATGGTTACCAACAGTGCATACATTACTAACATAAAATTATAAATACATATTTAAATAGATAATACAGTACATGCAATTGTAAACAGGCTGGATAAAAGTCATTTTCATGACAGTAAATACTGCATTTTCCAAAAAATGTCTTTTTATCCTGAGTGACTTACCACGAGATAGTGTATGGATTTTATTATTAACCATTTTACTATTCTTGTCTGCTAAAGCCCATATGGGCCTAATTTGCTGCTGTTTCTGTCAAAAGTGCAAGTGTTAAAGTGCTTCCGTGCAAAGAAGAAAACACCTTCAGTACCACCATACTAGAATTAAAAGGAACGGAAAGTTCCTAGTTAAAAGAGAAAGAGAAAAAATGGGGGGGGGGGGGACAGTCATGCAGTATTGATCTTCATTTAGATGTATAAATAAATGTGTACCTGGGACATGTTTATAATTTTCATTGAAACTGGCATGTTGCAGGGAATCTTTACACTGGATTATTGTTATTAGAAGCTGGTATCTTGCTGCCTTTATAGGCATGTATAAAGAACCTCACTAGCATTTAGCCACTGTGGGCTTTTGGTATCGAGCTCTAGTATGTATCGCGTCTCTAGTCGTCTCAGTGCAGCCTCTCTGTTACGGCCTCGTCTAATGCATAGAACTGAATCTACCACATAATATTTTAGGTGTCCTAATCTGTTTTCTGTGCACTTCTTTGAAATGACGAGCCACCGGGTACGATGGGTCAGAGTTGGTGATTGCTCTTATGTGCTGGAGAACTCTCTTGTGAACCTGTAGCTTTGTAATACCCACGTACCGTAGTTGACAGGAGCATTCCAGCACATTACCGGCATACTCGTTTTTGCATGTTAGAAGCTTTTTAATCTTAATCGGCTGTTCCTTGAAGGGTGTTAGGTATGATGTTTAATTTGTGCCAAACCTGCACGCACTGCATGTGGTACATCTCACAAATCCCTTTCTTTGCCTCAGTCAATTAGATTTTGTTATCGTTTCAGGGCTACTGCTGACTAAGGTGTCACTCATGGAATTCGCCTTCCTGAACGTTACAGTTGGTCTTTTATGTAGCCTCTCTCCTGTGTGTGTGTGTATAGATATATATATATATATATATATATATATATATATATATATATATATATATATATATATATATTTTATCTACTGGCGGTCGCCAGTAGATAGTTATAGTTAGGACCGAGTTTCCATAGGAAATCTCAAAATTCTATTTTGAATAACTTTGGCGCCGATTGACGAATCCTCGCGAAATTGTCAAAACTAATGGGGCGCTCCGCTCCTACCCTGAAAGTCTCGGGGTGAATCGTCAAGCGGGGGCCGAGAAAAAGGGGGGGTCCCAAAACGCGTTTTCCCCATGGATTTTTCCATAGGGACTTTAGTCGCAGCTACAGCCCGAACGGCTGAACAGAATTACGTGAAATTTGGCAGAGAAGTAGCCATAAAGTCCATGAAGTGCCTTTTGCAGGTTTGGTGTAAATCTGCTCAGTATTTCCAGAGAAAATAGCATTTAAATCAATATATATATCTGTACGCGCGCAGCGTGCGCGCTGGGTGCGCGCACCTTGCCGTGCGCGAGCGCAATTCTGATTGGTTGTTAGATCTTAGTAAACATTCGAATCGGTCGAAACCAGGAAGTGTCGGCCGCCATTTTGTCTCTCGCACTCTGAGGGGGTGAAAAACAAATGTGGAGAACGTGAAAAGGGGGCAGGGTGGACAGTTCCTGATCCCCTAGCCGTGGTCAGGGGGTCCCAGAAGGACCCCCAAGGGCAAAAAATTTTTTTATTTTTTTTTCGAAAAATCGCCGAGTGCGCGCACCTTGCGCGCACCACCCAAACGGAAAAAATTCTGCGAAGTTCGCGCAACGTACGCGCACCCCATGATTTTTCAAAAAAAAAAAAATGTATTTGGCCCTTGGGGGAGAAGCGCCCCGTGCCCACCGCGCGTGCACGGCACTAACTGCGAAAAGTGGGCGCGAGGTGCGCGCGCCGAGAAAAAGTTTTGTTTAAAAAAATATATTAATAAATACATAACTTAGTGTTAGAACCGGCGGTCTCTAGTTGGCAGATGTATACACTTCTGACAAATAGGGACCCACCAACTCTAGTCAGGGCAAGGGGATTACACACTCAGATAACCCCTGCTACCCCCTTGGTAGCTTGGCAGAGCAGACAGGCTTATCTCAGAGGCAGTGTGTTAAGCATTTATGACCACATACAGTAATAAAGTGAATACACTACAGATGGACACGACACAGAAGTTATTATAAAAATAGTATTTTTATATAAGGCTTAGCACAAGACCAAATAACGACAAAAATATACCACAGTCTTAATAAATACTCTTTGGAAGGAAAAGTAATAGTTCAAGTAAGGTTTCTTCTTGGCAAATAGTTCTTTAGCAAAGTATTCTTCTGAGCACAGTTCTTTGGCAACAATGTAACCCCCACAGGAGTCACACGACGTCGAGTCTACAAGATTCCCAAGGTTCGGCGTCGACCGCGAGGAGCGCTACGTCGAGCCTGGAGTTGCAACAGACCCCACAAGTACAGTACCTTGAGAAACGAAGAAAACGATGATCCACGGCGTCGAGATGTCGGCGTCGAGGTCGGCGTCGATCGTGCCTCGGAGTCGGGTCAATCCGCAGCGGCGTCGAGGGATGTCGGGCCGTCGAGTCAGTGATGTAATATCTGATGTCATCAGCAGCGGATTGCGATCGCGTGAGTTATAGTTGCCTGCACTAACTATAACGGGGAATTCCATTGGTTTTTTACGAGGGAAATGCCCAGCTAACAATAACATGTGTGAAACCTATGGTTTTTTAAGTGAATTTGCAAGGTTTTTTAAATGCTAATTCCTAACTATAAAGTGTGTGAAACCTATGGTTTTTTCAGTGAATTTGTACGGTTTTTTAAATGCTAAGTGTTAGACCTGGCATAATTGGCATGAGTCTCTCCTCCATTTTTTTCTGTTTGCCTCCTCTGGTTACAATGTTTTTGCTGGTTTATTGCTTTGGGCACTGTGCCACTGCTGATCAGTGCCACAGTGCAAGTGCTCCCTATGTTAAATTGTTACATTGATTGGTGTTACCATGATTGGCTTGGTTGACTTACTGTTCAGACCCTAGTCTAGTGCACTGCGTGTGCCAAGGGCGAGTAAGTTAAGAGTGCCAGTCTCCTGCTGAAGTCACAGGGCCAAAGGACTTCACCATTTGCTGAATTGCTGGAAAGTGTTGTTTCCAGTACACAAGGGAAAAACTGCAGTCTCGACGCCGCCGAATCCAGCTCGACATCGTGAGTAACGGCTCCAGTGTCCTGAGCCTTCGCCGCCGGCCGCCGGGCCCGATCGACGCCAGCAGCAACGCCAGTGAGCAGTGGGTATCGGCCCCGGCTCCAAGTGACCCCGTCTCGACGCCGGTATCGACGCCAGTGAGGAGTGAGTATCGGCTCCACCTCCAAGCGACCCCATCCCGACGCCGCTGCTGATCGCATCGACTCGACGCCCTTCTTCAGCAGCGGATTGCGGTCGCGTGAGTTATAGTTGCCTGCAGTAACTATAACGGGGGAATTTCATTGGTTTTTTACGAGTGAAATGTCCAGCTAACTATAACAAGTGTGAAACCTATGGTTTTTTCAGTGAATATATATATATATATATATATAGTATCTGTACTTCTCGACCTCAACTCTGGCCTTGACACATCGTTCTCCAAATATTGCCACCTAGTTTTTGACACCCACTTTGATCCTGCATGTTCTGTCTCCTTGGCAGTTTGAGTCTGAACACCTCACCTGTATATGGGATCTCACACTGGCCAGCTAATTCTGCATTTGTGAACTTGCTGGCACCCACTATCAACCCAATAACTCTGAAGTAAAACATGCAGCACCACATTCTCCTCTTTATGCCTCCAAGAGGATTTTCCTTTCCCATTGACTCCACGTGCTAGGAACACTGGCTCAGCCACATTCCCATCATCATCATCATTGTCAACAGTCCAGGATCATCCCTGATAGTTGGTAAACAAGGACTTGAGTGTGCATACACCATCACAAAATGGTAAAACAACATGTAGTTCTGGACTACTCACTGACTATCAAAAGTGCTCTGTGCTTTGTGTTCATCCATTTCACCATACCAAATCCACCTGCTTTAGGGCATACCTCACCACTCTTCACACACAGCTTTGAAAAATGTCCATGCTTATTCATTTTCTCTTATCACCAACACTGACAAATTCACATATTATACTTGATCAGCTGAACCTGTTTCCATTGGCCACAGTACTTTGGATTGAAAGGCTTCTTCTTTGTTGTCCCACACGCCTTACATCGTCGTTGCCCTGATGAAGGTGTAGCTCACACCGAAACGTGCGTTGGCTTCTGCCCTTTTGGGCTCATTGAAAGAATCTATCTACCCCTACAAAATGGGAATGCATGAGCCTATTTGAACTGTTATTTCTTTTGAATTTCTACATTGCTGATGCGATTTTAACTTTATTGGTAAAAGTAACATGTATAATGTGTTTTACATGCATTAGTTCTGTTTTATACATGAACGTGTTGTTTGAATGAGAGTATGCATGTTTGTCTTTTTGTGTGGGACTTTTGTTTATATCTAAAATAAACTGTTCGCAATATTGTTTATCTTTCTGGCAAAGACTATCATCCTAATATTGTTGTCTAAATAAAATATGTGCCTTTTATTCTCTTTGTTTTTCTGATTCCTTTGAGTCTGCCCTGGCCCGGGGCTCCTCTTCATTAATGTGACCCAATCGTGGGCCTAACAAAATCAGTCTAGTGTAGACAGTGGGGCCTGTTTTTCTTTGAAGGTTTCAGAGGTGGCGACCAGCCATTAAAGGTAAGTCCTTTTTCTTTTTTTTAACCCCCCACCACCACCCACCGGTAGCAGCTGCTACTGAATCGAATGATGCTTGGGATTTTACTAGTTACTTTTTGGGTCTAACTGGGGCTTCCCACACAATGCAATAAATGCATAAATGCATTAAAAAACTAATGTATTATGTTTCAAAGTAGACAGTAGTAAGAGAGAAATGAGAATTTAATATGACTCACAAAAAATATACCAAACACATATATCATTTTGCCAAACAGTCATTTGAAGGGAACACAACCAGTTTGCAAGCAAGTCTGAACTTATGCATCAATACACTAGTGTAATAGACCTGCACAAACCAAGGTTATCTGTTTAATCGCCATACACAAATTGATATATCTATATATAATTAGCAACATACCCAATTCAGATATGCTAATTGGAGCCTAAATTTCCATACAGACAGATGATATACATAGACTGCATACCCTATTGGAAAGAATTCATCAAACTATACATGTCGTCTGTTTCTTTGAGACCTAATATGATGGTCTGAAGCTTTTTAATTACGCTTGCGACATTGAATGATAATCGTGATTCTACAGAATCTCCCTGGGGATCATGATCTATGACCACTAGTACTGTCCATTGAATGTCATTTTTTTTTTTTTTTGTCCTCATAAGCAATTTTATTTTGGAGTTTTTGGAGGAGTCGGGGGCCCCCTTAAACACTCTGATTTTGATGCGTCCATAGCTTTGAGTGTAACATACGGGGATAAGTCTGCTCTTAACCGTTGGGGCCCCTTTTTGTCCATCTCCTGGCAGAAGATTGTTGGAAGTGGAGGGAGCTGGTCATAATGACCACTCAATTCAAGACCCTGCTTGAAATCATTGTTACCATTGCCTTAATCATTGGACGCCCTATCATTTACTTGACTATAATTTTCCCAAAATATTTGTTTTTACTTTTTTTCCCTTGTTTATCTAGTTTATACACCCTTAATATAGATGCCAGCCATTCTCTATGAGTTGGACGTGTACTTCTTACCCAGTTAATACAAATCCCCCTTCAGGCGAGCAAGGTAAATAGGAAAAGGATATTTTCCTGATCCCTGTTCAGTGGGGGATAGACTATGGTTTGTGTATTAATCCCAAAAATAACTGTTATCATGCTTACCTCTATGGGCTGTTCCAGTACCTCCGAGAAGGTTTTGCCAATTTGTTTCCAAAATTCTTCCAGCTCGGCACAGTATCGGAACATATGAAGATCATCCACTCTTTCTTCCCCACATTTAGGACACTTCTTTATCATACTGCTGTTGATTTTGGACAGTTTTTTGGGAGTCCAGTATGCTCTGTGTATCGTGAACAAATGATTCGTCTTCAGTGGGACTGATTTTACCACGCGCCCAAAAGTTGCCATCGAGGTTTGCCAGTATTGTGGTATATCCAGACTTGGAAAGGTTTTACCCCAGATTTCAATTGGTACTTTATATTCTGTTTCACCTGCTTTTATAAGGGCCCAATACCAAAATGACACCTCCTTTTTAAAGGGATTTATAATTAACAGCTTTTGTTCAATGTCATAATCCCCTTGCAGGTTTTCCTTGATATCTTTTACCCAACTATTAAGTTGGTAGTATTTAAATCTTGCTAGCGAACCAGTTTTTTTTTTCCAGAGTCTCCCAGTCAATAATTTTGTTATTTTCTATTAGCTGTCCCCCCAATAGTTTATATTTCCTTTCCTCATGGGGGTGGCCAGACTATCTTTTAGGCACTCAGGGGTGCCTGGTGAGTCCCATATGGGAGCATTTATGCTGTAATAGGGGATTTACAAAGTCATTCTTATTCTGTACCAAGTTCTTACGGCTGTGTTTAAAGTCTTTAGTTTGATCTTTTAGAAAAATTTTGGGTGACCAAATTTATACAAAAAATGATCTCCGTCTTGTTCAATAAGGGCATCCATATAGGTGGGCCACATTTCCCGCTTACCCAGGAGTTTCCTTATGTTCTTGAATTGGAAAGCTCTACAGTATTCAAGTATATCTGGGTTCGCAATTCCTCCTTGTATCTTACTTCTCCTCAGTTTCTTCCATCCAATCCTCACCCCCTTAGCCGCCCAAATAAAGCTGGATATTTCCCCTTGTAATTTTTTTATCTGTTCAATCTTGAAGTCTAACGGAATAGAGTTAAATAAATATGTAAATTTGGGTAGTATATTCATTTTGATCAAATTGGATTTACCCAGAAAGGACAGTTGTAGACCCAACCAGGCTTTAAGAAGTTTTCTTA
Source organism: Triturus cristatus (assembly GCF_964204655.1). NCBI lineage: Eukaryota > Metazoa > Chordata > Amphibia > Caudata > Salamandridae > Triturus > Triturus cristatus. The sequence continues at coordinate 638,952,348 of NC_140580.1, read as the reverse complement.
TCTCTTTATGAATTCTAATGAAATTCATGCTGGGTATCCTATCGAGATCTTTTATGTATTCTATACCCAAATACTTTATTTTTTCTTTTACTAATGGATTGCCTGAGGTTATGTTCCATTCTAAGATTTCCGTTTTTGATTAATTAACAAGATATCCAGAAACCGACCCAAACTGATCTATTACTTTTTCTATCGTTGGCAGTGAGCTATTTAAGTTACCGGTAAATATAATAGGATCGTCAGCATATAGTGCTCCTTTCTTTTCCCAGCCTCGATGTTTAAAGGGTACTATCCCCTCTTCTCTTCTCAGAAGGCAGGCCAGAGGTTCTATATACAAATCAAACAGCAGCGGGGAAAGAGGACACCCCTGTCTTGTGCCTCTTTTTATCTTTATATTATCCGTGAGGGCTTCATTAACAAGTACTTTAGCTGTTGGATTTTTATATATGTTTATAATAGCATGCTCAAACTTATTCCCAAGATTAAATTTAGATAAAGTGGCATTCAGAAAGGGCAAACTGACCCTATCGAATGCTTTTGCAGCATCAAATGTTATCACCGCCAATGGTATAAGGTTTTGAATTGCGATGTCAATTGCGCTGACTAGTTCATGTGATACTTCATAGATTTGTCTGTCTTTAATAAACCCTTTTTGGTTTGAGTGAATCAGAGACCCTGCCACCCCCCTAATCTCTTTGCTAGTATCTGTGTATAGATTTTATAATCTGAATTTAAAAGAGAGATAGGGCGGTAGGATTAACATTTGGCAGGGTCCTTTCCTGGTTTTACTGACTATAGCATCGTTCCATGAGACTGGGATATCTTTTTTCTCAGAAAAAACATTGTTTAGGAGGTCTGTAAGGGGAGATATTAAGACTTCTTTTATGGTTAAATATAGTTCATTAGGTAGCGCGTCCGGGCCTGCGGCTTTTCCTTTTTTTAGGCTTTTTATTGCATCCATGACTTCTTCTCTGGTGATCTCTTGATTCAAGATTATTCTCTGCTCAGGAGTAGTTTCTGGGGTAATTATTCCATCTAGGAAACTTTGTATTTGTTCTTTATTTCCCGATATTTCATCCATGTACAGTTTATCAAAAAAAGCTTTGAATTCTTGTCTGATTTCTGTATCTTCCAGATAGCAGCCAGGTTGGGTTTCCTTCTGAATTTTCGTAACCCTATTACGTGTTGCTTCTGATTTTCCATGCCAGAATTCTCCCACACCCTTCGCCATATTCATATTGTGATAGCTTACTGGCTTCCCATCTATCTCTGACCTTTGAGTCAAGGAAATCAGCTAATTCTATTCTCTTCTTCTTCTTTTTTTCCTCTAATACTTACTTTTCTTGTAGGTTTTTTGTTTTCATATATTCTTTATCCAGTATTTCCAAATCCCTTTCAATTTGTTTTATAAAGGCTTTATTCCCTTTATTTCTATAACCTGCTATGCTCAAGCTCCTCCCTCTGATATAAGCTTTATATGCATTCCAGGATATCTGCTTTGTTGTACCTTCTTTATTTAATTCAAAAAAGAGATTTGTATCTTCGACCAGCTTATCAATGCAGGATGTATCCGCGAATATGGTTCTATCTACTGTCCATCTTTGATTGCACGGTGAGGTTTTTACATTAAGACTGAGTTGCACCGCAGAGTGATCTGAGATGTGCTCTGGGATATGTTCGACTTTGTTTATATTGCCTGCTAAACTCCTACTGATAAAAAAAAAAATCAATTCTGGATGTGTGCCCTAACCTTTTATTCTGAAGGGTAAATCTATAGTTTTTATTCCCTTTTTCCTTCCAAATGTCTACTAGCCCCAGATCACGGATGCACGTCCCTATCCATTCTCTCATTTTTGGTGAATTAGGAAGTTTTTTTGCTGGATGTCGGTCTTCTTTGTGGTTTAAAATTATATTAAAATCCCCACCCATTATTATTGGGGCCTGTGTTGTAATTAAGTGTGAATATATTTTTTGCAGAGGCTCAGGGTCATCCATGTTTGGACCATAATATCCTGCTATAATATAAGGATTATTGTGTATTTTTACTTTAACTATTATCCGTCTGCCTTTTTTTGTATCAATTTCCGTTTTCTCAATGGTCACTTTCAAATATTTTTTGAATAGTATCGCTATGCCCTTTATATTACAGTCTTAATTTGTACATACACAATGGTCCACCCATCGTAGATTTTTGCAGATCAAGGCCTATTCTTCCTTTTTCAAATGGGTTTCCTGAAGTATAATTATTTCACAGTCTATATACTTTATATATTCCAGGATCTTCAATCTTCGTTTTTTTATCCTTAGGCCATTAATATTCCAGGATAAAACATTGATCATCTTTTCCTTAGCCTTATTACCTGTGACCGACATCTTTATCTTTAAACCTTTGTAGTTTGTTCAAAGGAACCCCTTCTCCTCCTATATTAGCTTTTAGGACATTTTTTTTCTTTTTTCCCCAATTTGCTCCCCACCTTGTGCTCTAATTTTTTTCTTTTTATTTAAATGTTTGTGAGAACCCTACCCCTCCCCTGGAGAAGCCTCCTTTTTCTTCCATTTCTCAGGCAGTTTTACTGCCCTTTTGAGCTCCCTGCCCTTCACCAATATTTACAATATTTGCCATCTTATTTAGATATCAGGTTTGTAGGCCATATCCTATGTATTAGGATGATCTTTCCTTTGTGCATTTATCTGTGCAATAAAAGCTTCGACCTCCTTCGGATCTCTCATAGTGTTCATTTTGTTGTTCCACATTATTCTCAAGGAGGCCGGAAAGCGCATTTGAACAGTAGCACCAAGTGATCTTAATTGTGGCATATGTTGACCCAGTTCCCACTGCCTATCCTGAGTTGTTCTGGATAGATCTGACCTGATGACCAGTCGTCCTTGGGAATCGAGCCGGCTTTAAGACCCTTACTCAAGATCTTTTCTTTCAAGGAGTATGTTTTAAAGTTAATTAAGATTTTTCTTGGGTTTTTCCTTGCCTTCCCTTTCCTAAACGGATCTCGGTGTATTCTTTGAATATCTTCCGCAAGGTTAACTGATTTGGTCCAAGGGATCTTCTCTTCTAGTAACTGGATCATGAATCCTTTAATATCGTCACCTTCGATGTCTTCAGGGATGTTTACAATTTTAAGGTTGTTCCTTCTCGCATGATTTTCCAAAGATTCCATCCTATCACTGATCTCCATTTCTTTGTTCTTCAGTCTGTCTATCTCTTCTCGCTTCTCGATTAGTTTCTGTTTTCTTGTTCAGTAGCTCTACTTCTACCTCCATCTGTGATACTCTATCAATTAATGTATTTATTTTTTGGTCGAGTACTTCACAGGTTTCTTGTATTTTTACTTGGTTTCTCTCTGAGGTCGCAAAGTTTATTCTCATTTCTTTCATCATTTCCTCCAAGATGTTATCTGAGTGATGGGTCACTGGAACTACTGGGTTTTGCCTGAGGTCTGAGGTAATTCCCAACCCCTCCTTTGCTGTAGCTGTCGCTCCTTTTTCACCATCTTCTGGTGCCTCCCCATCAATCTCTGAAACCTGGTCTGATAGGATTTGGAATCAATTGCTCAACCCTATTTCTTTTTTGCCAACCTTACACTCTGCCATTTTTAGTTCTGAAACTACCAAAGTGGAAGGAGCAGAGAATAAACTAGACAGTTCTGTGTCGCTTTTAATTTTCACTGGTGTCACTGGTCCACCCTTCCTGGAACTGGCTCCTTACCTTGGACCCTAAAATAGGATTTTAGGGAGGGCGTAATTTTTTGTAGTTTTGCCGAGCCCGATACTTTCCTTAAGCTGGCGCGACTTGCTCTGGATAGTGGGGCTTGTGGTTGGCCTGAAATATACTTTTTACTTCTTGCGACTTTAGGTGGTGCCAGTGTTGAAAGTTTGTCTTCATTGTTGATTTCCCTGACTCCATTACCTTTAGCCAGCTTGAGAGTCCTGAGGTCGGTATTTTCTCTAGGGGGTGATTGCCTGCTCCTAAGGCTATAATCCTCTCTTCCCAAACGCCCACTCTTATGACTTTTATTGGTGTTTGTGGGGGGGTTAGTGCCCTCCAGGATCCCGTCTACTACCACCCCCTGTTCTCCAGCTGACCCTAGTATCTTATCAGGGTTTAAGACATTTGTTAATTTAGAGTTAGAGTCTAATACACTTACCGGCTCATGTAAGTGCTGATAAACCAGTCTCTGAGCGGTATCCGCTTTACAGGCTGCTCTCTCCGAATGTGGACTGCCTACGCCGCTGTAATCCACCTTAATGCTGCTGTGCCGCGTTCCTCTCCCGTACACTGCCTCGGTTGCCACTGCCTATCTTCCCCGGAAGGAGTCCCTGCCAGCGGCCCTCCTGTTGCTGCAGCGCGCACCAGCAGCTTCCGCCCACACTCCCGCGGACCTCCGTCGCGGGACCTCCAGAGTGCTTTTCTTACAGAGCGCTCTTCCCCATGCACCAGAATCCCCGGAACGCCCCTACGAGCCCCACTGTAATCAACACGAGACACCACAATTCCCACGATGACACACAGCAAAACGAAGCAGCGAAGCAGCGAGGGCACACCACCGCCGGGCGACACACCAACACCAACTCCGCTACGCTCCACAGCCAGTCCTCCCTATTCTCTCAGGTACGTTTATATATTTCTTTTCTCTCTCCTTCTTCCATCCTATCCATGTACAAGCTACGTTGTCTATTTCGGTGGCATTTTCATTTTTTCGCTGATTTGGATCTTCGGGCAGGGAGCTCCCGACCGAGCTCCTCAGTCGGCCGCCATCTTCCCCGTTTTAGTGTTAGTTACCCATCCCGCTGAGGTAAGGCCGTAATTCTCTTTTTAACATACTGAGTGGTCTGACCGATTTATTGTTTATTCCGTGGACAGGTGAGGGTAGTAGATCATGTTTTTGTATTATAATTGGAAAAAAATGCTAGCTGTTGCTCAGTGATATTATTTATGGCGACCTGTTTGTGGTGAGCACATTTGTAATGTTCAAAGGCTTGTGGCAGTATTAATATAGTAGTCAACATTTTATGGGAATATCATTATTTTAGAGAGATTAAATTTGGTCTGAGCAAAATTGTGCGCCGCAGATAAAATGTACGTGTCATTACATATATTACATTACAATACAATATAATACAGTACATTACATCACAATACATGCACGCCGACAATGTAATGCTACTGGTCAAAGATCCAGGGACCAGTCTGACTCCCACTATAGAAGAGAAAGATGGAAAAGCAAGGAAACAAGCCTGAGAGGCTAGTACTGCAGCAGCTGCACAACTGGCATGTCAGATGCCTAACAGTATGAGATTTGCGATGCACAGAGCCCACCACTGTCTCTAGCATATGGGGGTGAGGAAAGCTGTTTGTGGAGCAGGATTGAGAGGGTGATCAGCAATCTAAATGTGTTCCCACAAGTAGTGGATGAAATTCTCAAGACTAATAAAATGGTTGTGAAACGGTTGGTGAGATAAAAAAAAGGGGGTATAATGAAGAGTGGGAATGGGGTTTGATCAGCAACTCTGGCAGAAGTGCTGCCAATTTTACCAGAAGCCCAGTCGGTCTGAATTCTTGAAAGAATGGTGGACTAGAAGGACAAATGGAGGCCAGTGGTCCAGGTACAGGACTGGCAGAAGCTGAACAGTGATAAGATGATTATTAAGAAAGTTGAAAAAACTGAAGAATGCATTAAAGCCAAACAAGGTTGACTGATTTGCTGAAACTCTTGGAGGAGTTATAGTGAATTCAATGTAGAGGGACATTACCAGTGTGTATGGCAGAAGGCAGAGAATGTAGTGTAAAATGTACTCTACTTTTGGGATAAAGCAATCTTTTAATGAACTCAAAAGCATATGCATGCTGGCTATCCCCTTGGATGCATTGATGATGCATAACTACAGTGCTAGGTGATGTCTTTTTCATTGTCAATTAATATATCAGTTATACTAAGGTTCACAGTTGCTCTACATTGACAAACCTAGCACTCCTACAAGAGACAATGACTACAGAATCACATCTGGGATGACGTCACATGCCAATTTACATCTCCACTAGCACACAGAATAAACATTTGAAAACAGTTTGTTAAGATCACAAATAAATTAAGGGCCTCATTACGATGTCATTCAGAAACTAAACCGCCCGACTCCTTTTCAGATTTGGTTTCGACTGACTCGCGGTTGGCGGTTCTGCCTGACCAATTGTGATGCTTCCGAACACTGTTCAGAAACACTCCTATTGACTTCAATGAGAGCATGTGTTCCGACACAGGCTCCTACGGGGAAAACGGGTGTCTGCGGAAAACCTTGCACCCTGTCTCAGGCACCCCATGGTGCCTGCCACACAGTCCTTGGTTTTACAGGGGGGTCCCTTGGGTACCCCCTCAACCCCAATCCGGGTGGCTCAGGATGAAGGGGGGCCTGCTAGGGGCCCAAAAGTCAGTTTCAGACAGCATTTTCGTATCGGAGAGACAATGTTGGAAAGGCTGTCAGATTTTTAACATCGTAATCGGAAACACCATCCATTGAGCTGTATGAATCGGCTCTCACCGACTCAGATTCTCCAAAATACTAGTAGGAACAAATTCGGAATGACCAAACGGTACTACTTCCGACCGCGAGCATCGTAATTGTTCGGTCGGAATTGTTTACGACCGAGTCGGGCAGATGGGTTCCCAAACGGTTTTGGGGAATCCGACTGTTGGTCGGAGGCTTTCTGACCGACATCGTAATCAGGCCCCAAATGTCACTTAATTCATTAACAGAAGCTAAAACAGGTATGTACCCCAGTGAATGTTAGCCACTGAGGGTTAAACATGCTCTATGAGGCTGATTCACAAAGATTTTCCCAGGAATAAATTTGACTTAGTAATCTGCACAACTGGCTTGCGCCTGAGTAGCATACAAAAGAGATGACGGAAATGTGGAAAAATACTTAGGAAGCATTGACATTTAGAAAAATCACATTTTCTGTGAAAACATAAACAGATATTAAAAGATATAAATGAGGATAAAAGAATACAAATGCTCTAAAACATCCTAATGCTTCGCAAGTGTTGTCCCACAATAGCTTAGGAAAGAGGAATAAATCAGCTGAGCACATGACTATAATGCATTTGCACATTTTACACACACATAGGTGGAAACATTTGGATGAGAAGATAGAAATTCTGACACCTGTATAACAAGAGCAGGTCCAGACTTCACATGGCTTAATGAACACACAGACGTTACCTCATTTGACTGCCAAGTTCCATAATGCTGATTTTGATCCCTTTTAGTTGCATGGATTTAGCCCTATGTTTATGATGCTTTTGTAAATATACAGGATGTCTACCAGGATGTCTACCAGCAAGTATATTTTAATGACATCTAAAAAACTGATAGCTAAAAAAGGGATATGGGTTTGTAATGCAGCATAATCGGTTCCTTTTGGTTTGTTACATCATTTGCTAAACATTTTTTTATTTTGGTGGGAGAGAAGGATATTGAAATGGCTCCACTTACTGTCGTAACTACAGTCAGAGGGTGGTTAACATGCATTTGATGAAGAGAGAGATGATTATTGGGGAGCTGGGAAGTCCAAGGTTTTTTTTTCTTATCACATATAAGCAACCGCTGCCATATGAATTCCTGTTGGGAATTTATGCCTTTTATGAAAAAGTAGAAGAACTAGGATTCTATCAGGATGTGATGGTCTTCCTCCGCTTTTTGTTGAACGATGGGATATCCAAAGATATTGGAGTAGAGGCCTCACTCACTTATCATCACATGCTTCATCATAGGCGTCTATCCACACACGGGTAAGGTGGTCCTACCCGGGCGGACTCAACCATAGATGTAATGGTAGTTCTTATATAAAGCAAGTACTGGTCATGCAGGGAACCAGATGAGTGATAATAAAAATACCTACAGGTATACCCAAACAATGTGTTTTTTTTGGAGGGTACCTGGGGCATGAATAAAAAACGTGAAAGGGTTGGGGTATTCTGAAAATAATTGTTCAGTTGTACCACTTCTAAAGTGCTAACATATTTCGGCCCTCACCAGGAGCCCACGTGGTTTGGGGCCTTTGTCCGGGCTATTTATCTACTGCTTAGTGTCCCTGCTCCTATAGGTTGCATGCACTCTGGGGTTTGACACAAAAAATGCAAAAGTGGACAAACACAGTGAAGTGTGCAGTGGCAGGAGGAAAGTGACAGGAAAGGTAAGCAGTTAATGGAGAGGTGATCGCGGGCAGAGAGCGGAATACAGGAGAAGTGTGAAGTGTCAAGAAAGGCTAGCAACAGATGGGAGAGGTAAACACTAAACATAGACGTGGACAGTGATGGGAGAGGTTGGCTTTGATATGAGAGAGATGAGCATGAGAAAGGGTGGATGTGACCTAGGCAGTGACAGGAGAGCTGCCCCTGGAAACCAGAAAATACTTTTCTTAGTGAGGGCGATATCAGGTCCATTGACACAAACGTACCAGGGGAAGGTCCTAGAATGCAGTATTGGATTTAAGTGTACCAGTGCAATCCCTATTGTGCCCCTCAACACCTCCCGCCCTCACATTTAACTTCATCTTCCAAATGTTTGGTAATGGGTGACTGACTCAAAAGCATTTTGCTCAGAGGTTGATATGTGGTGAAATAGCAAGTTTGAAGGCTATTGTTTTAGGGAGCATATGCAACCCCCAATAACCCATTCAATGCGATGATCCATTCAATGTGTTGACAAAGCAAGTTTGAAGACTATTGTTTTAAAGAACATATGCAACCCTAAATAACCCATTCGACCTGATACACAACTGGCCAAGAACTTGAAACTTGACCACACTTGTGTTTAAAGGTGGGGCCCTGAGATGTTTTCCATAATGACTGGGGAAGAGCAATATTACACAAATTTCAAACCAGTGACTATGGCTATTTCTGGTGCTAAACATTGGGACCATACTAATTGTACTAAATTAGCTACCAATAAAAACCTAGGGGCAGATTTATGAGGCCCGTTGCGCCATCGGAACGTCAATTTTTGTGACGTTCCGTGGCGCAGAAGCCTGCGTGATAATTATCAGGCAGCACTGAGCCACTTTTTTTGGTTTAATGCTGCCTCATAAATATCAGTCCCTTTAACGCAGTGTTCTGCGTTAAAGGGGCGTGCAATGGGTGTTGCTGGGGGCGTTCCCAGCAACATCCATGGCCTTTTGACACTGCCCCAGATTTACGAGAAATCATAAATCTGAGGCAGCGCCAAAAGCTTCCGCCTCCCCAGGGGAGGCGTAAGGGAGGTGCAACGGGGAGAAATATCTTCATTTCTCCTCGTTTTTCCTTTCTCTATGTGTGCTGCATTCTGCAGCACCCATACAAAGAGGAAAAACCTCTTGTGATTATTTTTGTACAGAAAGGTTTCCCTTCCTGTACAAAAATATTCATCTCCGCAACGTAGGCACCCTTGCACCATGGTGCAGAGGTGCCTGCATTGGCGCAGGCAGCCCATTGTGCGCCAGCGCAGGGGAAAAGGACAGGAATGTGCCGCATTTTATAGATACGGCGCATCCCTGCCCTTTTATTTTGCCGTAGGGAAGCGCAGCAGGAAGGCCTGCTGCGCTTCCCTACGGCAAAACCTCATAAATCTGCCCCTAATTTCTAAGATAGCTCATTTGAAATTCATAGAACAACAAGGACAGATCTACTTTTGCCAATTCATATGGATGTGTGCCTCCACATCCTCTTATTTGACATAAGATTTAAGCTTTTGTTCTACTGGTTAAAACAAGAGAGTTCACCAGCTCATGTAACATGAAAACCAGCCCTTCATGAATTATTAGATGATCCCAGAGCCAGTCACTTACCTTGGTGTTCTTTTCAGCATACTACATTAACTACTCTGGGTTGTTCAAATTTATGTTTGAACCACACTCAAGCATCAGCAGATCTGATCTTAGCATTACAACAGCAATGTTGGTGGTGGCCTTCACATCAGATGATGGGAAACAACAGAAAGGGTATTGAACCCTAATTAACGCAATCATCCATCATGCTGAGCTCCAGTAAGTCACAGACTGAAACCCAGAGCAGAGCTCTGTGGTCCAAAGGTTCACACTTAATAAGCATCTTCTCTTTCTCAGAATAACTACCATTGTCTCACTGTGTTGAGGAGAAATGGTAGTAGTGCCTAAAAATTATTTTTGTGAGTAAGCAGTATTTATCTGCTACCTTACATGGGAGAGTTGACAACAGGCATCTCCTGTTTTCAAAGGTCTGCCAGTTCATTTAAACTTTTGTCCTTTGCTTGATTTATGTGGGGCATGGAAGGCCACACTTATGCTTGCACCGAAGTATTAGGCACATTAAAGGTAGTGTGTACTGTGTTTGGGCGTGTGGTGTCAAGAATCTGTTTTGTGCCTCTTAGAGTGTGTGGTTAACAAGTTAGAGGATAGAGTCTGACAGACATGGTTGTGAATGTTAGGAAAGTCTGAGGACTGCCTCAAAGCATCCAGATACTAAACTTGTTTTGTGTGGCCTTCTGAAACACACCACAAGTAGAACAGTGAAACGGAGAGGAGTTTCTGCTTAGTCAGTAAATAATGAGTACCAGTGCCTATTGCTGTGTTGAGAATCCTGTGGCTCGCAGGGCACCTAATACCAAGGCTGCATAGTCTTAAATCCACCACAAGACTCTTTAACGGCCAAACAGTCCCTGCACTTTTATATCGCTCCTGTAGGTTCCTATTTTCTCCCTTTGTGGTGGGTCTTTTGTCTTTTCCTTTCTTCTTTCCCCTTTGTGTCTTCTTCTCTCTCTTGCTCTCCAGAAATGTTTAAAGAATAAAAAAATAAGTGCTGGTTCCCAAAACTGAGTGCTGATGGCTCCCAGTGGCAACCAGTAGCTCAAATTAGCCACTGGGAAAACCCTGCTTGCAGATAATGTATGGATAGTTTGGAGATGGCATACAGTGAGTAAATCAAAGGTCCATCAAATTCATAGCTGGTAAGAACATATGATCCATGGAATTGACCATAATCAAAACGGATTCTATTTGAGGATGCTCTGGCACTATTTAGAGTTGGGCGGTTGAAGCACAATCGCCAAAAATTGGCTAATGTGCTGTCGCTATATTAAGAGTGCACTGATGTCGGTAGTACTCTAAATACGGCTGTTTGGACATCTGCCACATCTTGGCAAATGGGCCCTCTGAATCCTCTATCGTAAAATAAACCATATAGCGGACTTTCAGCCATAGAAACCATGCAAATACATAGGAAAAACAAATATTCAGATATGTAAAAATCTAGAAGTTCCTTATTGTAGTTTGGTTTTCTGCATGTTCATCAACAAATATATATTCGGTTTTGCAATAAAAAATTATGACTGACTGTCAGCTCACAATTATTCTGTTAAGTCAGTATTGTAGGTGTACCCTTGCAAGACTTAAATAAATGATAGAACATATTCAGGGTAAAACATAAAGTTAGCAATCTAGGTCAACAATGTTTATTTACTTGGGTTCCTACACGTTGTAAAAAAGACAATTGAATCTTGAATGTATATTAAACATGTAGCACACAATTACATTGCTGTTCAACATTTATTTTAAGTTTTTTATCTGTACGCATGGATTTCCTGGCAGAATCAAGGTGTTGGAAGAAGAAGCTCCTGAATTAATTTTCACACTATGTACCCCTCACTTCTTTTCTGCTTTAATGTTTCATGCAAAAGTCTTGAATAATTGAATTATCTAATACATAGTCTATGTTAAAACAGTATTCGGAAGCATTTCATATGGATAATAAAATAGGCCTTAATGCACCTACATTTGAATTCACCCTCCTATTGACCCATCCTATGACATTGGTGGGACACCTAAAGATTCTTGGATAATTTCATAAAGCATGTTCTGGGGCTGCTCTTAAATTCTTGTCAAGCTCTAATTGCTGACAAACGACTGTTTTTCCTCCACTTATCACCGACCCCCTGTGGCCTTCCCTATTCAGTCCAAAGGAATCCATCTCCACACAAGTTGTCTTTGAAAAGTGCATCAATGAGTAAAACTCCATCATTTTGCTCACCTTTTTATCACATTCTCTACTCGTAGATTGCCCGACCTACCTGCTCCAACTCTGGGTGTCCAGTCTTTGCCATACTCAGTCCTACAGGTTCTTTCTTGTACGCTTTAATTCTGTAATGTCCAGCACTGAGCTGCTCTTATGCAACCAGGAACAATACCCTCCACGGATGTTTTAGCATTTTCCATTGTTTTATTCTGGTACAATTTGTGTTTTACTATTCATAGACCATTCTTTTATATCCCATGACAGCACCTCAACAGACAGTGTGGCTTCCATTAGGTGTCACAGTTACTTCTGCTTCTCCAAGGAGGTGAAGGATCAGACTACATGCAGAGACCTTCAGGAGTATTAGGAGACTCAATCCAAAGTGCTGCAAATTTGTAATCTGATATCAATGCGAATGTCGATTCTGAATTTACTTGAGTACCACCAAAGTTAATCATTTTATGGTTGCATACTAACCCTATGCTTCTCCATATCTTGCCTCCTAATGAAAATATGGTATGCCAGGCGCAGTTTCAGAATGAAGGGGGTTTGTTTGTATATAATGGTGGTGTTATTACACACACACACACACAATTTTTATCCTTCTAACAGAAGCACAGATGTTACAGTGTTAAAATTCATTATTCTTTCCCTGTGTCCTCATAGGATATGATGTATGTTTCACAGAACCTGTTTGTTTACCAAGTCACAAATCGATGCACCTCCTTTACAAGTGTCATTAAAGTCTCTATTTTACCGGGGACTTTGTGGTCCACCTCTAACACAGTGGAAATTCGGAGACAGTTTCTTGGGCAGGTGGTTGTAGTGAAGCTGTTTAACATAATACTCTGATCATGTTTCCCTGGTGAGCTAACCAATGGGCCAGAAAATGCATCCTCTTCTGTTAACTTCTTCCACGTGAGCAGTCCTCCAACGTTACCCAAGACACCGCATGAGAAAGTGGCATCACATCTTAGGCCTCTGAAAGACCTAGCAACAGGCAGCCCTGCAGCAGTATTTCAACAAACTCTGTGTGAAGTGCTGCAAAATAACTGCTGTCAACCAGTCAGGACCATCCATCTTTGGTTGCTCCATGTTCATTGGGTGGCAATACTGGTAGACATCTACCAGAGCTCTTTCCTCTACTTCATTGATTGTAATAGGAAAGATGAATGGATGTGCCTGAGAACACCATCTTCAACATTCAGAACCCACAAAGCTTATGGACTTCAGTATCCCTGTTGCAATGCAATGTTTGTATGGGACGTTGCATGGACTATGGGAAGTTGCATGGACCATACACAATTCTATTGGAATTGGACAAACCTTACACAATTCTGTCGCAATGTAATGTGTGTATGAGAAGTTGAATGGACTTTTACAAAATTCCATTTGAATAGGATGAACCTTACACAATTCTGTTGCATTGTAATGTACGTATGAGAAGTTGGGTAGAAATACACAAATCCAAGTTGTGATTCACAAAAATCCAGATAGATGTCAGAATCTAAGGGCCTTGTCATGAGGTGGGCCATCTAGCTAGTGCAGATCACAGTTTTACCACACATGCCATGAACTAAAGCACTGTTCTTAAAGTGCTTAACTGATATTTATCCAGACTTTCCTCATTCTCACTTCCTGAAGGTATTTATTGATAAAATAAAGGGGGTGATAGGGTGATGGTGTTTCTCATAAGAGAATGCATCTACAGTTTCACCAAACTCCCAATAAGGCACACAGACTTCTCTGGGGGTGGAACTAAATTATATGCTTCAAAGTGATATTGTTCCTCTGGCCCAGGTCTCTTCTTCAGGACTACTATGTCCTTGGTGGAACCAGAGATTTCTGCTATCCACGCTAGTTCACTGGCTCAGCTATCACACAACTCTGAGTTAACCATTTTTATTACCTTTAGCACCCAGGGTTCACATACTACTCAATGAATTATCAGATTATTTATGAGAGACCATGACAGACAAAAGAACTTTTAATAATTTAATATTTTACTGCACTCTTATTCAAATGTCATCATTCTGTGTACATCCTTTTACATAATGGAATGCGAATGCTTGTAGTGCAATCAGAATCAATTTTCATTTCGATGTTACTTCTTAATCACAGGGAGCGGAAGGTGGACGTATAACATGGGAGCTGGGGCTTGTATTCACAGGTCAGCACTTCCTGCCACCTTTTACTGATTGCTGGTCCTGGCAAACAGGAGCACATGGGGCTGTTGAAGAAGAAAGTGAACATTAATGAGTGATTTTTATGACATATCGTGTGCATAAATTTGGTCTCAGAGCAATAAATAGAAGAAAAAGATTTTCTGACGCATCCATATGAGTGGGGAGAGGGTATTTTTGCACTTTTATATCGCTCCTGTAGGTTCCTATTTTCTCCCTTTGTGGTGGGTCTTTTGTCTTTTCCTTTCTTCTTTCCCCGTTGTGTCTTCTTCTCTCTCTTGCTCTCCAGAAATGTTTAAAGAATAAAAAAATAAGTGCTGGTTCCCAAAACTGAGTGCTGATGGCTCCCAGTGGCAACCAGTAGCTCAAATTAGCCACTGGGAAAACCCTGCTTGCAGATAATGTATGGATAGTTTGGAGATGGCATACAGTGAGTAAATCAAAGGTCCATCAAATTCATAGCTGGTAAGAACATATGATCCATGGAATTGACCATAATCAAAACGGATTCTATTTGAGGATGCTCTGGCACTATTTAGAGTTGGGCGGTTGAAGCACAATCGCCAAAAATTGGCTAATGTGCTGTCGCTATATTAAGAGTGCACTGATGTCGGTAGTACTCTAAATACGGCTGTTTGGACATCTGCCACATCTTGGCAAATGGGCCCTCTGAATCCTCTATTGTAAAATAAACCATATAGCGGACTTTCAACCATAGAAACCATGCAAATACATAGGAAAAACAAATATTCAGATATGTAAAAATCTAGAAGTTCCTTATTGTAGTTTGGTTTTCTGCATGTTCATCAACAAATATATATTCGGTTTTGCAATAAAAAATTATGACTGACTGTCAGCTCACAATTATTCTGTTAAGTCAGTATTGTAGGTGTACCCTTGCAAGACTTAAATAAATGATAGAACATATTCAGGGTAAAACATAAAGTTAGCAATCTAGGTCAACAATGTTTATTTACTTGGGTTCCTACACGTTGTAAAAAAGACAATTGAATCTTGAATGTATATTAAACATGTAGCACACAATTACATTGCTGTTCAACATTTATTTTAAGTTTTTTATCTGTACGCATGGATTTCCTGGCAGAATCAAGGTGTTGGAAGAAGAAGCTCCTGAATTAATTTTCACACTATGTACCCCTCACTTCTTTTCTGCTTTAATGTTTCATGCAAAAGTCTTGAATAATTGAATTATCTAATACATAGTCTATGTTAAAACAGTATTTGGAAGCATTTCATATGGATAATAAAATAGCCCTTAATGCACCTACATTTGAATTCACCCTCCTATGGACCCATCCTATGACATTGGTGGGACACCTAAAGATTCTTGGATAATTTCATAAAGCATGTTCTGGGGCTGCTCTTAAATTCTTGTCAAGCTCTAATTGCTGACAAACGACTGTTTTTCCTCCACTTATCACCGACCCCCTGTGGCCTTCCCTATTCAGTCCAAAGGAATCCATCTCCACACAAGTTGTCTTTGAAAAGTGCATCAATGAGTAAAACTCCATCATTTTGCTCACCTTTTCATCACATTCTCTACTCGTAGATTGCCCGACCTGCCTGCTCCAACTCTGGGTGTCCAGTCTTTGCCATACTCAGTCCTACAGGTTCTTTCTTGTACGCTTTAATTCTGTAATGTCCAGCACTGAGCTGCTCTTATGCAACCAGGAACAATACCCTCCACGGATGTTTTAGCATTTTCCATTGTTTTATTCTGGTACAATTTGTGTTTTACTATTCATAGACCATTCTTTTATATCCCATGACAGCACCTCAACAGACAGTGTGGCTTCCATTAGGTGTCACAGTTACTTCTGCTTCTCCAAGGAGGTGAAGGATCAGACTACATGCAGAGATCTTCAGGAGTATTAGGAGACTCAATCCAAAGTGCTGCAAATTTGTAATCTGATATCAATGCGAATGTCGATTCTGAATTTACTTGAGTACCACCAAAGTTAATCATTTTATGGTTGCATACTAACCCTATGCTTCTCCATACCTTGCCTCCTAATGAAAAGATGGTATGCCAGGCGCAGTTTCAGAATGAAGGGGGTTTGTTTGTATATAATGGTGGCGTTATTAAACACACACACACAATTTTTATCCTTCTAACAGAAGCACAGATGTTACAGTGTTAAAATTCATTATTCTTTCCCTGTGTCCTCATAGGATATGATGTATGTTTCACAGAACCTGTTTGTTTACCAAGTCACAAATCGATGCACCTCCTTTACAAGTGTCATTAAAGTCTCTATCTTACTGGGGACTTTGTGGTCCACCTCTAACACAGTGGAAATTCGGAGACAGTTTCTTGGGCAGGTGGTTGTAGTGAAGCTGTTTAACATGATACTCTGATCATGTTTCCCTGGTGAGCCAACCAATGGGCCAGAAAATGCATCCTCTTCTGTTAACTTCTTCCACGTGAGCAGTCCTCCAACCTGACCCAAGACACCGCATGAGAAAGTGGCATCACATCTTAGGCCTCTGAAAGACCTAGCAACAGGCAGCCCTGCAGCAGTATTTCAACAAACTCTGTGTGAAGTGCTGCAAAATAACTGCTGTCAACCAGTCAAGACCATCCATCTTTGGTTGCTCCATGTTCATTGGGTGGCAATACTGGTAGACATCTACCAGAGCTCTTTCCCCTACTTCATTGATTGTAATAGGAAAGATGAATGGATGTGCCTGAGAACACCATCTTCAACATTCAGAACCCACAAAGCTTATGGACTTCAGTATCCCTGTTGCAATGCAATGTTTGTATGGGACGTTGCATGGACTATGGGAAGTTGCATGGACCATACACAATTCTATTGGAATTGGACAAACCTTACACAATTCTGTCGCAATGTAATGTGTGTATGAGAAGTTGAATGGACTTTTACTAAATTCCATTTGAATAGGATGAACCTTACACAATTCTGTTGCATTGTAATGTACGTATGAGAAGTTGGGTAGAAATACACAAATCCAAGTTGTGATTCACAAAAATCCAGATAGATGTCAGAATCTAAGGGCCTTGTCATGAGGTGGGCCATCTAGCTAGTGCAGATCACAGTTTTACCACACATGCCATGAACTAAAGCACTGTTCTTAAAGTGCTTAACTGATATTTATCCAGACTTTCCTCATTCTCACTTCCTGAAGGTATTTATTGATAAAATAAAGGGGGTGATAGGGTGATGGTGTTTCTCATAAGAGAATGCATCTACAGTTTCACCAAACTCCCAATAAGGCACACAGACTTCTCTGGGGGTGGAACTCAATTATATGCTTCAAAGTGATATTGTTCCTCTGGCCCAGGTCTCTTCTTCAGGACTACTATGTCCTTGGTGGAACCAGAGATTTCTGCTATCCACGCTAGTTCACTGGCTCAGCTATCACACAACTCTGAGTTAACCATTTTTATTACCTTTAGCACCCAGGGTTCACATACTACTCAATGAATTATCAGATTATTTATGAGAGACCATGACAGACAAAAGAACTTTTAATAATTTAATATTTTACTGCACTCTTATTCAAATGTCATCATTCTGTGTACATCCTTTTACATAATGGAATGCGAATGCTTGTAGTGCAATCAGAATCAATTTTCATTTCGATGTTACTTCTTAATCACAGGGAGCGGAAGGTGGACGTATAACATGGGAGCTGGGGCTTGTATTCACAGGTCAGCACTTCCTGCCACCTTTTACTGATTGCTGGTCCTGGACTAACAGGAGCACATGGGGCTGTTGAAGAAGAAAGTGAACATTAATGAGTGATTTTTATGACATATCGTGTGCATAAATTTGGTCTCAGAGCAATAAATAGAAGAAAAAGATTTTCTGACGCATCCATATGAGTGGGGAGAGGGTATTTTTCTCTTCAAAGGAAGAAGATAAACAGAGAATATTTGGCTAAGGTGTCCCACAGAACATTATAATTTGAACACTAAGGCTCATGGACCTGTGCTGTTATAGAAGGCAGCTAACCCCAGCCTCATCCACAAAATGCTGTGCAAAAATGGTGCTCCCGTTATATCTTGTGTATCATCTTTCAACATGGATTGCAAGACCACTAAAATAACAATTTGAGGTTCCAAATTGTAATGTTTAGAGTGCTATAGGATTACCATAGTCAAACATGGCATCCCCATATATTCAGGTGTGTACTTTTGTGGATATTGAATATTAGAGAGTTCCTTCTGCATTTTTCATGAGGCTTTATGAATCATTGAGCCAGTCCTGACAATATCACCTACGCTGCTCCTCTTCTAAGTTACATTGGGGCACATTATCAAGGACGGCGTTTACATTATCGCCGCTTTAGCGGCAGAAAACTGCTGCTAAACCGGCGATAATGGGCTTGATAATATGCCCTGGAGAATTCCCATAGAAGCCCATGTTCACACCAGAACATGGGCTTCTATGGGAATTCCATAGAGCATATCATCAAGCTCATTATCACCGGTTTAGCTGCAGTTTTTTGCTGCTAAAGCGGCGATAATTTTTAACGCCGTCCTTGATAATATGCCCCATTGTACTATTGAAAGGTGGTGACCAAAAACAGGATATTTGAGAGGTGTGTGTATTTCAGGTCAAAACTTTCAAATCAGTCATGTTGCTTATTTCACAAAATAAACCCAGCTCGCAGACCAACCTTGTGTAGCACATCTCAACAGCAGCATCTGATGAAGTATCAAAAGCACCAAAACCCTGCAAAAGGTGAGCCAGGCAAGAGTTTCCATGTCATTTGATAACCTTCTATCATAGTTCTGCCAACCAAAGACTTCTCCCTACTGGAGCTTTTTATCCTTATGGTGTCTTTGTACCCTCTCTGGCTCACATGCATTGAACTTTGAGTCTGTTTTACTGAATGCAGTCTCTTGGTTCAAACCTCTGGTCTCATTCATCCAGGCTGACCACGTGTACTCACAGGTCAGCTTAGTTTAACCTGCTTACCCTGTCAGCATTGGTCAGCACTGACTAGTGACTGGCAGGGGAAATCACAGTTGTTAATGCACACAAATCTACCTTGATTGCCTGCCTATCATGGGTCTTCAGAGATCCAGGAGAGACAGCAGACTAACGCCCACCAGAGTCCTAGTTTTGGGACCCAATGTCCTGTTGCTCTGATGTCAGAGCAGTAAAGAACCAGTTTTCAAAACTATTGTTCGTGATAATTGCATCGATATGGAGAGTAGAAACTGATTTAGAATCAGAATACCCGTGGGCCAAAGTTAGAGTCATTTAAAAAAATGCGTGATGTGGACAAATTATTCACAAAAGGCTTTTGCCGAATATAAGATGTGTGTAACAATGTTTTAATGATATTTTTTCCAAAGTGATTCTCTCTCCATCTATAGGGACTAGGCTCTGAATTAGAGCAAATAGGGAATTTAGACTCAGAATCACAAATTTTTCATGCAAAGCAGAGCAGCATCCAAATGTGCTACGCCACATTGCACAAGAGGAAAAACACAGGGCAGTGCCATATCTATAATTCAATCTGCTGCTTGTGTCATCTCCTGTGCTGGGCTCAAATGAGGCTGCCTTGATCGATGCACAGCTTCGCACAGGTGCAGAGGTGAGTGTGCACTGTCCAGCAAAGGATCTGTTCTGAAGACAAATATTTCTGCACAAATTCTATACCTAGACCATGGAGATCTTAAAGATTTAGGGGGTCCAGGGCTAAACATATTTTGGGTGGCCTGTTCTGAACAACTTTGAATTTACAATCAAATTTCAGCTTTTTCGAGTCGTCTTTTGCTGGGTCATTGGCAGTTTATATTCTGAATGTGTTTCCATTTAATATTCAGGGATAGTGATGTGGATTTTCAATCCTGTAACAGCAGCAGCTCACTAATAATTTTGCAAATAATATCAGTGACCCCTCCCATTTTTCATACACGAGGCCCTGTTTTGCTCTAAAAGAAACATTTTTTATAGATTTTGTAGGAAATATCAACACATCATTTCTCTGAAAAATGTCTGTGATGGACTCCCGCAGATCACCCACATTGGAAATAAATTAAAGGAAAACGGTATTTAAAACAATTTGTTAAATAATTATTCAAGGTCATCTGTGGTGTCGTTGGGGCTATTGCCAGGGACCCCTGTAGTGCGGGCCAAACACACGTGGTCAAATAAGACACGGGACAAGTGTGGTGGTGTTGGCTCCGTCTCCGCTGCCGTGGCTCTTCTGCCGACGTGCATGCGTGACGTCACATTTATTGGGGGCTGAATGCACGTGACCTGACGCACACGCCATCGCGTGTCACGTCAGGGATACTATCGCGACACTACATTCCTCCCCAACACACAAAACAAAACGATAACCCAAGATATGTGACTGCACGTTAAAGTATGGACAACAGGACTCTTAGTGTCCCGCAACCCTGCACTCAACATTTGCAGTCTGAAACTCAAACAAGGAAAAACTGAAACAGTCTTACTTGACGTAGTCACGTAACCGACAGGAGGGCTCGGGGTGCGGCCTCAGGTCATATCGCAGTCCCCCACGGTCCGACGCAATACCCCGGCCTCTACTCCCGGAGTCACCATCTGCGCCACTCTCTCCAGTCTCTGGCACGCCAGCTGCCTCGGCTGGCGTGTTCTCTGGCTGGTGGCCTTGCTGCAGTGTGTCAAGTCCATGACCTAGGGATTCCGCTCCTCCACTCGCCTGGTCCGCAAGTTCTAAGAATCTCTCCTCTCACGGCGTGTACCTCGCGGAACCGTCCTGGCGTCGTTCATCCGCCCCAGGGGACACTGGAACTTTCTTGAAGTATGAAACATTCCTAGTTATCTTTTCGGTACCTTTCCGGGCTGTCACGCACGTGCCTCTGACTTTCTCCACTGTCCACGGCTGTGGTTCAAAGTTCAAACGAAACTTGCCCCCTGGCATCCGATTGCGGATCAGTACATTGTCACCTGGGAGTAGGGGTGAGGACACAGCCCGCCGTCGGGCGTCGACTTGAGCAAAGGCTCCGCGTCGGTGCTCATCAATGGCACTGTCATTGGGAGTTTCGGGCTTCCATTCTGGGTGATGCGGTATGGAGTCTGTGACAACCCGCCCCATCAGCAGGTGTGCCGGTGCTACTCCCGTGATAGAGTGGGGCATTTGGCGATAGCTGCGGAGAAATGTGAAAATTGCAAGTTCCACAGATTGGTTCTTCTCGTGGGCAATCCGTATCACTTTGTTGAGTGTCCTCATGAAGCGTTCAGCTTCTCCGTTCGCTTGAGGCCATCGGGGGGTGATTCGCCGGTGATGGACCCCGAGAGTCTGTAGGTACGCCGCGAAGTCCTGGCTCTGAAAAGGTGACCCATTGTCGGTTCTGATCTCTTTGACTATGCCGTGTGTTGCCATGATTTTCTCAAGCTTCGGGATTACTTCCTGGGCACTCAAAACAGTCAGTATTTCCACTTCAGGATACTTGGAGTGATCATCTATGGCCACCAGAGTGTGCCGTCCGTCTGGCAAACTGCCAAAATCGACGCTGATCTTCGACCAGGGCCTCCTAGGGCGAGGCTCCATCACGACAGGGGCTGGCCAGGGCACTTCCCCGGTTACCTGACACGCCTGGCACTCTCGAACGGTGGCCTCCACTATTTCGTCCATGAGAGGGAACCACACTTTGGTTCGGAGCCTTGACTTCGTCTTGACCATGCCTTGGTGACCAACGTGGGCCAGATCCACCACTCTCTGGGTGAGGGACACTGGGATGACTAGCCGGTGGCCTCTCAACAAACATCCTGTATCGTCTTCCGTCAGTTCCGTTCTTACATGGTACAGGCTCTCCATTATTTGCTTCGCCCGAGGCGTCAAGCTTTTCCACTCCTCTCTGGTGCGGGTCCAGCTGTTGTCTCGGACCGCCACTCTTGCTCTTTGTAGGCACTCATCTTCGCTGGTGGCTTGGGACAGGCTGGCCATGGACACTGGCCGGGGACATGACCGCGCCGTGATGCAGCGGACGTATTCTTCTGTTTCTGCCGCTTCCTTCATTTCTTTTGGAGTTGCTGTGCGAGGGTGGCGAGATAGGTAGTCCGCCGGGTTCCGGGCACCCGGCTGGTACTCAATCTTGCAGTTATAGTCCTGCAGTTGCAACATCCATTTCTCGATTCTTGGCGGCGGCTTAGTGGACGTGCCCGCAAACAGGGATACCAGTGGCTTGTGATCTGTGGTCACAACAAAGGGTTTGCCGTAGACATACAGGTGGAAGTGACGACACCCCCAATGAATGGCGATCGCCTCTTTTTCTATCTGGGAGTATCTCTGCTCCGTCTCAGTGAGTGACCGGCTGGCGAATGCCACCGGGGCCCATTCCTCGGCACTTGTCTTCCGTTGCAGCAGGACCGCGCCCAGCCCGACTGGACCGGCATCGACGGCGATTTGCGTCAGCTTGGCCGGGTCGAAAAAGGCCAGCGTCGTGGCTTCTGAGAGTGCCTGTTTGATTTCCTCGAACGCTCGATTCTGGTCACTGTTCCATGTCCAGGGGGTGGACTCTTTTGTGAGCTCTCTCAGTGGCGCCGTGAGGTTCGCCAGGTCCTTGATGAACCTGCCACAGTAGTTCACCATTCCTAGAAAGCTCCTCACCTCTGTGATGTTGGCAGGGGCGGCCGCTTCCTTGATATCTTTGACCCTGTCCGGATCCGGGTTGACACCATCTGCCGAGAAAGTGTAGCCGAAGAACTGGATCTTCCGGCACAGGAACTCGCACTTCTCCCGATGCAGTGTAAGACCTGCGTCTCGTATGCGTCGTAGCACCTGCACCAGCCTCTCATTGTGTTCCGCCACGGTCGTGGCGTGTACCATGATGTCATCGCTGACGTTGATCGCTCCTGGGATTCCTGCGATGAGCTCTTGTAGTACGTTCTGGAATACTTCCGCAGCGCTCGACACCCCGAAGCTCAGCCTCGTGTACCGCCTCAGACCTACATGTGTGGAGAACGTGGTTATGTTCCGGGACGCTTCGTCCAGTACTAGTTGGTGATACCCAGAGCGTAAGTCCAGCTTTGAGAACCATTTGGTGCCTGCCATCTCCCCGACGATGTCATCGATGGTCGGGGTGATGTGTCGCTCCCTTTTGATGGCAGCATTGGGGAGCCTCATGTCTACGCATATTCTGACAGCGCCTGGCTGCTTGGGTTTCTTCGCCACGACAATTGGCGACACCCACGGGGTCGGTCTGGACACTTTCTCGATGATTCCCGCCGCCTCTAGCTTCTTCAATTCAGCTTCCACCAGTGGCCTGAGGTGGCATGCTATGCGGCGATGCCGGAGTGCTATCGGCTGGACAGTGGGATCGATATGTAGGTGAACCTCTTTGCCCCGGAACTTGCCTATCCCGTGAAAGATTTCCTCGAACTCCTCCAAGGTGTGGTGTACTGATTCTTGGTGTACCCCAAATGCGAACGTTACCACTCCCAGATCTTCTGCTGCTCGGCAGCCCAGGAGCATGCCTTGCCCGTCTTCGGTAACATAGATGTTCGACGTGATTGACCGCGTCCCATGGGATATCACCGTCCTGAACTTTCCTCGTACCTTTAACGGTTCCTCCTGTCCATAGGCGAACACCGTGATCGTCGAGGGCTGGAGTGCGGGCTGTGGGTGCATGGATCTGTGCATCGCAGCGGCCATGATATTGATGCTGGCTCCTGTGTCTACCACCGTCGTGACTTCCTGTGACCCTACTCAGATGCTGCATTGCGGCAGTCTCCTAGTCCGGCGGGCCGCCGTGCCTATCATGTGTACCCGGTGTATGACCTTTTCCTCCTCTTCATCATCGTCCATGTCACTGGCCCCCAGGCCTCCTTCCGCAACCGTGTTGACGGCTTGGTGGGGCTTTCGGAATTTCTTTGACCGGCACACTTTCTCAAAGTGGTTGAAGCGTCCACACCCCCTGCACTTACTCCCTCGCGCTGGACACTCAGACGGGGTGTGGGGCGAGCCACCGCAGTACCCACAGGACTTTGGTTGTTCTTGAGCGGCCGGGCCTGGTCCTCGTCGGGGCCACCTCTGCTTGGACTTGACTGCGACTGCCACTGCGTTGACCGGCTCGGTCTTCACTGGCACCTGTAGGGCCGCTTCCATGTGCGCAGCGAGCGCTTTGGACAGTTCCTTCGTTCGGCCCATCGTCAGGATATCAGCTAGGGGCTTACCGGATTCCTCTAAGATCCTTTCCCTCAGCTTGACGGACGCGCACCCTTGTATTATCTGGCCTCTTATCTCCTCCGTCTCATCCCGAAACCTGCAGGTGGCCGCTAGGTTCTTTAGACGAGCATAGAATTTGTCGAGCGACTCCTCCGGCAGTTGGCGTGCTTGGCGGAATATGAAACGTTCATAGTCGCGGTTTGCCATTGGCTCGAAGTATTCGTTGAGCGCCGCTATTAGCGTCGTGTGCGTCTTGGGGGTGGCTTCCGCAAGCGTCTTTACTATGTTGTGAATCTCCTTCCCGCCTAGGTGAATTATCATTGCGCGTTTTTGGTCTCTGTGGACCTTCGTGGCCTCGAAGAAGATGCGCACTCTATCCTCCCAGTCTTTCCATCGGGCCGCTACCGTTGATGGGGACCCCTCGACAGAGAATGGCTCAATTGGCGGGATGGTCGCCATGTCGCGCGTGCGCGGCTTGCGCCGGGCGGGACCTCCTGCTCACGTGTGCTCTTGCGCTGGGCGAGACCTCCTCTACCCCTTGACAGTGATGGCTCCCAGATGTGGCTCCCACGTGGGTGGCAGAACCTTCACCCTGGCTGGGTGTGATTTTCCCTTGGTGATCTCCGGGTTAGCAGGGATATGGGGACCATACAGCGCTGTGCCCTTCGTGACTGAGGGCCTCTCATGCAGGCATGGGCAGGGCAACAGACCTTACCCCTCAGGCAGTACGTGACCCAGGTGGTGTTCCACACGACCACACGACTTGCTGGCGGCGAGAGGCAACGCCCACCAGTATTCCCGGCAGCTTCAGGTAGGAGGCAGGGTGCGGAGGGCGCTCCGCGCACCATAGGCCAGGGGGGCGGGGCCCACGAGTGCACCGTAGCGCGCTGGGGCGCCGATGCAGGAGACGGCCCCTGCGTGAACACCCAGCCGACGGGGAGCGCTCCGGCGCTTCCGCGCACGTCCTCTACAGGCCAGGGACGCGGGGACAGCAGCGCGTTCCGGCGGGGCACGAGCACCGCGAGCGAGGACCGCTCACCGGCCGCCACACCATCCGAACGCGAGGAGCAGGAGCGAGGGTACGCCCACCCTCGTCGCCACTTTGTGGTGTCGTTGGGGCTATTGCCAGGGACCCCTGTAGTGCGGGCCAAACACACGTGGTCAAATAAGACACGGGACAAGTGTGGTGGTGTTGGCTCCGTCTCCGCTGCCTTGGCTCTTCTGCCGACGTGCATGTGTGACGTCACATTTATTGGGGGCTGAATGCACGTGACCTGACGCACACGCCATCGCGTGTCACATCAGGGATACTATCGCAACACTACAGTCATCAGGGCAAGACTAACTGCAGAACAGAGCTGTCTCTATCAGGGGCCTCCTGAAAGATGGGGACCCTGGGACAGCGCCCATTTTGCCCATGCTTTAAAATGACTCTGTCATCGACAAACTCAGACAGTACTCACACAATAGATGCGTGGTGTGCACTGCAGCACACATGCAATGCGCCTTTTTTGACAAATGGACACATTCTCCTTATTTGCACTTGCGTGAAGTAGACATTAATTTTTACACAATGCCCAGTCTGGTTATTTCAGTAGACTGACCTTTGCATCAAAACCTATGAGTGCTTATGTTGATCTGACCCAGTAACATCTACTTGACACAAAACCACACAAAGTAGATGTTTGCCCAATAAAAAGTGCACCTTTCCAGCACAAAACACCTTTTCTAAGGGTTAGAAAGCTGTAGTCACAGCTTTGCGTCATGCTAGCACCTGCCTTGAGTCTCAATAAACCTGAGGCTTGATGTGCTTGGCTGACCTTTTTCAAAAGCAAGACGCCATGCGCTGAAGTTGTTAAGTGTAGTCCATTGTAATACTGGAAAGAGCCAGACAGGGTCAGCCACCAAAGTCCATCCTGTACGACAGAACTGTAACACCTACATCTGCTCTTTTATGGAAGACCTAGAGCTGAAGGCTCCCACTAAGAAATTCTGCCTACGCTCATGGCCATTCCATACTGTGGAGTGAGGTCAAGAATCATCCATAAGAACTCTTAAGGCAGAACCTGGACCTACGTGTTGTGAAAAAGGCGCACACTCTGAAGCGACAGCTTGGTGCTGGAACAAGCCTCCACAACCAGCCATCAGTCGCTTCACAGGAAGAGGCTCTTTCAATGCATTCCTGCACTGATGGATCACACAGGAAGTGATTGCACTTTTCCAATCACAACAGTCCCTTTACTGCAAGGGTGTGGGCCACCTGTGGGTAGCTTTTATTTCTCACTGGAAGACAATTCTACTTACTTCTACGGTGCTCCAGATCTACAGTAGTGTCGCTAAACCTACAGATACTGCCTTAGTCGCGCTTGACAGCGTCCATCTTACAACCTCAGCATGCCTTTGGAATTGGTCTTACCACCATCTTATGCTTTTGGAAACTGAAAAGAGATCTTTAAAAAAAATAGAACCACCCTACAAAAATAACAAACATTATGAAAGCAGATACCTTTTGCTAAATAACGATGCTTTTAATTCAATATAGGAATTACGTCACTTACCTGGCTCACACTGGGGCTCACACTGAGGCTTACACTGAGGCTCACATTGAGGGACGGGGTCCTGGCACAGCACCACTGGGGCACATGCTGAAAAGGAAGACAAGGGTGCATATTACAACTCATATATAACATACGGTAGAGTGCACATCTGATCTACATTGCCAAACCTAGCAGTCTTACATTAGACAAAGGCTTCTGAGTCACACAGGGGCCTGCTTTACAAGCCCATTCTTGGTTGTATACATCAAGATAGAAGTCCATAATATCGACCTACAAAAATATCGCATCTGCTATATCACTATTATATAGTTACTATTTTGATCTCTTCATTAACTTACTTTGCGATGTAATGCATCAACTCCACTGACTCAGGGTTAACAAACGTTTTGAGTTCAAGGCCCTTTGTTCTATGTTTCGAGTTCAGCATGGCTTGGCACCCTCATACATTCAAAGCCTTGTCAAGCCTTACCTATCCTGCCGCCAATTGAGATTGGCTAGCCTGTCTCTTTTTTCAGTTCCTAGAGTACTGCTGACCCGTATGGGAGATCGCTCGTTCTCTTACCTTGGACCTAAATTGTGGAATTCTCTTCCTGTGGAACTTAGGATCTGTCAGTCTCTCTTAGCCTTTCGTAAAAAGCTAAAGACCTTCCTTTATAGTCAGGTTTAACTCCCTCCTCCAATCCTCCCACAACCTCACTCATCCTGCTCAGCGCCGGGAAACCCTGTTGGGTAGCTGTGCGCTTTATAAATCTTGAAAATAAATGAATAAATGTAGTGGATGTGATATTGTTGTCATGTGATATAAAGCATGTGATATAGAAATAGTATACCCTCTACTGGCACACACTGAATAAAGACTATTAGTGGTTTGGAAAACAATTGACTAAAGATGGCCAAGTGAACAAAAGTCATTTTATTCAAGATAAGGAGCTAATAAAAGGGGTCATTTTTCAAAGTAATAATAACTCGAAGATGACCGCAGTCTGCAGAGTGATTGACATAGATTTTTTCAGGCATAGGTTTGGCCACTTGTATGTATGGCTGACTCCTGCCTGAACAGAAAAAGAGGTGAAGAAAATATCGAAAGTTTTGAAGGCAGGAGTGTCTTTGATAGAAATGTTTAAAAAAAGTTATTATTAAAATAACTCAAATGCCATGCTGAAATGTTCAAAGAAACGTATGAACACATAATTATTGATGAAAACAAGAGTATTTCGGCTATTACTGTCAGTTCAATGCACTTAAGCACATATATGCACAGTTTACACCTGCACAGACATCGACTGTTTATGAAACACCCAAATTCTATTCCACTGCATGTTTAATTCATGCAATTCTTTGTCAGCACTGCCACTTTGGTATTTACATATTTCCTGTCTGGATGGGAGTGGGACATGTTCATTCACAGAACCAGTATGAACAGATTTTCTGTTGTCATCGGCTTGGCTGTGGAACAGGTTCCAACCGGAAGCGCTACTGCTGAAAGAGTCAATGTTGTAGAGGCCCGGAAGGTCTCCTGATAATTAGCTCTCATGGCTCCTGTAGGAGGAGGCATCATGACCTCTATGTTAGGGATGGCAACATTTGAATGAAAAAATATATATCGGTTAAGATAAGTTTTCCCCACCATTCATTTTAGCAAAACATTTAATCACAGTATTGCTGTTATTGCTGGTTTTGATGGCAGATTGTGGCTGGGCCACACTAAGTAGGGTAATATAGGACATTTTTACTGAATATAAACCTTCATTGTGAAGCAGTTGGTGGCCCCATCGTTTCCAGGTCCAGATACTAATTCCAGTGTATCTTTTCTTCATCTCATAGGAAGATATTTCAGAAATCAAAATTGTCAAAATGATTTTGATCTATAGGTTGTGAGCTTGAAGGACAGTAATGGTACCAAACTGGGAAATCTGCGAGGCTCCTAAAAGACTAGTGTGGCTGAAAAGCATGAAAAATTGGGAAAATGTCAATCACTTGTTAGGTGAACCTGCCATATTATGTACTCTGTTCCAGTCTTAAAGGACTTAAAGAGGCGGTGCGGTTTCAGAAATCCCCCTGATTTCAGTATTGCCCAATATGCTTTGGCAGGTGAACAGTAAGCCTACAACCCTAATGTTTTTACTGTGATACGGAAAGGCATTTCGCATAGTATCACATTGACCATGGCTTTGAACACAAATCCTTGGCTTTGCCTTCATTAAAACTACTTCCCTGTAGGCTGCCTATTAGATCATCTGGTAACTTAGTTTTTGATTCTGGCACAGTTTTAAAAAGATCAAACTCAAACTTCAATAGTCTTAGTGAACACAACAGTCTCCTCTATTTTTACTGTCAAGCTTCTTAATGCTAATTTTCATCCCTGTAGATTAACCTTGTGATTATCACAATGAAATAAATAAGCACGCTGCCTACAGATCTTGCTATTTTAATGATATGTGAGTATCAAATAGCATCAAAAAAGTTGATTGGTATGTGAGAGTACAATAACTTCCTCTAGCTTTCTGCAACATTTTGCAAAAATGTAGTTTTGGTTGGGAAAATTGAGATTTTAATAATGACACACTGTAAAATAAACAACAGAAGTTAGTGTACAGGAATTTTATTGAATTCAACATAATGATAGGGGAGCTGGAAACCCGAACACTTTGACACAAAGTTAAAAAAGAGCTCAAGTAGAGGGATTGCCATGTTTAATCATAAATTAAAGAGAGAGTTGAATGGTGAGACTGGAGTGAGGATATAAACATTGATTTTTAAAGATGCATATCATGGCATTTTGAATTGATATACGATATGGTCTTTGATCCCTTGCATCAAGCATTGATAATAAAGAACCAGAAAAAAGAGACAGCTGGGGCAATGTACAAGAAAATGTCGTAGCGCGGTGTAATGCCAAATTTGACAACGCCGCGCTCCGACATTTTCAAAATACAGAATGTGCCGTATTTACAAAAATATGGCGCCCCCTTGTGTTTCCCCTAGTACTGGCTCTAAAAAAGCGGCTTAGTGCCAGAACAGGCACCCTTCCGTCATGTTGCTAGGTACGCCTCCACTGCAGGGGTGATTGTTTATGTGCAGGAAGGGAAATCTTACTGTACATAAACAATGTTTAAAGGTAATTTGCTGTTTCTATGCAGCACACATAGAAAGAGCAAAGTACTAGGAGACATTGATAATTTCTCCTTGTATCGGCACCATAAGACCAGGTTTTACCTGGCCTTAGCTTTTGGTGCTGCCCCATCCTTGTAAATATGGGGCAGCGTCAAAAAGCAATTGGTGTTGCAGTGGAACACACACTGCTACACACATTGCCCACAGCTTTGCCACAGAAGACAGCTTAACAGAACCCTTTGGCTTGGGCGCTTAGTCCATTCCTCTTTCCACTTCAGCTTAACTAGAAACTTTTTAAAGTATGAAAGACATGGGTAATGCCCAGCTAATTACAATTCCACCTGAATTGTAATTTTGGAATACCTAAAACATTGCCCTCATCCTTAATCAATCTCCTGTAACTTTTTTAAAAGTATGTTATCTTCTGAGTTTAAAACGTTTGTTGCACATTGTGAGTGAACAGTTGGAAGAAAGGGTTGTAAGCACTCAAGAGCGGTGATTGCATGATAAATTGATTTTACAAATATAGCACGATCCTTGTAAAGCTACTAAACAGAAATTTTAAAAACATGACGGTAAAAACAACCACCAGTCACTTCAAGTCTGCAAGTCCTGCACAGATTTTACCTAAGGTTTTGCAATTGTTACAGTGAAAATATTACGACCTTGTCATTTGTTTGGAGATTGTATGTTACAAGCAGGCCCCATCTCATGGTTCATCTCACATTTAATCACCATTTTTATGCAATCTCAAGTGGATCACATAGGATGGCAACTAGCAAACTGAGTTCATCGCAGAAAATAGAGGATCACAACATTTAAAAAGTTAGGTTGGCCAGATTGTGCTTGTCTGGAGCTAGATCACGTTTGCATCTTCCTCCCATTTAATCTACCCTCTTATATCTATTTTGTCTAAGTAAGAACTAACTACTTACGGTCTTGGCATTTCTCCACGACTTTAACATCTTGACACTGTGTCTTCTGAGTTTCCCTGCATCCTCCCTTGGCAGACATGGTCGTTTCTTGCACTGGCGTCAAACTCAGCCACAAGGGAAAATATTGGAGTCCCTTCGAGCTGTGCCCGGCCTAATCGAAGATGAGACTTATATACACAGGTAAGCTGCCCCTTCTGCCTGTTGAGCAACATTATCAGTCATTTTTTCACACCCATAATTTTTATCATATCTCCTGAGGAAGATCATGATTAATTGGTTTGTTTTCTTGCATGAGGGCAGAGTGTTGGGCTTTCTAATCTCGCAAGATATTTCACAATTATGCCGCACTGCTCTTATTTTTTGAGGTGTGTCATTTAAGGTTTGCTGATGAATCATTACTAGTATATGTTAATTATTTGGATACATACCATGGCGCAAAAGACTATTCAAAATTTGCATACCAAGCATATCTAGGAGAGTGTTACTTATTTGACCTCTAATCTCATTACTCTTTCCTTACTTCCTCTTTGAGTGTGAAATTCCTTTAGTTTAACACAACTGGCACACTAACCTTTGAAGCCCGTGGAATGCATTGTTTAGCTATGTGAGAAGAACTGTAGATGACTTTCTGACCTGTCAGTTGGCTGTGGTATTTCCCCTGAACTAAAATTATTTCTCCACTTAGCTATGTGGCAATATTTTCCAGTGAGTGCTTGGGCAGTAGTCTCCTCTCAGATTGTTGTTCTTTCCCACTTTAGTGCACTTTTCCTAATGGTTTTCCTAGTCCCAATGGGCTCCCCGTGTAGTGATCCTCAAACTACGAGGAAAGATCAAAACCCTCTGCTTCCCTGTGCTCAGCCTTTATGCCAAAGGGGTGTGAATCCTAAATCAACAGACATTCTATCTTCAACCCTTTCATCTTTGTTCACCAAGCTGGCCCAAATCACCCTGTTCTGAGATGGCATCTCCCAACTCTACACATAAAGATAGCCTCAAGATCCAGGATGGGACCCACTTCTGGGCAATAAACAGAGCTTGAAAAAAATCATCCTCTATTGGGAGCATGCTTCCTGGCTATGTTGGTATTAGAGATTAGCAGTATGTGTTTAGTCCATGGAGAGGATAGCAAGAATGATGGTTAATGTCCTTACCCGACACAATCCACCTTCCAACTTTTAGTCCTCATTAGGACTGGCACCCACCCAACCTTACTTTTATAATTGCGGGAGGAGATCACCAGAGAAGCCCTTTGTATTCACCAGACACACCCTCCATTACCAGGGGAAAGAGAAAGCCAATGTTTCTAGGGCCTGCCACCAAATCCATCACCGGTAGAAGGGAACTTCTGAACCAGGCCTTTGCCATCATATGGCATGCCCTCCACCAGTGGTGGCAGGCATCTGCAAAGGAGAAAGGTCTTGGATCAGGCCTCTCTCCCCACAAATCCATCCACATCTACAGTCCGAGGCAGGAGGTTCTCGAACAGTTTTGTAGCCAAATGCTTCTCTATGGGTTAATGCCCCCTGAAAAAGTATACAAAATGACAGAATTATAACCTGCACACCTTGACTAAATAAGTCTTTCTACTTATACTTTTTTATATACTCAACATTAAATCTTATGGTGTGCCCTTGTTATCCTGACCAGCTCCTATCAGGCACAAATAATTAAGGGTGGGCGTAATGTGCGTAAGGGACCTACGCAGAGAGGCACGGAGATGGAACCAATCTCCGCACTCTCCGCATAGTTCCGTTACGCACATCTGGCCTCCCACCTGCCTCCTTGCCCGCCTCCCGCCCTCAGTATTAAATACATTAAAAAAGCAATTTTTAAATAACCTTACCTTATCGGCGGCGGCCCCGGGCTTCCATCCTTCTGCAGCGCGTCTCCCGCGCATGCGCATTCCTGCGCAGTTCCCAGAAGAAGACGCGCTGGAGAAGGATGGAAGCCCGGGGACGCCGCTGATAAGGTAAGGTTATTTAAAAATTGCTTTTTTAATATATTTAATACTGAGGGCGGGAGGAGGGCGGCCAACTTCCGTTATGCCCGAGTGTGCGGAGATTTACCTTGTTTCTCCGCCTATTATAGCAGAAGGCGGAAGGGCAAATCTCCGCACATTCCGTGGGCGTAACGGAGTTGTCCGCCCACCCTTACAAATAATCACAATGACATGAGACAAAGGACTGTCGCATGAATGCAAGGTGCACTTTTCACACGCCCATTAGTTGCATTTCTTTTTTTCAAATTTAACAAACCGTTATTAATATCATGCATGGTTTACACAAATCAAATCTTTTTGACAAACTTTCAAAAATATTTCTCTGACAATTTCTCACGGAAAATCATATTCACCAAAATTCTCAAAATTAAAGATACATAATCTTCTTTTTTTAATTATTCTCCAATGAATGTATATACACATGCAATCTTCAAATCCAAACTCCAAATGGTGTTACATGTTCCGTGTAGTTTTACAGCTCCCAATGCATTTCGGGAAACCCCTTCATCGGGGGTACACTGGAGATAACAAAAAATACATTTTCTTGAACAACTTTGCTTTTTAGCAATATTCATTTCAGTATACCATAATGTAACAAAAAAGGCTTATC
Source organism: Triturus cristatus (assembly GCF_964204655.1). NCBI lineage: Eukaryota > Metazoa > Chordata > Amphibia > Caudata > Salamandridae > Triturus > Triturus cristatus. The sequence goes on along the minus strand of NC_140580.1, from coordinate 638,918,756 downwards.
AAGCGTGACCCGCGTCTTGCAGGTTATGAGGATGACAATGAGAAAGAAAAATGCTTGAGGGAATTCAAGCTTGTCACCGGTGTGATTATTAATAAGAAAAAAGAAAGAAAAGAGTGCAAAATGGAAATCAGATTATGTCTATAAAGAGTACCAGCTCGATGTGTCAAAACCAGATCAACTGCTGTGATCGCTATTGTAATGCGTAGAAAGCACCTTATAACCCGAGGCATACTGGGTGCCACACCCAATGCTACGGTGACTCACCTACCTACACATGGTATACTCATATGGTTATCCTTGTTGCAAAAATAAACACAATGAAAAGAAAAACACCTAAATGAGTCTATCTCATTAATGGCTTCACACTGTTGTTCACGACTCCTGTTTACTTTTATATCTGCTGCAATTTAACTCACATAAAAAGTTCTGTTACTGCGGGCAATCCGTTTTCTTAATGGCAGCTACCGCAATGTGGCAGCTACTGTCTTTATTTTGTTTGAGGTGCGCCCTACATAAACCAACCCACAGGGGCATTTTATGGCATATACAACCATTTCTGAGTTACAATCAGAAGTGTGTCTCAACCTTACAGCTTTACCCGTATGTGGGTGAGCAAAAGAATTCTTGTGATCACATTCCCGCAGTGACCACAGTTATAGCACTTAGGGATGCGCAAGTGCTATAACTGTGGTCACTGCAGGAATAGTTTATGTAGGGCGCACCTCACGCAAAATAAAGATTAGGCTAACTGAGCATAAAAGCACTATCAGGACTGCTAATGTGAAATCAAGTCTTGCAGCTCATTGGAATGAACAAAAACATACCATACCACAGTTGCGTTACACCATACTTGAGAAAATAGCAGTAGCACCTCATATGGACGCACACAAGTATTTGGCACAAAGGGAAACATATTGGATACTCACACTTAACACACTCACACTGTTTGGTCTGAGCGACAAAATAGAAATGGCGTTTTTCTAAATTATGTTGACTATTTTTGAAGAGTGCTTTTATTCTTGAGCCTTTTTTCATTAGTAATGTATATTATCAATGTAAAAGATCAATGTATCATGGAAATTTCAAGCATTGTACGGTATTTTTAAGTATTCTAGTTAAGGTTATACAACTGAAGAGGCTGAGTCTACATAATCATTGATACAAGACACAAGGGCCTTTCAGGCAAAACCCAGGTCAGTAAACCAGGTTTTAAAACAGCTTGAGTACACATTGCAAAAAGAAGTGAATCAGAGGCTTCATGCCACGACACTGATTCAATATTATAAGGTCAAATGGATGCCTAGAGGGCTGAGGATATCTTTGCACCCAATGCTTTTTAAAGTCAATAAACCTTTCATGCTGACGTGGTTCGCCATATTGAACAAGTGTTCATTAGATCTTATTCTTTTGAACATTGAAGAACTATCAAGCATTTTACTCACGAAAACATTGAACGAAATTAATGAAATAATTGACGAGCATGCAAAAGAGGTATATGAACGCAAACTGCGGAAATTTAAACATGATACTATAGACTATAAACTCGATGAGGTATATACATGGGCTGACATGTACGCCCAACGTCGCACCTACAAGAAACCTGACGCGTCTACATCGGAGGAGAGCATAGCTACAGAACGGGACACTACAGTAACTCGTCCACCAGTGACGAGTGTCGTCTATGCAGCGGAATCTTCTTCTGAAACACCAGGACCGAGCAGAACAACAAAAAAGTCTTTTTTGTAGGTAGGTCAATCCTCCAATCACCCGCCAGAAGAACAAGTTGGAGCGAAAGCATAAGCGATCAAGGAGCGGACAGAAGAAATAATCTGGAAAACCTCAGGCGGAACCCGAAAAGAACTTAGTATTGAATATATCTGATGTTTCTTTGTCACTACTGGAAGTGTCTGTTTTGAATAAAGGCATGTCATTTATTCCAACCTACACAACTACGCACTTTGAAACAGAGGTGGTGTTATTTATTTATTTTGTTTTTTTAATTTTCAAAAACCTTTATTGCACAAAATAGCACAGTAAGGTTACAAGATTGCAACGTGTCAAGACATCATATGCAGATATACAGTACATTACATTGCAGCAAAGGTTACCTCGAAAGCACAGTATATGAAATCAATACAGAGGAGAAATGTCAGGGAACTCTAGGATAGTAAAGAGAACCACAGAAGGAGGCACATCAGATTGGGGAAAGAGGCTAGTGGAGCAGAGGGGAGTGTGAACAAGAAGCAGGCTACTCATAGACCATCACCGGCGGCCGCCGCGGGCGGAGCACCAGCGGGGTGCGCGGGAGAGGTCGCAGGGCTCTGAGAGTTGCGGCTTAAGAGGTAAGACACAGGTAGACCCCATATGTCAAGTGGGCGGAATTTGGCTGGCATCAGGTCCCAGAATTCGGACAGGAGTGTCTGACCGCAGCCCCAGCACATGGAGATCCTGCTCCGCACAAGGACAAGAAGCATCACAGTCAAGCGGCGTGTGGCATCTGGGCAAAATTTAGCAAGTGGGAAAAGTCTGCATCAGGGGCCGAGCAGCGCTGACATCTGTCACTGGGGATAAGCCCCATCTTATGCAACTGAGCAGGAGTCCGGTAGAGCCTATGTAAATACTTAAAGTGAATGAGGCGCAGGTGGTAATTTGGGGACAGACGTTTGATCTGGTTGCAACAGTAGAGCCAGTCAACTTGAGAAATTTCAATGCCTAGGTCCTTATACCACGCCACACGTGCCCGTTCCGTGAAGATGAGTGATGCTGCCAGTGTAAGGGCGTAAATTTTGGTGACCAGTTTCTGAGGGGAGGGGGACGTGTAAAGGAAGTCAAGAGTGGCCATCAAGGGAGGAGGCTGAGGGAACGAGGAGTGAAGTTCCTTGAAAAAAGCCCATAGTTGGTAGTAGAGCAGTGTGTCCAGAGGGCCGGAGTCGGCTGCGAGTGAGAAGAATGTGTCCCCAGGGTAGAGATCCAACACTATGGAAAGCCCTAAGCGGGTGGCATGTTTAACCATCCCAGAAGATTAGAAGGGAGGATAAGCCAGATGGTGAACGATTGGCATGGCATTCGCGGAGAGTATATCAGAGCCGGAGAATGTACGGAGCCCATCCTAGGCCCAACGCAGAGTCTCCACCATGTCTATCTCAGAGCGTGAGTGCTTCGCTGGAGTGAACAAGGCGGTCCTGAGCAGCCACGGACAGTGAGGTCAGCCTCCACCACGACATGGGGCTGAGAGGACTGAGCGCTAAGGGCATAGAGTTTAAAATCAGGGGCTCCAAGACTGCCACACGACATCGTGAGGGTAAGAATATTATATGCAATTCTGGGTTGTCGACCAGCCCAGATCAGTGTAATGAGCAACAAGCGGATTTTGCGAAAAAAGTGGGCGGTGAGAGGGATGGGGATATTAACAAATAAATATAAAAACTTTGGGAGCACTAACATCTTGGCGATGGCTATACGGCCGGCCAGAGACAGAGGCAACCGGAGCCAGAGGGGGATCTTGGACTCAAACCAGTCTACCGTACGGCCGAAGTTAGCTCTTCAAAGTTCGTCCATGTCCCTGCTCAGCCAGATGCCTAAGTATCGCATGGAACCCGATGCCCACACGAAAGGGTGATCAGGAGTAAAGGGCATTGTGGCATCAGTGAGGGGGAAAAGTATGGACTTATTCCAATTAACCTGGACCACTAGGGCGCGAGCTGCAAAACTGATACCCCTCTGGGTGTGGTGCTGGCGAAGCCTAGCTGCGAGGGGTTCCATTGCAATAGCAAAAAGTATGGGAGACAGCGGGCACCCCTGCCTGGTACCCTGCTCGATAGGAATAGGCTCAGAAATGTGGCCGTTGATCCAAAGGCAGGCAGTGCTAAAAGTATAGAGAAGACATATTTTACATATAAAGACCGGGCTGAAGCCCAAGCGAGGGAAGAGATAAAAGAGAAAGGGCCACTCTAAGGTATCGAAAGCTTTGGTGGCGTCGAGCAGGGCAGCCATGGCCGGGAGCGCAGGGTTAATTTGATATAGTTCGGAGGTTGTGAGAGGTTGCACGGCCGGGAATAAATCTGGACTGGTCCGGACGGGCAATGAGCGGCATGAGGGTAAGACGGTGGGAGGCGAGGACCTTAGTGAAGATTTTGTTTTCCGGATTTGCTAGTGAAAGGGGACGATATGAGTCCAGCAGCTCCGGGGGTTTGTCCGCCTTTAGGAGTAAAGTGAGTAAAGCCTCGCGGAGCGAGAGGGGAAACTGACCGCTCTCGTAATATTCGTTGTACATGGCAGCTAAGTGTGGAACCAGAAGGGGCGCGAAGGCCTTATAGAAGGAGACAGGCAGGCTGTCACAACATAGACTAGCTGACCACTAACCTTGGAAGCCGGATACAGCAGGAGCGATGGATGATGCTTGATAACCTTTTCCCCTTGTTTGGAATCATCTGTGAGTATTACAGAACCACTCCATAGGCAAGTCCACCACAGGGGAAAGGGAAAAAAGGGATAAACGAAACAATAAAGGTACAGCTGCGAAACCATTCATTGGAATACTGTACAGGAGTTGAAGACCTCACTCTTATGATAGCCCCATGTTCCCTGTAAGTGAGACAAAACCCAACACACATGAGGACACTTCCCTAAGCACCTACCATATACATATATATCTGCAGTATGTGTATGCACTTCCAACTAATACTGCTGCACGTTTCCTGATGTAAAAAAGGCACAAAATGCAAAAATAAAATAAAAAGAAATCAAAGCATGGCTTCTGTGGGGTTTCCAAGCTTGAAGCACTAAACTCTATACATGTCCAGGCATATTCTTCTGCAAGGATACATAGTAAGGTACTTAGCTTAGAGCAGGCGGTCCTTTGGCATCTGAGAGATGAGGTCCCTGGCTCAACAAAAAAGTTACCAGTAAAGGTGCACGGTTTAGAGTGTGAGAAAAAACAACACCCAAGGAAAAGGCACTAGGGAGAAGATGATCTGCGCCACACATTGGTCCTTGCAGGATATTTCGGCTCGCACTCGCGCTCCAGCGCCGGGAAAGTAAAAACGTGGCCTGGCCCAGGGGAACACGTACACGCGCTCCAGCACAGGCAAGACAACAATGCCCATAGAGGGTTACTCTAAACCCAACCAGTATGCGCTCCAGTGCGGTGAGTCAAACCCGGCTCAAATAAGAATTGGACGGAAACACACAGGTACGCGCTACAGCATGGCAATGTCAAAACTGCTCCAAAGAAAAAGGCATGGATCCCAGCGCGGCTCGGAACCACGCTCCAGCGAGGCAAAGCGAAGTCAGCTTGAAGCCGTCTCTCTCTCTGTCTGCATCAAAGGAAACAACGGCCACGGCGGAGAGGAGACAGGAAGTCAATAATATCTTGACAGAAGCTGGGTCCTAAGGCACAACAACCTTCTGGGGCTAGCGACTGAAATCAGGTGACAAGAACCAGGTTGAGTGTGGGAGGGGATTAAATAGACGAAAGAGGTAGGACAAGCAAGTACACCCTAAACATTATGGGAGATGTAGTTCTTTGACATGTACACTGCATTTTCTTCTCTCTCAGTCGACGGTGCTCACTACAGTGGTTTCCCACGCAACCTACGCCCGTACATGACAGTACCCCCTCTCAATGACCGATGTCTCGGCGGTCTGCCAGGCTTAGTAGGAAACTGGGAGTGGAAATGTCTAAGAATCCCAGGGCAACGTAGGTGAGTGCTAGGCTCCCAGGATCAATCATCTGGGCCATAGTCCTTCCATTCAATGAGGTTGTGGACCCGCCCCCTAATGAGTTTGGAATCAAGAATGTTCTTTACCTCATACTCCTCCCCCTCAATCTCCACTGGTCGTGATTTCCCGGGTAATCTAGTGTGAGGGACACAGGGCCTTAAGAGGGAAATATGAAACACAGGGTGAATGCGCCTGGCTGAGGGGAGTTGTAACCTCATAGAGACAGGGTTGACTATGCTATCGATAGGATAGGGACCCACAAACTTAGGTTGTAACCAATTGTTCCCCTTGAATTTCAGATGTTTTGTGTTGAGCCACACCTTATCCCCTACCTCGTATAGAGGCTCTGGTATTCTCTTCCTGTCTGCGTACTGTTTATCACGGTCTGTGGCCACTTCCAGATGGGTTCTGGCATTCTGTAATACCGATCTGAGGTGTGTATGGTGTTCTTGTATTGTGGGATGTTTGGACGCTACGGGCTGTTCGAAAGGTAACATGTTAGGGTGATAACCATTTAGGCAAAAGAAGGGGGAACATCCCAAAGAGGAATGGTCCGCATTGTTATACGCAAACTCCTCCGTCCAAAGAAACGTGCTCCATTCTTCCTCGTGTTGTAGCGTAAAACATCTTAGGTCCTGCTCTAGGGTTTGGTTTAGTTTCTCGGTTTAACCATCTGTCTGCTGATGGTAACTCGTAGACAGACGGGCGTCGATTTTCATAGCAACACATAGCGCCTTCCAAAACCTGGACGTGAATTGGGTTCCTCTATCTGTCATAATGACTGAAGGAATCCTGTGCAAACACACTATATGTTGTAGGAAAGCTCTGGCCAGTTCCCCCGATGTAGGTAGTTTGGTCAATGCGATGATATGCGCTATCTTGGTCAAGTGATCGATGACCACTAGTATAGTGTTATGACCTAAGCTAGGAGGCATCTCCACGATAAAGTCCATAGACACCGTGTGCCAAGGGGCTGGAGGTATAGGTATGGGTCTGAGTAATCCGCTAGGCCGTTGGTGCTGTTTCTTGGCCTGTGCACAGATGGAACATTCTGAGACATATTTTGCAGTGTCCTTACGTAGCGTTTCCCACCAGAAGTATCTAACCACTGTCTGCAAGGTTTTCGGTGTTCCCAGGTGTCCCCCCATCATGGAGTTGTGAATCCACTGCAAGGCTTGCAGTTGCAGCGGACCTTCGGGTATGTATAATCGTTTGTCATGGTACAAAAATCTATCCAAGGTGGAACGGTGCTGAGGTTCTTCGGCAACCCATGAGTTTTCGTCTAGACTCTTGGTTTGCTTCTTCAAGTCTTCTAAGAAATCGGGAGTTGCGCTCAGGGCCAGTACTTCCGCTGGGAAGGAGGCCTTCTGCAATATGATAGGGGGTTCTTCTGCCAGAGTCAGGCTCAGTTCAGGAGCAAGAGAAAGTCTTGATAGGGCATCAGCCTTACCGTTTTGTGGTCCTGGCCGATATCTGATCACAAAGTCGAAGTCGGCAAAAAACAGTGACCATCTGAGGTGCCGAGGGGTTAAGGCTCTCGCACTCTTCAAAAAGAGCAGATTTCGATGGTCGGTGTTTATTTCCACCGTGTGTTTGGCCCCCATTAGATGGTGTCTCCATTCTTCGCACGCTCTCTTTATTGCTAACAACTCCTTATCGGTGATGCTGTAATTCACCTCACATGAAGACAGTTTCTTGGAGAAAAAGGTAACTGGATGGAACTGGCCTGTGTCCGGATGCCGTTGGGACAGAATCACACCAATAGCATCGTAGGATGCGTCTGTTTCCACTACAAACGGCTGGTTGACATCAGGATGTCTCAACACTGGAGCGCTGGTAAAGCATTTCTTTAGCGTTTGGAAGGCGTTTTTCACCAATTCAGTCCAGAGAAAAGTGGTCCCCTTAAGTAGGAGGTGCGTCAGAGGTTGAATGATTCTGGAGAATTCCTTGATGAACCTCCTATAAAAATTTGCGAAGCCTAGGAAGCTTTGCAATGTCTTCACACTGGAGGGTGACTCCCTTTGAAATATAGCTTGTATTTTCTTTTTATCCATACATAGACCAATGGGACCGATGACATACCCCAAGAACTCCACTTTGGTGGCGTGAAAAAGGCATTCCTCCTACTTGGCGTAGAGGGCGTATCGCTGTAATCGTTCTAATACTACTGAGACATGAGGGATGTGTTCGTCCATTGAAGCCGAGTAAATCAGGATATCATCGATATACACTATACATGATACATCCAACAGGCCCCTGAGTACTTCGTCCATGAAGTACTGGAATGTGGCGGGGGCGTTACAGAGACCGAAGGGCATAACCTGATATTCGTATAGCCTGAATTTTATACGAAAGGCCGTTTTCCATTCGTCCCCACGTCACATCCGTAACAGATGATAGGCTCCCCGGAGATCCAGTTTGGTGAATACTTAGGCTCCTTTTAACTGGTCCAGCAGAACGGGTATAAGGGGCAGAGGATACCTGTTCTTCTTGGTCACTCTGTTGATTGCCCTATAATCAATGCAAGCCCTTAAACCCACTTCACGCTTCGGAATGAAGATTAAAGGCGAGGACGCTGGGGAGGAGGAAGGACGAATAAAACCGAAGGACAATAACTTATCCAAGTATTGTCGCAAATAGGCGGTTTTAGCCTCGGTAAGGGCGTATATACGCGACTGCACGGTATGCTGGCACCGGGCTCTAGGTCAATCACGCAATCATACTCCCTGTGTGGGGGAAACTTACTTGCTTCTTGTTTGCTGAATACGGCCTGGAACTGCTTGTACTCCTCCTGTTAGGTGACGATACAGCACAGACTTCGTGCGCTACAACCACTGGCAAGTAACACTGCTGGGTTCTCCTCCCGTTGAGGTGATTGTACCTTGTCTATTGTGCAATTCTTCACACAGTACGACTAATTCATGGTAACTGTTCACGCCGCCCAAGGGATCACGCTGTGTAAAACACGGCATCCCTAAAATGAGTTTGAAATGGGGGGAGTCTATCAGATCGAATTGGATGTGTTCGTAATGGTTCATTCCGACGTACATTAGGATCCACTGGGTGTGAAATCGCACAGGGCCAGACGTCAACACCGTCCCGTCCATGGCCTTCACCGGTTCTGATATTTCCTTTCGTATGCAGGGTATGCCGAGTTTTTGTGTGTAATGCTGGTCAATAAAATTCCCTTTGGCCCCAGAGTCTAGCAGTGCATGTACTCCCGCGAGCTCCACCCCAGGTATTTCCAACGTAACACACATGTTCATATGGGCCACTGATGTCTGAACCGTATTTGCCACGGCTAGTAAGACCTCTTCCTCTACCAGCCTCAAACAAGGGGTCTCTAGCTTGTTTGGGCATAGTAGTTTCCCGGACTCTCCACACAGGCACGTTCCTGGTGCCCTTGCTCTCTTTGTACCTTACCCTGTTTTTTGTCTTGCAGTCTTTGATGTAGTGTCTGGGCTTTCCACATTACATACATAGTCTCTGCTTCCTTCATCTTTCTCTCTTGTCTTGACTTATTGGCCCTCGTATGCCACTGATTTGCATCGGTTCTGTTCCGTTGGTGGCTTGCGTGGGCTCTTCCATCAAGGACCTGGGTCGTGGAGGCAGGAACTTCGTGTCAGTCTGCTGTTTATCTCCTTTTCTTTCCTGGAGCCGGTGATGTAGTTGAACAGCGGTGACGCGCAGCGGGCGCGCCATAGGCGCGCCAGAGGCGAGCCCATCTTTGCCCATCAGTAACCATCCGGGACCCGGGGCCAGAACCCCTGGTCCAAATTTGCCCTACTCCAGAGGTGAACTATTGGAGCTTAATATGGGTAAGTCCCGTCTTGATCAGGACTGTATACATCTGCTGGCTCGGGAGGGCCTGCTGATTTCACCCAAGAGCACAAGAGCGCGGCAGCGCGACTCTAATACTTATACTCTAAACTATGGCCTGCTGAATACGCGCTCTTTGCAGGGCCATAAGTTGGAGGTCTTTTCACTTCTGGAAGACGGGGAGCTAGATGCCCTTGCGCTCACCGAAACATGGCTGGAGGATTGCTCGGCGCCGGACTTAGTGGCGGCCCTACCAGATAATTATCTGGCACTCCATTTCAATAGGGGGGGAGCTAAGAAAGGAGGTGGAGTAGCTCTCCTCTATCAGGCACGTCTCCGTGCCGAAAGGTTTCTTTCCGAAACCCTAGGGGGAGCAGAGGTTATGGGGGTAAAGCTCAGGCGGGGGGCGGTATGTGTGGTGTTTTTGGTGGTGTACCGACCGCCTTGGGCGTCGCCTGATTTTCCGGTTCTTTTTACTAGATTGGTTCAGGATCTGCGCTCGAGATATGACAAAATGGTTGTTGTTGGGGACTTTAACTACTATTGGGAAAAATCCCCTAAAGAGGGACAAGCACTACAGATCGAGGAGGCTATCTCCTCCTTGGATTTCACCCAACAGGTGAAGGGACCGACACATGAGAAGGGACATATGCTTGATCTAGTCTGGACCACCATGCCAGCCCAGGGTTCTACAGAGATCTTGCCTTGTGCCTTGTCTGACCACTTTTTAATAAAGGGTAGAATTTTATTGAGTGGCCATTTGTCCAAACCTGGGGAAGGTTGGAAAATGGCCCGGAAGTGGAGAAACTTTGATGGGGAAAAAATGGTCTACCTCCTGGAACAGTCTCCTTCAGTAAAGGAGCAGGATGCTAACATTGATGCCCTCTGTGGTCACCTTCAGCATAAACTGGGGAGCGCCATTGATTTGGTGGCACCCCTTCGTAGGGTGAAGAAGGTGGAGAGAGGAGCTGGGGCCCCTTGGTACAATGACTCCCTACGGGATATGAAACGGGGGGTGAGGAAGAAAGAACGGGCATGGCGCAAAGAGTATGACGCCATTGCCAAGAAAGAATACATTTCATCCTTAGCGAATTACAAACTAGCCATCCAAACTAGGAAGGCTGCTTTCTTTGAGGAAAGAATAGTTGCAGCTAGAAATCCACAGAAGGAAATCTTCCGGGTCCTGGCGGAGCTCAGGATAAATAAAGAGCAAAGTACTGAGTTCACCCAGGAGGATTGCCAGAGGTTCCAGGATTTCTTCGTGAATAAGATCTCCGATATTCTGGGAGAAATTGCCGCAATTACACCCCTCGAATGTCCTTACCCACCGGACCTCACTGTCCCGCCAGATATTTCACCACTAGTTGAGTTCTCCCCAATTTCAAAACAAGAACTATTTACGATCACGGACCGAGTCAAATCGGGTTCCCTGGTGGATCCATGCCCTCCTGATGTGTTCAAGTTGGCATTGCCAGGAATTGAGGATGAGGTTTTGCATTTGCTGAACACCTCCCTTCACACAGGACAGGTCCCTCTAGCTTTTAAAGAGGCTCGCCTGATTCCTCTACTAAAAAAACCTGGATCGGACACGAAGTGTTTGAAGAACTTTCGACCCATCTCCCAGTTGCCTTTCCTGGCTAAGGTGATTGAGCAGCATGTGTTAACATTACTCTCAGGTCATCTAGAGAGCAACAACCTGCTGGAGTCCAATCAGGCAGGGTTCCGTGCTAACCATAGCACGGAATTAGTCATGCTATCAATCCTGGATGAATTGAGAACTCGGGTTGATGTAAAAACACCGAGCGCCCTGGTACTACTGGATCTCTCCGCGGCTTTTGATACCGTGTGTCATGAACAGCTTTTGTCGCGGTTGAGATCTTTTGGTATCAGGGGTACAGCACATGCATGGCTTACATCATTCCTGCAGGGCAGGACACAAAGAGTACAGTTGGGGGACTTACTTTCCACCTCTGCTCCCATCACCTGCGGGGTTCCACAGGGATCTGCCCTGTCACCCCTACTCTTTAATATTTACCTGCAGCCATTAATCGCACTCCTGAATAGGATGGACTGCCTAGTATACAACTACGCCGATGATACCCAGATAATCATCCGGCTGGATGATGGCCCGGGAGCGTCCACCAGGTTACAGGACATACTCAAAGCCACGGTTAACTGGATGTCCAAGAACTCCTTAAAAATCAACCCGGATAAGACGGAAGTGTTGCCCATTTCCATCTCGGGCAACCCCTGGAGCGAGAAATTTTGGCCTGTGGAGCTGGGTGTGCCACCGAAACCGGCGACTGCAGTCAAAAGTCTGGGCCTATATGTGGATGACAAACTATCCATGAAAAAACAAGTCACTACGGTATTGGGTACTTGTATGGGCCTGATATGACAATTAAGGAAGATGTCTGCATTACTCTCATTCTCTACTTTGAGACACGTGGTCTCAGCCACAATCCTGGCTAGGCTGGACTACGGGAACTCCCTGTATATAGGTTTACCCCAGCGGTTGCTGGATAAACTACAGGGGGTTATGAATGATGCAGCCAGGTTGATCTATAAGAAACCCAGGACTGCCCACTCTTCCCCCCTGATGCAGGAGCTACATTGGCTCCCGATTCGGCAGAGGGTTGTATTTAAAGGATTGTGCATCGTACACAAGGCGCTGTATGGTAAAGCACCAAGATATTTGAAATCCCGCCTACTCCCATATATACCGGGCAGGACTTTGCGCTCGTCGGACGCTACCCTCTTGTCCCAATCCCGTTTCAAACTGGCCACGGTGGGGGGACGTGCTTTCTCCAACACACTCCCAGCTTTGTGGAACAAACTGGCCCCAGAACTTAGGAAGGACTGCAATTTGCTATCCTTCAGGAAAAAGTTAAAAACTGTACTTTTTAAGCAAGCATGGAGCAGACCCTAGGCGCACTGCTGGGATCAAGTGAATGCCATACCTCACTACGTAATCTGGACAAACAGCGCTTAGAGACCCCGGTGGTTATAACGCGCTATATAAGTTAAATAAATAAATAAATAAATAAACAGTGAGGTCGATGAGTTCATCGCAGGTAGCGGGCATGTGTACCACTTGAGCCAATACGTCCTTGAATTCGCCTCTCAGCCCCTGATAATTTATTTTCTCCATCGGCCAATCGGTTTCTATGATGAGTCTGTTGAAGGCGGTTATGTACGTAAGTAGGTCTGCTTAAGCATAATGAGTTCTCTATCTAATGATAGCTGGTGTGCCTTTCTATCAAATAATTTGCGCATCTCTTCGCAGAAGGTGGAAAGGTTCTGCAAAACAGGATCGTCTCTCTCTATAAGTGGGAAAGACCAACTGGCTGCATTTCATCCCAAGTAGGACATGACAAATGCCATCTTTGCTTGGTCGTGAGGAAAGCCCGCAGGCTTGCACATAAAGTGCAATTTACACTGACCCAAGAATATTCCAAACTTCTTTGGATCCCCAAAGAACCTCTCAGGAGGGGCTAAAAGCAGCTGCACAGGCTGTATTGCTTGAATAGAGGAAGGACCTATCTGAGGGCGCGTAGTATAGGGGTTCGTAAACGGTCCCGTTCCTCCACCCGGAGAATGAGCTGTATGCCCCACATCAGTACTATGCGATGTCAGTGGCGGTGGTAATGTCCATTCCCTGATGTAAGAGGCCCCCCTCATGCCCGTAGTAGTGGTGCGGGACAGACCTGCAACTTCCCTCCACATTGGGGCCCATCTCATTTTTCAATTTTAAGTTTTCTACTCGGAAGGCATCCACTTCCATTCGCAAAGCGGTCAATGTTTCCAACACTGTAGTGAGAACAGTGTTGATGTCCATCACTCAGGCTGTGATTAACCGTGGGTTTGTCAATCTGTCACAACATAGGCTAGGTGACCACTAACATCGGAAGCTGGATACAGCGGGAGCGATGGATGATGCTTGATAACCTTTTCCCCTTGTGTGAAATCACCTGTTAGTATTACAGAACCACTCAATAGGTAACTCCACCACAGGGGAAAGGGAAAAAAGGGATAAACAAAACAATAAAGGTGCAGCTGCAAAACCATTCATTGGAGTACTGTACAGGAGTTGAAGACCTCACTCTTACGATAGCCCCGTGTTCCGTGTAAGTGAGACAAAACACAACACACATAGGGACACCTCCCTAAGCACCTATCATATACATATATATCTGCAGTATGTGTATGCACTTACAACTAATACTGCTGCACGTTTCCTGATGTAAAAAAAGGCATAAAATGCAAAAATAAAATAAAAAGAAATCAAAGCATGGCTTCTGTGGGGTTTCCAAGCTTGAAGCACTAATCTCTATACATGTCCAGGCACATTCTTCTGCAAGGATACATAGTAAGGTACTTAGTTTAGAGCAGGCGGTCCTTTGGCATCTGAGAGATGAGGTCCCAGGCTCAACAAAAAGGTTACCAGTAAAGGTGCGCGGTTTAGCGTGTGTGAAAAAACAACACCCAAGGAAAAGGCACTAGGGAGAAGATGCTCTGCACCACACAACGGTCCTTGCAGGATATTTCGGCTCGCACTCGCGCTCCAGAGCGTGGAAAACAAAAACGTGGCCTGGCCCAGGGGAACACGTACATGCGCACCAGCACAGGCGAGACAACAATGCCCATAGAGAGTTACTCTGAGCCCAACCGGTACGCTCTCCAGCACGGTGAGTCAAACCCGGCTCAACAAAGAACTGGACGGAGACACACAGGTACGCGCTCCAGCGCGGCAATGTCAAAACTGCTCAGAAGGAAAAGGTACGGATCCCAGCGCGGCTCGAAACCGCGCTCCAGCAAAGGCAGAGCGAAGTCGGATTGAAGCCGTCTCTCTCTCCATCCGCATCAAAGGAAAACAACGGCAACGGCGGAGAGGAGACTGGAAATCAATAATATCTTGACAGAAGCTGGGTCCTAAGACACAACAACCTTCGGGGGCTAGCGACTGAAATCAGGTGACAAGCACCGGGTTGAGTGTGGGAGGGGATTAAACAGGCAAAAGAGGTAGGACAAGCAAGTGTACCCTAAGCATTATGGGAGATGTTGTTCTTTGACATGTACACTTCATTGACACTAGCCGTCCGAGCCTGTGGCCTTATGGCCGGGCATACCATTAATCACAACAAGGATTTCATCTTTGGAGAAGGGCTCATCTAGAAATTCACGATGAGGGTTACCAAGCCAAAGAAGCTGCAGGGTATCAAAATATTGATCGAGAACCGCCCCCGGGGCACACTCCCGGCTGTGTAGAGTTTGTATAAAATTCAGTGAATTGCGCTTTGATTTACTCAGGGGAGTTGGTTCTATCAGGGCATCCATCCTGGAGGGCGGTTATGGAGGACGCAGCATGGGGCGGACGGAGGAGGTTGGCAAGGGTTTTTCCAGGGTGGTTTCCCTCGCCAAAGCGGCGCGCCCGTGCCTCCCTGCCGAGAAAAGCAAGCTTCCTCCGAATCTGAGCCAGCGTGTCAGGGTTGGGGTCTTGGGAGTGGGGAGAATCCAGAGCCTTAATCTCCAATTCTAACTTATCAAGAGTGCCGAGGATGGAGCGTAGGACAGTGGACTGTTAGGAGATACATTCTCCATGGATAACCTCCCAAAGTGTGGAGGGGGAGTCTACAGTCTACAGTCTTCAGCTCAAAATAGTTTGAGATTACCGTTTGTATCTCGTCGCAGAAGACCAAGTCGGGTAACACGTTGTGGGGGAGCCGCCAGGAGAACGCACGTCTAGGAGAGTGAGGGAGGCGCAGACAGAGGCGAACGGGAGCATGATCTGAGAGAGTGCATGCCATGTGCTCAACAGAGGTGAGCCAAGCAAGGGCATCCGGGGTGGCGATCCAGAGGTCCAAGCGGGTCCAGCAGCCATGGGAGCCAGTTACGCAAGTGCCCTCGCGTGCCTTGGGTGAGTGTGGCGCCACTCGTCATATAAGGAGTTCTCAGTAAGAATGGCGCTCAGTAGTGAAGCTGCGCGCGGGTGGGGGGCACAAGGACCGGAGTGATCAAATGTGGGGGACAGTGTTACATTAAAGTCAACCCCCCAGAGGAGTGCAGCAGGGCCAAGGGACGAGATGTGACGCCAAACTAGCGCGAAAAAGTCCGGATCGTCTGTGTTGGGGCCGTTAAGCGCAGCCAGAGTCAAAGGTTGGGCCTGAAGGGTGCCGTGCAGGATCACAAAGCGTCCCCCGGGTTCAAGAATTACCTGGGAAGTCTGCCTCCGGAGCCCTCTGCACAGCAGGATAGACACCCCCTGAGAGTAGTTAGAGTAGAAGGAGGAGTGTATTTTGCCCCAGTGCCTAGACAAAAGTCGGGAGGAAGTCGCGGGTAGCAGGTGGGTCTCCTGTATATAACAAATATCTACCATATGCCGGGTGAGGTAGGCGCGGACCAGGCTTTCCTTGCGGTGGTCGTTAAGACCATGGACGTTCCAGGTCCAAAAGGTTGTGTTAGTCATGGAGCCTTGTCAATGAAAATAATGTTGAGGGAGGCTATAAGCAAGGGTAAAATCTTGTGCAATCGGATGGAGCAGTGCCAAAAGGAGTATAACAAAATGCCCAGAGCAATGACATTGGAAGCGCGGTGAAACAACAAAGCCAAACGCGCAACATAAGCCTCATAAGGAGGTAACAACCCAAGCAGCAAAAAGCCCCCATTAAGGCAAATAGCAGCAGTTTAGCAATGAGGACACAGTACAGCGGAATAGAAGGGTGCACTAGAATAGCCGGTGCGCAGGGAATGACATGTCATTAAAAGACAAAAAGGAAAAACGTACATCAGGACAAACAATAGAACCTCAGGAGGAGGAAACAAACCCAAGGGAACCCCCCACCCCCCACTCCAACCCCCCAATCAGGCTGAGATACCACCCATACACACCCCAGGGACCCTCAACTGGGAAGAGAAAAGTCTGTGTCCAAAGAGGGAATCATCCAGTGGAGGCATGGCGTCGCTCAGCATACACCTCTGCCGAAGAGGCAGGGTGGCCAATCCATAGGTTGCGGCAGACAATAGAGAAAATGACACCAGGAGAGCAAGGGCGCCAAGCCTGGAGCATAGTTATGGAATGGAGTGCCCTGCAGAAACAGTAGAAACAAAGAGGACCAATTCAGAACAGGTGACTCAGCAATATAAAGTACAACCAGCTAACCAGTCAAGAGTTCACAGCAGATCAGTAATTTTCGCTCAGGTTGAAATCGGCGGTGGCTTGAGAGTTGGCAGGGGAAGAACAATGTGACCGGTCTAGTTTCTTTGCGAAGGCCAGAGCGTCCTTGGGATCCGGGAAGACAAGCATCTTTGAGCCTTGCGTGAAACACAGTTTGGGGGGACTTCATGCTTTTGAAGGATCCGTTTCATCGGGAGAAACTCACGGTGAGCAGCCTGTACCTCCATGGTGTAGTCGGGGTAGAACGACAGGGAGTTGCCCTGATGGCGAATCTCGCCCTTCTCCCTGGCCGCTCGAATAATGGTGTCGCGGTCCCTGAAGTTCAGGATTTTGGCAATGATGAGGCGTGACGGAAGGCCAGGGCCCGGGGCGAGGACCGAGGGAGCAATGGGCCCGCTCGACAATGAAAATAGAGGAGAGGACATCACCAAAGAGTTTGCGAATGAGCTGTTCTACTAAGTCCTCCATTCGAGAGATATTGGTGGATTCGGGCACACCTGTAATGCGGAGGTTGCTCCTACATGAACACGCCTCCAAATCCTTATTTTTGTTCTGAATGAGTTCAAGTATCTTGTCCATCTGTAGTAATTTTTGGCGATCCTGAGTGGCGGCATCTTCAGCATCAGAGACCCTTGTTTCAACTGTAAAAGGCGTGCGTCGTGAGAGTCAACTCGGGCCTTGACTGTGTCCAGACGGGCCGACAGCTGGTCAAGCTGGGTCGCTATGCCCGTGACTGTGGATTTGACTTCCAACATGAAAGATTTAAGATCATCCTCCCATGCTGAGGCCATATCTGTCAGGGCAGCAGGGTCGCCCCCATCAGTGACTGCACCATCCTGACATGTTTGCCGGCGCTGGTTGAAGGCGATCTTAGGTTGTTTAGGGTCAGTTTTCCCCATGGTCGAACAGAGGTTGGTGAGGGATGCAGCCAAGCAGCAGAGGGGAGGCTGCGGTTAGGGGAAAAGGTGGCAGCACCTTGAAATGTGTGAGATATGTCACGGTGAGAGGAGGTAAAATGGGCGGTCAGGGCATGTAGGCATAGATACAGTCGCACAGTCAGCAGGTAGCGGCCAGGGAGGATGAGGGGGTGGTGGGAGAGACGAAGGTGACACCCCTCAGGGTGGCGGGCCGAGGCAGGTGTCTGAAAGGCCCGTGGGCTTCAAAGAGGAGTGGCAAGGCCTGGGACGTGGTAGAGCCACTAAGCTGGCAAGGCGGCGCAAAACGTTAGTGGAGTAGGAGGCCGCCTGGTGAAGTATGGTCCCAGCGGTGCCAGCCCCAGGCACAGGTACCACAGACGACGGCGGAGCTACATGGGCGGTGGCAGAGGGGGAACACGGGGGGGGGCGTGCAGCCCCGGTGCGGGGCCACAGCAATGAGGACAATGGGAGAAGGTATCGTTGGGAAGTCCCAGCAGCAATGGAGGTAGGTATGGCCCAGCAGCACGGCCCACAAGCCCCCGGACCACCACAGGAGCACCCACAGCACTGGCGCCAACCGGGACCAGCGGGCGGCAGGCAGCGGACAGGCCCCCAGTGGGCCACCACAAGACCAGAGAAGGAGAAGCAGGCGGTCGCCGACACCGCGTCCAGGCAGCAAGGGGCTGAGTCGCCCGCAAAGATGGTCTCCGGCTGGCGCCGAGCCCAGCAGGAATGGCGAGGCGGGCTCCGGGCGCAGCAGCCAGTACTGGCAGACAGAGGATGCATGGTGGCAGGCGAAGGATCCAGAGCCGGGCAGGCGAGATGATGGCCGCAGAGGGTCGTCTCCCAGGTGGTGGCAGCAAGCAGGCAGTGGGAAGGCCGGATTCGAAGGACTGCAAGAACTGCCCCAGTGGCGGCAGCAAAGCACCTCAGGGAGCCAGGGGGCCGCAGCAGCAGGGGGCAGCGAGTAGCGGGGAGTCACGGGGAGCGTGTTGCCCCTGTCGCCAGGCCCGATGGAGATAGGCTTTCGCAGCAAGCTCCCATAGTTGGTGAATGGCACCCGTACAGCGAGAAGGCCGAGGCCAGACGTTGCGGCTCACGCGCTCCCAATCCCACCACAAGACACCCCCGTAGCAGCGGCACTTACCGGCTCCGATGGAGGAGAGGCGGGGCAGTACACGGGGCGAAGATCTTGACACAGGAGGTCGCATAAGGCTGCACCAGGAAGGCCAGGCCACAGTGGCAGAAGGGCACAGGATCCGAGGCCCATGCCCAGCAGCAGAACTTGGCTCAGCGGCGTCACAGGAGGCCCCGGGACAGGGTGAGCCGAGATGGCATGGAGTCGAGCAGCAGTGTTGGGTAAGTCTGCAGGATAACTGGTGGATTATCGGCTTGGCTGGCAGAGCCCACTCAAAGTACGGCCATCTTGCAGCCAGCTAAGCCACGCCACTGAGGTGGCGTTATTTAACTTTATGCGCAAACTACGATTGAGATGGTTTTTTCACCAACTTTCTAAGGAAAATGCTGCACCAACTACAACAGAGGAGAAGGTCTTTAAACCTAAGAGCACGTTTGTAGCCCCTATCTCACACAAATCTTTGGATCTCTTTGAACTTTTAGTCAAGAAAGATCTGGAAAAAATACAAATGACAGCTAACACCCGGCAGAATTTAACCAGAGCAGAGTTAACTGCTTTACAAAAATTGGCAAAGAATGGGAAGCTTACATTTCAATCTGCAGATAAGGGGGGAACCCTCGTTGTAATGAATACTACTTACTATGAAGACAAAGTAGAGGCACACGTGATGGATAATGACACCTATATTACACTGGATTCTGATAACACGCCTGAATTCCAGAAAATACTGGCAGAGATTCTTCAAAGAGCTTTGGAGCTAGGAAGGATAAATGATAGCACTCGGCAATATTTAATATCTGAATTTCCAGCACGTCCGTATATTTACATGCTGCCTAAAATGCACAAGAATCCAAATGACCCACCTTTCCTTCCTATTGTGGCGGGATGCGGTTCGATACACGAACCAATAGGGAGATACTTCGATTACTTTTTGCAACCTCTTGTACAGAGTTGGGTATCTTACGTGCAAGATACTACTGATTGTCTCAACAAGTTGAGAAATGTGGAAGTTCAGTATGTAGAAGACTTATGGCTATGTACGATTGATGTTGTAGCCCTGTAAACATCTATACCGCACTCTGAAGGTGTGGAAGCGGTAGAGTTGATGTTATTGAAGAGTGAGTATGAGGAATCCCAGAACATCTTTTTGCTTGAATTGTTACATTTCAACCTTTACCATAGCTACTTTTCATAGAAGGACAAATTATTTTTGCAACGTACAGGTACATCAATGGGTTTTACGGGGGCACCCACTTATGCAAATATCTTCATGGCTAAATATGAGGACACATATATTTTAAATGACCAATCCTGGACATGCCACCTAATGTTACATCTTCGATACATCGATGGTATCTTACTATTGTCGAAGGGCCAAAAAGAACATCTCAAAGAAAATATTAGGATTTTGAATACTCATCACTCCAGCATTAAATTTACTCACACTATCAGTAATTCGCGCATCAACTATTTCGACATTGACATTGTACTACAACAAGAAGGTTTTAAGACACGGGTGTACAGGAAGCCTACTCAATACGTTGCATTTTAAAAGCTTTCACTCACCATTCTTAAAAAAATCATTTACCAGTGTCACAGTTCAACAGAATTAAACATATAACTTCTGACGAGGCATTAAGACATCGAGGACATATCACAACAATTTGAACAAAGGGTGTACCCAGCTGAAATCTTATCAACAGCAAAACAGAAAGTATCGCAGTTAAAATGGGATGACTTGTTAAAGAAAACCATGAGAACAAAGACAACGAGAGAAGTGTGCATAATCAAATACTCTACAGCAGCATCAGCCATTAAAAGAAGCATTCTGAGAAGATGGGAAATCATTGAACAAGAACATGATTTTAAGGAAGTATTCGTTGCTCAACCAATGTTTGCGTACTCTAGATCAAAAAATATATGGAAATTATTGAAGAAACGTAGGATCGCTAAACCGCAAATGAAAGATTTAGGGATGCGCAAGTGCTATAACTGTGTTTTCATGCAGGAATGTGATCACAGGGAATTATTTTGCTCTCCCACATACGGGTAAAGCTGTAAGGTTGAGACACACTTCTGACTGTAACTCAGAAATGATTGTATATGCCATAAAATGCCGCCCCTGTGGGTTGGTTTATGTAGTGTGCACCTCACGCAAAATAAAGATTAGGCTAACTGAGCATAAAAGCACAATCAGGACTGCTAATGTGAAATCAAGTCTTGCAGCTCATTGGAATGAACAAAAACATACCATACTACAGTTGCGTTACACCATACTTGAGAAAATAGCAGAAGCACCTCATATGGACGCACACAAGTATTTGGCACAAAAGGAAACATATTTGATACGCACACTTAACACACTCACACCGTTTGGTCTGAACGACAAAATAGAAATAGCGTGTTTCTTATAAATTATGTTGACTATTTTTGATGAGTGTTTTTATTCTTGAGCCTTTTTTTGTTAGTAATGTGTATTATCAATGTAAAAGTTCAATGTTTCACGGAAGTTTCAAGCATTGTACGGTATTTTTAAGTATTCTACGTATCATACAGATCTTTTATTTCATAGTTACCATTTTATATTATGTTGTCAGTAGCATTTCCAGTTTACATTATCACGTTTCTTTAAAGGAAAGTAGTCCAACATTGCAGGAAAACGTATAGGCTGGTAGGATATGCATCGTTAGGGAGAGCATCTAGTTAGCTCACATGGTTGGTCAATCAATAGTACATACATGGTGTTGGGTTTCGAGTGAGCAATTATTAACTTTTTATTTATCTATGCGAGGTTGCGTCTCCTAAATTG
Source organism: Triturus cristatus (assembly GCF_964204655.1). NCBI lineage: Eukaryota > Metazoa > Chordata > Amphibia > Caudata > Salamandridae > Triturus > Triturus cristatus. Next base: position 638,897,178 of record NC_140580.1, on the reverse strand, counting down.
TTTACTGGGTACTAAGACACGAGGATATTTTTTATTTTATTTTTTTTAAATATTTCTTATTAGACCTTCTTGATTACGATCGTGTTTTTAGCAACTCTTCAGATCAATAACATATTTTTCAAATAGATGAGACTCAGGAACCTTCAGGTTTTTCAAATAATTTTCAAAGTTCTAGATGACGTTGATCGTAATCTGAAGTTCTGTTTCTTTTTTTGATTTGCTCGTAGTGGGGAGTTTACACTGAAGGTCTGGGTACACCGGCAGACGGGAGTTAAGGTAACCGTTTGACTTATGTAGTTATAAGTTGCAGGGTTGAGACAATCCAGTACACCCCATTGACAGGTGTTTTTACAATTGATTGAAGCTGTTGAACAATTTGACAAGTAATTGGACTTCTGTAATGAATCCCACAATGCGGTAGCTGCCATTAAGAAAACGGATTGCCTGCGGTAATGGGATCGGCTCTTTTTCATGTGAGTTATATCGCAGCAGATATCAAAGTAAACAGGAGTCGTGAACAACCTTGTGACGACATTGATGAGATAGACTCATTTAGGTGTTTTTCTTTTCTTTGTGTTTATTTTTGCAGCAAGGATAAACACATGAGTATTTCATGTGTAGGTAGGTGAGTCATCTTAGCATTGGGTGTGGCACCCAGTATGCTTCGGGTTATAAGGTGCTTTCTGCGCGTTATAATAGCGATCACAGCGGTTGATCTTGTTTTGACACATCCAGCTGGTACTCTTTATAGACATAATTTGAGGTGCATTTTGCACTCTTTTCTTTCTTTTTTCTTATTAATAATCACACCGGTGACAAGCTTGAATTCCCTCAAGCATTTTTCTTTCTTATTGCCATCCTCATAACCTGCAAGACAAGGGTCACGCATGATAAGCCTTTTTTGTTACATTATGGTATACTCAAATGAATGTTGCTAAAAAGCAAAGTTGTTTAAGAAAATGTATTTTTGTTATCTCTAGTGTACCCCTGATGAAGGGTTTTCCCAAAATGCATTGGGAGCTGTAAAACTACACGGAACATGTAACACCATTTGGAGTTTGGATTTGAAGATTGCATGTGTATATACATTCATTGGAGAATAATTAAAAAAGAACATTTTGTATCTTTCATTTTGAGAATTTGGGTGAATTTGATTTTCCATGAGAAATTGTCAGAGAAATGTTTTTGAAAGTTTGTCAAAAAGATTTGATTTCTGTAAACCACGCATGATATTAATAACGGTTTGTTAAATGTGAAAAATGCACCTAATGGGCGTGTGAAAAGTGCACCTTGCATTCGTGCAACAGTCTTTTGTCTCATGTCATTGTAATGCCCCCTAAACCACAGTTGGCCTTTGGCCCCACCCAGCATACCAGTGTAGACCTTTTAGGGGCCTCTGAGCCAAAACATTTCTGTAAATAGTGTTTAATAATAGTTGCAAATGTGTATCAGTGCTGTAAATACATGGTCTTACTGTTATCCACTTTAATAATGCTCAATGCATCAAAGTTGAAAGTCTGAGCTAGACTTGCCAATCATTAATACCCTTCCACAACTACCTCCCCTTGAAAGGTGGGCAGTTGCGGTGAAGTTTCAGTGACATGGGAGGCTGATTCCCAATTAACACTACCAGCCTTTCAGGAGCATCTTCTGATGGGCCGTGATGAAAGGAGTTTGTAGCAACGAATGGACTACAGACAGGAGAAATGAGCTTTGGTGAGAGTGGACAATGAAAGGATACAAGGTCAATGAAAGGTGGAGGTGGGCAGTTATAGGAGACATGCGATAGAGGTGCAATGAGTGAACAGATAGGGCAGTGAGCAGTGCTGGTCTTTATTTCCAAAGCAGCCCTGGCAAAAATGCTCAAACCATCTTCCCCTCCGATCTTCCTCTTTCCACCCCTTCATCTATCTCTTTCTCCTTCCTTCTCTTCTCTTCTCTCTCTCTTCTCTGTCTCTCATTGCTTGGACTCTGACTCTATTTCCCTCTCTCTAGAAGACTTTGTATCTGCTGCTACGGATGCCAGGGAGCTGGGGAAAGTGACAAAAGCTCCAGCAGATGCACTGGGACTCCGATTGTCTCCAGCCCACCAAGGCATGCCAGGTGGAATAAAAGGCCAGTCTGGCCCTGGAAGTGAGACGATGAGGGAGAGGATTGAGGTATAAGAGAGGGAGTGAAAGGAGTAACAAGCAGTGCTGGAGAAAGGAGCAGTCATAGAAGAAGTGGATAATGACAGCAGAGGTGGACAGTGACACTAGCACAGCACCAGTGTCATGATCCTCCATAACGGAAGAGGAAACAGCATCACCCCACAAGTCAGAGAGACATAGCATTGTGAGAATGCATTTTGAATGTTGCAGGAGTAGAACCACAAGGTCCCGAAGGCATTAGGGCAGCCACTATGTCTTCTCCAGTGTTTGGTACTACCTATATAAGCACCTCTTCTAGAGAGAGCAGGTGCTTGACAATTGTTTGAGAGCTGATGGACCCTGGCTCTTTGTTTCGAGTTTCTTCCTGATGCCGTTTGGATTCATTGTTCCATTCTTTGTTAGCTCCATGTCATCTGAGCTTTTCTTTGAGTGCTCTGAAAGCGTTAACCGCTCCTTGGCCCAGAGCACCTTTCCCGCTTTTTCTTGTCCCCTCAGCTGTAGATGCTCCGTAGAGCAGGAACACTCATCTGCAGAAAAGAGAAGGAATCATTCAGCAGCTCCGTTTTGGAGCTTTTCCTGCACGTTCCTTCCCCGAACGCTGGTTTCAAAGAGGAAGCCTCTTCTTCCTACCTCAGCCATGCCTGGGGGGTCTCACCTTCGCTCCAGGCTGCTGGAGCACCTCGCAGAGAACAAAAAGCCATCATTCTTCTTCGCTGGATATTTTCTGTTCTTTTTTCCATCCTTGACGTGCTTTATTTTGTTTCTTCATATGAGACTAGTCACTTTAACCACAGGGGCCAGCGCACACTCTCAGGACGAGAGTTAAGATCGTGCTCATATTTATTTTAACTTTTTTATTATTGTTTGTATCTTTTCCAGGAAATACAGCCTTGCTACTTTGTTTAAACTATCAGATGCTGTTTAGGATTGCAGCTGCTTGCAGACTACCCTTAGGAATTACGGCAGATACATTCAGACATTCAGCCCTAGGGGGCCCTTATTCCTTGGTGACATTTATCTGAGAATCAACCCTTCCCTGGCATGTAAGTTAGCCGGGGGGGGGGGGTTAACACAGCTACCATTCACACTGCTATGTATAGTGGGGTGTACAAGGTTAGTAATAGCTGTGCTTTCTTTCGTGAACAGGGTGGCACCATTGTTTCCTGGTATTTCGAGATAGAGGGATTTCTCCTGTTAAGGATGGACCAAAGAGGCCCTGTGGTGGTGGACCGCTGCCTTTTGCTGTTTTATCCATTTCCCTTTCCCCTCCATACTTCTGTGCAGGGTAGGGTGTTATATGTTCACTGGGGAGTACTGCAAGGAGGAACTGGGAATTGTACATCGCCCCTGATGGATCTGTTCCTGCAGGTTGGTGGCTGGTGTGCTGTAAACCAATCTGAACCTGACAACCAGTATTGATGATCAGAGACAGGAGAGATGAGCAGTACCAGAAAAGATGCCATGGGTGATCATCAGTGGCAGTAGATAGAAGTAGTGATAGGAGAGGTGATTAGTGACTGGAGAGGTGGGCAATGATAGGAAAGATGAACAGTGGAAGGAGAGGTGCGCTGGAGATAGTGCTGCAGATCAGAGCATATCAATTCTCCCTTCCTCCACGGACAGAGTAATTCCACAGTCACACGCACATATACTCATCATACGCTAGGGCCCATCACACCAACATTCATTCCATTACTCTATCCGCACTGAATATTACGAGAGAACTCCTAAACCAATCTGCATCTAAACTGAGGTCAATGCGACCTAATTGTTATGTCTTGAGTCATGATTTAAACAATAAGAACATATTCAGAAGTTCAATAAATGACAACAAAATAACCATCCGACACTGGAATTCAAACAAAGGTTATCTTTTATCTAAATTAGTTCAAATGAAAGTCAATCAATAGCAAATCATTATTCTCATAATTACCTATTCTAGCTAAATGTCGTATATGGGTCAGGACAGGTCTCTCAGTAAAGTCTCCCGAGTCGCCGTCCTCTCAATTAGCGTCGATCCTCTCGTGCATAGGTTCAAGAAGAAGTGGCCTTAGACCCTCCCTAGTCTAACAGTATTTATACTAAAACTTAAACATTGAAAGTAACAAACAAACTCTGTACGTCCGTTGAGCCATTTGAGCAGAGCGAGCAGGAAAGGATGTTGACTCGCAACATTTAGAAAATCTCCGCTCTCGAAAATCTCAAAAATAAAAACATGGAAGAAGGAAGCTCAAACTTAAAAATGCAACATTCATGAATGCTCTTCCTCGGAATCATAGTGAAGCCACCGCAAGTTTATCAGAGTTCATTGTGGCTTTATTCTCCTCCAAGGGCAACTGGCAGCAAGCCCAGAGCTGCTGTCCTCACGGAAACTTTTAATACAGTCAGAGGCTGAGGTCAAGTGATCTCCAACCATATGCAGCGAGGCCTCTCGTCGTATTTCATCTACTCAAATGCAGGCTGTAAATATCGGCCATCTTTGTCTAGGCCAAAGCGGACCATCTTAATTAAAAGAAACACAAAACAGCGTTACCACATCGTAATGATTATACAGTGTTAATTCCCACTAATACCCTTATGTGTATGTAATTATCTAGCTATCTGCGACATAAAGAAGCATTAAAGCACGTTATTTTAAAAGCGCAAACACATAACCAATAACAATTTAGCCACACATATTTAATTAATTTGCTCACCAACTTAGTTCACATATTAATAAAGCAACATAAATGCATTCCCACGTGTAATTCTTTCATTAGTAATGTTGATTAATAAGAGACTTCAACAAAATAATATTTAATCATTAATTATCAGTAATTTTAATTATGACAATAAAACATAAACTGGAATTTAAATTTAAATACATTTTCAATAGAAAACCCTGCTCCAGCAATCCTCCCTTTGGTGATATATTATCACCACAAAAACCAACCCAAAAAAAAAAAAAAAGTAGTCCCCATTTCTTAGGAGAAATTGAAATGTCTTTTTATGACACTACACACCAGACTCTCTTTCATCATCCCTCTTCGACTCCAAATAAACACTCTCCCTCAATTCTTCTAATTCTATTTCTTGTGGGTCTCTCTTTGACCTCTTTTGTTTCTTTTCAATATTTTCTCTTATTATTTTCTTTTTCCCTCCCCTGTTTTTACAACACAAACACCCTAATCTAAGTATCAATAAAGCAACAATCACACATGTCAAAGGAAACAATATCTTACCAATTATGGTACTACCTATTTTAGCAATGAAGTTCTTAACAGCAACTATTTTATTAGCCATTTTAGTCCAGATACTTTCAGCTTCCAGTGGTAGTAATTCTTCATGCAAATCAGTAATATTTTTGATATAGACCTTTAGATCTTTACTTTCGTCAGGAATGTAAGTGCAACAATGTTGAACCTTCAGCATTCTACAAACTCCACCCTCTTTGGCCAATAGAATATCAAGGGCAAGTCGATTTTGCATTGACATGGCGCGTACGGCAACCATCTCCGTATTTACCAAAAGGACCCCTCCAGCGGTGCTTGTTGATAAGCGATCCACCACTGTTGACAGTTTCCGAATTCCATATGCATTTAATGAAATTCCCACTGCTGGAATCAAAGCTCCAAAAATATCTCCTACAATTTCTGACCAAGTTTCTCTCTTAAAGTGTGTTAGTAAATTAATTTGTTCTGCATCTTCTATCTTATCTATATGGAAAATCTTTGGAAAGACCAGGCCTACATAACATGTGCCATACCAATGGACAGGCAACCTGTAATAAGCCTTATTCCCACAAATATAATATACTCCCGGGAAAACTGGATCTTCTCCTCCCTTGAATCCCCATCCTGTTGCAATAAAGTATGTATCATGGCGCTCACTAATCTCAACAAAATAGCTATCATATTGGGATTTCCTTCTGGTAATGCATAGTTTACCCTTCTGTGGTGCATCTAATGCCAAAGTTGGACTGGCCCCTTTCTTCAACTCCTTTCCCATCTCAATGTCCCAGATTGTCTCACTCATTTTATATTCCCCTGCCTTTTCATGCATGCTCACTCTCCTTTTCTCTACCATGTCTAGGAAAGCCTTTTCTTCTTCTTTCAAACTGCAAGTTAAATTGTTTCTAAAAATGTAATCTAATGTTAATTCTTCTGTTTCAATAAAAATCTCACCAAAAATGTTAGCTTCTTTAGCAGGGTTCAGTTTCTTATCCATAGGCAATTGCCCAAAAATGTTATTTTTATTAGACATCTCATAATCTATTTTCCCTAACAAATAAAAAACACTACTTAACACACTACATGAAATCCCATACGTAGCTGGAAGATGGTGATAAGTAACTCCCTCTGAAACGGATGCAGGCAATTGCATACAGACGTAGCATTCCCTTATTTCCATTGTCTTTACGTATTCGTACAACAACTTTGAAAAAACATAGCTAGAAAAATCATAATTGATCTATCCTTATGTATGTATATATTACTAATTCTAGTTGGTACTACTTTCTGTGAACTCTTCTCTATATTAGTCACATTTTCAGTATGTATTCCAAAAGTGTCTATAGTAACTCTAAAAGTAACTAGTAAAGCAAGTACACTCCATAGTAGCATTAATAGTCCTGTACAGCAGCAGAACATTCTACACCATCTTTTCAAGAAGGTACATCTATTTTGATTATTTTCTGTGTTAGCCATCTTATTACTCTGGCAGTGTCTTTTGGCTTAGCCTCTACTACTTCCACTACTGATTTTTTAGAACTCTAGATTATTTCAAACAGCTAATTTTAGATTTTCTTCTTTTCACTCTTCTCCAAGTGACTCCTTATGTTCACTCAATTTGGATTTTCATCACTTTTTACTTCTTCTTCAGCAACATCAAATTGTATCAGATCTTCAATATCCTGAGCGTCCGACTCTTCCCCAATATCAGTCAAGATAACTTTCAGGATTCCAACAGTTCTCTCCTCCTCAACCACTTCTCGTAAGGTCCCCTCTGGATTTCCTTGACTTTCTGCCTCTTCTTCTTCAGACAGTGCCACGTACGTCCATTCCGGTGACCTATACTTCTGGTTAGGTTTTCTGATTCTCTTGATTTCCTCTGGTTCTTTTGACACTTCTCGTTTTTCACCCTTTGCTTGATTCTGACTGGACACCTCGTTCACCTGTTCAGCCTTCGATGAATTTGCTCGTGTCAGTCTGTACCTTAGCCTCTTTATCCTGTTAGGCCAAAGATCTCCTCTTACACTCCTTTTCGGACTCACTTCTTTATTATTTCTTTCGCCGATCCAAGTTCTCTTTCTCAGAACTCGACCCTCTGGTTTCCCATTCTCACTCTCATCTGATTCTGTTTCATTTGCCTCTTGTTCTTCAACAATTTTCTCTTGCTCCACAGACCTCTTCTCCACCAATTGAGATTTCCCTATTACTGTCCCTCCTCGAGTCTCCAACACGCAATCTTCTTGCTGTCTACTTGTCCCTTCACCTAACTTATCAGGAATGTTCCCTACACCTCCTCGGGGGTCTTCCGCAATCTGTCCCTCTCTATCTTCTTCTGACCCTACTTCTTCAGGAGTAATCTCAAGTGGATTCTCAATGTCTTCATCTGACTCAGGTGTAGTCTCTGTGGAATTGCTCTTTTCTCCTCTTTCTTCACCACTCGTTGTTGGAACCTCAGGCACTCTTACAGAATCCGATCTCTCCTCTGAGGCTCTCAATGTTTCTCTTGAAGCCTCTCTCGGGAAGAAAAAAGAATCACCTGACTCTCTTTCTCCTTCCCCCCTTTCAGGATTCTTTTTTCTTCTCACTGGTTCAGTCTCTACATCATCACTAGAATCTAACTCTTCAAAATACTCTTTACCAGTCCCATCCTTTGGATTCGGAACTCTCAGAGTATGACTTGCATGAACCCAGTTTTTCACACTAGCACAATTTACTGCAGTTGTTGTAGTCAGAATAACTTGTCTTGGCCTTCCCCACCTTGGAACCAAGCAATTTCTTCTTCTGTGCACTTTTATCCTCACCCAGTCCCCTGGACTCAGATCATGGGCTTGCTTCTTTTCAAGTGTGGTGGCGTCTCCTCCAACCTGGTGAAACACAGAATGAACTGCGTCAGCCAGGCCTTTACAGTAATCCAAAATCATGTCATCAGTTATTGTCATCAATTTGTTGACAGGCACGAATGCATGTCTCATTGCTCGTCCCATCAATATTTCATGTGGACTCAAACCTGTGGTTCTATCTGGTGTAGACCTAATAGTCATTGGTAATAGAGGCAAGACATCAGGCCATTTCATTCCAGTGGCTAAACACATCTTACCAATTCTGTTTTTAATTGTGCCATTCATCTGTTCAACAACACCAGAAGCCTCTGGCCTGTATGCACAATGTAGCTTCTGCTGTATGATCAATGCTTCACAAATTAGACCCATGAGCTCATTGTAGAAGTGTCCACCTCTGTCTGACTCAATTGTCACTGGGAACCCGTACCTAGGAATCAACTCTCTTAACAGTAACTTGGCCACTGTTATTCCATCATTTCTCCTAGTCGGATAGGCTTCTACCCATCTTGAGAACAAACAGACTACCACTAAAACATACCTCAATCTGTTCACTTGGGGCATTTCAATGAAATCAATTTGCATTCTGGTAAAAGGACCTCCTTCTCTACCTATCATTCCTAGACTCACCACTGTTTTCTTTCCAGTATTGAATTGCTGACAAATCAAACATCTTTGACAGATGCTCTCTGCAATCAGCCTAAACTTTGCATTGTACCAGGTTTGTTTAAAGGACCTAATCATAGTGTCCCTCCCCAGATGTCCCTGGCCATGATACATTCTTGCCATTGTTAATAGCATCGAGTTAGGCATGACTGGTCTTCCATCTCTATAGATCCAAACATGATCTTTCTCTCTTGGGGCACAACCTGCCTTGATCCAATCTCTCATTTCCTCATCTCCTGCTTCATCCTGCAACTGTTTCACCTCATCCCATGTTTCCAGGACATTAGTAAACATCACAGAACAAAAAGACATTTCCCTTTCTCGTCCCCTGTTAATCGAATGATTGTTCTTTGCACAATACTGTGCTATGTCATTTGCAAAACGATTACCAAGGGTAACAAAATCATCTCCTTGTCCATGAGCAGCACATTTTACAACTGCTAGTTCTTTAGGCAGCTGTATCGCCTCAAGCAACTTCCCAATCACTTCAGCATTCTTTATAGGAGTCCCACTCGACGTCAAGAAACCTCTCTGTAGCCAAAGCTGGCCAAAATCATGAACCACTCCAAATCCAAACTGACTATCAGTCATCACAGTCACTCTCAAATTCTTCCCAATCTTGCAAGCTTTTGTCAACGCCACCAATTCAGCCACTTGAGCAGATCTAACTCCTTTCAAAGGCGAAGCTTCCATAACTTCTGAAACCTTGCACACCGCATATGCTGCACTCAGCACACCATCATCAGTTCTCAGACATGATCCATCCACAAACAACACATGATCACTCTCAGGTAGTGGCAGATCTCTTATGTCTGGTCTTGGTTTTGTGCAGTAATCAAGCACATCCAAACAATCATGATCAACATCATCTCCCACATTCACGTTTTCAGCATCTGGCAAAAGAGTTGCTGGATTCACATTCACACACCTCTCAAGAGTCACATTTGATGCTCCCAGAATGATTTTCTCATATTTAGTCAGCCGACTATGTGACATATATTGAGTCCTGCTCCTTGTCAAAAGAATCGCAACATCATGAGGCACGAACACCCTTACAGGATGTCCCATTATTATACCCTCACTCTGTTCCAAGCTTCTGCATGTAGCAGCTACTGCTTTCAGGCAACCTGGTAAACCCACAGCTACGGGGTCAAGTGTTGATGAGAAGTACGCAATCGGCCTTCTCAGTCGCCCATGTTTCTGAATTAACACTGAAAGTGCACATCCATTTCTCTCACTGCAGTACAATTCAAACTCTTTCTCATAGTCTGGCATTCCCAAAGCAGGAGCTTCACACATTCTGCTCTTCAATTCTTCAAATGCTGCCATTTGTTCTGCATTCAGTTCCAATGGGTCTCTCACCTCACTTTTAGTCAATTTAATCAGTGGCTTTGCTATCAGAGAAAAATTACTTATCCACTGACGACAATAACCCACCATCCCCAGAAACATCCTCACTTCTCTCTGGGTCATTGGGGCTCTCATTCCTCTGATAATTTTGATCCTGTCATTGGTCACTTTTCTCAGACCTTTCTCAATATTATGTCCAAGATAATGTACTTCTTTCTTGCAAAATTGCAATTTGGCCGGAGATACCTTTAACCCTCCATCTGCCAGATGATTCAGTAAAGCTATGGTATCCACTTCACAAGCTTCACGTGTTTTCGATGCCACAAGTAGGTCATCGATATACTGTACTAGTACTGAGCTTTCAGGCATGATCAAACTCTCCAATGACTTTTTCAACAACTGATTGAATATTGAAGGACTCTCTGTATACCCCTGTGGGATACGACACCATGCCAAAATACGCTGTCCAAACCGAAATGCAAAAATCGGCTGGCTGTCATGATGCAATGGAATGGAAAAGAAAGCATGACACAAATCAATTACCGTGTACCACTCAGCATCATGAGGAATCTGATACAGAATCACTAATGGATTTGGCACAATAGGACAACATGCTACCACAATCTTGTTAACCTTTCTCAAATCCTGTACGATCCTGAACTTCCCATTAGGTTTCTTCAGCCCCATTATCGGTGAATTACACGGGCTACTCAGTAACTCTCTCAAAACACCCTGTTGAATCATCTTGTCAATTATAGGGGTTATTCCCTCAATTATCTCTGGTGTCAATCTGTACTGTGGGATATTAGGATAAACGATTCCTTCTTTCACTGCAATTTTCACTGGATCTACATTATTCATCAATCCCACATCTTCTCCAGTAAAATCCCAAACTGCTGCTTTTACTGTGTGTCTCAACTCTTGAGGCAAATCATCTGGATTAAACACAGCATATGTACCAACAATCTCACTCTCTCTATTATCTAGAGTCATCCTGTACAGAACATCTTCATCTGGTGTCTCAAAAGCTATTCCATCCGGAGTACAGAAAATTGTGCAATTTATCTTACACAATAAGTCCCTGCCTAACAAGTTCACTGGACTAGTGTCACAGACTACAAATCTGTGCATATCTGAAAATTTCCCTATTCTTACCCTTACTGGTTCGGTAAGACGAGTCTTAATCTGTGTATTAGCTACACCAACCACTTGGATTGCTTCGTCCGATAGAGGAAGATTTCTTATATCTGCTGACCTGACAGTTGATCTTGTCGCTCCTGTGTCTACCAAAAAAGTAACACTTTCCCCATTTATTTGTCCATCTACAAATGGTCCTGCCTGGTCTATTTCTAGAGTTGCACCAAGTATGCACTCTTCCTCCTCTCTTCGGCACCGTCAATAGTCCCCTTCAGACTCACTCCCCTCATTCTTTAACCAGTACTGCTGTACCGGGTTTGAACGTCTCGGTTTGTTTACCTGCTCATCATTGTAGAATCCTGAGTCCTGGTTATATTTCTGTGACCCTCTATTCTGCGGCAAGGGCTGTTTTGGCTCTTGACTCTGCTGTCTGACAACCTTCTGTTGTTGTTGCTGATGATTACACCCCTCGTTCTGCACCTGTTGGTTCAAGGATTTATTCTCATTACTCACTAATGGTGGATTTGTACACTCGGATCTCCAATGCCCCAATTGTCCACAGTTGTGACATGGGAACTTCTTCTTTGCTTCTTCTAGATTTCCCTTTCCCTTTCCTGTGCCATATCTGGGCCTATTTCCTGGATTATTTGCTTGTTCCACCAGCTGTGCTTCTTGTCTTTCTGCAACTTTCACCTGTGCCCACATTGCTTTCTCTTTCAGCTTTCTTTGTTTTGCCTCAATTTCATCACTGAAATACTTCGCATGTCTCAAGATTTCATCAATCTTTTTACTCTGCCAATCAACTGTATGCTCACGAATCCTTTCACTGATTTCAGGTCTCAAGCCATATACAAACCTGTATACAAAATGACTCAAATCCTTATCACCCAGGTGTTCATCTCCACTGAACTGTTTAAAAGCCAGTATCAATCTTTCATAAAACGCATGAACTGATTCTTTTGCTTCCTGATGTGTTCGATCTATCTTTACCCAGTCTGTCTCTTTAGGGGGTACCTTATTCTTCAGGAACACAATAACCTGTTCATATTTCCTCATGACCTCCGGGTCTGGAGCTCCTGTTTTCTGATCTCTTGGGTACTCCTTAGCAGGCCAATCTACAACTATTTTACACTCTGTCCACAAATCTGCTGGAACAATTATATCAAACAGACTATTCAGATCAATCCACGGCACTTTTGATAATTTCACAAACCTGTCTACCTGCCTATACCACTCAACGGGCTTTTCTCTCAGTCGAGGGAAATCATTCGTAAATGACAAAATATCCTGTCTAGTCCATGGGACATGTACATATCCTCCTCCAGGAATCTCCCTCATAGGATAAGCATCCACTGTTTTTTCTTTTTCTCTCATTGGAAAAGCTGAATAAGTCCTGTCCACTGAATCTTCTCTTTCCTTATACCATCTATCCTTCCATTTTTCCACATCACCCCATTTTCGCAATAAGGAGATCATTTCCTTAATCTGTCCTGTTCTGCCAACATCATTTAAATTCTCAATATCCTTATCAGAGAAATCCACCCTGTAAGGCTTCTGCAAAGCTTTCACCTTATCCATATCAACTCCTAGTTCACTCGCTATTCCTTTTAACCTATCATGTGTACTCTTAGCCCTCCAGGTAATACTCTTGCACATGAATAACAACTCTCCATCATGATGATTTTTCAACATTTCTGTAGAAATTGTTCCCGCAATAAGCTCCTCCAATTCTATGTGCAACCTGGCTACATCAATTGCCTGTGAATCTTTATCCTTCTTTTGAAGAACTTTCAACCAATCATTCAAATCCTCAGCTGTTATTTCTGTAGACCTTTTCACTGCACTCACTTGTTCTGCCATCCTCTGTGGTTCCAAAATTGATCCTCCTAAACAACCAGTATTCAATCCTGAATTAGGCTGTACATCTAACTCTCCACCACATGTGTCATGTCTCAACTGTCTCAAATGATTTTCTTCTGTCCTCATTCCTGACTCTCCCGAAGAACCAACCGAACCATTTCCTACATAGGGAACTGTCAAACCATTTTCACCCATTCTTTGTTTATCAAAAATAGGCATAACCGGACCTATCGTTACAGGCACTGTAACAGCTTCTAGATTCTTTGTTAATTCTCTAATTTTCTCAGTCAACTCAGATGTCGTTCTGGCTAATTCTCTTGTTTTCTCATCACCGATTTGATTCTCTCTTTCTGGCTCTCTCTCTCTCTCCCTTTCCGTGAAAGAGCTACCACTTTTCAGATCAGGGGTCACAACTTCCGTCTTAATGATTTTCAAAGTATCTCTTATTGGAGTAGCAACTGGCGTTCTCTCTTCTGGTTCTGGTCTATATGGAGGTGGTCTCTTATAGAGCATGTCATCCAATACTTCATCCTTATAATCATTAACCCCATACCTTCTCACTTCTGTATCAGGCACCTTTTCCGTACCCTTCCTCCCTTCCTTCTCTTCAACAGTCCTCATAGGATATAATCCCTCTGACATACTAGCATCTCGCCATCTCCTCATTCGATCATGATGAGTTTCACGATCATATTTCCTCCCGAAAATATACCTATAATTGCCTCCACTCCTCTGCTTTTCTCGCTCATGCACCTCATCTTCCCATTCTACCAACGCCTCAAACTGTGTCGGCCTTGGTCTAGGCTCCAGACACATCATCTTTTCCCGTAAATTTCTCAACACGGCCAGATTAAATGAACCATGTTCCGGGAACGCTAAAACACCATCGTCTTTAGTGTACTTAGCCCAATTGTCTAACCATATACAGGTATGATACCCATATTTCGCAACCATGAAGGATGCAGGAGTTCTTGTCGGAGGTAGCAATTCACCTTCTCTAGTTATTATGTTCTTATCCTTGTCGAACCATCTTTTAATTTTACAGAACAAGGATTTCTTTTTCTTTTCCTCCGTTTGGTAATACATTTTAGCGTTTGCCACTATTCTCTAGTCCCTTCCGCAACTGTGCGATCTTTTGTCCAATAACAGCGCGACTCACACCAACGCACCAATCCTGGAGCGTCTACGTCACCCTGTACTCCTTCCAATCCCTGCGCGGCTCACACCAACGCACCAATCTCAGCGCGAGCACTGTTCTAATCCACTGTCCAATCACAGCGCGGTCTTTCTCTGACGTCAGTAGTCGCTGCAGTCGCTTCTACTCCTGTCACTCATCTACCCCTCCTTTACAAAGTCTTCTTAGTAGACTTCGTTTCAGATCCTACAAAATCTATTAGTTACAACATATAAACATCTCCATTGTCTGCTTTGCTAACCACAGAATAGTAAAGGAAAAGTCTTTCTCACAAAAATCCCGCTTCTCTCAAGAACAGCGCTTACCTCTGCTCCACTACGGAATTATTACTTTCGTTGACACAGTAGCACATCCCTCTACTCTGCCCTTCTATTATGCATCCATTAACTGCTTTCTCCAGGAATGCTCCAAAGAGTCTCACAATCAACTAAATGCTCATACATTCACGCACTTTCACACCAGAAAATGTAGTACATCCACACAGAATCCTGCCTTTCCCGAGAACAGCGAACAGTCTGTCCCACTACAGAATTATAACACACGTTAACCAAGCAGCGCTTACCTCTGCCCAGTCCTTCAAACAAGCTCAGAGAATACCTATTACTTCTCCAGCAGTAAGCTTTAACGGCGAACCTTACGGATCCCTGGGACTTAAGACCAGAGTTTCACAGATAACCTTCGCTATCATACGCACTCCTTTTATACTGAAAATATGTCTCTAATAGTAACACACGGCGATGTCACTGATTCCGAACCCAGACAATGCGACGCGCAACTTCAATAGTCACACGTTTTTCCCTGCATACATACAGGGCCAACAATCCCGTCTTTCCCGAGAGCAGCACTCACTTCCCTCTGCCCTATTACGGAACCGTCACCAGCTCCCCACGTTCCAGAAGCCGTACACACTACATATAACTCTTTACGACGACCTCAACATATAGTGTTAATACATATATCAACATCAATCAATAAATCAATGAATCCAAAAGCCTATGTACAAGCAATCTATCAGATCAAGACAATAATCAAAAACCATCATACTGCTACCAGGAAACTGCTGCAGATCAGAGCATATAAATTCTCCCTTCCTCCACGGACAGAGTAATTCCACAGTCACACGCACAAATACTCATCATACGCTAGGGCCCATCACACCAACATTCATTCCATTACTCTATCCGCACTGAATATTACGAGAGAACTCCTAAACCAATCTGCATCTAAACTGAGGTCAATGCGACCTAATTGTTATGTCTTGAGTCATGATTTAAACAATAAGAACATATTCAGAAGTTCAATAAATGACAAAGAAATAACCACCCGACAGTGGAATTCAAACAAAGTTTATCTTTTATCTAAATTAGTTCAAATGAAAGTCAATCAATAGCAAATCATTATTCTCATAATTACCTATTCTAGCTAAATGTCGTATATGGGTCAGGACAGGTCTCTCAGTAAAGTCTCCCGAGTCGCCGTCCTCTCAATTAGCGTCGATCCTCTCGAGCATAGGTTCAAGAAGAAGTGGCCTTAGACCCTCCCTAGTCTAACAGTATTTATACTAAAACTTAAACATTGAAAGTAACAAACAAACTCTGAACGTCCGTTGAGCCATTTGAGCAGAGCGAGCAGGAAAGGATGTTGACTCGCAACATTTAGAAAATCTCCGCTCTCGAAAATCTCAAAAATAAAAACATGGAAGAAGGAAGCTCAAACTTAAAAATGCAACATTAATGAATGCTCTTCCTCGGAATCATAGTGAAGCCACCGCAAGTTTATCAGAGTTCATTGTGGCTTTATTCTCCTCCAAGGGCAACTGGCAGCAAGCCCAGAGCTGCTGTCCTCACGGAAACTTTTAATACAGTCAGAGGCTGAGGTCAGGTGATCTCCAACCATATTCAGCGAGGCCTCTCGTCGTATTTCATCTACTCAAATGCAGGCTGTAAATATCGGCCATCTTTGTCTAGGCCAAAGCGGACCATCCTAATTAAAAGAAACACAAAACAGCGTTACCACATCGTAATGATTATACAGTGTTAATTCCCACTAATACCCTTATGTGTATGTAATTATCTAGCTATCTGCGACATAAAGAAGCATTAAAGCACGTTATTTTAAAAGCGCAAACACATAACCAATAACACTTTAGCCACACATATTTAATTAATTTGCTCACCAACTTAGTTCACATATTAATAAAGCAACATAAATGCATTCCCACGTGTAATTCTTTCATTAGTAATGTTGATTAATAAGAGACTTCAACAAAATTAATATTTAATAATTAATTCTCAGTAATTTTAATTATGACAATAAAACATAAACTGGAATTTAAATTTCAATAAATTTTCAATAGACAGGAGAATTGAGAAGCAAAGAGAAAAGTGATCAGTGGCATCAGAGGTGGGAAGCGATAGTGAAGTGGACCCTTGAGGAGACAAGGTCTCTGGCAGCAGAGAGGGTCTCAGAAGGGGAGCAGTTCGTTGACAGCAATAAGCAGCACTCTAGTTGGTGAAGACAGTGGAGATCTCGCCGGTGACTTGAGCAGTGACAGCAGAACTTTGCTATGATATTATAAGAGTTCTGATTAGACAATGAGTCACTTGGGCATTGCCAGGAAAGAGTGGAAACATGAGAAAACAGGAATTAATAGAAAGGATGCTATTTTGGAAATGGCGTGTGGTGCTGCTATGCCTCTCCCAGCTAAAGACGTTCTCATAAACATGAGGTTTAATGTTGCACCAGACACCGGTAATTTATTTACATCACAAAATGTGGTCTAACAGAGCTTGTCCAACAAACTTATAACTCCACAATATCAAGCCTGGAGTGGAGGTGAGTATCTGCTGAGTTCCCTAGTGGTGAGTTATAGGATAAAATTACGACACCTCACTTTGGCCCCGAATGATTGAGGCTAATAAGCTGGAATATGGCAGACTTGGGGAAAACGCTGAAAGACAAAGATTGGATAGCATACATACAACAACAAGATATCTGCAGTTTCCAGGAGACATGGGCCTTGGATAATATCAATGTGCTGAGTTATATTTTCTTTACTATGCCTGCCCAGAGGCAGTCCTAAGGCAGCCCCAAGGGTGGCCTTACTATTGGGGTTGTAACTAGCTTTACAAGTAAAGTAGGAATAATCCTTATAAGAATAAATAATGGTATCCAGCACTTAAAGATAAAGAAACAGAAATGGGCACTGGACCACTTCAATATCTATCTACCTTCAAGTGGCCAAAAAGAAATTCTTTCAGTCCTTAAAACTCTTGAATTAGCATTGAAAATACTGCAATAGGAATCAGGTAATGTCCTGTGCTATAGGAAAGCTTCAAATTCGACTGTCATGCCCAGCAGAATCATTTTGATGTGTGAAGACCTAAATACTAAGCTACATCTGCTTTTGTCAGAAAAAGCATTGGCAGAAGAAGATAACGTATGAGGGCTCCCCCCACCAGCCCAGTTAATGTACAAGCCAACGGAAAAAGGGAAATGCCTTTGTAACATGCTAGTGGACATAGTATTAAGACCTCTCTGAATGGACGTACAAATTCCGACAACCCACCAAAACCTGTATGTAGACCAGGAAAAATGCATAAAGAGGAAGGTCCTAAAGCACAGTCATTTACATCCACTGCCCCGGTGCAATCCATACTGCAACAACAATTTAATAAGCCTCATCCCACCACTCCCCCAATTTCACTTTCAGCTTCTCCTTCCCAAGTCTGTTGTGGGTAGCTGACTTAAAAGCATTTTCCTGGGATGGGTGAGTGGCATATCTAGTTTGAATATCACTGTGTAAAAGAGCATGGGAAATCCACAATAGCCGACTTCATAGCAGAGTAAAGCCTTCATCTTCAGGTCCAACAAGTCACCAATGCATACTTAAGTATAAAAAAGACAACATGGCATCATAAAGGGCACCAGGCCCTTACGTGGTTCTGTTTCCAACTTAGCTAAATGCAAACTTTGGGTGATGGCAGCTCGTGCTGCTCTGAAAGAAGCCTCCTAGCTTTCAGCCCACCGCGGAAAGGCCAAAGTGGTAGAAAGGCCAGTCCAGCCCAGGTTTTTAGTTCAACTCAATAAAACCTTATCGAAAGGGGGAACTGATTTATCTGATAAATGTATAAAGTGGTCCTAGGGAAAGGAATGAGTGATATCCTATCCTAGCTTTGAGTTACTTTGTGAATTAACCATTCAGGAATTCATAATAAAAGGATTGCTTGCTTAATCACGGTGATTGCTCCTCACTATGGAACAGAGTCACCACAAGCTCTCAAAGTGTGAGCATTCCAACCTAAGGTGATACTTTGGAGACCTGTGCTGGCTCAGCACAGAGCTAAGTGCATGGTGTATGTGCTTGCACTGCCTAAATTGCATTAATTTACTCTCAAATTTATTACAGTTAGTGTATAATTTTAGACAGCACAGCTTGGAAACAGGAAGAGGCTCACCTTGCTCACTCTTTCTGTTCTGTGCCTTGAAATCAAACCCTAACTCATAGAAAAATCAGCTTAAATGAAAGGATTCAGCTCTGCCCTGACTCAGAGCACTGGATCATGCTTCCTCTTTTTTTTTAAATGGTTAATCGTTTCATCTCATGCTGAATTTTATCACCTATATGAGCCCGTAAGACCTTTAAACAGGTGTACCAGGGACAAACAAGGACAGTGCACCCTATTTCCCCCAGGTCTCCCTTGTCCTCATCCCATTCATCACTAATGAGGTCTTTCTACCTCACAAGACAGAAAAAAACAACAAGAATGCTACAGATGTGACCTTCTCACAAGGTGGCAGCCTACTGATCAAGACTCAGCCACCATTCCTCCTGTGTTTTTTTCTGTCTTGCAGGCAGGGACGAAGAGAAGGCGTACTCTGCAGGGCTTAGTCCGCTGATGTGTTTAATGGATATTGACATTCAGCTTGGGTGAACTGGTGGTTGCTGGCATCCCTCCTGCACTGCTGGGCTTCGGCATGGGAGACGTGTTGCTGTATTGGTCATTGAATGCTCTGACGATAATGATGCTGCCGGAGGGGACTCTCTCTATCCTTCATTGACAGATGATATTGTAAGGAGTGCCTTTACTTCCGTGTTGTGGTATGTGTGTGCGTAATGCCTGAAGTTCACACATGCACATTAGAAATGCTGCATTTTGTCTCCAGAAGTGCCGGCGAGGGTTTAAAATGGGGCAGTTGCAGGTAGGTCCACAAATCAGATTTGCTTTTAAGGTGATTCTTGGATTTGGATCGTGTGAGGCATACTATTATTCCCTGATTTACTGATTGGTGATTTTCCTTGAGACGTTATGAGAAAGCACTCATAAAAGAGGAAGCTTGTAGTATCTTCTTCCTTTTCAGATTCCTCTTCTTCCTCTCCTGTACGGAGTTGGTCGGGGGTTCCACTTCCGATGTGCGACTTTGCTGGAATTCTCTTCAGTGAAGAAAAGACATCAGGTGTCACTGAAAGCTTGTTCTCTTGGGTCTTTGGGGTCGGATGAGGAAACTCCTGGTCCAGACAAACAAAAGAAGAAGTATATCGGCAAGGAGGTATTGCCTGATGTGTTGGCACATGTGAAAGACAATGTGTGGTTTCAGGATGAGGTGGTTCCTGAAACCTCATCTTCAGAGTTGCTGAGGCATTTCCAGAGAGCCTCAGTAGTGGATTTTGTGGTTCATCCTTTCCTTTGGGAGGTATTGAAAAAGGAATGTAAGGACACCTACAAAATCATGTTGCCTTGCTTCATGTCAAAGTTGTACCCCCTTAATGACAAGTCTGGCAGTTTTCTGGATGCTATTTCCATTGATTCCTTTGTGGCTAGCCTGATGGGCAGGAACTCCTTGAAGAAGGATGCTATTGTTAAAAACGCCATTGTAAGAAGGCCAAGTCAGCCCTCAGGAAGGTGTATTCGGGCTCTCATTTTGCACCGAGTGCTGGAATCTATGGGTCTCATGTCTCACAATCCTTATCAACTGATATTAAGAAGCTGTTCAGTGGACGTGGATGATTCTTCTGAGTATTCTGCCTTGCTGGATAATATTGAGAAGCAAGCTGAGTTCATATCTGACATTTTTTTTGTTGTGGTGCGGGCTTCTGCTCTGACAGACGGGGCTTGTATTACTGCCAGGCGTAATCTTGTGCATAAAGATTGGCGCACTGATACTGCCCAAAACTCTTCTGCTCTAAGACGTTTGTTTCAGGGTTCTAAAATGTTTGGGCCAGAGTAGGAGGATCACCAGCATATATTGATTAAAGAGAAGAAGCACTCTTCTACCCTGAAGTAAACTGGTTCAAACAAGGGGTACCCTCAGAAGCACCCCTACTTTCATCAGCCTACTCGCCATCAGCAGCCACAGCAGCAGCATACTCCACAGAGCAGGTTCTATCCTAAAAAGGGTGGACAGAAGAAGCCACAGACTCCCCATGAGCATTCCTGACTATGTGACTGTTCCTGTAGGGTGTGCAGTTGGAGGCAGACTTCTTCTCTTCAGCACAGTGTGGCTGGACTCTATTTACGACAAATAGATTGTTTGCACCATCAGAGATGATACAAGATTGAGTTTGTGACCCACCCTGGGATTCCGGAGTGAGGACGACTCCATGGCCCAAGATGTAGAAGAAGCAGCTGGCATTGGCTCGGGGAGGGGAATCCCTGTTCCTGCAACAGGCTATTGTGAGGGTTTCTCTGGCCGAACTGGGCCAGGGGTATTAATCAGTGGTCTTTCTGGTGGAGAACTCAGGTTTGGTGCTGCCAGATCCTCCAAAATTCTTGATGATGGATGCCAGCTTGTTTGGTTGGGGGTCTACTATGGAGGGAGTGTCCCTTCAGGCCAAGTGGCCCATCCAAGACAGCAGGGGCTCCTGCAACTGGAGGGAGCTCATGGCAGTGTTTCAAGCTCTGTTGTTTGTCACATTGTGGAAGGTTGCAAAGTAATGGTCCAGATGGATAATATGGTGGCCATGGCTTATTTCAACAACCAGGGGGAGTCCAAGACCAGGTCCCTGAATCATGCTGCAGCCCAGTTGCTTGGTTTGGCAGAGAATCACCTGGTCTCCCTTCGTTCAGTTCTCATTACGGCGGTGGAGAATGTGGTTGCATATACGCTCAGCAGGGTTTTCCCTTCATCTCAGGTAATGTCTTTGGCCAGGGGGTCCTTCTCCAGATTTGTGCCAGGTCAAGTCTAGATATGTTTACCTCCCACATCAACACTCAAGTTCTCCGCTTTGTGTACAGGTTCCTCAGGAGGGGGCTTGGAATCTGTACTGACCCCTTGGCTGTAGTCTCTTCTGCATGCCTTTCCCCCCTTTACCTCTGATTCCCAAGCTCCAGGCGAGATAGGTGGGGGAACCGAGGGACATGATTTTGGTGGTTCCATTTTGGCCTCGTCGGTCATGGTTACCTTTGTCCAGTCCCTGGTAATTCAGGGTCCTTGGTTTCTTCCTCTTTTTGTTTCCTGTGGTTCTGCCAGTAAGGATGAGAATGCTTCTTTGTTGTCCATTGTTGTTGGTTTAAGCAGGTGATCTCCATGGCTTGTTCTTTGAGAGGGTTCAGGGGTGTTTCACTCATGGTATGCTGTCCTCTTAGGTGGAGGTTCGGGGGTTTCCATTGCAGAAATTTGTCGGGCAGAAACTCGGGTTTCTCTGAATATGTTTGTCCATAATTATCACTTGCATAATGTGTTGTCAGACGGCATTACTTTTGGTGTGGGTGTGCTGCAATATGTTTTGCCTTGAGTTCCTCATGTGCTGTTCACAACTAAATCACATTTTGGGTTTTTCATTTCGAATTGTGGCTTTTTTAATCTTGTTTTTTACCTTCCTGATTGAAGCTATGTTTTTGCCCAGCTTGACGTTTGCTTTATTATTCCTCTTTATTGAGAAATGAGAAGAGTGCAAGGGGGACATGGGGGCAATGTCATATTACCTGCCAGTCATCTTCATTACTCTTAGTCCAATTGTCCTTGTCCCATTCATCACGCCCCTCACGCTCTCCTGTCAACACGACCTTCTTTGGTGGAGACTTGGGATTTCAGGAGGAATGCTGGGCGAGTATAGCCTTATAGGCTTCTGCCTTGTTGAAGGGGCATATACGTAGCATTCATCTCGTTTTTTCTGTCTTGTGAGGTAGAAATACCTCATTAGTGACAAATGGGGCTAAGGCTATAGGACCAGGAGAAATGAAGATTACTGGTAAGTTATATGACATTACAATCAAAGCTCTGCCCCTAGGGTGGTAGCAAATGTCTGCTGCCTGGTGGGCAGCACGTTAATAAAAGATGGGCCGTCTCTTGAAGCAGCAGCCCTGTCCTTCACTCTGCAGGTGACACCCACCTGCACTTCAAAGTGAGGACAGTGATCCTTCTTCAGGCAGGTGGAGTAAGCGTGGAAGGGGGATGTCTGGGGGGCTATGTCCCCAATCTGGTGGGGCAACCTAGGGATTGCACAGACTGTGTACCACCTATTTGTAGCGCAGTCATTGCACCTCCTTACAGCTTTTTTGCCTCTGCGCTGATGCCCATAGTATTGCAGCAACTCAGAGGCAAAGTGCTTCTAACATAGGGACATGCTCACTCGTGAAGCTAGGCATTTGTCAGGACTAGTCTTGTTGAAACTAATCTCTAATCTCTAATAGTGGGTGTAATATATCGTAGGGAAATGAAAATGCCCAACTAGTAACCAAAGTACAGGGCTAGAGTTTAGACCCTGACCATATGACCAAGAACAGTATTAAAGGGCTGATTTGGACCTTGGTGGAGAAGATACTCTGTCGCAACAGCGTCAGAATGCCCTCTCTGCCAGACTGAAGGTCCGCCTGCCTGATTTACAAAGGAACACATGAGCAGTCAATACCATTGAAGGGGCTAAGGGTAAGACAAAACTGTTAATACAAAAATCCCTAGCCATTATATTTTTGTTTTCACTTATCATTCTTTCCACTTATGTTTTCCCATGGATTTCAAAGTTATTGCCTTTTTCAATGAGCACAGCATGTACACAAACATTTGAGCACTGTGTTGTACCATTACTTTTAAAAAACAACTGATCAATTACAAATATGTTAGAATACAGGATTATGTTGCATTCATTTCTGTAACAAACAGTCTGTTTATAAAATGAGAATACACTTATACCTATAACACAGTTGGTTGGGAGTTCCCTGACATTTCTTTGTGCCAGCTAATTGAGCTAATTATGATATGATTTGACTGATAGTATTTTGTATCCTTTACACCCTAATGGATGTGTTAAAATTGGAATATTTTCAGATGAACCAGTGTTTCTGTAATTTCCCAAGTATCCAGGTTCAACTTTGAGTAAGGTGAAGCTCTCTAACACTAGGGTAGAAAACTCAATCTTAGAAAGAACAGGGAAAAGTAATCAAGTTTTTAAATTCTAAAAACAAATATTAAAAGTATGTTTATTTAAAAATATATATAAAATAATTGTAAAAAATCATTTAAAACGTAAAGCTAATGAAAACAACAATACATTAATTAATACATTATATAAAATATTACAACACATTACCTTATTAAAATAACTGTTTATTAAAAAATGTAATTATTTAAATATTTTAATGTATATTATAAATATTAATTTTAAACACAATGTAAAACAAATCCCAGCATTACTAGCACTTTTATTTTTATTTAATATTTATTACATTTAGTTACAAGTTATATGCCTAGTTAATGTAAATATTTTTAATTTTAAATAATTATTTTAAAATGTACTTTTGAAAAGGAGTCATTCCTATCAGAGGGGGAAACATGGCGGCCGTAAGTTAAGCGGCCGCAGCTGAAGCTCCCTCGGGCTCGTGTCTGGGTCTCACCTAGGGGGCCCTGGAATGATTTTTTCAGGTTAAGAAATCCCCCCCCTTCTACCCTACACCTCGTTGTGTACCTTCTGCCTCCCCACCTGTTCCAAGGTCTCTCTCTGTGCGGTGTGGTGAATGGCCCCGGAGCTTCGTGGCGGTTCGCCGGCACTCCTGAGAGGGAGCGGCCCGCGAGCAGCGGTGCAGCGGAACTGCCTGCTTCCAGGTCCGGGCCTCAGGTGGAAGAGTCAGCACAGGGGACTACACAAGTACGAAGACCAGCAGTTGTACAGGAGACGGGGCGGCGGAGCTCGTCTTCCAGGTAGGGCGTCTGGAGTCCGGTCTAGGTAATAAGGCTCAGGAGTCTACCTGGAAGGACGGTAAAGGCATCTTTGGGCTTTTGCGGGACTTCCATTCTTACAGTGTGCATCTGTGTCGACAGGGGAAGCCTCTCACGGTCGCCTGGGTGTCCGGTGAGCTAGAGGGGATCCCATATTGTATGGAGACAAGCGAAGCTAAGCCAGTTTGGTTTTTTGCCACCTAAAGTGTGCAGATTCACCCTGCGTGCTAGGGCAGCTCAGCCCTCCTTTAATATTGATATAGCTCTTCCAGCTTGAGCCTCTCCCCCATTTCCGAAGTTCGAGTGTCAGCTAAGCAGATTAAGGGTGGTAGTACCGAGACTGCTAGTGGTGTGGCGCCACGTCCAGGGTGACTGACTCTGGAATCTGGGGATCACGGTTCGATCCCCGCCGGCGGTGGCATATAAGCCCAGCACCATGTGACTCTGGGCAATAGCTTGCTTAATCTTTCTGACGGTCCCCAGTGCCTAGAGACCCTTAGAGGTGATTGTTCGCGCTTTACAAATGTGGATTATTATTATTATCATGTGGAACAATCACATGTATATGTATCGTTCAATTGAGGAGGTTGATGCCCTTAAAGATAAGATAAAAAACAGGGGCGGGGTATAAGGGGGGCGATGGTGGCAGTAAGGAGACCCATAAGCCAGTGAGACTTGGGGAACGAAATGTAATAAAAAATCTTTCCTAAATAGCCCGAGGGACAGAGGCCGAATAGGCGTATAGCCTAATAGAAGGGAGGGTTACCCGAGGGGGGGCACAGGGGAATTGTGGGGTGGTGGTGGTGGAATGTATGGGGAGGGGAGCAGTGGGGGAAAATCTCCCCAAAAAATGTCCTCAATCACACCTTTTTTCTAGATCGTCCGTTTTGGGTCCCATACTTGGATGGCAGGAGTTCCCCCATTGAGTAGCGAGGTAAAGTTTATCTCGTGGAATATCAATGGGTTGAGATGCCCCCGTAGACAAAGATTGGCGATGAAATACTTAGAGCTATCCCCTGCTCAAATCTGCCTTATTCAGGAGACGCATTTAAGTTATGCGGAGTGTCGTATTATATTTGCCAAATATCCCTGCGTAAAATATTTTTGCTCTTCTGAGCAGTCGGATCATAGCAAGGGGGTGGCTATTTTGATAAAACAGGGTGCTCAATTAAATTCATCCGAACTGACCAAACAGGGAGGTGGATAGTGGCTATATTGGACTTTGGAGGATCAGAGTTAGTATGTGCCTCTTTTTATGGTCCCAACATCGACGATCCGACGTATATTTGTAAACTACAATCTAACCTGATGGAAGTAGTCTCGTCCTTAATTATCTCAGGCGATTTTAATGTTCTTCTTGACCCCCTTAAGGACAGATCCAATCAGAGTTATTATGTAGGGGCACCTCAAGTACGTCGAGCTATGAAAAACATGCTACACGATTTGGAGCTCACAGACGTCTGGAGGATAAAGATGGGCGATAAACAAGGGTTTACGTTCCATAGCAAGAAGCATGGTCACTCCTCCAGAATCGACTATGTTTTAACTAATAGACCTAGACTGGATAATATGACTTTTATAACTGTCTTGTCTAGTCACATATCAGATCATGCCCCGGCGATGTTCGCTTTTGAGGGAAAGAGGCATAATTTACTCCCTAGATGGACACTCAAAAGGCCTATGTTGTTGGATGCTGGGATAGCGAGGGCTCTTAAAACTGCTGCCGTAGACTACTTTTTAGTAAATATTGGATCGACATCCATGGACTATGTCTGGAATGCCTTTAAGGCAAACCTAAGGGGCTTGTTATATAGTCTTAGTTGTTCAAAGAACAGGGAAGAGGCACTGGAGCTACGGACCTTGGAGGGGAAAATTCTTCAATTAGAGGGAGAGAGACTCGGCTTAACTGGGGGAGCTCTGAAAAGATGATACAAGTTCAGAGGGACTTGGAATGTGCTCACCAGCATTATAGGGGAAGGTTAGATCAGAAATGCAGGGCACAATGGCTGACCAAAAATATGCAGAACTTTGAGTCTGGAGAAAAGGCGGGAGCCCTCTTGGCATGGAAAGCAAGAGTAGATCATGCAAAGAATAACATCAATGAATTAATAATAAATGACAGTAGGGAGAAGTTGAGTAGCTTAGAGGACATGCAAGCCCGCCTTTTCTCTCTATTCTTGGAGTTGTATAGGGAGGAGAAGGTGCCTAACACCGAAACCCTTCAAATTTGGTTGAGGGAGAAATCATTACTAACCTTAACAGCTGAAAGCTGTGAATGATTAGATGCCCCTATCTCTGAGAATGAAATTAGAGTACAAATAAGCAAATGTAAAAACAATAAAGCAGCAGGTACGGACGCGCTTCCTAGTGAAGTCTACGAACTCCTCCTAGATGAATTAGTTCCGATACTGGGTATCTTATTTAATTCAGTGTATAGCTTGGAAGGACAGGCTCCCAAGTCTTGGAAGGAAGCAACCATCGTACTCATCCTGAAACCTGGGAAGGATCCCCTAAAAGCGGATTCCTATAGACCAATCTCCCTGCTGAATGCCGATTATAAGATCTTTATGAGTATTCTTGCAGGGAGATTGGTTAAGATGGCCCCACAGCTGATCAATGACGACCAAAAAGGTTTTATCCCCGGGAGATATATCCAGGAGTAGACGCATCAATTAATTGGCAACATAGATTTGGCTACAGTTCGATTGGATGCCTTGGCTGTAGTGGCACTAGACCCGGCCAAGGTGTTTGATAGAGTCTGTTGGGTATACCTTTGGGAGGTACTTAGGTTGATGGGCTTCGGGCCTATTTTTATTCAGACCCTGACAAATTGCTACCAAGGGGTTTTAACATCCAAAGAGGAACAAGACAGGGTTGTCCCATCTCTCCCCTGCAGTTTGATATTTATATAGAGCCCCTGGCATAAGCAATAAGATCAGATGATCTAATTTCTCTTTTCAGGTCCCAGCAATATTGCAGCAAGTTGGCTCTTTACGCCGACGACTTGTTGCTATACACCAATGACCCAGGGGCGGTAATACCAAGGGTCGAAGCATTGTTGGAAGAATTTGGTTCCCTTTCAGGGTATCTAGCTAACACCTCTAAAACAGAGGCGATGTGTTGGAATATTGACAACTGGGAGGGCAGAACGAGTAATGAGTTTAAATACCTGGGCATCACTATTGTTAAAGATCTAGATAAAATCCCCCAGATCAATCTGAATAAAACTATTAAAGAAGTGGACCGTCCATTTGCCAGATGGAAGAATCTCCCTTTAACAATATTTGGTAGGGTTAACTTGGTAAAAATGGTTATTCTCCCTAAGTTAACATACCTGTTTAATGCAATCCCCCTCAACTTCTCCAGTCAAGACATTTGCAAAATCCAAAGTAAGATCGGAAGTTTCATCTGGGCAAATAAGGGCGCTAGATTGTTGTGGAAAAAGCTGAGACATAGGCTTATTAAAGGGGGGCTTGCTCTTCCAGATATTGGTTGGTATTTTGTCGCCTTCCAATTTAAAAACATCCGGACACTACTTGTAAAACCAGAAGAGACATCCGGGGGCAGGCTATTGGGTGAAATTTGAAAGTGCTTAGGGCCGCCCTTAGCCTGTGGTGTAAGGTCAGATGTAAATGGGGGATTGGATACTATTCGGATTATGCCCCGATCTAGGACTCTCCGGGGACCCCGTTATGTCTGAAGGATAGTCTTTCGATCCCAATACAAAAATGGCGGGTATTACTATTTGGTCAGAACTTCTATCCTCAGAAGGAGTCCAACCCTGGGAGGTTTTAAGAACTAAGGTTGGAGGTAGCCTTTCTAGATTTAAATACCTGCAATTAGTCTCCAGGTTTGCAGTCGAAAAGGGGGACATACGAGGAGTGTGATAGACTGAGCAAATCCTGCAAGCAGTGCATCTGAAGAGAAAGGAAGTTTCTATCTAGTATAAAAAGTTCTTGGAGGCTGAAGATGTGGATCATCCCCGCAGCATGCAGTCTGGAATCAGTCCCCCTTGACTATGGTATTGAAGATCTGTATGAACCCTCCTTGAAGCTCCTTTATAAATATGTGAAGCCGGCCAGCTTAAAAAATAACCACTTTTTTGTCGTCAACTGGCTCTATTATACTCCGGCAAAGATTGCTAAGTTTGCACCACTATCCTCCCCCAAATGTCCAAGGTGCGACTTCCTTAAGGGCAATGATATCCATATTTTTTATGAGTGCCTTGAACTTAGAGCTTTTGGGAGGGATGTGGAGGATGTTTATGTGGCATTTTCAAAATTAAAATCAAGGTCAATGTCTCTCTGGTTTTGTTTGGGGATGATGGTGTGCTTGGTAAGAAGTTACAGCAGATATATAGAGGTCTGTTGTTACACCTGGTTCTAATTGCTCGAAGGGAAATCTGCAAGAACTGGAAAGAGCCGCGGCCCCCAAAATGTGAGGATTGGTTAAAAGCTGCATTTGCTATGGCCCTCTTGAACCAGGGGGGAGAAAGTGAGAGTGGTGTGAACATCTGGCAGGCCTTATTTTCCTGGGGTAGAGATATGAGACTGGTATAGTCCTGCTTGTTTCTATGATTACACCAAGCTTCCAACAAAGGGGCTGGTCTGGTATGGCCTAAGCGAATGCAGTAGCCGTGCGGCGTACAGATCGGGATGATGGCTTCTTTTTAAGAATTGCGGACGCTTATTGGTGAGATGAGGACAAAAAAAGTACTTTTATAAATAAGTTAACAAATAAATGTTTATACTATACAAAATCTAATTGTATAATAGACATATATATACACATATGCACTGCTAATTACCTCACATATTACATCACTTATGACATTGTTTTATAACAGACATGTTCTATGACTTCAGTAATAACATCACTACAACATCTGAAATGACATAATTGTTAACAATACTATCCATGTCCTAGGCGCAAGTTATTATTACTTGAGGGAACGAGTTATAGTTACTGGAGATAACTAAAACTGGTGAATTTCAATGGTCTTGTTAATTTAAAACAGTATGTTTTATCTGACATTTTCACCTAACTATAATGTCCCATTAATATTTGTTTTTTCAGTGAGGCACGTTATAGTTAGGAATTAGCATTTAAAAAACTTTTGAAATTCACTGAAAAAAACATAGGTTTCAGGGGCGTTATAGTTAGCTGGACATTTCCCTTGTTCAAAACCATTGAAATTACCCCATTACAGTTAGTTCAGCTAACTATAACTCACGCCCCCGCAATGTACTGCTGACGACGTCACATATTACATCACTCATGACATGGTCAGTGACATCACTGATGACATCACTGATGACATCTCAAATGACATCACTGATGACATCACTGATGACGTCATTCAGTGTCTGTGTGTTTCTGTAAAGTTTAATTTTGTTTTATATGTATGCCGAGCTGTATTGGGGAATGAGTGGGTGTATAAGTGTCTGTATGGAGGATTTAGGAGGTGCGTGACTGACTGTATAAGTGAGTGATTAAACGTATCTTACTGAATGTATGGGTTAGTGACTAAACTGTGTGAATGTCTGTATGCGTCTGTCTGTTGATGTGTAAGCGGATGCATGGTTTTGTGAATAGGTACATGAGTGTCTATATAAGTTATTTTTTTGTCTGAGTATCTGTATGAGAGCCTGAGTGTTTGTGTGGGTGGGATGTGTGTGACTCTGTGCATAGATGAGTCAGTGGGTGATTCACTGGGTGCATGGTTGCAACACTAGGGTGCCGATTCCGATCCGTTAAAAAAATTCCCCGTACGACTTGTATCCGGATTTTTTTCCGTACGAATCGTACAAGTACCGTACAAACTGGCAAGTACGATTCGTATGGGAAAAAGTCCATACGAATCGCAGTGGGAAAATTCCCCCACAGGTTCTCGGGTCGGAAAACGTGTCCGACACGTCCCCGGAAGATTTTACGTACAAATGTGATAACCTAAGTCCGAGCGCGCAAGTACGATCCGTACGGTGCGTCTGAAGTTACAACCGTAAGGAAAAAACACGTACGAACCGAACTGCAATAGCAACCATGGAGACATGTGCCCGCATACGCGACGAACACCCCCCCAGCCCCCCCTATGTACGGTGCGTACCCCCACCCGTGTATGTACACCCGTGTATGTACGAGTCGAACCCCCACCCGTGTATGTACACCCGTGTATGTATGAGTTGAACCCCCACCCGTGTATGTACACCCTTGTATGTACGAGTCGAACCCCCACCCGTGTATGTACACCCGTGTATGTACAAGTCGAACCCCCACCCGTGTATGTACACCCTTGTATGTACGAGTCGTACCCCCACCCGTGTATGTACGGTGCATACCCCCCGGGTGGGGGTTCGACTCGTACATACACGGGTGTACATACACAGGTGGGGGTACGACTCGTACATACACGGGTGTACATACACGGGTGGGGGTACGACTCATACATACACGGGTGTACATACACGGGTGTACATACACGGGTGGGGGTACGACTCGTACATACACGGGTGTACATACACGGGTATACATACACGGTGGGGGTTCGACTCGTACATACAAGGGTGTACATACACGGGTGGGGGTTCGACTCGCACATACACGGGTGTACATACACGGGTGGGGGTACGACTCGTACATACACGGGTGTACATACACGGGTGTACATACACGGGTGGGGGTACGACTCGTACATAGAAGGATGTACATACACGGGTGTACATACATACACAGGTGGGGGTACGACTCGTACATACTCGGGTGTACATACACGGGTGTACATACACGGGTGGGGGTACGACTCGTACGACTCGTACATACACGGGTGCACATACACGGGTGTACATACACAGGTGGGGGTTCGACTCGTACATACACGGGTGTACATACACGGGGACTCGTACATACATGGGTGTACATACACAGGTGTACATACATGGGTGGGGGTACGACTCGTACATACACGGGTGTACATACACGGGTGTACATACACGGGTGGGGGTACGACTCGTACATACAAGGGTGTACATACACGGGTGGGGGTTCGACTCGTACATACACAGGTGTACATACACAGGTGGGGGTTCGACTTGTACATACACGGGTGTACATACACGGGTGGGGGTTCGACTCATACATACACGGGTATACATACACGGGTGGGGGTTAGACTCGTACATACACGGGTGTACATACACGGGTGTACATACACGGATGGGGGTACGACTCGTACATACACGGGTGTACATACACAGGTGTACATACACGGGTGCACATACACGGGTGGGGGTATGACTCGTACGACTCGTACATACACGGGTGTCCATACACGGGTGTACATACACAGGTGGGGGTTCGACTCGTACATACATGGGTGTACATGCATGGGGACTCGTACATACACAGGTATACATACACGGGTGTACAAACACGGGTGGGGGTACGACTCGTACATACACAGGTGTACATACACGGGTGTACATACACGGGTGGGGGTACGACTCGTACATACAAGGGTGTACATACACGGGTGGGGGTTCGACTCGTACATACACGGGTGTACATACACGGGTGGGGGTTCGACTCGTACATACACGGGTGTACATACACGGGTGGGGGTTCGACTCATGCATACACGGGTATACATACACGGGTGGGGGTTCGACTCGTACATACACGGGTGTACATACACGGGTGTACATACACAGGTGGGGGTTAGACTCGTACATACACAGGTGTACATACACGGGTGTACATACATGGGTGGGGGTACGACTCGTACATACACGGGTGTACATACACGGGTGTACATACATGGGTGGGGGTACGACTCGTACATACAAGGGTGTACATACACGGGTATACATACACGGGTGGCGGTACGACTCGTACATACACGGGTGTACATACACGGGTGTACATACACGGGTGGGGGTACGACTCGTACATACAAGGGTGTACATACACGGGTGGGGGTTCGACTTGTACATACACGGGTGTACATACACGGGTGGGGGTACGACTCGTACATACACGGGTGTACATACACAAGTGTACATACACGGGTGGGGGTACGACTCACACGACTCGTGTACACGGGTGTACATACACAGGTGGGGGTTCGACTCGTACATACACGGGTGTACATACACGGGGACTCGTACATACACGGGTGTACATACACAGGTGTACATACACGGGTGGGGGTACGACTCGTACATACACGGGTGTACATACACGGGTGGGGGTTTGACTCGTACATACACGGATATACATACACGGGTGGGGGTTCGACTTGTACATACACGGGTGTACATACACGGGTGTACATACACAGGTGGGGGTTCGACTTGTACATACACGGGTGTACATACACGGGTGTACATACACGGGTGGGGGTACGACTCGTACATACATGGGTGTACATACACGGGTGGGGGTACGACTCGTACGACTCGTACATACACGGGTGTACATACACAGGTGTACATACACAGGTGGGGGTTCGACTCGTACATACACGGGTGTACATACACGGGGACTCGTACATACATGGGTGTACATACACGTGTGTACATACACGGGTGGGGGTACGACTCGTACATACACGGGTGTACATACACGGGTGTACATACACGGGTGGGGGTACGACTCGTACATACAAGGGTGTACATACATGGGTGGGGGTTCGACTCATACATACACGGGTGTACATACACGGGTGGGGGTTCGACTCGTACATTCACGGGTATACATACACGGGTGGGGGTTCGACTCGTACATACACGGGCGTACATACACGGGTGTACATACACAGGTGGGGGTTCGACTCGTACATACACGGGTGTACATACACGGGTGGGGGTTCGACTCGTACATACACGGGTATACATACACGGGTGGGGGTTCGACTCGTACATACACGGGCGTACATACACGGGTGTACATACACAGGTGGGGGTTCGACTCGTACATACACGGGTGTACATACACAGGTGTACATACACAGGTGGGGGTTCGACTCGTACATACACGGGTGTACATACACAGGTGGGGGTTCGACTCGTACATACATGGGTGTACATACACGGGTGGGGGTATGACTCGTACGACTCATACATACACGGGTGTACATACACGGGTGTACATACACAGGTGGGGGTTCGACTCGTACATACACGGGTGTACATACACGGGGACTCGTACATACATGGGTGTACATACACGTGTGTGCATACACGGGTGGGGGTACGACTCGTACATACACGGGTGTACATACACGGGTGTACATACACGGGTGGGGGTACGACTCGTACATACAAGGGTGTACATACATGGGTGGGGGTTCGACTCGTACATACACGGGTGTACATACACGGGTGGGGGTTCGACTCGTACATACACGGGTATACATACACGGGTGGGGGTTCGACTCATACATACACGGGCGTACATACACAGGTGTATATACACAGGTGGGGGTTCGACTCTTACATACACGGGTGTACATACACGGGTGGGGGTTCGACTCGTACATACACGGGTGTACATACACAGGTGTACATACACAGGTGGGGGTTCGACTCGTACATACACGGGTGTACATACACAGGTGGGGGTTCGACTCATACATACACGGGTGTACATACACTGGTGGGGGTACGCACCGTACATGGGGGGCTGGAGGGGGTGTTCGGCGCGTACCGGGCCCCCTTTTCCTCACGCTGCGCGGCGTACTCAGCTTTTCTGGCACTTTTTGGGTGCCGTAAAAATATTGCCGTCCGGAGTGCTGTCGGTACGAATCATACTTGCTGGTACGTAAACGGCTGTCTCACTCCGTACGAAATGTCGCGTATGCACTGTCCCGGATCACATTCGTATGCATTTACAGTCGGTCGGTGTTTTTTCCGATTCGTACGGAAATGGTGTTTCCGTACGAATCGTACTTGCATGTTTGTAGGGTCTTTTTCCCGGGTACGAGTCGGACGGAGAAAACGCTCTGTCCGACGATTCGTACCGGGTTTCTCCAGGATTGGAATCGGCACCTAGGTCTGTGATGGACTGCATTGGTGGGTGAATATGTGTATGGTTGTGTTAGTGAGTGAATATATATTTCATTAGTACATGTGTAATTTACTACATATGTGAACGGTAGTATATGTATGTTGGAGTACAGAAATGACTATAACTGAGAGTGTGTGATAGTGTGAGTGGCTGTATGGATGAGTGTGTGCTTGTATCATTGATTGTATAAGACCATAAGAATGTGCTAGTATTTGTATGAGTAATTGAGCTAGTGTGTGTATGACTGTATAGGTGAGTAAATGGCAGTGTAATTAATTATTTGCATGACTGAGTACGTGTGTGAGTACCTATATGGATGAGTAGCGGTGTGTGAGTGTCTATATAGGTGTATGAGTGCATATGAAAGTCCTGTACTAAGTGACCATAAGTATGAGTGACTGTACGGGTGAGTGAGTGGATGGGTGTTTGGACCTAAGACTCTGTGATGGGGTATGTATTTATTGGTGTTGGAGTGTCTATGGTTTTGAGAGTGGCAGTATGCATTTTAGAGTGGGTGTATCAAAGGTTATATTAGATTGTGAGAAGATGCATCAAATGATCACATGAATGACGTCATCGGTGATGTCATCAGTGATGTCATTTGAGATGTCATCAGTGATGTCATCAGTGATGTCAATGACCATGTCATGAGTGATGTAATATGTGACATCATCAGCAGTGCATTGCGGGGCGCGAGTTATTGTTAGCTGAACTAACTATAACGGGGGAATTTCAATGGTTTTGTACGAGGGAAATGTCCAGCTAACTATAACGCCCCTAAAACCTATGGTTTCTTCAGTAAATTTCAAAGGTTTTTTAAATGCTAATTCCTAACTACAACGTGCCTGAAACATATGGTTTTTCAGTGAATTTCAAAGGTTTTTTTAAATGCTAATTCCTAACTATAACATAGCTGAAACCTATGGTTTTTTAAGTGAATTTCAAAGGTTTTTTAAATGCTAATTCCTATCTATAAGTTATCCCTAAACCTATGATTTTTAATGATTTAAATAGGATTTCTAAATCTTTATTTTTCAGTGTATCAATTCCTTTAATTATGTTTTTATATTGTTTTCACCATTTTTTAAAGTTTTTTGTTTACTTATTTCTTTTAAAAATTAAAAAATATTTGTTTTTAATGAATTTAAAAAATATATATTTGTAAATGTTGTAAAACGATATTTTATATTTTTTAAATATTTTTTAAACTATATTTTGAATGCTTTTTTATAAAAAAAATTTCCAAGTTGTTTTGGGATTCATGCACCCTATGCGCTCCTTTCTCAATCCTTGTGTAGAACATAGTCGCCATTTTACGATTGTAGTGTAGGATCCGCGTACGGTGTGCGTTGGGTACGTATTTTTGTGCGCGATTGCTATGCGACCGGTACGCGACTCCAAGCCCATACGCGTCACGTACGAGGTACGTTATGTGACGCTTGCGCGCTTCTGCGAAACGTCATGTGCGTGTTTGACACGGTGGGTGCGCGAATCCCGCTAAATATTTTAAATGTCAAAAAACAAATATATATGTATTTCATGTAAATATTAAGGGAAGACATAATCTAAGCTACTCATAAAATTTATATATTTTTACTTCTAATCCTATATTGCTTTTAAATGCAAGTTCGCGGATTCGTGCTCGGTGCGTGCTGCCTATGCGCACGGTGCGCGGATCCCATGTGACCTGATAAAAAGAGATTTGATTGGTTCATTAGGCTTCCTATTCTAACTATTGAAAGACCCCACCCATTTCAATCATTCTTCTTTGACCTTCTTTGGAGGAGCATCTCTCTGCTGAGAATAACTTTTTTTGACTAAGTATACACTTAGATCAAACTTTTTTTTCAAAACAATGGCTTCAGGGCAGCAGGCATCTCCAGCATCTGCTCATTCATCTGATGATGAATTTCTAGAAGAACCACCACGCCCAGAAAGGTACTCATCTGTAATATGGAAATGTTTCACTTTTCCTGAGGGGCAAACCAAAACTAATGCTACCTTAGTGACATGCAAGATCTGTCAGCGAGTGCTCTCCCGTGGCGATCCAACCAAAAAGTATTCATGTGGTACAGCCAGCATGAAGAAGCACCTGAAGACCATGCATCCGGTCAACCTGGCACGTGAGGAGTGCCGAAGAATGCGAGTTCTTCCTGGTCCTTCAGAGGCATCACAGCCGAGTACTTCGAGGGTGGATCCATCTGTCCATAACTTGGACATCCGTCCAAAGTTTGCCACATTAAAAGTGCTCTGCATAAAATGCAACACCGTCCTTTGCTTTGGAGAGCAGTCCATTGACCTCATTTGTAGAAAGCAAAAAAAACATCATTGCTAGTTTTTTATTTTTTTTATTTTTTCCCTGAAGTTCATTGTTTTGTTCCTCCAGTTCTGTTTTTTCCTGGAAAACCCCCAAAAATAAAAAATTGTTCAGAAAACCAAGAAAAAAAATATAAAAGAAAAAAGAAGAAAAAAAAAAGTTCTAAGAACTAACTTTCCTGGTTTAAAAAAAGAGCTATATTTGTTTGTTAGTGTGTGAAAGTTTAGATGAATGTATGTGTAGTGCGTAATTGACTGAATGAATGCATTAGCAGCGTATGGTGAATGTATAAGTGCAGAACTATGAGGAAGTGCTGCAGCATCACACAGTAACCTCTTTAACTGCAGTGTGCTGTAGTACTTCCGAAGCACAGGGATGCAACATATGTACACAAATATGTGGCAAATCTATGCTTCTCTCTGCACGGCTGCTTTAACTGCAGCCATATGGTGACACAGGCACCCTTGCCCCATGGTGCAAGGATATCTGTGTCATGTGGTGTTTGTTTTTGTGCAGTAAGACACACCTTCCTGCACAAAAACAATCAGTAAAGGCATTTTTATTTTTGATAAATCTGGA
Source organism: Triturus cristatus (assembly GCF_964204655.1). Lineage (NCBI taxonomy): Eukaryota > Metazoa > Chordata > Amphibia > Caudata > Salamandridae > Triturus > Triturus cristatus. Next base: position 638,859,661 of record NC_140580.1, on the reverse strand, counting down.
GATGTGTTCTATGAGTATTCTGTGCAATCACGCACAACAACACTTATAGAACACCGTTTCAACGCAAAGTGGTGTGTATGATGACGTATTTACATTGAGAAAAAAAGGTACACAGAGTGCCTTTCCCTCCATTTGTAAATATAAAAGAGTGTCTTGCGCTATAACTATGTTACAAAAAGTAACAGATTTCTGTTTGGAAAATTGCTTGTGAATGATACGAGGTAAGAACCGATGTTTGTCTGCAAAGATGCTCAAAGAAGAATGATTGAAATTATTGCAGTCCTTCAATACGTAGAATGGGAAATATTATGAACCACTCAAATCTGTTTTTTTGGAGGTCATATGATATCCTATGACAGAAAGATTCCAAAACTACATAGGTATAGACAGGGTGTTTTGAAAAACGTATTAAAACTTTGTACCTTCTTGCAGATGTGCCCATTGTCCATATTAATACTTAGTTAAACTTACCTTCACAGTATTAGAAATAAAAAATGGTACACATTTTTTTCAGTTGTTTTTTGTAATGTAAATTGTGGTAAATTGCTTATTTTACAATTAGGATCTGTGAAATAAAAGAAAAAATTGTTATAACATGTAATAATACATTTTTAACAACACAGCATAATTTAAACAAAATAATTTGTTTGTCTTTTTTGCTGTTCTCAGAATATATTGAATTTCACTAGAAATAGTGATTTCAATCGTACTCATCACATAACAACGGGCAAAAAAAACAATCAAAAAGATTGTTTAAAAAAAAAACAACATGCTATTCTCAGTAAAATACCAGGAAATACAAAATAAAATATTCACTGAGTCAATGAGTAAGAAAAAGTCCATAATTCAAACATATGCCTTTCCTTGAGGCCAAATGGCATTTTTGCACAGTTTTTTATGTAAATTGTCCAATGGTAATTCTAATAAATTATAATAATAAATTCCTCAGAGAGTGAATTATCTTCCTAAAACTTTGGCTTTAAAAATATTAGGTAGGAATTTGGTAATTCACCAGGCAATCGTTGTTTGAAAACCAACTGGACATCATTACAAAGTGTCCACCCTTTGTCACATTTTAGATAGGTAGTGTAATGTCCAGATGTTGTGGAAGGACCATCATGGAAAATTATTGCAATTGCTACAAAAGTCCTTCCTGATATTGATAGTTGTGTTGCTACAAATTGCTTTATTAAAGTATCCAATTTTCTTCCATCAGCTGTACAACGTTGCATCATTAAAATTATATATTGTCCATATTTTTTTTTAAATAATGTGGATAACATTTCTGATTTACATTGGCTACACTCCATGTTTTGATTTGCACATTTAACTAATTTATTGAAAGACACTGGTTTACAGTCCGGTAATGTTAAATATAGAAGTCTTCCAGTGTCTACATTAGTGCTAGATGTATACATGCAATTTTCACAATGATGTTCCCATTTGTAACAAAGGTCAAAAATATTTTCTATTTCTACACCTTCATTTTCAAAAATGGTAAGCATATACATTAAAAATTCCTGAGCATCTTGTTGGATATTTTGCGTAAATTGTGTAGAACCAGAACACACATCCAAAAGATTACGAACATCTGAAACAGTTTGTATTTTACTTGTATCTGTTCTCAATTTTTCATAAACAGAATGCAACAAGGAACAAAATCTTTTTTCCTGATTCTGCATAATTTGTTCTTGCAAACCTTCAAGATAAAAAACAACATTGACCACTACATTAGCATAGCAGTTGACACCTGAACTATTTTTAAACTGATAACCAACAATCTCTTCAATAGTGTCCTTTTTCTTTTTACTTGCAATCACAACATTATCTTGTTCTTTTCCCTTCTCTACACCTTCAGTACAGATATTCTCAAACCTTCTTTTTTCGACCAACCACACGTTTACAGGATATTGACCTAAATTGGGAGCATACGCCCTTCTTAACCTATTATACTCTTTTACACAGTTTGCATCTGCAGTAACCTTTGTGTCATCAAAATCAATCAAAAACAAACCAGATAATGTTCTGACTCGCGGCAAAGCAACATATGCCATACCCTCTTTAAACACAGTAGATCCAATGTTCACCAATACACTGTCTACACATAATCCTTGAGATTTATGAATAGTCACTGCGTATGCCAGAGAAAATGGAAATTGTTTCCTACGGACATATAAATCTTTAACAAGCAAAAAACTAGCTGAACAACGACTAATTTCTTTAACTTCTTCAATCTGATCAAATTTAATTTTTAAAAATTAAATTCCTTCTTTTTTCTGATAATTAACAAAATCCACCACATTACCCATTGCTCCATTAACTAAACCTTTTTCTACATCCAAATTACGCCTTAAAATTACCCGACAGTTTATACATGCATATAGAGTCTTTTCTAAACAAGCCGTTTTAGATATATTTTTTTCTAAAGAATCCAGTTTTGTTTTCAATTTTCCCGTCAAAATAATAGTGATTCCTTCATGCTCTATTTTATCGATGGCTTCCATTTTTATAATTTCTTCATTTTTCTTCATTTTCCAGTTTCAATAGTTCTTCATTGAATATAGAACACTCGCGCAGTGTTGGCATTAAGCAGATCACTGATTTATTTTCTGCAATTTTCATGTATACTTTCTCAGGAACTACATTTTCATTGCTTGTTTGCCATGTTCTGTCAGAAGTCCAATTCTTATATCTTGAAGAATACTTCCATATTCAGCATCATTTGCCTGTCGCATATTTTTCATCAGTTCCTTGTATTCAAAATATGTCCAAATGTTCAAATTTTTAACACTCCCTAAAGACATTCTGGTATCTTCATGGGCAAGTGTTTTAAATACTGGTTGTCCTTTTACCGGAGTCAGTTGCAGTAGATCTCCAAAAACTATGACGTGTTTTCCTCCAAATAACACGTCATACTCTGTTTTAAGAATTTGCTGCATTCTTAAATGCACAAAGTCAAGCATCAAGTTTGAGACCATGCTTACCTCATCAATAATGAGAAGTTTCATTTTCTTCAGGACTCTTGAAACTTCACAACAAGCTTCTCCAGATAGCTTGTGGTATTCCAATTTGTTCTCATGCTCTACTGGTAGCATTAGTAAACAATGTAAAGTAATTCCTTTAATGTTATGTGCTGCCAACCCAGACAAATGTGACTCAGTTGTTTTCTGCAGATAACTTGTAATTACTTTAATTAAGAAACTTTTTCCTGTTCCAGCTTGACAACTCACATACATTTGGATAGGTTGAAATGATGTACATGAGCACTCTTTCTTTTCATGAAGTAATCCATGGTAAATCTGTTCTTTCACTTGCTGATATATTTGTTTCTGTTCAACATTTAGTTGTTCTTCCAAGTTTCCTAACTGCATTACATCTTCTTGAGCTTGATGCATTGCTGTTTCCACCTCATTCATGGCAATTGCTGCTTCATTTTCAACAATTGGTTGTCCTAGTGGATCTTGACTCAGTGCAGCAGAACTTTGACGGTCTTGAGAACTGTCTCTAGCAATCTCAGCTGCAATTGTAGCTTCTTGATCAATTTCATCATTCAACATTTTCACATAATTTGCAAAAGCACTGCATTGTATGCTTTGATTACAAGCATTAAATTAATCTTCATAGCTCTGAAAATCTCCAAGTAATTCTAGTTCTGAACGCCATGGTTTGAAAATTTGCAAAAGAGCTAAATAGTAAAATTCCCTTTTATCAGCAGTGTTGCAACTCATTTTCCTGTGATTTATTAAATTTCCTTTCCTTTGTTTCACCAAACATCCTTCGGAACCAATCACTTCATATTTTCCATCATTGATGTTCTCTGTAGTATTCCGTTTAAAAGTGTAGTTTTGCAGCACTTCATAGAGACGCATGTTCTCAAGATGATGACTTATGTTTGGGTAATATGTGTCCAACATATTCGTTTTCAAAATATCTGTACTTTCTGGTTCTTTTTCTGCTAAATATTCAATTTCTTGAACAGATTTCAGTACCCGATTTCACATTGCTGCAAGACCTAGACTCACCCAAATGATTCTTCTACTTTTGGAGTATAGCCTTGCAGATGATAACCGATCTGAGCATTCATATGCTCTAATTTCACAATGCGATAACATCTTCAAACTGAAACTGTATAATTTCTTACTTAGAGTCTTCTCGTGAGAAATCTCTTCCCACATTTCTTTCAATTCTGTCTTTTCTGATTTAGTATTGTAGGACGTTACATATCGAGCAACAGCAATGGAATTGTCCGCAACATACTGAATATCCAGGTTAGCGTTCCACATGGATAAAATAACTGGGTTGTAGTCATTTATGTATTTTGACTCTTCGCTTCTTCTTAAGTTGTAGGTATTTTTCGAAGACATTCTTGTGATGGTATGTCACATAGCTGACATAAAACTGTTCACTCTTCCTTTGGATAACACAGGACGTGGAAATCCAAAACGACATTTGGTATAGAACTTATCCTTAGACTTGTACTTTCGTCGACAGTATTTTCCACATCTATGGCTTTGGAATCGTAAGACTTGTTGTTTTAAGTTTTTATCTTCTCTGCTATTGGGTACAGCACATGTGGCATAATCTTCAATGAAAGACAAAACAGTATCATCTGAATCTGTTCCAAATTTGAGGGCATCCTTGATCCATAACAACATATGTATGAGGAGCACCTCTTTCTTGATACTCCTTTCTCCACAAGAAATCCACAACTTCTCCAAGAGGAGGATTCTTTTTATTGCAGATGAAAGACATCATAGCTTCAAATCTATGATTGAAATATCTGCATACATTAACAAGATCCAAAGAGCAAAATTCTCTAGGTGTCTTGTATTCAATATTTTTTATATTGGAATTTGCCTCTTGAAGAAATTCAAGTAAATCATCCCAAGCATACTCAGCACAGCTTAGTGTAACGAACCATGTAGGAGTTCCTAAGTTCCGTAGCATACATTTCAGTTCTCCATGACAACGGTACCAATATTCATTAGTCCCACGCTGACATGCCATCAGATTAATCAACTGAGATTCTAAATGATCATCTCTCTGATGCACTTTATCCATAAAATTCTTTGCAGTTATATTTTGCAGATGCATTCCAGTTTTTAAAATGTGATTTACTGCATTTGAAAGTCCAGACAAGTCACTTTCAAACAGAAGATGAAACATATAAGGGATACATTGTCCAAATCTTGGATCTTCTGCATATAATCTTGTTGTCCGATATTCAAATGCAGGAATCTGCACAGGACGTTCATCATATCGTCCACCTTGTCCTGTTGGAAACAACTGCGGGAAACAACGAGCTTCCAAGCTCTCTTCCCATACACTCATGGGACTTCCTCTTGCTTTTTTCATTTGGAACAACTCAATCGTATTCCCCATCACCTCTTTGGAATGAAGTGAATGTACACTGTAATGTTCATAGATTTCTTCACATCTGGACATGTCCACTTTTTCAATTTGTCCGCTTAATGTTTCTGTATCTTCTGCTAAATCTATTGCTTCTTCTCCTACAAACACATTTCTATAGTACTCATTATTTTTTATCAGATACAATGATGCCTTTTGCACTTTTCTAACATCCACTAACTCTTGCCAGATTTTCTTATTCTTAGTAGGAACACCATTAACTAGAATGACTAGTGGTTCATTTTCTCCATGGTCTACACCAATAGTTTCAATGTTTTTCTTTAAATCTAATGGTAAATACACAACTCTTCCTTTCAATCCTCTTTGTAAGTAAGGCAATTTACCTGTTTTAGGCTCCATACGAACTGAAACGGGTGCAAACATTGAATGAGAATAGACTCATAGGTATTTAAATCTATCAGCTCTGGAGGAATAGCAACTAACTCTAGATTATTATGAACAGCTCTAGCAGGCATTTTATTCTCATCTAATTTGTTTTAACAATATTTGCAAATACGCTGCTCAGATCCCAAATCAAAACAATCCTCTACCAACAAATAAGTTGAAAATTGTTTCCACTTATCATTATTTTGTGTTTCACTTTTTAAATACAGATTGACACTCCTAGTCTGATTTTTATAGTGAGTTCGCCGACAACAAATACAAGAAACATTTGTTCTTTCACCTGAAATTACCTTAAACTTTGTGATTTGATCTTCAAAATTTGTTGCAATCATGGGTTCTACATTGTCTTCAACATATTGTTCTACTAATGTGTCAGTTTCTGCACTCTCTTGCTGAGGACCAAAGTAACAAAACTCAATATCATCACAAACCTTCTTCACAACTGATACTGACCCACGTAAAAGAGCACTGTTCAACTCATTTAACTTTAGTGCTGGACTTTTTGCATAATACAATCTTCTCACTAACTTCCGCATTTGAGTATGATGTACTGCCAACATCCTGAAATGGTGAAAAACACTTTGACAAACTTTCCTAGAAAGACAAGCCAGAGAATGGCCTTGCAAACCAGTATTTTTTCTCACTCTGCAAGGGTCTAGTCCTTGCAACACCTTAATCTTTTGTTTAATACTTTTTTACTATATGCTTGTAAGAAACAACATAATTTATCAATAGATTCTTGTCGTACACTACAAATACTACTGCAATCCCAAGTATACACAGGGTGTTTAGGACGTCTCCCTAGAACTTCATCAGCTATCACTTCTTCTGCATTTCTTTCAACCATTTTCTCTTTGTCAATTGGACAACCATTTCTAACCTCATAACCTCGACCACTGGTGTCAACTGCATGCAATAAATTATTGCTCTGTAAATAACTGTCTTCATTAAAGAAAGGCTCTGAACTTGTACTGTGTTTCCATTCTCCCAAAACAACATCACAAAAATTTGTTCTGCTAATTACTCTTTTCCTCCTACTTTTGGCCCTCACTAAATGGATTGGTTTATCTAGTGATCAAATTCTGTTTAATACTAAAATGAATAGTTTCCTTTCTACTTCAAAAGCCTTTTCAACAATGGTTTCAATATGCTTCTTCTTTTTATAAAATAGAGCTCTCTTTTTATATTTCTTCACATATTCAGCAAATTATGTACTACTCTCTTGTAAAAATATTTTTTGCTTATTTCTTTATACTGATTTTGCCTTCTTTTACCATACTTCATCTCCTTTGACTGTCCATTTGCTTTTTTTCTTTTCCTATTATTTTTTTTTTCTAGTTGAAGCATTCTCAGAGGTTTCAGCATTCTGTACATTCTGTCTGGTCCTACAAACATTTTTAATAAATTGCCTTGTGATCTTACTAGAAGATTTTTTTTTTTAGGCACATTATGTTGTTCATTCAATACTTGTGGTTGATTTTTCTTCAAGTAACTGTCCTTTTTCTGTTCTTTTCTTTTTCTTACTTTTTCCGGCATGATTTCTCTATTTTAATGGTGATAAACAGTATCTGTAAAAAATTAATCACAAATAAATGTATATTAATATCTTTATAAATTATACTTTTCTATTACTATACAAACACATTTTATATAAATACTGACTAAGAAATTATAGCCCTGAAGCACAAGTGTGACGGTGGTTAAACCACTACATGCATAGTGCATACTACTTTGAAGCAGTTTATGCCCTAAAGCCTGCCTCACTGAAAGGCTACATGCTTACTGACTGAATGAGAACAGTACTATAAGGAGAGGCACTGGGTGAATTCACAGTTGTTGAATTTTACTTTATTGAATAGATCACAACATGCTACTGAAAGACTCACTATGGGTTTGCAACAGCAGTCACAGTGTGTGTGCTGGAGTGTATGCATAGTGACTGTGGAAATGTAGGCCTGATGCACAAGTGTAAAACTGGCTAGACCACTACATACATAGTGGATAGTTATTTCAAACAGTCCTTGTGAAAAGGCATGCTTCACTGCATGAGTACCTGGATATTGACTGAAACATTAGAGTAATGCAAGGAGAGTACCTGAATAAATCTTTTAAGGGTTTGGGTTTTTGTGCAGTAAAGATTAGTACATGGTGACGGATGAGTCACTACAGGAGAGCAAGGGGATTGAAAGGGTGTTTGCTGAAAGTGTATGGATACTGACTGGCGAATTGAAGGTGTGAAAGACAAGTGTGTAGGTGGTTAGAGGCCTACATGCATAGTGGATAGGCGTTTGAATCAATCCATTTGCTAAGACATGCGTCACTCCATTAGTACTTGGGTACTGACTGAATGTTTAGAGCATTGCAAGGAGAGTGCATACATGAATTTATAAGTGTTTGTTTTTTGGCACAGTTAATGGATTACTTCATGGTACTGAATAAATCACTGGAGAAGTGCAAAGGGAGTGACAGGCAAGAACTGTATGGATACTGACTGGGATATTGATGGTGTGAAAGACAAGTGTGTAGGTGGCTAGAAACCTACATGCATAGTGGATAGATGTTTGAAACAGTCCATGGGCTAACGCCTGGGTCACTGCATAACTACCTGGGTACTGACTGAATCATTAAAGTACTGCAAGGAGAGTGCCTGGGTGAATATTTTTAAGTTTTTGGGTTTTGGCGCAGTGAATAGATTAGTACATAGTGCCGAATGAGTCAGTGGAGGTGTGCAAGTGGAGTGACAGGGTATTTATTGGAGTTTATAGATAGTGACTGGGAAATTTAAGGTCTGAAAGACAATTGTGTAGGTGGTTAGAGGCCTCCATGCATAGTGGATACACGTTTGAATCAATCCATGTGCAAAGGACTGCCTCACTCCATTAGTACTCCGATACTAACTGAATGTTTACAGTATTTCAAGAAGAGTGCCTGGGTGAATTTATAAGTGTTTGGGTTTTGGCGCTGTAAATGGATTACTACATGGTGCTGAATGAGTCACTGAAAGAGTATATGGGGAGTCACAGGGTGTTTGCAGGAACTCTATGAATACTGTCTGAGGTATTGAAGGTGTGAAAGACAAGTGTGTAGGTGATTAGAGGCCTGCATACATAGTGCGTAGACGTTTGATGCAGTGCATGTACTAAACCTGGGTTCACTACATAAGTACCTCAATACTGACTCAATCATTAGAGTACTTCAAAGAGAATGCCTGGGTAAATTTATTACTGGTTGGGTTTTGGCAGAGTGAATACATTAGTACATAGTGCTGAATGGGTCACTGGAGAAGTGTAAGAGGAGTGACAAGGTGTTTGCAGGAACTGTATGAATAATAACTGAGGTATTGAAGGTGTGAAAGACAAGTGTGTAGATGGTTAGAGGCCTGCATGCGTAGTGGATAGGTGTTTGAATCAATCCATGTGCTAAGGCCTGCCTCACTTCATTAGTACTTGGGTACTGACTGAATCAGTAGAGTACTGCAAGGAGAGTGCCTGGATGAACCTTTTAAAGTTTTTAAGTTTTGACACAGTGAATAGATTAGTACATAGTGCCAGATGAGTCCCTAGAGGTGAGCAAGTCGACTGAAAGAGTGTTTATTGGAGTTTTAAGATACTGACTGGGAAATTGAAGGTCTGAAAGACAATAGTGTAGGTGGTTAGAGGCCTCTATGCATAGTGGATAGGCATTTGAATCAGTCCATGTGCTAAGGCCTGCCTCACTCCATTACTACTTGGATATTAACTGAATGTTTACAGTATTGAAAGGAGAGTGCAAGGGTGAATTTATAAGTGTTTGGGTTTTAGCACAGTAAATGGATTACTACATGGTGCTGAATGAGTCACTGAAGGAGTGTAAGGGAGTAACAGGGTGTTTGCAAGAACTGTATGAATACTGTCTGGGGTATTGAAGGTGTGAAAGACAAGTGTGTAGGTGGTTAGAGGCCTGCATGCATACTGGATAGGCGTTTGAATCAATCCAGATGCTAAGGCCTGCCTCACTCCATTAGTACTTAGATAGTAACTAAATGTTTAGAGTTTCGCCAGGAGAGTGCCTGGGTGAATTTATAAGTGTTTGGGTTTTGGCGCAGTAAATGGATTACTACATGGTGCTGAATGTGTCACTGAAGGAGTGTATGAGGAGTGACAGGGTGTTTGCAGGAACTGTATGAATACTGTCTGGGGTATTGAAGGTGTGAATGACAAGTGTGTAGGTGACTAGAGGCCTGCATGCATAGTGGATAGATGTTTGAAACAGTCCATGAGCTAAGGCCTCGGTCACTGCATGATTACCTGGGTACTGACTGAATCATTAGAGTACTGCAAGGAGAGTGCCTGGGTTAATCTTTTTAAGTTCTTGGGTTTTGGCGCAGTGAATAGATTAGTACATAGTGCCGGATGAGTCACTAGAGGTGTGCAAGTGGACTGAAAGAGTGTTTACTGGAGTTTATAGATACTGACTGGGAAATTGAAGGTCTGAAAGACAATTGTGTAGGTGGTTAGAGGCCTCCATGCATAGTGGATAGGCGTTTGAATAAATCCATGTGCTAAGGCCTGCCTCACTCCATTACTACTTGGATATTAACTGAATGTTGACAGTATTGCAAGGAGAGTGCCTGGGTGAATTTATAGTGTTTGGGTTTTGGCGCAGTAAATGGATTACTACATGGTGCTGAATGAGTCACTGAAGGAGTGTAAGAGGAGTGACAGGGTGTTTGAAGGAACTGTATGAATACCGACTGGGGTATTGAAGGTGTGAAAGACAAATTTGTAGGTGGTTAGAGGACTGCATGCATAGTGGATAGGGGTTTGTAGCAGTCTATGTGCTAAGGCCTGCCTCACTCCATTAGTACTTGGGTACTGACTGAATCATTAGAGTACTGCAAGGAGAGTGCCTGGATTAATCTTTTAAAGTTTTTAAGTTTTGATGCAGTGAATAGATTAGTACATAGTGCCAGATGAGTCACTAGAGGTGTGCAAGTCGACTGAAAGAGTGTTTTTGGAGTTTATAGATACTGACTGGGAAATTGAAGGTCTGAAAGACTATAGTGTTGGTGGTTAGAGGCCTCTATGCATAGTGGATAGGCATTTGAAACAATCGATGTGCTAAGGCCTGCCTCACTCCATTACTACGTGGATATTAACTGAATGTTTACAGTATTGAAAGGAGAGTGCACGGGTGAATTTATAAGTGTTTGGGTTTTGGTGCAGTGAATGGATTACTACATGGTGCTGAATGAGTCACTGGAGGAGTGCAAGAGGAGTGACAGGGTGTTTGCTGAAAGTATATGGATACTGACTGGGGAATTCAAGCTGTTAAAGACAAGTGTATAGTAGGTTAGAAGCCTGCATGCATACTGGATAGACATTTGAAGCAGTCCATGTGGTAATGCATGGTTCACTGTATGAGTACCTGGGTACTGACTGAATCATTAGACTACTGCTAGGAGACTGCCTGGGTGAAACTTTTAAGTTTTTCGGTTTTGGCGCAGTGAACAGATTAGTACATGGTACTGGATCAGTCACTGGAGGTGTGCAAGATGAGTGACAGGGTGTTTATTGAAGTATATAGATACTGACTAGTTAATTGAAGAAGTGAAAGACAAGTGTGTAGGTGGTTAGAGGACTGCATGCATAGTGGATAGACGTTTGAAACAGTCCATGACCTAAGGCCTGGCTCAGTGTATGAGTACTTGTGTACTGACTGAATGATTAGAGTTTTTTAAGTACTTATATGTATGCAAAGACATAAAGTACCCAAAACCATCTCTCTAAATGGTTCCTAAATGCATACAGACTCTCAGTGTGATTCTACACAACAAACACTATCCCATACATATTACCAAATCACATTTTCCTTTCCGAAATTGGTAAACAGAGTACACATAATACACATATTGTACTACTGCACATTATTGTAGAACCCTGACTCTTTTACAAATACCTAACCAATGACTGGTTTCTTATTCTACCAAAGTATGAGAATAGGATAGGGTTTTAACCAGTTATATATCTGCAAACACATAAAATACCCAAATCCTTCTCTTACTACAGTTTCTAAATGCACACAGACTCACAGTGTGATTCTAGAAAACAAACAAAATCCCTTGAATTTTACAAAAACACATTTACCATTCTTGAAAAGGTAATTTGAGTGCACATTTCCACATATTTTACCACTGCTCATTGGTGTATAAACCTGACTCATTTTACAAACACATGAACAATAAATGGATTCTATTTCTACAAAAATATAACAACATGATAGGTTTTTAAGCAATTATGTGTCTGCAAAAACATGAAACCCCCAAATGCTTCACTCACATTAGTTCCCAAATGCACACAGACTCACAGTGTGATTCTAGACAAACAACACTATTCCTTCTATTTTACCAAAACACATTCAGTAGTGTGGAAGGGCTGAAGTGACTGCAGAGATTCTACATATGTTCATACTCAACACTACTATGAAATCCTGACTCATTTTGTGAATGCATAAGCAATGACTGGTTTCTAATTCTACTAAAACTTGACATCATGACAGGTTTTTAAACTGTTATCTATCAGCAAATACATAATGTAACCAAATGCTTCTCTCACATTAGTTCCCAAATGCACACAGACTCACAGTGTGATTCTAGACAAACAACACTATGCCTTCTATTTTACCAAAACACGTTCACTAGTGTGGAAGGGCTGAAGTGACTGCAGAGATTCTACATATTTCCATACTGCATACTACTATGAAAGCCTGACTCGTTTTGGGAATGCATAAGCAATGACTAGCTTCTAATACTACTAAAACTTGACAACATGACAGGTTTTTAAGCTGTTATCTATCAGCAAATACATGATGTAACCAAATGCTTCTCTCATAATGGTTGACCAAATGCACACAGATTCACAGTGTGATTCTAGACAAGCGACACTATCCCTTGGACTTTACCAAAACACATTCACTACTCTGGAAGGAGTATGGGGACTACACTCAATCTACATATTTCAGTACTGCACTTTAGTGCCAAAGCCTGACTCATTTTATGAAAGCATAAGCAATGACTGGCTTCTAATGCTACTAAAACTTGACAACATGACAGGTTTTAAAACAGTTATCTGTCAGCAAATACACGATGTTACCAAATGCTTCTCTCACAATGGTTACCCAAATGCAGACAGAATCACGGTGTGATTCTAGACAAGCAACACTATCCCCTGTACTTTACCAAAACACATTCACTGCTCAGGAAGAAGTAAAGTAACTGCACACATTCTACATATTTTAGTACTGCACTTTAGTGTTAAAGCTTGACTCATTTTCCGAATACATAAGCAATGACTGGCTTCTAATTCTACCAAGACTTGAGAACAGGAAAGGTTTTTACGCAGTTACGTGTATGCAAACATTTAAAGTACCCAAATGCTTCTCTCACAGTGGTTCCCAAATGCACACAGACTCACAGTGTGATTCTAGACAAGAAACACTCTTCCTTGTACTTTACCAAGACACAATCACTAGTCTAGAAGGGGTAAGGTGACTGCACACATTCCACATATTTCAATACTGCACACTACTGTGAAAGCCTGACTCATTTTGCAATTGCATAAGCAATGACTGGCCTCTAATGCTACTAAAACGTGACAACAAAACAGGTTTTAAAGCAGTTATCTGCCAGCAAATACATGATGTTACCAAATGCTTTTCTCACAATAGTTGCCCAAATGCACATAGACTCACAGTGTAATTGCAGACAACCAACTATCCCTTGTAAAAAATACATTTACTAGTCTACAAGATGTAAGGTGACTGCACACATTGCAGAAAATGTTCTACTACACATTAGCACCAAAATGTTTCTCTCAAAATGATTCCTAAATGCACACAGAATCACTGTGTGATTCTAGACAAACAACACTATCCCTTGCATTGTACCAAAACGCATTTCTTAATCTAGAAGGAGTACTACATTTTAGTGTAGACACATGACTCATTTTGCAAATACATAAACAATGACTGGTTTTTAATTCTAACCAAAACATAAAAACAGCAAAGTTATATATCTGCAAACACATGAAAAACACAAATGCTTATCATAGAATTGTTTCTACATGCACACACACTGTCAATAAGATTGTATACAAAAAAAAGTACTCCCTGCACTTTGGCAGGCGAAATTCATTAGTCTGATTAAAATCAAAATAGACCACATACATCCCCTCACAAATAAATAACTCACCTTTCAAGTTGTTTTGTAGATTAAGAAGTATGTCACTCACACACCAGATTTTCTTATACAGAATCTCTGCCCTGTGCACCTGCCAGCAAAACCAAAGAATGGCAAAGTTTCCCTCTCAATTTGCACACATATACATGTAAACATCAAATCACATTCCTTCCCACATTAATTCAAAAGCTAACACACATTTCTATTGGTTAAACATTTCAACCCTTTCCAAATGACATAAATTTGAACCCTACCCCCATTCTGCCTTCTGCCTGTTATCATAGAAACAGGTCATGGAACACATAACTGAGCACACAGGTCACAAGTTCAGCACACAATGTTGCTAATCAAAACAGCAAGTGTGCTTGACGTTTCAACATATCAGCTTAACATATATAATGTTCCTTTCAATCAGTTTTTGTTAACCAATAAGAATCATGCGTTTAAAAAAAAGAAACATGCACCCTAGGTTTCAGTGTAGAAGGTTGTCAAGCAACCAATCATTTATTTTCTTTTTTCAAAACTACATCTTATCCACCATTTTAGAAAAATCTTACTTTTCAAACTGCCATTTCATTTACAGAGACCATCTGAGTGCATCTAGACCTCCCTTCAAGATGCTTAGAGTGTGGATTGTGGGACACAGCTATATGTTCTGGAGCCAAAGGTATGCAGAAAACAAAGGCATTCACAAAGACCTAGGTTTACCAAATGTAGACATTAAATGGATTGGACAGAGTGGGTTAAAGTGGCACCAATTGATGCCATTGGTAAAATCCTTTATGCATCTCCAACACCCTGACCTCATAATAGTGCACTGTGGTGGCAATGACCTAGGCACTTTGACTGGGGTAGGTCTGGAAATGCTTATCAAGGACACCTTTGCAGAATTGATTTTACTTTTTCCCAAAACTGCCTTTGTATATTCTAACATATGCCAAAGGCAGAAATGGAACTGGTCCAATCATTTTTGTCCACAGATTGAGAAAGCTAGGAAACATGTGAATAAATCTGTTTCTGCTTTTCTCCGAGACTGTAGAATGGGGTCCATTTACAATACCAATCTGCGTTTTCATATGCAAGAGATGTATAGGAGAGATGGAGTACCCTTTACTGATGAAGGAAACAGAGTCTTCCTCAACAACTTTAGACTCTGTATAGGTACTTACTTATAAGTACCAAAAACTCTCAATGAACACAACGGCTCTTTTTAGAGCCACTCAAGAACGAAACACATAAGCTTGATGATTATCTCAAAAAATGTCAGTTTATTTTGCTTGGAGTCGCTCACCCAACGCGTTAGGAACCGCGCACCATACGCAAGACAAATCGTGTGCCCAACGCGACAGGATGCGCGACTCCTAATTTTACAGAAAAAAAAAAACCCTATCACTAATTTGTATTATCCCTGGGGACCCCATCCCCCGGAACTTATAAAAAATGTTAGGGACTGTGGGGGGAGCCCCAATGCCCCCACGGTCCCAGCCGGCTCCCCGCGTCCTTCGGGATCCGGCATTGCTTTTTCACATGGGGAGCTGCTGACATGCAGCTCCCCGTGTGGAAAAGCAATATGGTTTGGATTTTGAAAGAGAGAGCAGGTTTCCCTGCTCTCTCTTTCAAAATCCAAACAAAGTTTGCTATGGGAGGGTGGGAGACTCCTGCCCTCTCATAGCAAACAACAGTGTCCTGGGGGTGGGCACCCCAGGACACTGCAGGAGCCGGCCCTGGGGGGTGGAGGTCCCCAGGGCCCTCGAGGGCTCCAGGACGGGGGCCACGCAGCCCCCCTCCCTCAATAAATAAAGCCCCGGGGGGTGGTGGTCCCCGGGGCTTGGGGGGCCGTTCAGCCCCCCACCCTATTTATTTTCTAGCCCCGTGGGGTAGCGGTCCCCGGTGCTGGGGGGCCCCCCTGGGCCCCCCATTAATTTTTACGGATTTTGCCCCCAGGATTTGGCCCCCCCGGGGGCTAATTATTAAGGAAGCACGGAAGCCCGCGCTTCGTTTTTTATTATTTTTGCGGCCGGATCCGCGCACCGAGCGCGCATTTTGCCATTTAAAAAAAAAGAGGGTCCTGGGAGTCCTTCTGGGACCCCCTAAGCAAGTCTAGAGGGGCAGAGTATTTCTACCCTGCCCCCTTTATATCATTTACACACTTATTTCCCTTACTTCTTCAGCCTCGCTTCTACCGAGGCACAAAATGGCTGCCAACAGTTCCTTGTTTTGAATGTTGACAGCCAATTAGCATTCAGCACGTGATAGGGAGGGTGTGCGCACGGTGCGCAGAGGGTGTGCTCAGGGTGCGTGTTGGAGGGAGGACCACCGGGGAGTCGGGGGGACTACTCCGGGCACCTTCCTACCGCAAAGTTATAGCCGAGCGCCGCTGAGAAGCCTCCTAGGAGAGGTCCTTCTCCTATGATCGTACTAGGCCCAGCAACACCACCACACAGGACTCCGTATCAGTTGCTTATCTTGGTTCTTTATATAAAAAGGAGCACGTTCAATATTTACAGTGGGATCGAGTGATCCAGTAAGAGTCTCAATGTCCTTGGCGGGATAGGGTAGCGGGACAGTCTTAGTACCAGCAAGGTACGGGAAGGCTCTGCGCCAGACCTTGGGTGCTGGTCTCAGAGCGGCTCGGACGTGGAGAGCCGCGACGGCGTCAGCAGGGTTCGGGTGGTAGTTCCGCTAGGGTCGAGCCGTGACATAGTCAGCAGGGCTCCGGTGGTAGGTCCGCTTCGGTCGAGCCGCGACGAGGTCAGCTGGGCTCTGATGGTACGTTTCAGCAAGGTCGGGCCGCGACAGCGTCAGCAGGGCCCCAAAGGTTCGTGAAGGTCTTGTAAGCACGATGGAGCCGCGACGTCGTCAGCAGGGCTCAGAGTGTGGTTTTAGGAAGAGTCTTTCTCCGTAGGGTCAGCCGTGATCCGATCAGCAGGGCTCTTGACTCCGGGATACAACTGTCGTCTTGTTGCCGGGTCGCCCCAGATATAGGTCTGGAGCCCTTTGATGTCCGGACCCTTGCGCCCAGGAGGGCGGAGAGGCCGGGTAGGGCGCGGCCAGACGCCCAGCAGGAGAGGCGCCAGGCCCCAGAGAGCTGTGGGGTGATCGCACCTAGGTGTGGAAGGACGGTTGGGGGTCCCATCGATACTGCCCTCCGCCGGGAGTGGGAAGGGCTCACGTGGTATCCCCCGGGCCAGGGGTTGGCGCCTCGATGTCGGGCCTCGCTGGGACCGAGGCCGGGTAGAGCAGGGTCACGTAGGTGGTCACGTGGAGTGATGTATAATCCAAAATGGAGGAGCCCCGAGGTGCATGGGACCTCGTGCGGCTTAGCGAGGGGGAACAGGACCACGCCACGAGGCCGGCTCCAACACGCGTCCCCCCCAGCTGAAGGCAGGGAGAGTCACCCATCTCCTTGGGGGTTCTCCTCGCCGAGGCGGAAGAATCTGGACAGGCCGTCAGCATTGGCGTGGTTGTTGCCGGGCCGGTGTTCCACGGTGAAATCCATCCCTTGCAGCGAGATGGACCATCGCAACAACTTGGGGTTCTCGCCCCGCATTTGCATGAGCCACCGCAAGGGCCGGTGGTCAGTCTGGACCCTGAAGTGGGTGCCGAAAAGGTAGGGCCGGAGCTTCTTGAGAGCCCATACCACAGCGAAGGCCTCCCGCTCGATGGTGCTCCACCTCTGTTCTCGTGGCAGCAGTCAGCGGCTGATAAAGGCCACAGGTCGGTCGAGGCCCTTGGCGTCCATCTGGGAGAGGACCGCCCCGACCCCGTACTCTGATGCGTCGGTCTGCACCACAAATTCCTTGCTGTAGTCAGGGGCCTGTAGCACCGGGGCAGCACACATGGCCGCCTTGAGGGCTTCAAAAGCGGTCTGACAGCGGGGCGTCCAGTGCACCACCTTGGGCTGTTTCTTGGAAGTGAGCTCCGTAAGGGGGCCCACAATGCTGCCATAATCTTTAATAAATCGCCGGTAGTAGCCTGTGAGGCCTAAGAAGGCCCGGACAGCGGTTTGGGTTGTGGGGGGCTCCCACGCCTGGATGGCATCGACCTTTAACTGGAGGGGCGCTACCTGGCCACTCCCCACCTGGTGGCCCAGATAGGTCACAGATCCTTGACCGATCTGGCACTTTCTGGCCTTAATTGTGAGCCAGGCCCTTTGGAGAGCGGCCAGGACTTCTCCGAGGTGTCCTAGGTGCGCGGCCCAATGGTCGCTGAAGACTGCAATGTCGTCGAGGTAGGCCGCGCTGAAGGCTTCCAGCTCGGCCAGGACCTTGTTCACCAGCCTCTGAAAGGTCACTGGGGCGTTCTTCATACCGAAGGGCATCACCCGAAAGTGGTAGTGCCCATCGGGGGTGGAAAAGGCGGATCGTTCCTGGGCGCCGGGAGTGAGCTTGATCTGCCAGTACCCGGCGGTGAGATCAAAGGTGCTTAGGTAGCGGGCGGCCCCTAAGCGATCGATCAGTTCGTCTACCCGTGGCAGGGGGTGGGCATCGGTCTTGGTGACTGCGTTCAGGCCCCGGTAGTCTACACAAAATCTGAGTTCCGGAGAAGTGCCGGGGGCGGCGGCCTTCGCAACCAAGACCACCGGGCTGGCCCACGGGCTGTCTGAGGGCTCGATGACTCCGAGGGCGAGCATCTTGGTGACCTCGGTCTGTATGCAGGCTCGGACTCGGTCAGGTACTCTGTAGGCGCGGTGTCGCACAGGGGGGCTGTCCCCGGTATCCACGTCGTGGACGCACCAGGGGGTCACCCCGGGTGTGAGAGAGAAGAGGGCAGCGAAGGGTTGCAGCAGCCTCCGGCAGTCCTGGCGCTGTTCTGGGGTCAGCGTGGCGGAGAGGTGGACGCCCTCCAAGGAGCCGTCTTGGCCCGAGGACCCCAGGAGGTCTGGTAGGGGCTCGGAGTCGCTTTCGCCCCCATCGTCAGTAGCCAGCAGCAGGCGTAGTTCAGTTCGGGCAAAGTGGGGCTTGAGCCGGTTGGCGTGTAGGACCCGGAGGGGGATCCTCGGGGACTCCATGTCGACCAGGTAGGTGACGGGGCTCTTCCTCTCAACCACCTTGAAGGGCCCGGTCCACTTGTCCTGCAGGGCGCAGGGGTCCACGGGGGACATGACCCAGACTTGCTGGCCCGGCTCGAATTTGATGGTCGAGGCATTTGCGTCATACCAGCGCTTCAGGTCTTCTTGGCTGGCTTCGAGGTTGGCTTCTGCCAGGGCCCGGAACTTCCGAGTCTGGTTCCGCAGGGTCAGGAGGTACCGGTAGACGTCGGGGGGGCATCTTGGACGTTCGCCTCCCAGCCCTCCTTGACCAGGCTGAGGGGCCCTCGGACGGGGTGCCCATACAATAGTTCGAAGGGGCTGAAGCCCAGGGATTTCTGTGGCACCTCTCGATAGGCGAACAGGAGGCAGGGCAGCAGGACATCCCACCTCCTCCTCAGAGGCTCTTCCAGGCCCTTGATCATCCCTTTTAGGTTTCTGTTGAACCGCTCGACCAGTCTGTTCCCCTGGGGGTGGTAAGGGGTGGTGAATCTGTAGGTGACCCCACATTGTTGCCAGAGGGATCTCATGTACTTTGAAATAAAGTTCGTACCCCTGTCGCTCACCACTTCTCGGTGGAACCCCACCCTGGAGAAGATGCCCATCAGGGCCCGGCCCACCACTGGAGCTGTCACAGTGCGGAGTGGGATGGCCTCGGGGTATCGGGTGGCGTGGTCAACCAGTACCAGGATGAAGCGGTGTCCCAGGGCGGTTCGGGGGTCGAGCGGCCCCACGATGTCGATCCCCACTCATTCGAACGGGGTGTGGATGGCTGGAAAGGGTTGGAGGGGGGCTTTAACTCGACCCCCAGTCTTTCCGCTAGCCTGGCAGGTCTGGCAGGACCGGCAGTGGTGGTCCACGTCTCTCCGCATTCGGGGCCAATAGAAATGGGTCACTAGGCGGCTGTAAGTCTTGTCCCGCCCGAGGTGTCCGGCGAGGGGCACGTCATGCGCCAGGTTCATGAGGAACTCCCGGAACCGGAGGGGAACCACCAACACCCGGCCGGCTCCCAGTTCGGCGACCTTCTGCTCGCTATATAGTAAGTCATTGTCCCAATAGACCCAGTGGGTTCCCGTGGGGTCCCCCGAGGCCTGGGTGACCGCTTGCTGTCGGGCCCCCTCGAGGGACGGGCAGGCCTTCTGTTCTTGCTGGAATTGTTCGCGGGTGTGGCCCCCATCGTGGCGCCACTGGGCCAGCTCGGAGATCTCGCTGAGGGAGGCGACCTCGTCGGGAGCAAGTTCGGATGGCCCGGCCTCATCGTCGGGTTCCTCCGTGCCGGAGGAGGGTGATAGTTCTGGGCCCGTAGGCTTGTCGGTGGCCGCGGCAGCGGCTGGTTGGGCGGTCATGGACCGGGTGGTGGCGCAGGCCCACTCGGGCAGCTCTAGCATCCCCAGATGTTCTCGGCGCTCCACCTGGGCCCAGGGGGAGCTCTCTAGGTTATTCCCCAGGAGGCAGTCCACGGGGGCGTCGTCGCGGACAGTCACTTTTAGGGTGCCGGACACTCCTCCCCACTCGAAGGGGATCCTGGCCATCCGGCACATGCTTTCGGTGTTGTCCGCGGTCCGGACAGGGCATAGGACATGTGGCAGGATTTGTTCGGGGGTCACTAGGTGGCAGTGGACAGCGGTCACGCTGGCCCCAGTGTCCTGGAGGGCTTCGGCCTGTCGTCCATTGATGGTGACCCACTGCTGGTACTTCTGGGTGTTGCTGGGGATGGCCGCTCGGGGCACCATTTCTCGGGAGCCCAGGCATATGAGCGACATGGCAGCTGGTTCCCACTCGGGGGATCCGTCGTCGCGGTCTTCCTCCCCGTCCTCTCCTTCCCCCAGGGCTGCGGCGGCTATTTGTCAGGGAGGGGGCCCAGCGGTCCCGTTCCGTCGGTTCACGGGGCAGGCCGGGTCGCTCGCATAGTGGCCGGTCTGCTGGCAGCCGAAGCAGGTCACTGGTGGTCGGGGTCCAGACCGGGCGATGGGGGTCCCCCTTCGGCCCAGGGTCGGGGACGTGTGGTTGGCGGCTTGGCCTCGTGGCGGGCTTCTGGGCGGTCCGGCCGGGAATTCTCGACTGCGGTGGGACCCCCCTCCTCCACCCCACTGGCGAGGAGGTCCCGTGGTACTCCGTTGGTAGTCCCCCATGGGGTTCCGGGGGACCCGGGTGTTGACCCATCGGTCTGCTTCGGCGGCGAGCTTCCGGGGCTCGGTCAGCTTACTGTCCAGTAGGTGTTGCCTTAGTTCCACAAAGCAGTTGTTGGCGAGGTGCTCCCAGACAATGAGGTCGAACAGTTCATTGTACGAGGTGACCTTGCTCCCTTTTATCCACCCTTCAAAGGCCCGGCTGAAGAAGTCCACGTACTCGACCCACGTGGTACCGAGGAGCTTCTTGCAGTCCCGGGAGCGCTGCCGGTACATCTCGGCTGATAGTCCGTAGCGGGTGAGTAGGGCTTCTTTCATGTGGTCGTAGGAGGTCATCACTGCGTCGGGGAGTGGCAGCAGGGTATCACGGCCCTCGCTGAGGAACCTCCCCCATAGGCCGGCACCCCAATCCTTCCGGGGTACCCGATGGGAGGTCATGGCTACCTCGTAGGCTCGGAACCACTGCTGGATGTCGTTGTTCTTGTAGTATTCCTTGACGTCATCCTTGGGGATATGGACTTTTGGCTCGGTCAGTGGCAGAGCGTCCCGGGCCCCGGGCGGTGCTGGTCTCCCCCGTTTTGGATTTCAGTTTGAGTTCTTTGAGGCTCCTCTCGTGCTCGAGGGTTAGCCGTCTCTCTTCGAGTTCCCGATGCCGTTTCTTTTCTTCGATTTCCTCTTGCAGCCATAGTTGCTCCAAGGCTATTTTCTTCTCTGCCAGTAGGAGCTCACCGTCCAGCCGGAGTCGTGCGAGGTCCATTTCGTGTATGCGGACCCTCTCCCGTTCTCGCATTTCTTCGTGGGATAGGCTGGCTTCGGGGATGCCTCGCCCCCCCATCTGTCGGGGTTGTGATCGGCAGGTTTTCATCCCGGGCCGAGGTCCCTTCGGTGTGGGGTGGAGTGGCCTCGGCTTCTGCCCAGGCTTTCAGGGCTTTCTGCATTTCTTCCTTGGTGCCCAATCCTGTGGTTGGGATCCCTTTGTCCTTGCAGAATTGTTTTAGTTCTTTGTGGGTGTATTCTTCCAGTTTTTCCAGCTGGAAGGTTGCGGCCACGGTTGCTTCTTGGCCGTCCATGGTTCCCTTTTTCTTTTTCCGTCTGGTTAGGTAGTGGGTGCGTTACTTGCCTGTACGATTGCGTCTGGCTCGGATCCCACCGCTGCCACCAAATGTTGGAGGGAGGACCACCGGGGAGTCGGGGGGACTACTCCGGGGCACCTTCCTACCGCAAAGTTATAGCCGAGCGCCGCTGAGAAGCCTCCTAGGAGAGGTCCTTCTCCTATGATCGTACTAGGCCCAGCAACACCACCACACAGGACTCCGTATCAGTTGCTTATCTTGGTTCTTTATATAAAAAGGAGCACGTTCAATATTTACAGTGGGATCGAGTGATCCAGTAAGAGTCTCAATGTCCTTGGCGGGATAGGGTAGCGGGACAGTCTTAGTACCAGCAAGGTACGGGAAGGCTCTGCGCCAGACCTTGGGTGCTGGTCTCAGAGCGGCTCGGACGTGGAGAGCCGCGACGGCGTCAGCAGGTCTCGGGTGGTAGTTCCGCTAGGGTCGAGCCGCGACACAGTCAGCAGGGCTCCGGTGGTAGGTCCGCTTCGGTCGAGCCGCGACGAGGTCAGCTGGGCTCTGATGGTACGTTTCAGCAAGGTCGGGCCGCGACAGCGTCAGCAGGGCCCCAAAGGTTCGTGAAGGTCTTGTAAGCACGATGGAGCCGCGACGTCGTCAGCAGGGCTCAGAGTGTGGTTTTAGGAAGAGTCTTTCTCCGTAGGGTCAGCCGCGATCCGATCAGCAGGGCTCTTGACTCTGGGATACAACTGTCGTCTTGTTGCCGGGTCGCCCCAGATATAGGTCTGGAGCCCTTTGATGTCCGGACCCTTGCGCCCAGGAGGGCGGAGAGGCCAGGTAGGGCGCGGCCAGACACCCAGCAGGAGAGGCGCCAGGCCCCAGAGAGCTGTGGGGCGATCGCACCTAGGTGTGGAAGGACGGTTGGGGGTCCCATCGATACTGCCCTCCGCCGGGAGTGGGAAGGGCTCACGTGGTATCCCCCGGGCCAGGGGTTGGCACCTCGATGTCGGGCCTCGCTGGGACCGAGGCCGGGTAGAGCAGGGTCACGTAGGTGGTCACGTGGAGTGACGTATAATCCAAAATGGAGGAGCCCCGAGTTGCATGGGACCTCGTGCGGCTTAGCGAGGGGGAACAGGACCACGCCACGAGGCCGGCTCCAACAGTGCGCATAGGGTGCGCGGATCCTCCGAGGCCATAGATATATATGTACTTTTAACTGTAATTTTCTCAGAAACTGCTCAACAGATTAACACCATTTAAGCAAAAGGCATGAGTCTGAACTGAGGACTACCTTTTTGCCAAATTTGGTGTAATTCCGTTCAGCAGTTCGGGCTGTAGCTGCGACTAAAGGTCCTAAGGGAAAATGCATGGGGAAAACGCGTTTTGGGACCCCCTTTTTTCTCGGCCCCTGCTTGACGAATCACCCCGAAACTTTCAGGATAGGAGCGGACCGGAGCTGGCCAAAAGTTTGGAAAATGTTGCGAAGGTTCATCAACCGGCGCCAGACTTATTGGGAATAGAATGTTGCGGATTTCCTATGGAAAATAGGTCCTAACTATAACTACCTACTGGCGACCGCCAGTAGGTAATATATATATATATATATATATATATATATATATATATATATATATATATATATTATATATACATCGGCAGCAAAAGTCTCCTTCTGGATAGCCAGGGACCCGGTGAGAGTGGCGTGCACGCCGGCAGAGTACCACAATCCAAAGAGTCAGCGCGCTCTCAGTAAAAGAAGATCCGTCTTCGTAGAAGTATCACCAAATGATTTATTTCACAACGCGTTTCGATTACATCCATAACCTTGTTCACGTGAAACGTGCCCAGCAACAAACAAGTGAACATATAGCCATAGTGAACATAGACAAAGGACACAGTTAAAAATGCAGCAGACAAGTTGGAATGGTAAAATCACAGTCTGTAGTGGAGAACCTCCTCAAGTAAGTGTTAGTTAGCCGATCTACTGCATAATGCAACTGAAAAAACCGCACACGATGTACCAGAAGCAAATGAAGTAATCACACAGGTCTATTGTCCTAACAGACGTCACCGTAATAACAGTGTGTTGGGACGCCATCATAATCAACAAACTTTATTATTCACCCATGCTCGGACACACATTGAATGATTGTGAGTATGCGATGCACGGCAAGTAATGGGGTGCAAATGGGTGTTACGTCAAACCTGTGCAAGTGCCCTGGAGGACATGCTAGATGGATGTGTGGATATAACGCAGGTCAATTAAGCTGAAGTACATGGGGAGAATAAGGCACGGCGTGGATAAAATGACGTGCTCATGGCTGATATATCAATCATAGGCAAGTGCCCTGTAGAACACAACTAAGGAATAGCGTGGACGTGGTATGCAAATCGTCCAGTGTGGTATCTGGACAGACACTGCCTGTGTATCATCCATAATGGGGATCCGCAACATCGAAGGGTGTAACTCCTCACAGGAATTGCATATGTGTCTAGGGCAAGTGCCCATATTCCTAAAATGATGACACTCTATGTGGAAGTAAGTTCCCACAAACGTACGTCCACCATTCGCAACCAGAGTCCTATCGCAAGGAAACAATACCATTCCTGGATACGTAACTGATAAACTCCATAAAGTCCAACAGTCATTCATGGTATGCCGACGGAAGAAACAGTGAAGGTGTGGTCACAGGGAAAAGGCTAGGAGGCCCGTGCAGGTGAGTACAGGTGGGTGGGCCCCCTCCTTTCCTCCTGGAAAACAAGAAAAACAAAAAAGAATTCATCAGCATGAACCTCTAAGTCCGAGGACTTACATACAAGTGAACGTAACACTCTATCACATGTTGTATACAGTATCAATGTGAGTAGGGGTGCAGGAGAAAGAAGACAACTGCGGCTGCACACTTGTGTGACCTCACATTGACAAAGTCAAAGCTTATAGTCTTAGATGCAAAGAAGGGGGGGGTTGTGGGGGAAAGGTTGTAGGAAGAACAGGGGGGGGAATGAAGAACGGAGGATAGATGGTGGGTAGGGGGAGGGGGAGAGGAGTAGGGGGAGACAGAATACTCTGGTAAAATACAATAATAACCCAAGAGAACCTAATCTTCTTTAAGGTGTATTGCTAGCTCCTCGTCCAGATTCAATCCTCCTGGACTCTTGGTCTGAAAGTCTATGATGTACTTGGACTCTCTCTGCCTAAGAGTAAGCACCCTATTGCCACCCCTGGGGTTGTGATCAATCTGTTCAAGGATGAAGAAGCTCATGTCAGTAGTGTTAGAAAAATGCTTCTCATGGAAATGTCGCGCAACTGGGTATTTGGGGTCGTTGTTATTTATGGCCCTACTGTGTTCAAGGACCCGTTTCCTAGCCATGAGTGTTGTGCTGGCGATATACCACAGCTTGCACGGACACTCAATGCTGTAAATGACAAAAGTGGAGCTGCATGTCAGAAATTGGGTTATGTCCTTACTGACCCAATTGTAGTTGACCTCTTTGCAAAATTTGCTGTTCCTACAGGCCTTCCAATGGCCGCACGGAAAAAAGCCTTTAAGGCCATGTTTGCGCCTTCTGGGGTAGATGGTAATGTCACTCCGCACTAGCATATCTCTGACATTCCTCCCTCTCCTATATGCTATGCTGGGCCTGTCAGGAATGGTGCCCCCTATAACGTTGTCAGATTTGAGGATGTCCCAGTTTTTGCATAAGATCCGTTTGATGTCCTTTGAGTCAGTGCTGTACGTCATGATCGCTCTGGTCATGTCATCGTCCATGTTGGTAGGTGTGATCGGGGCATTGGAGATGGTATGAGCTCTGTCTACACTGTCAGCCCTCTCTCTGGCTTTGGCGAGTACCCAATTGGGATAGCCCCTTTCCTTGAAGTGGTATGTAATGATATTGCTTTCAAGAAGATACGCTTCTTCAGTGTTGCAGTTTCCTTTGGCCCTCAGCAGTTCTCCATAAGGAATGCTCCATTTGAGAGCCTCAGGGTGACTACTGAGGGCATGTTGGACACTGTTGCCCGCCGTGGACTTCCTATACAGTGCTGTCCTTACCTGTTATTCACTGATGGTCAAGCAAACATTAAGGTATTCAGCTTTGTTGTTGCACACACTGCCACTGAGTACGATGTTACACTCATTGACATTGAGTTTCCTGATAAACTCATGCGCTCCTTCTTCCGGTCCTCTCCAAATGATGAACAACTCGTCAATGTAGCGTAGCCACATTGACACATGTTCAAGGTCATCGTGGAGCCTCGGATTGGTGAAAATGCTCTCTTCCTAGCACCCCATGAACAGGTTAGCAAAGCTGGGAGCAAAGCAAGATCCCATTGCCGTACCAGTAGTTAGCCGGAATAATGTGCCGTTGAACATGAAGATGTTGTTCGTCAGACAGTATTCTGTCATGTCCAACAGCATCTGACTGTGTTCACGGAATCTCACTGGTCTGGTGTTAAGGTACCGTCTGCAGGCTTCTAGTCCCTGCTGGTGGTTGATGATGGTATAAAGGTTATGTACGTCAAGAGTGATGAACAGGTGGTTGTCGCCCCACTGTAAATCCTTTATCTTGTGTAAAAAATCCTTAGTGTCTCTGATGTAGCTGGGAAGTCTAATAACTTGGTCCCGGAGGAAATGGTCCACATACTTCGAGACATGTTCTGCTACACTCCTCCTAGAAGAAACGATGGGGCACCCAGGGGGTCTTAAGGGATCCTTATGCACCTTCGGTAGAAGGTATAGTACTGGGAGTACGGGATGATCTTTCTTAAGGTAGCTGTACTCCTCCCACTCCAGTAACCCTTTATCTTTCCATCAGGTGAGATTATCCCAGATGGTCGTGATGCTGGTGTTGTAGTCATCAAATGAAAAGGGCGTGTAGAACTTGGTATTCTCAAGTTGTCTGGATGCCTCTGCTAGATATTGTTCCCTATCAAGGATGACAACATTGTCACCCTTGTCCAGAGGACGGATAACAATGCTCTCATCTTCCATGAGATCCCTGAGTGCAACTCTCTCTGTATGTGTGAGATTCACCTCTTTCTTGTGTCTAAGGTTGTTGAGTGCAATGCTCACACAGTCTTGAAAGGTGTCAATACTGTCATGGGGAGATTGGGCAGAAATGAAGATGTCATCAGTGATGTCATCAGTGATGTCACTGAGCATGTCATGAGTGATGTAATATGTGACATCATCAGTAGTGCATTGCGGGGGCGCGAGTTATAGTTATCTCTACTAACTATAACAGATGAATTTCTCTGGTTTTGTATGAGTGAAATGTCCAACTAACTATAGCGTCCCTGCAACCTATGTTTTTTTAGTGAATTTCTAAGGTTTTTTAAGTGCTAATTTCTAACTATGATGTCCCTGAAACCTATGGTTTTTTCAGTGAATTTCTAAGGTTTTTGAAATGCTAATTTCTAACTATAACATAGCAGTCGTATTTGCAGAGTGGTGGAGAAAGGTGAGCATGGCCTCCGAACACCACTTAGCAATCCCACTGTGGGGGATTTACTGGCTGTAACAGGAGTGGTAGTTAGCCCCCAGCATCAACTTTGGTGGCCAACTACCCCTCCTATTACCCCCAGTAAGTCCCAGACAGCAGGATTGCTAACTTCTCATACCAGGCCACGTCCCCTTTCTCCACCGCTCTGCAGATGCACCTCCTGGCGTGTTCTGGGTTGAGGGATCAAGTCCCCTTGAATACTGAGGGTCCCTGGGGGCCACCTAGGCCACCAGGTACCTCTAGTATGCGCCACAGAGCTGGATTGCAGAGAGGTGGTCCGAGGCCACGCCCCATTCTACACCACTCTGCAAACGCGCCTCTTGGCACACTGCTGGTGGGACAAATGAGGTCCTCTTGTGTCCTGAGGACCTCAGGACACAAGTGGCCTTCATCCTCTGAGCAGCAGTGCACCAGGACCTGTGTTTGCAGAGTGGTGTAAAAAGGGGTGTGGCCTCAGACCACCTCTCTGCAATTCAGCTCTATGGCGCTTTCTCGAGGTACCTGGTGGATGTGAACCTTCACTTCACATCCACCATTAGCCCAGAAAGAATCACCTTCCTGGATTTTGAGGTATACATAAAAGAAAATAAGATAGAGGATAGAGACTACACTGCACAGGAAATCTACGGCAGGGAACTCTATCTTACATGCGAGTAGCTCTCACCCATCGCATCTGATCTATAGCATCCCCTATGGGGAGATGCTTAGAATGAGGAGGATCTGCAGTGGTCAGGATGATTTGAAAAAAGCACAGACAGACAGCAAATTAAAATTTCTAGCAAGGGCTACACTCAAGCATGTGTGGATGCAGCAATAAAGAAAAGTGCAGCTATCCCCAGAGTAAGTCTCCTCACACAGAAATCAGTTAAAAGAAAACAGGACAACTATGGAGACGATGACCCAACTTTCAGAATGATCCTTGGTTACAACAAACAGCACAGAAGTATAAAAAACATCATTAAAAGAAATTGGCCACTCCTGTTAGGAGATCCAATTATAGGTCATTTGCTACCGAGACAAGCTTCCATCACATTTAGTAGGACACCCTCAATGAAAGATTCCTTGGTGCAAAATGTTGTAAGCACTTTACCAACTGGCACATGGTTATCCCAGAGAAAGGTTTTCCACAAATGCAAAACATGCAAAGCATGCCAATTTGGGGTAAGTAAAATTACCTATCAGACACCTTTCAGTGAAGTGAGCAAACCAATCACCAAAACTTTAACTTGTAAAAGTGAGTTTGTTCTCTATGTGCTGGAGTGCCCCTGTGGCCTACAATATGTGGGTAGTACCATTCTATAGGGCCACAAAAGGGTGCTACAGCACATTAGAACCATTAAAAATCATGATCAATCTTACCAGGTGGCGAGGCACTTCAAGGAAAAACACAATGGAAACCCAAAGGGTCTCATGTATTTTCTGATAGATGCCATCCCACCCAACAAGAGAGGAGGAAACAGAGATAAGGCACTAAGATGCTTAGAGACCCGGTACATCTTGGATTTAGACACAAAGGCCCCACGTGGCCTGAATGCTACTGAGGAGCTCTACACATGCCTCTAGCGAATTAATTGCACTGAATTTAGCCAAGAAAGCCTGTCATATCACATCGACTAAAATTAAATAAGGTCAATAGAATCAAAGATGAAAACCGCCCAACTCCTAAACAATCCTATTCACTAACACATGTATTCACGTTTTTTATACAGGGTGTTCATTTTAAGATAATAGCACATTGGCACTTTACACTTTTAGTAATGTAAGAATTTTTAGTATTTGCACTACATGCAATGTTAAAGATTTTATTTGAAAGTTGTTATCTTCAACTTCTAGGTAACATGACTCTACATTGTGATAAAATAGCTATATGGCAGTTTAGCATAGAAACAACTGGACAAAGGTGATAATTTCAGGTATTTAGACCTGAACGCCAGTTAAGACCCCAAAGGGGAAACACAGGTAGATTCTGCAGACATAATATTGGCATACGGCAACAATGGAGGCATGCAACATATCTAAATAATTAAGCAGCAGGAACCAGAGTGACAAACTCGTGGCTGATACCAAAGAGATTAAGCTCAGGATGTCCACAACTTGTGTTCCCTGCCAACCACTTTATAATTTTATAATTTTATAATATGGTATAGTCTGACTTAGCACTACTGCTGGGGTCTAGCAAGCCGTTAGGTATATGTTTTTACAATAATGGTTTTAAACATTTAGAACTGTTTTAACCTTAATTTGTAATCAATGGCTACTTTTTATGTATTTATACAAATATATGCTGCTAATTACATGATGTTTACATACAACTTGCACTTTCAAATGTCAAAAGTCTGTCTATTATGTCAACTATATAAAACTACCCATTGCACTGTCACTTCAAGAAAAAACAGAAAAAAATGTATTTAAACTTACCTGTTACCTGAGAGCGCGTCATGTGATCAAGGGCCTTGGGGCTCAAAACGCATCATGATGGCTGATGTTGGAGGAGTTTAATAAAGACTTCCACTGATGCACTAAAAACGTGGTCCGTGCTCCATCACTAACACAGGTGGCAAATGAATTCGAGCGGAGTTTGCACGATATATATATAAGAATACTTATAGCTCCAAGTTATGAGGCGCCCGATCGCGAAATGATGCGCGAATGGGCAGAGACAAACCTTGAATCCTCACGAAAACTGCTTTTCATCCTTGTTAAATATCCAGAAAAAGAATGCATTAAACTAGCGGAGGAAATCGACACAATAACCAAGGAGTTAGAAAAATGGACCAACAAGAGGAGATTGAGAAATTGAAAGCTGACATGAAAAAACGTCTTAAAAAAGAAGAAGATGTGATAAGGGAACGCAAAGCCTATAAATTCCACAGAGACCGATGTGACTATGAACAAGGTAGAATATTCACTTTTGCCCGGAAATTTGATTCACTAAAAGCTGACAATAAAGAAATGAGATAAAAAGATGCAGAAAGTGTAAACCAACACCCAGATCTAACGTCCGCATCAGAGGGGAGCTCTGCAGTGGAAAGCGGGTCAGAGGTGGAGACCCATAACAAAGCAAAGCAAAGCACATCTCGCAGACACTCTCTTACAGAAGAAGTGGATTTTTTATGTATGGAGCGCCTACAATCACTAAGGCCGAGAAAGCAACAGACCGGCGAAAATCGTGTGCAAACAAAAATAAAAAATGGAGAGAGTGAAGAAAAGCCAAAAGAAGAAGGGACACACAAAAAATATCAAAAGAAACAACAGAGGAGATACTGGAAGAAATAAACCACAATTTTCCATACGAATCTAACACAATGACAGTGATTAATCTAACGGAAATGACCCTCAACAAAGCAGAAACACAACTACTGTCCTTAGGTCTCTCTTTTTGCCCGGAAAGCTCATTCAACTACTCAAAATCTAGAGTTGATATATACAAAAGTGTTAGGAAACTAAAGCTCAGAAAATTCCACACACAATCAAAGAAAAAGACAGCAGAAACTGAAATATTGTCTACAATAGGTAAACCATTAACACACGAAACAGAAAGTGAATCCAATATTAATCATGAGTCACAGAGTTTGATCAATGTTCTCTATGATTTAGTACAAGAGGGCAACCAAGCAAGTGGATCCATGGATGAATGTCTGGGAGGCATTCCAACACCAACAGGCACAGGATGTAAAACACCCTTTAAACCACCTTCCTCTTTCTATCCTTTAATGATAAAAGATACTATAGACATGTTTCAAGACCAGGTCATCACTGATCTAAAAAGCCTGAACAGAATGACTTACAAAGGGGCACAAAATGTCAAAAAGAATATACAAGAACTTCAATACCACCAATTGATGACTAAAATTAAAAACGACAAAGAAATAGTTGTGAGAGGCGCCGACAAAGGCGGGAACGTGGTGAATTGGAAGAGAGAAGACTACACCAAGGAAGCATTGCGTCACCTGGAGGACAAAGCATGCTATGGAAATAGCAACAGAGCAGCCTGGAATGCAATACAGGCATCTTTCCGAGTAAATTTGATGGCATGGTGAGAAAAGGGCCTGCTAACAACAGAGGAATACAAATATTTGTGGATAGCAAACCCAACAATTCCAATTTTGTATTTCATACCGAAGGTACATAAGGATAAAATCAATCCACCAGGAAGGCCTATAATATCAGCCAAAAACAGTATATTTGAGAACACTTCCAAATATGTGGATTTCTTCCTTCAAGAACATGTTCAAAATCTAGCATCCTATATTAAAGACACAGGAGACTTTTTGACAAAAATTAAAAACTTCCAATGGAAGGATGATTATTATTTGATTGCCCTAGATGTAACATCACTCTATACATCTATCAGGCATAATGATGGACTTCGAGCCTTAAAATACTTTTTGGCAAAGAAAGGAATACAATATGTAGAACATAACAGGATGATCGTGAATATGGTTGAACTATGTCTAATGAATAACATCTTCATGTTTCAGAACGCAATGTACCAACAATTACGAGGCGTGGCGATGGGTGCCAGCTTCTCCCCCAGCTACGCGTGTTTACACATGGGCTGGTGGGAGGAGCAGGTCCTCATGGTCAAATATACTGAAACATTTACCAAGAATATAAAATGTTGGTGGTGATTTATAGACGATTTGTTCTGTGTATGGCATGGTACAGATAAGGGAGCAATAGAATTTATTGAATCCTTAAATTGGAATGATTTAAACTTGCATTTTACATCAAATATTAGCAAAACCACCACAGTATTCCTGGATGTTGAAATATATGTAGAACATGGAAAAGTGGAAACTAGACTACACAGAAAGGCCACGGCGGGAAATGCAATCCTACATGCGAGCAGTGCACACCCTAACCATCTAATACAAAGTATTCCTTATGGCGAGCTTCTGCGTATTAAACGCATATGCAGCAATGAGGAAGCTTTAAAGAGAGCACAACAGGAATGCATCAAAAGGTTCAGATCCCGTGGATACAGCAATAAATGTCTAGATAAGGATCTCACTAAGAGTAATCTAAATGATAGGGAAAAGTCACTGGAAAATAAATTACAGCTAACTGTCTCCAATGATACCCCCAACAATTTTAGATTCATTTTAGATTACAACCAACACCAATTGGCAGTAAGAAAAATCATCAACGAGAATTGGTACCTCATAAAATAGGACCCCATTATTGGCAAATTGGTACCAAAAAAACCATATATAACATATAGAAAAGGAACATCAATGAGAGACTCGCTTATTGACAATGACCCGTGTGGTACACCAGTCAAGGGATCTTGGTTGGCACAAAGACAGGGATTTTATAAGTGCAAGACCTGCAAAGCCTGTCAACATGGGGTGTCTACGACCAATTACTCTACTCCTTTTGGCGGCCCCAACAAAGAAATTACAAAAGCTCTAAAACGCAAAACTGACTATGTGGTATATATATTGGAGTGCCCGTGCAAATTAAGGTACATTGGTAGCACTATTCTACCAGGTCATAAACGGGTGCTCCAACATCTACGAGCCATCAAAAATAATGATCAGGCGTACCCAGTAGCGAGTCATTTTCATGACAAACATGATGGCAACTCCAAAGATCTTAAATATTTTTTCATCGACTCTGTTCCAAGGAACAAAAGAGGGGGTGATAGGGAGAAATCCCTTAGACTATTGGAGATGCACTATATCCTAAACTTAGACAGCAAACAGCCTAATGGGCTTAACAGTTCAGAGGAGTTGCATGCTAGTCTATAAACTGTAACATATTAACAAGAGAGAGATATATATATCCACTACATCACATAGCTACATCCTCTACTTTGAGAATAAATTCTTTGAGCCGCCTACAAGTATACATTCAATATATTATGAATAAATAAGTATTTTCTTCCCCCCCCCCTAAATCTCTTCAACACAATAGTTTTAACTTCCTTTGGTTTTAATCAGGTACAATTTGCACATTACTTTTTTATATATATACAATTTTTGAGTCTATATATTT
This sequence comes from Triturus cristatus, assembly GCF_964204655.1. Classification (NCBI taxonomy): domain Eukaryota; kingdom Metazoa; phylum Chordata; class Amphibia; order Caudata; family Salamandridae; genus Triturus; species Triturus cristatus. The sequence continues at coordinate 638,825,905 of NC_140580.1, read as the reverse complement.
TTTATATAAAAAAATGTTTTTATATAAAAAATCCTTTCCTCACTTTCCTGTTTCCCTCCCTTCCCTTTTCAATTTAGATGTTAGTGCATCAATACTGTTCAACACACAATCAATTAGGATTTAATAGGACATAAACTGCCATATATGGTTGATCAAATCCAGTACATTATAAGGCATAAGACCCAGAATTTAATGAAATCCATAAATAATGAGGTACTGAGAGAACAAACAAAACAAAAAATCTTGTTTTCAGGGCATGATCCCATTATAAGTTTGAATAGTATAATATTCATGATGATTTTATGGATATAGTAACACCTAATATTTATTACATATATTTATATATTTATATATTTATAATAATATTTTTTATTACTATTTAATCTATTATGTCATATTTGGATGTGTATTTATTTATTTATGTATATATTCGGAAATGAGTAATTGTATTTATGGCTATATTTTGCACAGTGAAAACTCCACCTGTACCTCATCCAACACTGGGGCAGTTTATCAAGGTGTCAACTAGTAACATGCAATTTAATTGTCGGAAATTTTCAACAATTGGCGTATTTATGTGACATTTTAAATTCTCTTTGAGTATGTTACCGGGGATTTAACCCAACATTTTTAGTCACTAAGACTGAAATATTTGAATGTTGAACAGTTTGTGTAAATGTGATTTGTAACACAAAATTTTATGCACTAGTAATCATGTATTTAATTTTGCCCAATCACATTGAATAACACAAAATAGAAAAAAATGAAACCTTTTAAAAACCAAATGCCATTGGTAGATCTGCGTCATGTGATCAAGTCCCCCAGGAGGGATGAAACGCGTAATGGCTGCCGTTCTGTCTGTGAGATTCAACGAATAAACGGATATTGAACAAGAATCCTGTGGTCCGTGCTCTCTTTACTCGACCTGGTTGGGTAATATACGCCAAAGGAGCGTGCTCTTCGATATATATATATATATATATATACAGCTCACAAAATCCCTTACTCCGTCCGGAGAAAAAGGCAACAGCACTCACGGTTTCAGTTTTTCAGGGCCAGTTTTATTCCTTAGCGCTTCACAGACGCGTTTCGGGGTTTCCCTTCGTCAGTGTGTGAACACACTGACGAAGGGAAACCCCGAAACGCGTCTGTGAAGCGCTAAGGAATAAAACTGGCCCTGAAAAACTGAAACCGTGAGTGCTGTTGCCTTTTTCTCCGGACGGAGTAAGGGATTTTGTGAGCTGTATATTTCACACGGGGCACCACCGTGCAACAACAGCACCCGCCAGCGAGTGATCCGTTTTCTCTGGTGCAGTGGAGCAAGCATATATATATATATATATATATATATATATATATATATATATATATATATATATCAAAACCAGTCCCATTCCACCTCAGAAACGGGCCGACACATGCTCAGTGACAACTCGTAGATTTATTATGCCAAAATTAAAAGCGCAAAACGTGCATTCAGTTATTGTTGTGAAACGCTCGGCATACGCGTTTCAGTCTTTCGACCTTCCTCAGTGCCAGTTCCAACAAACAGTGATGGTACACCTGGGGGCCAGTTTAAATGTGTGGAAGTTGTTTTCTGATTGGAGTATGTAACTGACCAATCTCCACGGCCTCTGAATGCGCTGCTCACCGTGATCCATGCCGGGTTTTCATGTGCCTTCGCTGCGAGTCAAAAATACAGTGATTTTGTGCTCGTACACCAAGTGACGTCCCAGTCCTGCTGGCTCCGATATGCACACTCACACCAGCCTCTTTCACGGAATAATGGCAAGTGAACCGCTGTTGGCACCTTAACACAGCAACCTGCCGTGTCCTCTCTCCCCATTCCTTGATTTAGTCCAGGTAAGTATCCTTGCCAAGTGGGGGGGCGACGCGCTGTAGTTTTATACACAGTCCAAGAGGTAGCAAGTTATGCGCGTAGCACCAGACCGAGAGGGCGTGTCGGTAACCGGTGCTTGCTTTACCGGTCTCAACATCAAAACCAGTCCCATTCCACCTCATAAACGGGCCGACACATGCTCAGTGACAACTCGTAGATTTATTATGCCAAAATTAAAAGCGCAAAACGTGCATTCAGTTATTGTTGTGAAACGCTCGGCATACGCGTTTCAGTCTTTCGACCTTCCTCAGTGCCAGTTCCAACAAACAGTGATGGTACACCTGGGCGCCAGTTTAAATGTGTGGAAGTTGTTTTCTGATTGGAGTATGTAACTGACCAATCTCCACGGCCTCTGAATGCGCTGCTCACCGTGATCCATGCCGGGTTTTCATGTGCCTTCGCTGCGAGTCAAAAATACAGTGATTTTGTGCTCGTACACCAAGTGACGTCCCAGTCCTGCTGGCTCCGATATGCACACTCACACCAGCCTCTTTCACGGAATAATGGCAAGTGAACCGCTGTTGGCACCTTAACACAGCAACCTGCCGTGTCCTCTCTCCCCATTCCTTGATTTAGTCCAGGTAAGTATCCTTGCCAAGTGGGGGGGCGACGCGCTGTAGTTTTATACACAGTCCAAGAGGTAGCAAGTTATGCGCGTAGCACCAGACCGATAGGGCGTGTCGGTAACCGGTGCTTGCTTTACCGGTCTCAACATCAAAACCAGTCCCATTCCACCTCAGAAACGGGCCGACACATGCTCAGTGACAACTCGTAGATTTATTATGCCAAAATTAAAAGCGCAAAACGTGCATTCAGTTATTGTTGTGAAACGCTCGGCATACGCGTTTCAGTCTTTCGACCTTCCTCAGTGCCAGTTCCAACAAACAGTGATGGTACACCTGGGGGCCAGTTTAAATGTGTGGAAGTTGTTTTCTGATTGGAGTATGTAACTGACCAATCTCCACGGCCTCTGAATGCGCTGCTCACCGTGATCCATGCCGGGTTTTCATGTGCCTTCGCTGCGAGTCAAAAATACAGTGATTTTGTGCTCGTACACCAAGTGACGTCCCAGTCCTGCTGGCTCCGATATGCACACTCACACCAGCCTCTTTCACGGAATAATGGCAAGTGAACCGCTGTTGGCACCTTAACACAGCAACCTGCCGTGTCCTCTCTCCCCATTCCTTGATTTAGTCCAGGTAAGTATCCTTGCCAAGTGGGGGGGCGACGCGCTGTAGTTTTATACACAGTCCAAGAGGTAGCAAGTTATGCGCGTAGCACCAGACCGAGAGGGCGTGTCGGTAACCGGTGCTTGCTTTACCGGTCTCAACATCAAAACCAGTCCTATTCCACCTCAGAAACGGGCCGACACATGCTCAGTGACAACTCGTAGATTTATTATGCCAAAATTAAAAGCGCAAAACGTGCATTCAGTTATTGTTGTGAAACGCTCGGCATACGCGTTTCAGTCTTTCGACCTTCCTCAGTGCCAGTTCCAACAAACAGTGATGGTACACCTGGGGGCCAGTTTAAATGTGTGGAAGTTGTTTTCTGATTGGAGTATGTAACTGACCAATCTCCACGGCCTCTGAATGCGCTGCTCACCGTGATCCATGCCGGGTTTTCATGTGCCTTCGCTGCGAGTCAAAAATACAGTGATTTTGTGCTCGTACACCAAGTGACGTCCCAGTCCTGCTGGCTCCGATATGCACACTCACACCAGCCTCTTTCACGGAATAATGGCAAGTGAACCGCTGTTGGCACCTTAACACAGCAACCTGCCGTGTCCTCTCTCCCCATTCCTTGATTTAGTCCAGGTAAGTATCCTTGCCAAGTGGGGGGGCGACGCGCTGTAGTTTTATACACAGTCCAAGAGGTAGCAAGTTATGCGCGTAGCACCAGACCGAGAGGGCGTGTCGGTAACCGGTGCTTGCTTTACCGGTCTCAACATCAAAACCAGTCCCATTCCACCTCAGAAACGGGCCGACACATGCTCAGTGACAACTCGTAGATTTATTATGCCAAAATTAAAAGCGCAAAACGTGCATTCAGTTATTGTTGTGAAACGCTCGGCATACGCGTTTCAGTCTTTCGACCTTCCTCAGTGCCAGTTCCAACAAACAGTGATGGTACACCTGGGGGCCAGTTTAAATGTGTGGAAGTTGTTTTCTGATTGGAGTATGTAACTGACCAATCTCCACGGCCTCTGAATGCGCTGCTCACCGTGATCCATGCCGGGTTTTCATGTGCCTTCGCTGCGAGTCAAAAATACAGTGATTTTGTGCTCGTACACCAAGTGACGTCCCAGTCCTGCTGGCTCCGATATGCACACTCACACCAGCCTCTTTCACGGAATAATGGCAAGTGAACCGCTGTTGGCACCTTAACACAGCAACCTGCCGTGTCCTCTCTCCCCATTCCTTGATTTAGTCCAGGTAAGTATCCTTGCCAAGTGGGGGGGCGACGCGCTGTAGTTATATATATATATATGTATATATATATATATATATATACATACATATATATATACATATATATATATATATATATATATATATATATATATATATATATATATATATATATATATATATATATATATGTATATGAGAAGAACTTCGTCAACTGCTGCCACAATCACTGGAAAGACGAAACGGACCCAGATCCATTCAGTGCAAGGTAGTTTTATTCAACCATGGGTGTACCATGCACCGCCATGATGCGTTTCGGCCTCAACACGGAGGCCTTGATCACATGACGCATGTGGTAGAAGCCAAAAAATTTAAAGTGCAAGTATTCACAACACATGACAAACGGGCCAATAGATATAGAAAAAATATAGCCATGAAATCTCAAACCGAACTCGGTGACTGCAAGGGATTAAAATATTGAAATAACTGTTACCAATTTCGGCGCAAAGTGTGCAAAACACAATTGTGCAAAATTGCAAAATACAAAATGTGCAAAATGTGCCAAGTTCATAGATATAGATAGTCCATGTGGACAAACTGATATTCAATTAGAGTAAGAATGCTAGATGTTTTTTACATAGTACTGTTTAGCCAATCAATAAACTGTAAAAAATACCATATATCAGTTACACAGTGTGATAGCAGCAATATTGAGCAAAGTGCAAATCTCCGCAAGTGCAAATATGGGCATGTCAGAAAATTTTCCCCATAATGAGGTAACAACTAAATAACGTATAACATGCTAAAGTGCAATGCAATCACATCCTTTACCAAACAGTTCTGCTGCAATATTGTTCCTAATGGAGCAGCAACAACACCACACTTATTGTTCTCAGGGACCCCAATGTTAACACACAGTTCGCCAAGAGTGTCATCAGAATATCTGGCCTACAGTCTCATCATACTCAAAGAAAGTAAAGCAGTAAAAACCATACATTGAATAGTGACAGTTTCCCTAAGTCTCCCCACATCCCAAGCCTGGAATCTTTTGCAGGAAGAGAATTAATATCAACCATACTGATTGTAAAATTCATACAACTTTCCAGCTAAAAGAACAAGATTACTAAATCTCTGGGAGAACATAGATAAATATCTATTATTTCATAGATATTTAAACCATAATCTAAAAACTGCGATGATAAGATACCTAAAGCCCTATTGACAAAACATCTAATCTGCCCTAAAAGGTCACGAACCAGTGATGTGTATGTATAAAAAAAGGGGAGGAGTAAGGTGATTTTGGAGTGGAGAAAACCAAAACACTAGTAATCTGTGCTAAAAATATATACAAAAAGCGGCAGAAATGAACAACCCACGCATAAGCCATATATGAATGCGGGATATGACCCATTTCTAAAGATGTCGTGCCGTTACAGTAAACTGCCTGCTGAGGTACTGAAAGAGATTATAGACATGTAAAAAGATCCTAACTTGAATTTAGGCCATTGGGGGCTCTGAAATCCAACTCAAGAATGTACCTGGTCTCCAACTGCCTAAGCAGGGACTCTCGGTCACCCCACCTCGGCGTAGCCGTGGGACTGCATCCACTACAAAATAGCTCAAAGAGTCTAAACAGCTACCGTGGGTCTCTTTAAAATGTCTGGCAACTGGGTAAGTTGCGTCATTGTTGCAGATAGCCCGTATGTGCTAGAGAATGTGTTTGTGAACCTGCAACTTGGTGCTACCAACATATTGCAGGCCACTCGCACACTCCAGCACATACACGGCATATTCAGTTTTACACGTCAATTTTTTCGATATCTTACCAGGAACGTCCCTGAAGGGAATTTTGTATGTTGTCTTGTTCCTGCCCAATTTGCAAGCTTTACAATTGGCACACTTGATGATATATATATATATATATATATATATATATATATATATATATATATATATATATATATATATATATATATATTATCTACTGGCGGTCGCCAGTAGATAGTTATAGTTAGGACCTAGTTTACATAGGAAACTCATTTTTTGTTTTCGCAATAACTTTGGCGTCTTTTGATGAATCTTCGTGAATTTTCAAAACTTATGGCCCGTTACGGTCAGCTCCTATCTTGAAAGTTTCGGGGTGATTCAGCAAGCGGGGGCCGAGAAAAAAGGGGGTCCCAAAACGTGTTTTCTCCATGTTAATTCCCATAGTAAATTTTAGACACAACTGGAATTATTCCAAATTTGGCAAAAAAGTAGCCCTTGGTTCAGAAAGGGACCTTTTTTTTAAATGGTGTAAATCCGTTCAGTAGTTTCTGAGAAATTAAAAAAATAGAGGTCGGAAAATCAATTTCCCATAGGAAACTTTAGACACAGCTACAGCTCGAACTGCTAAACGGAATTACACCAAATTTGGCAAAAAGGTAGTGCTTGGGTCAGAAAGCGCCCTTTTATTAAATGGTGTAAATCCGTTCAGCAGTTGCTGAGAAAATAAAAAAATACAAATTTTGATATCTATGGCTACGGTGGATCCGCGCACCCTGCCGATCACGAGCTGCATTCTAATTGGCTGTCAACACTTCAAACCAGGAAGTGTTGGCAGCCATCCTGTGTCTCGTAAAACAAACGCGCAAAACAAGAAAAGGGGCCTGCTCAGGGGGTCCCACAAGGACCCCCAGGGCCAAAAAATGCATTTTTTTCTAAAACAATTCGCAAAATCCGCAGAGGATCCGCGGATCCTGCTGCGAAAATAAAAAAAACGAAGCGTGGGCTCCCGCGCTTCGTTATTATTTATCCCCCGGGTGGGCCAAGTCACGGGGGCAGTGAAAAATTGAAATTGCGGGGGCCCAGGCAGTCCCCCGCAGCCCCGGGGACCGCCACCACCCGAGGCTTTCATTAAATATTTGCGGGGGGCTCATGTCCCCCTGCAGCCCTGGGGACCACCACCCCCGGGGCTTTGGTTTTTTAATCTGAGGGGGGGCCTTGGAGGCCACCCAAGCCCCGGAGACCGCCACCCCCGGGGCTTTTATTAATTATTAAGCGGGGGCACACAGCCCCTCCCGCTGCCCTGGGGACTGCCACCCACCTGTGTGGGTGGGCTTGAGCTCCTCCACATGCCCCAGAGACCGCCACCTCCCCGGGGCACCAATATTAAAATGCGGGGGTCCGTAATGGACCACCTCCCCGGGGCTGTGCAATTGTTGGGATGGGGGCCACGCGGCCCCCCTCCTGGAGCCCTTCATGGCCCTGGGGACTGCGTGGCTCCCACCCTGTCATTGCAAACTCTGCTTTGCTTCATTGAAACGAGAGCAGGGAAACCTTAGGGAAAGTTATAGTTAGTTGGACATTTCACTGATACCAAACCCGTGAAATTCCCCCATTATAGTTAGTTCAGCTATCTATAACTCGCGCTCCCGCAATGCACTGCTGATGACGTCACATATTACACCACTCATGACATAGTCAGTGACATCACTGATGACATCACTGATGACATCTCAAGTGACATTTCGGGGTTTCTTCAATGCTATATATCTATTAACATGTATGTTAATAAATATATGGCATTAAAGAAACCCAGAGGGAGCACCACCTCCCCAAGGCATAATGTGAACATTGAAAATCAGAAAGAGCCTGAACAGCACACCCTTATGTAGAAAAATCAGTCCAACATTAGTATACATTTATTACTATATCCAAGAGAACATGTACTCATCAATACATGTAGGGAAGATCAATTCCATCAATCAGTAGTCTCCGTTGCCAAAAAATCCAAACCCCTTCAGCTTTAGTAGATTGTCATCTTTATTGTTAAAAAAGGAATCCCAGCACACGATCTAGCTGACACGTGTTTCGTCTTTTACTAAGACTTTTTCAAGGCGATTGATGTGTAACAAACATCACTGCTGGTTATTGAAGGTGACCGTAGGGAACTCGTCCAGACAAACCAAAATAAGGATTGACTACAGAAGGCTGTGAATCTATAAACACAAGAGAACCACTCGACTGGATCTCATTATCCTTCCTACATTCGAAATTCAAAGTATCCTGTGCACTGTCTCACAAACAAAAATCTTACACTAGTATGTGATTTCAAGTATAAATGCAGACTGGATGATGAGTGGCAAGCTTCAATCACGCTGTAACTGCTATTGGTGCAACTCCCTGATATGAGTGTACATGCTATCCAGAGACGGTTCTAAGTTCAACCGGTCGTGAAACAGTCCCGGAAAAAAGTCAAACGCGCCTGTGAACATTAATGGGGGGTGCGCAAGCCCCCCAAGCCCCCAGGATCACCGCCCCCCCAGGACCAGCACCTGCTATGTCCCGGGGAGCCCCCCCAGGACGTAGCTGTTTGCTTTTGTTTGGCGGGACCAGTGACAGCTCCTGCCAAGTTAAAGCAAGCACTATGGCTCCAGTGGGTGGGAGCTGTCAAAGTGCTCCCACCCACTGGAAACAGAGATTTCATCTCTTCCCTCCCCACAGATATGTGTGCAGGGGAAGAGATGAAACTTTTACTCCTGCATGGAGGGGGTTGCCTTTCCAGTATCTCCCTCCATGCAGCAGCTATGCCAATTACCACAGGAGGCAGGTAGCCAGTGGGTGCAAAACCAGTGAAATCTAGCAGTTATAGTTACCTGAGCTAACTATAACCTATGCTCCCGCAATGCACTGCTTATGACCTCACATATTCCCTCACTCATGACATGGTCAATGACATCACTGATGACATCTCAAATAACATCACTGATGACACCATCCGCAGAACCACTCACACCCCATACAACCTCTCGTATGTCTACTCACACACCCATACAACCACCCACAGACCCATACCAGTACTCACATACCCACTCATTCTTCCACAGAGGTACTCACACACCCACTCACTCACTTGTACATTCACTCGTACAACCATTCACATACCCATACAGCTACTCATACAACCAGTCACTCACCTGTACAGCCACTCAAATAGCCACTCACTCACCCATACAGCTATTCACACATTTACTTATTTACCTACACAGTCACTCATACACCCAATCAATCATCCATACAGACTTTCAACTCAGCCACTCACTCACCCATACAAGTGCCCACACACTCACTCACACAACCATACAACCACTTACATACCCATTCACACATCCATGCAAACACACAAGCATCTGCTCTCTCACCCATACAACCATTCACATAGACACTTACTTACCAATACAGCCACTCACATACCAACTGACTTAACCAAACTCCCACTTAAACAGCCACTCACTCACCCATACAGCCACTTACACACTGAGTCACTCACTCATACAAAAATTCAGATACCCACTCCCTCACCCATACAGCCACTGACACACCCGCTCAGTCACCAATACAGCCACTCACACAGCATCTCACTCACCCACGCAGCTATTCACACATCCACTTATACACACATTCAGCCACTTACACACCATGCACAAATATACAGTCACACAGTCACTCACATAACATATGTTAGAAGTAGTATCACTCATTGCATCTAGTATACTAATTCAACTTTTGTAGTAGGTTACTATTTATGTTTAACACCCATAAACTCTTAAAAACACACACTCACTTGATGTTGTCATCAGTGATGTCATCAATTGACATTTGAGATGTCATCAGTGATGGTATTGACCATGTCGTGAATGAGTGAGTAAATATATATATATATTCACTGAAAAACCATAGGTTTTACAGACGTTATAGTTAGGAATTCACATTTTAAAAATGTTTGAAATTCACTAAAAAAAACATAGGTTTCAGGGACGTTATAGTTAGTTGGACATTTGACTCATATAAAACCAGAGAAATTCGCCTGTTATAGTTAGTTGAGCTAACTATAACTCGCGCGCCCGCAATGCACTGCTGATGATGTCGCATATTACATCACTCATGACATGGTCAGTGACATCACTGATGACATCTCAAATGACATCACTGATGACATCATCCAGTGAATGTGTTTCTGTAAAGTTTAAATATTTTTCATATAAATCTATGCCAAGGTGTATTGAAGAATGAATGCATTTACAAGTGCCTGAAGGGATTATTTAGTAGGTGCGTGACTGACTGTATAAATGAGTGATTGAACGTGTCTTACTGAATGCATGGGTTAGTGACTACACTGTGTGAAAGTCTGTATTAGTCTCTTAGTTGGTGTGTAAGCAACTGCATGGGTTGCTGAATAGCTACATGAGTATCTATATGGGTTATTAATTTGTTGTCTGAGTATCTGTAAGCGTCCCTGAGCGTCTGTTTGGGTGGGTGGGGGGGTGTATGACTCTGTGCATAGATGTCTGAGTGGGTGATTCACTGGTTGTATGGATTCAAAAGCGCATCTGGAAGGGCTGTACGGAAAAGTTACTGTGTGTATGGGTGTGTTGGTGAGTGAATGAATGTCTCAGTGGTATATGTGTGACTAACTACATATGTTTTAAGGCACTATATGTGAGTGTTGGAGTATATAAATGACTATACATGAGAGTTATTTATTTGAAGAGTTCATGTATAAATGAGTGTCTGCTTGTATCAGTAATTGTATATATGTTAGTGTCTCTAAAATTAAGTGATATGGTGTGTCTATAAAAAACGGACTTGGTGTGTATAACTGTATACATGAGTAAATGGATATGTGATTGGTTCTTTACATTACTGACTAGGTGTGTGAGTAACTCTATGGATAAGCGGCGGAGTGTGACTGGATGTATAGATGTATGAGTGCATATTATACTTCTGTATTGCTGAGTAACTACATGTATAAGTGACTGGATGTGTGTGTGTAGACCTAGGAAACAGTGAATGGTATGTAGTATATGGCATTGTTGTGTGTATAGTTTCAAAAATTGTAGTCTGAATTTTAGAATGGGTGTATCAAAGTTTATATCAGGGTATCAGTATATGCATCAGATTATCACATGGATGATGTCATCAGTGATGTCATCAGTGATGTCATTTGAGATATGCCTGGGTGCGCAGGTACAAACAAGCGATATTGCCCTGCTTAATAATGTGTTCTCTGACCTCATTCAGTCACATGTCTGTCTCATTTTAAGGACCTGCTGTACCGTACTGTAGGCCTGAACCAGCGGGCAGTGCTGCCCTACAGACACGTGTTGAGCGCAGTGTTACGGAAGGGGTAGGGTGCATCAGCCTGTGTGCAAAGGTGTGAACAACCGATGTTACCCTGCGTACCGATGTGATCTCTGACCTCATTCAGTCACATCTCTGTCTCATTTTAAGGACCTGCTGGACTGTACTGTAGGCCTGAGCCAGCGGGCAGCGCTGCCCTACCGACACGTGGCGTTGGCTTTTGGGGCACTGTAGTGAGCTGATTACTGAGTGTACATGCACACAGGCTTGCGCCACTGCATTACACGCGCACATTATGCTTCTATCATGCGCTCTGTTCCTTTGTATGTGAACGTTGGCATAGCATATTATTATTTAACCTTGTGTTTTCTCGTGCACTCCAACTCCTCTTTGAACCACGATCACCACTAACAGTTCGCAGATCGTACTTCAAGAAGGAACAATGCACTCAACTGGTGTTCTCTATTAACGTTGAAAGAAACGTTCATTTACCTCAAGACGTTTCCAACATTATATTTTTTCTCCCTTTTCAGACACTGGGTTAGTGGAGCCAAAATGGGCAGAGTGGGTGCTCACCCCGTGATGATGCCCTGGGCATTCTGACACCTTCCACCGTGGTATCAAGACACCGTCCCCGACCGGAGACCTGCTGGGCCACCCTGATAGCGGCACCCCGGAGTTGGAGCTCGCACCGACATGTCCTTGGACATACCGGTTGTGGCAGGTGAGCAGTCAAGCCTCGGCGCTCAGGAGCTGCAATTGAGCACAGAGCGGAGAAAGGGGCTGGGGTGCAGCAGCCTGCGTGCACAGGTGCAGGCAAGCGATGTTGCCATAGATAATAATGTAATCTCTGGCCTCATTCATATCTCTGTTTCATTTTAAGGACTTGCTGGACTGCACTCTTTCTCGCGGAACCCAGCGTCCCAGACACACGGGTGATGGGAGGTGAACAGTGAGGGCTGGGTGCAGTAGGTCGGCGCTCTGTCTCCTCCTTCCTCTGTTCTTTTCACTCTCCCTCCCCTTCTCCCTTCCACCCACACACTCTCTGTCCCATTCTCACTTTCCTCCGTTCATTCTAACTAACTTTCTTTTTCTCTTAGACATGGCACACATACTTATGTTTCTTTTTTGTCTTGCAGGTTTTGTACGCTGCTTCTAGAGGAGTCCCACCCACTTCTTTCATGTTTTACTGTTGTTCGAATAAAGTTAAATTTCCATTTATTTGTGCTGTGTTAATAAAAGTTTTTTTTTTTTTTACCAATAAATAACTGAGTGTCTGGGTCTTCTTTTTCTGACAACACTTGTCTATAGTTTATTGTGAAAATCGGCGGTTGATAGTAGGTTATAAGGGAAATTTTGAATTTTCCGGTGCACCTGCCAAATATAAACCAACAGACTATTACATAAATGAAGCCTGGGTAATTGTACTACGGCAAGAGTTCTATGAGTGTATCACCCATGTGATTTCAGAACCAATAAGGCACTGCCTAGGGCCACTGAGGCTTCAAGGACTGGCGAGGCCCACCCTGCATATTTAAATAAAGCCCCGGAGGTTGCCGATCCCCGGTCTTGAGTTGGCCTCGAAGCCCCCCGAACAATTCGTAAACAATACCCGGGGAGGTGTTGATCCCCTAGTCCTATAGTATAAACGCACGGTAGAGCTCAGTAGTTCACTTACCGCTCCCTGAATGGTATAAACGCCTACTAACACTACTTCCACAGGTATCCTACAAACACCAGAGCACATCACTTTACAGCAATGACCTCCCGGTTTAGGCTCTAGGTTTCATACCCGACTGTAGCAGCATCTCATCTCAGCACCATGTCACTCTGAGCAACACCGCACTTTCAGACCGGTAGGTGTGACTACTTCACTTTGCAATCTCCCACAGAGGTTACAGTGCTCCTATTCTCCTGTTTCCTACTCTTTACGCCCTTTCTCCCCCTTACTCGCTTCAATGGAATCACAAAATGGAATCACAAAATGGCGGCCAACACTTCCTATTTGCAACCGCCCGCAGCGCTCACAACCAATAAGCAGCAAGTTTTTGCTCATAACACCTCAGCCAATCAGATGGCAGAATTCTCAAATATCGATATCTGTAAATTTCGATACTTCTCCAAAACTACTGAATGGATTTACATCAAATAAACAAAAGCGTGATTTCTAGACCAAGACCCTTCTCCCTGCAAAATTTGGGGCAATTCCGTTCACCCGTCCGACCTGTAGCCTTGTCTAAAGTTTCCTATGGAAATTAACATGGAGAAAACACGTTTTGGGACCCCCATTTTTCTCAGCCCCCCCTTGACGAATCACACCCGAACTTCCCACATAGGAGCTGATATGAAATAAGAATTAGTTTGGACAATTTTCATGAAGATTCCTCAAACGACGCCAAAGTTATAAGCAAAACAAAAAATGCTCTTCCTATGGAAACTTGGTTCTAACTATAACTATCTAGTGGCTCCATGGTTCCCACCTGTGGAGACGCACTCTGACATCCACTGCAGCAACATTCATGAGGTAAAAGCCTGATCGGCGGGCGGATCCAGTTTATAGCATGCCTGTCGATTCATGCCTGACGCGTTTTGTGCTCATTGCACTCTTCAGAGGCGCAACAGTCATTTTGGCATAGAGGCCCCACCTCCCACTTTGAAATATGAGCCCTCCAATGGGCGTGTCGAATGGTTCCGCGTTGGTTGTGGGTCTTGTGGTGTGTGCCTCAGTTATGTGTCGCTGTCTGAGATATTTCAAGCCCACCAATGGGCCTTCACTCGCACATCCAGCTTGTCAATCCTCCATGGATGCCTCCACATTGAGACTCTCACTCATCCTTCTGATGTGGTTGTACCTCCTGCCAGAGGGTACTTTTTCTTCTTTCCCTGTGCACTGTTCGAGGGTTACATATAGGGGTGGGCGGAATTTGCGTAGTCGCGTTACGCAAATCTCCGCGAAATGGTTTAAAATCTCCGCGAACACGCAGAAATTCCGCGAACACGCGGAATTGCTTGTTCGCGATGCTTTTTTCTTGTTCGCGACCGCTGTTTGCGTGCTCGGGGGGAAATATCTCGCGAACACGCATTTTGAGATCGCGAACAAGCAAAAATTCCGCGAAGCGGCGGAAAGCAACATTTTGGGCAATTCCGCGTTCTCTGCGGAACGCGAAATTACCTAAATTCCGCAAATTCCGCGAACGGAACGGAATTTGCCGCCCAGGCCTAGTTACATATAACCCCATTCCCTATGCCCAATCTACCAACATTTGTCCTATCAGCCATTGTACCCGGAACACATTTGGAGCCATTTCATAGAAGGGTGGGATACTCCTGGTTGGGAAAAGTCAATTTTGTTTGATTTTGGGTCAAGAAACCTAACAGCGGCAAAGTCTAGTGAAGTCATAAGACATGTTTCCAAATTCTCTAGACCTTGCAGATGACAGTGTTAGATTTAAACAGTGACTGCAGGCTCTCCTGACACTTCTCCCCTTGCAAGTACTTTCCCAAGCTGCGGATCTCTGCCCTGATAATAAAGGGACTTTGAGAAAGGTACATCACTGTGTTTTTGACAGGCTGTAAGATATTCTCTGCCACAGAGATATGCCTCTTCTCATCCATGATCTCGTCCACATTATTTCGAAGGTCCTGTCAGATCAAGGAAACATCGAGGCAGGCCTCCCCTATTTTAATTTTTAAGGGACGTTCAGGAATCCTGTTTTGCTGCAAGAAGGAGTACGTTTACCAACTAGTTTAAAACCCCCACTGGCAATGAAGGAATAAGGTTAAGTATAATTTGACCAAAATGCAGACAACTCCAATTATCAGTACTCAAAACAGTACTGGCACTCACCAACAGCAAAGAACCCACGGGTCCAAGAGAAGCAGTCAAAAAAGAATGTGAACCGCAATACCCAACTAAAGACAGTCAAGTGGAAATTTCCCTTTTAAAGGACGACTCCCCTCACACACCCGGAGGTGTCATGCTGCATCATAGGGTTGCCTCCTCGTGTCGGGACCTAGTCACAGCACGGGCTACAACCTCCTCTCTACGAGGGGGGAGCTCAGGGCTGTTTTGTTTTGTGGCACATGGGTTGTAATGAAAACCCTAGTTGAGTGTGGGGTGTGTGTAGAAATAATGCAGTGCTGAATAACTGAGTGAATCTAAAACTGCCTACAGGTGGAGCGATAGTCTCAGAACTACCACTCATGGTTCCATTATGACTGAATACTTAAGAGGGAACTGTACTCCGACAGGCCTGTTAGTCTCAAATGCCCCTAGACTTTTTCTGGATAATATGATCTTTTTAAAAGACTGGTCCCTCATTGCATGGCGGTGCACGAGGGACTGGTTGATTTTAATCATCAGTAAGGCCAAAGAAGTGGCTGATTCCATCCTAATTGAAATCCAGACTTTAGAATCGGAAATCAGGACCATAGTCGGCGCCACAATTTTTTAAAAAAACTTAGACGAAACCAATAAAACCACCAAAGAATATAAAGAAACTCTTCTTACAAACAAAATTAATAAATTCAAGAAGGATCTAGCTAAATTTGCCCTAGACAAGGTCTATCCATATACACATGACTCATACAAACCACCAACTTTCAACAAAGGCGGTCGACGATATGGGTGTAATTACTCGACTTCGGATGAAGAAGAGAGCTCAGGTGACTCTGATAACAGTTCCAACACCACTCGCCAAAGAACATACAATCGAGGAAACCAAAATTGGCATGGAGCAAGAGGTCGATCACAACAACAACAACAATGGTGGTCACCCGCTCCGTGGGGTCATCCACCTTTTCCAACTTTTGGCCCCAGACCACATGGACCCATGATGGCTTTTCCGCCACAACAAAACTATATCCAGCCTTTTTTAGGTCAGGGCCGCGGCCACTCCCGAGGCAAAAGGAGAACTCAACAACAAGTTCATTGGAGCCCTCCGAGCTCTCCACCGACCATGAGGAGCAAGACAGGACAGCAAGCAGGCACGAGCAGAGATCGAGCCTTGTAGTAAAACTCAGTCAACGAGTACTGTCACCAGAAGAAACTACTGTCGTAGAACGTGGTTTGGGATTCGTACCTACCAATCATGGAGACACCTTCAGATTACAAGAGATTCACCAATTTTTTAGAAAAGTGAGGCTTCACTTCTTTTTTGCAGACAAGACACCTCTAGAGAATGCTCTAGACATCACCAATACGAACCTTCGGCCCAAATCGACATTCAATCCACCAGTCGGCCTAGTACTCTCAGAAGTGGCCACTTTTGAGAAGGCTGTTCTGAAAGATCTTTCACAATTTACATCCAATACCATGAAATCCTTTCAGAATATCCCAAGACAGGAGCAAGAGGCTCTAAACACTCTGAAAGCAGACAACAGCATCACCATAAAACCGGCGGACAAAGGCGGTGCCATAGTGCTTATGGACGCCTCCTCATATAGATCAGAGTGTCTATGCCAGTGGCAGGACCAATCTGCGTACCACCTGCTACATCAAGACCCTACAGAGAGACTCACAGAAACTATATCCACCATGACAAAAGAAGCTGTGGATAATGGGTGGATTACCCAGAAAGAAGCAGAATTTCTGTGCACCAAGGAACCGGTCACTCCGTATTTTTACATTTTACCAAAAATACATAAGCCCCAACGACCACCGCCGGGTGGACCCATCATCTCCGGCATCGGTTCCATTTTGGAACCTTTGTCTCAGTTTGTTGACTTCTTTCTCCATCCACTGGTCAGAACCATGCTGACATTTTAACAGGACACAAAGGATGTTTTGAGACTCCTTAGAGAGATCACGTTTGAACCAGAGACAGACTACCTTGTATCATTTGATGTAGAATCACTCTACACCTGTATTCCTCAGGACCAAACTCTTGCCACCATCGAACAACTTCTGACCCTGGAAATGCCGGACACCATTACTCCTTTGTCTTTTATCATGAAATGCGCCTCCATGGCCATGAAATATTTTTTTTTTCTTTTTATAAGACAACTGTATCTTCAGGTGTTCGGCACTTCTATGGGCAGCACTTTTGCGCCGAGCCTGGCGAATCTGTTCATGCACGCATTTGAACAAGACACTGTACTTTCTCTCAACAATCCTTTTTTGGCTCATATCCATGTATGGAAAAGATACATCAATGATATTTTTGTAGTGTGGAGAAGTGATGTTAATACACTAAAGACCTTCCATACTTAGCTTAACACCTGCAGTGAATATCTCAACTATACATGTGAATACAGCCAAGACAAACTGTCATTCTTGGATCTCTCTATTTTCCCAATAGATGGACACTTACATACAGAGCTATACACCAAACCAATGCCACGCAATTCCTTGCTTCATTATGGCAGTTACCATCCGAAATCCTTAAGGGACAACTTGCCATTTGGCCAATCTTTACGGCTCAGACATAACTGCTCCAGTACAGAAAAATATAGAGAACACGCAGATACACTGAGAAAGAATCTGCTGGATCGACAACATCCCAAATCCTTAATTAAAAGGTCACTCAAACGTGCATCAACAGCAACAGAGATGCCCTATTAGACAATGTGTCTACCAAACCAACTCAGACGAAACTAGTGTGTGTGAACACATTCAGCACTTACTCAACAGGAGTCAAGAAATCCATTCTGTCCAATTGGAAGATCCTTAATAAGGGCCAACACAAATTAGAAAAAAACACTTTTTGCCTTTAAAAGGAGTTCTAATTTGAAAGACATTCTAGTACACACTAGACCACAGTCTATGATCAGACCACTACCTAACACACTATGGCAGTTACCACCTGTCCAGGGCCATTTTCCCTGTGGATCCTGCTCGGTATGTGCCCAAACACAAACAACAAAAAGTATTGACATTGGGTCTAATAGACCTTGGGTACTAAACCATCATACCAACTGTAATAGTGAACGAGTCGTTTATTTGATCACCTGCACATGCAATCTTAGATATGTGGGCATGACGACATGAAAGGTCCGTATTCGGATAGAAGAACACAAGAGCACTATAAGATGTGCTAAACAGAACACACGCTTGACGAAACACTGTCTTGAGATGCAACATCAATCAGACTCCCTGATCTGGGTTGTTTTGGACAAACCAAATTTGACAGCCACAACACCAGACCTGTCACTGAAACTTTTACGTATTGAACAATGTTGGGTCCATAGATTAGGGACCTGAGGAGTCGGACTAAACTACGACATCCCATGGCTTGCATTGATATGAGCTGAATCCATTTTTGGTTGTCATTCTCATATTCATATACCCCCTCTGCCTACCATGTTGGTCGCTTTCAGCCTGCCCCATACATAGGTTTCAAGTTTGTTTTAGATCATGGTCATCCACAATCACAGTCGGCTTCATATCCAGCCTATCTACCTAATAAAGCCCCATCGAGATCTAGGACACAGTGCCCTCTATATTCATAACACATGATGCCCATGTACTTTCCTCTGGGATGCTGTGTTATACACTTGCCCCCACCGTGGTAGAGGGTTCTCTATCACTGCCTCCCACCGTGCTCTCTTGCTGGCCAACTCGCCACTATACTTGTCACACGCTTAGTATCTATTATATCTATAGTAAACCAATAGCCCCGTGAACCACAGGATCCTGTTTCCTTCTGGTACATGGTTGACGGTGTTCTGCTTCGTTTTCCTGCCATAACGATTAGTTTTCATAGTGCAGTCAGTCTCCTGTTTTGCACTTTTTCAATAGAGACATTTGCTCTATTGCTTCCAATTTGGAGTTTCCTTGCTTAGGTTTTACTACACTTCCCATCTTTCATGGCATCATTCCCTGTGCATTAGCTCTGCACAATCCCTCCCATGAACCTCGGAGGTTTAACTACAATTCCCTTGGTTCCTAGCGGTTGATGGCTATTTTTACGTTCACTGCGACTCTGATCGGCTTTCCTGCCGGACGGACAGCTGCCATTGTCATAACCGCTCCACCTCAGCAGTAAGTTCGATTCGCATTCTTTTTTAAGCGTTTTTCTGCCCATTCGATTGCCCCAGCTCCCGCTGTTAGTTTCGCATCAAGCGCGCCACCGCTTACATCCTATGCGAGAAGCGTTTCATTTTCTGTAAACGCTTTGCCGTTGCCAGTTTAAACCCGCGCCCATGCACAGCAGTGTTTGTAAGCTGACACGCTCTGTTGCTTAGATCGTTATGGCACTAATTATCATTCTGACACCCCTGTGCCCTTAAGCCTTTAAACGCGTGTAGCGTTTCATTTGCCGGAAGCGCACCGCTTTTGATAAGCAACGATCCGCGTTTTCACCATAAAAGGCAGATATGCAAGTGCGGACGTTCTCTCTCTCTGGCCTTTATGGCCACTATTAGTTTGTCACCAGTTTTCGTGTAACGCGCTATGCTTGTCTATGAGCATTAATACAAGAGGCTCCACTGAGATCGTCAGTTATATTGTCTGCTGCTCGCTTTAACGCTCCCTTTGGTTTATTCGCTGCGGTCACATTTAAGGGGATCCACCTCTATTCAGTGCAACGCCTTGTGATGTTTGTTTGTTTTGTTCAGATCCTGTAGCTATCTTCAAAGGCCACTTGAATCTGACGTAATACTGAAATCTAACTTCTATTCTAGCATATGACGAAGAGACACAGGTCTCTATTGCTTCCTTCTAGCTCTGTTTTTACCTCGCCATCCTCCTCTCTTGTAGGTTGGCGCCTCTATCATTTGCGCATTGTAGCACCAGACAGTTGTGGTAACTTGCTCACACCTAATTGGTAAGTGCCACATTTTACTACTAACCAATGTGAGTAGTTTACTAGCCTAATCACAAATGGTCAAGGCTATTGCATATCAAGAATTTTATGACCAGATATCCAACACAATATTTTTTGTCTTTTTACATTACAGGTCTCATTGTTGGACCAGAATGAGCATACAACCACCTGGTTCAGTATTAACACACTGTTGTTATTATTTGTTTTTTCACATTTGGTGTATTTTTGTTTGACAATAGCTGCACCACACAGATCCTGATGAAAGCCGAGATACTTTTATCGATTATTACGGCTGAAACATGTTGATCTAGCTAATTAAGCCTTTATAGTTTTGATAGGCTCATTCACCACTTTTTAATCCTGTCACAGGTGAGCTTAATAAAGCCTATCACTCCACCTGTAGGCAGTTTTAGATTCACTCACTTATTTAGCACTGCATTATTTCTACACACACCCCACGCTCACATAGGGTTTTTAGGACAACACATGTGCCACAAAACAAAACATCCCTGAGCTCCCCCTCGTAGAGAGGAGGTTGTAGTCCGTGCCGTGACTAGGTCCCGACATGAGGAGGCACCGCTATGATGAAGCATGACACCTCCGGGTGTGTGAGGGGAGTCGTCCTTTAAAAGGGATACTCACACTTGACTGTCTTTAGTTGGGTATTGTGGTTCACATTCTTTCTTGACTGCTTCTCTTGGACCTGTGGGTTCTTTGTGTTTTCATAATTAAGTGGGGAGTTCTTCCACGCTGATCCTTAAACCTCTTCTTGCCCTCTAACGTGTGTGACTCACCAACAGCATTCAGTTGTGGGCTTTAAGTAAAACACAACTCAGTATCCCTCACAAATCTTTCATTTTCTTAGCCCCTGAAACGCGTTTCATTCTTCATGAGCTCTTCATTGTGGCTCAACTGGTTCTGAGAACCAAACTTGTTTGCAGCATAACATTTAAAGACCAGGCCTTCTTAACTTTTCAACAAACAGCAAGTTACTGCAAGTGTCATCTCCCCCTGTTGCAGTGCTGCCCCCGGAACCATTTTATGCAAAGACCAAAAACCCATATTTTTCAGCAATCAAAACAGGACTGGCACTTACCAATAGCCTACCCATCCCCTCCCCCTGGCGCACAAACTCACCTCTCAGCACCATCCATCCACTGATCACAGGCCTTTGAGACCATGTTCTGAGGGGTGGAGGAGAAGCCCAGCTGCTAAGGATCTTCACATGATACGACCGAGTAGCCCTGCACATTGGCACACTAGCCATTCACAACACCACACTGTAAGCTCTTCCGCTCCAGTGTCAACACAGCACAGGAATGCCACCACCGTAGCCCTGGAGGGGATCATCGCCACCATCTTATCTTGCCCACCAGCCCTCACCATTCAAGTTTCCACGCCAGACCAAGTAGTGAGCTGGCCACAACACTCTCAGTCAGGGTTAGAGAAGAGGGGAGGCCCGACTACTTCAACCCTACCCTGATGGACGGGTACCCTGCTCCACTCACTATACTGTCTCCTCCTCACAGTACCTGCACAATGTGCTGGATCTGTCTGCTTGCAAATCAAGGGGCAGCAGTGCCAGGTGGCAGGTGCCAGGTAGCAGGTGACAATCTGCCCATACCACCCTTGCCATGACCGAGCTACTGCTTGCACCGTGCCATGTGGGCACCACGCCTCGTATCTCCTCACTTCACTTCGCCATGCTGGTCTCACTGATGCCCGTCGCTGCTGCTGACTTCACCACCCGTGACCGCATTGTGGCTGGGGGCCACTGTTCATAAGTTTCACGATGCACCGCCTCGTCCCACATAGCCCTCTGGGCCGACTGATGCAAGCTTCCGCTAACCGGCTGTGTCGCCTGCCCCCGCAATCTGCCAGCATCACATTGAGCACTGTCTTGCCCTCCACCGTAAGCCTTGGTCTCACCGATACCGTCTGGACGATCATCACCGAGCTGCTGCCTACACCGCATTGATAGGACACCGCACCCTGCACAGCTTCCATTTTGCAACGCAACCGCAATATTTACCACAACCACTCACACCACCATGTCAGCCGCAATGAGAAAGGTACTGTTACCGAGAATGTTCACACTTTTGCTGGCCCATACTGACGCGATCGGGGTGAACTGTTAAAATCTGTTTTCAGCATCGCAGTAGCCCTGGACGAAGCTACGGACTCATATGAACTGTGTTTTTCAAGTATGTTTGCAAAGTATACCTTTTTAAGTACTGTATGGTGGATTTTTATCGTTTTGGTCTTGTTTTAAGTATATAAAATATTGGATATTTTTCTAAAGCTAGTGTGCTGTCCTTTTGTAGTGTTTTCACTGTATTACTGTTAGTAATGTGCAAATGCTTTACACACTGCCTCTAAGATAAACCTGACTGCTTGTGCCAAGCTACCAAGGAAGTGAGCAGGAGTTATTTTAGCAGTGTAACTCTCTTATCCTGACTAGAAGGAAGGGTCCCTACTTGGACAAAGGTGCAAAACCCTTGCCAAATAGAGACCCCCAGTTCTAACACAGGCTAAGAGGGCACTTGACCTTTCTGCCTCAATATGGGTTCTTTGGGCATATGCTCGGTGATCAGTGACGCGGAGGCATTCCAGCAATTCTGCATAGGCAATCCTAGCCCCTTGTGATTGCTGAGCTGCCTCAACATCCGTGACCCCGGCTTTTTCCAGTGGTCCCAGCCTACTCTCTAATTGCGTGAGTTCTTGCAGTATCATCCTGCTGGGCCCAACCAGTGCCCCGATGTAGGTGCCTCTAATCGCCACCTTGAAAGCCTCCCACTTCACTAGGGGAGAGGATGGCAAGCCTGTGTTTTCAGAAAAGCAGGTATCAATGCATGTAGCAAGCGTGTCCCAGAAAACCACATCTTCATGCAGGGCAGGCTGTTGGTGCCAGATGGGGACGTGACCCAGCCCCATGACAGCGCTATTTCTAGGGGGTTGTGGTCAGAGAGTGTTTTCCCCAAATATGTGGCGTAAAATCCCCACCCAACACCCACATGTATAATGACTAATCTGCCAGGACTGTTGGCCAGAAAGCTAAGAACTCATCCTCTGCTGTGTTGTGTGCATAGATGCATCTGAGCACGATAGGAGCCTTATCCAACTTGCCCCTGACAACACATATCACATATAAGAAAAGAGGAATAAATCAGCTATACACATGACTAACATGCACTTGCACATTTTACACACACAAAGGTAGAATCATTTGGATGAGAAAGATAGAAATTCTGAAACCTGGATAACAAGAGTAAGTCCAGACTTCACAGGACTTAATGGACACACAGAGGTTTCCTCAATTGACTGTCAAGTTCCATAATGATTTTGATCCCTGTTAGTTGCATGAATTTAGCCCTATGTTTATGATGTTTGTGTAAATATACAGGATGTCTACCAGGAAATATATTTTAATGGCATAGAAAAATCAGATAGCAACAAAAAGGGATATGGGTTTGCAATGCAGCATAATTGGTTCCTTTTGCTTTGTTACATCGTTTGCTAGTATTTGTTTGATTTTGGTGGGAGATATGAATATCGAAATGGTTCCACTTACTGTTATAACTACAGTCAGAGAGAAGTAAACATGCATTTCATGAAGAGGGGGATGATGACTGGGGAGCTGGGAAGTCCAAGGGTTTGGCACTTCATTAACTACTCAGTTTTTTAAAATGTATGTTTAAACCATACTCAAACATCAACAGATCTGATCCCAGCATTACAACAGCAATGTTGGTCTTGGCCTTCATGTCACATGATGGGAGACAACAGAAAGGGCCTTGAACCCTCATCAACAAAATTATCTACCAATCTGAGCGCCTGTCAGAGACGCACTGAAACCCAAAGCGGGGTTCTGTGGTCCAAAGGTTCACACCTAATAGACCCCTCCTCTTTCTCAGACTAATTACTGTACTTTCACCAGGTTGAGGAGAAATGGGAGTAGTGCCTGAAAATGATTTAAGTGAGTAGGCATTATTTATCTGCTACCTTCCATGGGGGAGTTGACTACCTGCATCTCCTGTTTTGAAAGGTCTGCCAGTTGATTTCATCTTAGTCCATTACTTGATTTATGTGAGGCATGAAAGGCCACACATATGTTTGCTCTTAAGGATTAGGCACAGTGAGTGTGGAGTGTGTACTGTGATTAGCAGTATGGTGACAAGAATCCATTTTGTATCTCTTAGAGTATGTGGTTCACAAGATAGAGATAGTCTGAAAGCGATGTGAATGGTAGGAAAATCCCAGGACTGCCTCAAAGAATCCAGAAATTAAATTTTGTGTGGCCTGCTGTAAAACACCACAACTAGAAAAGTGAAACGAGGACAAGCTAACTCTTAGTTAGCATAATAATGAGTACTGATGCCTGTAGCTCTGTTCAGAATCCCAGGCTCACAGGGCATCTAATACCAAGGCTGTGAAATCTTGAATCTACCACAGGCCTCTTTAATTCACTGCCAGAGAGTCCCTGCCCTTTTATGTCCCTCCTGTGGGTTCCCGCGTTCTACCTTTACGATGGGTCTTCTGTCTTTCTCTCCCTTCTTTCTCCTCTGTGTCTTCTTCTCTTTCTTGCTATTGAGAAATGTTTAAAGAATAAAAATAAGTTTTGGTTCCCAAAACTGAGTGTGAAGGTGGCTCCCACTGGCACCCACCAGCTCAAATTAGGCACTGGGAAGAGCGCTATAGTTCAATTGAATGTTGGTTGCAGATAATGCATGCATAGGTTGGAGATTACATACAGTGAGGAAAACAAAGGTCCATAAAATTCATAGCTGGCAAGGACAGGTGATCAATAGAAATGAACATGATCTAAACAGGTTCTATTTGAGAATGCTATGACATTATTTAGAGTTGGGCAGTTGCAGCAACATTGCCAAAAATTGCCTAAAGTGCTGTCACTATATTAGGAGTGCACTGATGTCAGTAGCACTCTAAATACGGCTGTTCAACTTTTATTTTATTTGTATATTCTCACTCATGGGTTTCCTGTCAAAATTGTAGGAAAGGCTCCAAGAAATAAAATTCCTACTTGCATAATTAATTAAAATGACAATCTGCCTTAGATTTTTAAAAATGACAGGTAGACATTTGGTGCACAAAATGCAAACAGGAGGCTTCAAAGCCTATATCCAGCTGCTTTCTCCTATAATAAATCATGCTCTTTAAAGAAGTTAAAACATGTCGAAATATAGTACATAGTTATTGTGGTTTTAACTTCCAATAATTATTAAACATGTGTGCAGCGGTAGTGTGTAGTTTGTATGTTTTTTTTAAATGGACAAGAGCAGTGACTGCTAAATAGAATTAAGGCTTGCAGCTTGCTGGGAAGAAGCTTCATTTGACCTTGCAGATAACAGTAGAAATGTGCTGTGAAACAGAGACCCTCTGAATGTAAGTCCTTATATTGAGTTAGTTGCTGGTAGAATGTTATCTTAAACAGAGCTCTATTCATTAACTGACTTAAAGCCTCGCCACATTATGTTGTATTGTTTTTTCTGCTTAAATAATTAGTTTCTCTTGCAGCTATTATAATGTGTTTAGTTAGACTAACATATTTCTCTATCAGAAGGTTAGGAAATTAGATAGTTTTAAGTAAGAACAAAGTGATAGTAAGCGCCTGATGAATGACGTGTGGACAGGAAGATGTGCCTTTTTGAGATTGCTGGATTTCCATTGGAAAAGACGAAGAAACATGCCATACTTTATGCAACATTTACAGATTTATAAACACGTTCCTAGATTAGGAGCTTCAGAACTAGAACTAGAGGGGAGAAGACTGCCTTAGTTGAGAACAGAATGGAACTAGATGGAAGACAGCCTTAGAGGAGAGGGGATGCAGTGCAGACTTTGACTCAGGCAAGAGCAGGGAAAAAGAGAAATTTCTTTAGCTGGAGAAAGATTCAGGTGGAGTAGGGGAGTCAGAGATGCAGAGCAGAACAATAGTGTCCTTTTGACATTTATAAAAAACCCTAAGCTTTATGCTTTGACTAATTGACTTTACCAATGCTTATTTGCTCTATGCTTTATTTTCACTTTATGGGAAGCTCCGCAATTATTATTTTATTGATTAATTAGCTTAATGCTAATCTCACTCTTGACTTTATTTTTTAACTCTTCATTGGTTTTGACTGACAATTTGTGCCCAATTCTTAGAATAGGGATTTCTTCCTTAACCCTTTCACCGCGGCGGGAATTCCGCCGCGGTGCTGGGGGGTGCGGGGGGGCAGCGCGGTGGCGCTGTGCTCATGACGGAGCCGCTCCGTCATGAGGCACGGTTGAGCTGTGCTCATGACGGAACGGTTCCGTCATGACTCCGCCCATTTGCGTTGTCCCCCCGCACAGGCGGGGAAACAGCGCCGCGTAGGCGGAGCGGCCGCCAACGGCCGTAACATGACGGAACCGTTCCGTCATGAGCACACGGCAACCGTGGCTAATGACGGAGCGGCTCCATCATGAGCAGGGAAGGGGTTAATGGAACGCACTGTATGTTTATTAATATATGATCTGCACTAATTATATTTTTCTTTTATCAATTCTGTAACCTGATTAATAATTGACTGATGAATAAAGACTCAGAGAAACCTCTATCTTCAATTATAAAAGTAAATCCCTTTTAAACTACTCACAAACTCTCATCATTAACTCAATTTAAAGTACTTTATAGTTGATGATGCATAATCTGTGTTTTCTATTTTAGTTAGTGCTCCTTCCGAAAATGGTGGCAAAGGTACATTGGCCTGAAGAGAAACTATTTGGATTACCAAAGGAGAAAATATGTAAGTCGGGGTGCTTAGTCTTAAATACTCATTTGGTCAAATTCTCATAGACTTTCTCGCAGAATCCAGGGGTTAGAGGAAGAAGCTCCCTAGTTTTTTTGCACACTATGTACCACTCACTTCTTTTTCTGATTTAACGGTTCTTGCAAAAGTCTTGAATAATGGCATTATCTAATACACAATCTATGTTAAGACAGTATTCGAAAGCAGTTGAAATGGTTAATAAAATAGCCCTTAGGGGGAGGTCCGGTCACGAGACAAAGATGGCCGCTTGAACACGGAGCTCCCTGTCGAGGGGAGCCGCGGGCGGCAGAAGAGTGCTTTCTGAGCACCGGTAGATAGCTTAAAATAGGTTGTCTGCATCGCGGAGGACCGAAGGACTACAATGTTGTTTTCATTTTAACTAAAGAGGATTCCAGTAATGAATAATCGACCTTCCTGACCTTTCTTCGGAGCTCGAGAGCAGAGTCAGTGGAGCTGAGGGAAGAAGCCTCTGAGGAGATTTATGACTCTGGAGAATTCCAGTCTGTTTCCAAACATTTCTGTTCACTGTGAATTTGCTTAATGAGGGCTCACATTTCTGACTAATATTAAACTTGCCTTCACTTCTGTTTTTCTGTCAGCTGTGTGGAAAAACACGTATTGTTTCAATTACATTGAGCTGCTTAAGAGAGATGCCTCTGCCTGCCTAATAACTGTAGAGTTCTTTTTAACAAACACAGCTTTATAAATACAGAATATTTTTTCACTGCCTCACTTCAACTTGAGGAAAGAATTAAACACTTTGTTGCTGGATGCCTTTCCTGCTTGAAGACCAACAATACGAATTTGTTTTAATATGTGACTTGCATTTTTGGCTTTCATTTTCTTCACTTCTGTTCCTGTCAGATATGTGAAATTATATGCACTACTGGCCACAATGCAGCAATTAGTGTTTCTAAGGAATAATGCACCTGCCTGCCGTCTATTTATTCTATTACCAGTAAAATAGTGTGCTGAATTCCTCGCGTCACAATAAATTTCATAAGTATGGTAACCAGACTTACCTTTATTTCTGTTCCTGTCAAGGTGTGAGAAATGATATGCACTACTGACTAGTTGCTTCAATCAGTCTGAATTTTTCAGGAATGATGCATCTGCCAGTATTCTTATTACACTTTTATCATTAAAATAGTGTGCTGAGTTCTTCACATTACAAGAAGCTTTATAAATACGGACTATTCTTTGCTTCCTAATATCAATTTGAGCAGAAGTGCTATATATTCAGCTATGAGATACCTGTGCTGCTTGAAGCAACTTTGGGCAAATGAGCTAATATATTTTCTACCAGAAAAGAAGGAGTCTGTGCTTCTAATAATATTGACTTACAAACACTGCTCTTTCCTCCTGATACTACCTTAAGGCGTTTTGTGGGTGTTAATATAAAAAAAACTGACAAAGTGGTAACGCGCTTATTTTATGCGATTAGTTTTATCTCAGAAACCTACGTAGTTGTGAGGAAGGAAATTACCAGAGTACGGCTTTTGCACAGTGGCGGCTTGGAATGTCTTCTAGTAAATCTTCCAAACAACCATCTTATTTTGCGGTATTAAGCCAGAGACGTTCTGCCTCAGACACCTGCAACACTGTCCCAGCAGCTCAAACGTCATCTAATCCTATGATGGCTACTGGTTCAGACTCTACTATGGAACGAATACTTCAAGAGATTACTGCTGTTGGACGACGTTTGGATGGAATGGAGACATCTATCTCTGCTCTTACAACAGAGACTAAATGCATACATGCTGATATTGCAGGATTCCAGAAACGCCTTGATGGTCTCACTGACCGAATAACCACAGTTATGTGTATGTATGTGTGTGTGTGTATGTATGTGCATGTGTGTATGTGTATGTATATATATATGTGTGTGTGTGTGTATATAAATATATTCACTTAAAAAACCATAGGTTTCACACATGTTATAGTTAGCTGTACATTTCACTCGTAAAAAACCAATGAAATTCCACGTTATAGTTAGATCAGGTAACTATAACTTGCGCGCCCACAATAAACTGCTGATGACGTCACATAGTACATCACTCATGACATGGTCAGTGACATCACTCATGACATCAATGATGACATCTGAAATTACACATTGTGGATTGCGGTCGCGCAAGTTATAGTTACCTGATCTAACTATAACGTGGAATTTCATTGGTTTTTTACGAGTGAAATGTACAGCTAACTATAACATGTGTGAAACCTATGGTTTTTTTTTAGTGAATTTGCAAGGTTTTGTAAATGATAATTCCTAACTATAACGTGTGTGACACCTATGGTTTTTTCAGTGAATTTGCAAGGTTTTTTAAATGCTAAGTCATGTCTTTATTTTTTTTTTTTTTTTCTGGTTTTTCACTATGCGCACACCCTGCGCGCACGGTTGCGCAGTCCATGCCGTGCGCGCCTCGCCTTTTTTTACGCAGTAACATTTGTTTTTTTCTCCCTTGTGGGTCCTTTAATTTATTTAATAAATGTGATTGTTACTTCTTTATTTTATTATTTTTTTTTTTTTGCCATGCGCGTACGGTAAGCTTACCGTACGCATACCCCGCGATTTTTTAAAAAAATTATTAAATTTATTTTTCGTACTTTTGGGTCCTTCTTGGACCCCCTGACAAACACTAGGGGGTCTGCAACTCTCTTCGTTGCCCCCGTTTCACGTTCCCCACCTTTGTTTCTCAGTGCGAGAGACAGAAAATGGCGGCCGACACTTCCTGATTTCGACCGATTCGAATGTTTACAGTCATGTAACCACCAATCAGAATTGAGCTCGCGCACGGCACCGTACGCGTACGGTAAGCTTACGGTAAGCGCACGGAGCGCGCTTACAGATATATATATTGATTTAAATGCTATTTTCTCAGGACCTACTGAACAGATTTACACCAGGCACATCCTTGACCTGAGGACTACCTCTCTGCCAAATTTCAAGTAATTCTGTTCAGCCGTTCGGGCTGTAGCTGTGTCTAAAGGTCCT
This sequence comes from Triturus cristatus, assembly GCF_964204655.1. Lineage (NCBI taxonomy): Eukaryota > Metazoa > Chordata > Amphibia > Caudata > Salamandridae > Triturus > Triturus cristatus. Next base: position 638,795,897 of record NC_140580.1, on the reverse strand, counting down.
ATGGAAAAATGCATGGGGAAAACGCGTTTTGGGACCCCCCTTTTTTCTCAGCCCCCGCTTGACGAATCCCCCCGAGACTTTCAGGGTAGGAGCGGAGCGTAGCGCCCCATTAGTTTTGAAAATTTCGCAAGGATTCGTCAACCGGCGCCAAAGTTATTCAAAATAGAATGTTGCGGATTTCCTATGGAAACACGGTCCTAACTATATATATCTATATATATATATATATATATATATATTCACTTAAAAATCCATAGGTTTCACACATATTATAGTTAGGTGGATATTTCACTCGTAAAAAAACAATGAAATTCCCGCGTTATAGTTACTTCAGATAACTATAACTCGCGCGCCCGCAATCCTGTGCTCATGACATCACATATTACATCACTCATGACATGGTCAGTGGCATCACCCTTGACATCACTGATGACATCATCCTTGTGATAGAGTGGCGGTCGCGCGAGTTATAGTTATCTGAAGTAACTATAACTCGGGAATTTCATTGGTTTTTTACGAGTGAAATATCCACCTAACTATAACATGTGTGAAACCTATGGTTTTTTAAGTGAATTTGCACGGTTTTTTAAATGCTAATTCCTAACTATAACGTGTGTGAATCCTATGGTTTTTTAAGTGAATTTGTACGTTTTTTTAAATGCTGAGTTATGTATGTAATATCATTTTTTGTATATATTTAGTTTTTCAATAAACTACTTATTAAATTTTTTTTTTAGGGTTTTCACCGTGCGCGCACCTCCGCGATTTAAAAAAAAAAAAATTTAAATGTTTTTTTCTGCCTTCGGGGTCCTTCAGGGACCCCCTGGCCAAGGCTAGGGGGTCAGGAACTCTCTACCCTGCCCCCTTTTCACGTTCACCACCTTCCTTTTCCACTCTCGCACTGAAACAAACAAAATGGCGGCCGAAACTTCCTGATTTCGACCGATTCGAACGTTGACTGACATGTAACAACCAATCAGAATTACGCACGCGCACGTTGGGGTGCGCGCACGGTGCGCGCATGGTGCACGGCTATAGATATGTATGTGCTTTTAAATGCAATTTTCTAAGGAACTACTGAACAGATTGACTCCATATATGCAAAAAAGGCACTTCCCTGACCTGAGGACTACCTCTCTGCCAAATTTCAAGTAATTCTGTTCAGCCGTTCGGGCTGTACCTTCGACTAAAGGTCCTATGGAAAAATGCATGGGGAAAACGCGTTTTGGGACCCCCCTTTTTTCTCGGCCCCCGCTTGACGAATCACCCCGAGACTTTCAGGGTAGGAGCTGAGCGGAGCGCCCCATTAGTTTTGAAAATTTTGCGAAGATTCTTCAACCGGCGCCAAAGTTATTCAAAATAGAATTTTGAGATTTCCTATGGAAACACGGTCCTAACTATAACTATCTACTGGCGACCGCCAGTAGATAATATATATATATATATATATATTCCAAATCTGCATTGCTTAAGACATCCAACAGGAAAAACAACGCTTCACGGCACCCAGTGCTTTTAAGGCAGAGTTTATTTTAGCCACACAAACTCTACGCGTTTCGGGAACCTCGGTCCCTTGATCACGAGTAAACGGACATCATCAAACAACCACTAAGTAACAATGTATCACGTGACATGATTAGCGATTCAAAGACAGTGAAAACAGACTGCACCGCGGAGTAACGGCATCACCAGAGACTTTTAGTTTCAAAAATATATAAACATTCCTCATTGCTAACACAAAAGTGCTAAAATTCAGCAATTTTTGAACGAGTGTATAATGTGAACGTAATGTGACCACATGAAATATTGCAATTAATTCTGCCGATCTGATTCCTCAACTCAATTTTTTATATTGAGAACAACAAAGCTTTATCAACAGTCTATTAACACACTGTGGTTTGTACACCTACACGTGCTAAAGAAATACAGTTCAGTTAAGATTAATAACAAAATCTTCTGTTATTTAGACTGATTGTTTAGAGATTCACGACCCCATTGGGTTTAAAACATAATCAAAAAATCGCCCAAGTGGGCATTAGAAAATCCAGATCAGCCTTGCTTCTAATGTTCTAAACGGAGACAAAAGATAATAGACGAAAAGAACCGATACAAATAGCCACACATTTCAAATCTATAGCCCAAGTGGGCAGATTGTTACCAACTTTCAATTGGTTGCATAGTAGATAATTCTAAACTATAGTCTATTCTTCTCGTCACAAGCGTGAATGTTAGAACTGCTCCTTTTCTTCAGGGTTATTAGTTCACATCTCTCTGTATCATGAATGGGCAACAATCTGAAAAAGATGCACACAAGATAAAAACAGTGTCACGACTTCAGTTACAAATTCTGGTTAAAGAAACATAAAAAACATCACAACTAGGCATACCCAGTAGTATATCCGGAGGAAAAAAGAAGGGAACAAGGGGGGGGGGGGAAAAAGAGAAAGGAGGCGGTGGGGAAAGGGTGGGGACAAAGGGGTAAGGACGGGATGGGAAAAGAGGCAACATGGAAGAACCCCGACAGGGACGGTGGGGGGCTGTTAGGTTTCACTCTTATTCATTTCATTAATATTGGTTCTAAAGGGCCTCTGACTACCTTAGTTCAGTTTTAGCCTAAGTGGACTGCTAATTCCTCGTCAATGTTATGGCCTCGAGGTTTGACTGTTTGGTATTGAATGATCATACGGGACTCCAGTCGTCTAAGCTCAAGGACTCTGTTTCCACCCCTCTCACGTAAAGGCACCGTGTCAAGAACAACAAAGGAGAGTAAACTAGTGTTTTGATTATGTTCGGCTTTAAAATGTCTCGCCACGGGGTATTGCTTGTCATTTTTAGTTATCGCTCTGAGGTGTTCAAGTACTCTCTTTTTGGCAGGGTGAATGGTACTGCCTATGTAATATTTATTGCACGGGCATTTAAGTGCATACACCGCATGGTCGGTATTGCATGAAACGTGCTTGGTAATGCGAAAGGGTTTGGTATTTTCTGACAGAGTTACCACCTTACAGTTGTTACTAAACTTGCAGGCTTTGCATTTACGGCAGGTAAAGAAGCCCTGGATAGGATTGCTGTTTTTTGGCGATTTTACAATGCTCTGACAAAGTGTATCTTTTAAGGATCTAGCTTTGCGGAATGTTACCTGAGGGTAACACTCGACTGATGTTTCCAGATCCTTGTCAGTTTTGAGGACATCCCAAAACTTCTGAAGGCATTCTCTAACCTCAAAAGCTTGGTTGGAGTAGGTCGTGACAAACCTTATTTTATTTGCTTCAAGATCAGTGCCCGAAGTTTCTAATCTGGGTCGGAGAAGAGTTTCACGGGTTCTTTTATTGACTTCATCACAAGCTTTTGTAATATCTTTCAGTTTATAGCCCCTTTCCTCAAAGCGTTTAATCATGATTTCCTTTTCAACCGCAAAGCCTGCTTCATTACTGCAATTCCTTTTGGCTCGCAGTAGTTCTCCCAACGGGATACTGCGTATAAGACTGTTGGGATGGCAACTCTCGGCGTGCAAAAGGCTGTTGCCAGCCGTTTCTTTTCGGTAGAGTTGACTTTCAAGGCGTTGTCCTGAGACTGTTATCTTGAGGTCTAAAAATTCAATACTCTCCTTTTCAATTCTTTTAGTGAATTGAAGGTTGCAGTCATTCTGATTGATGGTGTCGACAAAAAGATTAGCCTGTTCACTGCTCCCCTTCCACACCACAAAAATGTCGTCGATGTACCTTGCCCATACTACGACACACTCACTGTAAAGGGGTAATGAGGTGACGACCTGCTCCTCCCACCAGCCGAGGTATAGGCCTGCAAAGCTGGGAGCGAAGCAGGTCCCCATCGCAGTCCCGAGTATTTGGCGATAAATGATTTTGTCGAAAACAAAAAAGTTTTGTGTGAGACACTTGAGGATCATGTCTAAAATCATCTCCGTGTGGAAAAGATGAGAGACAGATCTATGTTTGAGAAAATGGCGGCAAGCCTTGATCCCTGCCTCATGTGGGATGCAAGTATATAAACTTGTGACATCCAAGGTTAACAACAAGAATGTATCATCCCAAACTATTTGATCAATGAGTCTCAAAAAGTCACTTGAGTCCTTGATAAAAGATGGGAGTTTTTGGACCAGGGGCTGCAGATAAAAGTCCACATAGCGTGAAGTATTCTCCAGGCAACTTCCCCTGGAGGACACTATAGGTCTTCCAGGAGGGTTGAGTGGATTCTTGTGCAGCTTCGGGAGGAGGTAGAGAGCGGGGAGTTTGGGAAATTTACAGTTGAGGAAATCAAATTCCTCCTGCTCAAGTAGACCCCTCTCTTTCCATTCCCCCAACAATTCCTTGTATTCTTTGTTCGCTTGTGTGTATTTTGCTTTGGTGGTTACCTCATAATTTTTCACATCACTAAGTTGGCGAGATCCCTCTTGTAGATACATCTCTTTGGATAAGATAACCACATTCCCCCCTTTGTCAGAGTTTTTAATCACTATGTTGTCATCATTTTGAAGTGTTTTGATAGCGTTAAATTGTTCTTGACTGAGGTTAAAGCTTGTGAAATTATTTTTGTACCTTTCTTTTTGGCGAACTTTTTCAAATTCCCGTAACACCCCTTTCTCAAAAACATCGATCGCCTCATTTGTTAATTGAGGGAGAAAGATGGACTTGGGTTTAAAACCACTGGCCCCACCCATATCTAACTCAATATCGTCATTGATAAGGTTAATATAGGGATCATCAATTACATTTGGGTCATTATGTAACAAATGTAAATCATAATGACCCAAATGTAATTGATGATCCCTTTGAAAAAGTTCGCCAAAAAGAAAGGTACAAAAATAATTTCACAAGCTTTAACCTCAGTCAAGAACAATTTAACGCTATCAAAACACTTCAAAATGATGACAACATAGTGATTAAAAACTCTGACAAAGGGGGGAATGTGGTTATCTTATCCAAAGAGATGTATCTACAAGAGGGATCTCGCCAACTTAGTGATGTGAAAAATTATGAGGTAACCACCAAAGCAAAATACACACAAGCGAACAAAGAATACAAGGAATTGTTGGGGGAATGGAAAGAGAGGGGTCTACTTGAGCAGGAGGAATTTGATTTCCTCAACTGTAAATTTCCCAAACTCCCCGCTCTCTACCTCCTCCCGAAGCTGCACAAGAATCCACTCAACCCTCCTGGAAGACCTATAGTGTCCTCCAGGGGAAGTTGCCTGGAGAATACTTCACGCTATGTGGACTTTTATCTGCAGCCCCTGGTCCAAAAACTCCCATCTTTTATCAAGGACTCAAGTGACTTTTTGAGACTCATTGATCAAATAGTTTGGGATGATACATTCTTGTTGTTAACCTTGGATGTCACAAGTTTATATACTTGCATCCCACATGAGGCAGGGATCAAGGCTTGCCGCCATTTTCTCAAACATAGATCTGTCTCTCATCTTTTCCACACGGAGATGATTTTAGACATGATCCTCAAGTGTCTCACACAAAACTTTTTTGTTTTCGACAAAATCATTTATCGCCAAATACTCGGGACTGCGATGGGGACCTGCTTCGCTCCCAGCTTTGCAGGCCTATACCTCGGCTGGTGGGAGGAGCAGGTCGTCACCTCATTACCCCTTTACAGTGAGTGTGTCGTAGTATGGGCAAGGTACATCGACGACATTTTTGTGGTGTGGAAGGGGAGCAGTGAACAGGCTAATCTTTTTGTCGACACCATCAATCAGAATGACTGCAACCTTCAATTCACTAAAAGAATTGAAAAGGAGAGTATTGAATTTTTAGACCTCAAGATAACAGTCTCAGGACAACGCCTTGAAAGTCAACTCTACCGAAAAGAAACGGCTGGCAACAGCCTTTTGCACGCCGAGAGTTGCCATCCCAACAGTCTTATACGCAGTATCCCGTTGGGAGAACTACTGCGAGCCAAAAGGAATTGCAGTAATGAAGCAGGCTTTGCGGTTGAAAAGGAAATCATGATTAAACGCTTTGAGGAAAGGGGCTATAAACTGAAAGATATTACAAAAGCTTGTGATGAAGTCAATAAAAGAACCCGTGAAACTCTTCTCCGACCCAGATTAGAAACTTCGGGCACTGATCTTGAAGCAAATAAAATAAGGTTTGTCACGACCTACTCCAACCAAGCTTTTGAGGTTAGAGAATGCCTTCAGAAGTTTTGGGATGTCCTCAAAACTGACAAGGATCTGGAAACATCAGTCGAGTGTTACCCTCAGGTAACATTCCGCAAAGCTAGATCCTTAAAAGATACACTTTGTCAGAGCATTGTAAAATCGCCAAAAAACAGCAATCCTATCCAGGGCTTCTTTACCTGCCGTAAATGCAAAGCCTGCAAGTTTAGTAACAACTGTAAGGTGGTAACTCTGTCAGAAAATACCAAACCCTTTCGCATTACCAAGCACGTTTCATGCAATACCGACCATGCGGTGTATGCACTTAAATGCCCGTGCAATAAATATTACATAGGCAGTACCATTCACCCTGCCAAAAAGAGAGTACTTGAACACCTCAGAGCGATAACTAAAAATGACAAGCAATACCCCGTGGCGAGACATTTTAAAGCCGAACATAATCAAAACACTAGTTTACTCTCCTTTGTTGTTCTTGACACGGTGCCTTTACGTGAGAGGGGTGGAAACAGAGTCCTTGAGCTTAGACGACTGGAGTCCCGTATGATCATTCAATACCAAACAGTCAAACCTCGAGGCCATAACATTGACGAGGAATTAGCAGTCCACTTAGGCTAAAACTGAACTAAGGTAGTCAGAGGCCCTTTAGAACCAATATTAATGAAATGAATAAGAGTGAAACCTAACAGCCCCCCACCGTCCCTGTCGGGGTTCTTCCATGTTGCCTCTTTTCCCATCCCGTCCTTACCCCTTTGTCCCCACCCTTTCCCCACCGCCTCCTTTCTCTTTTCCCCCCCCCCCCCTTGTTCCCTTCTTTTTTCCTCCGGATATACTACTGGGTATGCCTAGTTGTGATGTTTTTTATGTTTCTTTAACCAGAATTTGTAACTGAAGTCGTGACACTGTTTTTATCTTGTGTGCATCTTTTTCAGATTGTTGCCCATTCATGATACAGAGAGATGTGAACTAATAACCCTGAAGAAAAGGAGCAGTTCTAACATTCACGCTTGTGACGAGAAGAATAGACTATAGTTTAGAATTATCTACTATGCAACCAATTGAAAGTTGGTAACAATCTGCCCACTTGGGCTATAGATTTGAAATGTGTGGCTATTTGTATCGGTTCTTTTCGTCTATTATCTTTTGTCTCCGTTTAGAACATTAGAAGCAAGGCTGATCTGGATTTTCTAATGCCCACTTGGGCGATTTTTTGATTATGTTTTAAACCCAATGGGGTCGTGAATCTCTAAACAATCAGTCTAAATAACAGAAGATTTTGTTATTAATCTTAACTGAACTGTATTTCTTTAGCACGTGTAGGTGTACAAACCACAGTGTGTTAATAGACTGTTGATAAAGCTTTGTTGTTCTCAATATAAAAAATTGAGTTGAGGAATCAGATCGGCAGAATTAATTGCAATATTTCATGTGGTCACATTACGTTCACATTATACACTCGTTCAAAAATTGCTGAATTTTAGCACTTTTGTGTTAGCAATGAGGAATGTTTATATATTTTTGAAACTAAAAGTCTCTGGTGATGCCGTTACTCCGCGGTGCAGTCTGTTTTCACTGTCTTTGAATCGCTAATCATGTCACGTGATACATTGTTACTTAGTGGTTGTTTGATGATGTCCGTTTACTCGTGATCAAGGGACCGAGGTTCCCGAAACGCGTAGAGTTTGTGTGGCTAAAATAAACTCTGCCTTAAAAGCACTGGGTGCCGTGAAGCGTTGTTTTTCCTGTTGGATGTCTTAAGCAATGCAGATTTGGAATATTTGGGTTTCGCTATCCCTTCACGGCCCGCCATCGTTAAGTGGCTCGAGTTGAAGCGACCATCGACGTTGAATATATATATATATATATATATATATATATATATATATTTCTTTCTTTTTCTTTTTTCATGAAGAATTACATTACACATAGGAACTATTGCCTCAAAGTTATGCATTATATTCCTTATTAGTATTTTTACTATTACGCCTTTCTATTACTGTATATTTATTTTATTCTTTAGATATTCTGTTCTTTATTCAGACTTAGATTTAGATTGTTATTAAATGTTATTTACATGCTGTTTAATTGTTCTTAACTTAGATTTTACCTCAAATTTCAAAAGAATCAGTTTTTCTTAATTCTTCAGTTTTTTCCTATGGCACTCTACTTAGATGCAGATATTCTTTATTCTTCACTGCTTTCAGTATTGTTTATATCCTTATCTGATATGTCCTTCTATTTATTATTGCTTATATTTAAGCAAAAATTTAATAAACAATTGTATGACCTACTTGATATAGTTTACCTTATATTAATCATATCTGATAAGATTCAACTGTTACAATAATTTATTATTTCACTTTTATCCCATTTAACTGTTATTAAGTCTTATAATGATTGTATTTAATACTTCATTCTTCCATTACTCTCTTACCTCTCTCCTTTTCTTCTCATACTGTATCCTATACTATAATATTTAATTATTTATTTATATCTATAATTTTTCAAATCTTTCCTATACATACTGTTTACTACTTGCAATATCCATTCACTCTTTCTATGCCTCTCGCTGTGCGGGACTTCCCCCGATGCGCATAGCCCGCAAGCCAGGACCCACAGAGCGCAGTTCTACTTCCCCTATATTGCACCTTTTTCCTTGTGTAGTATTTATTTTCTGACCCTTATTCATTTTTTCCCCCTCTCTTTCCTAATTCTTGTGTCATTTTAATTTCTCTACTTTAGGTCTTTTTGAATCCTTCCTCTATATTCCTAAGCAACATACACCTACTCTATCTTTTTGCCTAGAACCTTTTTTCTGTACCTTGTTCATCCTCCCACATTGATACTTGATTTTTTCTATTCTCTTTATTTTCCTACGTATAATCTGTTACTTTCTTCACTAAACCGCGCATGGCTATGAATAATAATAAAATAGCCCTTAATGCACCCACATTTGAATTCACCCTCCTATGGACCCGTTTTATGACACTGGTGATATTGGTGGGGCACCTAAATATTCTTGGCTGATTCCGTAAAGCATGATCTAGTGCTGATCCTAATTCCAGTCAGCTTTAATTACTGACAAACAATGGCTCTTGTTCTTCCACTTCTCATCAAGATGGCTTTCCTTTTCACTCCAAAGGATGCCATCTTCACACAAAGAGTTTTGAAAAGTACATCAATCTGCTTCACTCCATACTTTTGCTCTCCTGTTCATCACATTCTGTGCCTGCCTGCTCCAACTCTGGGTGTTCAAGCTTGCCATACCCAATCCTACAGGTTCTCCCTTGTATGCTTTAATTCTGTAATCTCCAGCACTAAGCTGATTTCCTGCTATTACGAACAATAACTTCAAATGAAATGTGAGCATTTTCTTTTTTTTTTCTTCTTGTACAATTTGTGTATTACTGTTCATAGAGCATTTGTTTATATCCAATGACAGTACCTCAAATGCCAGTGTGGATTCTATGAGGTGTCACACTTTACTCTGCCTCTCCAAGAAGGAGGTGAAGGATCAACCCATATGCCCAGACCTTCATGACTGCTAGGAGACACAACCCAAAGTGCTGCAAATGGGTCCTCAATTTGATATAAATCCAAATGCCGATTCTGGATTTACTTGAGTACCAACAAAGTAAATTTTGTTATGGTTCACCATAGTTTCATTCCATACTAACCCCATGCTTATCTATGTTCTGCCTCCTAATACTAAACATGGTATGCAAACACCAGTTCCAAAACTAAGGGGGTTTGTTCTTATATAATGGTGGTGATATCGCACATACACACACACAACATAGCGTACCTATTATTATGAGGACTGGCCATTGACCGTAATGAAGTGTGTAATTACTATTCTAACTCCAGACACGCTTTGAAAGTAAGGTAGGATATAAAGCGGAGCAAGGCAAATCTAACTGCGCTTTTAGTTTTTTTTCTATGCACTCGCTTGAAAGTACCTTAACACACTAGTGCAACAGGTCTTCCCAACACATAAGTCCTCACAAAGATACTGTTATTCTGGTTCTGAAAAGGTTAGCTCACGCTTTGAAGACCCGGCTGGTCCCCACAGCATGGGTTTTACATGCTCCCCCCACACACTTTTGTATCCTTCTAACAGAAGCACAAATGCTACAGAATTGAAATTCATTATTCTTTCCCTGTGTCCTCATAGGATGTGATATATGTCTCAGATACCCTGTCTGTCTACCAAGTCACAGACTGAGGCACCCCATTTAAACGTGTCCTTAAAGTCTCTATCTCACCGTGGACTTTGTGGTCCACCTCTAGCACAGTGGGAATTCTGAGATAGCTGCTTGGGCAGGTGGTTGTAGTGAAGTTGTTTAACATACTACTTGGATCGTGTTTTCCTGGTGAGCTAATCAATCGACCAGAAAACTGATCCTCTTCTGCAAACTTCTTCCCTGTGAGCAGCCCTCCAACCTGAACCAAGGCACCACATATGTGGGGTGGCTGGAGAGGGAGCTGATCTGTGGCACGAAGGGCACATGTTGGAACGATAATATCTTCTATTGTTGTTGTTATATAGACGACTGTCTTATGATCTGGACCTGAATTATGGAACGATTCAAGGACTTTTGCACATACCTTAACGGTAACACATGCAACATTAGCTTTACATACCTCTTCAGCAGGGATAACATTGATTTCCTTGATGCTGAGCTGTACATTGAAAATAACAAAATAGAGAGCAGACTCTTCCATAAACCAACATCGTGCAACTCTATAATGCACGCTTCAAGTGAACACCCAAAATGTTAAATCGATGCTTTCCCCTTTGGGGAGATGACCAGGGCCATATGCAATTGCAGCAATGATAAGGAATGTGAGAATGCATTAAATGAAATTGAATTGAGGTTCCTTCGCAGGGGATATAGTAGCCAGGTGTTGAATGCTGCAAGAAAGTTTATCAGTACAGAACAAAGTGAGACTCATAACGGACTACAATAGACTTTCCTCTCAGTTCAGGAAGTACTTACATAAACACTGGCATTTACCACAGACCGGCTACTTAAGGACCACATCTCTGTAACACCTAACATTACTTTTTGAAGGGGGAGAACTCTTAGAAATCTCCTTAGCCCGAGCTATCCCAAACACAAACCCAAAGAGAACTGGCTTACTATGCACATGCTTGGTTTTTACAAGTGTGGACATTGCAGGGTGTGCAGACATGACATGCACAAAACAAAGCAATTTACTATTAAAGGTGTAGGAAACTATTACATTAATCATAACATCACGTGTAACACCAAATATGTTAGGTACCTTATTTTCTGTAAATGTGACCGAACATATGTGGGCAGTACAATACGATGCCTTAAAGAAAGGGTGGGAGAGCATATGAGGGCAATCAAGTCGAATGACAACCGATACCCTATTGCTACCCATGCAATGGAATGTCTGTCACAACAGGGATACACGAGGTTCAAATTCTGTGGCATAGATCATGTAACTAGGGACCCCTGTGGGGGGAATAGGGAACTCTATTTATGACGAAGGGAGACAATGTGGATTTTAAGATTGAGATCCGTAGAAATCGGGTTGAACATCGATCATTAACTTCTATACTTTCTCGGTGATTGATATGTCATTGCTGTAACCTATCACATATATGTGAACTGTTAATAACAAATATATATGAATCCCCAGTTGGAATTATGATACACCTGTACATGTGGGTATTTGTGTTTTTGAACTGTAAAGTACTATATCCAATGACTACTGCGAATTTGGGTGGATGTTGTTTAGAGTCATAAAATACTCATTTGTAATTGTATTTAACACTTAAGTAAAGAAACCTTCACACTAAGCCATACTTGTACTGCGTAGATATTCTCTTAAATATACTTTCTTGACTATATCGCGAATGCATCTTTAACAATTATGCTCTCTAAATCTGTCTCATCACTCAGATATCTCTTGTGTTTCCTTGCCCTATCCTACCTTTCCTTATAGCCTCACCTAGATACCAACCATACATAATATTAATAATTTACCTTATCAGAGATTCTGTTTATCTTACGAATTTTGCACCTTGGGGATTCTCACCTAGACACAACCAATACTTGGGATTTTTGACTTACCTTATCAGAGTCTTTGGTCAATTTACGAATCTCACATCCTGGGGAAACAAGAATTGTACCTCCTTCCCTGGAGTCCTTATGATTACAAAGTAAGAGTCCTACGACAAACTGATCACCATGCAATATATAACTACTTTACATCGACTTACATGTCATTACAATTACCTAGTTTTTCTAATTTGCCTCATTCACCTCTTATGATTAGGTTTCATGTACTATTACTCATTATCTACCACTCCGATATGGCGCCCGACTATTTCTGACTGAGTGCCAATCTCCAGCATGCTCACCAATATAAACATTATTCTGACGCTGTACACGTCATCAAATAACACTATGGCTATGGTTTAATCGCATAGATGACATTGTCCTCCCCCCACGTATCTGGTCAACTTTCGATACATCCCCCATATATACACAATTAAGTTTTAGTTATAATATAAAGTTACTACATGACCAAATACTTATTAGGCTGTCTGTTTTATACAGGACTTATATCCTTTTGTGACTTTGAAAACTATGTTACATGCAAATTCTGAGAGCTTTAGCATAACTAAGCAACATTCCAATATGGCGCTTATTCATTTGAGCGGAGACGGCTCTAACAAATACGACTATATTCCGTCTTCTACCCTCACCTATAACAAATTGTGCTCAAACATGGTGCCCATACAGAATGTGATGCTCATGCCACAAATATAACGTTAGAGGCATGCCCGCATATGCCATGGATATAATCTCTATTTACACTTTGTCATTTTGCGCGTTTATAGCTTATACTCTTCCAATTTTTAGGGACCTTACTCGGACTCTCGAGCCTCGGTACTTCTCAAGTTCTTGAAATCACAGACTTACTCTACTCGCCAGGACTCTTTATACTTATACTTTTTAGGTCGAGCGTAGCACAGCGCGCATGCAATGCTCTAGGAGAGGGCCTCTTGGAATCACTCCAGACTTTCAGAAAACTCGTCTGTGTGATTTTTCAACTTCCACAAATTCTATTGGCCTTTGCGTGTTGCTTTCAAAAATGAAAGCACACAATTGGCCAGAGGCGGGTGCATGTCCCACCTCTTTGTTTACTGGTCACTCCACAGCGTTTTGCTGTTGGGACCGAGCAGTGCCTCCTTGTTGTTTTTGTGGCTTGCTTTAAGCACATTTCAGCTGCGTTTCTTTTCTTTTTAATTTGCCAAGCTACAATGGCAACTTGTTTGCCAAGCTACAATGGCAACTTGTCGTTGTTTCCTTTTACTGACAGTTTCCTTGTTAGCATTGAAAGGTACTATTTCACCCCTACCTTTGAATAAGATTGTTTTAATATACTCTAAAAAACTGTATTGATTACTTTCTTAGCATAGGGAGTTTAATTACAGCAGGCAATCTATGCTTTTTTCAATCTATACCTTTGAACATTTTTGTGGTTGGGAAAACAATCTTTGGCATTCCCACAGCTGGAAGTTGTAATTTGTCAAAGTGTATCCAAACATGATCTCTGGTGGTTGGACTAGTACATTTGAGTTTGGAACTACGTCGACAGGCCGACTCTTTCAAATTTCTATATTTTCCACTGAATCCATGAATCCTTTGTTCAGTGGTAAACTGTGCTGTAAAGATGATTACTAGAGACCCTTGACATACAAAAATTTCCTGTGTTTGACATGTAATCTTTGCAGATGCTTTCAGACTGGGTACCGAATCGTGAGCTAAAGTCTGTCAGGTGATGGTGCACTGCCACTGTCAATGATGTTTAGTCGCATATTGTACGTTGCTCTGCTAAGTGTTCCAACGTGATATGTATAGGAAGCTCAATTTCAGAGTACTAGTGGTTTTGTGAGGGCACTGAAGTGCTGCATTACACATGACATTACTTATTTTAGAAGTGCTGCATTACAAATTACTTTTGTTGATTTCAGAAGCGTTGTGTTACAAATTCCTGACTTTACAAGGGCAGTCGCGCATACACCCGCTACAGAGTCAGACTGGCCTTGAGATATTTCTCTATGGGCAAGGCATCTAAAAGACCAATATGTCTGAGTTAGAATCAGGACACATGCATGATCCTTCAACATCCTCAGTCTTTCAGGGGCACTGTCATGTGTGGGCATCTTCCGACTTCCCATCTACCCATCTGTCTGTGCACTTCTGCCCAGAATATCAAAATGCATGAATTGGCACAAGTGAAAATAATGGCTGGGTCTTAGACAGGTACCTCAATATTTGTTGCCCCATCATGCTCCCCTTCAGAGTACCAATGGCTAAATACTTTTAAGTTCCCAAAGGCGCGACCTATTGTCTATGCCAATGCTTTTTTGGTGAGTTGTTGAAGTGGTTTTGGCCTTTATTACTGGCAGTGTGCACTAGACTCATGTGTTACCAATTTAAATCTCAAATATCATATCTGTTTTGCTTTAAGATTGCTACTTACCACGCCACTGAAGATCTATCTCGATACCCCTGGATTATTCTATTAAATACAATCACGATGATTAATAGAGATATAATTGTGGTAAGTCCCACATTACAACTTTTGGCACTTGTTCCTACGAGTGCTACACAGAGAGATGGGCTACATATTACGCTATATAACACCTGCTGGACTTAGAGAATAAATAAACTGGGATACATTGCTGGCACCCTGATATACACTGGGAGTTCCCAATTTTGTTTTCATTTTAATTATCCTGGGCTATCGACCATCTATCTCTTGGGTTTGTCACTTCCCCCCCTTTTTTATCACTAAGCATTGTTTGCAATTATTAACACATTAGTAATTCAGAGAGTTGGTGATCATCGTTGACAGACAATTTATAGACTACACAAATTCTGAAGTACACTATCTGACATTATTCTTATTGGTTCCCCACAGACTTTTACGATATGATCACTTATTATCACCTACTCAACTGGCACGGCAAATATATCCTGTGTGGCTTACTGACCTCCATATAACGTGCTCTTTTCCTGATCTTGCTCTATTTATATCAGGTTCCTGATCAGTAATTACATTACTATTATCTCACAGGGTTAAAATGTTCTATATAATCTTTTATCTGCTATTTTCTTTGGTGCACTATCCTCATACTATCCTTCCAAATCTCTATTGCACCTGAATGCTTCTTTGCGACGTCTTCACGGCATTGCTGGTATTAGCATGCACTCTTAAAAAACTGTGAAGAAGAGAAATCAAAACTATACATGCCGATTTTAATGTTACTTATGAATCGGATAAACATGGACAACTTTGTATTTAGTTTTTTAGGTGTTTTATGCTTTTTATGTTATTTAAACCCATTGGGAATAATCACTGTTCGGCACCTATGCTCACAAACTCTGGTTATGTATATGCCAATAATATACACATGACTGCCACTGCCTCACGCAAGCTGGTGATGGTGATGAATTTGCCTAAATGTATTAGGCATATTTTTGGGATTTTTGTATCCCTGATCATTATCTTTTACTTGTTGTAGCCCTGATGAAGTCGCTAAACCGACGAAACGTGTTAGCTACATGAACTTTGAATAAGATCTACAAATAAAAGATCTCTGCTGATGCCAAAAACTTGGATGATTGCATTATTCGTGTGAACTATATTTTCTTCACCCATGTCAATGTTCAATTACAATAACTACTGCACGGAAACTAACCGTATTTCATATGTATAGTGTGTGCCCAAGGTTCATCTAATCTTGCACCGCATATGTAAATATAATCACATTTTAGGCCTCTGAAGGACCTAGAACAGGCAGCCCTGCAACAGAATTTCAACAAACTTTGTGTGAAGTGCTGCAAAAGAATTGTTGTCAAGCAGTCAGTATCACCCATCTGTGGTTGCTGAATAGGACACTTTACCCCGCACGCTTTTACAACGAGTGCCATTACTCTGCATTTTTTACTCTGCAAAATCTTTTAAAATGCAGGGCTTTACAACACAATCCATTACAACGCATTCCCCATTACAACGCAATTTACTATCCTAACTTCATCGGGGCGTTACTCTGGAGAATGCGTTGTAATGATTTGCGATGTAAAGCCCTGCATTGTAAAAGTTTTTGCAGAGTAAAAAAGGAGGGTTAATGGCATGCATTGTTACGCATGCCTTGTAAAGGATGTTTTCCGTGGTTGCCCCATGGTTATTGGCTGACAATACTGTTAGATGTCTGTCAGAGTCTGCTTTCCTCTACTTCATTGATTGTAATAGGAAAGATGAATGGTTGTTCCTGAGATACGATCGCCATCTTCAACACTCAGAATCCACAAAGCTAAGGGACTTCAGTGTCCCATTTGCAATGCAATGTTGCTATGGTAAGTTGCATGGACCATACAAAATTCCATTGGAATTGGACGAACCTTACACAATTCTGTTGCAATGTAATGTATGTATGAGAAGCTGGGTAGACCTTACACAAATCCAAGTTGTGATTCACAAAACTCCAGACAGATGTCAGAATCCAAGGAACTTGTCATGAGTTGGGCCGTCTACCTAGAGCAGATCACAGTTTCACCACACATGCCATAAATCAAAGCACTGTTCTTAGAATACTTAACTGATATTTATTCAGGCTTTCCCCATTCTCACTTCCTGCAGGCATTTATTGATAGAAGCGTAGGGTTATGGTGTTTCTCATAGAGAATGCATCTATAGTTTTACCAAACTCCTAATAAGACGCACAGACTTCTCTGGAGGTGGCACTAAATTACAAGCCTCAAATTGTTAGTGTTCCTCTGGTCCAGGTCTCATTTTCAGGACTATTATGTCCTCAGTGGCATACCAGAGATTTCTGCCATTCATGCAACGTTCACTGGCTCAGCTTGCACATGACCCTGAGATAACCATTTTTATTACCTTTAGCATCTGAGTTTCACATACTCCTCAATGAATGATCAGATTATTTATAAAAGACCATGACAGACAAAAGAACATTTAGTAATTTTATATTTTACTGCCGTCTTATCCAAATGGCATTATTCTGTATACATCATAGTACATAATGGAATGCGTAGGCTTGCAGTGCAATCAGGATCAATTTTCAAGTGGTGTTACTTCTTAAACACAGGAAGTAGAAGGTAGACGGTTAACATGGGAGCTGGTACTTGTGTTCTCAGGTCAGCACTTCCTTCCACCTTTTACTGACTGCTGGTCCTGGCAAACAGGAGCACATGGGACTGTTGAAGAAGAAAGTGAACATTAATGAGTGATTTTTATGACATACCATGTGCAGAATTCTGGTTTCTGAGCAAAAAACAGAACAAAATGATGTTCTCACACATCTAAATGAGTGGGGAGAGGGTATTTATTTCTTCAAAGGAAGAAGGTAAATAGACAATATCTGACTAAGGTGTTTCGCAGAACATTATAATTTGAACACTCAGGAGGATCATGGACCTGTGCTGTAATAGAAGGCAGCTTCCCCAGCCTCATCCACAAAATTCTGCACAAAAATGGTGCTCTGTCACATCTTGTGGTTCATCTTTCAACATGGGTCCGGGCTTATGGTGTGCCAGACCACTAAGCTGACACTTTGAGGTTCAAATTTTAATGTTTAGTGTGCTGTTACCATGGACAAACATGGCATCCCCATCTAATCATGTGTGCATTATTGTGGCTATTGAATATTAGATAGTTCCTTTTGCATTTTTCATGAGGCTGTGTGTATCATTGAGGAAGTGCTGATGAAATTACCTACAACTGCTCCTGTTCGACATTGGATTGTAACATTAAAAGGTGGTGAGCACACACAGGGTATTTGACAGGTGTGTTTATTTTGGGTCAAAACTCTCAAATCAGTCATGTTGCTTATCTTCAGAAAATTAACCCAGCTCGCAGACCAACACTGTGTAGCAAATCTCAACAGCAGCATCTGATGAAGTCTGAAAAGCACCAGAACCCTGCAAAAGGTGAGCCAACCGAGAGGTTTCGATATCATTTTTCTGCCAACCAAAGACTCCTTCTCCAAACTGGAACTTTTTCTCCTTATGGTTTCTGCTTACCCTCTCTGGCTCACATGCATTGAACTTTGAATCTGTTTTACTGAAATTTGTCTCTTGGTTCGAACCACTGGACTCATTCATCCAGGCTGACCACGGGTGCTCACATGTCAGCTTAGTTTGGCCTGCTTTCCCTGTCAGCATTGGTCAGCGCTGACCAGTGACTGGCAGGGGAAATCACAGTTGTTAATGCACACGATTCTACCTTTATTGCCTACCTATATTGGGTCTTCAGAGATCCAGGGGAGAAAGCAGACTAATGCCCACCAGAGTCCTAGTTTTGGGGCCCAATGTCCCCTTGCTCTGTCAGAGTAGTGAAGAACCAGGTTTCAAAACTAGTTTTCATGATATTGACTCTAAATTAGAGCCACACGCAGCATATCAATATAGAGAGTAGAAACTGATTAAGAATCAGAATATCCATGGGCCAAAGTTAGAGTCATTTCAGAAAATGTGTGATAGTGACAATTTATTCACCAACAGCTAGGCTGTATGCTTTTGCCAATTATAATATGTGTGTAACAATGTTTTAATGATATTTTTTCCACAGTCATTCTCCCTTCATCTATAGGAACTAGGTTCTGAATTAGAGCAAATATGGAATTTAGACTCAGAATCACAAATTTTTCCTGCTAAGCAGAGCAGCATCTAAATGTGCAATGCCACATTGCACAAGAGGGAAAACACAGGGCAGTGCCATATCTATAAAGATCAAGCTGCTGCTAGTGTTATCCCTTGTGTTAGGCTCAAATTAGGCTGCCTTGATCGATGCACAGGCTCGCACAGGTGCAGAGGTGAGTGTGCATTGTCCAGAAAAGGTTCTGCTCTGCAGACAAACATTTCCTGTACAAATTCCTATGCCAGGGACATCTTAAGGATTTTGGGAGTCTCGGGCCAAACATATGTTGGTGGCCCCTGTTCAGAACAACTTTGAATTTATGATCTAATTCGAGCTCTTTTATGACGGGACGTCTTTGGATAGGTCACTGACAGTGCATATCCTGAACGTGTTTCCATCTAATATTCAGGTATATTGTAGTTTTTCAATATTGCAAAAGCAGCAGCTCACTAATATGATTGAAATTAATATTTGTGACTCCCTCTCATTTTTCCTACGTGAGGTCTTGTTTTGCTCTAAAAGAAACATTTTTTATGGATTATGGAGGGAACACCAACACAACATTTCTCTGGAAAAAAGGTCTGTGATGGACTTCCACAGATCACCCACTTTGGAAATAAATTAAGGGAAAATGGTACTTAAACAATTTGTTAAATAATTATTCAAGGTCATCAGGGCAAGACTCACTGCAGAACAGAGCTGTCTCTATCAGGGGCCCCCTGAAAGGCTGGGACTCTGGGACCGTGCCAATTTTGCCCATGCCTTAAAACCTCTCTGGTATAGACAGTTCCCACACAATGGATGCGTGGTGTGCACTGCAGCACACATGCAATTTGCCTTTTTTGCGAAATGGACACATTTTTCCTTATTTGCACTTGCGTGAAGTAGACATTAGTTTTTACAAAATGCCCAGTCTGGTTATTTCAGTAGACTGACCTTTGCACCAAAACCTATGAGTGCTTATGTTGATCTGACCCAGTAACATCAACTTGGCTCAAAACCACACAAAGTAGATTGTTGCCCAATAAAAAGTGCACCTTTCCAGCACAAAACACCTTTTCTAAGGGATAGAAAGCTTTGCGTCATGCTAGCGCCTGCATTGAGTCTCAATACACCTGAGGCTTGATGTGCTTGGCTGACCTTTTTCAAAAGCAAAACGCCATGCTCTGAAGCTCTTAAGTGTAGTCCATTATAATACTGGAAAGAGCCAGACAGGATCAGTCACCGAAGTCCGTCCTGTACGACAGAACTGTGACACCTACATCTGCTCTTTTAGGGAAGAACAAGAGCTGAAGGATCCCACTAAGAAATTCTGCCTACACTCATCTCCGTTCCACACTGTGGTGTGAGGTGAATAATTTGTCCCTAAGAAGACCAGGGCTGGACCCACGTGTTGTGAAAAAGGAGCAGCTCGCAGACCAACACTGTGTAGCAAATCTCAACAGCAGCATCTGATGAAGTCTCAAAAGCACAAGAACCCTGCAAAAGGTGAGCCAACCGAGAGGTTTCAATATCATTTTTCTGCCAACCAAAGACTCCTTCTCCAAACTGGAACTTTTTCTCCTTATGGTTTCTGCTTACCCTCTCTGGCTCACATGCATTGAACTTTGAATCTGTTTTACTGAAATTTGTCTCTTGGTTCGAACCACTGGACTCATTCATCCAGGCTGACCACGGGTGCTCACAGGTCAGCTTAGTTTGGCCTGCTTTCCCTGTCAGCATTGGTCAGCGCTGACCAGTGACTGGCAGGGGAAATCACAGTTGTTAATGCACATGATTCTACCTTTATTGCCTACCTATATTGGGTCTTCAGAGATCCAGGGGAGAAAGCAGACTAATGCCCACCAGAGTCCTAGTTTTGGGGCCCAATGTCCTGTTGCTCTGATGTCAGAGTAGTGAAGAACCAGGTTTCAAAACTAGTTTTCATGATATTGACTCTAAATTAGAGCCACACGCAGCATATCAATATAGAGAGTAGAAACTGATTAAGAATCAGAATATCCATGGGCCAAAGTTAGAGTCATTTCAGAAAATGTGTGATAGTGACAATTTATTCACCAACAGCTAGGCTGTATGCTTTTGCCAATTATAATATGTGTGTAACAATGTTTTAATGATATTTTTTCCACAGTGATTCTCCCTTCATCTATAGGAACTAGGCTCTGAATTAGAGCAAATATGGAATTTAGACTCAGAATCACAAATTTTTCCTGCTAAGCAGAGCAGCATCTAAATGTGCAATGCCACATTGCACAAGAGGGGAAACACAGGGCAGTGCCATATCTATAAAGATCAAGCTGCTGCTAGTGTTATCCCTTGTGTTAGGCTCAAATGAGGCTGCCTTGATCGATGCACAGCCTCTCACAGGTGCAGAGGTGAGTGTGCATTGTCCAGAAAAGGTTCTGCTCTGCAGACAATCATTTCCTGTACAAATTCCTATGCCTAGGCCAGGGACATCTTAAGGATTTTGGGAGTCTAGGGCCAAACATATTTTGGTGGCCCCTGTTCAGAACAACTTTGAATTTATGATCTAATTCGAGCTCTTTCATGACGGGACGTCTTTGGATAGGTCACTGACAGTGCATATCCTGAATGTGTTTCCATCTAATATTCAGGTATATTGTAGTTTTTCAATATTGCAAAAGCAGCAGCTCACTAATATGATTAAAATTAATATTTGTGACCCCCTCTCATTTTTCCTACGTGAGGTCTTGTTTTGCTCTAAAAGAAACATTTTTTTATGGATTTTGGAGGGAACACCAACACAACATTTCTCTGGAAAAAAGGTCTGTGATGGACTTCCACAGATCACCCACTTTGGAAATAAAGTAAGGGAAAATGGTACTTAAACAATTTGTTAAATAATTATTCAAGGTCATCAGGGCAAGACTCACTGCAGAACAGAGCTGTCTCTATCAGGGGCCCCCTGAAAGGCTGGGACTCTGGGACCGTGCCCATTTTGCCCATGCCTTAAAACCTCTCTGGTATAGACAGTTCCCACACAATGGATGCGTGGTGTGCACTGCAGCACACATGCAATTTGCCTTTTTTGCGAAATGGACAATTTTTTCCTTATTTGCACTTGCGTGAAGTAGACATTAGTTTTTACAAAATGCCCAGTCTGGTTATTTCAGTAGACTGACCTTTGCACCAAAACCTATGAGTGCTTATGTTGATCTGGCCCAGTAACATCAACTTGGCTCAAAACCACACAAAGTAGATTGTTGCCCAATAAAAAGTGCACCTTTCCAGCACAAAACACCTTTTCTAAGGGATAGAAAGCTTTGCGTCATGCCAGCACCTGCATTGAGTCTCAATAAACCTGAGGCTTGATGTGCTTGGCTGACCTTTTTCAAAAGCAAGACGCCATGCTCTGAAGCTCTTAAGTGTAGTCCATTATAATACTGGAAAGAGCCAGACAGGATCAGTCACCGAAGTCCGTCCTGTACGACAGAACTGTGACACCTACATCTGCTCTTTTAGGGAAGAACAAGAGCTGAAGGATCCCACTAAGAAATTCTGCCTACACTCATCTCCGTTCCCCACTGTGGTGTGAGGTCAAGAAATAGTCCCTAAGAAGACCAGGGCTGGACCCACGTGTTGTGAAAAAGGAGCACACCCTGAAGGGACAGCTTGGTGCTGGAACAAGCCTCCACAACCAGCCATCAGTCGCTTCACAGGAAGAGGCTCCTTCAATGCACTCCTGAACTGACGCGTCACACAGGAAGTGATTACACCTTTCCAACCACAGCAGCCTCTTTAGTGCAAGGGTGTGGGCCATCTGTGGGTAGCTTTTATTTCTCGCTGGAAGACCAATCTACTTATGTCTGCAGTGCTCCAGATATACGGTACTGTCCCTAAAACTACATATCCTGCTTTACTCGCACTTGACAGCATTCATCTTACAAAGCAAAAACCAAAGGAAATGATGGACGGAGTGTTGAACATTGCAAGCACTCACCCCCAGTCAACTGATCTGGGTTTAATCCATCACCGTTCTTTAGCCCACTCTGCCACCCCAGTTC
This sequence comes from Triturus cristatus, assembly GCF_964204655.1. NCBI lineage: Eukaryota > Metazoa > Chordata > Amphibia > Caudata > Salamandridae > Triturus > Triturus cristatus. Next base: position 638,773,017 of record NC_140580.1, on the reverse strand, counting down.
AGCATTCATCTTACAACCTTAATCTTTAGAATGATTAGGAACTGGTCTTACCGCCATCTTATGCTTTAGGAAACTAAAAATAGATCTTTATAAATAATAGAACTACCCTATAAAAAATATTTATCATTATGAAAGCAGATACATATTGCTAAATAACAATTTTTTTAATTCAATACAGAAATGACGTCTCTTCATTGGGAATGGGCAGCGTTGTGGTCATCTTCATGAAATTAAACTTACCTGGCTCACACTGGGGCTCACACTGGGGCTTACACTGAGGCTCACATTGAGGGACGGGGCCCTGGCACAGCACCACTGGGGCACATGCTGAAAAGGAAGACAAGGGTGCATATTACAACTCATATATAACATACGGTAGAGTGCACAGCTGATCTACATTGACAAACATAGCAGTCTTACATTAGACAAAGGCTACTGAATCACACATGGGCCCATACACACCCCTGCTCAGTTGTCTACATCAAGATAGAAGTCCTAAAAAAATATCGTATTAACTACATTCGTGGAGTATATAGGGGCATATCAGCAACACCCAGTGATAATTATCGCTCAGCGCTCTTAGCGTGAGGATAATTATCGCCGGGTAACTTGGATTTTTATCGCTGAGATAGCGTGCTAATAGCAACGCTTATCTCCTCAGCAATAAAAATCCTCACGCTAACTGCCTAACGTGAGATTATCGCTGGAAACCCAGCGATAATCTCACGCATTGTGGCGTTAGCTTGCTGATAGGGACCCACAGACTTAGCCATGATATCCACCTTCCATAGGATATCATGGCTAAGTCAGTCCTGAAGCAGGCGTAAGGAAAGTAGCGATAACAGGGGTTATCGCTACTTTTCCTGCCGCTATGCTTCATAGCGTGGGGCTTGATGATAGGAGAGATGTTGCTTAGAGACATTTCTCCTGTCATGTTAGGTCAGGAACGCCCACTTTGCATCTCATAAGAGATGCAAAGCTGGGCGTTAGGAATCCCCACGCTAAAGCAAGGTTTCACGCGTTAGCGTGGGCTTGCTAATTAGGCGATAAAATTATCGCTGCTTTTTGGCTGAAAACGGCCGCAAAAGCGGCGATAATGTTTTATCGCCAGCTTGTAAATATGCCCCATATTCACTATTTTGATCTCTTTATCTAACTTACCTTGTGATGCAATGGTTAGATCAATGTAGTGGATGTGATATTGGCACACACTGAATAAAGACTTTTATTCAATATAAGGCGCTAATAAAAGGGGTTATTTTTCTAAGTATCTGAGAGGAGGTCGACCACACTCTGCAAAGTGATTTACATAACTTTTTTCAGGCATAAGTGTGGCCACTTGTATGTATGTCTGACTCGTGCCTGAAAAGAAAAGAGGTGAAGAAAATATCGAAAAGTTTGAAGGCAGGAGTGACCTTGATATAATTGTTTTAAAAAAAGTTATTAAAAGAATGCAAATGCCGTGCTGAAAGGGTCATACAAACGTATGAACACATAATTATTGATAAAAACAAGAGTATTTCGGCTATGACTGTCAGCTTCACGCACTTACGCACATACATGCACAGTTTACACCTGCACGGGCATCAACTATTTATGAGTCCCCCAAATGCCATTCCACTGTATGTTTAATTCATACAATTCCTTTTCATCCCTGCCACTTTGGTGTTTACATATTTTATGTCTGGATGGGAGTGGGACATGTTCATTCACAGAACCAGTATGAACAGATTTTCTGTTGCATCATCAGCTTGGCTGTGGAACAGGTTCCAACCGGAAGCTCTACTGCTGGAAGCGTCAATGTTTTATAGGCCCAGAAGGTCTCCTGATAATTTGCACTCATGGCTCCTGTAGGAGGAAGCATCATGACCTCTAGGTAAGGCATAGCAACATTTGAATAAACCAAAACACACAAGATATGGGAAGGGTATGCCCAGACGTGGGTCCCGTGCTCACTACACCACTGGAGTCAAGCTATCCTGGCTGAAGAGGGGTGAAACCCCGAAACCGGTCCCAGGATGCTTGATTCCCGTCCAGCGAAGACATGGCTTGGCAGTTCGGGCTGGACTATTCCCATGAGGCACAGGGTCAAGACTGATTTGCATATGGCCATGTCTGAACTGGGCTGGCGTGGTGAGCAAAATAAGGATGGATTAAACCCAGATCTGTGAGTGGGGGTGAATGTTTTGCCAATGTGCAACATTCCGTCCATCATCTTGTGTGTTTAACATTTGAATAAAAAAATATATATCGGTCAAGATAACTTTTCCCACAATTCATTTTAGCAAAACATTTAATTAAGTTATTGCTGTTATTGCTGGTTTTGATGGCAGGTGTTGACTGGGCCACACTAAGTAGGACAATATAGGACATTTTTTACTGAAAATAAACCTTCATTGTGAAGCAGTTGGTGGCTCCATTCTTTCCAGGTCCAGATCCTAATTCCTTAAGGCACAGTGTATCTTTCACTCATGTTGTAGGCAGATATTTCAGAATTCAAAATTGTCAAAATCATTGTTATCGATAGGATGTGAGCTTAAAACACATTAATGGTACTAAACTGGGAAATCTGTAAGACTCCTAAAAATTGGTAAAATGTAAATCACTTGTTAGGTGAACTTACCATACTATGGACTCCATTCCAGTCTTAAATTACTTAAAGAGGCAGTGTGGTTTCAGAAATTCTCCTGATTTCTCTTCTGCACAATCTGCTTTGGCAGGTGAACAGTAAGCCTACAACCCTAACGTTTTTACAGTGACACGGAAAGTCAAGTTACGTAGTATCCCATTGACCACGGCTTTGATGACAAATCATTGACTACAACTAGTTCCCTGTAGGCTGCCTATTCGATCATCTGGGAACCTAGGCTTTGATTCTGGCACAGTTTTAAAAAGATCAAAAACAAACTTCACTAGTCTTACTGATACACCAGAGTCTCCTGATGTTTACTGTCAAGCTCCGTAATGCTAATAAATTATTTGATCCCTGTAGATTAACCTTGTGTTCATTGTAATGTTTAACGCCGGCTATCGCTGGATTTATTTGCTGAGATAACGCGTTATTATCAACGCTTATCTCCACGGCGATAGTGGCAAAATGAGGGAACATCGCTGGAAATCCAGCGATACAACTGCAGCGATAAGGGAATCCTTGGTAATAGGGAGATGTGGACTTAGCCTTAGAATCCACCTCCCTTATATAACATAGCTAAGTCAGAAAGTTTGCAAACGTTAGCTTACGGCGATAACCGCGGTTAGCGCGGCTTTTAATATCGCTATGGGTGTCCTGGGCCGGCTTGTTAATACAGAGTAGTGCAGTTAGCAATATATTCCGTGTTATTTTGGAAAGAAACGCCTATTTTGCATCTCATTAACGATGTGAGGTGAGGCGTTTTGAGAACGGCTGCTATCATGCGCTAATGCATTTAGGCACCGCCTTGTAAATAGGGCGAAAATATTATCTCCGCTTTTCTGGCTTTTAAAGCCAGAAAAGCGGAGATAGGGCCCTTGATAATGTGCCCCATATTCTCTTTCCGCATCAGTTTAACTGGAATGTTTTCAAAGTATGAAACGCATGGGAAGTGCCCAGCTAGTCACAATTCCACCTGAATTGTTATTTTGGAATACCTAAAACATTGCCCTCATACTTAATCAATCTCCTGTAACTTTTTAAAAACAATTTTTTCCTCTAATTTTTAAACGTTAGTCACGCATATAAATAATTTTGAGTAAGTAGTTGAAATAAAGGGTTGCAATCACTCAAGAGTGGCGATTGCATGATAAATTGATATTAAAATTATAGCATGATCCTAGTAAAGCTAATAAACAGACATTTTTAAAAATGATGGTAAAAAAGACCACAAGTCACATCAAGTCTGCAAGTTCTGCACAGAGTTTACCTTAGATTTTGCAGTTGTTACAGTGAAAATATTATGACCATGTCATTTGTTTGGCGATTTTATGTTACAAGCAGGCCCCAACTCATGTTTCATGTCACATTTTATCATCATTTTGATGCAATGGCAAGTGGACCACATAAGATGGCAAAAAACAAATTGATTTCATCGCAGAACACATAGGATCACTAATTTGGAAAGTTAGGTTGGCCAGATAGTGCTTGCCTGTAGCTAGCTCATGTTCCCATTTTCCTCCCATTTGATCTGCCCATTTATATAATTTGTCTAAGTAAGAACTAATTACTTACGGTCTTGGCATTTCTCCACGACTTTAACATCTTGGCACTGGGCCTTCTGAGTTTCCCTGCATCCTCCCTTGGCAGACATGGTCGTCACTTGCACCGGGTCAAACTCAGCCACTAGGGAAAATATTGGAAGAGTCACTTCGAGCTGTGCCCAGCCTGGTCGAAGATGAGGCTTATATACACGGGTAAACTGCCCCTTCTGCCTGTTGAGCAACATTAGCAGTCATATTTTCACACCCATCATTGTTATCATACCCAGAGAGGAAGATCATATTTAATTGGTTTGTTTCCTTGCTTGAGGGCAGAGTGTTGGGTTTTTAACATCGCATGATATTTCAGACGTACACAGCGCAGTTCTTATTTTTTGAGGTGTGTCTTTAAAAGGTTTGCTGATAAATCATTATTAGTATATGTTAATCATTTGGATACATACCATAAGGCAGACAACTATTTAGAATTTGCATATCAAGAATATCTAGGAGAGTGCTACTTATTTGACCTCTTCCCTTACTTCCTCTTTGAGTGTGAAATTCCTTTAGTTCAACACAACTAGCACACTAACCTTTGAAGCCCTTAGAATGCATTGTTTAACTATGGGAGAAGAACTGTAGATGACTTTCTCCCCTGTCAGTTGGCTGTGGTATTTCCTCTCAACTAAAAATTATTTATCCACTTAGCTATGTGGTAATATTTTCACGTGAGGGCTCAGGCAGTAGCCTCTTCTAAGATTGCAGTTCTTTTCCACTTGAATGCACTTTTCCTAATGGTTTTGCTAGTCCCAATGTACTCCCAGTGCAGTGATCCTAAAACTAGGAGGAAAGACAAAAACCCTCTGCTTCCCTGTGGCTCAGCCTTTATACCAAAGGGGAGTGAGTCCTAAACCAAAAGACACTCTATCTTCACCCCGTTCATCTTTGTTCACCAAGCTGGCCCAAGTCACCCTGTTCTGAGATGGACTCTCCTGACTCTACACATGAAGTTGGCCTCAAGATCCAGGATGGGACACACTTCAGGGCAATAAACAGAGCTTGAAAAACATCACCTTCTATTTGGAGCATATTTACTGGCTATTTGGTATTAGGGATCAGCAGTATGTGAAAGTAAGCTTTGCCACCTGTTCCCTCTGTGCTAGTCAGCCCATCAACTGTCTAGTCCATGGTACCCGACCCAATCAACCTTCCAACTCTTACTCCTCATTAGGACTTGCACTCACCCAACCTTACCTTTATCATTGCAGGAAGAAATCACCAGAGAAACCCTTTGTCTCCATCTCCAGGGGAAATAGGAAGTTTCTGTGGCCTGCCGCCAAATCCATCATCAATGGTAGGGAACCTCTGAACAAGGCCCCTACCATCACATGGCACACCCTCCACCAGTGGTGGCAGACATCTGAAAAGGAGAAAGGCCATGGATCAGTCCTCTGTCCCCACCATTCCATCCACATCTACAGTCTGAGGCAGGAGTTTCCCGAACAGGATTGCACAAAAATGCTTCTTCATGGGGAAAAGCCCCCCGAACCACAGTCGGATCTTGGCCCACCCAGCAGACCAGTGTAGGCCTTTTAGGGGTCTCTGTGCCAAAACATTTCTGTAAATATTGCTCAATATTAGTTGCAAATGTGTATATGTGCCGCAAATACCTGGCCTTACTGCTATCCACTTTAAAAATACTCAATACATCAAACTTGAAACTATGATAATACTCCTCCACAACTATCTCCCTTTGGGAGGTGGGCAGTTGAGGTGAAGATTCAGTAACATGGGAGGCTGATTCACATTTAATACTACCAGCCTTTCAGGGGCATCATCTGATGGGCTGTGATGAAAGAAGGAGCTTTTAGCAATGAATGGACTGGAGACAGGAGATATGAGCAGTGGTGAGAGAGTAGAATGGAAGGATTGAAGGTAAAGGTGGGCAGTTGTATGAGACATGGGATAGAGGTAAAATGAGTGAACAGATGGGGCAGTAAGCAGTGCCAGGCTTGTTTCCGAAGCTACCCTGGCAAAAATGCTCAAACTATCTCTGCTCCCTTCCTCTCCCCCTCCTATCTTTCTCTTTCCACCCCTTCATCTCTCACTTTCTCCTTCCTTTTCTCCTCTCTCTCTTCTTTGTCTATGATTGTTCGGACTCTCTGCCCCTCTTAACTCTCTCTGAAATACTCTGAATACTTTGTTATGCTGGGAGCTGGGAAAGTGACAGAAGCACCTGGAGAGGCTCTGGGATTCCGATTGTCTGCAACCCACAGGGAAATGCCCAGTGAAATAAAAGGCCAATCTGGCCATGGTAGTGAAACTATGAGGGAGAGGATCGAGAAATATGAGAGGGAGTAAAAGAAGTAACAAGCAGTGATGGAGAATGGAGCAGTCACGGAAGAAGTGGATAATTAAAGCAGAGATGGACTAAGACACTAGCACATAAACAGGATGGGTGAGCAGTGACAGGAGAGATGACTAGTAACAGAAAAGATGCCAAGGATGGTAATCAGTGGCAGGAGATAGAAGTAGAGATTGGAGAGGTGATTACTGACTGAAGAGATAAGCAGTAATAGGAAAGATGAACAGTAAGGAGAGGTGAGCTGGAGATGGGAGAGGAGGGCGCTGACAGGAGAGGTGAGCAGTGAAGAGAAACGTTACCAGTAACATCACAGGTGGGAAGTGATAGGGAAGTGGATGAATGCAGGAGACAAGATCACTACCAGCAGAGAGGGTCTCTGGCAGGGAGCAGCTCATTGACAGCTATACACAGTGACTCTAGTTTGGGAAGACAGTGGAGATTTTGCAGATGACTTGGACAGGGACAGGAGAGATGCTGTAAGAGGCTTTTACTAGACAAGGAGTCACTCATACATTGCCAAGAAAGAGTGGAACAATGAAAAGACAGGAATCAATGAAAAGCATGCAATTTTGATAACAGTGTGCGGTCCTGCTATGTCTCTCTCAGATAAAGACGTTCGCGCAAACATGAGGTTCAGGGTTGCACCAGGCATAGGTAATTTATTTACATCACATAATATGGTCCAACGGAGCTTGTACAACGATTTTGCAACTCCACAATATAAGGCCTGGTTTGGAAGTGAGAATCTACTGAGTTCCCTAATAAACAGTTATAGGATAAAATTACAACACCCCACTTTGGGTCTGTATGATTGAGGATAAAAAGTTGGAATATAGGAGACTTTTGAGAAAAAGCTGGAAGAAAAAGACTGGCTAGCCCCATACAACAACAATATATATGCTGTTTCCAGGACACATGGGCAATGGATAATACTGGTTTGGAGTGTTATATTTCCTTTACTGTGCCTACCCAGAGCCAGCCCAAAGGCAGACCCAAGGGTGGCCTTGCAATTATGGTTGTAACTAGCTTTACAAATAAAGTAGGAGAAACCCTTATAAGACTAAATAATAGTACTAAGCACTTAAAGATGAAGAAACAGAAATGGGCATAGGACCACTTCAATACCTATCTACCTTTGAGCTGGCAGAAATAAATTCTTCTGGTCCTCAAAACTCTTGAATTAGCATTGAAAACCCTGCAAGAGGAATCAGGTAATGTCCTGTGCTATAGGAAAGCTTCAGAAATCGATGGTCATGCCCAGTAGAATAATTTTGTTATGTGGAGACCTAAATACTAAGATGATAACAACAAGAGAGAGAGGGAAAATTATGGGAGTCACTCTCAGTCCCCCTGGTAACTATCAAAAAACTAAAGAGTGAGACCAAATTAATGGAAGAAAGAGAGGCAAAAAGGCAACAAACAAAAAACCTTTTGGTTTAAAAAGAACCGTCACTCACCAACCTAGTTGGTGACATGGTTCATCATTGGGTCCCCACCAGAGAGGCCGGTGTGCTACAATGCCTGGTTACAGCGGAGCTGTTTTTTTGTGAATCGTGTACGTGATAGTGAAAAAGGTGTGAGATTTAAAAGATGCCTCGGTTTATTCCCCCAAAAACTTTAATGGTGGAAAACCAGGCAACTGTAAAATCAGGTGAGTAGGATGAGAAAAGCCTGGCTAAATTGACCAGACGCATCCAATTTGTCAAGTGTGTTAAAAAGTGGTCGACATGTTTCTGCTTCTATGTGCTTTTTGCGAAGCTTTCATCAGGACCAAACCTCCACGGTGGTATGCGCACGCTAAGGCGCACCCTAACCTGTGGGGGTGTATCGAACAAACTCACGGTTTATCCGATTCAGCGTTTCAGGATTTCCAAAAGCCGTTAAGGATCTGTAAGAACAATCAAACATAATCACAAACACAATAATATTTACAAAGATTGTCTCGTTGCTCATACACATAGGCAACTTCTTTGTTTTGTGCTTTATGCTTTTATCGTTGCACTCTGCTCAAAATGGTGTGGGCCGCAGAGAGCCTGAAACGCGTCCACTGTCTCAGCCGTGACTGAACATTCATACACTAAGCCAACCAGGGGAATGCTAAGTGTGCTCCTTTGCCGTATGGTAAGTGTAAAACAAAGGTGCGTTAATTATTTGTGCACGCCAAACACCGAAATGGTGTATGCTAAATATGCTCCTTCTCCGTATGGTAGGTGTAGAAAAATGGCACGTTAATTATTTATGCACTCCAAAGACCAAATTGGTTGGAATTCTTAATTGAAAACAAGGAACATGACTCTACTGTTAAAACGTGAAAAAGTCAATATTCACGTACACAGTAGTGCAGGCAAATGTATTCATGACAAAGTAAAAAGAGGTATGGAAAAGGCGAAGGCTTACATGGACTAGTAGTGGATTTCTCAACATGAGTCCCGGTGGGGGGCACTTGACATCAGTTCAAGCCCTACAAGTAACGGAAAAATAGATGAGCACGGGACGCACTCACTCGGCCGAATCCGAACACCCCCAGAAAGGAACATGATTACTTACTTCACTGAAGGACCGCGCCCGTTCGGCACCTACTGGTTGCCCTCCGTGGAACCGAATTTTAATTTGGGATCCGTGGAGTATGGTAAATATAACGGAAGACCGAACGGATGCGTGTGACGCTTACAGTCACATGATGCGGGAGCGGACCTAGACTAGGCCGCTAACCTCAGTGTTTGAGTAGGAATGTTCTCTGTGCATGCGTGTATTTTGTGAACTAACTTCATGAGGAGACAATTTGTGTGAATCGTCAGTCTCACTGATCCCGCATGTTAATGCAAATAAAACTTTATCAAGAAAATGCCGCAAAAACACAGGTTAACAGCATCATATTAAAGCAGTGTGCAGGCACAGAACCCAGTGGAAACTCAAAGATTAAAACACTAGTTGTGGACCCTAGTGTACGGGTGGAGTCTTTTTTTTCTTGATAAAATAAATAAACTCTCATAGTCCTTTCCGGGTTTGTTTATCAAGGGCTGATTATGCCAGCAAAGTTAAAATAGAGAGACAGAACAGTGGGACTAGCTAAATTGAACTGAAATGCAGTAGAGGGAATTAAAGCCGGGGTTCCATGTAAGTTAGACTACTGGTCTAAGATGGAGATAGAGTGTCTAGAAGTGTGGATGCGAGGAGAGTGGATTCCAGAACCTCTGCATTTCACTGGATGATTAGCGTCTCATGACTGTGCCCCAGGGTATATTATCATTCATCCCATGCAGATTGGTAAAAAAGTCTGTAGATCCAGCGTTGATCCTTCTCAAAAACCTCTCTGGTAATTTGTCCCCTTGCTTCAATTGTTCGATCACGGTCCAACGCGTGTCATTGGGCGTGTGATTGGACTGTAAAAAATGCTCCCTAAGTTTAGTGGTGTTCTTACGACAACGGATATTGCTGCGATGTTCGCACACCTGCTGCTTAATTTTCCATGTCGTCATTCCTACATATCTAGAACCGCAGGGGCATGTGACCAAGTACACCACGTTGGTGGAGTTGCAATTCGTGTGGGCGCGCTGTGTCCATGTTTTTCCAGGCTCCAGGTCTAGAGTCTTAGTAGCAGTAGTCAGATGACACACACTACATGAATCACATGGGTAGTGGCCTGTGACTTTGGGAAGCCCCCAGGCCCTGAGAACAGCGTTGTCCTCCTCAGGTCCAGCTCTTCTAGGACGGGTATGTACTAGTGTGTCCTTAATACTTTTAGCTTTCCGGTACGAAAAAAGTGGCTTCTCCCACTTGATGTTGTTGCTCTCAAGGATACGCCAATGCTTCCTGATAGACTTGCTGATAGCATTCGTGTCAACGCTGTACATTGTGATACACGTGACACACGTGACTGCAGTGTGTCTTGGATTGTCTTCCAAAAGGGCTTCCCTCGGCTGGTTCCTTGCCCTCTTTGCGCTCTTGGTCAAGAATTTCTCAGGGTAGCCACGATTGCGAAGTTTCATAGTCAGTTCTTTTGCTTGGTAGCGAAAGTCCTCCATTTGGCTGTGAAGGAGCATATTTAGCATACACCATTTCGGTGTTTGGCGTGCACAAATAATTAACGCACCATTGTTTTACACTTACCATACAGCAAAGGAGCACATTTAGCATACACCTGGTTGGCTTAGTGTATGAATGTTCAGTCACATCTGATACAGTTGCCGCGTATGAGGCTCTCTGCGGCCCGCACCATTTTGAGGAGAGCGCAACGATAAAAGCATAAAGCACAAAACAAAGAAGTTGCCTATGTGTATGAAGCAAAAACCAAAGGAAATGATGGACGGAGTGTTGAACATTGCAAGCACTCACCCCCAGTCAACTGATCTGGGTTTAATCCATCACCGTTCTTTAGCCCACTCTGCCACCCCAGTTCAGACATGGCCATATGCAAATCAGTCTGACCCTGTGCCTCATGGGAACAGTCCAGCCCGAACTGCCAAGCCATGTCTTCCCTGGACCGGAAACAAGCTTCCTAGGACCGGTTTATGGCATTTCAGCCGTCTTCAGCCAAGCTTGCTTGAATCCAGTGGCAAAGTGAGCAAGGGACTCACGTCTGAGCATACCCTGCCAACTTATGGCGAACAAAGCAAAAACCAAAGGAAATGATGGACGGAGTGTTGAACATTGCAAGCACTCACCCCCAGTCAACTGATCTGGGTTTAATCCATCACCGTTCTTTAGCCCACTCTGCCACCCCAGTTCAGACATGGCCATATGCAAATCAGTCTGACCCTGTGCCTCATGGGAACAGTCCAGCCCGAACTGCCAAGCCATGTCTTCCCTGGACCGGAAACAAGCTTCCTAGGACCGGTTTCTGGCATTTCAGCCGTCTTCAGCCAAGCTTGCTTGAATCCAGTGGCAAAGTGAGCAAGGGACTCACGTCTGAGCATACCCTGCCAACTTATGGCGAACAAAGCAAAAACCAAAGGAAATGATGGACGGAGTGTTGAACATTGCAAGCACTCACCCCCAGTCAACTGATCTGGGTTTAATCCATCACCGTTCTTTAGCCCACTCTGCCACCCCAGTTCAGACATGGCCATATGCAAATCAGTCTGACCCTGTGCCTCATGGGAACAGTCCAGCCCGAACTGCCAAGCCATGTCTTCCCTGGACCGGAAACAAGCTTCCTAGGACCGGTTTCTGGCATTTCAGCCGTCTTCAGCCAAGCTTGCTTGAATCCAGTGGCAAAGTGAGCAAGGGACTCACGTCTGAGCATACCCTGCCAACTTATGGCGAACAAAGCAAAAACCAAAGGAAATGATGGACGGAGTGTTGAACATTGCAAGCACTCACCCCCAGTCAACTGATCTGGGTTTAATCCATCACCGTTCTTTAGCCCACTCTGCCACCCCAGTTCAGACATGGCCATATGCAAATCAGTCTGACCCTGTGCCTCATGGGAACAGTCCAGCCCGAACTGCCAAGCCATGTCTTCCCTGGACCGGAAACAAGCTTCCTAGGACCGGTTTCTGGCATTTCAGCCGTCTTCAGCCAAGCTTGCTTGAATCCAGTGGCAAAGTGAGCAAGGGACTCACGTCTGAGCATACCCTGCCAACTTATGGCGAACAAAGCAAAAACCAAAGGAAATGATGGACGGAGTGTTGAACATTGCAAGCACTCACCCCCAGTCAACTGATCTGGGTTTAATCCATCACCGTTCTTTAGCCCACTCTGCCACCCCAGTTCAGACATGGCCATATGCAAATCAGTCTGACCCTGTGCCTCATGGGAACAGTCCAGCCCGAACTGCCAAGCCATGTCTTCCCTGGACCGGAAACAAGCTTCCTAGGACCGGTTTCTGGCATTTCAGCCGTCTTCAGCCAAGCTTGCTTGAATCCAGTGGCAAAGTGAACAAGGGACTCACGTCTGAGCATACCCTGCCAACTTATGGCGAACAAACCAAAAACCAAAGGAAATGATGGACGGAGTGTTGAACATTGCAAGCACTCACCCCCAGTCAACTGATCTGGGTTTAATCCATCACCGTTCTTTAGCCCACTCTGCCACCCCAGTTCAGACATGGCCATATGCAAATCAGTCTGACCCTGTGCCTCATGGGAACAGTCCAGCCCGAACTGCCAAGCCATGTCTTCCCTGGACCGGAAACAAGCTTCCTAGGACCGGTTTCTGGCATTTCAGCCGTCTTCAGCCAAGCTTGCTTGAATCCAGTGGCAAAGTGAGCAAGGGACTCACGTCTGAGCATACCCTGCCAACTTATGGCGAACAAAGCAAAAACCAAAGGAAATGATGGACGGAGTGTTGAACATTGCAAGCACTCACCCCCAGTCAACTGATCTGGGTTTAATCCATCACCGTTCTTTAGCCCACTCTGCCACCCCAGTTCAGACATGGCCATATGCAAATCAGTCTGACCCTGTGCCTCATGGGAACAGTCCAGCCCGAACTGCCAAGCCATGTCTTCCCTGGACCGGAAACAAGCTTCCTAGGACCGGTTTCTGGCATTTCAGCCGTCTTCAGCCAAGCTTGCTTGAATCCAGTGGCAAAGTGAGCAAGGGACTCACGTCTGAGCATACCCTGCCAACTTATGGCGAACAAAGCAAAAACCAAAGGAAATGATGGACGGAGTGTTGAACATTGCAAGCACTCACCCCCAGTCAACTGATCTGGGTTTAATCCATCACCGTTCTTTAGCCCACTCTGCCACCCCAGTTCAGACATGGCCATATGCAAATCAGTCTGACCCTGTGCCTCATGGGAACAGTCCAGCCCGAACTGCCAAGCCATGTCTTCCCTGGACCGGAAACAAGCTTCCTAGGACCGGTTTCTGGCATTTCAGCCGTCTTCAGCCAAGCTTGCTTGAATCCAGTGGCAAAGTGAGCAAGGGACTCACTTCTGAGCATACCCTGCCAACTTATGGCGAACAAAGCAAAAACCAAAGGAAATGATGGACGGAGTGTTGAACATTGCAAGCACTCACCCCCAGTCAACTGATCTGGGTTTAATCCATCACCGTTCTTTAGCCCACTCTGCCACCCCAGTTCAGACATGGCCATATGCAAATCAGTCTGACCCTGTGCCTCATGGGAACAGTCCAGCCCGAACTGCCAAGCCATGTCTTCCCTGGACCGGAAACAAGCTTCCTAGGACCGGTTTCTGGCATTTCAGCCGTCTTCAGCCAAGCTTGCTTGAATCCAGTGGCAAAGTGAGCAAGGGACTCACGTCTGAGCATACCCTGCCAACTTATGGCGAACAAAGCAAAAACCAAAGGAAATGATGGACGGAGTGTTGAACATTGCAAGCACTCACCCCCAGTCAACTGATCTGGGTTTAATCCATCACCGTTCTTTAGCCCACTCTGCCACCCCAGTTCAGACATGGCCATATGCAAATCAGTCTGACCCTGTGCCTCATGGGAACAGTCCAGCCCGAACTGCCAAGCCATGTCTTCCCTGGACCGGAAACAAGCTTCCTAGGACCGGTTTCTGGCATTTCAGCCGTCTTCAGCCAAGCTTGCTTGAATCCAGTGGCAAAGTGAGCAAGAGACTCACGTCTGAGCATACCCTGCCAACTTATGGCGAACAAAGCAAAAACCAAAGGAAATGATGGACGGAGTGTTGAACATTGCAAGCACTCACCCCCAGTCAACTGATCTGGGTTTAATCCATCACCGTTCTTTAGCCCACTCTGCCACCCCAGTTCAGACATGGCCATATGCAAATCAGTCTGACCCTGTGCCTCATGGGAACAGTCCAGCCCGAACTGCCAAGCCATGTCTTCCCTGGACCGGAAACAAGCTTCCTAGGACCGGTTTCTGGCATTTCAGCCGTCTTCAGCCAAGCTTGCTTGAATCCAGTGGCAAAGTGAGCAAGGGACTCACGTCTGAGCATACCCTGCCAACTTATGGCGAACAAAGCAAAAACCAAAGGAAATGATGGACGGAGTGTTGAACATTGCAAGCACTCACCCCCAGTCAACTGATCTGGGTTTAATCCATCACCGTTCTTTAGCCCTTTTGTACCGCTTTGTTCGCCATAAGTTGGCAGGGTATGCTCAGACGTGAGTCCCTTGCTCACTTTGCCACTGGATTCAAGCAAGCCTGGCTGAAGACGGCTGAAATGCCAGAAACAGGTCCTAGGAAGCTTGTTTCCGGTCCAGGGAGGGCATGGCTTGGCAGTTCGGGCTGGACTGTTCCCATGAGGCACAGGGTCAGACTGATTTGCATATGGCCATGTCTGAACTGGGGTGGCAGAGTGGGCTAAAGAACGGTGATGGATCAAACCCAGATCTGTTGACTGGGTGTGAGTGTTTGATTGGTTCTGATGCTCCGTCCATCACCACCCCTTTTGTACCGCCTATGTGTATGAGCAATGAGACAATCTTTGCAAATATTATTGTGTTTGTGTTTATGTTTGATTGTTCTTACAGATCCTTAATGGCTTTCAGAAATGCTGAAACGCTGAATCGGATAAACCGTGAGTTTGTTCGATACACCCCCACAGGTTAGGGTGCGCATACCTCCGTGGAGGTTTGGTCCTGATGAAAGCTTCGCAAAACGCACATAGAAGCAGAAACATGTCGACCACTTTTTGACACACTTTACAAATTGGATGCATCTGGTCAATTTAGTCTACTCACCTGTTTTTACAGTTGCCTTGTTTCTACCATTAAAGTTTTTGGGGGAATAGACCGAGGCATCTTTTAAATCTCACACCTTTTTCACTATCACGTACACGATTCACACAAAAAAAGCTCCGCTGTAACCAGGCATTGCAGCACACCAGAGAGGTACTCGGCCTCTCTGGTGGGGACCCGATGATGAAGCATGTCACCAACTAGGTTGGTGAGTGAGGGTTCTTTTTAAACCAAAGGGTTTTTTGTGTGGTGCCTTTTTCCCTCTCTTTCTTCCATTAATTTGGTCTCACTCTTTAGCTGTTATTTGACCTAAATACTAAGCCACATCTGCTGTTAGAACAAGCAGTGGGAGAAGAAGATAATGTAAGAGGGCTCCCACCACCAGCCCAGTTAATTTACAAGCTAACTAAGAAGGGAGGTGCATTTGTAACATACTAGTGGATATAGCATTAAGACCTCTGAACAGACACACAAATTCCAACACCTACTGCCTTGGTACAATCCTTACTGCATCAACAATTTAATAAACCTCACCACACCACATCCCCAAACTCAATTTCATTTTCACTTTTCTAAGTCTGTTGTGGGTACCTGACTTCAAAGCGTTTACCTGGGATGGAGGAGTGGGATATCTAGTTTGAATACCATTGTGTAAATGAGCATAGGGAATCCGCAATAGCTGAATGCGTAGCAGAGTAAAGCTTTCATCTCCTACATAGGAGGAGGTTCA
Source organism: Triturus cristatus (assembly GCF_964204655.1). Lineage (NCBI taxonomy): Eukaryota > Metazoa > Chordata > Amphibia > Caudata > Salamandridae > Triturus > Triturus cristatus. The sequence goes on along the minus strand of NC_140580.1, from coordinate 638,757,130 downwards.
ACAAAGCACCAATGCATACTTGAGTATGCAAAAAACCACATGACTTCCTAAAGGACAACAGGCCCTTATGTGTATTTGTTTCCAACTTAGTTTAATACAAACTTTGTGTAATGGAGCCTCGTGCTGCTCTGAAAGCAGCCACCTAGCTTGCAGCACACCACGGAAATGACAGAGCGGCAGAAAGCGGTTTTATCCCCAAGACTGTACCCATGGTCTTAGTTCAGGCCTATAAAACTTTATTGAAAGTGGGAACTGATTTATCCGATAAACACAGACAGTAGTCCTAGGGAAAGATATGTGTGATACCTGTAGTGACCAGCTGGTCACAGTCTAGTGATTCTACAATACTGTGCTTCAACCAGCCACTCCTTGAGGGCTGGCTTCCACACTCATGCCGCACCCATTTATCAAAGGTATCTCCAGTCAGGTAACCCTGCTAATAAAAGGGGGAAGGCGCACTTGCCCGGGGCAGTTCCAGACAGTATCCTCATGTGTCTGTGTCATTCTTTCCACTGCATGAGGGCGTAGGGCCCCAAACCTTACAATACCCTATCCCAGCTTTCAGTTACATTTATGGATGAACTGTTTGGGAATTCGTAATAAAAGAATTGTCTGCTTAATCAAGGTGTTTGTGTGGTGAATGACACCGTAGTAGGTTTGAAGATAAATCTTTAGTAAACAGGTTCCAACACATAGGAGAGGAGCAGCGTCCAAAAGCAGCAGCGGCTGGTGTAAAGGAAATGTGGCGGGGCAACGCCGGGGGTGAAGTGCTCTGCAAATGTGCCTCCAGGCACACTACTAGCAGGGGGATGAAGTCCCCTTGTCTTTTGAAGGTACTTGGGGGCCAACTACCCCTCCTGTTACCTCCAGCGATTCCCACACAGAGGGTTTGCTGAAAGGTTTTTGGTGGCTTTTTTTTAGGAAGGGACCACATGGCCCCCTTTCTCTGGACCATTTTGTGCCCCAGATACCTCACCCCCCGGAGCCTGATCTTTTTTAAATTTTTTAATAAAAAAAAGAGAAGGGGAGCTGCACAGCCCCCCCTCCCAGGTCGATTTCGGACCTGGGGACCCCATCCCCCAGGGTCGGCTCTAATATATATATATCAGTCATTAAAAAGTTTAAAATAACGCAAACCTGTGCACGTTTGTATTGAATTTGGTGCACTGAGGAAGGCCGATGCCGAAATGCATTTGCACATTGCACATCAAGAGATTACCCCGTGAGTGCTCCCCTACCTGAGTTATGAGAAACAAGGGCGGTAGCACCCCCCGCCATTTGGAGGCACCTGCCGAGTGTTCGACTGCCTGAGTGGACGCTGTTGTGATATATATATATATATATATATATATATATATATATATATATATATATATATATATTCACAGAAAAACCATAGGTTTCAGGGGTGTTATAGTTAGCTGTCCATTTCACTCGTACAAAACCATAGAAATGCCACCGTTATAGTTAGTTCTGCTAACTATAACTCACACCCCCACAATGCACTGCTGATGATGTCACATATTGTAGTGGAGACGGAGGTTCAGGTACGCACATTGTTATGTTAGCATACGTGTCTTAGAAGTTAAAACGTCATCTTGCCACTTTTGCTGCTTTTGCACACGACACTGCAGATAGATGTTATTATATGAAAACTGCTTGCTTTCCTATTCTTCACATGAGAATGGTCTGTTGTTCACATTTCTAGATGTGCACCGCGACCTTGGTCTGAACATTGTGTGCAGACACAGTCAGGGCCAAAAAACAATGTATGCTTTTGAATTCAGGTTGATCGGCCCACGCTCTAGCCACAACACGCACACAGCTGCAAATATCTGATATTCGAGCGCCTTTAATATTGCAGTTTGCATGCATGAGATGGGCACTTTGGAGAAGACTTTTTCCAGACACAGAGCAAAGCTGATCCTGTGATGTGATTCACCTAAGCTGATATTTACGGTATGGGGATCCCCATTCAAACCTAGAGACCTTCTATTAGTCTAATAATACTAGCTTACTAGTGAAGGGAGGGTGGCTGTATTCCACTATCATTTGTAACATGGTTTCTCCCTTCATTTTCTATGGTATTGTAACAATGCTGATGGTTTTATTCTTAATCATTTGTCTGCTTATGTTAGCCAAAGTACTGCATCTTAGGACACGTAGTTTATAAAATAAACATTTTAAACTTTACGGTGTCTCAGATTACTCTTGTTGTGAACTGATATGAGAATAATAACGAACAGGTATTTCTGATTCCCACCATTCCTGAGAGTACTCTAAGTCGCATGTTCTGGGTTGTCTAATCATTGGTAGCTTTGAGATGATACGGAGAGCGAATGAGACACTGATGCTTGTTGGATAGGGGCTCTGGGTCCTGAGGTGAGTTTTTGGTACACCGCAATTCACTGAGGTCCTGGTTTCCTGTGCATGAGCAGAATCCCTGCAACATGGCGCACCTAACGTTTGGTCTTATGATTTGAGATGCCTTAGTAGTGCTTATATTTGTCCACAACGCCCTCACTCTTGTTTCCAGATAGCGGGAGTGACAGTTTTGCCCTACCTAATAGTTAATCTATAGGTTCAATCAAGCTTGTCAATTAAAAAGGTTTTTATATTTTGAACCCTTGTGCTACTGTTATAATAGATTGTTTTTTTCTCTGTGTCCTTATGGCTGCGGTCGCTATTGCGGCACATAGCCGCTCACATCTCCGGCTTCAGTTGACGCAGTTCGGGGTGTCGGACGATGGGATGGCTGTTATTTTTGTGGTGAGTGCCGATGCGTCATATCCCTACGAGTTGTTTTACTCTTGGGTGACTATGTCGGCGGTGAATGCGGATGATAGTACGTTTCACTCCTATACTCCCACGCAGGTCCCAGCAAATTATACACCATATAGGACGCAGGAGATTCCTATTTCGGCTTGGCAGCATCGTATTTGGTTTAATGGCGCCCTCCCCCACTTGGTTACACCAGTTCGTTTGGGCCCTTTGTCCATTCCAGGGGCCACTTGGCCGGTACTGGCTGGATTTACACCTCATCCTCGTTATCTGAATTCTACGGTGGATGAGTTACGTGTCCTACATACAGCCCTGATTACTGTACATCGGGCTTTAGTGCAATACGTTTCACGCAACATGCAGGTTGGGGCTCCTGTTGTTGCGGGACAACCAACTGGTCCGGCCTGGATTGTTATTAGTCCCGTCATGGTTAATTCGGTAATGGGCAAGCGCCCCCAAAATAAGGACTATTTACCTTATTGGCTTGCTGAGAAATTTGACAAGCTGGAAGCAGTATTTCCACACTCTACTCCTGTGGAGAAACACAGGATACTCACCATTAGTTTGCACAAAGACTTAGTCCCAGAAGTGGCCGATTGTGAGAACTGGGGTAAGGTTTTTGCAGTGGTCAACTCAAAGTGCTTCGGCACCCCATCTATGGCCGTGCTTCCCTCCGTCATCAAACGTGTTCAAGATCAACACGGTCCGGAGGCAGCGGTCGAGTTGGGAATGAGACTTGTCGGTGTGTTCGACGTAGTTGCCTCTCTCATCCTTAGTAACCTCAAGGGAGATGCAGTACACTTTCAAGTGGCAAATGGTTTAACCCTCGTAGACGACGTCGATAAACCCTGTGAGTTGCCTAAGATTATTGTGGAAGCTTATAAAACTACAGGCCGCAGTAGTTTGGGGATTTAGCCTAATATTACCATTGCAGATGTGCAACAGCAAACTAAGGCGGGTTCGTCTGTCAAAGACGATGATCCAGCTTTTCCTAAACAGAATTGGAGAACTAAGAAACAAGGAAAGCAGCAACAGAAACAGGGGTCTCGTCCTGCATCACCGGTACAGGCGACTAGTGAACGCACATATGATTTGCGCGATCGCACTAGTATTAGGTCACCTGATAGATTTCAGGTTACTGAACAACGTTCTCCTCGTTCTTCACAGGAAACATCGGCCACGCAGTCCGGTGGCGGAGAACGTGGCAAGGGTCGGGGTGCCCAACAAGTACGTGGGCAACCCGTCAGCCTGACGGTAATGGGCAGCAGGACGAGTTTGCACGTCAACGTCCCCCGTTTCAGAAAAAGAAGGTTGCTGCACTTACAGCGAGGTATGTCACAGATAGTGAGAACGCAGCTTCGGAACCTGACATGGGCACTAACGCTGCTCGACAGCGCAGCGGAGGCTACAGTAGTGCAGCAAGCACTGCGTCCATATCTGGAGGCGACAGCAACTGACACGTTCATTACTGTAGAAACTGCGGATACTAGAGTGGCTCCCCCTGACAGACTATATGATATATTCCTTTTAATTGAGGGTGACATACAACGTACAATACAAGGGATTTTTTGGGATAATCTGACCTCTACATATGACATTCTATTGGCAGAGGCGGACTGGCCCTCAGCTTTTGTTTTGGCTGCCTCCTAGAGGGGAGGAGGTAATCCTCCCATCTTTCGGGCACACTGTGCCAAAGGATCACACTCAAAAATGTGCAGAAGAGTGGGCCCAGGTACTTGCTCCAGCTTTGTACCGTACTCAGGTTGGTTGGGATAAATTGTCGCCAAGCCATGAGATTCCTTTACGGTCTATGCCCCAGCCGCAACCCCAATATCCGATGCGCCGCAAAGCTAGATCTCACGTCGCAGAAATCCTTGAACAATTGGAATATCAAGGTGTTATTGAAACTTGTGTGTCCCCAATGAATAATCGTCTATTCACTGTAACTAAACCTGATGGGTGGTACCGCCTAGTTTTGGATTACCGGCATTTGAACTCTCATTGTCGGACTTGTGTTGTACAGAATACACACAGTTCTGCCCTCATTGATAGTTTCATGAGAAAAAGGTTTAAGACCACACTTGACATATCTAATGGCTTTTTCAGCCATAATCTGTCCTCTATTAGTAGTCAATGGAGAGCATTTACTTCTGGCGGCAAACAAAAACAGTTTAAGAGATTAGCCATGAGCTATAAAAACAGCCCTGGCGTCTTTGCCGCACGTATAGTCTCTCTGTTAGAGAGCATTGACCCTGATGCGTACTCGTATGTTGATGATATCTATCTCACAGACGACGAATTATGGCCGCATCTGTGTCGCGTTGACCGCATCATTGTTATGTTTGCGGACTTCGGTTACAAATTCAACTTTGCAAAGTCACACGTTGCAGAGTACACAGTGTTGTTTTTGGGCTATGAGCTCAACAGTGAAGTTCGAGGATTAGCCCCTCACTTCCTGGAGAAGTGCGCATGTTTGCGTGCTCCGACAACACTGAAAAAACTACAATCTTTGCTGGTTTTTCTCAATTTCGGGCGTACTTACATTCCCGATTATGCCCAGCGTATCAAGCCGCTATATGCCTTGGTACAACCTAATTTTTCCAAATCAAGCTGGCTGCCAGAACATTCAGCTATCTTGCAATCTTTGCAGGCTGACCTTCTTGCTTCGAAATAGTTACTGACGCGTGATAACCACACTAACCTGGTAATAAGAATTTTGCCTGGCGCAGTGGGTTTCACGTACTTAACGTTCAATGAGGGCGACACAGTCCCCATTGCTTACAAATCACACCTGTACACTTCGGCTGAAATGCACTTTTCCACTGTTGAAAAAGTTTTGACTGCAGTGCAGATGGCGATTCTTAAAGAGAGAGCACTGTCGCAAGGGAAACGCATGTTGGTTGTCACACCGTATCCTGCTATAGAGGCAGTAACAAAAGCCAGTGTACCTAATTCTAAAGCTTTGCATCCACGTTGGATACAATGGGCCACTTCCTTGACATCACCGGATGTCACCTACATCTTTGATGCCTCATTGCAGACTCAGGAGTACTTGCAGTATGAATTAGTTCATCCAGCTCCTCTGTCTTTGCGCCCACTTGAGGATTACCATTGTGTCATATACATAGACGGTTCTGCGCAACCGGCAATGGAATCAAAGCATGCTTATTCAGCGGCCTGCGCAATTGTGGCTGGTACTTTCGTGAATGGTGAATTCAAGTCTGATGTTGTGCGTACGCAGTCATTGGGTGATTGTACCATACAGTTGGCAGAGCTACGTGCTCTTGTGCTTGCACTGGAGTTTGCTGATCCACGGGTTACAACTCTTACAGTGAGTGACTCGTTTTACTGTGTTCAGTCTTTTAATGACAATTTATTCTTTTGGTCTTAAAATGAATATCGTGATTCCAAGGGTAGCACAATTAAGCATAAAATGCTTTGGGTTTAAGTGGCAGATCTTAAACAGAATCTGCCTCTCGTGAATGTGATTCACACTCTTGGGCACCAGCGAGTTGGTGTCCACACTGTCAGGAACAGCTTAGCTGACGAAGCAGCGAAAACTGCAGTGGCAACATATCTAGTAGCAGCAGTTACAAGATCCAAAAGTAAGATTGATGATGACATCTTGGCAGCTATTGCTGCAACAGAGAAGGGCAGTAATTACCCTAGAGGTTTCCCTTCTCGGTACTCTTATCATTTAAGTCCTGATAAAGATCCCTATGTGAGAATTAACGACGTTGGTGACAGGTTGATTCCCAACACGGACTGCAGACTTTCCTTGATAACAGCGGGTCAAGAAGGTATGGCCTCTGCCCATGCCGGCGTTTCAGCGACTGTTACTGTCTTACAACAACATTACTGGTGGCGCGGATTGTATAAACAGACTCGTGCGTATGTTCTCAATTGTGACATTTGCCAGCAGATTAAACCTTCGACTGCTGCGCGTCCACCACAAACGCAGTTGTACATATCTAATAAACCGCTTGGGTGTGTTTATTTAGATCACTGCGGTCCTTTCTCCTCTGATACTGCATATAAGTACATCTTAGTTGCAGTGGATTCGTGCACACGTTTTCTTTGGGTATGGCCACAAAGGAGTGCTGATGCTCGAACTGTCATCAGGGATTTGCGTGTCTTTGTGGGAATCTTTGCATGTGGAACCCTTCATTCTGACCAAGGTCCTGCGTTCGCCTCTAAGGCGTACAAAGAAGCCATGAGATATTTGGGGGTCCAAGTCAAATTTTCGTCTCCATACCTGCCTGATGGCAATAGTGTTGTGGAACGAATGAACCGTGACTTAAAGCAATCCCTGACAGCTAGGGTTTTAGGCACTGACAGGAACTGGTTAGCCCATCTGTATAACGTACAACGTGCACTTAATAATCTCCCTAGAAGGTCTCTGGGTGGGCGGACCCCATACGAAATGCTCTTTGGCATAAAGATGTTTGTCCCGGACCTTGATGGTCTGGACATGGCGGCGTCAGCCGCACCCTTTGTCGTAGATGATCACTGTGCTGTATTACAGAATCTACAAGAGACCAGAGACAGTCTTGCAAAGGAACACTTGCCTTCCACAACTGATGCTGCATGTCAGATTCCTGTAGTCAGCTGGCTACCTCGAGTTGGTGACCTGGTCCGTGAGAAGGTGGAGAACAAGAAGGAGTTCGGCCCCTCTTATCGTGCACCAGTACCAGTGCTTGGCGTGCAGGGTACACGAACAGTAATTTTACCTCCACTTCCTGGTCGCAAGGATAACAGGTACATCTCCATTGACAATGTCAAACTACAGCGAGTGGCCGATTCTTCTTAGTATGACTCCAGCAGTCTCTTGTCCAGCGATGCTGAGAAATTCTGTTTTAGCTCCGGCAAATACCAACAGGCCTGACATTGCCATCGAGATGCATACAGTTACTAATCCTTTGTTACCACCACCGGCTGGTGGTCGATCTGAAGATGCTGAGTATGCTTATCCCACAGATGAATCGTTGCCTGGTTTACAATCAACTGCAGTTGACCAGTCTCGGTTTTCATTTGATACTAACTCTATGACTTCCAATCCCCCATCGAAAGTTTCTATTTTTGCTACTTGGTTTAAGAGACATTTTTTAATCGCCCCCTGGACGTACATTTGGCTGTTGCTCATAAGTATCTTTTTGTTTATGTCCATTGGATTTGTGGTGAAATTTTTGCGTCTTGTAAATGGACACTATCTCACCGAAAGATCTGCAATTAGACTGATTGATGAAACTTTGCCCCCCCACTCCTCATCGCACATCATGAAAAGGGACCAGACTTTTGTGAATATTACAGCAAGGCCTGTGTTGGAAGGGATTGTGTGGGATGCTGTTAAATTTCAAATTCATGGTCCCACAGAAGTGATTAATGTCCCAAATGTACTTCGTGTTTCTATGGGAGATGTTGTGAAACAATTTCTAATTTCTAATTTAAAATACTTCTAGAGCGCAGCGTACACCTTGCGGTTTCTTGGCGCTAGGGGAATTGGCAACTGAGGGGGAAAGACCAGGGAGAGGTGAAGGGAATTTTGAGGGAGTTTAAGTGAGGAAAGCCTGGCTGAAGAGGAACGTTTTCAGATCTCTGCGAAAGGGGAGATACTGAGTGGCAGAGCGGAGGTGATCAGGGAGCGAGTTCCAAAAGGTGGGAGCCAGGGTGGAGAAACAAAACATCCGCTCTGATGATTGGGACGTCCAGGCCATAGAGGCACTGTTTTCTGATTTTAAATATTATGCTGCCTTTGATGTTGAAGATTTGTATTTAGACACAGCTAATCATGGGGAGCTATTTTGCTATCAACACTATGGTAATCACTTCCGACATAAAGCGAATACATTTAGAAATATTGTTAATTATACGCAATGGGAACATTGTCCGGTGCCAATTGAAGGCAGCTCTAAAACTTTAGTGAACAAATTTACATATTTTACGGATTTCAGTGTATCTGACCCTGAAGCATTTTACTTTAAATTAGCTGCGGAGCCAGCTTCTAAAGTTAGACTGACTTCTACTAAATTGTTATATTCCAAATCCTTTATGGATGAGTTGACTATGAGGGGTTTTGAGCTGTGGAAAGATACCATTGATCTGAAATCACTTTGGGGTTCTAAACCATGGCAGGTACAAGGAACTGAGGCTCTGCATCGTGCTTGCCTTATCCCGAACCACACGTTATTTTGGAACTCTACCATTTTTCAGACCACCTGCTTTGGATTGGCAACTTCTAAAAAGATCAATTCCCCCTCTATTCCTGATCTGGGTGCTTTCCCAAAATGGGATAATCACACAGATCTGTCCCTTGAGGTGTGGCAGTCATATATTACTAACACATCCTTCAACATTTCCAAATTAAATCGTGAAGGATGGTTGATATGGCAGAACAGCTCAGATTCCTGACAACATTGTTTTCTGGATCTATACCCTGGATATACACAGGTTAGAGTTGACCCACGCTTTGAATCTTCCCATTCGGTTACTACCTATTCTGTAGGGAAGTTATGTCAGAACTGGCTACAACATTCCACCTTGGCATCTGTTAAACTTCATTTATCAAAATTGCATGACAAAATAGATTTGAATGATTTTGTTAAGGGTCCTGTGGGTGGCGGTTCCAAAAGATGGATATATGCTATTTATAACGAAGTTTGGAAATTATCGCAAATTGAAACGGCCTCCAGATTGAGAGCTATTGATCAAGCAAATTTGGAAAAAGTGCTAGTTGTTATCGATAATAGCATTAACACCCTTTCTTCCAGAATTTACACATTAGATAATATTGTTTTATCTGTTGTGGATATTGTACAGGATGATATGTCTGTTTTATATCATGGCCAAAATCAATTGTGTTCTATAATGCAGTTTGCATGGACTTTGCAAACGTTAAAGGCTGGGAAAGTTCACTGGGACTACATGAATACATCTTCTTTATTCCTGCCGTTTAATCTGACTGCAAAACAACAGTTCATGTCCATGAAAGATGCAACATACTCATTACTGCATATTGAAAAGTTGGAACCTTTGCCTTTCTCTGTAGCCGAATTGAACTCCGCAGTGTGGCTTATCCATGGGTTAATCACCTTGCCATTTCCTTTGTTTAAGTTCAGTTCCTGAATGAAACATTATGCCCTAGGCAGATATGAACCATTGGGTACTGCTTTTCTGCATGAAGTTTGGTCACTCCCATTTACATACAGATGCATGAGAGAAGGTAAAGAGGTTTATTTGAAAGGTGAGGAATGCACTTCCGCACCTGATCACTCAGTAGTATGTAGGCACATCCAATTGCATGGTGCATGCAACGTTCAGGCACCAAATTTAGCTAGCATTCTGAAAGGGATTCCTGTGCCAGCTATTACGCCCACTTTTACATTGTTAGCTAACGGTAGTTATTTGCTTTTAAATAATGAGGCTTGCTACGGGATGCTAGTGGGAATTCCCTACATTGTGACTGTCTTACAACGAGTAGTCTGCTGCAAAAATGTCCTTCATGGGAGGCTGGATGTATCCATCTGGCCTTCCATCCCAACCTTGAAAGCAGAGTTCAACAAGATGAGCAGAATAAGGGCTCTATTGTCTCAAAAAGAAGTCGCTTTGACTTCCTCCCGTGAAACATTTGTCCTTCACGTAACAAACACCCGCACCGAGGTGCATGCGCTTTTAAATACTGATCTCCCCCTTCATTTCGGTGCTCTAATTCACACTATATCCAATGCCTCGTCAACAACTGGCTTGGCTCATTTTTTCAAAGTTGTGGGCTCCGGCCTCGTGACCTCTTTCCAATCAATTTTAGGTGTGATACCGGCATTTTTTCCTTCTATTTTTTCCAGCGTCCTCGGCGGGCTCCCGTTGATTCTCACCCTCACGGCTGGTGTGCTCCTGTTGGTCTGCTTGCTGCGCAATGGCTGCACAATATGTGTCACACGACAGCCTGCCCCGGCTGCTCCATCTTCGTAACCGGATGCTTGAATATTATGGGACGTTGCCACTGGCCACTTTAAGCATAGCCTATGGATTGTCCTTCCGGTTTTCTTACTTTACATGCGTGCATCCTGTTTTTCATTGCCTAGATTGTCCCTTTGAATGGGCTCTGGATTTGTGCCTGTCGAACTCGGTGTCTCCTGCCCCGGATTATGATCGACTGATGAGTCCCTTGGTGGCTCATGAGTTGGACTGTTCTGCTATCAGGATTATGGCCTGTGGAGTGGCACATGGAGTCCTAGGGAATTGGGACATCTATACGGCAGCGTATGACTTCCTGGCGGGAAGTTACATCGAGAAACAAGCAAGTTGTCCTTTGATTGTGCTAGAGGCTCCAGTTATCGAGGAACATGTATGTTCATTTACTTTGTTAGACTGGATGGCGGACACTTTTACAGAACATTATAATGACTTCCTCTTGGAGGCTGTCGCAACTTATTGTGCTTGCACGTTGATGGATTAACTTGGAAGTCGACCAACTTCCGTTATTGACACTACCCTTTTTTGAGGTTTTTTTTTTTGGCTCGCAATTTAGGCTGTGCTAAGCGAGATAATCCCTCAAGCATTTTTTCTTTTTTCTTTTTCCATTTTCTACGCTAATTTTTCGAACTTTTACTGCCATTAATATGGATTTGCAATACAGGCCCTTGGTTCTGTCACTGTTGAACTTGAACTCTGCGTTCCTACATTGCATCCCTATTTGTTCGTGGTCCGATCAAGGGGGGATGTAGCGGAGACAGAGGTCCAGGTACGCACATTGCTATGTTAGCATACGCGTCTTAGAAGTTAAAACGCCATCTTGCCACTTTTGCTGCTTTTGCACACAACACTGCAGATAGATGTTACTATATGAAAACTGCTTGCTTGCCTTTTCTTCACATGAGAACAGTCTGTTGTTCACATTTCTAGATGTGCGCCGCGACCTTGGTCTGAACATTGTGTGCAAACTCAGTCAGGGCCAACAAACAATTTATGCTTTTGAATTCAGGTTGATCGACCCACGCTATAGCCATAACACACACACAGCTGCAAATATCTGAAATTCGAGCGCCTTTAATATTGCAGTTTGCATGCATGAGATGGGCACTTTGGAGAAGCCTTTTTCCAGACACAGAGCAAAGCTGATCCTGTGATGTGATTCACCTAAGCTGATATTTACGGTATGGGGTTCCCCATTCAAACCTAGAGACCTTCTATTAGTCTAGCTTACTCGTGAAGGGATGGTGGGTGTATTCCACTATCATTTGTAACATGATTTCTCCCTTCATTTTCTATGGTATTGTAACAATGCTGATGGTTTTATTCTTAATCATTTGTCTGCTTATGTTAGCCAAAGTACTGCATCTTAGGACACGTAGTTTATAAAAAAAACGTTTTAAACTTTACTGTGTCTCAGATTACTCTTGTTGTGGACTGATATGAGAATAATAACGAACAGGTATTTCTGATTCCCACTATTCCTGAGAGTACTCTAAGTCGCATGTTCTGGGTTGTCTAATCATTGGTAGCTTCGCGATGATACGGAGAGCGAATGAGACACTGATGCTAGTGGGATAGGGGCTCTGGGTACTGAGGTGAGTTTTTGGTACACCGCAATTCACTGAGGTCCTGGTTTCCTGTGCATAGTTATGTGCATGAGCAGAATCCCTGCAACAATGTTGCATCATTCATGACATGGTCAGTGGCATCACTGATGACATCACTGATGACATTTCAAATGAAATCACTGATGACATCACTGATGACATCATCCAGTGAATGTGGTTTAGTTTGAAATGTAAATATGTATTCTATATATACCAATCTGTATTGAAGATTGAGTGGATATATAACTGTCTGGATGGAGGATTTAGTAGCTGTCTGACTGTCTGTTTAAGTGAGTAATTAAAAGTGTCTCACTTAATATATGGATTAGTAACTAAACTATGAATGTGTGCAGCACTGTCTCTGTTGGTGTATAACATGCTGCATTAGTTGGTCACTAACTAAATGAGTGTGTATATTAGTTATTGATTAGTTGGGTGAGTATTTGTATGGGACACTGAGTTTGTGTGTGGTTGGATGGGGTGTGTGTAACTCTATGCATAGATGTGTGAATGGTTGATTGACTAGGTGTACAGGGTTAAGAGTGCATGTGGTAACAGTTGTTTGGGTGACTGAGTGTATTTATTTGTGTGTTGGTGAGTGAATATATATTTTAGTTGTACATCTTCAACAAAGTAAAAAAATAAAAGGCATTGTATGTGAGAGTTGGTGTATATAAATAAGTATGTGTGAGAGTCAGTGATTGTGAGAGTAACTATATGAATGAGTGTATAATTGTAATGGTGATTTTTTAACATATTAACTATGAGTTACTATGTGTTTGAATAAATGAGGTGTTGTTGGATAATTGTGTAAGTGAGTAAATGTAAGTGTGATTAATTTTTTTCATGAGTGAGTAGGATGACTGCATAACCGACTAAGATGACTGCTGATGTGTCAATGTCTATATATGTGTATAAGAGAATTTGATAGTGTTCTATTAATTAGTGACTGCATGTATAAATGATTCTGTTGTTGAATGGGTAGTTGTGTGTGTAGACTTAGGAATCAGTGAGTGGGTATGTAGTAACTGGTATTGGTGTGTCAATGGTTTCAAATATGGTACTCTGTATTTTATAGTGAGTGATGAAAGGTTATACTAGTGTATGATGAGGTGTATCAGATTGTCACATGGATGATGTCACCAGTGATGTCATTTGAGATGTCATCAGTGATGTCATCAGCGATGTCACTGACCATGTCATGAAGGATGCAATATGTGACATCATCAGCAGTGCATTGCGGGCGCGCGAGTTATAGTTAGCAGAACTAACTATAACGGAGGAATTTCTATGGTTTTGTACGAGTGAAATGGCCAGCTAACTATAACACCCCTGAAACCTATGGCTTTTTCTGTGAATTTCTAAAGTTTTTTAAATGCTAATTTCTAACTATAACGTCTCTGAAACCTATGGTTTTTTCAGTGAATAACAAAGCTTTTTTAAATGCTAATTTTTAACTATAACGTCTCTGAAACCTATATTTTTTTTCAGTGAATTTCAAAGGTTTTTTATATGCTAATTTTTAAGTGTGATAGTAGTTATACCTATTTTTTTGTACTGATTTTCTACAGTTTTTTAACTGTTTATTTATAAATATTTTATTCATTAAATAACATTATATATTTTTCTGAAAATTGCACAAAAAAACATTTCTACATTCAAACTGAAATATTGATTAATTTTCTTGTTTTCATTTTTTATTTTAATATATTTATATTATTTTCTTTTTCGGAGTCGCGCACTCAAAGCGTACACATCACAGTGGGTGCGCGCATTCTAGCCACCATTTAAGAAAAGTCGTGAAGGATCCACGTACGGTGTGCGACGGCTGCAGTTACATCATATACATTTAATATTACGTGATGTGCGCGATTGGTATGCGACCAGTCCGCGATTCATGCTCCCGCGCATTCGCGACACATGCTCATTACGGTACGAGATGCTTGCACGGTTGCAGGTCCCGTGTGACGTCATATACGTGCTGGGTCGCGCTGGGTGCGCGACTCCCGCGAAAACTTTGATGTTCCAAAATGATATGTATGTGTCTTTAATATACATATTAGGGCAAGAGATTATCTAAGATATTCATAAAAATAATATATTTGTACTTATAATAAACATATTATTTTTAAATATATTTTCGCGAAGTTGGGTGCGTGCATCATGAGTGCAGAGAACCAGATCAGCAGAGCTGCTGCTGAGCCAGAGAAACCAGGTCAGCCGAGCCGTTGTAGAGCCAGAGAATCAGGTCAGCAGAGCTGCTCTAGAGCCTAAGAAGCAGGTCAGCAGAGCTTCTCTAGAACCAGAGACCCAGGTCAGCAGAGCTGCTCTAGAGCCAGAGACCCAGGTCAGCAGAGCTGCTCTAGAGGCCGAGAACCAGGTCAGCAGAGCTGCTGTAGAGCCAGAGAAACCAGGTCAGCAGAGCTGCTTTAGAGGGAGAGGAACCAGGTCAGCAGAACTGCTTTAGAGGCAGAGAACCAGGTCAGCAGAGCTGCTCTAGAGCCAGAGAACCAGGTCAGCAAAGCTGCTTTAGAGCCATAGAACCAGGTCAGCAGAGCTGCTCTAGAGGCAGAGAACCAGGTCAGCAGAGCTCTTTAGAGGGAGAGAACCAGGTCAGCAGAGCTGCTCTAGAGGCAGAGAACCAGGTCAGCAGAGCTGATTTAGAGTGAGAGAACCAGGTCAGCAGAGCTGCCTTAGAGCCAGAGAACCAGGGCAGCAGAGCTGCTCTAGTGCCAGAGAACCAGGTCAGCAGAGCTGCTTTAGAGCCAGAGAACCAGGTCAGCAGAGCTGCTCTAGAGCCTAAGAACCGCGTCAGCAGAGCTGCTCTAGAGCCAGAGAAACAGGTCAGCAGAGCTGCTGTAGAGCCAGAGAACCAGGTCAGCAGAGCTGCTTTAGAGGGAGAGAACCAGGTCAGCAGAGTTGCTTTAGAGCCAAGGGCCCAGGTCAGCAGAGCTGCTCTAGAGCCAGAGACCCAGGTCAGCAGAACTGCTTTAGCGCCGTAGAACCGGGTCAGCAGAGCTGCTTTAGAGCCAGAGAACCAGGTCTTGTACAGCCAGAGAACCAGGTCAGCAGAGCTGCTCTAGAGCCTAAGAACTAGGTCAGCAGAGCTGCTCTAGACCCAGAGATTCAGGTCAGCAGAGCTGCTATAGAGCCAGAGAAACCAGGTCAGCAGAACTGCTTTAGAGGGAGAGAACCAGGTCAGCAGAGCTGCTTTAGAGCCAGAGAACCAGGCCAGCAGAGCTGCTTTAGAGCCAGAGAACCAGGTCAGCAGAGCTGCTTTAGAGCCAGAGAACCAGGTCAGCAGAGCTGCTCCAGAGCCAGAGAACCAAGTCAGCAGAGCTGCTTTAGAGCCATAGAACCAGGTCAGCAGAGCTGCTTTAGAGCCAGAGAACCAGGTCAGCAGAGCTGCTCTAGCGCCTGAGAACCAGGTCAGCAGAGCTGCTCTAGAGCCAGAGACCCAGGTCAGCAGAGCTGCTCTAGAGCCAGAGAACCATGGCAGCAGAACTGCTTTAGAGCCATAGAACCGGGTCTGCAGAGCTGCTTTAGGGCCAGAGAACCAGGTCAGCAGAGCTGTTGTTGAGCCAGAGAACCAGATTAGCAGAGCTGCTCTGTAGCCTAACAACTAGGTGAGCAGAGCTGCTATAGAGCCAGAGAACCAGGTCAGCAGACCTGCTGTAGAGCCAGAGAAACCAGGTCAGCAGAGCTGCTCTAGCTGACACTGACTGACTGACTGATACTGACTGATTGACACTGACTGACACTGATTCACTGACACTGACTTACACTGACTGACACTGACTGACTGACTGACACTGACTGACACTGATTGACTGACACTGACTGACTGACACTGACTGACACTGATTGACTGACACTGACTGACGCTGATTGACTGACACTGACTGACTGACTGACTCTGACTGACTGACACTGACACTGACACTGACTGACTAGCACTGACTGACTGACACTGACTGACACTGACAGACACTGACTGACTACTCTCTACTATACTACTCACTCTCTACTACTCTCTACTACTCTCTCTACTTCTCACTCTCTACTACTCACTCTCTACTACTCTCTCTCTACAACTCTCTACTACTCACTCTACTACTCTCTACCATTCACTCTCTACTACTCTACTACTCACTCTCTACTGCTCTCTACTACTCTCTACTATTCACTCGCTACTACTCACTCTCTATAGCTCTCTACTACTCACTATACTACTCTCTACCATTCACTCTCTACTACTCTACTACTCACTCTCTACTACTCTCTCCCTACTACTCACTCTCCACTACTCTACTACTCTCTACTACTCACTCTCTACTACTCTCTACTACTCACTCTCTACTACTCACTCGCTTCTACTCTCTACTACTCACTCTCTACTACTCTCTCTCTACTACTCTCTACTACTACGCTCTACTATTCACTCTCTACTACTCACTCTCTACTACTCTCTACTACTCACTCTACTACTCTCTACTACTCTCTACCACTCACTCTCTACTACTCTACTACTCACTCTCCACTACTCTCTACTACTCTCTATCTACTACTCACTCTCTACTACTCACTCTACTACTCTCTACTACTCACTCTCTACTACTCACTCTCTACTACTCGCTCTCTGCTACTCTCTGCTACTCTCTACTACTCACTCTCTGATTGACTGAAACTGACTGACTGACACTGATTGATTTACACTGACTGACTGACACTGACTGACTGACTGACATGGATTGACTGACACTGACTGACTGACACTGATTGACTGACACTGACTGACACTGATTGACTGACACTGACTGACTGACTGACTCTGATTGACTGACACTGACACTGACACTGACTGACTGACACTGACTGACTGACTGACACTGACAGACACTGACTGACTCTCTACTACTCTCTACTACTCTCTCTACTACTCACTCTCTACTACTCACTCTCTACTACTCTCTCTCTACAACTCTCTACTACTCACTCTACTACTCTCTACTACTCTCTACCATTCACTCTCCACTACTCTACTACTTACTCTATACTGCTCTCTACTACTCTCTACTATTCACTCTCTACTACTCACTCTCTTTGGCTCTCTACTACTCACTCTACTACTCTCTACCATTCACTCACTACTACTCTACTACTCACTCTCTACTACTCTCTCTCTATTACTCACTCTCTACTACTCTACTACTCTCTACTACTCACTCTCTACCACTCACTATCTACTACTCTCTACTACTCACTCTCTACTACTCACTCGCTTCTACTCTCTACTACTCACTCTCTACTACTCACTCTCTACTACTCTCTACTACTCTCTCTCTACTACTCTCTACTACTACGCTCTGTTATTCACTCTCTACTACTCACTCTCTACTACTCTCTACTACTCACTCTACTACTCTCCACTACTCACTCTCTACTACTCTACTACTCACTCTCCACTTCTCTCTACTACTCTCTCTCTACTACTCACTCTCTACTACTCACACTACTACTCTCTACTTCTCACTCCTACTACTCACTCTCTACTACTCTCTCTCCACTACTCACTCTCTACTACTCGCTCTCTACTACTCTCTACTACTCACTCTCTACTACTCACTCTCTACTACTCACTCTCTACTACTCTCTACTACTTACTCTCTACTACTCACTCGCTTCTACTCTCTACTACTCACTCTCTACCACTCTCTACTACTCTCTCTCTACTACTCTCTACTACTATGCTCTACTACTCACTCTCTACTACTCACTCTCTACTATTCTCTACTACTCACTCTACTACTCTCTACTACGCTCTACTACTCACTCTCTACTACTCTACTACTCACTTTCTACTACTCTCTCTCTACTGCTCACTCTCTACTACTCACTCTACTACTCTCTACTACTCACTCTCTACTACTCTCTCTCTACGACTCTATCTCTACTACTCACTCTCTACTACTCGCTCTCAACTGCTCACTACTACTCACTCTACTACTCACTCTCTACTACTCTACTACTCTCTCTTACTCTCTCTCCTTCTCACTCTCTACTACTCTCTCTACTACTCACTCTCTACTACTCTCTACTACTCACTCTCTACTACATACTCTCTACTACTTGCTCTCTACTACTCGCTCTCTACTACTCTCTAGTACTCACTCTACTACTCTCTACTACACACTCTCCACTACTTGCTCTCTACTACTCGCTCTCTACTACTCTCAACTACTCACTCTCTACTACTCCACCACTCTCTACTACTCACTCTCTATTACTCTACTACTCTCTCTCTACTTCTCACTCTCTACTACTCACTCTCTACTACTCTCAACTTCTCACTCTCTACTTCTCTCTCTCTACTACTCACTCTCTACTAATCACTCTCTATTACTCTCTACTACTCACTCTCTACTACTCTCAACTACTCACTCTCTAATACTCTCTCTACTACTCTCTACTACTCTATGCTACCCACTCTACTACTCATTCTCTATTACTCACTCTCTACTACACTCTACTACTCACTCTCTACTACTCTCTCTCTACTACTCTCTACTACTCACTCTACTACTCACTCTCTACTACTCTCTACTACTCTCTCTCTGCTACTCACTCGCTACTGCTCTCTACTACTCACTCTCTACTACTCTCTACTACTCACTCTCTACTACTCTCTACTACTCACTCTACTACTCACTCTCTACTACTCTCTACTACTCACTCTCTACTATTCACTCTCTAATACTCACTCTCTACTACTCTCTACTACTCACACTCTACTACTCACTCTCTATTACTCACTCTACTACTCTCTACTACTCACTCTCTACTACTCTCTCTACTTTTCTCTACTACTCTCTACTACTCACTCTCTACTCTCTATCACTCACTCTCCACTCTCTACCTCTCTACCTCTCTCTCTACTACTCTCTACCTCTCTACCTCTCTACCTCTACCTCTCTACCTCTACCTCTCTACCTCTACACCTCTACCTCTACACCTCTACCTCTCTACCTCTCTCTACCTCTCTCTACACGCACACATATGCACATATATATATGCATATGCATTTATATATATGTATGTGTACATACATACATATATAAACATATATACAATCTGCATATCTGTATAAATACAAATATAAATGCATGCATACATATACATATACATATATGCATACATATGCATGTTATGTACATGAAAGTTTGAAAAACACTAATAAAAGCAAAGCTAAAAAGCCACCTAATTGCAAACAGAATTGCTTTAACTTAAACGAGGGCGAGACCTATTGCATTTTCAATGCTTGTTTACTTTGGTTCCATCAAGAAGGCATTCAGATGTGTCACACATTTGCCATAAATTCTGAATGGTAGCACTCTAGTTGCTCATTAGATCACTGTAGTAAAGCTACTGCTCAACAGGGAAGTCTGCTGCTGGTATTCAAAGTGCATATTTCAGTCTGCATGTCAGAATTTTTTAATGAAATAGAAGAGGATTTGAGAAGTCAAAATGTGCCCTAATTTTTCTTTCTGTAGCACTAATCATAATTTCTATGGCAAAATGAACCCCCTCATTTTGTTCCTTTGCAAATTAAATGTTTTAAGTGTTACCACTTTATTCCAATCAAGATGGCTTCAGGTTTGCCATACGTTTGTCATAAGTAAGACTGCTAGCGCTCTAGTTGTTCTTTAGAACACTCTGAGACATTCTGTCATTGGGCTATACTTGGGCTACCTCTGGGTGATATTTGTGCTACATTTGGGCTCTTTTGTCTCTGGTGGCCATCTTGGGAGACTTATTTGTTATGAAGTTTCCTAATTTCCTCATTTACTACAGTCTCCTCAGTAGGAATACTTTCAGTTTTTTACTTTGATTCCATCAAGAAGGCATTCAGATGTGTCCACACATTTGCCATAAATTCAGAATGTTAGTAATCTAGTTGCTCATTAGATCACTGTAGTAAAGCTACTGCTCACCAGGGAAGTCTGCTGCTGGTATTGAAAGTGCAAGTTTCAGTCTGCATGTCAGAATTTTTTTATGAAATAGAAGAGGATTTGAGAAGTCACTCAAAATGTGCCCTAATTTTTCTTTCTGCAGCACTAATCATAATTTCTATGGCAAAATGAACCCCCTCATTTTGTTCCTTTTTAAATTAAATGTTTTAGGAGTTACCACTTTATTTCAATCAAGATGGCTTCAGGTGTGCCATACGTTTGTCATAAGTAGGACTGTTAGCGCTCTAGTTGTTCTTTGGAACACTCTGGGAAGCTGCAGTAGAACACAAAGGAATCAACTGACAGTCTCTGCCCTTGTTGGATGTACATGTTTTACTGAGAATGTCAGACTTCATTCTCACATTGTGGAAATATGGATTTTTCTGGTCAGTTATGTCCCCTATCTTGGACCCCAACGGTTCTATGTGCATGTCACAAGTACATGTATGTTCCCTCCAGTTCCTGTTATAAAGACGCAAACACATGTGCGTCCACCGTCAACATGTCCTCTGTCAGATTCACCATGAATAGGCCGGATATTCCATTCCTAAGTACAAAAGGCCACCGGCTTTATATGGCTCACTCATGCCATTTTACAGTCCAGGCAAGTAGGCCCTGATTCTGTCATCAAACTCTTCTTGCCTCCTGCCTCTGAAAGCTCCAGTCTGAGCCTGCATCTGTGACCATGAACTTTGTCTCATTCTCTGCGCGGCTCACGAAGCCTGACATCAGCCTATTCTCTGCCAAGAACTGTATTTCACCTTCGAGTTATCTGCTTCCCCCTCAGCCGATGCATTCCCGCCTAGTAGTTTAAGTAAACATTCTTCCAGCTACCAAGCAAAGGGCCCGGCTTCTCTGCCCTCATGCAAGTAATTCATAGTCCTGTTACTATGGAAGATTCCTGCCCTCGCATTTAGTGTAGACACTTAGACGCTTGTACACTCACGCACAGTCAGTATAGAATAGATTCTGTCTGAGAGTCCTTCCTTTGTGGATAACATAGTTCTTTAAACATAGGATGTTAGATATGATTTGGGACTAGGTTGACTTGACCCCCCAGACTTTTTGTCTCCACATGTAGAGCTAAATGTCAAGTCCCCTTCACCCCCTAGTTACACGTCAATCACACGTCATAATGCTGCGCGCGCATCTATGCCAAGTATTATCTTATAGATCCACCTATAAGTGACATCACAACCAATTATGTTCCTTTTTACTTCTTGTTCCACCCATTTTCGGTTACGCAGACAATTCGTCATTTTCCTTATCAATTATTACGCCTATTGCATTCGCTTCATTGTAATGTATGTTCTATAAAAGCCATTTCATGTCAATAATGTATGTACTTCACTTCCTGAACCTCCGGGGTGATGGAACTTGAAGCATCCGATTATAATCGAGTATTGGAATAAAGCCCATTCCGAACCTCTAATACCACGGATTCTGCCTCTCATTTTATTGAGCTATTTTATTATGTTTCTGTATCAAATTCAGTCCCGGTAAAGGAAAATTATTTACCACATGATGGCGCCCGAATAGGGACACTTTCTCATCTCACGCGCCGGCGGTGAGTTGCAGGCCCGGTCTCCTGCCACAGCTGGACGGACAATAACGCGTACCAGCAGGATTTCCTGTATCTCCCTCCGGTCAAGCGGGGGCGACTGAGGCTGCGATCGACACCCAGACGAGGCGGTGAGAAGTGCGAAGTATCCCGACCAGAGCCTAGCTGAGAGAGCAAGATCCGAGGTATACAGAGGCCCACCAGTGTCTGAAGTCCCAAGTCGAGTCCAGTGTCCGACGAGTCGAGTCGAGTCCAGTCCGATTCAAGTTCAAGTTACCGAGGCCTTCCGTTTCCGAAGCTACCCGGTGAGTACCATTGCTGGGGAGGCATTTCTGACGTGCACATAGGTTGTGCCGGTCAAGACGGGTTTGGGTACACAAGTCCGGTCTGCACTGTTTTAGCAGTGTATCTGTACTGTTTAGCAGTATATCAAGTATTCCGAAGTATCTAGTTATTGTCAAGAATTAAGCTTGGTGATTAGTTATGCAGACGATCATCATTGTTGTTTCAGTTAAAGGTTTAATGTTTAAATGTTAAATGTGTTTAAATACGTTCTGTATATTGTGGTATGAATGACTGTTCATTATCGTGTTTATTGTATTAAGTCTGTTCAAATTCAAGTATCAGGTCAGTTGGTCAAAAATCAAGTATAAGGTCAGTTTTCAATATGCCGCTCTTTTCGAAATTAAGACAGATCACTACCAGAAAAGGGGTTCTCGAAGAAGCCGTTCCTATTCCTCCTAGGGACACTCCAGGGCACTTTATGTATCATAAACATGGCTTAGACGCTATATTATTTCTTGATTTATGGGTAGACTACACCAAGGGATTACCAGAAAGTCAGAGGTGGCCCACAGCGGGAACCTGGGATGCAGAGTGCATCATGAAAGTAGAAGAAGAGTTATGGAAAAGGAAAGTCAGACAGTCACAGAAAGATGCCATTGAATTATGGCGTAAAGAATCACATAGACGAACAGAAAAAGCACGTAGACAGGAAGAGAAGAGTAAAGAGAATTCCAATAAAGTTCAAGAAAATCTATTAATTGAGGAAGGTATCCGAGTGAAATCAGAACAAGTAGACAGACAAAGAAATGCCCTTATGAATGGTATGTATCCCCTTCTGGCCGAAGGATTACCTAAGGCTACTCCAGAGATACCGAAAGACTTGCCAACTCCATTGTTTCCAATAAAGGTACATCCTAAGGGGCATCCTAGAACCGCAGAAGACGTTTTTCTTTCCTCATATTTAGATGACGCAGCTCCCGAGTATGCTAATTCCGCCCCGCATAGACCGCATACCAGGGAGGTTCAACGCCAAGATCCAGTACCCGTATCGTTACAGCAACAAGTTCTGACACAAGTTCCGGCAAGCACATCTGTTTCTGCATCCGCTCCTACAGCTACTTCTATAGCTGTGTCCACACCTGTAGTTGCTGTGTCACGTTCGACGAATCCTTTCACACCCGACACCCCAGATGGGGCCACGGGAGGTGCTACCAATATCTTTTCTACGCCGCCTAGAATAAATAAACTTACTTTTCAAGAGTCAGCACATTCACGTACACCCAAACTCATTAGTGCCCGTGCGCTTAAGGAACTTCTTGTAGATTGTAGATATGACCCTGTGCCCGGAAAAGAGGACGAAATGACCCTAGCATCATTACGTATCAGACGAGCCGCAGTGTATTTAGGGAAGTTACCAGGAATGACTGCGCATCTAGATAATATATACCATTTTGTCCGAACAGGGCGAGATCCAGAATGTATTCACAGAGCTATGGAATACCAGAAAGTAGAGATACAGGGGGAACTGTTACGTTTCCTCATAAACTGTGTGATCAGAAATCAAGACCGACCGGGGGTAGACCCGGAAGCAATGCAAATTCTTACAAGATGGAGCCAGAATATATCAGAAGGGAGACATGATAAGCAAAATTGTATAATAGCCATGTGCCGAAAGATCCGTAAAGAAATAGAACGCCTACACGAAGAGAGATTAGAGGTAGACGAGTTCGAACAAAGCGAGGAAGAAGGGTCAGGACCGCCCACAGGACAGTCAGAAACTATAGCATATGTAGGTAAAAGAAGATCTTATAATAGTACGAGATGTCTTATTGACCCGATACGCCCGATATGTCCAGACAATAACAGGGGTTTCCCAACACCCATAGTCCATATAAGGTCTAACGAGCATTCGTTCCAAACAGCTGACAAACTACTCCGAGAACGAAGGGGTTATCATTTTCTCGATTCTATGGATGAACAAGATTTAGCCAGGGCAGCTGTCCATTGGGTGGACAGTCCCGGAAAATATAGTGATGATACAGTAGTGCGCACATTTTTGAATCTCACCCCAGATGAACAGAGGTTAGCTGGGATTTATATGATTCAACAACTCATTATACTATATCGGAGTCAACATTCAGATCCTGGTCCCTTACCCGACATATTGACTGAATTACTCACGAATAGATGGAGAGGTTCAGGTACTAAATTAATTAAAGAAATTCTAGAATCAAGAAAGCAATATATTCTTTTTGTATGTTCAGAACATGTTTCATTGCCCGTCAAGGAAAGAACCACGTATCACATGGATAGACAGAATCCCTTACGAGAAGTGCACCCAATAAAGGGCGAGGACAATCAGTTCAAACGCGTATTTGTATATACGCCCATATCAAAAATAGAATTGTTACAAATGAAGAAAGTGGTACCCAGTCATGACAAAGACCCAGCGGGTTTTCACCGAGAAATTAAAGACATGTTACTCATGGGAGAGTATACCTATCCCGACATTATGACAATACTGAAGGTATTGATGCCCGCTGGTATTTATGAAAAACTCAAGGAAAAAGAGTGGGAGGTAGGAGACCAAAAGATAGAATGGTCAGTATTAGAAGCAGAAGAAAAGGCCCGAACTGCAGGAGCAGGGCTTGGGGACAAAACTAAGGCATTACCAGGTTTACTAGTACAGGTACTGCCACGTTTATTAACTACGAAAAAGGAAGATTGGGGTACAATTTCAGCCTGTAAACAGAAGCAAGATGAGGACACTAGTGATTACTATGCCCGATTTGAAAAATGTTTTGGTATAAATAGTGGCATAAAAGCAAGTAGCGAATCATACCCACATCTGTTTGTAACAAAATTAGTAGAAAATGCCCTGCCCCCAGTAAAGAATAGAGTATTAAAATTCGAGAGTACCTGGCAAGGTAACACTCCATCACAAATGTTACAAATGTTACAGTACCATCACAATAGAATTAGAGAGGAACAAGAACATGAACACAGACGCATGAAAGACACGAAAATGAAAATGTTAGTTTCCCAGACAGTTCCGGCTGAAGGACATAAAAGGGGTATGACACATTCCGATTCAGCAGGACCTGTAAAAGGGACATGCAATTATTGTAAAAAGCCAGGTCATTACGTACACGATTGTCCAGTTTTAAAACATAATATCAGCATAGGTAAAACACAAGAAAGATCACGGCCATTCAGACAAGATCAGAATGAACAAGGAGCTCTGCAGCATGCCCAGGCCATGCCAGCCGCACAACAGCCAATACAGTTTGTGCCAGCTGCACCACCATTGCCTGTTGCTGCCACACAGACAACAACACGACAAATGTATCAGACCGCACAGTATGAATACCCTGAGTATCAGCGTTACGCATGAACCAGCCTAGAGAGGGAAGTTGACTTACCCCTTATCGAGATACCTGTAGATCAAGAAGGACCTTATGTACACAGTGAATTGTTAGGCCAAGACAGAAAATTTTTACTCGATACCGGGGCAAGTCGAACAACCATAAAACGTAGTGAAGTTCCAGGGGCACCCCTCTCAGGCTCACAAAATATTTCCCTTGGTTTTTCAGGAAAACCTATTGTTAATGAAGTGTCACAACCTCTGCCACTTACGATAGGACCTCTGACCCGAACTACAGATTTATTGCTTACTAAATCATGTCCAGAAAATCTATTAGGAATAAAAACGTTAAAAGCTCTAGGAGCCATAATATGTTGTTCTCCGGAAGGAGTAAGATTGTTTTTACGTGATTTTAAAGGTCATTATGTGTCTAGAGACATGGATCCCCGACTACAGACATTACCTACACATCTATGGGCACGAGGCCCTACTGATGTTGGTTGCATGAATATTACACCATATCGAGTCACATTAAAGGCAGGAGTGGTGCTACCACGAATGCGACAATACAAGTTACCCCCAGATGCTGTAGTGGCTTTACTGCAAATCATTGACGAGCTCATTGCCCAAGGAGTGGTTGTAGAAACCGACTCCAATATATGTAATTCACCGATAATTCCGATTCTTAAACGAACAGATCCAAAGGCCCCGCCAGTATATCGACTGGTTATTGATCTGCGCGAGTTAAACAAATGCATTGTGCCACAATTTCCTGTGGTCCCAGATATCTCATCATTACTGACAGCCATTGATTCCGAAGCAACATTCTTCACTGTAATTGATCTCAAGAATGCCTTTTTCAGCGTCCCAATAGATCCGGAAAGCCAATATTTATTCGGATTTAGTTTAAATGGACGTAGCTTTAAATTCACACGCGCACCTCAAGGATTTACAGAAAGCCCCAGCATCTATAGCCAAGCACTGAAACGAGAACTTGACAGTATCCACATGCCAGTTAACACTGCTCTGCTTCAATATGTCGATGATCTGCTGATCACCGCCCGAAGCGAACCTGAATGTGAAAAAGCATCACTGACAGTTTTACAATTTCTAGCCGAAAAGGGGCACAAGGTGTCCCCTTCTAAGCTGCAATTCTGTGTCCAGCGAGTTATTTATCTTGGACACTCGCTGTCCAAGGAGGGAAGGCAGCTTACACCAGACCGCATTCAGTTAATAGCTAACATGCCAATACCCAAGACACAAAAGGAGGTGCGGGCTTTCATAGGCCTCACTTCATACTGTAGACAGTGGATCCCGCAATATGCATTTCTAGCAAAACCACTCATTCAGTTGACAACCCAGGAGGCAGCCACATCGACTGTTCTCCCTTGGACTCAGGAACATACACAAGCTTTTGAAAGCCTAAAGAAAGCTTTATGTCAAGCACCTGTTTTAGCAACGCCATGTTACAGAAAACAGTTTACACTCTTTGTTACAGAACGCGAAGGTACTGCTTTGTCAGTACTCACACAGGAACAAGCAGGATCACACAAACCGTGTGCTTATTTCTCTAGTACATTAGATCCCGTAGCTCAGGCTTTGCCTGCATGCCTGAAATCAGTAGCAGCGACAGCTTTAGCAATCAGACAAAGCGATGCCATAGTGTTAGGACATCCATTGACAGTTCAAGTACCACATGCAGTAGAGGTTCTTGTGAATAGAACGCAAACACAACATTTGACTATAGCACGACTTACAGGGTATGAACTTACATTGTTTCAGCCACACATAGAAATCAGACGCTGTAACACATTGAATCCTGCCACACTTTTGCCAGTAATCGGAACAGACCCACTAGCCCATGACTGTATTGAAGTTATTACTATAACGACGAAACCTAGACAAGACTTGACAGATGTTCCATTGTCAGATCCAGACCTGACATTGTATGTAGATGGTTCATGTATGAGAACAAGTACAGGAGAGTTGGTGGCTGCTTATGCAGTCACAACAGATACTGAAGTCATTGAAACAAATCGTATAAATACTTTGTCAGCTCAAGCCGCAGAGCTCATCGCTCTGACACAAGCCTGTATTCAAGCCACAAATAAAAAAGTCAACATATACACTGATTCACGTTATGCATTCGGAGTCGTACATGACTTCGGCG
This sequence comes from Triturus cristatus, assembly GCF_964204655.1. Lineage (NCBI taxonomy): Eukaryota > Metazoa > Chordata > Amphibia > Caudata > Salamandridae > Triturus > Triturus cristatus. The sequence continues at coordinate 638,729,385 of NC_140580.1, read as the reverse complement.
TGCTGTGGCGAGAGAGAGGTTATTTAACTTCCCACGGTGCCCACATTCAGCACGGACCCCTCATTCATGCCTTATTAGATGCAATACATCTACCTACTGCAATATCAATTATGAAATGTAAAGCTCATACGAAAGTTACTGATATCATTTCTCAAGGCAATGATTTAGCCGACAGAACAGCTAAACAGACTGCTCAAACTCAAACTCCCGACATGACAAAGACAATAGTCCCGATGCCGACACATTGTATGACAGTTAAAGATCCTACTCTTGACGTAATTGACATACAGACACATGCTACACCAGACGAAATAAAGAAATGGACTGAATTAGGAGGGATCCAAACGGACCAAGGATGGATGATGAAAGAAAAGTCTGTATGGTTCCTTCCTGATTCAATGGTCCAAGTTATAGTTAACACTATACATAGTCCAGCACATCTAGGAGAAAAAGCTATGCTAGACAGCATTCAACACATTTGGTTCAATAAACATTTACGAGCAGCAGCCAAACAAAAAGTCCGTACCTGTATGATCTGTTGCCAGTTCAACCCAGGAAAAAGTGTTCCCGTAGAACAGGGTGGATTTCATCCTCCTGATCACCCTTTTGAAGTCCTCCAGATGGATTATATCCAGATGGAACGATGTCGAGGATTCAAATATGTTCTCGTAGTTGTCTGCGCTCTGTCCCGTTGGACGGAGGCATACCCGGTTTCAGATTACACTGCCCCGACTACTGCCAAACAGTTAGTTCGAGAATTCTTCCCACGCTACGGTTTACCACGTGTTGTCTACTCAGATAACGGCCAGCCGTTCTCATCCGAATTAATGAAACATGTTTCACTTCTGCTAGGATATCAGTGGAAATTCCACTGTGTCCGACACCCCGAAGCAGCAGGTCTCGTAGAAAGACATAATCAGATACTGAAAATAAGACTGTCCAAAATATGTAGAGAGAAAGGGGTCGACTGGATAGTAGCATTACCAGTTGCACTTTTTTACATGAGAATGGTAGCACACTCTCGAACAGGGCTATCCCCGTATGAGGTGATCTTCGGCAGACCACCAAATATGTGGGGGACGCCTATACCACGCAAAATAACTGATATTGACTGTAATATGCTGACAGATTACTTGGCTTCCTTGATGTCTGCACTACAATCTTGTCGTTCACAGGTTGCTGCAGCATTTCCCGACAACACTGAGGTGAAACCCCATGACGTAGTTCCGGGGGATATTGTATTTGTGAGAAATTTCGACCGAAAGACTCAGCTGGAGCCCAGGTGGAAGACACCCAAGTTGGTTCTGCTGACCACAAGAACAGCCGTGAAGATCGAGGGCCGCAAGGGTTGGATCCATTCAAGTCATATCAAGAAATTTCATGGACAATCCTCGGATATAGACATTGTGCCCTGCACTCCCTCACAGACTGATTCAAAACTTCCTTTGGTTGAAAGGACTGAAACCGAACTTTACAAACTAAAGCTTAGGCCCAACAAGTCGAGCAATTTGATTGTTTAAGTCCTCTCCAAGGTGAAGCGGTTGAATTGTCTCTGACATGTATCCCTTGGACCTGAGTAGAGAAAATACCCGGAAAATGTTGAAACGACAGGCGTATTGTAAATCACTGCGTAGCCACTGTATAGTGACATTATTAATCTTGTTTTCTTTAAGTCTTTTAATAATTATTACAAGTATGTTGTTGCATATATATTACCCTATTGCCAGAAATGCTCACAATGTTATTGCAGAACATTCTTTTAGTGACTTACCCCCGCATGAATTATCCTATAGACTTGCGCTGCGCAATAACACTTTCATTAGTATGTTACATCATTCCCATCAGACTAGTAATGCAACTAATTGTTGGGTGTGTGGCCGACTCCCTCCCTATCAGAATTATGAAGGAGTCTTGCCTTTCTTTCCACATCCGTTTACACATAATGGCTCCTGTGGAGCATGGTTTAGTTTAATCAATTCCATAGACTCAGACACAACAGTTTACCAAGATCAGTGGGTATGGGGAAACTTGAACCTAGTTTTACTTAAGGTCTGCTATCCTGACAAGGAGGGTCGCCCCAAAAGAACAGGAACTGATCTAGAAAATGAAGTATATGGATTAGGTAATTTTACACCTAATCTCATGATTCTAAATGTCGTATCCGAAGTTGAACTAGTCTTACCCACCATGTCAGTATTCCCAGCAAAAGGTGAATTGTGTGTAAGAAAGGTTGGTTCCATACATATGGGCCATAGTAAATGCACTACTACAGTAGAATTCAGTGATCAAGGCAAATCTTCATTCAGAGCTTATCGCCACTCCTACTTTATATGTGGTCAGACTGCATATATGCGTCTACCTCTAGATTGGGATGGTACCTGCTATATTGCATTCCTTTTGCCACCTGTTTTCCTAGCTCCTCCTGATTATTACAGAAATATTCATTTAGTACACAATAGAGAGCGGAGAGATCTCCCGATTGTCGATTACACTGAAACAGCATGGGAAAAATACACAGATTTCAATAAAGGCATCTTTCCCTATATAGGTACAGTTACCAATAGTAAGCTGATACGTAGATTAACTAGAACCCTTGAAGCAGTAGTGAATGAAACTATTTCCGCCTTAGGCAATTTAACAGAAGAGCAGTCTGCTATGCGGATTGTTGTGCTTCAAAATCGTCTTGTCCTTGACGTCATCCTGGCTGATAGAGGCGGAGCTTGTAGGGTCATCGGATCAAGCTGCTGCGTATTCATACCAGAGAATTCGCCATCTGTATATAAAGCTATAACTCGCCTTCACAAGATTGTAAGCCAGATACACCAGAATCCAGGCACCTGGACTTGGTCCAGTTGGTTTTGGAGTGTGATATCAGCCTGGGGATGGAGAGTTCTATCCTTCCTAGGTATTGGCCTTCTCATACTATTCAGTTGCTGTCTATGTCTGCATTGTGGACCAGCGATTTGTGGTCTGTGTGCCACATCGTGTATTCCACCACCAAGATTTCATTCAAGATCCCGGAAGAAGAAAGAAGAACAAATGATGCTATATGAACAGATCAATGGATTAATGAAGATTGATATCTCTTAATGGGCAAGTAGGGGACAAGGAGGGAATGTGGAAATATGGATTTTTCTGGTCAGTTATGTCCCCTATCTTGGACCCCAACGGTTCTATGTGCATGTCACAAGTACATGTATGTTCCCTCCAGTTCCTGTTATAAAGACGCAAACACATGTGCGTCCACCGTCAACATGTCCTCTGTCAGATTCACCATGAATAGGCCGGATATTCCATTCCTAAGTACAAAAGGCCACCGGCTTTATATGGCTCACTCATGCCATTTTACAGTCCAGGCAAGTAGGCCCTGATTCTGTCATCAAACTCTTCTTGCCTCCTGCCTCTGAAAGCTCCAGTCTGAGCCTGCATCTGTGACCATGAACTTTGTCTCATTCTCTGCGCGGCTCACGAAGCCTGACATCAGCCTATTCTCTGCCAAGAACTGTATTTCACCTTCGAGTTATCTGCTTCCCCCTCAGCCGATGCATTCCCGCCTAGTAGTTTAAGTAAACATTCTTCCAGCTACCAAGCAAAGGGCCCGGCTTCTCTGCCCTCATGCAAGTAATTCATAGTCCTGTTACTATGGAAGATTCCTGCCCTCGCATTTAGTGTAGACACTTAGACGCTTGTACACTCACGCACAGTCAGTATAGAATAGATTCTGTCCGAGAGTCCTTTCTTTGTGGATAACATAGTTCTTTAAACATAGGATGTTAGATATGATTTGGGACTAGGTTGACTTGACCCCCCAGACTTTTTGTCTCCACATGTAGAGCTAAATGTCAAGTCCCCTTCACCCCCTAGTTACACGTCAATCACACGTCATAATGCTGCGCGCGCATCTATGCCAAGTATTATCTTATAGATCCACCTATAAGTGACATCACAACCAATTATGTTCCTTTTTACTTCTTGTTCCACCCATTTTCGGTTACGCAGACAATTCGTCATTTTCCTTATCAATTATTACGCCTATTGCATTCGCTTCATTGTAATGTATGTTCTATAAAAGCCATTTCATGTCAATAATGTATGTACTTCACTTCCTGAACCTCCGGGGTGATGGAACTTGAAGCATCCGATTATAATCGAGTATTGGAATAAAGCCCATTCCGAACCTCTAATACCACGGATTCTGCCTCTCATTTTATTGAGCTATTTTATTATGTTTCTGTATCAAATTCAGTCCCGGTAAAGGAAAATTATTTACCACAACATGACTGAGAAAGATAATGTGAATTTACAGAAAATATGCTCTCAGTTTAGCTTATAGATCACCTTCCAAACCTCTGTGGGAAAAGCATGAGAAAATAGTTTTCTCTCAGACATGATTCATGATATCCCAGCAGAAGGCTTTTTCACATGGTAAAATCACCTTAGAACATACCACAAGTCCTAAAATGAGTATGGTACCATCAACAAATGATTTACAATGTAACTAAAGTCTTAAAACCTTCTATTAACTGCAATGCTTTTTTTTTTTGTTTAAATTTGTTATTAGCAGACGACCAGAATCAACATACTGGGTCATATGCCTACAACCCGGAGGCCGGCTAGCACATCACAACATGACTCCGCAGCGCCCCCGTGTGCCCCACATCCCAGAGGCTAGGCTTCGTTGTAGAACAACTTATGTCTTCCCACAGTCCCACTCAGGAGTATAGCAGTATGTCACCCATGTTATATCGTATCACACATGGGGTCAACAGTTTTCAGTTTATCCCCCCCCAAAAATCCAAACAAACCAACCTAACGCCCTCCCCTCCCCCTCCCCCCCAACAAGGAGGCGTTCAAACCAGTCTCTTCCGTACTGCCCAATCCCCTGATCATCCGGGCTGCGTAATGTCCCAATAACTGACTTCCTGCCTCGCCGCAGTCCTGCAACCTTCATGTACCTGAATTTCCGATCCCCCCACCCTCCTCACCCTCCGGCATCAAACAGGTCCGTCCATGCCCCGGTGCCACTCCCCCTAAGCTGCCCACCCGATGACAAGGGTACCATCCCAAGAGTTCTCACTGCACTTCCCCGCCCGAGTCTCGCTCCCCTCCTGTTTCAGTACCCGTCTACGGGGTTCCCCTCCTCCCCTTAAGGTGTTCCGAATATAGCCCCCAGAAGTTCTTTGGGCGACTGCGCGGTGGGAGCAGCTCGCTAAATACCTCGGTCTGCGTACAACAATACAGCACATCTCGGGTCCACTGCGCCACAGTGGGCCCTGGGCCTCTCATCCAGCGCAGTGCCACCACCGTCTTTGCTATCAGCAGCCCCATGTCCACCGTTTTGCGTATGGCTCTGGGTAGCTTCCTGGAGTATCCCAACAGGGCCATCGCCGGATCCAGTTCCAACTCCAGCCCCAGCAAGCCTCCTAGTTTGCGGAAAATAACCCGCCAGAACTCCAAGACCACCGGACAGTGCCACGCCAAATGAATGAAGTCTGCCGTGGCATGACCGCATCTCTCGCAGCTAGCGTCCTCCCGCAGGCCATATCTGCATAATCTGTCAGGCATATAATACACTCTATTTATATATTTGAAATGTAGCAGTCTGTGTCTGCCATGCAGCGAAACTGCAATGCTTTTTAATGAGGTGCTATCATGCATATTGGTCCCAAGATGGCTGCCAACACTTCTTGGATGAAGTGCTGACAGCCAATCAGATCTCACGATGAGATGTATGGTTAGGCTCTGCAAAGATATATATGTGATTTTACTTTTGATTTTCTCAGGAACTACTAAACAGATTTACACCATTTAAGCAAAAGGCGCGACTCTGAACCAAGGTCTACCTTTCTGCCTAATTTGGTGTAATTCCGTTCAGCAGTTCGGACTGTAGCTGCGACTAAAAGTCCCTACGAAAATTGCATGGGGAAAACATGTTTTGGGACCCCCCTTTTTTCTCGGCCCCCGCTTGACGAATCACCCTGAGACTTTCAGGATAGGAGCGGACCGGAGTGGGCCACGAGTTTTGAAAATTTCGCAAAGATTCATCCACCGGCGCCAAAGTTATTCCAAATAGAATGTTGCAGATTTCCTATGGATAATAGGTCCTAACTATAATTATCTACTGGCAATAGCTAGATATAGTTAGGACCTATTTTCCATAGGAAATCCGCAACATTCAATTTGGAATAACGTTGGCGCCGATTGAAGAATCTTCACGAAATTTTCCAAACTTTTGGCCAGCTCCGGTCCGCTCCTATCCTAAATGGTGTAAATCCGTTCGGTTGTTGCTGAGAAAATCAAAAGTAAAATCATAGATATATCTATGGCCTCGGAGGATCCGCACACTCTCCCCGCACCAAGCGCATACTCTGCCGTGCACGAGCTGTATTCTAATTGGCTGTCAACACTCCAGATCAGGAAGTGTTGGCAGCCATCTTGTGCCTCGGTAGAACCGAGGCACAAGAAACCTATAAAACAAACGTGAAAAACGCGACAAGGGGGCAGGGTAGAAACACCCTGACCCCCTAGGCCTGCTCAGGGGGTCCCACAAGGACCCCCAGGGCCCAAAAAAGTATTTTGTTTGTAAAAATATCGGCGAGATTCGCGCACCCAGCGCGAATTTCGGCCAAAAATTTAAAAAAAAGAAGCGTGGGGCTCCCGCACTTCTTTGGTAATTGGCCCCCGGGGGGGACAAATTCCGGGGGCAGAATTAAAAAAAGTGTGGGGGGTCCCAATCCCCCCCACACTGCCCCGGGGACCGCCACCCCCGGGGCTCAAAGATACTATATGCGGGGGGGCTCACGGCCACCCCGCAGCCCCAGGGACCGCCACCCCCGGGGCTTGAAATTATTTGGGATGGGGAGGCTCTCAGGCCCCCCCAGCCCTTGGGACCGTCACCCCCGGGGTAACTTGTCAGCGTGGGACGGGGGCCACGCGGCCCCCCTCCTGGAGCCTTGAATAGGCCCTGGGGACCACCACCCCCCAGGGCCGGCTCCTGCAGTGTCCCGGGGTGCCCACCCCCAGGACACTGTAGTTTGCAATGACAGGGCGGGAGCCTCGCGGCTCCCGTCCTGTCATTGCACACTGCTTTGCTTCAATGAAGCAAAGCTGATTGCTCTTCCACATGGGGAGCAGCATGTTAGCTGCTCCCCATGTGGAAAAGCAATGCCGGCTCCCGCAGGACACGGGGAGCCGGCTGGGACCGTGGGGGTGTGGAAATATGGATTTTTCTGGTCAGTTATGTCCCCTATCTTGGACCCCAACGGTTCTATGTGCATGTCGCAAGTACATGTATGCTCCCTCCAGTTCCAGTAATAATGACGCAAACACATGTGCGTCCACCGTCAACATGTCCTCTGTCAGATCCGCCATAAATGGGCTGGATATTCCATTCCTAAATATGAAAGGCCACCGGCTTTATATGGTTCACTTATGCCATTTTACAGTTCAGGCAAGTAGGCCCTGATTCTGTCATCAAACTCCTTTTGCCTTCTGTCTCTGAAAGCTCCAGTTCAAGCCTGCATCCGTGACCATGAACTTTGTCTCATTCTCTGCGCGGCTCACGAAGCCTGACATCAGCCTATTCTCTGCCAAGAACTGTATTTCACCTTCGAATTATCTGCTTCCCCCTCAGCCGATGCATTCCTGCCTAGTAGCTTAAGTAAACATTCTTCCAGTTACCAAGCAAAAAGGCCCATCTTCTCTGTCCTCATGCAAGTAATTCATAGCCCTGTTACCATGGAATATTCCTACCCCCTCGCATTCAGTGTAGACACCTAGACGCTTGTACACGCACGCACAGTCAGTATAGAATAGATTCTGTCCGAGAGTCCTTCTTTTGTGGATAACATAGTTCTTTAAACATAGGATGTAGATATGATTTGGGATTAGGTTGACTTGACCCCCCAGACTTCTTGTCTCCACACGTAGAGCTAAATGTCAAGTCCTCGTCACCCCCTAGTTATACGTCAATTACACGTCAGACTGCTGCGCGCGCATCAATGCCAAGTATTATCTTATAGATCCACCTATGTATTACATCATAGCCAATCATGTTCCTTTTTACTCATTATTACACCCATTTTCGGCTACGCACACCAAAACGTCAATGTCCTTATCAATTGTTACGCCTACTGTATTCACTTCATTATGATGTATGTATTATAAAAGTTACTGCTTGTCAATAAAGTATGTACTTCACTTCCTGAACTCCCGTGGTGATGGAACTTGAAGCATCCGATTATAATCGCTTATTGGAATAAAGCCCATTCTGAAACTCTAATATCACGGATTCTGCCTCTCATTTCATTGAGCTATTTTATTATGTTCCCGTATCAAATTCAGTCCCGGTAAAGGAGAAATATTTACCACATGATGGCGCCCGAACAGGGACACTTTCTCATCTCACGCGCCGGCGGTGCGTTGCAGGCCCGGTCTCCTGCCACAGCTGGACGGACAATAACGCGTACCAGCAGGATTTCCTGTATCTCCCTCCGGTCAAGCGGGGGCGACTGAGACTGCAATCAACACCCAGACGAGGCGGTGAGAAGTGCGAAGTATCCCGACCAGAGCCTAGCTGAGAGAGCAAGATCCGAGGTATACAGAGACCCACCAGTCCGACGTCAAGCCCAGTGTCCGATGAGTCGAGTTGAGTCCAGTCCAAATCCGAGTCAAGTTCAAGTTACTGAGGCCTTCCGTTTCCGAAGCTACCCGGTGAGTACCATTACTGGGGAGGCATTTCTGACGTGCACATAGGTTGTGCCGGTCAAGACGGGTTTGGGTACACAAATCCGGTCTGCACTGTTTTAGCAGTGTATCTGTACTGTTTAGCAGTATATCAAGTATTCCGAAGTGTCTAGTTATTGTCTAGTTATTGTCGAGAAATAAGCTTGGTGATTAGTCATGCAGACGATCATCATTGTTGTTCCAGTTAAAGGTTTAATGTTAAATGTTTGAAGTGTTTAAGTATATCGTGGTATGAATGACTGTTCATTATCGTGTTTATTGTATTAAGTCTGTTCAAATTCAAGTATCAGGTCAAAATCAAGTATAAGGTCAGTTCTCAAGATGCCGCTCTTTTCGAAATTAAGACAGATCACTACCAGAAAAGGGGTTCTCGAAGAAGCCGTCCCTATCCCTCCTAGGGACACCCCAGGGCATTTTATGTATCATAAACATGGATTAGACGCCATATTATTTCTTGATCTATGGGTAGACTATACCAAGGGATTACCAGAAAGTCAGAGGTGGCCCATAGCGGGGACCTGGGATGCAGAGTGCATCATGAAAGTCGAGGAAGAGTTATGGAAAAGGAAAGTCAGACAGTCACAGAAAGACGCCGTTGAATTATGGCGTAAAGAATCACATAGACGAACAGAAAAAGCACGTAGACAGGAAGAGAAGAGTAAAGAGAATTCCACTAAAGTTCGAGAAAATCTATTAATTGAGGAAGGTATCCGAGTAAAATCAGAACAAGTAGACAGACAAAGAAATACCCTTATGAATGGTATGTATCCCCTTCTGGCCGAAGGATTACCTAAGGCTACTCCGGAAACACCAAAAGACTTGCCAACCCCATTGTTCCCAATAAAGGTACATCCTAAGGGGCATCCTAGAACCGCAGAAGATGTTTTTCTTTCCTCTTATTTAGATGACGCAGCTCCCGAGTATGCCAATTCCGCCCCACATAGACCGCCTACCAGGGAGGTTCAACGCCAAGATCCAGTACCCATATCCCTATGGCAACAAATCGAGTCACAAGTTTCGGCAAGCACATCTGTTTCTGTATCCGCTCCTACAGCTACTTCTATGGCTATGTCCACACCTGTAGTTGCTGTGTCACGTTCAACGAATCCTTTTACAACCGACGCCCCAGATGGAGCCGCGGGAGGAGCTGCCAATGTCTTTTCTACACCACCCAGAATAAATAAGCTTACTTTTCAAGAGTCAGCGCATTCACGTACACCCAAACTCCTTAGTGCCCGTGCGCTTAAAGAACTTCTTATAGATTGTAGATATGACCCGGTGCCTGGAAAAGAGGACGAAATGACCCTAGCATCATTGCGTATCAGACGAGCCGCAGTGTATTTAGCAAAGTTACCAGGAATGACTGCGCATCTAGATAATCTATATCATTTTGTCCAAACAGGGCGAGATCCAGAATGTATTTACAGAGCTATGGAATACCAGAAAGTAGAGATACAGGGGGAACTGTTACGTTTCCTCATAAACTGTGTGATCAGAAATCAAGACCGACCGGGGGTAGACCCGGAAGCCATGAGAATTCTTACAAGATGGAGCCAGAATATATCAGAAGGGAGACATGATAAACAAAATTGTATAATAGCCATGTGCCGAAAGATCCGTAAAGAAATAGAACGCCTACACGAAGAGAGATTAGAGACAGACGAGTTCGAACAAAACGAGGAAGAAGGGCCCGGACTGCCCACAGGACAGTCAGACACCATAGCCTATGTAGGTAGAGGAAGATCTTGTAATAGGAATCAGACTAGATATCATACTGACTCAATGCATCCGACGTGTCCAGATAATAGCAGGAATTTTCAAATACCTATAATTAATATAAGGTCTAACGAGCATTCGTTCCAAACCGCCGACAAACTACTCCAAGAACGAAGGGGTTATCATTTCCTCGATTCTATGGATGAACAAGATTTAGCCAGGGCAGCTGTCCATTGGGTGGACAGTCCCGGAAAATATAGTGATGATACAGTAGTACGCGCATTTTTGAATCTTACCCCAGACGAACAAAGGTTAGCTGGGATTTATATGATCCAACAACTCATTATACTGTATCGGAGTCAGCACTCGGACCCTGGTCCCTTGCCTGACATACTGACTGAATTACTTATGAATAAATGGAGAGGTCCAGGTACTGAATTAATTAAAGAAATTCTAGAATCAAGAAAGCAGTATATTCTTTTCGTGTGTTCAGAACATGTTCCATTGTCCGCCAAGGAAAGAACTACGTACCACATAGATAGACAGAATCCCTTACGAGAAGTGCACCCAATAAAGGGTGAGGACAATGAGTTTAAACGCGTATTTGTATATACGCCTATATCGAAAATAGAATTATTAGAAATGAAGAAAGTAGTACCCAGTCATGACAAGGACCCAGCGGGGTTTCACCGAGAAATTAAAGACATGTTACTCATGGGAGAGTATACCTACCCCGACATTATGACAATATTAAAGGTGTTGATGCCTGCTGGCATTTATGAGAAACTCAAAGAAAAAGAGTGGGAGGTAGGTGATCAAAAGATAGAATGGTCAGCATTAGAAGCAGAAGAAAGGGCCCGAGGTCCAGGTTCGGGGCTTGGGGACAAAACTAAGGCATTACCAGGACTACTAGTACAGGTACTGCCACGATTATTAACTACGAAAAAGGAAGATTGGGGTACAATTTCAGCCTGTAAACAGAAGCAAGATGAAGATACTAGTGATTACTATGCCCGTTTCGAAAAATGTTTTGGTATAAATAGTGGCATAAAAGCAAGTAGCGAATCATACCAACATCTGTTTGTAACAAAATTAGTAGAAAATGCTCTGCCTCCAGTAAAGAATAGAGTATTAAAATTCGAGAGTACCTGGCAAGGTAACACTCCAACACAAATGTTACAAATGTTACAGTACCACCACAATAGAATTAAAGAGGAACAAGAACATGAACACAGACGCATGAAAGACACAAAAATGAAAATGCTAGTTTCCCAGACAGTCCCAGCCGAAGGACATAAAAAGGGTATGACACATTCCGATTCAGCAGGACCTGTAAAAGGGACATGCAATTATTGTAAAAAGCCAGGCCATTACGTACACGATTGTCCAGTTCTAAAACATAATATCGCCATAGGTAAAACACAAGAAAGATCACGGCCACTAAGACAAGACCAGAATGAACAAGGAGCTATACAGCATGTCCAGGCAATGCCAGCCGCACAACAGCCAATACAGTTTGTACCAGCTGCACCCCCATTACCTGTTGCTGCCACACAAACAACAACACGACAAATGTATCAGACCGCACAGTATGAATATCCCGAGTATCAGCGTTACGCATGAACTAGCCTAGAGAGGGAAGTTGACTTACCCCTTATCGAGATTCCTGTAGATCAAGAAGGACCTTATGTACATAGTAAATTATTAGGTCAAGATAGAAAATTTTTACTCGATACAGGGGCAAGTCGAACAACTATAAAACGTAGTGAAGTTCCAGGGGCACCCCTCTCAGGCTCACAAAATATTTCCCTTGGTTTTTCAGGCAAACCTATTGTTAATGAAGTGTCACAACCTCTGCCACTCACGATAGGACCTCTGACCCGAACTACAGATTTACTGCTTACTAAATCATGTCCAGAAAATCTATTAGGAATAAAAACGTTAAAAGCCGTAGGAGCTATAATATGTTGTTCTCCGGAAGGAGTAAGATTGTTTTTACGTGATTTTAAAGGTCACTATGTATCTAGAGACATGGATCCCCGACTACAGACTTTACCTACACGTCTATGGGCACAAGGCCCTACTGATGTTGGTTGCATGAATATTACACCATATCGAGTCACACTAAAGGCAGGAGTGGTGCTACCACGAATGCGACAATACAAGTTACCACCAGATGCTGTAGTGGCTTTACTACAAATCATTGACGAGCTCATTGCCCAAGGAGTAGTTGTGGAAACAGACTCCAATATATGTAATTCACCGATAATACCGATTCTTAAACGAACAGATCCGAAGGCCCCGCCAGTATATCGATTGGTTATTGACCTGCGCGAGTTAAACAAATGTATTGTGCCACAATTCCCTGTGGTCCCAGATATCTCGTCATTACTGACAGCTATTGATTCCGAAGCGACATTCTTCACTGTAATCGATCTCAAGAATGCCTTTTTCAGCGTCCCAATAGATCCGGAAAGCCAATATTTGTTCGGATTTAGTTTAAATGGACGTAGCTTTAAATTCTCACGCGCACCTCAAGGATTTACAGAAAGCCCCAGCATCTATAGCCAAGCATTGAAACGAGAACTTGACAGTATCCACATGCCAGTTAACACGGCTCTGTTTCAATACGTCGATGATCTACTGATCACCGCAAGAAGCGAAGCTGAATGTGAAAAAGCGTCACTGACAGTTTTACAATTTCTAGCCGAAAAAGGGCACAAGGTTTCCCCTTCTAAGCTGCAATTCTGTGTCCAGCGAGTTGTTTATCTTGGACACTCGCTGGACAAGGAGGGAAGGCAGCTTACACCCGACCGCATTCAGTTGATAGTTAACATGCCAACACCCAAGACACAAAAGGAGGTGCGGGCTTTCATAGGCCTCACTTCATATTGTAGACAGTGGATCCCGCAATATGCATTCCTAGCAAAACCACTCATTCAGTTGACAACCCAGGAGGCAGCCACATCGACTATTCTCCCTTGGACTCAGGAACATACACAAGCTTTTGAAAGCCTAAAGAAAGCTTTATGTCAAGCACCAGTTTTAGCAACACCATGTTACAGAAAACAGTTTACACTCTTTGTTACAGAACGCGAAGGTACTGCCTTGTCAGTACTCACACAGGAACAAGCAGGAGCACACAAACCATGTGCTTATTTTTCTAGTACATTAGATCCAGTAGCTCAGGCTTTGCCTGCGTGCCTGAAGTCAGTAGCAGCGACAGCTTTAGCAATCAGACAAAGCGATGCCATAGTGTTAGGACATCCATTGACAGTTCAAGTACCACACGCAGTAGAGGTTCTTGTAAATAGAACACAAACACAACACTTGACCGTAGCACGACTTACAGGGTATGAACTGACATTGTTTCAGCCGCATATAGAAATAAGACGCTGTAACACATTGAATCCTGCCACACTTTTGCCAGTAATCGGAACAGACCCACTAATCCATGACTGTATTGAAGTCATTACTGTAACGACAAAACCCAGACAAGACTTGACCGATGTTCCATTGTTAGAACCAGACTTGACATTTTATGTCGATGGTTCATGCATGAGAACAAGTACAGGAGAGTTAGTAGCCGCTTATGCAGTCACAACCGATACTGAAGTTATTGAAACTAATCGTATAAATACTCTGTCAGCTCAAGCCGCAGAGCTCATCGCTCTGACACAAGCCTGTATTCAAGCCACGAATAAAAAAGTCAACATATACACTGATTCACGTTATGCATTCGGAGTTGTACATGACTTCGGCGTGCTGTGGCGAGAGAGAGGTTATTTAACTTCCCACGGTGCCCACATTCAGCACGGACCCCTCATTCATGCATTATTAGATGCAATACATCTACCCACTGCAATATCAATTATGAAATGTAAAGCCCATACAAAAGTTACTGATACCATTTCCCAAGGCAATGATCTAGCCGACAGAACAGCTAAACTGACTGCTCAAATTCAAACCCCCGATATGACAAAGACAATAGTCCCGACACCGACACATTGTATGACAGTTAAAGATCCTACTCTTGACGTAATTGACATACAGACACATGCTACACCAGACGAAATAAAGAAATGGACTGAATTAGGAGGGATCCAAACGGACCAGGGATGGATGATGAAGGAAAGGTCTGTGTGGTTCCTCCCTGATTCAATGGTCCAAGTCGTAATCAACACTATCCATAGTCCAGCACATCTAGGAGAAAAAGCTATGCTAGATAGCATTCAACACATTTGGTTTAATAAGCATTTACGAGCAGCAGCCAAACAAAAGGTCCGTACCTGTATGATCTGTTGCCAGTTCAACCCGGGAAAAAGTGTTCCCGTAGAACAGGGTGGATTTCAGCCTCCTGATCACCCTTTTGAAGTCCTACAGATGGATTATATCCAGATGGAACGATGTCGAGGATTCAAATATGTTCTCGTGGTTGTCTGCGCTCTGTCCCGTTGGACAGAGGCGTACCCAGTTTCAGATTACACTGCCCCGACTACTGCCAAACAGTTGGTTCGAGAATTCTTCCCACGATACGGTTTACCACGTGTTGTCTACTCAGATAACGGCCAGCCGTTCTCATCCGAATTAATGAAACACGTTTCACTTCTGTTAGGTTATCAGTGGAAATTCCACTGTGTCCGACATCCCGAGGCAGCAGGTCTCGTAGAAAGACATAACCAGACACTGAAAATCAGACTGTCCAAAATATGCAGAGAGAAAGGTGTCGACTGGATAGTAGCATTACCAGTTGCACTCTTTTACATGAGAATGGTAGCACACTCTAGAACAGGGCTATCCCCGTATGAGGTGATCTTCGGTAGACCACCGAATATGTGGGGGACGCCTATACCACGCAAAATAACTGATATTGACTGTAATATGCTGACAGATTACTTGGCTTCCTTGATGTCTGCACTACAATCTTCTCGTTCACAGGTAGCTGCAGCCTTTCCCGACAACACTGAGGCGAAACCCCATGACGTTGTTCCGGGTAATCTTGTCTTTGTGAGAAATTTCGACAGAAAAAATCAACTGGAGCCCAGGTGGAAAGCACCCAAGTTGGTCCTGTTGACTACAAGAACAGCCGTGAAGATCGAGGGCCGCAAGGGTTGGATTCATTCAAGTCACATAAAAAAATTTCATGGACTACCTTCAGATATAGACACTGTGCCCTGCACTCCCTCACAGACTGATTCAAAACTTCCTTTGGTGGAAAAAACGGAAAGCGAACTTTACAAACTAAAGCTTAGGCCCACCAAGTCGAGCAATTTGATTGTTTAAGTCCTCTCCAAGGTGAAGCGGTTGAATTGTCTCTGACATGTATCCCCTGGACCTAAGTAGAGGAAATACCGGAAAAATGTTGAAACGACAGGCGTATTGTAAATCACTGCGTAGCCACTGCATAGTGACATTATTAATCTTGTTTTTATTGAGTCTTTTAATAATTATTACAAGTATGTTGTTGCACATATATTACCCTATTTCTAGACATGTTTATAATGTTGCTGCTGAACATTCTTTTAGTGACTTACCTCCGCATGAATTGTCTTATAGACTTGCGCTGCGCAATAACACTTTCATTAGTATGTTACATCATTCCCATCAGACTAGTAACGCCACCAATTGTTGGGTGTGTGGCCGACTCCCTCCCTATCAGAATTATGAAGGAGTCCTGCCATTCTTTCCGCACCCATTTACACATAATGGCTCCTGTGGAGCATGGTTTAGTTTAATTAATTCCATAGACTCAGACACAGCAGTTTACCAAGACCATTGGATATGGGGAAACCTGAACCTAGTTTTACTCAAAGTCTGCTACCCTGACAAGGAGGGTCGCCCCAAAAGAACAGGAACTGATCTAGAAAATGAAGTATATGGATTAGGTAATTTTACACCTAATCTCATGATTCTAAATGTCGTATCCGAAGTTGAGCTAGTCTTACCCACCATGTCAGTATTCCCAGCAAAGGGTGAATTGTGTGTAAGAAAGGTTGGTTCTATACATATGGGCCATAGTAAATGCACTACTACAGTAGAATTCAGTGATCAAGGCAAATCTTCATTCAGAACTTCTCGCCACTCCTACTTTATATGTGGTCAGACTGCATATATGCGTCTACCTCTAGATTGGGATGGTACCTGCTACATAGCATTCCTTTTGCCACCTGTTTTCCTAGCTCCTCCTGATTATTACAGAAATATTCATTTAGTACACAATAGAGAACGGAGAGATCTCCCCATTGTCGATTACACTGAGACGGCATGGGACAAGTATGTAGATTTCAATAAAGGCATCTTTCCCTATATAGGTACTGTTACTAATAGTAAGCTAATACGTAGATTAACTAGAACCCTTGAAGCAGTAGTGAATGAAACTATTTCCGCCTTAGGCAATTTAACAGAAGAACAGTCTGCTATGCGGATTGTTGTGCTTCAAAATCGTCTTGTCCTTGACGTCATCCTGGCTGATAGGGGCGGAGCTTGTAGGGTCATCGGATCAAGTTGCTGCGTATTCATACCAGAAAATTCGCCATCCGTATATAAAGCCATCACTCGCCTTCATAAGATAGTAAGCCAGATACACCAGAACCCAGGCACTTGGACTTGGTCCAGTTGGTTTTGGAATACGGTATCAGCCTGGGGATGGAGAGTTCTATCCTTCCTAGGTATAAGCCTTCTCATACTATTCAGTTGCTGTCTATGTCTGCAATGTGGACCAGCAATTTGTGGTCTGTGTGCCACATCGTGCATTCCACATCAAGATTTTCATTCAAGATCCCGGAAGAAGAAAGAAGAACAAATGATGCTATATGAACAGATAAATGGATTGATGAAGATTGATATCTCGTGAAGGGCAAGAAGGGGACAAGGAGGGAATGTGGAAATATGGATTTTTCTGGTCAGTTATGTCCCCTATCTTGGACCCCAACGGTTCTATGTGCATGTCGCAAGTACATGTATGCTCCCTCCAGTTCCAGTAATAATGACGCAAACACATGTGCGTCCACCGTCAACATGTCCTCTGTCAGATCCGCCATAAATGGGCTGGATATTCCATTCCTAAATATGAAAGGCCACCGGCTTTATATGGTTCACTTATGCCATTTTACAGTTCAGGCAAGTAGGCCCTGATTCTGTCATCAAACTCCTTTTGCCTTCTGTCTCTGAAAGCTCCAGTTCAAGCCTGCATCCGTGACCATGAACTTTGTCTCATTCTCTGCGCGGCTCACGAAGCCTGACATCAGCCTATTCTCTGCCAAGAACTGTATTTCACCTTCGAATTATCTGCTTCCCCCTCAGCCGATGCATTCCTGCCTAGTAGCTTAAGTAAACATTCTTCCAGTTACCAAGCAAAAAGGCCCATCTTCTCTGTCCTCATGCAAGTAATTCATAGCCCTGTTACCATGGAATATTCCTACCCCCTCGCATTCAGTGTAGACACCTAGACGCTTGTACACGCACGCACAGTCAGTATAGAATAGATTCTGTCCGAGAGTCCTTCTTTTGTGGATAACATAGTTCTTTAAACATAGGATGTAGATATGATTTGGGATTAGGTTGACTTGACCCCCCAGACTTCTTGTCTCCACACGTAGAGCTAAATGTCAAGTCCTCGTCACCCCCTAGTTATACGTCAATTACACGTCAGACTGCTGCGCGCGCATCAATGCCAAGTATTATCTTATAGATCCACCTATGTATTACATCATAGCCAATCATGTTCCTTTTTACTCATTATTACACCCATTTTCGGCTACGCACACCAAAACGTCAATGTCCTTATCAATTGTTACGCCTACTGTATTCACTTCATTATGATGTATGTATTATAAAAGTTACTGCTTGTCAATAAAGTATGTACTTCACTTCCTGAACTCCCGTGGTGATGGAACTTGAAGCATCCGATTATAATCGCTTATTGGAATAAAGCCCATTCTGAAACTCTAATATCACGGATTCTGCCTCTCATTTCATTGAGCTATTTTATTATGTTCCCGTATCAAATTCAGTCCCGGTAAAGGAGAAATATTTACCACAGGGGGATTGGGGACCCCCATGGCCCCCAACAGAGGCCAGGCCCCGGGGGATGGGGTCCCGGGGCCATAAGTGGCCTGGGAGGGGGCCACGCGGCCCCCCTCCCCAATTAAAAAGAAATAAAAAAACAATGGCCGGCCCCGGGGGATGGGATCCCCGGGGCTTTAAAGTGGCCAGAGGAGGGGGGCTATGCAGCCACCCTCCATAAACATTTTATTTTTAAAAAGGGCCATGACCCGGGGAATGGGGTCTCCAGGGCAAAATATTTTTTTTAATAAACAAAAATTGGGGGCAGGCCCTGGGGGATGGGGTCCCCAGGGCCAAAAAAATGGAAAAAGAAGGGGGGCTACACAGCCCCCTTCTAAAAAAAGGAAAAAAAAAAAGACCGGGATCAGGCCGGAGGCCACGCCCCCTCCTTACACCACTCTGCAAACG
Source organism: Triturus cristatus (assembly GCF_964204655.1). Taxonomy (NCBI): domain Eukaryota; kingdom Metazoa; phylum Chordata; class Amphibia; order Caudata; family Salamandridae; genus Triturus; species Triturus cristatus. The sequence continues at coordinate 638,710,452 of NC_140580.1, read as the reverse complement.
CGCCACCTGGCACGTTTGCAGAGGGGGAACTAATACCCCTTGAATACTGGGGGTCCCTGGGGGCCAACTAGCCCACCGGGAACCTCCAGTAAGCGCCAGGGGGCTGCGTTGCAGAGAGGTGTAATGAGGCCACACCCCTTTTTACACCTCTCTGCAACGCAGCTCCGTGGCACTTACTGGAGGTGCCTGGTGGCCTAGTTGGCCGCTAGGGGACCTCAGGATTCAAGGGTACTTAATCCCCAAACTTAAAACGCGCCACGGGGCGCGTTTGCACAGTGGTGAAGGTAGGGGGCGGGGCCTGAGGTGATACTGTGCAAACACGCCCTGTGGCGCGTTTTAAGTTAGGGAATTCATTCCTCTTCAATCGAGAGGTCCCCTAGGGGCCAACTAGCCCACCAGGTACCTCCAGTAAGCGCCACGGAGCTGCGTTGCAGAGTGTTGTAAAAAGGAGCGTGGCCTCTGAACACCTCTGCAACGCAACTCCCTGGCGCATACTGGAGGTACCTGGTGGGCAAGTTGGCCGCCAGGGGACCTCATGATTCAAGGGGACTTAATCCCCCAACCTAAAACACGCCACGGGGCGCGTTTGCACAGTGGTGAAGGTAGGGGGCGGGGCCTGAGGTGATATGTGTGCAAACACGCCCTGTGGCGCATTTTAAGTTGGGGAATTAATTCCTCTTCAATCGAGAGGTCCCCTAGGGGCCAACTAGCCCACCAGGTACCTCCAGTAAGCGCCACGGAGCTGCGTTGCAGAGTGTTGTAAAAAGGAGCGAGGCCTCTGAACACCTCTGCAACGCAGCTCCCTGGCGCATACTGGAGGTACCTGGTGGGCAAGTTGGCCGCCAGGGGACCTCAGGATTCAAGGGGACTTAATCCCCCTACTTAAAACACGCCATGGGGTGCATTTGCACAGTGGTGAAGGTAGGGGGCGAGGTCTGAGGTGATATGTGTGCAAACACGCCCTGTGGCGCGTTTTAAGTTGGGGAATTATTTCCTCTTCAATCCAGAGGTCCCCTAGGGGCCAACTAGCCCACCAGGAACCTCCAGGAAGCGCCACGGAGCTGTGTTGCAGAGTGTTGTAAAAAGGGGCATGGCCTCTGAACACTGTTCTGCAAAGCAGCTCCCTGACGCATACTGGAGGTACCTGGTGGGCTAGTTGGCCCTCAGGGGACTGCAGGATTGAAGAGGAATTAATTCCCCAACTTAAAACGCGCCACAGGGCGTGTTTGCACACGTCACCTCAGCACCCCCTTCCTTTACCATTGTACAAATATTCCTCTAACATCAGCCGAACTACGAATTCCAATTTACTCACCTGTTATTAGGAGAGAACCCAGGGCTGCATCTTTTAGCCCAGCACTGACCCTGAAAAGTAATTCTAAGCGTGCTTACCAGTAACTTGTATTTCCTTCCATAGGAATCCATTGTGTGGTTTTCACCAGAAAAGTTTCTAAGTGTCTATTTTCACAAACTAAAAATATTCCTAAAAAATCGTCTGTATGACTTAAACACATTCTTTCAACTGTTTACAGGAGGTTGGCCAGTGCTGGATCCAGGATCCACCACTGAGTAAGAAAAAGTAACGATAACACTACTTACCTGCTAAGTGAATTTTATGCCATAGGATAACATTGGTCGATTCTATGGGAAAAAGTTTCTAAGTGTCAACATTTAAAATACAATAATATTCCTTAAAAATTACTACTGTAACCAAAGCGCTTTTACTCAACTGTTTACAGGAGATGTCCAAGGACTGAATCTAGGGTCCAGTCCTGTGGTTAGAAAAGTAATCCATAAAGTAACTAATTGCATTTAAGTAGAAATTCACATTGAGCTCAATGTTGCTTTGTGTTTGAAATTGTGTTGCCCATTGCAACAACTGTAACTACTGTACTTAAAAGTCTGTTGCCTATTTGCCAAGTATTTAAACTAAAGTAATTCATTCTGAGAAAGTATATTTTGTATTGGAATGTATAATGTAATTATAATGTAATTAAAAAAAATATATCCAAAAATAAATAGTTTAAAAAATGTAGTAAATCAGTATCAAAAAAATCAGTATAACAATTAATACATTCAAAATTGTCAGTTACAAAACCTTTGAAATTCACTGAAAAAAACCATAGGTTTCAGGCCTGATGTAGTTAGGAATTAGCATTTAAAAAACCTTTGAAATTCACTGAAAAAACCATAGGTTTCAGGGGCGTTATAGTTAGGAATTGGCATTTAAAAAACCTTTGAAATTCACAGACAAAACCATAGGTTTCAGGGGCGTTATAGTTAGCTGGACATTTCCCTCATACAAAACCCTTGAAATTCCCCTGTTATAGTTAGTTCAGCTAACTATAACTCGCGCCCCCGCAATGCACTGCTGATGACGTCACATATTACATCACTCATGACATGGTCAGTGACATCACTGATGACATCACTGATGACATCTGAAATGACATCACTGATGACGTCATCCATGTGATAAATTAGTGCACCTTCTCACACCCTTTGATATACTCAATCAAAATTTCAGACGTCCATTCTCAAAACCATAGATACTCCAATACCAATAACTACATACCCACTCATTGACTCTTAGATCTACACACACATCCACTCACTCACCTGTACAGTCACTCATACTTACAGTCACTCAGTACAGGACTATCATATGCATTTATACACCTACATAGACACTCACACACCACCAATCATCCATAGAGGTACTCTCACACTTAGTCAGTCATGCAAATAATTAATCACACTCCCATTTACTCACCTATGCAGTTATACACACACAAGTTAATTTACTCATAAAAATAGTACCACATTCTTACGCTCTTATACAATCACTGATACAAGCACACACTCATCCATACAGCCACGCTCACAATCACACACTCTCACATATACCCACTTATATACTCTTACACACATATATACTGCCTTTCACATATGTAGTTACTCACACATGTACCACTGAGATATACATTCAATCACTAACACACCCATACATACACTCACCCAACCATACAGTCCATCACAGATGCACTCTTAAAACCCTGCACCCATAGAATCTCCCACTCACACATGTATGCACAGAGTCACACACACCCCACCCACACAAACACTCAGGCACCCAAACAGATACTCAGACAACCAATCAATAACCCATAGAGACACTCATATAGCTAGTCACAAAACCATGCAGCTGCTTATACACCAACAGACAGACAGATACAGACATTCACACAGTTTAGTCACTAGTCGGCAGTAAGATACGTTTAATGACTCACTTATAGAGTCAGTCCCGCACCTACAAAATCATCCATTCACACACTTATACACCCACTCATTCTTCCATAGGTTCTTCCCTATATATATACTAAACATATTTAAAATTTATGGAAACACACACTCACTGGATGACGTCATCAGTGATGTCATCAGTGATGTCATTTCAGATGTCATCAGTGATGCCATCAGTGATGTCACTGACCATGTCATGAATGATGTAATATGTGACGTCATCAGCAGTGCATTGCGGGGGCGCGAGTTATGGTTAGCTGAACTAACTATAACGGGTGAATTTCAAGGGTTTTGAAACCTATGGTTTTTTCAGTGAATATATATATATATATATATATATATATATATATATATATATATATATCAAAACAACAAGGTGCCTGCTGAGGAAGAGCCCAAATCAGGTAAGATTTGCTGAAATATCTTTAATGGAGGTTGCTGTACATGTTGGGAAAGTCTTGCCACTCTGAATCAAAGTCCTGCTCCCCGACGCGTTTCGTGCTGGCGCAGTTAATCATGGGCTGCGGGCTGAAGTTCGATGAGACTGCATCACATTGTTTGAAGCACTTAAGTAACAAAAGTCCCCGCCTCAGTGGGCGTAGCCACAACAGGTGGCATTCTGGTCTTTGTAGTAACTTCGTCTTCCTCAGTGGGTTGTGTGCAATCCAAACGAAATGAAATTAAGTATTGCCCAAGTGGGTTGTGGTCACATCACTCCCCTTCACAACAGCACCTCGATCCTCCAAAAACAGCTACCATCCCCGCCACTTGCAACGCCGGTTGACGCTGCGGCTGGTCTGAACAAACAGCAGGGCTCCTCCGCGGTCCAGGCGGAACCGCTAAACATCAAAACAACAAGGTGCCTGCTGAGGAAGAGCCCAAATCAGGTAAGATTTGCTGAAATATCTTTAATGGAGGTTGCTGTACATGTTGGAAAAGTCTTGCCACTCTGAATCAAAGTCCTGCTCCCCGACGCGTTTCGTGCTGGCGCACTTAATCATGGGCTGCGGGCTGAAGTTCGATGAGACTGCATCACATTGTTTGAAGCACTTAAGTAACAAAAGTCCCCGCTTCAGTGGGCGTAGCCACAACAGGTGGCATTCTGGTCTTTGTAGTAACTTCGTCTTCCTCAGTGGGTTGTGTGCAATCCAAACGAAATGAAATGAAGTATTGCCCAAGTGGGTTGTGGTCACATCACTCCCCTTCACAACAGCACCTCGATCCTCCAAAAACAGCTACCATCCCCGCCACTTGCAACGCCGGTTGACGCTGCGGCTGGTCTGAACAAACAGCAGGGCTCCTCCGCGGTCCAGGCGGAACCGCTAAACATCAAAACAACAAGGTGCCTGCTGAGGAAGAGCCCAAATCAGGTAAGATTTGCTGAAATATCTTTAATGGAGGTTGCTGTACATGTTGGGAAAGTTTTGCCACTCTGAATCAAAGTCCTGCTCCCCGACGCGTTTCGTGATGGCGCACTTAATCATGGGCTGCGGGCTGAAGTTGTTTGGCGTTGTTTGATGAATCTTCATGAACGTTTCCAAACTAATTCTTTGTTCATATCCGCTCCTATGTGGGAAGTTTGGGGGTGATTCATTAAGGGGGCCCGAGACAATAGGTGGGTCCCAAAACGTGTTTTCTCTATGTTAATTTCCATAGGAAACTTTAGACAAGGCTACAGGTCGAACGGGTGAACGGAATTACCCCAAATTTGGCAGGGAGAAGGGTCTTGGCCTAGAAAACACGCTTTTGTTTATTTGGTGTAAATCCGTTCAGTAGTTTTTGAGAAATATTGAAATTTACAAATATCGATATTTGGGAATTCTGCCATCTGATTGGCTGAGGCGTTATGAGCACGAGCTTGCTGCTTATTGGCTGTGAGCGCTGCGAGCGGTTGCAACTAGGAAGTGTTGGCCGCCATTTTGTGATTCCGTCGAAGCGAGTAAGGGAGAAAAAGGGTGAAAAAAGTGGGAAAGAGGAGGGTCGGAACACTGTAACCTCTGTGGTGTGTTTAGGGTGAGCTATAGATGGGGTGTGAAGTGAAGTATTCACCTGTAGCGGTGTGAAGGTGCTGGGCTATGGAATTTAAGTGAGGTATTGCCTAGAGTCTGATGCTGCTAAGGTGAGCTGATGCGGGAGTCGGGAATTAAAGCGTGAGCCCAAATTGTGTGTCTTATGCTGTGAAGTCATGTGCCGTGGCCGCTGCACTACACCTGTGGAAGTAGTGTCAGCATGTGTTTATACCTTCTAGGACGATCTACTGACCATTACTGGTCTGAAAGTCCTGGGGTATGGAAAATATGTGAGGTATTGTGTACAGTCTCATGGTGCTAGGCTGAGCTACTGCCGGCCTCGGGGATGAAAGCGTGAGTCCAAACAGTGTGCCATATGCTGTGAAGTCATGTGCTCTGGCCGCTGTGCCATATCTGTCCAAGTAGTGTCAGTATGTAGTTATACCTACTCGGAGGAACTTTTGTTTCGAACATTGTAACTTGTTTATGGTGCTTAGGGGGTGTTATACAGGGAGTGTGAAGGTAAATTTGCGTGTATCAAAACAATTTGGTATTTGTAAAGTGCAAACTACTCACTCCTATGGGTCTGATGGCACTGGGTGCGTAAGCTGAGCTGCTGATGGACTCGGGGTAAAGCCGGTGAACTTCTGACCCCTACTGGTCTGAAAGTGCTGGGTACGGAATTTAAGTGAGGAATTGCCTAGAGTGTCATGCTGCTAAATTGAGCTGCTGCTGGACTCTGATATGAAACTGTGAGCCTGTGTTTGCTATGCTGTGAAGTCATGTGCTCTGGGCGCTGTGCCACACTTGTACAACTTGCATATGGTGCTTGGGTGGTGTTGTATAGGGAGTGCGAAGGTAAATCAATACGTTATTTGTAAAGCGCAAACTACTTACCCCTATGGGGGAGTAGAGGTGGTGATCAAAGCGAGAGTGTTGTGCTGCAAAGTCAGATGGTCTGGCCGCTGCGTCACAGCTGTGTGGAGAATACATTTTGGCGAGGGTCTGGGAGTTGCTGTTACCTGGCCCTAAAATAGCGGGCCTAAGTTGTCAGTTATAGGGTGGCTCTAAAAAGAGCCCGTGTGTTGATTAGTTGGAGCTACATATAAGTGCGGATGCACAGCTTCAAGTTATTCAGGAAAACTCAATTTCAGTGATCTGTGAAGTGTACTCCATCACTTCTGTAGATATAAGCCATATCAAAACGTATGTTGTTGTTGTAGATGGACCCCATTTTGTGGTCTCTGAGGTATGCAGACACAGCTTTGCTGAGTTTCTTCCTAGATTTTTCAAGCTGAGGAAAAAATTGTTTTGACCATTTCCACTTCTGTCTTTGGCATATATTGGAATATAAAAAGACAGTTTGAGGGAAAAGTAACATCAATTGTCCAAATCTGTCCTTCATAAGCATTTCCAAACCTACCCCAGTCAATGTGCCTAGGTCGTTTCCACCACAGTGCACAATCATGAGGTCAGGGTGTTGGAGATGCAAACAGGTTTTAACCAAAGGTAACAATTGGTGTCACTTCAATCCTCTCTGTGCAAACCATTTAATGTCCACATTTTGTAAACCTAGGTCTAAGTCAATATGTCTCTGTTCTGCATACCTCTTGCACCAGAAAACATAGCTATGTCCTACAATCCACACTATCATTTTGAAGGTATGGCTGGAAGGTATGGAAAGATGTCTGTAGCTCATGCAGTTCCTTGGTACAATAAGAGATATGTTTAAAGATGGGGAACTACTTTTTATTGCCATGCAAAATGATACGTGATTGGGAGACGAAAAGCATTCTTTTTTAAAAGTAGGGGGCATATTCATTTTGTGGAAAAGCATCTTTGTGATTGGTTAAGAAAAAGCAGTTTCAACGTGGAGTACATATCATAGGATACAAATTGTCAACTCAACCACACCTGCTACTTGCATTTGGAAGGCACTGTTCAAACTTTAAACAATCGTGAACTTTTAACCTGCACGTGCTGTGAAAAGTTCGAGAAAATGTTGCAAATAAATATCATTAGGTTTAAAAAAAAATGATGAACTTTTAACCTGCACGTATTGTAGAATGTTCTAGAAAGTGTGTTAAAATGAAACTAAGAGAGAGAAGTTTTGAAACATAAAAAAATCAAGGAACTATTCTAATTTGTTCTTTACATGTATTTATGTTTGGAGCAACAAAATTATAGACAGAACAGTACCAGGAAGAGGAAGAAGCACGGAGTGGGGGGACCGGGGAGATGGGCAGAATGGCAGACATGCACAATTAAGTATAGCACAAGTATAGACAAACAATGGCCAAAATAAAACACACCAACAAGGAGCGCAAGTCACACAACTCGCCAACATCACACCAGTGAAGGAGCATAGAAGTGAAAACCACACTGCACTCATAGGGGATGTGTACAAAGGCGGGTTGTTGGTGTTGTGCAATGTCTGTGACCGTGATCATCATGGATGAGATGAGATGCCCAGCACGTGGCACATGGGCGAGTTCACTGTCTGTTACGTTGGAAACAGCTGCTCCATCCTCCCATGAGCTCCCACACTTTTGTACGGTGCGCTGTTGTATCTCGTGCACTCATATGGCACACCATTGTAATGCCTATTTGCGCATGTGCTGCTGCATTCCAACTACACCATCACAGTGCCGTTTGGAGGTGGTGCATGCCACTTTACAACATCGACTGCTGCAGCCCTTATGGCAGGCCACACTAGAACACAAAGACACACTTACCGCACTTCCTGTACACGGAGATGTCCGAGACACCCCGTTCCCGTTGTCGGATAGGCACACCCCTGCGCTGACCTGTGTACTCTGGACCAGCACATGCCGGTTATGCATGCAGGAGGATGCATGCGTAGCTACATGTCCAGGCTCACTGCCAACGCTGAGGTGATAGCACACTGTGATGCTGCAGGGCTAGTGCCTATCATGCTAACACAATGACCAGAGGGGCACACTTGCTCAGATGTAGGTTTGGGGAGCGTTGGCGGTCCCGGAGTTGTACCGAAGAGTCTTGTGGCCCTCATGGGTATCCCTGTATCATGCTCATTTATTCTATTGCACCTGTGGGTGTTCTGGTGTGGTTCTTGGCTGTGTTCTCTTTCATGGTGCAGGTAGTCGTCCTGCTTAACACCATCAGAAAGCAGGTGTAAAATCCCTGGTGCTAACGTGGCTTATCGCCGGAATTTGTTTCGCATTGCAGTTGGTGTGAAAATGTTGTGATGTGATTTTTTGCGTGTGCAGGCCAATATACAAACTGGGCAGTGTATCTCGTCAAGATCCAGCACCTGACTCCCGATTCCCAATCAATATAAATGCAATGAGGTTTCGTAAATGATTTTGTGTGTACACTGTGAGTGCAGCCACTACGTCAGTGCAATTCAATACAGGATTTTAGTACTTAGAATAAATCGCAAAGGTGCACCTCGTGTCTTTTTGCACGGGAACGGCTAGTCTGCATTTCATTATCAGCACTTTAATGGAAGTAAAGTTGAGATAAATCTAACACACTATTCAGAAGTTGGTGGAAACTGCAGACATCACCAGTATTCCAGCGATAAGTCCTCCAAAATTTAAGACCATGGTGGACTTCATCCAATAACAGTAATAAGAACAAGAAAGAGTTACACAGCAGTTAAGAAAACAACCAAAAACATTATTAATTTTTTTTTCAAACTTTATTTTTTTATTAACATATATCAACAATAAATTAATAAACAACATTTATTTTAAAAAATACAAAATAACAAGTTGGAACACTGCTGTGGGGACCATGGATGTGGACGATAGAGCCTGGAAAATAAAGCACAAAATAAGGACGTGTGTAATGCGCATATCAAAGGAGAGAGACATAGAGAAAAAGAGAAGGTAAAAAAGCCAGAGAGAAAAAGAGAGGGAAGGAAAGAAAGGGAGTAAGAAAGGGAGAAGGAAGAGAGAGTTAGAGAGATAGAAGGAAAAGAAGAGAGATCGAGAGAGCGAGAGAGAGAGAGAGAGAGAAAGAGAGAGGGGGAGAGAGAGGGAGAGGGGGAGAGAGAGGGGGAGAGAGAGAGAGAGGGGGAGAGAGAGAGAGAGACCACATCATCTTCTCCACGGCCCGGCAGATCACACACATGTCGCTGAGTCCTGAGTCATCAATGGCGGAGACCACATCAGCTTTTTAGGCCTCTAAGCCTGTGGAAGTTCAGTTCGTGCCACATGGTGGTAGGCCCCTGATGGCCATATGAGCTTCGGGTGGCACTAACCCTGTGTATGTGAAGTCCACGCCAAGGGGGTGGTAGGCCCCTGAGAGCTATACAGATTAGGGTGCGAGTAACCTTCTGCAAGTTTTGAAAGACTCTTTATGGTAGAGACACGTGTTTCATCCGGCATCTAGTCAGCCCCGGCAATAAAGGATGTGACGTTGTCAATCTATTATATTTGCGTGGTCACATGGCCTGTGACGCATATGCCGGATGGGTGTGGTGTGTGTGCAAACCTGCCCTCAGGGAGTGGCCGTGAGATGTTGCTAACTAGACCACTGACCTGCACACCAACAGAGAGTACCCCTGCGACATGTAGGTATAGGGGGCCATCGTCAGAACGTAATCTGAGTGGCGTGGCGTGGCGTACGACAGAACAGGGCAGGGATAGCTACAATGGCATGGACGGCTCGTAGTACTGCGTCTGTGAGTGGAGTGGACGGGCCGCTGCTGTCCCTCTGCGAGCCTGGGTGCGAACTGTTCATAACTCAAACTACATAAGTATTGAAAAATCATTTTTCGATTCAGTCCGTCAGCTGGCATTTGTCCGAGGTATATGTGAAAACATATTGGAGTTCTTTCTGTGAATGATACCCCTTTGACGCTGCCTCTCCCCACATCAGCAGGTAACGCACCCTCCTCCCACATTACCATCATACCCCCAATAACCTTCTTGGGCCCGGAAGTGTCCCTGTGCGGTTGGACAAAGAAGAGTCTTAGACATGTATAGATTTACACATAAAAAAAATATTTAAAGAAAAGAACAACAAATAAGACTGAAGGGAGTCTGGTGCTGTAGGCGCTGCCTTGAAGTCGGGGTGACTGCCATTCAGGATTGAGGACACAGTTACACATGTGGGATCGGTTTGTGTTAAAGAGGGTTAGTGGGACTACGTGTCGCCAGCCTTGCATATCGAAATATGCCTCACAAATTGAAGGGAGTATGTTGTGTGGTTGCTGCCTCGGACATGGGGTCACTGGCATTCCGGACTCAGGACACAGTTACACATGTGGGATCGGCTTCTGTTAAAGAGGGTTAGTGGCAACAGAAGTATTGAGAGTGTATGAGCCTGTGATATTGCTTGGTGTGGACGGGCCGCACTGGGAGCAATGTGTCTTGGCTATAGGACAGCGTCATGTGGAATTATGACTGTATCTGAATTGTGAGGCCTGCTGATCGTAGTGTAGGCCAGAGGTAGCGGTGAGCAAGGGTCCACAGCCACGTGCATATGTTGGTGGCCTCACCGGCCTGCGTAGTGCAGGTTCAGTGGCACCACTTGTTGCCAGCCTTCAATATGAAAATACTCCTCACTAATCGAAGGGAGTGTGGTGGTGTGGTCGCTGCCATGAAGTTTTGGGTCACTGCATATGGAAATATGTCTAACTGATCAAAAAGAGTTTGCTGCTGTGGTGGCTGCCATGGACTTGGGGTCACTGCCATTCAGGACTCAGGACACAGTTACACATGTGGGATCGGCTTGTGTTGGACAGTGTTAGTTGGCACCACGTGTCCAAAATTCAAATCGTGAGGTCTGCTGCCCGCAGTGTAGACTGCTGAGTGTTCGTTTGTACTTGAAAATGAAATTGGTGATTGTACTAAAGGTATAACTGATATAAAAAAAATTCAAGAAGAAAGGTCACTAAAAGTATATTATGTAGATTTGAGGCCTGTAATAGTTACTTGCCTAGTGGACTCTAGTCTGTAGTTAATGAATGGAGAAATAATTTCCATTGGGAGCCCTAGTGAGTGCAGTGTAGGCGTATGATGAAAAGATGAAATAAGTATAGAATACACTGACGAAGTGTTGTATTTTCTGAGTACAATCTTGTTGTTAGAAATTAGCATTTAGAAAATGGAATTGTGAGCTGTACTGCCTGCAGTGTAGACTGCTATTCCATTTTATTTTTCATTTGAAGATTAATTTGGTCATTGTAGTAAAGCTATAACTGATATAAAAAAAAGTTCTTGAAGCAAGGATACTAAAAAGATAATATGTAGGATGTAGGACTGTGATACTTACTTGCCTGCTGGAGTCTGTAGTTGCATATGGAAATACCCCTCACTGATCAAAGGGAGTGTGGTGGTACAGAGTTGGGGTCACTGCTATTCAGGACTCAGGACACAGTTACACATGTGGGATCGGCTTGTGTTGAACAGTTATTGGCACCACGTGTCGCCGCCATTGCATATGGAAATAGGTCTAACTGATCAAAGAGAGTATGCTGCTGTAGTTGCTGCCACTGACTTGGGGTCACTGCCATTCAGGACACAGTTACACATGTGGAATCGGCTTGTGTTAAAGAGGCTTAGTGGGACTACGTGTCGCTGGCCTTGCATATCTAAATATGCCTCAGTGATCGAAGGGAGTGTGGTGCTGTGGTCACTGCTAGGGACTTGGGGTGACTGCCATTCAGGACTCAGGACACAGTTACACATGTGGGATTGACTTGTGTTGAACAGGGTTAGTGGTAGTACATCTACATTCCTAGTTTGAATTTTATAATGAGTACGTCGGCAATAAATATAAACATAGTTGGGATTTTCACCAGAAACTACTTTAAACTTGGTTATTTCTTTTTCAAACTTCACAACAGTATTATCTTCCATTTGTTGATCAACACCTAGACATATCCAACTGTTATTTTCTGTAGAGTTCTCTTGACTAGCAAAGAAACGTAAGTCTATATCATCACAAATTTGTTTTATAACATTTATATTAAAACTAAATTTTGTGCCGCAGGCAAATCTAGACTTATCCAGCCGGTTCCTGTTGACTTTGAATATAAACTTGGAGATGTCTATCGATCCGAACATTGGTAGGATCCAATTTCTCGATGTGAAAGTATCTTCAAACTGAAGCTGTAAATTTTTTTCCTAAGTGTCTTCTCCTGTGAAATTTCTTCCCACATTTCTTTCAATTCTGTCTTCTTAGAGTTGGTAATAAATGACGTGACATAGTGAGAAACAGCAATTGAGTTATATGCATCAGATTGTATGTTCATATTTGCATTTCACATCTTCAAAATCTCCATATTGTAATCATTATTGTACTTCGATGCTTCTGTTCATTTTAAATTATAAGTATTTTTGGGTGATTTTCGAGGGATGGTATGTCTCATTGATGACATAAAACTGTTCACTTTTCCTTTGGAAATTACTGGACGTGGAAAGGGAAATCGACAGTTTATGTAAAATGTATCTTTTGCGTTATTTTTTCATCTGCAATACTTTCCACATTGATGACTTCGATATGCAAATACGCCACACTAATCGAAGGGAGTCTGGTGCTGTAGTCGCTGGCAAGTTGGGGTCACTGCCATTCAGGACTCAGGACACAGTTCCACATGTGGGATCGGCTTGTGTTGAACAGGGTTAGTTGGCACCACGTGTCGCTGGTCTTCCACCGTGTAGGCCGGAGGCAGCGGTCAGCAAAGGCCCACAGGCAGGTGAAGTTGACTTGAGCTGCACAGATTAGGAACATTTGCTCTTCTTAAGCCATTATAGTCTCTTACACAATTTGTGTCGCTACTAATGTTGAATTGTGAAGCATGTAGCTCCAGTGTAGGGCGGAAGCAGCGGTCAGGATGGGTGCATAGCCACGTGGCGTTGAGTTGAGCTGCACGGTTAGTGGCACCTGGAGTATTCAGCGTGTGTGCACCCTGCGATGAGACGTGGTCCCGGCGGGCCGCACTGGGAGCAATGTGTTTTGTCTAAAGAATTCTGCGTTGATAAGGCCATGTGGCAATGATTTATGGTGCAGTGAGCTAGTAGTACCTGAAGCACACAGCGTTTGCGCACCCTGCGATGATGCGCGGTCTGGGTGGGCCGCACTGGAAGCAACGTGTCTTGCGAACTGGACTGCGATATCTGCAATCACCCAAACATCTGAATTGTGAGGCGTTCTGTCCATAGTGTAGATCGAAGACAGTAGTCGGTACAGACATAAGTCTGCGGTGCTGTGCCACCGGGTTCGCAGGGGCCCTGTGTCGAGGAGGCCCGCACTTATGGCGGCTGCCACGTGCCAGGGTGAGGGCTGCCGTTCTGACAGACTCGTTGGTATTCCCACAAGTTAACCACGCCTAGGGCCTAGTCTATTTATTCATACTCCTACGCTGGAGTGGCGTACGCTGGAGTAGCCCACTCCGCTTCCAAGGGGGGACAAAATAGCTACATGACCGAGATCTTCCCCACTGCCTGAGGTAACATGGTTGCATCCACTGTGCACTACACTACAAGTATCAATAGTATATTTCCACATGGAGAGGTTTGTGCTTAGCATAGTGAGGTTTGTGCAGCACATGAGCGTTACACTTGGCATTGTGTGCTTTATCAGTGATGGGTGACTTGCCTCCTTCATATATAGTTGGTTGCTCATCTCCCAACATTCAACTATTGTGTGGCTGAGGGGCATGGCGTTTTGGGAGGGTCCGTTGTTCTGTTTTGTGCTGCCTCAGTGGTAGTAGGGGGGTGGTTCGGGGGGGAGGTTCTGGTGGTGGTGGGGCTGGGTGTTGTGGCGTTGTTGGGTGTCGGAGCTGCATGATCAGTAGCTGTATCACGTGTTGGTCTTTAGATGTGGGTGTGAGTTGGGTCGAAATAACGGAGTAGATACTTGACCTCCTTACACCAGTTAAAGGTTGATGTTAATTTGTTACTGCTAACTCGGCTTATCGCCTGCCTTTTGGATCGCATTGCAGATTTGGCTAGTCGTTGAAAATATGGGGAAGTGGTGTTTTCGTGTTTTTTTTTCACGGGAACGCCTACTGTGCATTTCATTAGCGTTAGATGTGGCTCTTGTTTGTGGCAATTTTGTTGGTGTTAGGTATTGATGGAAGAGTGGCGAGATTTGCAGTTTTCACCAAGTTGAGAATGGGATGATAATTAAAAAACACAGAAAAAAACATAGGTTTAATGAACGTTATAAATAGAAATTAGCATTTAAAAAACCTTTGAAATTCACTGAAAAACACATAGGTTTCAGGCACGTTATAGGTAGAAATTAGCATTTAAAAAACCTTTGAAATTCACTGAAAAAAACCATAGGTTTCAGGCATGTTATAGTTAGAAATTAGCAAAACAAGCTTGGGTTTTGACTCAATGGCAGAAAGGCCAAGTCATATAAACTATCTTGACCTATCTTCGCCTTTGGCCAATCATCTGCTAAAACAACTAAAAAATAAGCGTTTAGAAGTACTGCAAGTGTTATTTGCTGATGGCCTGATGTATTTTGTACATACAAGTGTAAATTGTTGGTTTTATGGTGTATAGTCAGTATGTTGTGAATTTTGAGTGTTGTTGTTGTCTGAGTGATTGAGGTACGCTAGTGGTGATGTTATTTACATGTGTTAATGTAGTGTAAATATTAGGAATGTATTTTTTGTATTTTTTTGTATTTTCTGATTAGTTGTGAAATGCTTTAATCACTTCAATATAACCGTGCAAAATAATAAGAAAATTTGCATAAAAATATTTTTGATTAAAATCAACCAAAAAATGGTCAAAAGTGGACGTGTTTAATTCAGTTCATGTTAAAAACTTTTTTGGAAGTTTAGTGCAGCACTGGCACTCTCTTTGTTTTATAGTTAGAAATTAGCATTTAAAAAACCTTAGAAATTCACTGAAAAAACCATAGGTTTCAGGGATGTTATAGTTAGAAATTAGCATTTAAAAAACCTTTGAAATTCACTGAAAAAAAACATAGGTTTCAGGCACGTTATAGTTAGAAATTAGCATTTAAAAAACCTTAGAAATTCACTGAAAAAACCAAAGGTTTCAGGGACGTTATAGTTAGGAATTAGCATTTAAAAAAACCTTAGAAATTCACTGAAAAAACCATAGGTTTCAGGGACGTTATAATTAGTTGGAAATTTGACTCATATTAAACCAGAGAAATTCGCCTGTTATAGTTAGTTGAGCTAACTATAACAATGCACTGCTGATGACGTCACATATTACATCACTCATGACATAGTCAGTGACATCACTGATGACATCACTGATAACATCTCAAATGACATCACTGATGACATCACCCACGTGAAAATCAGATGCACCTGATCAGACCCTAATATAACACTTGATACACCCAGTCTAAAATACAGACTATAATTTTCGAAACCGTGAACACACCAATACCAGTTAGTGCATATCCACTCTCTAACTTGTAGGTCTACCCACATACGTTCATTCACCTATACACTCACTCATACATACAGTCAGCCATCAATACAGCATTATCATATCCAGTCACATATCTATACAGACACTCAGACACTGCCTCTCATTCTTAGAGTTATTCACACACCTAGTCAGTAATGGAAATAATCAATAACACTTTCATTTACTCACCTGTACAGTTATACACATTCCACGTCCCTTATTTAACATATACTAACACATACTTACACTCTAATACAATAACTAATACAAGGACACACTGATCCATACAGGCACTCTCACAATCACTCATTCTCACATATAGTCATTTATATAGTGCAACACTCATATATACTGCCTTTCACATATGGAGTTACTCACATGTACCACTGAGGCATCCATTCACTCACTGAGACACTCATATACACACTCACTCAGCCATACAGACCTTCACAGATACAGACTTGAACACATATACCTAGTGAATTAGCCACTCACACATCTATGCAGAGAGTCACACACCCTCACCCACCCACGCAGACACTCAGGTACTCATACAGGTACTCAGACAAGCAATGAATAGCTCATATAGATCCTCATTTAGTTGCTAACCAAACCATGGAACTGCTTACACATCAACTAACAACCTAAACTGTGTGAATGTCTATATGAGTCGCTAACACATGCATTAAGCAAGACACAATTAATTAATCACTTATACAGTTAGTCACACACCTACTTAATCATCCATCCTGAGTCTTATACACGCATTCATTCTTCAATACACCTTGGCATACATATATTTATAAAAACATATTTAAAATTTACAGAAACACACATTTACTGGATGATGTCATCAGTGATGTCATCAGTGATGTCATTTGAGATGTAGTCAGTGATGTCATGAGTGATTTCATCAGTGATGTCACTGACCATGTCATGAGTGATGTAATATGGGACGTCATCAGCAGTGCATTGCGGGGGCGCGAGTTATAGTTAGCTCAATTAACTATAACAGGTGAATTTCTCTGGTTTTATATGAGTCAAAAGTCCAACTAACTATAACGTCCCTGAAACCTATGGCTTTTTCAGTGAATTTCTAAGGTTTTTTTAAATGCTAAATCCTAACTATAACATCCCTGAAACCTATGTTTTTTTCAGTGAATAGATATATATATATATATGTATATATATATTCACTGAAAAAACCATAGGTTTCACACATGTTATAGTTAGCTGGACATTTCACTCGTAAAAACCATTGAAATTCCCCCGTTAAAGTTAGTTCAGCTAAATATAACTCGCGCGACCTCAATCCACTGCTGATGACGTCACCCAGATATGTGACTGGGGGTGAGTTTCTGAAAAGTTTCAGCGCTCTGTCCATCATCTCCTTGTGTTTGCTTTTTTCCTCCTAAGTTGGCAGGGTATGCCCAGACGTGGGTCCCTTGCTCACTTTGCCACTGGATTCAAGCTAGCCTAGCTGATGAGGGCTGTTAGCCCGATAACGGTCCCAGGATGCTTATTTCCGGTCCAAGGAAGACATGGCTTGGCCGTTCGGGCTGGACTGTTCCCATGAGGCACAGGTCAAGACTGATTTGCATATAGCTGTGTCTGAACTGGGGTGGCGAAGTGAGATAAAGAACGATGATGGATTCAACCCAGATCTGTGATTGGGGGTGAGTTTCTGAAAAGTTTAATCGCTCTGTCCATTATCTCCTTGTGTTTCCTTTGTTCGCCCTAAGTTGGCATTTTCTGGGGCTGCTCTTAAATTCTAGTTAAGCTCTAATTGCTGACAAACAATGGCTGTTTTTCCTCCACTTATCACCAATCCTCAATGGCCTTCACTTTTCAATCCAACGGATTCCATCTCCACACAAGGTGTCTTTGAAAAGTGCATCAATGGCGAACACTCCATCATTTTGCTCTCCTGTTCATCACATTCTCTATTCGTAGATTGCCCGACCTGCCTGCTCCACCTCTGGGTGTCCAGTCTTTGCCGTACCCAGTCCTACACGTTCTCTCTTGGACGCTTTAATTCTGTAATCTCCAGCACTGAGCTGCTTTTCTGCAACCAGCAACAATAACCTCAAAGGCTGTTTTAGCATTTAATTTTTGTTATTCTGGTACAATTTGTGTATTACTATTTGTAGGCCATTCTTTTATATTCATTGACAGCACCTCAACAGACAGTGTGGCTTCCATAAGGTGTCACAGTAACCTCTGCCTCTCCAAGGAGGTGAAGTATCAGCCCATATGCAGAGACCTTCCTGACTGCTAGGAGACTCAATCCAAAGTGCTGTAAATTCTCAATTTGATATCATTCCGAATGCCGATTCTGAATTTACTTGAGTACCACCAAAGGGCACCATTTTATGGTTCCTTACTAGCCACTTGATTCTCGAAGCCTTTCCTCCTAATATAAAAGATGGTATGCCAACCCCAGTTCCAGAATTAAGGGGGTTTGTCTGTACATAATGGTAGCGATAACACACACACACACACATATACACACTTTTTTATCCATCTAACAGAAGCACAAATGTTACAGAGTTCAAATTCATTATTCTTTCCCTGTGTTCTCATAGGATATTATGTATATTTCACACCATCTACCAAGTCACAGATTGATGCACCCCTTTTAAAAGTATCTTTAAAGTCACTTTGTGATCCACCTATAACACAGTAGAAATTCTGAGACAGCTTCTTGGGCAGGTGGTTGTAGTAAAGCTGTTTAACATGCTACTCTGGTATTGTTTCCCTGGCGAGCTAACCAATGGGCCTGAAAACGCATCCTCTTCTGCTAACCTCTTCCCCGTGAGCAGCCCTCCAACCTGAGCAAAGGCACCGCATATGTAAATGGCATCACATCTTAGTTCTCTGAAAGACTGAGCAACAGGCAGCCCTGCAGCAGTATTTCAACAAACTCTGTGTGAAGTGCTGCGAAACAACTGCTGTCAAGCAGTCAAGACCATCCATCTGTGGTTGCTCCATGGTTATTTGGTGGCAATACTGGTAGACGTCTGTCTGTCAGAGCTGCTTTCCTCTACTTTATTGATTGTAATGAGAAAGATGAATGGATGTTCCTGAGATACTATTGCCATCTTCAAAGTTCAGAAACCACAAAGCTTATGGACTTCAATGTCCCTGTTGCAATACAATGGTGGTATGGGAAGTTGCAGGGACCATACAAAATTCAATTGGAATTGGATAAACCTTACACAATTCTTTTGCAATGTCATGTCTGTATTAGAATTTGAATGACCTTCACAAAATTCCATTTGATAGGATGAACCTTGCACAATTCTGTTGCAATGTAATGGATTTTTGAGAGGTTCGGTGGACCTTACACAAATCCAAGCTTGAGGTTCACACAACTCCATCCAGATGTCAGAATCCAAGGACGGTGTCATGTGGTGGGCCATCTACCCAGTGTAGGTCACAGTTTCACTGCACATGCTATGAATCAAAAGCTGTTCTTAGAATGCTTAACTGATATATATCCATACTTTCCCCATTCTCACTTCCTGAAGGTATTTATTGGTAGAATACAGGGGGTGATAGGGTAATGGTGTTACTCATAAGAGAATGTCTCTACAGTTTCACCAAACTCCCAATAAGGCACACAGACTTCTCTGGAGGTGGGACTAAATTATATGCCTCAAAGGGTTATTGTACCTCTGGCCAACGTCTCTTCTTCAGGACAACAATGTCCTTGGTGGAACCAGAGATTTCTGCCATTGATGCAGAGTTCACTGGCTCAGCTTGCACATCACCCTGAGATAACCATTTTTATTACCTTTAGCATCCGAGTTTCACATACTACTCAATGAATGATCAAATTATTTATAAGAGATCATGACAGACAAAAGAACTTTTAATAATTTAATATTTCACTGCAGTCATATTCAAATGGCATTATTCTGTCTACATCATAGTACATAATGGAATGTGAAGGCTTGCAGTGCAATCAGAATCAATTTTTATTTCGGTGTTACTTCTTTATCACAGGCAGTGGAAGGTAGACGGATAACATGGGAGTTGGTGCTTATATTCTCAGGTCAGCACTTCCTGCCACCTTTTGCTGACTGCTGGTCCTGGCAAACAGGAGCACATGGGGCTGTTGAAAAAGAAAGTGAACATTAATGAGTGATTTTTATGACATACCATGTGCATAATTTTGGGTTCAGAGCAAAATATTGAAGAAAAAGACTTTCTGACACCTATATGAGTGGGGTAAGAGTATTTTTGTCTTCAAAGGAAGAAGATATATGGGGAATATCTTCACTAAGGTGTTCCACAGACCATTATAATTTGAACATTCAGGATCATGAACCTGTGCTGTTATAGAAGGCTGTTAACCCCAGCCCGATCCATGAAATACTGTGCAGAAATGGTGCTCTCATCACGTCTTGTGCATCATCTTTCAACATGGATTGCCAGACTACTAAGCTGAAACTTTGAGTTGCCAAATTGTAATGACTTGTGGGCAATAGGTTTACTATAGTCAAACATGACATCCCCATCTAATCATGTGTGTACTTTTGTGGATATTGAATATTAGATAGTTCCTTCTGCATTTGTCATGAGGTTCTATGTATAATGTAGCCAGTACTGACCATATGACCTACAGCTGCTCCTCTTCTAAGTTACATTGTACAATTACAAGGTGGTTAACACAAACAGGATATTTGAGAGGTGTGTTTATTTTGGGTCAAAACTCTCAAATCAGTAGTGATGCTTATCTTCACAAAATCAACCCAGCTCACAGACCAACCTTGTGTAACAAATCTAAACAGCAGCATCTGATGAAGTTTCAAAAGCACCAGAAGCCTACAAAAGGTGAGACAGCCAAGAGGTTTCAAATGTGTCATTTGATAACCTTCTATCATATTTCTGCCAACCAAAGACTTCTTCCCCCTACTGGAGCTTTTTATCCTTATGGGGCCTGCTTACCCTCTCTGGCTCACATGCATTGAACTTTGAATCTGTTTTGCTAGATGCAGTTGCTTGGTTTGAACCATGTGTACTCACAGGTCATCTTAGTTTGGGATGTTGAACCTGCCATCCCTGGTCAACGCTGACCAGTGACTGGCAAGGGAAATCACTGTTGTTAATGCGCACAATTCTACCTTGATTGTCTACCTATCATGGGTCTACAGAGATCCAGGAGAGACAGCAGACTAACACCCACTGTCCTGTTGCTCTGATGTCAGAGCAGTGAAGAACCAGATTTCAAAACTAGTGTTCATGATAATGGCTCTAAATTAGAGCCACACACAACATATCAATATTGAGAGTAGAAACTGATTTAGAATCAGAATACCCATTGGCCAAAGTTAGTCATTGCAGAAAATGCATGATATGGACAAATTGTTCTCCAAAGGATAGGCTGCATGGTTTTTAGCCAAATATTAGATGTGTGTAACAATGTTTTAATGATATCTTTTTCAGAGTGATTCTCCCTCCATCTATAGGCTCTGAATTAGAGCAAATAGGGAATTTAGACTCAGATTCACAAATTTTTCTTGCAAAGCCGAGCAGCATCTAAATGTGCTATGCCACATTGCACAAGAGGGAAAACACAGGGCAGTGCCATATCTATAAAGATCAATCTGCTGCTAGTGTCATCCCTTGTGCTGTGCTCAAATGAGGCTGCCTTGATCGATGCACAGCCTCGCACAGGTGCAGAGGGGAGTGTGCACTGTCCAGCAAAGGATCTGTTTTGAAGACAAATATTTCCTGTACAAATTCCTATGCCTAGACGAGGAACATCGTAAGGATTTTGGGGGTTCAGGGCCAAGCATATTTTGGGGGGCCTGTTTGAAAGAACTTTGAATTTACGACCAAATTTCAGCTCTTTCGAGTCGTCTTTGGCTAGGTCACTGACAGTGTATATTCTGAATGTGTTTCCATCTAATATTTAGGGATGGTGATGTGGGTTTTCAATATTGTAAAAGCAGCAGCTCACTAATATTATTGCAAATAATATCTGTGACCCCTCCCATTTTTCATACGTGAGGTCCTGTTTTGCTCTAAAAGAAACATGTTTTATGGATTTTGTAGGAAACATCAACACACCATTTCTCTGAAACATGTCTGTGATGGACTTTCACAGACCACCCACATTGGAAATAAGTTGATGGAAAACGGTATTTGAAATAAGCCTGGGCAAAGCACTACGCTACGCTCGCGTAGTTTGCGAAGTTCGCGCTACTTCGCACTACGCGAACTGCACGTAGCACAGTGCGAACACGCGTAGCGTAGTGTTGCGTAGTGCTGCGGTCATTTTTTGCTTGCTCGCGGTCCTCAACGTCAAGTTGGCGACCGCGAGCAAGCAAAATGACATCCCGGCGAGACTTTTTCCTTGTTCGCGATCAGCAACTTCAAGTTGGCGATCGCGAGCATGGAAAATAAACCTCCCGGCGAGATTCCCAACGTGAGGAGGTCAGGTTTCTCATTGCGAGTGGTCACGTATGCTCGCGACCGCTCGCGATGAGAAACTACCAGTTCGCGTTGAGAAAGCTGAAGCTCGAGTAAAAATCTACTCGAGCAGCAGAAAACTACAGCTCGCACTGTGCAAGATGACATTTTCAATGATTGCCGGTTGCTTGTCCGCACTGTGCAATCATTGAAAACGACATCTGGCACAGTGCGAACAAGGTACTACGCAGTTCGCGAAGTGCTACGCGTAGCTCGCGTAGTGCGAACTTCACTTTGCGTAGCTTCGCAAAGTGCTACTTCGCGAACTACGCCCAGGCCTAATTTAAAACAATTTGTTAACTATTTATTTAAGATCATAAGGGCAAGACTCACTACAGAACAGAGCTGTCTCTATTAGGGGGCTCCTGAAAGGCAGGGACCCTGGGACAGAGCCCATTTTGCCTATGCTTTAAAATGACTAACTCAGACAGTACACACACAATGGATGCGTGGTGTGCACAGCAGCACACATGCAATGCTTCTTTTTTGAGAAATTGACACATTTCTCCCTATTTGCACCTGCTTGAAGTAGGCATTAGTTTGTACAGAATGCCCAGTCTGGCTCACTGCCCCACTGGATTCAAGCTAGCCTGGCTGATGAGGGGTGATGCCCCGAAACTGGTCCCAGAATGCTTGTTTTCGGTCCAGGGAGGACCTGGCTTAGCAGTTCGGACTGGACTGTTCCCAAGAGGCACAGAGGCAAGGCTGATTTGCATATGGCTGGGTCCAAACTGGGGTGGTGTGGTGAGCAAAAGAAAGATGAATTATAAACCCAGATCCTTGTGACTGGGAGTGAATGTTTGCATTGTTCAGCATTCCGTCCATCATGTGTTCCTTTTGCTTATTTCAGTAGACTGACCTTTCCATCAAAACCTACTTATGTTGATCTGACCCAGGAACATCTACTTGACACAAAACCACACAAAGTAGTTTTTGCCGATTAAAAAGTGCACCTTTCCAGCACAAAACACCTTTTGTAAGGGATACAAAGCATTCGGCACAGCTTTGCGTCATGGGAGCACCTGCCTTAAATCTTAATAAACCTGAGGCTTGATGTTCTTGGCTGAGCTTTTTCAAGGGTCAAGACGCCATGTGCTGAAGTTGTTAAGTGTACTCCAATATAATATTGGAAAGAGCCAGACAGGATCAGCCACCACAGTCCATCCTGGATGACAGAACTGTGACACCTAGGGGCATATTATCAAGGACGGCAGCAAAATTATCTCCGGTTTAGCCGCAGAAAACTGCCGCTAAAGCGGCGATAATGGGCTTGATAATATGCCCTGAAGAATTCCAATAGAAGCCCATGTTCACACCAGAACATCTACATCTGCTCTTTTAGGGAAGAACAAGAGCTGAAGGATCCCACTAAGAAATTCTGCCTACGCACATAGCCATTCCATACTGTGAAGTGAGGTCAAGAATCAGTCCATAAGAATTCTTAAGTCAGAAGCTGGACCTAGTGTTCTGAAAAAGGAGCACACTCTGATGGGACAGCTTGGTGCTGGAACAAGCCTCCACAACCAGCCATCAGTCGCTTCTCAGGAAGAGGCTCTTTCAATGTACTCCTGCACTGACGCATCACACAGGAAGTGATTGCACCTTTCCAACCACAACAGTCCCTTTGCTGGCGCTAAAACTACAGGTACTGCCTTAATTGCACTTGACAGCGTCCATCTGACAACCTTAATCTTTAGCATACCTTTGGAATTGGTCTTACAGCCATCTTATGCAAATGTAAACTGAAAAGAGATCTTTATAAATAACAGAACCGCCCTATAAAAATAACTAACTTTATGATAACAGATACATATTGCTAAATAACAATGTTTTGAATTCAATATAGGAATGACCTCTCTTCATTGGGAATGGTCAGCGTTCGGGTCATGTTCATGAAATGAAACTTACCTGGCTCACACTGGGGCTCACACTGGGGCTTACACTGAGGCTCACATTGAGGGACTGGGTCTTGGCACAGCACCACTGGGGCACATGCTGAAAAGGAAGACAAGGTTGCATATTACCAACTCATATATATCATACGGTAAAGTACACATCTGATCTATATTGCCACACCTAGCAGTCTTACATTAGACAAAGGCTACTCAATCACACATGGGCCTGCTTCACAAGCCCATTCACACCCCTGCGCGGTTGGCTACATCAAGATATAAGTCCATAATATCGGCCTTATAAAAATATCGCATCTGCTATATCACTTGGGGCCAGATGTACAACCATGACAATTTGCGACTCGCAAATTGGGCTCGATTGTGAATCGCGAAATGCCATGTACAACAGTGTCTGAGACACTGTTTGCGATTCCCAGTGGGGTCACAAATTGCATGCCTCATGAATATTCATGA
Source organism: Triturus cristatus (assembly GCF_964204655.1). Classification (NCBI taxonomy): domain Eukaryota; kingdom Metazoa; phylum Chordata; class Amphibia; order Caudata; family Salamandridae; genus Triturus; species Triturus cristatus. The sequence continues at coordinate 638,685,894 of NC_140580.1, read as the reverse complement.
GGCACTCGCAATTTGCGACCCCATTGGTAACGGCTGGCCCTCCCAGAGATGGTGGCCTGCTGAGCTCTGCGACCTCCATGTCTTGGACTGCTTTTAAATAAAGCATTTTTTTTTTTTTTAATGCAGCCCGTTTTCCTTAAAGGAAAACGGGCTGCATTTAAAAAAAGAAAACGAAACGTTTTTGTTTCACTTTTTAAGGGCAGGTAGTGGTTCCCAGGACCACTGCCTGCCCCTAAAAAATATTTCCCCCTGCATTTGCAAAGGGGAAGGGATCCCCTGCGGACTCCTTCCCATTTGCAGTGCATTACCACCGTCTTGAAGAGGGGGATAAGTTGCAAGTGTTTCGCAACCGCAATTGCGGTCGAAAAACATTTATACATGGGGTAGAGAGTTGCTATTAAGAAGGGACGCCCTTGAAACGCCCCTTCCTAATCGCGAGTCACAATTCCTGTTTAGCGAGTCGCAAATAAATTGCGACTCGCTAATTAGGAATTGTACATGGCCCTATTCATTTTTGCATGCACAAACGGGTCACTAACCCGTTTGCGCATGCAATTTAGAGTCGTATATCTGGCCCAAAGTATACAGTTACTATTTTGAACTTTTTATCTATCTTACTCTGCGATGTGATGGTTAGGTCAATGTTGTGGATGTGATATTGTTGTCATGTGATATAAAGCAAGTGATATAGAGATAGTATACCCTCTATGGCACACACTGAATAAAGACTATTAGTGGTTTGGAAAACAGTTGACTAAAGATGGCCAAGTGAACAAAAGTCATTTTATTCAATTTAACCCCTTCAGTGCCCATGACGAGATAGTCTCGTCATGAAGCGCGGTTGCGCTGTGCCCATGACGAGACTATCTCGTCATGAACCCCGCCCGCTAATTCAACGCCCGGCACAGGGCGGGGAAAGGGCGGGGCACTGAAGAGGTTAAGGAGCTAATAAAAGGGGTCATATTTCAAAGTAATAATAAATCTGAGAGGAGTTTGACTACACTCTGCAGAGTGATTTAAATCAGTTTTTCAGGCATCAGTTTAGCCACTTTTATGTACGTTTGACTCGTGCCTGAAAAGAAAAAGAGGTGAAGAAAATATCGAAAAGTTTGAAAGCAACAGTGACTTTAATAGAAACACAAAAGGTATTAAAAAAAAGCAAGTGCTCGTCCTGAAATGGTAAAAAAAGCACATGAACACATATATTGTGATGTAAACAGGAGTATTTCAGCTATGACCGTCAGTTTATTGCATTTATGCACAGTTTACACCTGCAAGGGCATCGACTGTTAATGTATCCCCAAATTCCATTCCACTTCATGTTTAATTCATACAATTCTTTTTCATCCCTGTCACATGAGTATTTGCATATGTTATTTCTGGATGGGAGTGGGACATGTTCATTCACAGAACCAGTATGAACAGATTTTCTGTTGTCATCTGCTTGACTGTGGAACAGGTTCCAACCGGAAGCGCTACTGCTGAAAGAGTCAGGGCCCGATTCACAGAACTAACTTAAGACAAAATCCTAAACTTACTACCATTTTGGTTTTCACAGAAGGCACTTACTCATTTCGGTATTCACAGAAGTTAGGAGTCCTAACTTTAAGACTCCTAAATGCCTTCTGTGAATACCGAAAGTCTTAAAATTAGGATTTTTCTCAGTTTAGGAGTAGAAAAGTTAGGACTCCAAACTTTAGGACTCCTAAATGCCTTCTGTGAATACCGAAAGTTTTAAAATTAGGATTTTTCTCAGTTTAGGAGTAGAAAAGTTAGGACTCCAAACTTTAGGACTCCTAAATGCCTTCTGTGAATACCGAAAGTTTTAAAACAAGGATTTTTCTCAGTTTAGTAGTAGTAAAGTTAGGACTCCTAACTTTAGGACTCCTAAATGCCTTCTGTGAATACCGAAAGTCTTAAAATTAGGATTTTTCTCAGTTTAGTAGTAGTAAAGTTAGGACTCCTAACTTTAGGACTCCTAAATGCCTTCTGTGAATACAGAAAGTCTTAAAATTAGGATTTTTCTCAATTTAGTAGTAGTAAAGTTAGGACTCCTAACTTTAGGACTCCTAAATGCCTTCTGTGAATACCTAAAGTCGTAAAGTTAGGATTTTTCTCAGTTTAGGAGTAGTAAAGTTAGGAGTCCTAACTTGACTACTCCTAAACTGAGAAAAATCCTAATTTTAAAAATTTCGGTATTCACAGAAGGCATTTAGGAGTCCTAAAGTTAGGACTCCAAACTACAGTGAATACCGAAATGAGTAAGTGCCTTCTGTGAATACCAGAATGAGTAAGTGCCTTCTGTGAATACCAAACTGGTAGTAAGTTTAGGATTTTGTCTTAAGTTAGTTCTGTGAATCGGGCTCGAAATGTTTGAGAGTCCCGGAAGGTCTCCTGATAATTTTCTCTCATGGCTCCTGTAGGAGGAAGCATCATGACCTCTATGTAAGGGATGGCAACATTTGAATGAAAAAATATATATCGATTAAGATAACATTTCCCCACAATTCATTTTTGCAAAACATTTCATCACGTTATTGCTGTTGTTGCTGGTTTTGATGGCAATGGTGGCTGGGCCACACTAAGTAGGACAATATAGCACTGAAAATAAAACTTAATTGTGAAGCAGTTGGTGGCCCCATTCTTTCCAGGTCCTGATCCTAATGCCGGTGTATCCTTCACTCATGTTGTATGCAGATATTTCAGAATTAAAAATTGTCAAAATTATTTTGATCTGCAGGTTGTGAATCTTGAAGGCTAGTAATAGTACCAAACTGGGAAATCTCTGAGAATCCTAAATGGCTAGTGTGGCTGAAAAGCATGTAAAGCCGATAAAATGTCAATCACTGGTTAGGCGAGCTTTCCATAATATGGACTCCGTTCCAGTCTTAAGCGACTTAAAGAGGCGGTGCGGTTTCATAAATTCTCCTGATTTCCCTATTGCTCAATCTGCTTTGGCAGGTGAACAGTAAACCTACAACCCTAATGTTTTTCAGTGACACGGAAAGGAATGCCCCGTAGTATCCCATTGACTATGGCTTTGATCACAAATCTTTGGCTTTCCCTTGATTACAACTACTTCTCCATATGCTGCCTATTAGATCATCCGGTAACTTCGTTGTTGATTCTGACACAGTTTTAAAAAGATCAAACACAGTCTTACTGAACACACCAGAGTCTCCTCTATTTTTACTGTCAAGCTTCCTACCGCTAATTTTGATCCCTGTAGATTAACCTTGTGTTTATTGTAATGAAATAAATAAACCTGCTGTCTACAGATCTTGGTCTATTAATCACACATTAGTATCATATAGCATCAAAAAAGTTGATTGATACAATAATTTCCTCTAGGTTACTGCACATTTTGCCAAATTTAGTTTTGGTGAGACAAATTGAGATTATAATAATGACACACACTGTAAAAAGTACAACAGAAGGAAGTAAACATGAGGTTTATTGAATTGAAAGTTAAAAAATAGTGAAAGTCGAGGGATTGCCATGTAATCATAAATTAAAGAGAGAGTTGTATGGTGAGACTGAAGTGAGGATATTAGCGTTACTTTTTATAGATGCATTTCTGTTGCATTTTGAATTGACATACAATATGGTCTTCGATCCTAAGCTTCAAGCATTGATAATAAAGAACAAGAAAAAAGAGACAATGGGGGATAAGTACAAGAAAATTTTGGAGTGCTGTGTAACGCCAAACTTGGCGTGCCCCGCTCAACATTTTCTAAATGCAGGAATGTGCCGTATTTACAAAATTACGATGCACACCTATGTTTCCCCTAGCGCCGGTGCTAAAAGAAGCTGCCTAGGGCCAATGCAGGCACCCTTGTGTCATGTTGCAAGGGTGCCTGCGCTGCAGGGGCGATTGTTTATGTGCAGGAAGGGACACCTTTCTGCACATAAACAATATTTAAAGGTAATTTGCTGTTTCTATTTGTGCTGCAGAATGAATTAATTATTTCTCCTCATATCGCCACCCTAATATCAGGTTTTACCTGGCCTTAGTTTTTGTCGCTGCCACATCCTTGTAACTCTGAGACAGCATCAAAAAGCAAAGGGTGTTGCAGTGGAACACCCACTGCAACACACATTGCCCGCCCCGTTACTGCAGCGGACTGCTGCGGAAAGAGGCATATTTACAGGGTTACGTTAAACCATGTTAAGTGGCTTAATGCCACCTTGTAAATATGAGGTATGGAGAAACCAACCGGAGTGTCAGAAAAATAATGTTCCAGTGGCTTAGGGGCTTGCAAATATGCCCCAACGTTTTTTAGGTCTGCCAAAGGAGTTCCTGCTCTTGGGCAATAAATCCATTCCTCTTTCCGCATCAGCTTAACTGGAAACTTTTCAAAGTATGAGAGACATGGGTAGTGCCCAGCTAGTTACAATTCGACCTGAATTGTAATTTTGGAATACCTAAAACATTGCCCTCATACTTAATCAGTCTCCTATAACTTTTTTAAAACTATGTTATTCTCTGATTTGTAAACGTTAGTTGCGCATATAAAGCATTTTGAGTGATTAGTTGAAAGAATGGGTTGCAAGCACCCAAGAGCAGTGATTGCTTGATAAATTGATATTAAAATTATAGCATGAGCCAGAAAAAAAGAGATGTTTTTAATGGTCTGCCAAAGGAGTTCCTGTTCTCGGGCTTGGGTCATAAATCCATTTCTCTTTCAGCATTAGCTTAACTGGAAGCCTTTCAAAGTATGAAAGACATGGGTTCTGTCCAGCCAGTTACAATTCCACCTGAGTTGTTATTTTGAAATACCTAAAACATTGCCCTCATACTTAATCAATCCCCTGTAACTTTTTATCCTCTGATTTTTAAACATTAGTTGTGCATTTAAATAATTTTGAGTGATTATTTGAAAGAACGTTTTGCAAGCACTCAAGAGTTATAGCATGATCCTAGTAAAGCTACCAAATGGAAATTTTGAAAAAGGCCGGTATAAAAGACCACCAGTCACATCAAGTCTGCAAGTTCTTCACAGAATTTACCTAAGGTTTTGCAGTTGTTACAGTGAAAATTTTACGACCTAGTCATTTCTTTGGAGATTGTATGTTACAAGCATGCCCCATATCATGTCTCACATTTTATCACCATTTTTATGCAATGTCAAGCGGATCACATAAGATGGCAATTAGCAAATTGATTTAATCGTGGAACGTATAGGATTACTAGTTCATCATTTGAAAAGTTGGAAAAGTTAGGTTGGCCAGATAGTGCTTGGCTGTAGCTAGCTCATGTTCCCATCTTCCTACCATTTAATCTGCCCTTTTATAATATTTTTTTAAGTAAGAACTAATTACTTACGGTCTTGGCATCTCTCCACGACTTTAGTATCTTGGCACTGTGTTTTCTGAGTTTCCCTGTATCCTCCCTTGGCAGACATGGTTGTCTCTTGCACCAGCGTCAAACTCAGCCACAAGGAAAAAATTGGAAGAGTCACTTCAAGATGTGCCCGGCCTAATCGAAGATGAGACTTATATACACAGGTAAACTGCCCCAGCCACCTGTTCGGCATCATTAGCAGTCATATTATTTTCACACCCATAATGTTTATCATATCTCCAGCGGAATTTCATGGTTAATTGTTGGGTTCTCTAATCTCGCAATATATTTCACACGTATGCAGCACAGTTCCAATATTTTGAGGTGTGCCTTTAAAAAGTTTGCTGATTAATCCTTACTAGTATATGTTAATCATTTGGACACATACCATTGGGCAGAAGACTATTCAGAATTTGCATGCCAAGCATATCTAGGAGGGTGTTACATATTTGACCTCTAATCTCACAACTCTCCTCTTGCTTCCTCTTTGAGTGTGAAGTTCCTTTAGTTCAATACAACTAGCAGACTAACCTTTGAAGCCCATAGAATAAATTGTTTAGCTATGGGAGCAGAACTGTAAATTACATTCTCACCTGCCAGTTGGCTGTGGTATTTCCTCTCAACTAAAACTATTTCTCCACTGAGCTATGTTGTAATATTTTCCAATGAGTGATAGGGCGGTAGTCTCCTCTGAGATTGCTGTCCTTTTCCACATTAGTGCACTTGTCCTTATGGTTTTCCCAGTCCTAATGGGCTCCCAGTGCAGTGATCCACAAATTATGAGGACAGACCAATACCCTCTGCTTCCATGTGGCTCAGATTCTATGCCAAAGGGGTGTGAGTCCTAAACCAAAAGACACTCTATCTTCACCCCGTTCGTCCTTGTTCACCAAGCTGGCCCAAGACACCCTGTTCTGAGATGGCCTCCCCTGTCTCTACACATGAAGGTTGCCTCAAGATCCATGATGAGACACACTTCAGGGTAATAAACAGAGCTTGAAAAACATTATCTTCTATTTGAAGCATGCTTCCAGGCTATGTTGGTATTAGCGATAATCTGTTTGTGAAAATAAGCTTTGCTAGTGCTACGCTGCACTAGTCAGTGCATCAACAATCTGGTCAATGGAGAGGATAGCAATCATGGCAGTTACCATCCTAACCTGACAAAATATACCTGCCAACTCTTAATCCTCATTAGTACTGGCACCCACCCACCCTTACCTTTTTCACTGCAGGAAGAGCTCACCAGAGAAGCCCTTTGTCTCCACCAGACACACCCTCATCTCCAGGGAAAAGAGGAAGCCCATGTTTCTGTAGCCTGCCGGCAAATCCATCACCAGTGGTAGGGAACCTTTGTACCGGGATCCTACCATCATATAGCATGCCCTCCACTAGTGGTGGCAGACATCTGCAAAGGAGAACGTCCATGGATCAGACCTCTGCCCCCACCATTCCATCTGCATCTACAGTCCAAGGCAGGAGTTTCCCAAAACTGGATTGTATCCAAAGGTGTTGTAATCACCTTTCACCAATGAATGGAGACTTAGGTGATGAACATGGTCACATTTATTAGCCGATGAAAACCTGTGCCTCTACTGCCAGACACTGCAGCTTCTCCCAGTCCCAACTGCCCTCTAACCCTTGGTATGTCACAATCCGTGGCATCAATACATTCCCTCTTCCCACAAGATGCTGCCAGCGTGAACACCACAACAAGCCCAACACTATAAATTATAATGCATCCACTTACCTTAAACATAATAGCAAACAAAACATTAAGACCTCTGCCTTTTTTCCACACAGATAAAACCCATCCCAACATGGGGTGCAAACCCCTCTCTTCTCACACACCACAGACACATGAGGAGCTACCACATCATGAGAAACAAAACCACAGGAATACTACTCGATACAAATGGGAAAGACACACAGGAACCCTACACAATACAAATGGGAAGGATATCCGGCCACCTAGAAGACCCAACTAACCACACAAAAAGTCCCCCAACCAGCACAGTGGCCTGTGAAACCTCCTGAACTTTACCTGATTATCCCTCATATCCAGGTCAAGCCTAGCAACCTGAGCTTCTCTGACCATCTCCTTCTCACTCTCATCTTGTATACCCACTTGAAAGCCACCATCGTCCATCACCATCCACCCTGAACAACTTCGTCCAACAATGTTCACTCTGTAGGGACCCTGAAACTTTAACAAACCTGGTCTCACAATGCCTGGTTTAATTTTCACCAAGTCACCAACACCAATCATGTCTACACTCTGACCACCATCCACACTTTTTACTCTATTCTCTTTACATCCTTCCCGCAACCATGACAGAACCAACTTGTTCCCTGATTTTGTACCCTTCATCATCTCAAGAAGGGTTTTCCCGGTGAGAGCATTGGGAGTGGTGAGTTATGCATACAACATGTCCTTTACTGAATTCTGGACACTCAACCCTGCCTTGCTGGTAAATTCCATGGTCCCTTTAATGAAACGGTTCACCCTTTTCACTTGACCTTTTGCTTGAGGGATGTATAATGCAGTGCAAAGATGTTTCACACCAATTCCTTCCAGAAATCTATTAATCTTTTAGGAAGTAAGCTGCATACCATTGTTGTTGACCAGTTTAGATGGTATTCCTTCTCTTCTAAAGATTTAATCTAGAAGGGCAATAGTGGACTTTGTGTTCACATTCCTCAGAAACACCACTTCAAACCACCTTGATTTAGCATCAACTAGTATAACAGCAAATCTCTCCTGTTCCAGCAAAAATTCAAACAGCCCAATAAAATCTTAATAATATTTTCCCACACAAAGTCTGCTTCTGAGACATGTTCTTGAACCCCCTCAACATAAATTCCTACTTTCAACCTCTTCTCCAAACGTTTGCATTCCACTCACCTCTCTACCCATTGCTTGACTTCCCCATCTATCTTGGGCCACCAAAATGTATCCTTGAATCTCCTCAGCATAATGGTTTGTCCCATGTGAACTTCATGTTCTAATTGAACAAGTTTGTTCCCCACTGCCCCTAGAGGTACAAACCTCTCACATCTCACAATGAATTTGTCCCCATTCAATGACAATTCTTCAACCACTTTATTATATGGTTTTATGGCATCAGAATATCTACTTTCCCTCCAAACTCCTCCCTTTATCATTCTCGACACTGCCTTAATTTCATCATCCTCCTTCATTGCTCTCATCTACTCTTCCATTGAAAGATACACCTGCACATCTTCCACCACATTCTCCACATACATTACGACCTCCTCTGTGTCCAAGTCACCTTCAACAGCAGCTTTATTGGCAAACTTCGACAGGCAATCTGCTACTTTGTTCTTTCAACCAGGAAGAAACTCAATTGTACATTCACAATCTGGCATTTTGACTGCTGACCTAGCTAGACGTCCTGAATAATTCTTATTTCAATTTGGTCCCAACACTTTTAGCAAAGGCTTGTTATCTGTCATTAGAACAATCTTAATTCCCCAAATTAAAGCGTGAAAGTAATTGGTCACCCATGCGGACGCCAATGCCTCCCGTTCAATGACAGAGTAATTCCTCTCAGCATCTGTCATTGAGAGGGATTCAAAGGCCACAGTTCTCTTTCCACATGCCCATGTAACTGGGTGAGAATAGCCCTAATGCCCACAGCACTAGCAACAACGGTTAGCACAGTTTTCAAATCACCCTGAAACAGAACCAATACATCAGCATTCGAAATATCACACTTGATTTGCTCAAAAGCTGCTTTCTGAACCTCACCCCATTTGAAACTTCCTCCCTTGCCTCAATAACTCTCTCAATGGTTCTGATTTACCTGCAAAGTCTCTCATGAACTTAGCATAATATTTCACAAGTCCAATGAAGGAACGCAGCTTGCCTTTATCATCAGGAGTCTCAGCATTCATTATAGCACTCACCAGATTAATTTTGGGTCTCCCCCCTTCAGAAATGAGATACCCCAAATATTCAAACTCTTGCACCAAAAATGTACACTTCTCTTTCACAAGGTAAGACCTGCCTCCAACAACTGAAACAACACCTCGCGCAAAGTGCTATAATGAGTCTTGATACTGTCCCTAAAAATCAATATGTCGTCTTAAATGAAAACAACATTTCTGGCCTCAGATAACTCCTTGAATATAAGTCTCTGAAAAAACACTTGCCACTGATGACAAGCCAAAGAGCATTCTGTTAAACTGATAAGCCCCATCTGAGGTGATAAATACAATTAAATGCTTGGAGGCTGGGTGCAAGCTGACCTGATGGTAGGCACTTTTAAGGTCCAATTTGGTAAACTACCTTCCACCAGCCAACAGGAAAATTAACTCAGTAATATTAGGCAGAGGAAAGTGGTCCATAGCCACATTTTGGTTCAGAATGCGAAGGTCTACACAAAACCTACATGACCCATCACCTTTCTTTGTTACCACCACTGGAGATAACCATTGCATGGCCTCCACTGGTTCGATGACCCCATCTTGGATCATTTGCTCAATTATCTTCTTTACATCCACCCTTATTGCCACCGGAACTTTCCTAGCTACCTGCCTTACAGGAGTGGCATCTTTCCTCAACATTATTCTATGGCAATAGTCCTTACCCAAACCTAACTTGTTCCTGAAAACATTTTTAAATTGTTCCAACAATGCATTCATGTCTCCATCATCAGCAATCATGACTTGATCAACAGCCAGGGATTCACCACAATATTTGAATCATATTGCTATGACCATCCAAATATTGGTGGGCCGTCACTAGCTAAGTTGAATTTTCCTGAGTATGGTGGGCCATGGACTCAATTCTGGCACTCACTTAACCATCACCCCAATACTGGCCCCCGGTAACCTTTTAACACTACATGAGTGGAACACAACATCATTCCAGGCCATACTGACTCACACAAAAGTTTGGGTATGATGGTTTTGAGGGAGCCGGAATCAACCATAAAGGAAATCTTGTTCCTATCCACTTGGAAATCCACTCTGTTACATGTCCTTCTTTTGGATTCTACACCCTCAACATCTTCTCCATCACAGTCAACTATCAGAACTCTGTGTTCCATGACCCCCTCTGCTTCTTCTATTGAAGCAACCTTCCTGTTAGTTGCCTTGCAGACGCATGCAATGTGACCCTTCTTCCCACAGGCACGGCTCTCCTTGACAGTCACTGACCACTTCCGCTACCTCAACCGAATTTTTACTATCAATCTTTTGCTTCTCCTTCATGCACTTGTTGGATTCTCCTACAATCTTGGCTATTTTAATATCGTCCTTTAACGTAGGATCCCTAGCAGCCCAAAATCACTCTTTTATTTTATTGTTGTTGCATTGGACTATAAAGTGATCCCTTATAAGCTATTCTGTCATGGGCCCGAATCTGCACTTTGTGGCCAACTCCCTTAATCTGGCCACAGTTTCATCCACCGACTCATTGGGCTTCTTTGGTTGTATGTAGAACTTGTGGCGTTGCATGACAATGTTCAAAGTCTTGGCAGAACACTTTTGTAGGGGCAATTTTGCTTCTCTGTATACATCCTCAATCATGTCACCATTCTCTTCATACACCTGTGGCAGATATTTAAAGACATGTTGATCTTCTGCGTCCAAACACCCAGTCAATAACACTTCCTTTCTGAGGGGTGAAAATTTAGAGCCTCTCGGAGCCACCAACATTTTTCAAACGTCTCTATCCAATCATCCCATTCAATGGGTGGATCCCCTTGCTGAAATGACGGTAGCCTCTGGTGGCCTCTTCCTAAATAAGCTCACAGAGAAAACTGCACTTTAACATGAATAAAAAGCCACAGATGCACAATTTCAAGGTAACCACTAGATCGCACTGCAGGTTAAACTTCCATCCAACAGCTTGCAGACACTATGGAAGGATGTACTTTTCTGTGCAAAGTCCTAGGTGGTGCTGTTGTCAACAGAGAACACTTAAGAGACACGGCACGCAGAGAAAGGGCAGTACAGGGCACATAAATGTAGACAGTCCCTCTAGGAAGTGTTTCGGTGTGCTTCGTGATCCTGGTTTACTTGCCGTTTCTAAACATGAGGCGTTGTATTGAGTTATCGTTTACGCCCCAACCTCCGAGCGAGGTATTGGGCAAAGGGGCTCGAGCAGGCTTGTGAGAGGACGTAGAACGCCTGGCAAGTCCACGCTGAGAAGGCTCGAGGCAGCCGAGACCAGAATAGCAGTGCTCACACCAGGGCATGCCCAAAAAACAACAAAAACAAATAAAATAGTCAAGGAAGCTCTACTAAGAATTGGGGCAGCCTCAGACAGAGCTAGGCCCTCGAGTAGAGCCGCACACAAAAGAAAAAAATGTGAACTCAGAATCAAGCCTACCGCACTGGTGGGGATCTGCGACACAGCGTTTCCCTGCAGGACACAAAGTAGTCTCTTGATTCACCAGCGTCCGGCTGATTCCATCCTTGTGTTGCCAAAACTATGTTGTAATCTCCTTCCAACAATGATTAGAAACTTAGGTGATGAACACGCGTCACGTTTATCAGCAGATGAAAACCTGTGCGTCTACAGCCAGACACTGCAGCGTCTCTCCATCCTAACCGCCCTCAAACTCTCGGTATGTCACAATCTGTGACATCAATGCATTCTCTCCTCTTACAAGATACTGCCAGCGTTAATACCACACCACACCAAGCCCAACACTATACATTACAACAGAATGTTTCCCCATACAAAAAGCCCCCGAACTACAACTGGCCTTTGGCCCCACCCAGCAAACCTGTGTAGGCCTATAAGGGGTCTCTGTGCCAATACTTATCTGCAAATAGTGCTTAATATTAGCTGCAAATGTGTATCTGTGCTGCAAATACTTTGTCTTACTGTTATCACTTTAATGATACCCAATGGATCAAACTTGACAGTATGAAAGTCTGAGCTAGACTTGCCAAGCATTAACACTCCTCCACCACTATCTCCCCTTGAAAGGTGGGCAGTTGAGGTGAAGATTCAGTGACATGGGAGGCTGATTCACATTTAACACTAGCCTTTCTGGAGCATCACCTGATGAAAGAAGGAGTTAGTAGCAACAAATGGACTGGAGACAGGAGAGATGATCAGTGGTGAGAGAGAACAATGAAAGGATTGAGGTTCAATGAAAGGTGGAGGTGGGCAGTTGTAGGAGACATGGAATACAGATGCAATGAGTAAAGAGATGGATCAGTGAGCAGTGCTGGGCTGTGCTTCCAAAGCTGCCGTGGCAAAAAATGCTCAAACCATCTCCGCTCCCTTCCTCTCCCCTTCTATCTTTCTCTTTCCATCCCTTCATCTCTCTCTTTCACCTTCCTTCTCTCCTCTCTCTCTTCTCTGTCTCTGATTACTTAGAATCTCTGTCCCTCTTTCCTATTTCTCTGGAAGTCTGTGTATTGCTGCTATTAATGCCAGGGAGCTTGGGAAAGTAACAGAAGCACCAGCAGAGGCTCTGGGACTCCAATTGTCTCCAGCCTATGGGAAATGCCAGATAGAATAAAAGACCAGTCTGGCCCTGCTGTAGGGCGATGAGGGACAGGATTGAGAAATATAAGAGGGAGTAAATGGAGTAACAATCAGAGATGGAGAAAGGAGCAGAGGTGGACAGTGACACTGGCACTGCAACAGGACAGGTGAGCAGAGACAGGAGGGATGAGAAGTAACAGAAAACATGCCAAGGGTGGTGATCAACGGCAGGAGATAGAAGTAGTGATGGGAGAGGTGATTACTGGCCGGAGAGATAATCAGCAATAGGAAAGACGAACAGTGGAAAGAGAGATGAGCTGGAGACGGGAGAGGTGGGTAGTGACATGGGAGAGGAGCAGTGAAGAGACAAGCATTTGGAATGCAATAGGCCTTGCATTTGTGATAGTTTAAGCTATTGCCATTGTAAATGACAATGCCTTTTATTTATGTTTTAAAAAACAAAGCATAAATAAAAGGCAATGTCATTTACAATGCCAACAGCACAAACTTGTGTAAATGCGAGACCTATTGCATTGCAGATGCTTGTTTTCTTCCTGATTCTTTAGTTTAAATCATTTCACTTCCTCAGACTAGTGGGTGAAATCCAACCCTACAGGGGCACATGTTTGCAGATCGGTAGGATAGAAATGGCCCGGGCTTTTTGCAGAGGGGAAGAAATAGTGTCAAAAGTGTAATTGGAAAATCTTGGGATCGGCAATCGGAGAAAGGGTCAAGCAGCCCACTCATTATGGTAATCGCACTGCAAAGCGATTGAAAGAGATGCCTTTAGATAGCACACAAGCACACAAGGCACCAAAGGTGGTGCCTTAATAGCATTCAAATCTGCCACCATAGACTTGTGGTTTTATAGCAAGCTTGCTTACTTTCCTCTGAATTACATTTCTGTGAATAGCTGCTGTTTAAACACAGTTGTGATGATTAATGGCCCTAATATTGGAGGTGAGATGTTAGCGGCCTCCCAGAAGTCATTTTAACTACAGTGTTCTGCATCGATTGGCTTTGGAGCTAGAACTCATAGACCTTTATTATAAGTTATGCGGGCTAAAAATGAGGAGAGCACATAGTTTAACTAATTAAAACAGGATCAATTTAGACACGGAACGTGGTTTACAGGACAGAATGTGTTTTATAGAAGTCGCACTCTGGCTGAGTACGCTGTCAATGACGGAGGAGCTCAGATAGTTTAACTGAATAAAAAAGGATCAATTCAGACACGAAACATGGTTTACTGAACAGAATGCATTTTACTAAAGTTGCACTCGGGCTGAGAACGCTGTCACCAACAATAAAACAAACAAGTAGTCCCCAACAGGAACGCATAAAAACTACAGTGTAAGGAAACTGTTGTTGGCCGGTCCTCCTCAACTAAAAAACGGAAGTGAAGTATCCGGAGCCCACCAATAAAGAGCCACGAAATGCAAGCGACGCAGGAGTGAACCAGTTGAAGCAGAAGGCGGGATTATACTCCGTGTTGAGTGATTACAGCAGGTCTTGCATACAGCGTATGCACGCTAATGCTTGACCTAAAAAATGACCAGTGACAGCAGAGGTGGGAAGTGATAGGGAAGTGGACCCATGAGAAGACTAGGTCACTGGTAGCAGAGATGGTCTCTGGCAGAGAGCAGGTCATTGACAGCGATAAGCAGTGATTCTAGTTGGTGAAGACAGCAGAGATCTCACAGGTGACCTGGGCAGTGACAGCTGAGCTTTGCTGTGATGCTTGAAGAGGCTGTTATTAGACAAGGAGTCACCATAATATTGCCAGGAAAGAGTAGAAAAATGAAACGACAGAACTTAATAGAAAGTTTGCAATTTTGAAAACAGCGTGTGGTCCTGCTATGCCTCTCCCAGCTATAGACGTTTTAGCAAACATGAGGTTCAATGTTGCACAAGACACCGGTAACTTATTTCTATAACAATATATGGTCTAACAGAGCTTGTCCAACGATTTTATAGCTCCACAATATCAGGCCTGGAGTGGAGGTATCTGCTGAGTTCCTTAGCCTTCAGTTATAGGATAAAATTCCAACACCCCACTTTGTTCCTGAATGATTCAGGATAATTAGCTGGAATATAGCAGGCCTGGGGAAAAAGCTGGAATGCAAAGATTAGATAGCATGCATAAAACAACAAAATATATACGTTTTTCAGGCGACATGGATACTATTGATCTGGAGGGTTTAATTTCCCTTAGTGTGCGTGCCCAGAGCCATCCCAAAGGAAAACCCTAGGGCGGCCTTACTATTGGGTTTGTAATTAGCTTTACAAATAAAGTAGGAATAACCCTTATAAGTATAAATAATAGTATTCAGCACTTAAAAATTAAGAGACAGAAATGGGCACTGGACCACTTCAATGTCTATCTACCTTTGAGTGTCCATAAAGAAATCTTGAATTAGTATTGAAAACCCTGCAAGAGGAATCAGCTAATGTCTTGAGCTACAGGAAAGCTCCAAAATCAACAGTCATGCCCAGTAGAATTATGTTGATGTCTGGAGACCTAAATACAAAGCTACATCTGCTTTTGTTAGAACAAGCATTGGCAGAAGAAGATAACGTATGAGGGCTCCCACCACCAGCCCAGTTAATTTAAAAGGCAACAGAAAAAGGCAGGAGTCTTTTTAACATATTAGTAGACATAGCATTAAGACCTCTGAATGGACGACAATAATTCCAACAACCCACCAAAACCTACATTTAGACCAGGAAAAATGCATAAAAAGGAAGATCGTAAAGCACAGTATTTTACACCTACTGCCCCAGTACAATCCATACTGCAGAAACAATTTAATAAACCTCACCCCACCACAACCCCAACCTCACTTTCAGCTTCACCTTCCCAAGTCTGTTGTGGGTAGCTGACTTAAAAGCATTTTCCTGTGATGGGGAAGTGGCATATCTAATATGAAAATCACTGTGTGAAAGAGCATAGGCAATCCGCAATAGCCAACTGCATAGCAGGAGGTTTAAAAAGTCACCAATGCATACTTAAGTATACACAAAAATAACACAAAATCATAAAGGGCACCAGGCCCTTATGTGTATTTGTTTCCAATTTAGCTTAATGCAAACGTTGGGTGATGGCAGCTTGTGCTGTACTGAAAGCAGCCTCCTCGCTTGCAGCCCACCACAGGAATGCCAGAGGGGCAGAAAGGCCAGTCCAGCCCAGGTTTTATCCCAAAGACTGCACCCATGGTCTTAGTTCAAGCCAATAAAACTTTAGCAAAAGGGGGAACTGATTTATCCGATAAACACATACTGTTCTCTTAGGAAAAGGTATTAGTGATACCTATCCCAGCTTTGAGTTACTTTTGTGGATTCATCATTTGGGAATTCTTAATAAAAGGAGTGCAAATGGTGTTTGCTCCTTACTGTGGAACAGTGTTACTACAAGCTCTCAAAGTGTGACTATTCCAACCTGGGGTGATACCTTGAAGCCCTGTGCTGGCTCAGCACAGAGCTTAGTGCATGTTTGTATGCATTTGCACTGCCTAAAGCGCATTTATTTTCCCTCATATTTCTCACAGTTAGTGTATAATTTTAGACAGCACAGCTCGGAAACAGGAAAAGGCCAACCATGCTCACTACTACTATTATGGAAGATTTCAGGGGATCCAGTAGGTTCTCATAGCTTTTGGTAATGGCTACAGAGTTACTCAATGAGCCCTGGGACTCAGAAGATATATAGGAGTACATGGTCTGTTTGGCTACGTTGGTGGGTGGCAAGCGATTTGGATCCCATGGAGATATGGGAGGCAAATTGTTTTTCAGGTTTATTTGAGAAGGGTTTATCATACAGAACAGTGAACTGTTATAGATTAGTAGTTTCTGCTTGTCATGCATTGGTAGAAGGTGTGTCTATAGGTAGAAGCCCTGTGATGTGGAAAGTGATTAAAGGAATTAGGTTGAAAAAAGACCGCCTAAGGCAAAATATAATTCTGTTTAGGAAGTTGATCTGATTTTAAAGTTGTTTGAAAGATGGCCGGCAAATAGATAGTTGGGTCTCAGAGAGTTATCTTGGAAGATGACGACCTTGTTATGCATGGTTTCTTTTAGGAGAGTGTCTGATATTAAGGTACTTGATATTAGTTCTAGGTTTATTCAACCATAGGGTGTTTGAAATCTGGAGAAGAACTAAGACAATGTCAGTTTTGGTTTTTCATCCAATGTTTGATGAGTGTCCGAAGCTTTGTATTGTCAAATGCTTGAAGGAATGTGAGAGTAGAATATTTGAATTTAGGGGTGATAGTAGATCAGTTATTAATCCTTTATGTGACACCATATAAGGGAGTTTCTTGCCTCCTGTAGCTAGATGGGTGAGATCGGTTATGAAAGAGGCAGAAGTGAATATGAATCTTTTTGCAGCACATTCTATCAAGGGAGTTATGGCCAAAAGCTTTTGTTAATAGAAGTAGCCAAGAGAAGATTTTAAAAGCTGCTGAAAAGATCTTTTGCTTAAGAAAGATTGGTAATAATGCAAGTGATAATCTTATGGTTTCAGTGTTATAAATGTATAGTTTGATCTTTAAGTGTGATGGAAATATATATTTTTTTATTTATTATAGAAAATTAGAATCCGTTCATGGTCATTAAGTGACTTCTAGTTTAAGGACCGGATAAAAATATGGTTGATACAAGGTCTAACATGGAGCAGAAGGAAACAAAAGAGGGAGAAGTTGGCGGACGGCTGGATTATAAAGGACCTGAAAGTTCTATTTCTATTATATGGTGTTTTGGTTCTGTTCTAAGATTCTTTGAAGTGTGTGCTGCACAGATGTGGTGAATAAAAGTATTATATGATCCCAAAAAGAGTATGGAAGCACTTCAGAAGCTAACTAAACAAAAGAGGAGAATAACGACGTGTTCCTACACTCTCTAAAAGTGTTCAACCCTTCAAAAACCTCTTATCAGGTTAGATGGGAAAGCCATCCTCTATGGAAGAGGACGCATCACACAGGTAAAAGTGTCATGCTTCATCATAGGCATCCTTTACCCACCCTTGTAGGGTAGTACAACCGGACGGACACAACCTCCTCAAAGACTTGGTGATAGGAGGGAGTTCTTGAATAAAAGCTACTGGATAGAAGAGGGATCCAGATAAATTAAAAATATCTCAGGGTTCCTCAGTGAGACACCTTTATTAATGAGGATACTAGGATTATATAAAAACAGTATTGAGCGGGTAAACAGAGGACACTGGCTCTAACCTGTCTCAAGTCAGCCAATATGGTTTTGCCCTCGCTATGTCACCTGGCAGTCATTCACCAGGACTCTAGAATCCCTGAATTCAATAGTTGGACTTAAATAGCCCTGTTCTTTTGGATTTAAAAATTCTATTAGAAAAACAGGTGAATCATATCTGTAAGTTTGTCCTACCAGAATGAGATAACCTGTATACAGAAGGATTCAATAGGAGAAAAACACATCAGACAGAATTAAAGCGATGTGTGATATGACTAATAGATGGCATTTTTGTGAATACCGGATAATCCTCAAAAACCATTGTGGGCGGAGGAGCCTAGCGCTTGACCAAGATGGCCGCGTGAGCTTTGAGCTCCCGAGACCCTCGTGCCCTCCGTCGTCTATCCTGTATATAATCCTGTTTGTATGCATGGCATCGTGTAGATGACTTGTCAGGGAGGCGATCGATGCCACCCGAGGTCGAATCGCCCACCGGGAACCGGAGTTATGCATGGCGGAAGATTGAGGCCCATCTCCGAGGGATGCCAGGGGCTCGAGTTGGCAGGATGCCCGACCTCTAATTGAACAACAGCGGCCAGGCGAGGTGTGAACTGCCGGACGGAGGTCCCCATCCTTTCACTTTCACTTTCTCGCCCTTTGTCTGCCCAGCCCAGGGAGTGCTCGCGTCTGCTTTATTATCATTTGGACGCCCTGCATGCCACACTGGCGACCCATCGTAAGACAGAGCACTCCTGATCTCCCTCGCTGAGAGAGGGCAGTCCTGTTTGACCCGACTTGCTTGAGCCCACCATGTCGGGCAAAGCAGAGGTGGACCGGCCGAAGCCCAAGGCCACCAGGCGGGGAGCCTACACTCAAGCCAATAACATGGACCGCTACGCCCAGCAGAAGGGGTCACCGGGTGCACCGAGCCAGTCCCCGGACACACAGAAGACTGCCTCACCCTTGGCCCCGGAGCTCTCACTGCAGGATGTCATGGGTGCACTCGATGGGCTGCAGACTTCGATTGGGAGACAGTTTGATGCCCTGGCGCACAAAGTGGATACCATCTTGGTGGATGTTAATCTGATCCGCGCGGATTTGGGCAAAACAAATGAACGGGTCAAATCCCTGGACATCAAGACCACGGGCCTCACCGATGATGTCTCGGACCTGCAGACCGAGGTCCGTAAGTTGCGGACCGAGAATGATCTCGCCGCCCGTCGGCTGGAGGACTTCGAGAGCCGGGCCAGGCGCAACAACGTGCGCGTTATCGGGGTCCCGGAGTCCTCGGACGAGACTTCAGTGGACCTGCTCGTGGAGGACTTGGTGCTCAATCATCTGCAGCCTAAAGGTCTAGGGAAGTTCTTCGCAGTTGAGCGGGCCCATAGAGTGCCAGGTGGGCGGCCCAAGGTGGGAGCCACACCGAGGCCGATCGTCGCCCGGCTCTTTCATTTTCTAGACCGGGACGCTATCCTGCAGGCCTCGAGGGTAACGGGCCCGGTCCCCTTCCAGAACGCGTCGGTGAATTTCTATTCTGACTTCACCCAGCAGGTGCAGAGGCGGCGGCAGGGCTTCCTGGGGGTGAAGGGGAGGCTTCGGGAGAGGGAACTGAAATACGCCATGCTCTTCCCTGCCAGACTACGTGTGGTGTTTGAAGACCGAACATTCTTTTTTGAGTCGCCTGCCATGGCGGATGAATGGCTGGACGCTCTGCCTCGACGACGCACGGAAGAGGACACTGCCGTAGACGGGGACAGTGGCCGGGATGAACAAGGTTGATGTCTTCGGAACCGGACTGACTCGGACTGACTTTAGATGATGACTTGCAGTAAATACGGAGGTTGTGGGAGGACGAGGGGAGCTCTTTCCTCCCTTAGGGTACTTTTTGTAGATTTTGGGTTTGGTAGGGCGACAGGCACACTGCAAGTTGGGGGGGCTTTGTAAGCTGCAGCAGGGGTGCAGGGTGGGGGGGGGTTTCCGGGATTTTGGGTTTGTTGTTGGGGGGTTTGTTTCCGCAAGGCATATTGATTGTTTCCAGGACTGTTCCATGGTGGCTCTTTGGGTGTGGGGTGGGCCTCTTTACGTTCGGGGATGGGGGGTAGGGGTTTAAGTGTTATAAGCTGGAATGTTAATGGTTTGGGGGATCGCATTAAGCGTGGGATTGTTTTGCAATTCTTGAAACGGTCATTGCCGGATGTTGCCCTGCTGCAGGAGACGCATCTTATAGGTAATACGTGCTATGCCCTGAATAGGAAGGGTTATAAATTCATAGCTCATTCGGGATTCTCCTCTGGATCCAGGGGTGTGGGCATCTTAGTCAGAGCCTCGCTACCATTTGAGGTGGACTCCACCATTGTTGATGATAGGGGAAGGTTTGTGGCGGTGGCGGGGCGGTGGGAAGGAAGAACTTTGGTTTTAGTTTCGGTTTATGTCCCGCCGGCCCTGCAGGCCTCCACGTTCACAGATCTGGGTAGGGCCCTGCTGGATCTCCCGGGGGGTATGCTTGTAGTGGGAGGTGATTTCAACGCTGTTGGCTCCGGCCTGCTGGATAGATACCCGCCCAGAGACACTGGGGGGGCTCAGAAGTGGCTTCCAGACTTTCTAGATACGCTTGGCCTGATAGACTGCTGGAGGCTCCGGCATCCCACACAGAGCCAATACACTTTCCACTCCGGGGCGCATGGTAGCCTTTCTAGGATTGACTACCTACTCACTCTGGCTGCGCATGCCTCATTGGTGTCTGAGGCCAGGCACATGGCGCGTGATATATCTGACCATTCGCCGGTGTGGGTCAGGCTGGATCTGGGTTGAGAGGGAGGGGGTAGGGTGGCCCCTATCAACCCTTGGTATTTCCGAGACCCCAAGATGCGCAGCGCGCTGGTAAAGACAGTAGATAATTTTTTAAAGGACAATCAGGGATCCGTGGACTCGGCAGTGTCGCTGTGGGAAGCATTTAAGACCGTGTTGCGAGGGGAAGCCCTCTCCCTTGTAGTGGCTGCCAAGCGGCGGAGAGATGGCGAGGTTTTGCAGGTTGAGGAGGAGATCGCGGCTTTGGAGGGAGCACTGGAGGAGGAGGTTACAGAGGCCTCACTGCATGAGCTGTGCTTGAAGCAATCCGAGTATAAGGACCTGGTGACGAATGCCGCTAAGACCCTCGGTAGGGAACAGCAGGGCCGTCTGTATGATGTTGGTGACAAGGCCGGGAAACTCCTGGCTTGGCTGGACAAAAAAGAACGGGTCAATAGAGTAGTGCCGGAGTTGTCGGGAGAGGGGGGAGAGGTGATTGTGGAACCTGAGAGGATTGTGCAGTGTTTCTCGGACTATTTCCGTATGGTTTATGCCTCAGTGTCGGACAGGCCGCCCGAGGACTCGCGTGACCTCCTGCGTGATATCGCTTTGCCCTGTCTATCCGACATAGATAGGGACGATCTGGATGGAGACATAACGGTCGATGAGGTGGCGGGAGCTATCCGCGCGCTGAACTCGGGCAAGGCCTCGGGCCCGAATGGCTTGCCAATTGACCTGTATAAGCTGTTTCCGGATAGGGTTGCCCCTCACCTGCGCGCCATGTTCGTGGAGGCGCGGGGGAGTGGGGCCCTCCCGTTGGATCAGCGACTGGCGACGATTGTGGTTATACACAAAGAGGGCAAACCCCGAGATAAGTGCGCCTCATATAGGCCTATCTCACTCCTTAACGCAGAGCCGAAAATTCTGGCTAAAATCCTGGCGGCCCGGTTGATTAGGGTACTCGGTGACTTGGTCCACCCGGATCAATCCGGATTCATCCCGCACCGTAACACAGCGTTAAATCTTCGGCGCCTTCATGGTGTAATCGCCAGGGCGGGCACGCTGCGTGAACCAGCCATTGTGGCGTCTCTTGATGCCACGATGGCCTTTGATACGGTGGAATGGGCATATTTGTGGGCCGTTTTGACCAAGTTCGGCTTTGGCCACGGTTTTGTGAGCTGGGTGAGGTTGCTGTATGAGGGCCCTCTCGCGAATGTGGTGGTAAATGGCCGGGCGTCAACTCCGTTTCAGCTTGGGAGGGGTACTCGGCAAGGTTGTCCCCTGTCGCCATTGTTGTTTGCCCTCGCCCTTGAGCCGCTGGCTGCGTGGATACGCTGGCACCCGGATATACGGGGACTTAGATGGTCGCCTGAACACGAGGACCGTATATCGCTCTATGCTGATGACATCCTGTTGTATCTTGCCTCACCCAAGAAATCACTTATAGTGGTCTGTGACGTACTCACATCTTTCGGTAGGAACTCGGGTCTCGTTATCAACTGGAGTAATTCGTATTTATATGTTCTTAGTGGCGAGGTTCCACCGATCCCGCGAACTTGTTCGATCCAGGTTGCTCAGCAGGGCTTCGTGTATCTGGGGATCTTTATCTCCATGGACTCTGCCGTGCGATATGAGAGGAACCTGCTCCCCCCCCTAGCGCGCCTGAGGCGGGATGTGGAGGGCTGGCGGAGGCTGCCGCTCTCCCTCGTTGGGCGCGCGGCCCTGTTCAAAATGATGTCTCTTCCCCGGTTCCTCTACGCACTGCAGAATACTTTGGATTGGGTACCGGCCAACTACTTTCGGGAGATCGAAGGCCTCCAACGAACGTTGCTGTGGGACGGGCGGCCGCGAATAGCTATTGCAAAGTTGACGCTCCCATGGTACGACGGGGGTATTGCGCTTCCAGACATCCGACGGTACTATTGGGCCACCCAGCTGAGTGAGATTAATCATGGGTTTTATGGCCCTGCCCTCAGCCCTGGGTATGCCATGGACAGGTGGTTGCTGCGTGGTGGTAACTACTACAGGGCGTTGTATTCGCGGTCCCTGGACTCGTCCCTCACGGGGCCCACTGGTGTGGCGGTGCGTGTGTGGAAGATGGCAACTGACTCGCTGGGCTGGAAGGATAGGCTCACCCTCGCTACCCCCCTGTTTGAATCCGAGAGACTGGGTAGGCTTTGGCACACAAAAGGCTTTGACAAATGGGACTTGATCGGCATCTCCAGGGTCGGAGATGTCCTGATTAAGGGGAGGGTGAAGTCCTTTGAAGAGTTGCAGAAGGAGTATGAGCTGGGGCCATCTGAGTTTTTCCGCTATATTCAGGTGCGTCACGCCCTCCGATCAGTCCTCATAGAGGGTGAGAAGGTGCCTGAGTCCTCTCCTTTGGAGGACCGGGTCCTTGATGGCCATATGCCCGAGAGCACGATCTCGCTCATCTATAGGAAACTGATCAACGTCCGGGCGGATATGCTTCTGGGGTTGAGGGACCAGTGGTCTAGGGATGGCCTCGAGTTGGATGACGAGGATTGGCAGTCTGCTGTTTCCTCTCCTAAGGAGGTTGCGATCCCGTCGCGTCTGAGGCTGGTGCAGCTTAAAATACTGCATCGAGTGTATGTGACGGGGCCAAGGCTGGTTCACATGGGATTCTCGGAGGACGGCCTATGCAGGAGGGGATGTGGTATGGTGGGTACTTTCCTGCATATCATTTGGGAATGTGGTGTCATCACGGAATTCTGGAGGAGAGTCCATGCAGTGATGGGGGAGGTGACGGGCATTGCTATGCAGCCGGAAGCGCGGTGTTGTCTCCTGAATGTCTGGGGGCCCACTGATCATAATACGGCGCAGACCCAATGGGTGACTCTGGGTAACATGGTCGCTAAGAGAGATATAGCGCGATTGTGGGGATCCGTGGGGCCCCCCACATTGACCGCGTGGAAAGAAAATATGGACTGGAGTATGCTAAGGGAGAAGACGGTATATTGCGCTAGAGGCCGCCCTCGGAAGTGGCACGCCATCTGGGGGCGGTGGAATCAATACAGGGGGGGAATTTGTCTTGCCCCTGATTTGGATCCCCCCGAGGAACAGCTTTCCTCCTAACCTTCTTTCCAGCTCAGTATGGTTAATGGACTTCTTTGGCCTCTGCTGTCCCCCTTCTTCCTCTTTTCACAGTACTGTACATGATAGATGATTGGGGTCCTGCCTCCCCTGGGGGGCTATCACCATGGGCATTTAGTGTTCCTGCCTTGCTGGGGGTTGTTGTGTGTTTTGTGTTTATTTAAAAAATTGAATCTTTGCACTCCTCCTTCACTGTACTGTGGACGCGTCTCTGTTCCTCTTTATCGAAGCTGCCGAACCTCCGGGTTGTCGGCTGAATAGCTGTGTCCAGACTTTTGAAAATAAAGGTTTTTAAAAAAAAAAACAAAAAAAAAAAAAAAACCATTGTGGGCATGCAAGTGTAATTCACGGCAAACCACTTTAAGCTCTAAAATGTGATAAGTGACTGGCCCAGAAGCCTAATAACAGGCATGCATTTATCTTACAAGCTTAATAAATATGTGATTTATTTCACAATTTGTCAAATAACGAAAGGAAACAGAGAGAACATAATAATTACATCTCAATAACTTAAAAAAAATAAAAAACACATGACATCCTTTCCCTAGATTTTAGGGGATACCAACTTCCATGTCTTTTGTAGTCACACACTGATTATATAGTTATAATGAGTAAGTACCATATATCAATATTGGGTTACACATCAGGAGCACAGTGATTTGCAAATGTTTCCAGGATGCAATGTAAGCTCATTCTAACCTCACGTGGGGTAAATGCCTAAAGCACATCTATGTGCCTGGGCCCAGGTCATATGCCCAAACAGTTTAATAAAATTGTTTGTTAACACCATATGTGAAGAGGTAACCTGCTATAAGTTTGTGGTTGTTTACAAAAGGATTTTAACAAAAGACATTTTAGCCCGCATATTGAAACCAGCAAGTGTTGTCTCATTCTGTATGCTAGGTGTACATAACATATTCAATGATGTTACATGCTATATACTTTTAAAGCGGCAGTACCACAATTAATCCATACATGCCGTCACCTTCCATATCTAAGCAATGCTTGTCTCATCATGTATGTGACCCCGTCCGGAGAGTTAATAATTTGTTACTAATGTACCCCACGTTCACCTTAGAGGCCAGTTGCATGTTAATCATAACTGGCTTGATGGGAGATTAGACTCATCTGTGATGTCATTACTTCCATACATAGTTATGGAAAAGTAGAGGGATCAGCCGCTGTGTCCACTAATGTGCTGTATACTTTTACCGAAAACATGCATG
This sequence comes from Triturus cristatus, assembly GCF_964204655.1. NCBI lineage: Eukaryota > Metazoa > Chordata > Amphibia > Caudata > Salamandridae > Triturus > Triturus cristatus. The sequence goes on along the minus strand of NC_140580.1, from coordinate 638,660,747 downwards.
CTATGCGGATTAACCACCATCACCATCCATACTTCAGCACTGCTAGCTCATCATGTATGCGCTTGCACATTTGAGTTACACAAGCAAACTAACACTATGTTCACATACAGACATAAAAATGACCCCACCGTTGGGGACACACACTGCGGTGCTGCCTTCATCGTCTAAAGGTACATCATGCCTGGGTACCTAATCGTGTCCACTACTTGCCGGTGGCACAACTGGTGGGAGTGGAAGAGTGTTTCTATCTAGCTCGGGAGTCTATGGCGAAAGCATGATAATCCGTCTTTGTCATCTGGACGTGACCTGAAGTGTGTCATCATGTTTTCCAGGGAATAAAGGGAAATATAGTTATTTCAGTGCCTCTAATTGTTACAGAGTGTACTATGGTATGTGGATTCTGACACATAATATAGCGTGGACCTTAGCCTGCATTGAAGAAGTGATGGTGCTTACTCCTGTAAAGCACATTTTATTATTTATGAACAACACCAGGGAGCTCTATGTTGATTTAATACCTTTTGTAAAGGTAGCAGGTTGCATGCAAAGTGTATTCGCATGTGGGGGCTGGTGGTGCTAGAGCCTTGTTACTCATGCGATAAAAGATTTTCATTACTTCTTTTTTGTAATCACTATTTGGGCTCATTTTAGGAGTGAAAACTCCCTCAGGGAATGTCAATGTTGAGCCCCTGTAGGGCTGTGCGAAGTTAGTACACCCATCGTTTTTCAAAGATAAGTAAGGCCTTTTCAGTATGGGTAGGCTTAAATTTTTCAAGAACACATTACTCCAGCTCATTCACACGTGCCCTTTTTCAAAGTAATGTGCCCTCAGTTTAGTGGCATCCCTTCTGCACCTAAAAGTGCTGCAGTGCTCATTAATCCGAGTGCCCACCTTCCTGGACGTGATACCGATGCACAAGAGATTGCACGGACACTTGATGAGGTATATGACATTGGTAGTGTTGCAGTTAGTTAGAGTTGATCATATCCATGGGGTTTTGAGTACTAAATCCAGTTCCTTAACTCTCCTGGTAAGGGGACAGATGCTGCAGCTTCTGCATGGTGAATGCCCCACTGGAGTTGGTAGGTTCCACAGTGCGATCTGGGCATTCTGAGCTGTTCGTATTCTTGGTCTATTGTGTACCATGAAGTCTTTTATGGTCATTGCTCTTCTCAACGAATGCAAAGGTTTAGGAAATTCTACACCTCCGGATTGGAGGAAAGTCCATTTTCTGTTGATCTGTTTTTGGAAAGTGGTGGAGATGGTACTGTATGTTGAGACGCATATAAGTCTCTTGCAAGTCTGTTTTTCATGTGCCATTATAACTGGTCTCTGTTATTGTTCAGTGCACATTTATTTGCTTTCTTCACTATTTGCAAGGGTAGTTCTTCTCCGATAGTTTATCTGAGAGTTTTTTTGCATGCACTCTGTAATCTCTGACATCCTAACAATTATAATGGAGATGCAGAAATTGTCCCACAGGCACATTTTCCCGCAGACCTCATGGGTGGAAACAATCAAATTGTGGCAGATTATTGCAATCTGTTGGTTTATAGAATACTTCACTTTTATCAGCAAATCCAGGAAGGGTAACTTACTCCCTCCTATAGGGATAGTAAACTGCAGGTAGGGGTTCAGTGCATTTAGCCATCTTACGCAGTCTAGAGCCTCATCCTTGATCCCAGACCCAATTTGGAGCACGTCATCTATATAGCATTTGCAGAGTTTTATCTTACTCTGATAGGGATTGAGGTTGTTTGTGATGTACTCTGGCTCAAAAGAGTGTGCGTACAGACATGCCAGGCTAGGAGCAAAGGTACTCCCCATTAATGTACCATTTACCTGGAGGTAGTACACTCCCTCAAACACAAAAAAGTTCTGAGTGAGTGCTAGATGGGTTAGGTCTAGAACAAATTAATTTGGAGTTATGGATGTACTTTCAGTTTCCCTTAGAATCTTGTCTATTACGTCTAACGTGGCTTCCTGTGGGATGTTGGTGTACAGGGACTCCACATCTAGCGAAAAGAGAAGTTTGCTGGCTTTGTCAAAGGTCAAATCTTTTATCAGATTTAAGACATCTTTTGTGTCTTGCAGGAAAGTTGGCATTTTCTTTACTCTTTACTAGGGGCCAAAAGAACACATCGCAGGATTGTGACAAAGAGTCCAGACATGATACTATACTGGAGACTTCCAAGGGAAAGATTTTTTTTATGTACCTATGGAATGGTGTAGAAGTAGGGGGTCTGTAGGTGTTTCTGAATAAAATAATCGGCTTCTTGTTTGGTAATCCATCTGTGCTCCAATCCTTTCTTAACCAGAAAAGAGATCTCATCTTCCACCTGGCTAGAGGTATCTATGATGGCATGTCTCGTTCAGTAGTCTTTTTCATTAATTTCTGTACATTTATCCGGGAAGGATCACAATAGCTCCCTCTTTATTGGAGGACTAGATGACAATGGACTCATCTGCTGCAAGACTTTTGAGGGTTCTCATTTCCTCTCTTCTCATATTGCTGAATTGTTCTTTGTGCTCTCTTCCCATATTGTCCATGCCTCTATTCACTGTCTTTTCAAAGGCCAGCACTTCGAGTGGCATCGCTGTATTGGGAGGGATAAAAGTGGATCTGGGATGGAGGCCAGTATTGGTCTCCCGATCATTCAGAGGAGAGCTCTGAAAAAAGACCATCAGCCTTACTTTTCTCAGAAAGTCAGCTGGCTCCACTTTAAGCTTGAAAATATATTTTTGTGGGGTAAGTACATATCCCAAGCCCTTATTCAGGACTGTTCTCTCTGTGTTACTCAGGATTCTGTCACTGAGACTGATTACAATGTTCTTCGTGAGGTCTACGTTTTGCTGGTGCTCGCATTTTGTCTTAGGTATTCCTCCCTTCCTGTTGGGCATATTTGCTCTTCAAGGACACCCCTTTTCCCCTTTCCTCTGTCCCACCCTCTTTCTAAAAATGGAACCAGGGTTCAGAAGTTGTGAATAAAAGTACTATGCATAATGTTGGCCTCCTTGTCTTTAATAAAATCGAGATTCTCTATGCAGTAAACCTATGAGAATAAACATTTCCTGTGATATCACCACAGTCAAGGGTCATGAAGTCACTTCTTTGATATCAGGATCAAGTGCTGCCACTTTCTCTGTGGGCTTTGGGAGTCAAAGGGCATGGGGACATGGGGCACATGATGTCCTTTTCACTACGCTTGGCAATTTTGGTGAACTGACGTCCATGTTTCTGTATTGAATTCAGTAGAAGACAAATCACTCTGTTACAAGAATACAGAAAGGATCAACTAGTAATAAATCTAGACAGGCAAACATTGAGCAGAGGTTGAAAGAAAAATATCTTTTAAAGCCCTCTGGAATGCACACTTGGTGATCTAAGTGCTAGCGCCAACCTTCTCATAACCTCCCTCAGATTAAACAACCAAAGGAGAGATATCAGAACTAAAATGGTGCAATCCTGCTAAACCTAACTTTTCAAATACCTCACAGAATCAGTAGCAACTTTTCAGTTCAGGCATGCAATCTATGGAATATATTTAAAACAATAAGAACCATCACTAACCATTGAGAATTCAGAATAGTTATTAAGTCATGGCATTTATCAAAACCCGGACCAGGATGAGCAGTTTCTATACGTAGATTGCAAACTTCTCTTTTTATTCCTCTCACTAGGGTAATGTTTGCTTCTGTATTGCCAAATTGCTCATATTTTTGACTTTATAAAGAAGCCTTTTCATATTGAGAATCTGCTCAAATCCTCCCCTGATCCCTTCTTTTCTGGCCAGGCGCAGTCTTCCACCTTCCGGTTACCTTTTGTATATGTTTTGAGAATAAGGATTTCCTTGTGTTTATTAAACCAGCTTCCAAAGTTATGTTCAGAGTACTGTTCTTTGAGAAAAAATTATTGTGCTGTTATTGACTACCTAAAAATGTGTGAAATCGTGGGCATTCATATCAAAATGTTATTTTGCCAAAGCTTTACATAGATATTTTTTATGATTGAATGTGTAGGAAAGTAGGATCTGCTTTGTATGGTTACCCCCACTTTTTGCTTCATGTGATACTGTTTTTGACTAATCTGACTGGGATCCTGCTAATCAGGACCCAGGTCTATCTGCTTTCTCCCTAAAATGTTATGTCTGGTACTTAGGTACACTCCAGATTGGATACCAGGGTACCCTCGTCAGTCCCTAGTTTATGGTACCTATGTACCATGGGCATAGGTACCCCAGAGGCCTCCCATGGGCTGAAGCATGCATTATGCTACCCAAAGCAGGCCATGCAAAATGGAACTACAGGCCTGCCATTGCAGCCTGTGGAAGTTGGTGCATGCACCACTTACTTAAGATATAGGTTTACCATATCTAAGGGTCATTACACTTAAAACCTATAAGTCACTCCTATAGCTGGCCTTAACAATCCTGAAGGCAGGGTGCTTGGATCAAAATGAGAGGGTGCCACTGCATGAGCAGGACACCACTGCAGCCTATGGAGTCCATTAACCCAGGTTGTTAGTGCTGCAGCCATTTACAACATATAGAGTGGCATTGTGTGACTTCGTGATGACCAACTCTAAAACGGCTGAAAGTAACCCTATCGTGTTTGGTGTCAAACATTGTGGAATCATACCCCCACACCAGTAACCGGTGTGGGAGGTATGATTCCACCCCTCAGAAATGAGCCTTATGAGTTCCCTGGTGTTACCGGTACCAGCCTTCTAGTCCCAGGCAGCCCAAAAGGGTTGCTGCTGACCAGAGTCACATTTCTGCCCTCCTCCTGCTGAGTCAAGCTCGAGCAGGGTAAGGCAGAACAATAGGCATCCTTTCACAGGGAGGTGTGACCACCTCCCAGACAGGATTACTTGTATCAGGCCGGGGTGGGTGTGCTTGCCAGCGACTGAAAGTCTGCATGAGGGGTACAATTGGTGTCCCTATGCATAGTCCAGTTCAAACCAGTCCTGGGAGCTGTTGGCTCCTGCTCTGGTGCAAAACTGGACAAAGGACAAGGGAGTAACCTCCTCACTGTCCAGACCCTCCCCTGGGAGGGACTCCTGAATCTATCCAACTCGCTCCAGTGGATACAAAAGGGCTTACCTGGCTGTAGGACCTGAGATTTGACGTGAACAAGATTCTGATCAAGAAACCACTGACCTTCGACCGTCTGGACATTCTAGACTTTGCTGGACTTTGTTTGGGCCCGACTTCGTCTCCCTCTCCATCCAAAGCATCATCTGTGCCCGTGCACCATATAGGCTCTGTGTAAGACCTGTGGAGCATCAAGGGCAACTGAAGATATCTCCCTTGGAGTGAAGGAGTCACTCCCCTGCAACTGCAGGTACCACAGCTCAAATGCCCAGTCTGCTGCTCCTGAGCTCCAATGGACTCCGAGGGCTCCAGCAACATAGGAGGTGGGTTTCCAATTCCCTCGAGGTCCAAGCTGCAATCTTACCAAGTTTGAGGTCAAAATCCCTCATGGGGGCTGCAATACCTGTACCCTGTGCACCGCTTACTTTTGAAAGTGCATATGCTTGTTGGTGTTTCCCGAACAAGTGCACTGGGCTCCAAGTAGCTCCAACCTCTGGTACCATTTCTTACAAAGTACTCCAGCCTCCTTGCACTGAGTGCTCCGTGGGCTGCTGCTTTGTGAAACTGCTCAAGGTCCCCTCGCGACTCCTGTGCCTCTGGCCTGTGGGTCTTCTTGAGGGTCAACACTGCTTTTCTTGGACTCCCCTGGTTGCTCCTGTGTTTGGTGAGTCTTCTGGACCTTGCTGGTCCAAACCGTAATCTTCCTTGACCTTCTGCATGGGTTGCCGCTGCCAAGGCTTGTTGGTGCTCCCGCCAGACACGACCCCAAAGCACTCGACATCCTTTGTGGGAAAGATTGTATCCAACCCCTGGTTGTCCTTGAGATCACCTGGTCTCTGTCACTGTAGAGTCAAGAACCCCCTCAACGCACCTGAAGTACCCGACATCGGTGGGGATTCGTCTACTGAGCCCCTGGTTCCTCCTGAGTGACCCAGACTCTGTCCCCTCTGCTTTCAGGTACTCTTCATCAAGAATCCACCTTTGGATTCCCACGGACACTTCCCTTCTTCCCAGCAGTGTCTCTTCTCCGAAATCCTCCAGAGAGATCGACGGCGGTTTCCGACGCTACTTCAGCCTATGCACCTGGCTCCCCTGGGATAGGTAACTCTGGTACCACAGTATCCACGGATGGGGTAGCCCTCCAACCTCCTAAGTTACACTGTGTTTATTCGAAGTCCACTTAGAATGGTCCTTAAACGTTAAAAGTGCAACCGCGAATTGTACGGCGCACGCCAGCCAGTCGCATTTTCCCCTCCTGAGGCGTTAAGCCGGGAGGTCCTTCCTTGCACTCTTGCTCTGTGTAATTAATTTTACTGTTTGACTTGCTTGACTCAAGAAGCCTATACCTTGCTGTTTTAAATTTGTGTTTGCATTTGCATTTGTGCCTTGTGTTTAATAGTTCCCCCAGAGACCGTAAATTGCCTCTTTACCTGCTAAGGTGTTTCCTCGACCAGTCGCTGCTCGGGCCGCTCTCAGCTGAGCATCGACGCTGAGAGCTCGGTCCCGGGGAGGCGAACCTGGTTTCGGCGGCCATATTGGGGGTATTCTAGCGCGCGGACGCGCTCTAGTCCTCTATATAAGGGGATGACATCTTCCCCGCGCAGCGGACGCGCATTGCGGACGGGCCGGACTCAGGCCGGAGTCATGCCAGAGTCCTGCCCGTCTGCGCCCGTCAGCGCTAAGGAGGCGCAAGGGGCTAGGAATGCTGCCCGGTGTCTTTGCTCTCCATCTAATATCCGGCTGTATTCAATGAGCACCCTTAAATCTCTTAGACCCCCTCTGTTAAAATGTCATTATAAATTCTCACCTGGGCAACTGCGCCGTAGTCTGGACTGTAGATGTCTGAAGGAGTCTGGGACAGCACTCCCGGCACCTGTTACTAACTCCTGCAGGAAAATCGGGACACAGGAGCCTCCATCCCCCTTGAAAGAATTAGGCTTTCTCATCAATGCCCGTTCCCTGGACAAAAATAATTTAGCCTTCAGAGACTTTGTATCTCAAAGGAAACCCTCCTGGGTCTTTGTAACTGAAACGTGGGGTTCGGATTCAGAAGGCCCTGATTTGGTCAACGCTCTCCCTGACGGCTATGCCATGGTAAGACAGGATAGAGAGGGCCATAAAGGGGGTGGAATAGGTATAATTTATAAGAACATCTTTACCTGTCGCATGGAGTTTCTTCCTTCTCCCCATAACTCTTTTCAGGCCATGTTTTTCTCCCTTAGTTCCTCTCCCATAGAAATTTTTTCCGCCATTCTTATTTACAGACCCCCAGGCTCCAGATCCTCGTTTGGCTCCGACCTTTTGGAAGCCATAGAGCCTTTCCTAAATAGGCCCTCCCTTACTATTCTCGGGGATTTTAATTTCCATTTGGAAAATAGTAATTCTAGTGACACGCTATCCCTTGTGGATTTGCTGGCCTCCCTCAATCTATTTCAAAAGGTATTATCTCCCACCCATACTGCCGGTCATACGCTAGATGGAGTCTTCACGAATGACCCTAGGTTGGAGTTGGGTCCATCTTTTCCCCTCTCTTGGTCCGATCATAACGCAGTTTCCATGGAATTTACTCCCTGTGCCTCTCTCATCCCTAGAAAAGATATAAACTGCTGGGTGCAGAAGAGGAGCTTCCGGGGGTTGACTGATCAATCCCTGGGTCCCCTTATTGCTAATTTCAAGCCTCTTCCCTCGCAGGATATTTACTTTTCGGCACGGGAGCTTGCGAGTACTATCGCAAAGGCAGTGGACATCCTGGCCCCCTTAAAATGTTCATATTGCACCAGGAAACGCCCCTCAGCACCCTGGTACTCCGACTCCCTCAGAACTCAGAGGTAGGCATGTAGGAGGCAAGAAAGGCTCTGGAGAACCCAGCCCGACGCGGAAGGTCGGACCAAGCACAGAAATCGCCTTAAGAACTATAAAGCGGCGGTGCTGGCTGAAAAGCAATCTTATTTCTCTAACCTCACTTCCTCTCTTACTTCCTCTGGGGACCTGTTTAAAATTGTAGACACCTTATCCCTTGTCCATCACCCAGACCCCATAGTCCCTTCACAAGAACTCTGTGATCAGATCTCTTCCTTCTTCTACACCAAAATTTTAAACATTTACACAGCCCTCCAGGCGGATAATCTTACTCGGCCTTTCTCTTCTGATTCGGGGAATACTACTTTCCCTATTGAAACCTTCCCCAGTTTCCCCCTTCTCACGGCCAAGGACCTTGAGAGTCTCTTGGATTCTCTTAGGTCAGGCTCTCCTCTTGACCCCTGTCCGCTTAAAGTCTTAAAAAACTGTAGGGCAACTTTAATCCCCCCCTGTTGGCAGTTATGAACAGGGCTATATCCAGTGGTGCTTTTCCAGCCTCCTGGAAAACAGCTATTGTAAAGCCCCTCCTAAAAAAGGCCACTTTGGACCCTGGGACTTTAAAGAACTTCCGTCCCATCTCCCTTCTTCCTGCCCCGGCAAAGATGTTGGAGGCTCATCTTAATTTCCATCTCAGCGCCTTTCTTGATAAAACCTGCCTGCTTGATCCATCTCAGCATGGTTTCAGAAAGGCGCATAGTACTGAGTCAGCCCTTACAGTGGTGGTTAATAACATCCGCGCTAAGGTCGACGGGGGGCAGACCACGCTTCTGATCCTGCTCGACCTTACAGCCGCGTTTGACACCCTGTCCCCCACCATCTTGGCCTCCCGTCTCAGTGAGATGGGGGTGGAGGGTTTGGCTCTTAGTCTCCTTACCTCCTTCCTCAACAACAGGGAGCAAAGGGTTAAATTGGGTGACTTCCTCTCCACCGCCAAGCCTTTGCAGTGTGGGGTCCCTCAGGGCTTCTCTTTGAGCCCTACTCTTTTCAACGTTTATGTGGCCCCACTCGCTAGGCTTGTCAGGTCTTTTGGACTGGAAGTACTCTCGTATGCCGATGACACCCAAATCATGGTCTCCCTGTCACAATCTGTTGGGTCTATGGCCCTAAACTTTAGGAATTGTATGGGGGCCGTGGCAGGTTGGATGACGTCAAACTTCCTAAAGCTGAATGGGGAGAAGACTAAGATCCTTGTGTTCGGGGGAAACAAGGAGGTTTGGTCAGCCGATTGGTGGCCATCGACTCTGGGATTATGCCCCCAGCCATCCCCCGTTGCCCGTAATCTGGGAGTCCTATTTGACACCTCACTTGCCTTTGATAAGCAAGTGAATAGGACCGTTTCCACCTGCTGTGGGGTTTTAAGGGTGTTGAGAAAGCTCACACATTACCTTACCCCTGACACCCAGAAACAAGTCTCGGTTGCCCTCCTATCTTCGTGTTTGGACTACTGTAACGCCCTCTATCTTGGGATGAGCAACAAACTGGTCCATCGGCTGCAAGTGGTCCAGAACGCGGCAGCAAGGTTTGTTGTTAATGCCCCTAGACACTCCTCAGGAACCGCGATCAGGAAACATCTCCACCGGCTCCCGGTGCATGCCAGGATAAAATTTAAAACCCTGATTATTACCCACCGGGCTCTTCATGACGCAGGGGCTGAAGGCATTAGGTCTCTGGTGTCGTACTACACCCCAGGTAGGGCCCTGCGATCCGCCAGTCAGAAGTTGCTAATCGTCCCTCGTGTTGCGAAAGCAAGGTGGGGAGTCAGGGCCTTCTTTGCCCTTGCCCCCAGACTCTGGAACGAGCTTCCTCCTGATCTCAGGAATCAGGAATCTCTTACTCTGTTTCGTAGAGGCCTCAAAACTTTGCTTTTCTCTGAAGCTTACCCCTAATGCTCCTTCCTTTCCGTATCTTGGATCTGGCTGATTGCTTTCCATCAGTTGCGCCTTGACGCCTTCGGGCAAAGTAGCGCATTATAAATTTCCTATCAATCAATCAATCACGCAGTCGTGTTCCCCCACTACAGCCGTCCTCCATGGGGTCCTTACTTACTCACCTTGGGTTGTTCCTTGGGGTCCCAGCGATTTTATGTCCTCTAGGCACTGTCTTGACTCGGGTCGTGTTTCTTATACCACTATTTTAGTATATGGTTTGGTCTCCCTCTGGAGCCCACTGTGTACTAGTGCTACTTACAATTCTTTCTGTGCTGCAGTATTGTGTGCTTTGTTAGTATCTTCATGCAGAAGATACTGTGTCATGCTTAAAGAGTGTTATAACAATAAATACAGGTTTTTATAACTACGGTGTGGTTCTCCTTTCATTTAACCAATACTATAAGGTTGCATTCTGGTAAAACAAGCTGCTTAACATTCCTTCAAGACTAAGCCTGAAGGCTGCTCTCCGAAGCTACCACTTGGATAGCTTTCTATGGTTATCTTTGACATCTTAAATCACCATAAGGGTTTCTTTGGACTGGTACAGGATGCCCACTTTAATCAGTAGACAGAATATACCAAGCCAACTTCCCACAACTGAATTGTAATGTCTTTATACTAGTTTAAAGTATGCATTAACTATAACACGTCTACATAGTTTTATGAATCTATGAGACCCAGAAAACTTTTTATTTGGTATTATACAATTGACGGAACTGTTGTGCTTTGTTATTGCAATTTTTGCATTAAACGCATGTCAGGCTTTAGGCCTAGCGAAAATTTTGTGTTTTATTTTTGTGACACATATTAGCTGTAAATTTAAGGATGTTCCATCAAACTAAAAAAAAATCTACTAATGATTGTTCCATAATATCTACAGGTGTAGCATCAAATTAAAAAATTTAATGAATAAGAATAATGGAAGTAATGAAGCTATTGCTTTTTGTGACTTAGTTGCTGTTGGACAATTATCACATCAATTTGAGATAAACATTGATTTCTGTTTTTATCTGATAAACTATGTTAATGTAGACCACGTGTTAGGTCATATGATTTATGTGCATGTTTATATTGTACATTTTGAACACTGATCGTTATATGAAAATAGCTTGTGCATTTTTAAGAGGTTTGATTGTGGATGTTTGAATGTATAAGCAATATCTTTAGGGTTCTTTTTAAACGACAGTTACCATGATGTGAATGATCTACTGATCCAATCTGGGATGGAGCAGCATTTTCCTGTCTGTTCTAAAGAAAGCAACCATGTTTGCAGGAATGCATATTACGTGGTTGCAGTAATTTGCTGTTAGTCTGGATCTTCCATCAGTATTTCTTTTCGCAAAGTCTCCCTTCACGATGTACATACATCTTGCTTCCCTGTGATTAGTATCCAGGTGCTTATGTTACCAGACAAAGTCCCTGTATGCACATTGCACTGTCGCTGTTATGATTCTTCAAGTTCAAAAAATATCCAAGGGACATACATTCCACTTTCACTGTTGTTAACCTTAAAATGTGTCATACCTTAGATAGTTGTGGCTTATATATCCTGCATTCTGTGTGATTAGTCTTGAGGTGTCTCTGAAGTACCATCAATACATTTTCCTCCTGGATGGCTATGATTCCTTATCTTATCTCTTCAAATGCATTGCCCCTTGGATTCAGACCAGGTGCACTACTGCACCAATGTCCATATGCAAGGACTGTTTGACCTGCACTCACTACCCTCAATCCAGAAAAACATAAAGTTCAATGGCTACATCTTCATCACCTTTATATCCATGACCACTCTTAACCCCACTTAATTAGGCAAAAAAGAATCAGTCTTTAATTCCCCACCATCAGATATGTATATATTGTATCTGTACTCCTCGACCTCTCCTCTGGCTGACACCTGGGGCCGCATTACACATGTGGCGCAATTTCCTTCACTGCGTGGGGCACACCTTTGAAAAGGTGCACCCAGCGCAATGAAGGAAAATACGCCACATTATAAGGAATGCACTGCTGCCAGGGCAGCCCCAAATGCGTGCTGCCCTGGGGGCAGCGCATTCATGTGAAATACAGAGCAACTGCTTTACAGCCGCTCCGTGTTTCACTGTGCAGGCAGCAACCCACCTGCACTTTTCAAGAGGAATAGACATCCCCTTGCAGGCAGGTGCAGTCAGTAAAACATGCACCTCCACATTCTCCTCTCTACGCCTCCAAGAGAATTTTCCTTTCTCATTGACTCCACCTTCTAGGAACACTGGCTCAGCCACATGCCCATCCTCATCACTGCCAACAGTCCTGGATAGCCTCTGCTAGTTGGGAAACAAGGACTTGTGCGTGCACACACCTTCCCAAAATGGTAAAACAACATGCAGTTCTGGACTACTCACTATCTATCAAAAGTGCTCTATGCTTTGTGTTCATCTACTTCCCCTCACCAAATGCACTTGCTTTAGAGCACCCTTCACCACTCTTCACACACAGCTTTGAAATATTTTAGGACCAATTAGTCTCTCCTATCACTACCACTGAACCCTTTACAGATTATACCTGATCAGCTGAACCTATGTCCATTGGCCAACTGACCAATCTATCCTGGATTTCTCCAGCTCCCAGAACTCACACATTATTACAATATTATCTGCACAACATACACTTGACCCTCAAACTCATCTAATTCAACCGGTATCTGCTTTCTCACTATATCTAACCTGCCATCTAATGGCTCCTCAGTCTGCCATCAATTATTCCACCCTCCTTTCCTTCTTCTTCTTTAGACAGCTCTAGAGAGGATGCTTTTAGTATCTAATAGCACACTGGGTGAGTGTCCCAGTTCAAGAGAACCCTGCATGCAGATTATGCATGGATAGGTTGGAGATGGCATACAGTGAGTAAATTAAAGGTCCATCAAATTCATAGCTGGCAAGGACAGGGGATCCATGAAAATGACCATAATCAAAACTGGTACTATTTAAGGATACTCTAGCACTATTTAGAGTTGCAGCAACATTGCCAAATATTGGGTAATGTGCTGTTATTATATTAAGAGGGCACTAATGTCGGTAGCACTTTAAAAAAAGGCTGATAGGACATCAGGCACATCTTGGCAAATAGGCCCTCTGAAATCTCTATTGATAATAAACCATATAGAAGACTTTCAACTATATAGGCCATACACATATGCAGCAATACATAGGAAAACAAATATTCAGATATGAAAAAATACCAAAGTTCCTTATTGCAGTTCGGTTTTCTGCATGTTCATTAAGAAATAAATATTCGGTTTTGCAATAAAAAAGATGACTTACTGTCATACCAAAATTATTCTTTTAAGTCAGTATTGTAGGTGTACCCTTGCAAGAGTTATACAAATAAATAGAACATCTTCAGGGTAAAACAGAAAGTTAGCAATCTAGGTCAACAATGTTTATTTACTTGGGTCCCTAGAAGTTGTAAAAAGACAATTGAATGGTGAATGCATAGTAAACATGTAGAACACAATTACATTGCCATTCAACATTTATTTTAATTTTATATTTGTACGCATGGATATCTTGACAGAATCAAGGGTTTGGAAAACGAAGTTCCTTAGGTAATTTTCACGCTATGTACCACTCGCTTCTTCTCTGCTTTAATGGTTCATGCAAAAGTCTTAAATATATTTAATACATAGTCTAGATTAAGACAGTATTTGGAAGCCATTAAAAAGGATATTAAAATAGCCCCTAATGCACCTACATTTGAATTCACCCTCCTATGAACCTGTCCTACGACACTGGTGACATTGGTGGGACACCTAAATATTCTCGACTGATGCCGTAAAGCATGTTCTACGGCGGTTCTTAAATTCCAGTCAAGCTCTAATTGATCACAAACAATTGCTGTTGTTCATCCACTTCTCACCAATGCTCGATGGCCTTCCCTTTCCCATCCAAAGGATGCCATCTCCACATAATGAGTCTTTGAAAAGTGCATCAATTAGTTACACTCCATCATTTTGCTCTCCTGTTCATCACATTCTCTGCTCGTAGATTGCCTGACTTGCCTGCTACAACTCTGTGTGTTCAAACTTGCCATATCCAATCCTACAGGTTAACTCTTTTACGCTTTAATTGTGGGATTTCCGCACTGAGCTGCTTTTCTGCAATCAGGAACAATAACCTCAAAGACTACTTTAGCATTTTCCATTTTTTTATTCTGGTACAATTTGTGTATTACTATTCATAGAGCATTTTTTTAATATCCAATGTCAGCACCTCAACAGACAGTGTGACGTCCATAAGATGTCACACTTACCTCTGCCTCTCCAAGAAGGAGGTGAAAGATCAACCCATATGCCCAGATCTTTATAACTGCAAGGAGACTCAACCCAAAGTGCTGCAAATGGGTCCTCAATTTAATATCAATCCGAATGCTGATTTTGAATTTACTTGAGAACCATTAAAGCTCATCATTTTATGGCTCACCCTAATTTCATTTCATACTAACACCATGCTTTTCCATATTCTGCCTCTTAATACTAAAGATGGTATGCAAACATCAGTCCCAGAATTAAGGGGCTTTGTTCTTATTTGATGGTGGTGATATCTCTCTCTCTCACACACACACACACACACACTTTTTATCCTTCTAGCCGAAGCACAAATGTTTCAACTTCAAATTCATTATTCTTTCCCCGTGTCCTCATAGAATATGATATACATTTCACATACCTTGTTTGTCTACCAAGTCACAGACTGAGTTACCCCATTAAAAGTGTCATGAAAGTCTCTGTCTTACCAGGGACTTTGGGGTCCACCTCTAACACAATGGGAATTCTGAGACAACTGCTTGGGCAGGTGGTTGTAGTGAAGCTGATTAACATGTTACTCGGGTCGTGCTTCCCTGGTGAGCTAACCATTGGACCAGAAACTGGATCCTCTTATGCTAACTTTTTCCATGTTAGCAGCCTTCCAACCGGAACAAAGGTACCATACATGTAAATGGGATCACATCTTGATCCTCTGATGGACCTAGCAACAGGCAGCCTTACAACAGTATTTCAATATTTCAAGAAACTCTGTGCGAAGTGCCACAAAACAACTGCTGTCAAGCAGTCATTACCATCCATCTGTGGTTGCCCCATGATTATTGGTGGCAATACTGGTAGACATCTGTCAGAGGCTGATATTTTCTACTTCATTGGTTGTAATGGGAAAGATGAATTAATGTTCCTGAGATACGATCGCCATCTTTAACACTCAGAATTCACAAAGTTTAGGGACTACAGAGTCCTTGTTGCAATGTAATGTTGGTATGGGAAGTTGCATGGGCCATGCAAAATTCCATTGGAATTGGACGAACCTTACAAAATACTGTTGCAATGTAATGAATGTATGAGAAGTTCAGGGTGAAGACTGATTTGCATATAGCAATTCCAAGTTGTGATTCTAACAACTCCAGCCAGATTTCAGAATCCAAGAACCTTGTCATGAGGTGGGCCATCTACCCAGCGCAGATTACAGTTTCACCACACATGCCATGAATCAAAAGCACTGTTCTTAGAATGCTTAACTGATATCTATCCATACTTCCCCATTCTCACTTTCTTCAGGTATTTATTGATAGAAAATACAGGGGGTGGTAGGGTTATTGAGGTTTCTCATAAGAGATACATCTACAGTTTTACCAAACTCATAATAATGCACACAGACTTCTCTGGGGGTGGCACTAAATTATATGCCTCAAACTGTTACTGTTCCTCTGGCCCAGGTATCTTCTCCAGGACTACGGTCCTTGGTGGCACACCAGAGATTTCTGCCATCCATGCAAAGTTCACTGGCTCAGCTTGCACACAGCCCTGAGATAACCATTTGTATTACCTTTAGCATCCGAGTATCACATACTACTCAATAAATGATCAGATTATTTATAAGAGACCATGACAGACAAAAGAACTTTTAATAATTTAATATTTTTCTTTAGTCTTATCCAAATGGCATTATTCTGTATACATAATTTTACATTATGGAATGCGAAGGCTTGCAGTGCAATCAGAATCAATTTTCATTTCGATGTTACTTAATCACAAGGAGAGGAAGGTAGACGGATAAAAAGGGAGCTGGTGCTTATATTCTCAGGTCAGCACTTCCTGCCACCTTTTACTGACTGCTGGTCCTGGCAAACAGGAGCACATGGGGCTGTTGAAGAAGAAAGTGAACATTAATGAGTGATTTTTATGACATATCATGTGCATATATTTGGTTTCAGAGCAACAAATAGAAGAAAAAGATTTTCTGACACATCTACATGAGTAGGGAGAGGGTATTTTTCTCTTTAAAGGAAGAAGATAAATGGACAATATCTGACTAAGGTGTTCCACAGAACATTATAATTTGAACACTCAGGATCATGGACCTGTGTTGCATTAGATGGCCCCTAACCCCAGCCTCATCCACGAAATGCTGTACAAAAATGGTGCTCCCTTCACATCTTGTGCATCATCTTTCAACATGGATTGCCAGACCACCAAGCTGACACCTTGAGGTGTCAAATTGTAATGTTTAGTGTGCTATAGGGTTACCATAGTCAGACAAGTTAAACATGGCATCCCCATCTAATCATGTGTGCACTATTGTGGACATTGAATATTAGATAGCTACTTCTGCATTTTTCATGAGGCTCTATTTATCATTGAGGAAGTACTGACGATATTACCTACAGCTGCTCCTCTTCTAAGTTACATTGTACGATTAAAAGGTGGTGAACACAAAAAGGATATTTGAGAGGTGTGGTTATTTTGGGTCAAAACTCTCAAATCAGTCATGTTGCTTATCTTCAGAAAATCAACCCAGCTCGCAGACCAACCTTGTGTAGCACATCACAACAGCAGCATCTGATGAAGTCTCAAAAGTACCAGCACCCTGCAAAAGGTGAGCTGGCCGAGAGGTTTCAATGGCATTAGAAAACCTTCTATAATTTTTCTGCCAACCAAAGACTCCTTCTCCCTACTGGAGCTTTTAATCCTTATAGTGTCTGGTTACCCTCTCTGGCTCACATGCAATAAACTTTGAATCTGTTTTACTGGATGCAGTCTCTTGGTTCAAACCACTGGCCTCGTTCATCTAGGCTGACCAAGTGTACTCACTGGTCAGCTTAGTTTGACCTGCATACCCTGTAAGCATTGGACTCAGACTCACAAATCTTTCATACAAAGCAGAGCAGTATCTAAATTTGCTATGCTGCATTGTAAAAGAGGGAAAACACAGGGCAGTGCCATATCTATAAAGATCAGTCTGCTGCTTATGTCCTCCCCTGTGCTGGGATCAAATGAGGCTGCCTTGATTGATGCACAGCCTTGCACAGGTGCAACGGTGAGTGTGCACTTTCCAGCAAAGGATATGTTCTGCATAAAAACATTTCCTGTGCAAATTCATATGCATAGACAAATGCAGACAGTCCCCACACATTGGGTTATGGTGTGCACAGCAGGACAAATGCAATGCGCCTTTTTTGATCAATGAACACATTTCTCCTTATTTGCACTTGCTTGAAGTAGGTGTTAGTTTTTGACACAATGCCCAGTCTGGTTATTTTAGTGGGCTGGCCTTTTCATCAAAACTTATGAGTACTTGCACTATCAGACCCCATAACACCTGCTTGACACAAAACCACGCAAGTTAGTTTTTGCCCAGTAAAAAGTGCACCTTTCCAGAGCAAACCACCTTTTCTAAGGGATAGAAGGCTGTAGTCACATCTTTGCGTCATGCCAGCACCTGCCTTAACTTTAAGTCTTAATAAACCTGAGGCTTGATGTCCTTGGCTGACCTTTGTCAAGGGCAAGACGCCATGCTCTGAAGCTGTCAAGGGTAGTCCATTATAATAATGGAAAGAGCCAGACAGGATCAGTCACTGTAGTCCATTCTGGACGACAGAATTATGACACCTACCTCTGCTCTTTTAGGGAAGACCAAGAGCTAAAAGATCCTACTATGAAATTCTGCCTACGCTCATTGCCGTTCCGAATTGGGGAGTGAGGTCGAGAATCATTCCATAG
This sequence comes from Triturus cristatus, assembly GCF_964204655.1. Classification (NCBI taxonomy): domain Eukaryota; kingdom Metazoa; phylum Chordata; class Amphibia; order Caudata; family Salamandridae; genus Triturus; species Triturus cristatus. The sequence goes on along the minus strand of NC_140580.1, from coordinate 638,642,840 downwards.
AAATTCTTAATTCCGAAGCTGGACCTATGTGTTGTGAAAAAGGTGCATACTCTGAAGGTATAACTTGGTGCTGGCACAAGCCTGCATAACCAGCCATCAGTCGATTCACGGGAAGATCTCAATGCACTCCTGGACTAACGTGTCACACACAAAATGATTGCACCTTTCCAACTATAGCTGTCCCTTTGCGGTTGTATGACATAACCACACATGCCTAATTGGCTCATGGATTAACTACGTGGTCTTTACAACGACTGCGTCTTTACCACACCTGCCTTTACAACTAATTTTATTGTAAGGCATTTTTGGTAAAGGTACATGCGTGGCAAAGATCCCACCCCAGCCCGCCTGCCTGAGCCCTAAAATCCAGCCCTCCTGTGTTCCAATCTACCCGTCCCAGCCCTAATAACTACCCCAACCTCCTACTCTGATCTCTAACACCTGGCCCTAGCCCCAAAAAAAGCCACTCCGACCCCAGCCCCCCCCACTGTGAACCCTAAAAATTGGCCCCAGACCTAAAAAACAGCCCTTACCCTCCGCCCTGAGCCTTAAAACTCGACCCCTGGCTTAATATGTATCCCGACCCCAGCCCCCCGCTCTGAGCCCTAAAACTGGGCACCACCCTTTAAACCTACCCAAGCCACAGCCCAACTTACCACGCCTCATCCCGGTCCTTCCTGAAGTGATCCTTCAGGTTCCTCTCCCCACCCTCTCAGACAGCTAGAACGTTCACTGCCTTATTATGCATGGTTAAGACATATGCGTGGTTAAGGTAAGGGTTGTCCAGCTTGCTGGGAAACAGCCTGGGTGCTAATGTCTGCGTTGTAAAGGCTGTTCCCCTCCCCTTACTGCAAGGGTGTGAACCACCAGTACTTAGCTTTTATTTCTTGCTGGAAGACCGACCAATCTACTTACGACTACAGTGCTCCAGATCTACAGTCCTGTCCCTAAAACTACAGATCCTACTTTAGTCGCACTTGACAGTGTTTATCTTACAACCTGAAACTTAAGCATGACTTTGGGATTGGTTTTACCACAATCTTATGCTTTTGGAAACTGAGAAGAGATCTTTATACATAACAGAACCACCAATAAAAAATAACTAACATTATGAAGGCAGATACATGTTGCTAAAAAACGATGTTTTGAATTCAATATAGGCATTACGTCCATAATTGTGAATGGTCGGTGTTGGGGTCATCTTCATGTAATGAAACTTACCTGGCTCACACTGGGGCTCACACTGGGGCTTACACTGGGGCTCACATTGAGGGACTGGGTCCTGGCACAGCACCACTGGGGCACATGCTGAAAAGGAAGACAAGGGTGCATATTACAACTCATATATAACATATGGTAGAGTGCACATCTGATCTACATTGCCAAACCTAGCAGTCTTACATTAGACAAAGGCTTCTGAGTCACACAGGGGCCTGCTTTACAAGCCCATTCACACCCTTGCTCGGTTGTCTACACCAAGATATAAGTCCATAATATCTACCTACAAAAATATCGCATCTGCTATATCACAAAGTATATAGTTACTATTTTGATCTCTTTATCAACTAACTTTCGATGTAATGGTTAAATCAATGTAGTGGATCTGATATTGCTGTCATGTGATATAAAGCATGTGCTATAGAGATAGTATACCCTCTACGGCACACACTGAATAAAGACTATCAGTGGTTAGGAAAACAGTTGACTAAAGATCACCAAGTGAACAAAAGTCATTTTATTCAATATAAGGAGCTAATAGAAGGGGTTATTTTTCAAAGTATTAATAAATCTGACAGGAGTTTAACCAGAGCCTGCAGAGTGATTTACATAGCTTTTTTCAGGCATAAGTTTGCCACTTGCATGTATGTATGTCTGACTCCTGCCTGAATAGAAAAAGAGGTGCAGAAAATATCGAAAGATTTGAATGCAGGAGTGACTTTGGTAGAAATGAAAAGCAAAAAAGTTAATAAAAGAATGCAATTGCCCGTTCTAAAATGGTCAAACAAACGTATGGACACAGAGAGCCCGAATCAAAAAAGTAATCTTAGACAAAATCCTAACTTTACGACTTTCAGTATTCACAGAAGGCATTTTGGAGTCCTAAATTTAGGATTTTGTCTCCACTCAACTCAAACTTAAGTTTAACTGTGACAAACTCCTAGTCGTAAAGTTAGGCTTTTGTCTCAGATTACTTTTGTGAATTGGGCCCTTAATTATTGATGAAAACAGGCATTTTACAGCTGGGACTGCCAGCTTCACGCACTTATGCACATACGTGCACAGTTTACACCTGCACTGGCATCAGATGTTTATGAATCCCCCAAATGCCATTCCACTGCATGCTTAATTCTTACCATTACTTTTCAACACTGACACATTAGTATTTACATATTTTATGTTAGGGTGTGACTGGGACATAGAACCAGTAAGAACAGAGGGGCATATCATCAAGGACCGGCGATAATTATCACTAAGCGCACTTAGCGCTAGGGTAATTATCGCCGGGTAACGTGGAATTTTATCGCTGAGATAGCGTGCTATTAGCAACGCTTATCTCAAAAGCGCTAAAATTCCAAGCGCTAACTGCCAAATGTGAGATTATCGCTGGAAATCCAGCGATAATCTCACAATGTTTGGCAATAGCTTGATGATAGGGCAAGGCATACTTAGCCATGATATCCACCTTACATAGGATATCATGGCCAAGTCAGTCTTGAAGCAGGCGTAAGGAAAGTAGCGATAACAGGGGTTATCGCTACTTTGCTTGTCGCTCTGCAGGTTAGCGTGCCCATTGATAATTGGAGAAATGTCGCTTAGCGACATTTCTCCAGTTATGTCAGGGCAGGAACGCCCACTTTGCATCTCATTAGAGATGCAAAGCTGGGCGTTCAGAAAATAGGCGCTAATGCAAGGATTCACGCGATAGCGTGACCTTGCTGATTAAGTGAGAAAATTAACGCCGCTTTTGGTCCGAAAAAGGACGCAAAAGCGGCAATAATTTTTTATCGCCTCCTTGATCATATGCCTCAGAGTTTCTGATGTCATCAGCTTGGCTGTGGAACAGGTTCCAACCGGAAGCGCTACTGCTGAAAGAGTCAATGTTTTAGAGGCCCGGAAGGTCTCCTGATAATTTGATCTCATGGCTCCTGTAGGAGGAAGCATCATGACCTCTATGTAAGGGATGGCAACATTTGAAGGAAAAAAAATATAAATCGGTCAAGATAACTTTCCCTACAATTCACTTTAGTAAAACATGTAATAAAGTTATTGCTGGTTTTGATGGCAGATGGTGGCTGGGCCACACAAAGTAGGACAATATAGGATGTTTTTACTGAAAATAAAGATTCATTACGAAGCAGTTGCTGGCCTCATTCTTCCAGGACCAGATCTTAATTTTGTAAAGTCCAGTTTATCTTTCACCCATGATGCAGGAACATATTTCAGAATTAAAAATTGGCAAAATCATTTTGATCTATAGGATGTGATCTTGAAGCACAGTAATGGTACCAAACTGGGAAATCTGAAAAATTGGTAAAACGTCAATCACTTGTTAGGTGAACCGGTGATATTATGGACTTCATTCCAGTCTTAAATGACTCAAAGAGGCAGCGTGGTTTCAGAAATTCTCCTGATTTCCATATTGCTCAATCTGCTTTGGCAGGTGGCCAGTAAGCCTACAACCCTAATGTTTTATAGTGACACAAAAAGGCGTGCCCCGTAGTATCCCATTGACCATGGATTTGTTCACAAATCCTTGGCTTTGCCTGCTTTACAACTAGTACTCCCGAGGCTGCCTATTAGATCATCCAATAACCTTGTGTTTAATTTGGACACAGTTTTAAAAATATCAACCACAGACTTCACTAGCCTTACTGAACACACCAGAGTCTCCTCTGTTTGACTGTCAAGCGCCTTAATGCTAATTTTGATCCATGTAGAGTAACCTTGTGTTTATCGTAATTAAATAAATAAGCATGCTGTCTACAGATCTTTGTCTTTTATTGGCATTTAAGTATCGTAAAGCATCAAAAAAAAGTTGATTGATAACTGAGAGTACAGTTAATTCCTCTAGCTTCCTGCACTTTTTGCCAAATGTAATTTTGGTGGGACAAATTGAGATTATAATAGTGACACACACTGCAAAAAGTACAACAGAAGGAAGTAAACATACGTTTTATTGAATTTAGCATGATGATTGGGGAGCTGGAAACCCCAACACTTTGACACAAAGTCAAAAAAGAGCCAAAGTAGAGGGATTGCCATGTAATCATAAATCCAAGAGAGAGTTGTATGGTGAGACCGAAGCGAGGACATTGGCATTGCTTTTTATTGATGCATATTGTTGGATTTTGAATTTACGTATGATATGGTCTTTGATTTCTTGCTTCACGCATTGATAATAAATAACCAGAAAAAAATAGATGTTTTTAATGGTCTGCCAAAGGAGTTCATGTTCTCGGGCTTAGGTCATACATCCATTTCTCTTTCAGCATTAGCCTAACTGGAAACTTTTCAAAGTATGAATGACATGGGTTGTGTGCAGCCAGTTACAATTCCACCTGAGTTGAATTTTGAAATACCTAAAACATTGCCCTCATACTTAATCAATCCCCTGTAACTTTTCTATCCTCTGATTTTTAAACGTTAGTTGTGCATTGAAATAATTTTGAGTGATTAGTTGAAAGAACGTTTTGCAAGCACTCAAGAGTGGTGATAGCATGATAAAATGATATTAAAATTATAGCATGATCCTAGTAAAGCTACTAAACAGAAATTTTAAAAAATGACTGTAAAAAATACAACAAGCCACATCAAGTCTGCAAGTTCTGCACCGATTTCACCTAAGGCTTTGCAGTTGTTACAGTGAAAATATGTCGACCTTTTCATTTGTTTGTAAATTGTATGGTACAAGCAAATCCCATCTCCTGTTTCATTGCACATATTATCACTGTCAAGTGGATCACATAAGTGGGAAACAGCAAATTGATTTCATCGAAGAACATGTAGGATCACTAAATTTGGAAAGTTAGAAAGTTAGGTTGACCAGAAAGTGCTTGCCTGTAGCTATCTCATGTTCACATCTTCCTCCCATTTAATCTGCCCGTTTATATCATTTGTCTAAGTAAAAACGAATTACTTACGGTCTTGGCATTTCTCCACGACTTTAACATCTTGGCACTGTGTCTTCTGAGTTTCCCTGCATCCTCCCTTGGCAGACATGGTCGTCTCTTGCACCGGCGTCAAACTCAGCCAAAAGGGAAAATATTGGAAGAGTCACTCCGAGTTGTGTCCGGCCTAATCAAAGAGGAGACTTATATACACAGGCAAACTACCACTTCCGCCTGTTGAGCAACATTAGCAGCATATATTCACACCCATCATTTTTAGCATATCTCCAAAGGAAGATCATGTTTAATTGGTTTGTTTTTTTGCTTGAGGGCAGAGTGTTGGGTTTTCTAACCTCGCATGATATTTCACACTTTTGCAGCACAGTTCCTATTTTTTGAGGTGTGTCTTTAAAAGGTTTGCTGATAAATCATTACTGGCATATGTTAATCATTTTGATACATTCCATTGGGCAGAAGACTATTCAGAATTTGCATACCAAGCACACCAGGAGAGTGTTACTTATTTGACCTCTAATCTCACTACTCTTCCCTTACGTCCTCTTTGATAGTGAAATGCTACAAGTTCAACACACCTAGCACACTAACCTTTGAAGCCCGTAGAACGCATTGTTTAGTTATGGAAGCAGAACTGTAAATGACTTTCTCTTCAAATCAAGACCTTTTACACTTTATTTTCTTCTGTGACTTTTATGGTAACTTACAGAAAAAAAAATATTCTTCCATTCTTAAAGCAATGTAACTTTGCTCAAGTGAAACCAGCTCTGATATATTCGCAAATGCTGTCTTCCCCTCAGATTTGCTTCGTAGTTGCCAGTTTCTTGTCAGGTGCATTAAAATAAAGGAAAAAACTGCTCAAAGCTGAAGTGTGTTAGTTTTTGGATCTGTTGCCCCACCTCATCTATTAGTTTTTCAGCACTGAGTGGTTTTAGTAGTTTTATTGTATTTTATCAGTGCTTTTTATGTAAATGTACTGCACTATTTTGCACTTCACAGGTCGGTTTAAATCTCTTGTTTCGGCGTCTTCCGAGCCCTATACTTTCCATCTGACTGAAACAGTTTTATAAATGATCAATCTGTCCTTTTTAATATATTGTATTGATCAGTTTTTGTACTGTGAGTTTTATCTGCTTTTATGGCCTAGGTTGGCCAAATAAAGTTTCTTTGACTTGACTTGACTTGATTTGACTTGACTTTCTCACCTGTCAGTTGGCTGTGGTATTTCCTCTCATCTAAAATAATTTCTCCACTTAGCTATGTGGGAATATTTTCCTGTGAGTGCTTGGGAAGTAGTCCCTCTGACATTTCAGTTCTTTTACACTTTAATGCACTCTTCCTTATGGTTTCACAGTCCCAATAGGCTCCCAGTGTAGTGATTCTCAAACTATGAGGACAGACCAAAACCCTCTGCGTCACTGTGGCTCAGCCACTATGACAAAGGGATGTGAGCCCTAACCCATAAGACACTCTATCTTCCCCCTGTTCATCTTTGTTCACCAAGCTGGCCTAAGCCACCCTGTTCTGAGATGTCCTCCTCGACTCTACACCTGAAGATGGTCTCAAGTTCCTGGATGGAACACATTACAGGGCAATAAACAGAGCTTGAAAAGCATCATCTTCTATTAGAAGCATGCTTCCTGGCTATGTTGTTATTAGGGATCAGCAGTATGCGAAAGTAAGCTTTGCCAGCGTTTTCTCACCTCTGCACTAATCTGTTCATCACTGTCTAGTGCATAAAGAGGATAGCAAGCATGATGGTTAATGTCCTTACCCGACACCATCCACATTCCAACTCTTACGTCTCATTAGGACTGGCAGCCACCCAACCTAACTTTTATCATTGCGGAAAGAGATCACCAGACAAACCTGTTGTCTCCACCAGACACACCCTACATCATCAGGGAAAAGAGGAAGTTCATGTTTCTAGGGCCTGCAACCAAATCCATCACCGGTGGTAGGGAACCTTTGGACAAGGCCCCTTTCATCACATGGCACACCCTCCACAAGTTATGGCAGACATCTGCAAAGGAGAAAGGCCATTGATCATGCCTCTGTCCCCACCATTCTATCCACATCAACAGTCCAAGGCAGGAGTTTTCCGAACAGAATTGTAGCCAAGTGGTTCTACATGGGGAAAAGACTTCCAAGCCATAGTTGGCCTTTGGCCCCTCCCTGCAGACCAGTGCAGGCCTATTAGGAGCCTCTGTGGCAAAACATTTTTGTAAATAGTGCTTAATAATAGCTGAAAATGTGTATCTGTGCAGTAAAAACCTGGTCTTACTGGCCTCTACTTTAATAATACTCAATGCAACAAACTTGGAATTCTGAAAGACTGAGCTAGACTTGCCAAGCATTAATACTCCTCCACAACTATCTCCCCTTGAAAGGTGGGCAGTTGAGGTGAAGATTCAGTGACATGGGAGGCTGATTCACATTTAACTCTCCCAGCCTTTCAGGAGCATCATCTAATGGGCTGTGATGCAAGAAGGAGTTTGTTGCAAAGTATGGACTGGAGACTGGAGAGATGAGCAGTAGTGAGAGACGACAATGAAAGGATAGAAGGTCAATGAAATGTGAAGGTGGGCAGTTGTAGGAGACATGGGATCGATGTGCAATGAGTGAGCAGATGGGGCAGTGAGCAGTGCCAGGCTGTGTTTCCAAAGAGGCCCTGGCAAAAATGCTCAAACCATCTCTGCTTCCTTTCTCCTCTCCCCTTCTATCTTTCTCTTTCCACCCCTTTATCTCTCTATTTCACCTTCCTTCTCTAATCTCTCTCTCTTCTCTGTCTCTGATTGCTCGTACTCTCTGTCCCTCTTTTCCGCTCTCTGGAAGACTTTGTATCTGCTCTATTAATGCCAGGGAGCTGGGGAAAGTGACAGAAGCACCAGCAAAGGCTCCAAGACTATGATTGTCTCCAGCCTACCAGGAAATCCCATGTGGAATAGAAGGCAAGTCTGGCCCTGGCACTGAGACGATGAGGGAGAGAATTGAGGTATATGAGAGGGAATGAATGGAGTAACAAGCAGTGATGGAGAAAGGAGCAGTCACAGAAGAAGTGGCTAATGGCAACAGAGTTGGACAGTGACATTAGCACAGCACCAGGATGGATGAGAAGAGAGAGGAGAGATGAGCAGTACCAGAAACTATGCCATGGTTGGTGATCAGTGGCAGGAGATATAAGTAGTGATGGGAGAGATAATTAGTGGCTGGAGAGATGAGCAGTGATAGGAAAGATGAACAGTGGCAGAAGAGGTGAGCTGGAGATGGTGAGAGGTGGGCACTGACAGGAGAGGTGAGCAGCGAAGCGAAAAGTGATCAGTGGCAGCAGAAGTGGGTAGTGATAGTAAAGTGGACCAGTGAGGAGACAAGGTCACTGGCAGCAGAGAGGGTCTCTGGCCGGAAGCAGGTCATTGACAGGGATGTGCAGCGACTCTAGTTGGTAAAGACAGAGGAGATCTCACATCAGAGCTCTGCTATGATGCTATAAGAGTCTCTGGTTAGACAAGGAGTCACTAGGACATTGTCAGGAAAGAGTAACATGATAAGAAAGGAATTAATAGAAAGGATGCAGTTTTGGAAACAGCGTGTGGTCCTGCTATGCCTCTACCAACTAAAGACGCTCTCATAAACATGAGGTTCAATATTGCACCACGCACTGTTAATTTATTTACATCACAAAATATAGTACAACAGAGCTTGTCCAACGATGTTATAACTCCACAGTATCAAGCCTGGAGTGGAGGTGAGTATCTGCTAAGTACCCTAGTAGTCAGTTATAGAATAAAATTACAATACCTCACTTTGTCTGGAAATAATTGAGGCTAATAAACTGGAATATGACAGACCTGGGGAAAAAGCTGGAAGACAAAGATTGGATAGCATACATACAGCAACAAGATATCTGCTGTTTTCACGGACAAGGGCCTTGGATAATATCAATCTGGAGAGTTATATTTCCTTTACTATTCCTGCCCAGAGCCAGCCTAAAGCAGACCCAAGGGTGGCTTTACTATTGGTTTTGTAACTAGCTTTACAAATAAAGTAGGAATAATCCTTCTAAGAATATATTATAGTATTCAGTACATACATGGGCACTGGGCCACTTCAATATCTATCTACCTTCGAGCGGACAGAAAGACATTCTTCCGGTCCTTAAAACCCTTGAATGTGCATTGAAAACAATGCATGAGGAATCAGGTAATGTCCTGGGCTATAGGAAAGCTTCACAATCGATGGTCATGCCCAGCAAAATCATTTTGATGTATGGAGACCTAAATACTAAGCTACATCTGCTTTTGTTAGAAAAAGCATTGGTAGAAGAAGATAACGTATGAGGGCTCCCACCACCAGCCCAGTTAATTTATAAGCCAACAGAAAAAGGGAGGTGCATTTGCAACATACTAGTGGATATAAGCTATATTTAGACCATAAAAAATGCATAAAAAGGAAGGTCCTAAAGCATAGTCTTTCACACCTACTGCCCCAGTGCAATCTATACTGGCACAACAATTTAATAAACCTCACCCCAACACACCCTCAACCTCACTTTCAGCTTCGCCTTCCCAAGTCTGTTGTGGGTAGCTAACTTAAAAGAGTTTTACTGGGATGGGGGAGTGGCATATTTAGCTTGAATATTACTGTGTAAAAGAGAATAGGCAATCCACAATAGACGACTGCATAGCAGAGTAAAGCCTTCATCTCCTGCGTAGAAGGAAGTTCAATAAGTCACCAATGCATACTTAAGTATAAAAAACACAACATGACATCATAAAGGGCACCAGGCCCTTATGTGGTTCTGGTTCCAACTTAGCTTAACGCAAACTTTGGGTGATGGCAGCTCGTGCTGCTCTGAAAGCAGCCTCCTAACTTGCAGCCCACTGCAGAAATGCCAGTGTGGTAGAAAGGCCAGTCCACCCAAGGTTTTCTCCCAAAGACTGTTCCCATGGTCCTAGTTCAATCTAATAAAACGTTATCGAAAGTGAGAACACATAAAGAGGTCCTAGGGAAAGGAATGAGTGATACCCTATCCCAGCTTTGAGTTACTTTTGTGAATTAACTGTTTGGAAATTTGTAATAAAAGGATTGCATGCTTAATCATGGTGTTTGCCCATCACTGTGGAATAGTCGCCACAAGCTCTCAAAGTATAACTATTCCAACCTGAGGCAATGCCTTGAAGACCTGTGCCGGGCGCCCAGCACAGAGCTAAGTGTACTGTTGTATGAGCTTGCACTACCTAAACTGCATTCATTTGCCCTCATATTTCTCACAGTTAGTGTATAATTTTAGACAGCCCAGCTTCGAAACAGGAATAGGTTAACCTTGCTCACTCTTTCTGTTCTGTGCCTTGAAAGGTAACTCTAAAGCAGAGAAAAATCAGCTTAAATGAAAGGACTTAGCTCTGTCCTGACCCAGAGCACAGGGGCGTAACACAGGCCCCTGCAGCCCCTGCGGTGCGGGGGGGCCCTCCAAGCTTGAGGGTGCCCCCTCAGCTGAGTACTCTGGATGGAGAGCTCCTGATTGTGCTCGGAGGGGGCCCCTCCATGTACCTTGCAGGGGGGCCCCCTCAATTTTCGTTACACCACTGCCAGAGCACTAGATCATCTGTCCTCCTCTTTTTGAAATGGCTCATCATTTCATCTCATGGTGCATTTTATAACCTAAATGTGCCCGCAAGACCTCTAAACAGATGCACCAGGGGCGAACAAGGACACTGCATGCTATTACCCCCAGGTCCCCCGTGCCCTCGCCCCATTCATCACTAATGAGGTATTTCTACCTCACATGACAGAAAAAAACAAGAAGAATGCTACGGATATGACCCGTCCACAAGCCGGCAGCCAATAAGGCTATACTCACCCATCATTCCTCCTGTTGTTTTCTATCTTGCAGGCAGAGACAAGGAGAAGGCGTAATCTGCAGGGCTTAGCCTGCCGACGTGTTTAATGGATTTTGACACCGGGTCAGATTGGCAGATCTTATGGTTGCTGGCATCCCTCCTGCACTGCTGGGCTTCGGCAGAGGATACACATTGCTGTGGCGGCATTGAAGGGTAGAGAGGCAATCTCCTTTGGTGCCTTATTTGGTCAATAAATGCTCCGTGGATAATGACGCTCCTGGAGGGGGCTCTCTCTTTCCTTCCTGGACAAATCATTTTGTTAGGAGTGCCTTTACTTCCATGTTGTGGTATGTGCATGCATAATGCCAGAAGTTCACACATGCACATTAGAAACGCTGCATTTGGGCTCCAGAAGTGCTGCTTGGGGTTTCAAAATGAGGCAGTTACAGGTAGATCTGCATAGCAGATTTGCTTTTATGGTGATTCTTGGATTTTGATCACGTGAGGCATCCTATCATCCACTGATTTCCTGATCGGTGATGTTTTTTTAGATGTTATGAGGAAGCACTCTTACAAGAGGAAGCGTGTAGTGTCTTCTTCCTCTTCGGATTCCTCTTCTTTCTCTCCTGTGAGGAGGAGGTCGGGGGGTTGCTATGAGCGACTTTGCTGGAATTCTCTCCAGTGAAGAAAAGATATCAGGTGTCACTGAAAGCTCATTCTCTTGGGTCTTTGGATCGGATGAGGAGACTCCTAGTCCAGACAAACAAAAGAAGAAGTATATCGGCAAGGAGGTATTGTGTTGCCAGATGTGAAAGACTATATGGGATTTTAGGATGAGGTGGTTCCCGAAACTTCATATTCAGGGTTGCTGAGCCATTTCCAGAGAGCCTCAGAAGTGGGTTTTCTGGTCTATCCGTTCAATTGGGAGGTCTTGAACAGGAATGGAAGGACCCAGACAAAATCATATTGCCTTGCTGCATGTCAAAGTTGTACCCCCTTAATGAATGTGGTATACTACATATGGTGTCCTTGTCAGTTAATTTATATTGGCCAGACAACTCAACAAATCAGAGTGAGGATTTCCAACACAGAAGCAGAATCCGATGCTCTCTCATCACAGCCCATTTCCTGGAGAAAACTCACAAAGCAGATAACATCAAATGGCAAGTGCTGGAACAAGCTACTCTACCACCTAGAGGAGGAGACATTAAATATCTCCTACAGAGACTTGGATGTTAATGGATAGATACATGTGACGCCATACCAAACGGCTTGAATACACTTGAGGAATGAAATAGCTTTATGACATTAATGAACTAACATGCAGGCCCCTGTCCACTACTATCTAATTGTCTGTCCGTGATGTTGTTTTTTTAAATTTGTTTTATTAATACATGATAGTTACAATAGATTGCAGTTACATAAACAATGGTATAAAGCAAGACACACAAAAGAAAGAATGCAACATAGTCTTAAAAGCAGGTTGATATCAATATAAGACAGTATTTTACATATGCTTTAGACACCATTAATGCAATTTCATTACCAATCTAAAAGATTTCCCAATAGTTCTATAAGAACCACACACTGCATTTAAAAAAAAAAGGGGTTAACTAGTTCATCGCTTCCAGTACATACAATATTATTGCAGTTCTAAAGAGCAAGGTGTAAAACAAATCCTTAAAATGCAAGAGTTTAAGTTTGCAAGATAACACATCACTCATCCATATAGGTCAGCACCGACCCCCAAATTTCCAAACCCAATTTCCTCTTTCGAGCACCTTTTAATGCATATAAACTATGTTCTAAATTAAAGATGGTAAAGAATCTTGCCCTCCATAGTTCAAAAGTCGGAGCATCTTTCTGAAGCCACATTGAGGCAACACATAAGCTAGCTATGGCTGTAGCCAAAAAGATCAAATATTGATATCTATAAGCCAGTTGGTCACATCCATCACTCTCAGCTATCCCCAACAACACGTGAGCTGCAGTCAATTTTATTGGACCCCCAACATCTCCGCAAAAAAAAATTCTAAGTGCTCCAAAAAATTACTTAAATGTCCACAATATCGGCATCCTCAGTTCCACAGCGAAAACACTTGCTGTCATTTACTACACCCCACTTTAACAACCTGGCTGGGGTATAATAGAGGTTAAACAAGGTCTTATAAAAAGTTATTATAAAAAAAACAGGTCTAAGGTCTTAAATGCCGCCTATAAGGTGTGGAAAGCAGTGCGAAATGTTATAGATTCAAGAGGGTTTCCCAATATACCCCGTTTACAGCTACAACTCTCTTACCTCCTATATTTTGGGATAGGACTATTGACAGATCGCGGATCAGAGGTATTCAACGTATTGGTGACTTATATGTCAACGGGGGTTTGATGTTCTTTGAGATGCTAGCCGAGAAATATCACCTTCCTAGATCAGAATTTTTTAAATATTTACAAATTCATGATTACCTATGCAAAAGCCAATGGAAAGTTGATTTGAATCCTGTAGTCGAAGCTGTAAAGAAAAATGCACGCATTGGTTCGTTATATAACTTATTATTAGATTCTAAGGGTGGGGATTTAGACAGACACAACACTAAATGGGACAACAGGCTCGGGTGTCAAGGAACTCGGGTGGAATATTCTATTGAACTAACGGGGAGGTTATTGATGTCTGCCAATCTCCGTGCACAACACTATAAAACCTTGTTTAACCGTGATGTTGATTTAAAAAATTTTTTTTTCAAGAAAATGTTTTTCAACATATGATACTCTGTCTTGTTTGTCCATGCAGTCATTATCATCTTAGCTGGCAGCATATATGATTGGCCATCTACAACGTTTAATAATGTGACATTTCACTCTATTTGATTAATTCATATACCTACTCTCTCAGTATTAGTTCACTGACTTCTTGTATGGATATAACCTTTATGCATCCTTCGTGCCTTGTATCTTGTGTTCATGTTAGTATTGTAGTAACACCCACAACACCTAGTTAACCAACATACTGCCAAACCATCCTATTCAGTTTCACAGTAACACGTAGTCATCTGAACCAGAAGACACTCATCCCCTTATGGTTCATTACACTGATGTCTAATTTTCACCAGGTTGGGCTGTCCCTCTCACTGGATGTCCTCCAATCAATTGACATCCTGGACCTTTAGATCCACAGGTACTCAAGCTCAAACCCAAGCCTTGTTTCCTCCCACTTTCCCAAGGGTAGTGAAGGAAGTGACCCGATTAAAGTCACCCGGGTCACTCACGACCACCTCGCCGCCTTCCACACCAAATGAAGAGTTGGTCAGAGAGTAGAGAATATAAACCAATTTCTGTTTATTCAGAGTACACTCAGAGCAGAGCTTGGTCTGCCCAGTCTCTAAGGAGTGCTGCAGAGGAACTAAAATCCTCAAACATAGAGATACATTTAGTACATTTCGTAATTGGGCTAGAACACGTCCATAGTGGAATTTTCCAGGCAGGTACTGTAAAGCAATGCAAATGAGAGAAAAAAAAAAACAATCTCAGTGCTCATATCTTACAAAGTTGCAGAGTCCAAGGCCACCACAGGTGGGCCAGTCTTCAGACAGGTGGGAGAAGCCCCATATCTAGAAAGGTATGCGCGAATAAGAACAGTCCATTCACTAGTGAAGCAAAACCCAACCTTGGAAAAACAAAACCTAATAAAGGCCGTTTCACAGAAATAGCAAATAATTAGTTTCGATCATGATTCAAAATGGCCCCTACATAGAAAATGACACAGCGAACGCTAACATACATAGAACAATGTGTAAGCATGATTTTTCTATTCTAAAAGTAGAATCATCCCATCTTTGCGTAGCCTGGAGGAATCATTTCCTCTGAGTGCTGAGAAGTGCAGGGTTCGATGCCCAATAAACCTGTGGTTATTTTTACAAATTTATTTCTTGAAAAAATATTCCTTATTTTTAAACATACTCCTCCTTCTGCCTGTGTGCTTTATTTATTAAAATTACCTTGATGATCTTTCTGACACCGCTCCATTTACAACCTTGAGCAGTTCCTCCACCGGCCAAACTTTTTTCAATTGACATCCTACTATATATTAAGCTGTACCTGAGAGACAATTTCCTCCTATTTCACAGGGTCAGAATCAACCCATTCTTGCTGGTCCCTGGCATAGCCTAGAGGTTTCTACTGTTCAACTTGCTCTGAGGCCTGGTGTTCGATTCCTCGGTTCCCTCCCGTATGTTTTTTAATAGAATTTGTCCAAATTGTTTAAAAAGGTTCCGTCTTTTTTTGGAATGGTATGATTCTCTATAACTCTGTGCTAAGGATTCAGTCCAGTACTCTTCATTTTTAGACTGCCTCTGTGACTGCTCCGTCTAAACAAGAACGTGAGGCATCGAAGCCCCCTCCACAAGGACGCTGCGCGGGTGTTCGACATCCCCTTATCTTTAACCTTGAACGAGCTGTCCGCTTAGAATGGTATCTCATTCAATGAGTAGCCTCGTCCATTATAAAAAGGCAGTCACATTTAGGATTATTCTTCTGCCCTACAAAGTAAGGATTTTTGTAGTTTGCTCACCTTCTTTTTTGGAGGTTTAATCCATGGCGACCGCTTATTCTTCCATTTTTTTTTATACCTTTAAGGTATTGCCAATTTTCAGATATCCAAATTCGACCTCTACAGATTCTTTTGCAATCTGAAGATAGTTCACCATTGCTTCTTCCATTCCCTTACAGGTTAGCATCCACCTTTTTCACTATTATTGCCCATTAGACATATTATTATGGTCAGACAATAATTTAATTCAAGCTCACCTATGTGCACAGGAGCCAATACAAACAAAGGGACAATTACCCTCATCAAGTCCATTATGATGAGTGTCTCCACTCCCTAGCAGTCCCTATGATGTGGCACCAGTGTTCTTTCCCAAAACTGTACCTTTGTTTCCACAATAATCACACCTCTGGGCCAATTGTAAATCCCTTGTAAAAGGGCCTTGTGACCAGAGAGGGCCTCTGAGGGCTGCAGTATGTATTCTGCCACCCTCAGAGACCCCTCACCTTAACACCCACACACTGCCATTGTAGGCTGCGTGTTTCTGAGTATTACAAGGGGTCCCTCTCTATTTTCCCATACAACACTTCCCTACGTGCCATGCCATGCCCACCAACACTGCTTGTAACATGCGTAAGTCACCCCCTAGCAGGCCTTCCAGCCCTAAGGCAGTGTGCACCATACAACAGGTGAGGGCATAGCTGCCTGAGCACTATGCCCCTACAGTGCCTGTGCTTTTTACAGACAGTGTAAGTGCAGTGAAGCAATTTTCAGCACACTGGCTGGGAATTTGTCATTATGAACTCTACAGCTCCATGTTGGCTTTACTGAAAACAGGTAAGTTTGGTACTAAACCTCTCAGCATAATAAACCCACACTGATGCCTGTGTTGGATTTATTATAAAATCCACTCAAAGGGCATCTTAGAGATGCCCCCTGAAAAACCACTAAATTTTAGTGTATTGGCTGACTGGTCGCCGCAAGCCAGCCACCATGAGAGGGTTTCTGGCCTCCTGGGGTGAGAGCCTTTGTGCTCTTGGAGGTGAGGAACAAAGCCTGCTCTGGGTGGCGTTGCTTCACATCTTTCCCTGAAAAGAACAACAACACTTGGTGGTGTGCCTCAAATGCTCTCACCTTGTGATGTGCTGATTTGGGCATCTCCAACTAGTGGAGATGTCCACCCCTCTGTCCAGTCTAAACTTTTGGCAGTAGGATGGGCAGGAAAATTAGTGTTGGAGTGTCCACCTCAGCCTGGGGAACCCCTTTCTTAGAAATTCTTCATCTTGAATTGCAGAATTAGGACCAATAGGAACAAGGATGTGCTCTTCTCCCTGAAGGTAGGGGGCACCCAAAGGGTGTAGTCATTCTAGGGGACAGTAGCCATTTACTACTGCCCCCTGACCTCAGTAACTCCCTTAAATTTAGTATTTAAGGGATCAACTGAACCATGTTCCTCAGATTCGCTAAACCAAAGAAGAAGACAGACCAGGACCACTGCTGGCCCAGGAACTGAACCACTGCAGACCGAATCCAAAAGAATCCTGTCACCTGCATCCAGGTCGACCACTGGACCTGCTGTCCCTCCAGAAACCCTGCCCTGCCTCCAAGAAACCCCGAAGACCCGGCAACCTTTTCAAAGTGCCAAGAACCACCTCTGGACTTGAGGCTCTGGTCTCCGGCATCCACCAGTACAAGACCTACAAGAACCATCACTGGGAGGACTGACACTTGTGTCAACACGACTCCCTGCTAGAAGAGAACTCCAAGAACCTCCGCAGTTGAGGACCGACACTCCTGTCAACATGACTCACTGATACCTAAGACCTCCAAGGGCCGCAGTGGTAGAGGATCGGCACTTGTGCTGACACAACTCTGCCTGCCAGTAGAAAGCACTGCTGCCAGACGGCCTCCACGACCTCGAGGGATCTTCCCTGCCCCAAGATCGTAGCTGTTCACAGCCCTGTGCCCAAGAGCCCGTACTCTCCTGCAAGTGGCCCTGTTGGCCACCTTCTGCACCCCCTGCCCAACCACCACTGCCCTAGGGAGGCCCAAAGGTGGCAGAAACATATCTGATCCACAGCAACCAACCGCCAGTGACCACAGTCTGCTGAAACCTATGCTGCTCAGTGCCGCCGCCCCCGTGTGCTGACCGAGAGGGTTATTATCATTGCCGGTATCGACCACCTTGGAGCTGATTCTGAATTTCGCACCTTTCAAGAGGTCACACGACACTGCACTCAGTGGTGGCTTGTATACAAAATATCTTTCACTAGACTAAAACGTATTTCATGTAAGTGAAAAGTATTGGTTGATGCTATACAAAGCTATTGCCAAGAATATTGAAAAGATTGCATAATTTGAACCTCTATTTCCCAGTAACTCTGTTCACTTGGTTCTTAAAATAAAAGTAACTAAAGTAAAATATTTTTACTACCATTGGCCAGGAGTTGAGTGAGTGTGTGTTCCTGCCTTGTATGAGTATGTACAACAAATGCATTCACACTACCCTCTGATAAGCCTAACTGCTCAGCCCAACTACCACTAAATTGAGAGTAAGGTATTATCTACTTAACCTATGCCATACCATTGGGGACTCACTGGACTCCTTTTGGAATAGTATACACAGAGCTGGCTTCCTACAACACATGTTAGGCTCTAGGCGTACCCAAAGTGTTGAGTTTTATGTTTTTTTCACTCATATTAGCTGTTCTATCAAATGTAAGGCTGGTCCATCAATCCAAAAAATAATCTACTAATGAATCTGAGATAACATTTGATTTCTGTTTTCATCTGATGAACTATGTTAATGTAGACCAGGTGTTAGGTCATGTAATTTATGTGCTTGTTTACATTGTATATTTTGAACACTGATCGTTATATAAAAAATAGCATGTATATGTTCAAGAGGTTTGATGGTGGCTGTTTGAATGTGTAAGCAAGATCTTTAGTTTTTTTCTAAATGACAGTTACCATGATGGGAATGACCTACTGATCCAATCTAAGATGAAGCAGCAATTTCCTGTCTTTTCTAACAAAAACAATAGTGTTTGCAGGAATACATATTACTTGGCTGTAGCTGCTGGAGCAGAGTTTTCTGTTGAAAATTTATCGAGTTTTAAGCTCCAGTTTTGTCTATATGTTATGATTAAAATTACTGATTTATAATTACTAATTATTAGTTTTGTTAAAAGTCTTGACTAACCAACATTACTAATGAGAGAAACTACACGTGGGATGCATATATGTTGCTTAATAATAATGTGCAATTTTATTAAATGAGTGTCGTAAAAGTGCTATTTGTTTCGTGTTTATGCTTTCAAAATAACGTGTGCTAATGCTTTATTGCGTTGCGGAAGGCTAGATAAATACATACACATAAGGGTATTAGTGGGGATTAACACTGTTTAATCATTATGATGTGGTAACGTTGTTTTGTGTTTCTTTTAATTAAGATGGTCCGTTTTGGCCTAAAACAAGATGGCTGCCATTTACAGCCTGTACTCGAGTGATTGAATTTTGACGGAAGGCCTTGCTGAACATGGTCGAGAGTCACCTGACCACAGCTTCTGCCTGGTTTTTAAAAATTTCCGTGAGGATAGAAGCTCTGTGAATGATTCCAAATGTCCTTGGAAATGGACAAAGCCACAATGAACAATGACCAGTCTGCAGTGGCTCTGCTATGATACCAAGGAAGAGCATATATGAAAGTAACATTTGCAAACTCGAGTTTCCTTCTTCCGTGTTTTTTATTTTTGTGATTTTTCCTGAGCGGAGGTTTTCTAAATGTTGCAACATCCTTTCCTGCTTGCTCTGCTCAGCGGCCCAACGGATATTCAATGTTTGTTTGTAACTTTTATCTTGTCATTCTTTGTTATAAATATGCTAGACTAGAGAGGGTCCGTGTTCCCTTCCTGTCCCATTCGCGCTCATTACGTTCATGGTGTTCCTTGCGGTTCATCGCGTTTTGGACTTCTTCCTGAACCTATGCTGAGGACGGCAGCTCGAGAGACTTTACCGAGAGATCTGTCCTGACCCATTTAGCTAGAATAGGTAACTATGAGAATAATGATTTTGCTAATGATTGACTTTCATTTGAACTAATTTAGATAAATAAGCATTTGTTTGAATTCCAGCGTTGGGTGATTATTTCTTTGTCATTTATTGAGTTTCCAAATGTATTTCCTATGTTTAAAATCATGACTCAGGACAATAACTTTATGGTCGCATTGACCTCGCTTTAGATGCAGATTGGTTTAGGTTTCTCCCCTATATTCAGTGCGGATAGAGTAATAGTATGAATTTCAGTGTGATGGGCCCTAGCGTATGATGTATGTATGTGCGTGTGACTGTAGGTTTACTCTGTCCGTGGAAGTAGGGAGAATTTATATGCGCCGATCTGCAGCATAGCCATTTGTTATTATCCTGGATCTTCCGTCAGTATGTCCTTTCGGAAAGTATCCCCTAATGCTGTTCATACACCCTGCTTCTCTGTGATTATTATCCAGGTGCTAATGTTACTAAACAAAGTCACTGTTTCATACCTTATATAGCTGTTGCTTATAAATCCTTCATTCTCTGTGGCTAGTCTTGAGGTATCTCTGAAGTATCATCAAAACATTTTCCTCCAGAATGGCTAGAATTCCTTATCTTATCTCTTAAAAATTAATTGCTGCTTAGCAGTGGCAGCTGACATCTACTGAAGGGGGGGGCAAACAAAAGAAAGAACAAAGAAAACTCATGTGCTATTTACCAGCATGTGGGCAGTGATCTGATTGATGGGAGCGGTCTCTTTTGGCGTTCAAGAGGGAATTGGATGTCTGCACTTGCTCTCAACCTAGCTGTCTTAAGACAACTGGTTCGAGAGGTTTGAAAGTGAGCATGTGTGCGCCGGCCGGCCAAAGGGACATGGGTATTTTGAACTGTGCAAAGGCAGCCCTCTGTCCACCACTCCCCCCTGCTGTCACTCAGCAGCCTCCACCCCGTCCTGACTCTCGGTTCAGGATGGGACGATGAAAAATAAAAAGGCAATGAATTACTATTTTTTTTTTCATCTCTGCGGTTTTGGGAGGCACTTAAGTGGGACAAAGCATCTCCGCTCCAATGGAGGAGGCACCCCTGCTGCTTAGATACCAACCAGGGTCTGTATTCTACAAGTGTCTTGGGGCACAACGGGTATTTGCGCCCACTTTGCGTGGCCCTGGGTAACTTTGGTGTTACAGAAGGGGCTGCAGATGCTTGTGCGGCCCCTTCTGTAGTACCGACAGCGCTGGTGCACATAAAGCGCCAGTGATATCTTCAGAGGGTGTTCCCTCATTTACATGGAGGTGTGCCCCATAATAACGAGAGAATCCCTTTGTCTCTGCACCCACACCTTATGGCAGACTGTCAGTGCTGCACCCCTCCAATGGGGGAAAGAGGTTCCCATGGACCCCCCCAACACCCAGGGGCAGGTGGGTACAGTCACTCACTGCACCCGCCTGCAAAGGGATCTCAAATCCACTTTGAAAGTGCAGGTGGGTTGCTGCCTGCACTGTGAAAACATGGTGCTTCAAAGCAGCCATGTTTTTCACTTTAATGCGCTGCCCTGGTGGGCAGTGCGAGTTCGCGGCTGCCCTGGGGGCAGTGCATTCATCATAATACGGTGTATTTTCTTTAATTGTGCTAGGTGCACCCTTTAAAAGGTGCACCCGGTGCAATGAAGGAAAATGCCCCACATATATATTATGGCCCCATGTGCACTACCGCACCAGTGTCCATGCACACTGACTGTTTGACCTGCACCCACTCCCCTCAAGCCAGAAAAACATGAATTGCAATGGCTACATCTTCATCACCTTTACGTCGAAGCTCATTCTGAACCACACTTACTTAAGCACATATGAAGCCCTATATATATAAATATATATAACTTTAATCCTTTGTTTTTTGTAGTCCCCTTTCATCCTAGAACAAACAGGATTGGACTCCACTTTTGCTTGTGCACAGATTTATTTAGTTCAATGCTCTGCCATGACGCGTTTCGGCCTTTTCAGGCCTTGATCACATGACGCAGCTATGGAAACTTTCTCATTTTTAAGTGACAAGTGCAGTGCATAATGAATAGTGAAAACAGACTTACGTCCAATTTAAAAACACCTTTCTGATTAGTAACAAATTTGTACTCTTATATTGCATTCTTTACATGGTTACCAACAGTGCATACATTACTAACATAAAAGTATAAATACATATTTAAATAGATAATACAGTACATGCGATTGTAAACAGGCTGGATAAAAGTCGTTTTCATGACAGTAAATACTGCATTTTCAAAAAAAAATATTTTTATACTGAGTGACTTACCACAAGATAGTGTATGGATTTTATTATTAGCCATTTTACTATTCTTGTCTGTTAAAGCCCATATGGGCCTAATTTGCTGCTGTTTCTGTCAAAAGTGCAAGTGTAAAAGTGCTTACGTGCAAAGAAGAAAACACCCTCAGTACCACCATACTAGAATTAAAAGGAACGGAAAGTTCCTAGTTAAAAGAGAAAGTGAAAAAATGTGGTGGGGGGGGGAACAGTCATGCAGTATTGATCTTCATTTAGATATATAAATAAATGTGTACCATTAGGTGGTAGGCAAGATGGCCGCGAGTGAGCTGTGCTAAGCGGTCGCCCTAACCTCTCTCTCCCATCTGGAAATTTGCTATGGCTATGGCTATTACTGTTGGAGTTGGAGCGGGAGCAATTTGACAATAACTGGTCTTACCGATGTCTATACCCACTTCGGGGATTAAGGAGTATATAATATCAGAATTACATTGGTTGAGAGAAAGCTGGAGAAGATTTGTTCGGGCCGTGGAGTGTATAAAGCTGAAATATACACAGTTTGGCGCAATGCCGCCTCGGTCCGCAAAAAGCGATAAAACTAAAGAAAAGGTAAAGACAAAGGAGCAAAAGGAGCAAATAGAAGAATGTAAGACTCTCCCAAAGGATCATGCCGAGATAACTACCTTTAATACTACTACTAAGGAACCAGGAGCGATTCGAAAGGCGATACAGCAACTGAACAAGAATACCACGGAAACACGAAGAGGGGAGAAGGCTGATTTACTCGCTTTACTCGGAGCTAATGCAACAGGATCCCAATCAGGCGATGCAAAGAGCAAGCCACCCTCCAAACAGGCTCCGACAACGGCGGATAAATCTGACAGAGGGGATAGAAGCAAAATCAAGCCTAAACCTCGAGAGACCCTGCTTAGACAACCCACCTTGACGGAGGCATTTTCCGGACATCACGGGCTAGCAGGGAATCAAACGCCAAACGAAATCGGCTGTCATGGAACTGGAGGCAGTGAACCGGGGAGCGTCCTCGAGGACGCGGTAGACGCTGGAGGCGCGTCAGCTGCAGACGCTCCCGCTGCTAAGCAACACCAGCAGCGGCAGGCTCAGCAGTCTGTGGGAGAGCGCGAGCATGAGGCATTGGAGCTTGCTGTGGCCTCTCCGGTAGGATCTCTTGGTACTCAGCGGGATGAGTTTGTACATGTAAATGCTGGTGCAAATGCGGGTGCGAGGGAAGGTGGGGGCAAGAAGAACGATATGTTGAGTGCCATTTTGGTACTTGAAGCGGAGCTAAGCGCCCCCCAAAACTCCCCTAAAACCTCCAGAAACCCCCGAACCCCCCGAATAAAGCCCTGGCTACTTGGGGAAGCTCTAATAGTCTGGGGGGGGAGAGGGGGGGGGAAAGAGGGGGGGAAGAAAAGAGGCAAATAAAGACACAAACAAGCAGAAAGTACATGATTCTAGAGAGGGGAGAACTGAAAAGGCGGAGGCTGGCTCAGGTGAAGGAGAGAGATTCTTTTCACTCAATGAGGACTCTGATTCTGTACAATCTGGTGGTGAAGCTTCAGATGAGCAAGACGAAGAGGAAGATGAAGATGATGAAGAAGTATTGCTCTCGGACACCAATTCATCTGGGGAGGATACAGCTACAGCAAGAGACTCGACTCTGAGAAAGAGACAGATAAAACCTAAACCAAAAAATATACAGAATGGCGGATTGGGAGAAACCGAAAAAGGGCTGCTGTGGGATTATTCGGCCACTACTCAGGTGTATGAAGCTGAAGATACTAATGAGCCAGGGAAACAATCTGCTTCTCTTGATATTCTGTTTAGCACGCTGAAACAGATGCAGGCAGAGGCTAGAGCCGTGAGTCGAAAAGCAAGACAAGATGCTAAGAAAATACAAGCCACTTTAAGAAAGACGAATAAACTTTATGAGGACCTGGTGGGGAGAGTAACTGAGGTGGAGGAGCGTACAAGCAAGCTCGAAGACGACTACAGCAACTGGCAAAACTTTAAAGAGGCACAAGGGAAGATGGCTCAGGACTTTCAGTGGAAGATGGAGGACTTTGAAAACCGCCAAAGGCGGAATAACATCAGAATTCTGGGAGTGGAGGAGGGTTTGGAAGGGCAAGACGCAAGGAACTATGTGATTAACCTACTTAGAGGGGCATTTCCGGAGTCCCAGTGGCAGTGGGACAGGGAAGTCCAGAGAGCGCACAGATTTCCCTTCACACTCAGGAAAGAGCAGGGGGCTAGTGGAGGTGGGAAACCCGCTTTTCCTAGAGCTATCCTAGTATATTTAGGAAATTTTTTATTAAGGCAGGAAATAATTGAGAAAGCCAGACCAGATTCTAAGAGGTCATTTGAGGGTATCTCCTTCTTCGCCAGGCCGGATTTCTGCCACGTCACTGTTGAACGGAGGTGGAGGTTGAGGCAGTTGATTTCTAAATTTCAAGGGCTGGGTTCAGAGGCTTACCTATTGTTTCCTGCTAAATTAAAAGTGGTTACTAGAGGGAGAGTTATGATATTCTTCTCAGAGATTAAAGCCCAGCAGTACATGGATGAGCTGAAGAACCAACGTTCGTAAGGAAAGAAGGGATGGGAGAGAGGGCGCGATTGTTACGGCTCACTCACTCCGACTACACATAGGTCCTATGGACCTATTTGCCTGTACAAGGGGGGGGGGGTGGGGGCGGGTTAGGGTGGAGGGGTACACCACAAGGGTTAAAATTCGGGAATCAATTGGGTTTGATAATGCACATTGCTTTGCTATTTTTTGGTTTTTGGGAAACATCACACATACAATTTAGATCGTCTAGACAATGCCAAATGAGTGTAGATTGGTATACCTTTTGGTTAAATATGGTTAAGTTAGACTTGAGTAAGCATTATTTTTTGATACCCTTTAATGCCCTGTAGAATTGCCTCGATCAATGTATGTGGGCTTAACGATCCTAGGAAAAGGGCAAAGGTAGCAGGGTTACTGAGATTTTTACAGCTAGATCTGGTGTGTCTGCAGGAGACCCATATCGAAGTAGCGCAGATATACCTTTTGAAACAATTGGGATTCGATGTCTTAGTGGCAAGTAAACAAAATACCAGAACCAGGGGGGTAGCAATACTAGGAAGATTTAAGGATCTGGTGGTGTATAGGAAAAAAGAGGATCAGTGGGGAAGATGGGTTATGGTGGATTTATGTTGGAAGGGGACACGGTTTACTTTAGTAACCATATATGGTTCTACTGGAGACGACCCTGATACTTGGCAATTTATGGATATGGAACTGTCGCAGTGGCCGGAACCTATTATATGTTGTGGCGACTTTAATATCCATGACCCAACAAGCTCTTTTATAGCACCTAGGGGGAGGTATTTAGGGAGAAAGAAAAAATCGTACAGAGCTCTTGCCGATATGGTTCAGCATAATTCTCTTGGAGACCCATGGATGAAATATCACCCCCTATTAGATGGTAGCACCTTTTTTTCTCTACCACATAAAGTATTGGTTAGGCTAGATTATTTTTTAATCTCTAATTCTTTAATCCATCACTCAAAAATAGAGAAACAACCTAGGATTATATCTGATCATAATCCCCTGGTTTTAACACTGAATATCACTCAGATAAGTACTATAAAGGCTCAATGGACCTTTGAACGTAGCTTATTAAAAGATGAGGCATACCAGAGACATATGGAAAGGTGGATAATGGAATACTGGGAGGATAATAGAGGCACCGCACCACCAGGTGTAGTCTGGGATTGTTTTAAGGCTGGGGTCCGAGGGGAAACTATGAGCTTTGTGATAGCGAGACAGAAAAGGGAGAGAGGACACCTAGAAGATATAAGGCGCAAGTTATACTTAGCGGAAGAAAATTTGGCTATAGCCACAACGCAGGGAATCCCGCTGGACGCTTATATTTTAAGATTGGTCACTCTTAAGGGAGATTCTATGGAAGGTATTATCTCAAAAGCTGCTGAAAAATATCTGGCACATAAACAGGATACTTATGAACTTAGCGAGAAAGTTGGACATATTCTAGCGGTTAGAACTAGACAGCGTACAACAAATGCTGATATTAAGGAGATTCAGGACCTACAGGGAAAGTTAGGCACTGATTCAGATTTTATCAGAAAGTCTTTCCATAAGTTTTACACTAATTTGTACTCGTCGGAGGGCCTAAGGGATTCAATTGATATAGGAAGATATTTGGGAGATGTTTCTTCGGATTTGTTACTGCCGGAAGATAGAGAGATATTGGATGCTCCTTTTCAGGTAGATGAGATTAGCAGGGCAATGGAATGTCTCCCTTCCGGGAAAGCTGCTGGACCAGATCAGATTCCGGTGGAATTTTACAAATTGTTTCATAATAAGGTACTCGTCGAGATGTTTAATGTAATGCTTCATACGCAGCAAGGAGGCTCCCCGCCTGAGACCTGGGGGGAAGCGGATATTGTAGTTATACTAAAAAAAGGGAAGCCTCCTGTATATCCGGCCTCATATAGACCGATTACCCTCATGAACGCCGATGTTAAAATCTACTCTAAAATTCTGGCGACAAGGCTTGCGGAGAATATAGAGCAGCTTGTAACTCCGTCGCAACATGGTTTTATTCCAGGTAAGGGAACAACCCAACATGTGAGGACAGTCATCACAATGCTCGATGCTGCAGGAACACTGTGCGACCCTATGGCAGCACTCTTTTTAGACGCTGAAAAAGCCTTCGATAGGGTCGATTGGGAATATCTTTGGGCAGTTCTAAGATGGAGTGGTATAGGGGAAGGGTATATAACAGCTATCCAAGCTTTGTATAAAAGACCTACTGCCAGAATTAGAGTGAATAGAGGGTATACAGAGGTAGTTAAAATCTTTAGGGGGACAAGACAGGGCTGCCCCTCGTCACCCCTTCTTTTCGCATTGTTTCTTGAACCTTTTTTAAGGCATCTGGCCAGAAATGAGGGGATTCCCCCAATGGTTTTGAATGGCAGAACAGTAAAAATTCTCGCATATGCTGACGATGTGGCTATATTAACCCCTGACCCGGATATGGCTATAATGGAGGTAGAACGTGAAGCCACTAAGTTTGGACAACTGTCAGGTTATAGTCTGAATAAATCAAAGACCTTGATAGTTAAAAATAAGTATACCTTATGTGCCGATTCCAGGGTGGTGCTATCAGCTATGTATCTTGGTATAGTAATTACAGCTAACATCGATGTTATTGTTGAGGAAAATATTTCCCCTGTCTTGGCCAAAGTAAAAGTAGACCTGAATAGAGCAAATAATTTACATCTCTCCTTAGTTGGGGTCACTAATATGGTGAAAATGACGATCTTGCCTAAGTTGCTGTATTTATTTAGAACAATACCATTATATTTTGAATGTAAATGGTTTAACATACTGGAGGGTATTCTTAATAGGTTTATATGGGCGCATGGGAAAACGCGCAGAGCATATAGATTTATGTCACTACCCAGAGAAAGAGGAGGATGGGGAGCACCGGATTTTAGACTGTATTATATGGCAACTGCACTTCAATATATGCAGGGTCTGATTGGAGGAGGGGGGATCTTACAGAAAGTCACTTCCTCATCGACTGACGTTTATTCAATTTTATTGGGTCAAGAGACAGAAAATTGTTTGTTAAAATATGCTGACTTTGGGAGTCTTAAAAGAAAACAGTTTAAAACTTTAGCGGCGGCTATTAAAGTATGGAGCGCTTTTTTGAAAAAAATGGGGCTGGGTAGATACCATAGGTACATCAGATTATATAATAATAGATCCTTCCCCCTGAAATCTTTTCAGATTCAGTCATGTCTGGCTGGGATCAAAAAGGTATAAAGCAAATTGAGGACTTAAAAGACTTAGAGGGAATACTACAGTTTAGTGTGTTGGCAAGGACATTCGATTTAAGGAACAGGGACTTCTTTAAATATCTGCAGATAAGGAGCTTTTTGGGCAACAAACAGGGTGGCGTAGCAGGGTTTCAAACCAACGACTTGCTCGAAACTTTAACTACTGGTGGCCAGCATACGATTAGATCAGCATATGCTTTGTTAGTCCAAACTAAAGTGGATGATCTGGATAAATATAAACAAAGGTGGACGGAGAAACTTCAATGTGAAATTGATGATTTCCAGGAGTCGTTGGAGTTGGGATGTACTATACTGTGCTCGGCTCCCCTGCAATCGCAACATTATAAAACATTGTTTTCACTGTACTATACACCAGACAGAATAGCTAAATGGGGTGGTACGAATGGGACTACCTGCCCTCGTTGCAGCTCAGTTAATGCAGATATAATACATATGTTCGCCACTTGTCCTCAATTATATACGGTAATTAGGGACATTGAGAATTTTTTGGCTCGGGCACTAGGCTTACAGATAGTACTAAACCCTACGTTGATATTGTTGGGTATAGGGCGGATGGAAAACAATAGGAATACTGAGAAAGAATTTCTATTTATGATTATGGCTGTTTATAGATTAACTTTAGCTAGGGCCTGGCTTGATAAAACTCCCCCGCATATGCAAATATGGCTGGCGAACTTAATCTCTACATTTAATTTGGAAAAACCTATATATGCCAGGAAGGGAAGAGCTGGGAGAGCTTTAGGTGTAAGAATTTGGAACCCATTAGCACATTGGAGGGAAGGGATAGGGTAGAGAGTGGAGGACTTAGGGGGGCTCTTGGTTCTTGGTTTTCTGGGTTTTTTCTACTTCTTTTCTTGATTTTATTAAGTATTAAGAGGTGTGACGTGTTTTTACTTTCTTTTTTTTTGGTATGAGTAACTCCCAATGTTAAAAATGATATTTTGGATTACAAAATATGTATTGATGAATATAATGTGCAATGTGGAAAATACAATAAAAATATATTTAAAAAATAAATAAATAAATAAATAAATGTGTACCTGGGACATGTTTATAATTTTCATTGAAACTGGCATGTTGCAGGGAATCTTTACACTGTATTATTGTTATTAGATGCTGGTATCTTGTTGCCTTTATAGGCATGTATAAAGACCCTCACTAGCATTTAGTCACTATGGGCTTTTGGTATCGAGCTCTAGTATGTATCGGGTCTCTAGTCGTCTCAGTGCAGCCTCTCTGTTACGGCCTCGTCTAATGCATAGAACTGAATCTACCACATAATATTTTAGGTGTCCTAATCTGTTTTCTGTGCACTTCTTTGAAATGACGAGCCACCGGGTACAATGGGTCAGAGTTGGCGATTGCTCTTATGTGCTGGAGAACCCTCTCGTGAACCTGTAGCTTTGTACTACCCACGTACCGTAGTTCACAGGAGCATTCCAACACATATACGGCATGCTCGGGTTTGCATGTTAGAAGCTTTTTAATCTTAATCGGCTGTTCCTTGAAGGGTGTTAGGTATGATATTTTATTTGTGCTAAACCTGCACGCACTGCATGTGGTACATTTCACAAATCCCTTTCTTTGCCTCAGTCAATTAGATTTTGTTATAGTTTCAGGGCTACTGCTGACTAAGGTGTCACTCATGGAATTCGCCTTCCTGAACGTTACGGTTGGTCTTTTATGTAGCTTTGTTTCTAGCTCGATCTACAATCTTTTTCTCATATCCTCTTTTGAGGAATCTTTCAGTAATATCTTTACTGATGTTCAGATATTCTCTCTCACTGCTACAGTTTCTTTTGGCTCTTAAAAATTCCCCATACGGAATATTATCAATCTGCCTTTTGAGATGTCCTGACCTGGCATGTAAAATAGAGTTTGTAGATGTGGGTTTCCGATAGAGTCTCGACTCTAAATGATTGATAATATTCCGTATGGGGAATTTTTAAGAGCCAAAAGAAACTGTAGCAATGAGAGAGAATATCTGAACATCAGTAAAGATATTACTGAAAGATTCCTCAAAAGAGGATATGAGAAAAAGATTGTAGATCGAGCTAGAAACAAAGCAGGTAAAGTAAAAAGAGACACATTACTATATGACAGACCTAGACTAGAAATGGACAAGAAAGAAGTGATCAGGTATATCATGACTTATAGTGATGGCAACAATAGAGTATTTAGATCACTCTGTAAACATTGGGAAGTACTAACGATCGATAAAGATATCTCCGAATTTTTGGGGGTCAAACCTAATATGGTGTATAAAAAAGCCCCCACACTAAGGAGCATTCTTAGTCCAAGTGATACGAGATCATATCCTGTACAAAACACTGATCATGATCAATGGTCACGAATTAGTCAACCAACCCCCGGTTCATACAGATGCAGTCAGTGTATCTGTTGTAAACATGTCATAAATAAAAAGACAACCTTCAATGACTTTACTAACAAAAAAACGTATAAAATCAAATCCTTTATTAATTGCAATACAAGCTATTGCGTATATGTTATGACTTGTGTATGTAAAAAGATATATGTAGGTTCGTCAACGAGAAAGCTTAAAACAAGATGGATGGAACATTTGAGAGCAATTAAAAATTGTGACCCAAAATATCCGATGGCAGTTCATTTTAAAGAAAAGCATAGACGAAATGAACTAAACAATATTGAGTTAATGGGAATTGAGCAAGTCACTATTGATCGGAGAGGAGGTGATTTAGAAGCGAAACTGAGATCCAGGGAAAAGTGTTGGATTAATAAACTACAAGCGGTTAAGTTTGGTCTTAACATTGATAGAGAGATTTATACCCTTCTGATATATTATGGCCTTTAAATGTCCCGTGATTAAATCTTTTTCACATACAACTTTTTTGATTTTGATTTATAAACTGTTTATTGATCCCGTACCTCTTGTGCATCAATAATTAATGTGTTAGATGAACGAACAATATTGAGGTGATCTCAAAACTTTATTATACTGGAATTATAACCCGGTCTTTTACTTCTTTTACTTCTTTTACTTTTTTACTTCTTTCCAAGAATTGTGTTGTATGATCTAACGTTTAATATGTTATCAATTTAATATGAAGTCAACCTATGAGATAGCTCACTTAACTAAAACCCCATACTGTCGCATCTAGTAATACGGGGGTTCGAGTCCACCTCGAAGAGTCAAAAACACATAGACTTTTGATATAATTTTTTTTACAAATAAACATATAGATGGATCGAGTGTTGATATAATGGTACAAATGGAGAATAGATATCCTTATTCTTTACATTTAAAATATATAGATTGGGTAGCCACCATGTGCATTTCTTACTCTAATCATCGAGTAACAAATATTGGTAATAAATTAAAATAACCTATCCTTCTAATTACACATCTTACTTACAAATAACATGATAGCTCACCTGGTCAGAAGATGTATACTCATGTGTTTACAGCGTTAGGAGTTCGAATCCCAATTTTAGATTCTAGGTATTGTTTTATTTTATTTTATTTTTCTTATAAATATTATGTTACCATTTATTTTGTATTGATAAAAACAAGGCATATATGGGTTCAACTGATTAATGTTTTACAATTAAAATTATTTTACGTATTCACCGGCAATCCTGATAATGTATTGAAGTGAGGTGGCACTTTAAATATTTTCCCGCCGTTTTTCCTATCTACCAATTAGAGGAGGAGTATAAATAGAAGTAGGGTAACACCGTTTGGTTCACTTGCTGAACAGACGGATCGAGTTCTGGATGCTAATCGATTGAGCGGTAAGAAGGAATCCATGCATACGCGCATTTGAGTCTAACTGTGGGGATTTAAATATTGCTTGCTTAGATGAAGCTGTACTTTTGCTTGCTACTCTCAGAACTTATCTGATAGTAAATAGAAAGGTATTTGACCTGTGGTGATCTACTTTCAGTACTATCTTCATTATTTGCAGTGTTGTTTTATCTAGATGAACACTGCACTCATAACACCGTATTAATTGTGCATAGATGGTCCGTAGTGAACATTGATAGTAGAGTGGAACCCAGTAGACAGCTTGGTATTACTTTTGTAACACAGGAATTATATCTGCGAGTCCAGGGTAATAAATTCAAATAACCTATCTTTCTAATTACACATCTTGCTTACAAATAACATGATAGCTCACCTGGTCAGAAGATGTATACTCATGTGTTTACAGCGTTAGGAGTTCGAATCTCAATTTTAGATGCTAGGTATTGTTTTATTTGGAATTATATCTGCAAGTCCAGGGTGATCTAAAAGTTTGCTTTAAATTATTGTTTTTTAGATCTTATCATGGAGCGCTAAATATATAAATCTTCAATTTGACCGGATTCTAATTGACTAATATTGATTAGTGGAATTTGAACATAAATAAGGTGAGATTATTTTATTTTAGTTTGGCATAAATAAACGTGGGTCTAATCAGACAAGTCATTGAACATTATATTAAATAATAGATTTATCCCTTAGGAACTGGTTTTAAAATAGGAAGCCTGATATAATTTGGAACAACATTGGAGCCACTCTAACAGAGATTACATAAGGAATCAAAAGGTACACTTTTTTCGTACATTAAACCGATTATTAGATCACATAGCTATTAAATACTCATATTTATAAAATTTCGAGCTTAGGCCAGTCCTCCATGAATCCCCCGAATTACTGAATTACCCAATTATCACTTTTCTCTTTGTTTCTCTTTTCACTCCTTTTTCCAACTCCTTTCTGTATTGAGTTACGGGGTACTGTTAAAATGTATAATGATGGAGTTCCTCTTTAATTTAATTTGAATATATTGATCTATACAATATATGTGTAATTTGTATACAAACAAGTATGTATATATGAATAATACAAAGATGGAGTTCCTCTTTATTTGAATATTGATTTTTTTCAAAATGTGTGTAGTTTGTAAATGAAAAAGTATGTCCTTATGAGTTCTAAAGTATACTATTATTTTTTGTTTATGTGACAGCCTTGAAGAAGCGCAGTTGGCGCGAAACACGTGTTGGCACTTTGTGTGTTATTTTTGTGAACTTTGACTTCTGACGGAACAAGAATAAAAACGAATGAATAAGAAGACCTATCATCTGTTTCTGTTTTTGAATGTTAGACTCACATTGATCTCAGAAGAATCTGTGTTCAATATACTGTACTACACTGGTGGGGACCAGTGTCTGAGACTGTTTTAAGCGCCGGGCAATTGACCTGTAACCCACAATCTTTTTATTTTATATATATATATATATATATATATATATATATGTATATATATATATATATATGTATTTTATCTACTGGCGGTCGCCAGTAGATAGTTATAGTTAGGACCCAGTTCCCAGTTCCCATAGGAAATCTGAAAATTCTATTTTGAATAACTTTGGCGCCGGTTGTCTTATCTTCGTGAAATTTTCAAAACTAATGGGGCGCTCCGCTTAGCTCCTATCCTGAAAGTCTCGGGGTGATTCGTCAAGCGGGGGCTGAGAAAAAAGGGGGGTCCCAAAACGCGTTTTCCTAATGCATTTTCCCATAGGACATTTAGTCGAAGGTACAGCCCGAACGGCTGAACATAATTACTTGAAATTTGGCAAAGAGGTAGTCCTCAGGTCAGGCATGTGCCTTTTGCTTAAATGGTGTAAATCCGTTCAGTAGTTCCTGAGAAAATCAAAAGTAAAATCACAGATATATCTGGGCGGAGCCTAGCCACACATCTCATCGTGAGATCTGATTGGCTGTCAGCACTTCATCCAAGAAGTGTTGGCAGCCATCTTGGGACCAATATACATGATAGCACCTCATTAAAAAGCATTGCAGTTAATAGAAGGTTTTAAGACTTTAGTTACATTATAAATCATTTGTTGATGGTACCATACACATTTTAGGAATTGTGGTGTGTTCTAAGGTGATTTTACCATGTGAAAAAGCCTTCTGCTGTGATATCATGAATCATGTTTGAGAGAAAAATATTTTCTCATGCTTTTCCCACAGAGGTTTGGAAGGTGATCTATAAGCTAACTGAGAGCATATTTTCTGTAAATTCACATTATCTTTCTCAGTCATGTGAGAATGAAGTCTGACATTCTCAGTAAAACATGTACATCCAACAAGGGCAGGGACTGTCAGTTGATTCCTTTGTGTTCTACTGCAGCTTCCCAGAGTGTTCTAAAGAACAACTAGAGCGCTAACAGTCCTACTTATGACAAACGTACGGCACACCTGAAGCCATCTTGGTTGGAATAAAGTGGTAATTCTTAAAACATTTAATTTAAAAAGGAACAAAATGAGGGGGTTCATTTTGCCATAGAAAGTATGATTAGTGCTGCAGAAAGAAAAATTAGCGGTACAAAAGGGGGTGTTGATGGACGGAGCATCAGAACCAATCAAACACTCACACCCAGTCAACAGATCTGGGTTTAATCCATCACCGTTCTTTAGCCCACTCTGCCACCCCAGTTCAGACATGGCCATATGCTAATCAGTCTGACCCTATGCCTCATGGGAACAGTCCAGCGCGAATTGCCAAGCCATGTCTTCCCTGGACCGGAAACAAGCTTCCTAGGACCGGTTTCTGGCATTTCAGCTGCCTTCAGCCAGGCTTGCTTCAATCCAGTGGCAAAGTGAGCAAGGGACTCAACGTCTGAGCATACCCTGCCAACTTATGGCGAGCAAAGCGGTACAAAAGGGGGTGGTGATGGACGGAGCATCAGAACCAATCAAACACTCACACCCAGTCAACAGATCTGGGTTTAATCCATCACCGTTCTTTAGCCCACTCTGCCACCCCACTTCAGACATGGCCATATGCTAATCAGTCTGACCCTGTGCCTCATGGGAACAGTTCAGCCCGAATTGCCAAGCCATGTCTTCTCTGGACCGGAAACAAGCTTCCTAGGACCGGTTTCTGGCATTTCAGCCGTCTTCAGCCAGGCTTGCTTGAATCCAGTGGCAAAGTGAGCAAGGGACTCAACGTCTGAGCATACCCTGCCAACCTATGGCGAACAAAGCGGTACAAAAGGGGGTGGTGATGGACGGAGCATCAGAACCAATCAAACACTCACACCCAGTCAACAGATATGGGTTTAATCCATCACCGTTCTTTAGCTCACTCTGACACCCCAGTTCAGACATGGCCATATGCTAATCAGTCTGGCCCTGTGCCTCATGGGAACAGTCCAGCCCGAATTGCCATGCCATGTCTTCCCTGGACCGGAAACAAGCTTCCTAGGACCAGTTTCTGGCATTACACATTTTGAGTGACTTCTCAAATCCTCTTCTATTTCATTAAAATTTCTGACATGCAGACTGAAACATGCACTTTCAATACCAGCAGCAGACTTCCCTGGTGAGCAGTAGCTTTACTACAGTGATCTAATAAGCAACTAGAGTGCTAACATTCAGAATTTATGGCAAATGTGTGACACATCTGAATGCCTTCTTGATGGAACCAAGTAAAAAACTGAAAGTATTTCCTACTGAGGAGACTGTAGTAAATGAGGAAATTAGGAAACTTCATAACAAATAAATCTCCCAAGATGGCCACCAGAGACAAAAGAGTCCAAATGTAGCCCAAATATCACTCAGATGTAGCCCAAGTATAGCCCAATGACAGAATGTCCCAGAGTGTTCTAACGAACAACTAGAGCGCTTACTGTCTAACTTATGACCAAAGTATGGCACACCTGAAGCCATCTTGATTGGAATAAAACTGGTAACACTTAAAACATTTAATTTAAAAAGGAACACAATGAGGGGGTTCATTTTGCCATAGAAACTATGATTAGAGCTGAAGAAAGAAAAATTAGGGCACATTTTGAGTGACTTCTCAAATCCTCTTCTATTTCATTAAAAAATTCTGACATGCAGACTGAAACATGCACTTTTAATACCAGCAGCAGACTTCCGTGGTGAGCAGTAGCTTTACTACAGTGATCTAATGAGCAACTAGAGTGCTAACATTCAGAATTTATGGCAAATGTGTGACATATCTGAATACCTTCTTGATGGAATCAAAGTAAAAAACTGAAAGCATTTCCTACTGAGGAGACTGCAGTAAATGAGGAAATTAGGAAACTTCATAACAAATAAATCTCCCAAGATGGCCACCAGACACAAAGGAGCCCAAATGCAGCACAAATATCACCCAGATGTAGCCCACATGTAGCCCAATGACAGAAGTGTGCAAAACACTTATTTTTTTGTGTATTTGCAGTTTTATATAGTGCAGACTTGTCAGGTATTGGAATGCTTTACATGAGCATTGGTTACATCACACAAGATCAAATTCATTTTGATTGTAGACATGGGGAGATTAAGTGATTTGACCACAATCACAGAATGTTGAGCTGAAGCAGAAACTCCAACCTGGTTCCCCCGTTGCAAAGTCTGCAGCTCTGGAAGTAACACCACATCCTCTCGCCAAGGTGCAACATTTAATCAAGTGGTCAACTGGATAAAAAAACATAAAGATTACAAATTATTTAAAAGTTCTTTGTCGCTATTTGAAAACTCAGAAAATATGTCCTCATTTTAGTTTTTTAGAGCACTAACCATAATTTTGATGCAAATAAGGCCCTCTCATATATGTAATTTCTAAAGGAAATACTCTAGGTATTACAGTTTTGATTACATCAAGATGACGTCAGGCGTTCCACACTTTTGTAATAAATATAGAATGTTAGCAATCTAGTTGTTCATTGGGATACTGTTGAGAGGCAGAGGCCAGGGGCACGGACTCTGAAAATTGAAGGCAGGTAGGAGAGTGTAGAGGCAACAATTTGACCACACTGGGCAGGCAGGAAGGGCAGTGGCAGCACAACAGACTATGGAGGGCAGTGGAAATGGGGGCAGGGGCAACAAACCAACAATACAGGACTGGCAATTGAGGCTGTGGCAATATAATAGACCATTGTGGGCAGAAGGAAGAGGCAGTGGTAGTACAACCATACATGCCAACAGACCAGTTTCAGCCAGGAAACGTCCAATGTTTTTAAGCTCAAATGGGCTTTATTTGATCTGTCTCCTGTCTACAATCTCCTCTTTTTCAATGTAACTCAAAGGGGAAAATCAATACCCCAGTTTTTTTTCAAAATCTTCCTCTTACCAAGTTCAAAATGTTCGCAAGTATGGTACATTGAATCATGGTAGGCAGGAGGAATTGGGGTAGGGACATGGACTCGGATAACAGAGGACAGGAGGGACATGGAGAGGTGCACCAAACTGACCCTACCGGGCAGGCAACAGGGTTTGCAGCAGCACAATACACCACACATGGCATGCGGGATGGGAGTGCAGCACAACAATCCATAGAAAGCAATAGGGAGGGGACAGGACCATGCACATGGACAACAGAGAACAGATGGGAAAGAGGCAATGGTAGCTAGCTAGCCATAATGGACAGACAGGAGAGAAAGCTGCAGCATAACAGACCATAAAGAGCAGGAGGGACGGATCAGGGCATTACAATGGAACAGACAAGCCAGGAGGAAGGGAATAGGGGTTCTGCACATGGAAACAGAGGGCTGGGGGCAAGGTGGCAGGGCAGGAGCAGCAAGATGACCATGGAGGTCAGGCAGGATGGGCACTAGAAACAAGACACACCATGGAGAGCAACAATGAGACTATGGTGGCATACACACAGACCATGGAGGGAAGGTGGGAGGGGGTCAGGGGCAGCTAGCTGACCACACAGGGAAGGTGGGAGGGGCCATGGCAGCACAGAAGACCATGCATGGCAAGCGGGAGGGTTAGTGGCAGTACAATGGCTATGATGGGCAAGAAGGAGGGTGCAGGGGCATGCACAAAGGACCATGGAGGATAGAAGGGAGGGTCAGGACCTGGGCACAGACAAGAGAGTTCAGGGGAAGGGGCCTCACAACAGACCGCGTGGGGCAGGCAGAAGGAGCAGTTGCAGCACAACAGATCAGGGAGGGCAGAAGGGTGTGGCAGTAAAATGGACCATGGAGGACAGGAGGAAGGGGATAGGGGCATGGCATGTGGACAGGCAGTGTGGAGGTGGCAGGGACAGGTTACAGTCATCCGACAATGCTAGGCAGGTGGAAGGGGAGTGGCAGCTCAACAGAACACTCAGAGTAGATAGGAGTGGCAGGTCCATGGAACATAGTGGGCAAAAAGGGGCATGCACAGAGACATCGGAGTGCAGGGGGAAGGAGAATAGGGGCAGCAAGCTAAGCACAGAGGCTAAGCAGGAGGTCAATGATGGGCCATAGAATTGGGCAATGGAGGGCAGGAGGAGTGGACTGGTACATCATGCTAAATGGAGGGCAGTGGCAGCACATCAGACCATGCATGGCAGGAGGGAGGAGGCTAGTCCATGGATTCAGACAACAGAGGATAGGGAGGAGGTGGATGGGGCAGCAAGCTAACTGTTCAGAGAAGGTGGGTATTAGGAACGTTATTGTTTTTAAAATGTGTGTCTGTGTGAACTACTTAAAATATGAACAAGTATGCAGCATAATCTCACTTTTATTCAGGAAGAAGAGGACGTTTGTGACTGTGACTCCGGGCTCACTTGGCAGAAACACCCCCTGACCCTCCGCCCCCATCACAAAATGTAATGCCCGTGAAAAGGGTAGGTGGACGCAGTGTTATATAGAACATAGTCCTGATTGAAAATGAAAACTAGATGTAGTATATGGTATAAACTATGCACCAAAAAGTGTGATATAAGATGAACCGGGGCGTGAAATATAATATGCAATACATTGTGCGCAATGACAGATTCATTGGAGAGCGCGAGATAGCACAGGCACTAGCGCGTGCTATGCGATATGCGCCTTGGAGTGTAATATGCACAGGGCATTGTTGTGTAACATAACTAGTCTCTAATATAAAATATGTGCTGGGGAGTGTAACGTTGCATATGCACTGTGACAAAGATATGGATCCCAGATTGTAATATGTATGGCATAGCGCTGTGCGTTATAACATACACATCGAGGAAGGCACGTTAGATGGGGCAATATAACCCGTGCAAAGGCAAGTGTGGCATGACATATTCACGGGGTGGTGTTACAGTGCACATGGGCTAGAGAGTGTCATAGCATACGCACTAGCTGGTGGAATACAACACAGAGGTGTGAGGCAATCGGCAGGCACTGTTGGGTGTAACACAGCATTGGGCTCAGCCAGGAGCACGCTGTGACTCTCAAGTGAGGTTCGTATCCTTTCCAGAGAGTAAAATAAAAAGTATTACACATCCGTCGGTGGATGTGTTTTTTATTAACCGTGAGAGGGGTTTCTTGCATAGTTTGGTCGAATTTTTGTCTAATCCCCTTTGAATGGCTTGGTGTGCGTGTATATTAAATGTGCCCGTCAATAGCTACCCATGTTTGTATAAATAAATGACAAGGGTGTCTACTTGGAGAGTACCCACCGGCGGGGGCGCCGGGATTAGGCACGGTAGGGCGTCAGACACGTCAGAGCTTCACTAGCGGTGTAAATACATTCCATGTGGATTCATTCTATGCATAGTCGCCTTTTAATGAATATCACGCAAATCGTCATGGTGATAGGTACATACGGTTTGTCCAGCATGTCCTAGGTGTTTCTATAAATATATATATTTTTAAAATAATAAAAAACAAAGGCCGGCCCCGGGGGATGGGGTACCCGGAGCCATAAGTGGCCTGAGGAGGGGGGCAACTCAGCCCCCTCCTAAAGAATTTAAATAAAAAACAAAGGCCATGACCCGGGGGTTGGGGTCCCCGGGGCCGATTAAGGCCTTGGGAGGGCCAAATTAATTTTTTTCAACAAAAAAAATAGGGTGCAGGCCCTGGGGAATGGGGTCCCCAGGGCCAGTAAATTAGAAAAAGAAGGGGGGCCACACAGCCCTCCTTCTTAAAAAATAAAATAAATAAAAGACCGGCATAGCGCTGGAGGCCACGCCCCCTCTTTGCAGCACTCTGCAAACGCGCCCCTTGGCCAGTTGTAAGTTGGGGAATTAATTCCCCTTCAAAACTGACGGTCCCTGAGGGCCAACTAGCCCAACAGGTATCTCCAGTGTGCGCCGGGGAGCTGGGTTGCAGACAGGTGTTCTGAGGTCATGCCCCTTTTTACACCTCTATGCAACGCAGCTCTGTGGCGCTTACTGGAGGTACCTAGTGGGCTAGTTTGACCCTAGGGACCCTTAGGATTCAAGGGGACTTAATCTCTCAACTTAGAACGGCCACAGGGCGCGTTTACACAGTGGTGAAGGGAGGGGACAGGGCCTGAGGTGACGTGTGCAAACACGCCCTGTGGCACGTTTTAAGTTGGGGAAATAATTCCCTTTCAATCCTGAGGGACCCTGGGGGCCAACTAGCCCACCAGGTGCTTCCAGTAAGTGCCACTGCTCTGCATTGCGAGAGGTGGTGCAGGCCATGCCCCTTTTTACACCTCTCTGCAATGGCGCTTACTGGACGTACCTAGTGGGCTATTTTGCCCCTAGGGATCCTCAGGATTCAAGGGGACTTAATCTCCCAACTTAAAAAACGGCCACAGGGCATGTTTACACAGTGGGGAAGGAATGGGACGGGGTCTGAGGTGACGTGTGCAAACACGCCCTATGGCGCGTTTTAAGTTGGGGAAATAATTCCCCTTCAATCCTGAGGGCCCCTGGGGGCTAACTAGCCCACCTGGTGTTTCCAGTAAGCGCCACTGAGCTGCGTTGCAGAGAGGTGGTCCAGGCCGTGCCACTTTTTACACCTCTCTGCAACGCAGCTCTTTGGCGCATACTGGAGGTACCTAGTGGGCTAGTTGGACCCTAGGGACCCTCAGGATTCAAATTAACTTAATCTCCCAACTAAA
The DNA here is from genome assembly GCF_964204655.1 of Triturus cristatus. Taxonomy (NCBI): domain Eukaryota; kingdom Metazoa; phylum Chordata; class Amphibia; order Caudata; family Salamandridae; genus Triturus; species Triturus cristatus. Next base: position 638,602,316 of record NC_140580.1, on the reverse strand, counting down.
AACAGCCACAGGGCGTGTTTACACAGTGGTGAAGGGAGGGGACTTGGCCTGAGTTAACGTGTGCAAACAAGCCCTGTGGCGCGTTTTAAGTTGGGGAAATAATTCCCCTTCAATCCTGAGGGCCCCTGGGGGCTAACTAGCCCACCAGGTGCTTCCAGTAAGCGCCACTGAGCTGCGTTGCAGAGAGGTGGTCCAGGATGTGCCACTTTTTACACCTCTCTGCAACGCAGCTCTGTGGCACATACTGGAGGTACCTAGTGGGCTAGTTGGACCCTAGGGACCCTCAGGATTCAAATGAACTTAATCTCCCAACTAAAAACGGCCACAGGGCGTGTTTACACAGTGGTGAAGGGAGGGGACGGGGCCTGAGTTAACGTGTGCAAACAAGCCCTGTGGCGCGTTTTAAGTTGTGGAAATAATTCCCCTTCAATCCTGAGGGACCCTGGGGGCCAACTATCCCTCCAGGTGCTTCCAGTAAGCACCACTCCGCTGCGTTGCAGAGAGGTGATCTAGGCCGTGCCCCTTTTTACATCTCTCTGCAACGCAGCTCTGTGGCGCTTACTGGAGGAACCTAGTGGTCTAGTTAGACCCTAGGGACCCTCAGGATTCAAGGGGACTTAATCTCCCAACTTAAAATGGCCACAGGGCGTGTTGACACAGTGGGGAAGTGAGGGGACGGGGCCTGAGGTGACGTGTGCAAACACGCCCTGTGGCGCGTTTTAAGAGGTAGTTTTAATACCCTGACCTATTATATACTAGGGGCTTACAGAGGAGGTCATGCTGATCACAGGGGGACCCCAACGCATAGTGTTCCCTAGTGTATGTAGGGGTTTTCACTGTATTCTGAGTGTCTTTTAACATAGCACTGGCTCTAGGACTGGTTAGTCAGACTCAGTTACCACCAGTATCCGTCTGAAAAAGTTGAGGGTACAGGATGATTTTGCAACAAGGCTTCTTTCTGCTCTTCTGTTTGTTCTTTCTGCACGTTATCCTTCTTCCTGCACTTTTCTTCGTCTTTGAGGACTTCTGTTGCTTCTTTCTGCATTTCTTTTTTTTCTTTCAGTGCGTTTTTTCTTCTTTCTTCACATGTCCTATCTCTGTAGGCATAGTTAGAAATTAGCATTTAAAAAACCTTTGAAATTCTCTGAAAAACCATAGGTTTCAGGCATGTTATAGTTAGGAATTAGCATTTAAAAAACCTTAGAAATTAACTGAAATAACCATAGGTTTCAGGGGCGTTATAGTTAGCTGGACTTTTCACTTGTACAAAACCATTGAAATTCCCCCGTTATAGTTAGTTCAGCTAACTATAACTTGCGTACCCGCAATGCACTGCTGATGACGTCACATATTACATCACTCATGACATGGTCAGTGACATCACTCATGACATCACTGATGACATCTCAAATGACATCACTAATGACATCACTGATGACATCATCCTTGTGATAGAGTGGCAGACCTCCTCTTCCCCTAATATAACCTTTGATACACACATTCAAAAATAGAAACTACAATGTTCAAAACAATGGACATACCAATACCAGTTACAACAACCTATTCAGTAATTCTAAGATCCACATACACATCCACTCATTCACCAACAGTCCTATACAGTCACTCATACATGTACTCACTCATCATATGTACTCACACACCTATACATCCTGTTACACAACACCACTCATCCATAGTTACTCACACACATAGTCACTCATGCTAATAAAGAATCAAACATCCATTTACTTGTATATACAGTTATACACACACCACCACACTTACTTCTACAGAAACTTACACATACTTAGTCTTTTAAACAATCACTTATAGAAACACATACTTATTCATACAGGAACTCTTTCAATCTCTCACTCTCACATATACTCACTTATATATACCAATAGTCACATATGCTAGTTTAAAACATATGTAGTTACTCATAAAGACACTATTGAGACAGTCTATCACTCATTAACACACCCATGCACACACTCATCCACCCATACAGTCCTGCACACATGCTGTCTTCAACACATACAAACAGTGAGTCACTCATTCATGCACCCATGCACTACATAATACCCCCAACGAACCATAGAGACACTCAGACACTCATACTGATACTCAAAAAACCAACTAATAACCTATATAGACACTCATGTAGCTACTCACCAACCCATGCAGCCACTTATACACAAAGTGAGAGACTGATACAGATATTTACACATTTAAACATTACCCACTAAGCCATGTATTCACTAAGATACACTTAATCAGTGAGTTATACAATCAATTTTTCAAAAACAAATCATCCATTTATACACTTATATACCCATTTATTCTTCCATCGACCTTGAGATATACATATATAAAACATATGTAATTTTCAGAAAAACACACATTCACTGGATGATGTCATCAGTGATGTCATTTGAGATGTCATCAGTGATGTCATGAGTGATGTCACTGACCATGTCATGAGTGATGTCATATGTGACCTCATCAGCAGTGCATTGCGCGCGCGCAAATTATAGTTAGCTGAACTAACTATAACGGGGGAATTTCAATGGTTTGTACGAGTGAAAAGTCCAGCTAACTATAACGCCCCTGAAACCTATGGTTTTTTCAGTGAATTTCTAAGGTTTTTTAAATGCTAATTCCTAACTATAACGTGCCTGAAACCTATGTTTTTTTCAGTGAATATATATATATACATATATATTGTATCTGTACTCCTCGACCTCAACTCCAGCCTTGACACATCGTTCTCCAAATATTGCCACCTAGTTTTTGACACCCACTTTGATCCTGCATGTTCTGTCTCCTTGGCAGTTTGAGTCTGAACACCTCACCTGTATATGGTATCTCACACTGACCAGCTAATTCTGCATTTGTGAACTTGCCGGCACCCACTATCAAACCAATAACTCTGAAGTAAAACATGCAGCTCCACATTCTCCTCTCTATGCCTCCAAGAGGATTTTCCTTTCCCATTGACGCCACGTGCTAGGAACACTGGTTCAGCCACATTCCCATCATCATCATCATTGCCAACAGTCCTGGATCATCCCTGATAGTTGGTAAACAAGGACTTGAGTGTGCATACACCATCACAAAATGGTAAAACAACATGTAGTTCTGGACTACTCACTGACTATCAAAAGTGCTCTGTGCTTTGTGTTCATCCATTTCCCCATACCAAATCCACCTGCTTTAGGGCACACCTCACCACTCTTCACACACAGCTTTGAAAAATGTCCATGCTTATTCAGTTTCTCTTATCACCAACACTGACAAATTCACAGATTATACTTGATCAGCTGAACCTGTCTCCATTGGCCAACTGAACAACCTATCCTACCTTTCACCTACTCCTAGAACACTCAACTTATTACAAAGTTATCTGCACAACATACGCTTAACTCTCAAACTCATCTAGTCAACTAATTCAACCGAAATCTCCTTACTCACTACATCAAACCTGCCATCTAATAGCTCCTCATTCTGCCATCAATTACTTCACCCTCCTTTCCTCCTAATTCTTTAGACAGCTCTACAAATGATGCATTTAGTATCTAACTAATAGCGCCCTTTGCGATTCCTAGTATTAGGCTTCCACCAAATGTATTCCACCAGCAAAGCATCTACCAGTATCTAAATCTTAACAATCCTTACCCACCACAAACACCTCTCTACCATATTCATTCACCTCAAATCTCTGCCATGTTCATTACTGTGTTGTTAATAAAAGTGTATTATTAACAGCCATGTCAAGAGTGGGTTCACTAAGATTGCACTATCTTGGCTAATACTAAAATGCATTCATGTGCTCTTCCAACACTAAGTCCTACTGGTTACCAGAGGGTGTCTCTCAAGGATCTTTATCAGACTCCATCTTTTTCCCTTTCCTTCTTCTCTTCTCTCAGCCTCTTACCACACAAACTCATCTTTAGCAATAACATCACTAAATTCACTTTATCATGTTTTATTGATGAAAACACTGAAATTGTCTTTACCTTCCACACTGTCACAAACTCCCTCGCAGCTTGAGGGAACAACTGCCTCTTTGCCGTCCGATACTGGATGATTATACCTTACTTAATGCCCATAACCTCCAAGGCAGGTATCATCTTCCATTAACCACTACTTTTCGAACCATTACATCAATCATCTTCTTAATACTACATGTTGTTCTTGCCTTCCTGCCATAACAAGCATATGTTTGCTACTCAATTATATATGATATTTATCTGACAAAGGTATGTTAAAATTAGATCCAATTATTTGAACATTATGACCTTTATCTGACCAAGGTGTGGTAAAATTAGATCAAATTCTTTCATTATGATTAGCCGAAAGCCATGTGAAGAATTTTTGTGATTTTGAATACTTACTCTAAAGTGAAATTAGTTCAAAGGCTCTCTGTTGTTTCATTGTGCTTTTATACTGTGCCTTTGTATCCTCTCCACTTCATGGCAGTGGAACTACCATGAAAACCATAGCGGAGAGGAAACTTGTAATTTACGAAGCATATTACCTTCTCTCGACTGTCGCAACCCTGCCAGGAAATGGTGGTTTCCTGGCGGCTGCGGCAGGGCAATTGCAGTCCCACTGCCCTTATTGTAATAGGAAGGTTGAGAGACCACCACGCAGCATGAGTCTGGCGGTCTGTGGACAGACAGACTCGTAATTAAGCCCTTAGTTTGCACTTGTCTTTGTTAAAACTCCTCCATTGAGTGGTTGGCATGTTTCAGCATTTAATCCTATTCAGCCTCCTCATGATGAATACAAGGGCAATTGAGATTATCCTAAAAACACATATGCATAATTACCACATGATTATGGGTAAATCGAGAAACAATTAGCACTTCTAAACCTTATCTTTTAAAACACAGACTTGATGAACCAAGTCTGCAATTGTACCTGAAAACAATGATTAAAGCACTGTTACACATTACTGACAGGCCACCATGATTGGACGGGCTACCATAATTTCAAAGAGAGGTTTGGAGTCCATGGGTATATCAAACAACCAGCCATAAAGCTTGCCTAGATTATAAATGCTCAGGTGATGCTAAAGTAGCATGTAATATTTCTTTTTAGGGCATTACAATATTACCCAGGTTCACCTTAAATGGTTATGTGTATTGGCACAAAGAATCTTTTGACAATCACTGATAGCTCACGATACTACAAAGTGACCTGCATGATTAGTAGCACTGCGGCCACTCACCTGTAATGAAATATTATCATAAAGGGGAGTGTCGACCATTGAAAAACAGTGGATGGCATTCAAGATGGTAAGCCATCAGATGATCAAAAAACCTTTAAAGTGTGAAGCCACACTCTAGGGATTGCATGGCATGCCGAGCATACATACCTGCAGAAAAAGGACGGTATAGAAGCATCACTGTTAGTCTTAGAAAGCTCAAATATTAAAAGGCAGAACCTCCATAATATAGAACTTACCTCCCTGTGACGTGTCCAGAAAGCCCATGCATGCACCACGTTGAAGCATCTAATCAGTTGAGGCTCCTCCGCTAACGCAGAGGAGTGCCGCCCCACTGCTCAAAAGGAAAAATAAAATGGTAATAACTTATCGTTATCATTTTATTTTTCCTATTGCAGTCAGTGGCGGGGCAGGGCAGGGCTGGCTGGAGAAGGGGAGGAGTGTTTTTCACTCCCTAAAGGCGCATAAACTGTTTTGCCGGCCCTCTTGGACCGGCCAAACAGTTCATGCACACTTTGCTTGTTCCTCACCAGGCTGCATTTCCCAGCCTGTTGAAGATCATGCACAGGCTCCATGTCTCCATCTGAGTGCCGAACAACAACGCTCAGACCGATCAGAACGCTGCATTGCAGCGTTGTGATTGGCTGAGAGTAGCCGGTGTGCCCGGGTGCTTCCTGCTGCCGGCCGGGACTGCAGGAAGAAGGAAGATGAAGAGGATGGAGCAGAGGTGGCGACCAGCCATTAAAGGTAAGTCCTTTTTCTTTTTTTTAACCCCCCCACCACCACCCACCGATAGCAGCTGCTACTGAATCGAACGATGCTTGGGATTTTACTAGTTACTTTTTGGGTCTAACTGGGGCTTCCCACACAATGCAATAAATGCATAAATGCATTAAAAAACTAATGTATTATGTTTCAAAAGTAGACAGTAGTAAGAGAGAAATGAGAATTCAATTTGAGTCACAAAACATTTACCAAACACATATATGATTTTGCCAAACGGTCATTTGAAGGGAACACAACCAGATTGCAAGCAAGTCTGAACCTATGCATCAATACACTAGTGTAATAGACCTGCACAAACCAAGGTTATCTGTTTAATCGCCATACACAAATTGATATATCTATATATAATTAGCAACATACCCAATTCAGATATGCTAATTGGAGCCTAAATTTCCATACAGACAGATGATATACATAGACTGCATACCCTATTGGAAAGAATTCATCAAACTATACATGTCGTCTGTTTCTTTGAGACCTAATATGACGGTCTGAAGCTTTTCAATTACGCTTGCGACATTGAATGATAATCGTGATTCTACAGAACCTCCCTGGGGATCATCATCTATGACCACTAGTACTGTCCATTGAATGTCACTTGGGGTATGCTTTATTTCATCCAAATGCAGCACCAATGCTGCCCCGTGTGTGTAGCATCTGGTCCTTGATCTGTGCTGTGGAATTCTCTTTTTAACATACTGAGTGGTCCGACAGATTTATTGTTTATTCCGTGGACAGGTGAGGGTAGTAGATCAGGTTTTTGTATTATAATTGGAAAAAAATGCTAGCTGTTGCTTAGTGTTATTATTTATGGCGACCTGTTTGTGGTGAGCACATTTGTAATGTTCAAAGGCTTGTGGTAGTATTAATATAGTAGTCAACATTTTATGAGAATATCATTATTTTAGAGAGATTAAATTTGGTCTGAGCAAAATTGTGTGCCGCAGAAAAAATGTACGTGTCATTGCATATATTACATTACAATACAATATAATACAGTACATTATATCACAATACATGCACGCCGACAATGTAATGCTACTGGTCAAAGATCCAGGGACCAGCCTGACTCCCATTATAGAAGGCAAAGATGGAAAAGTAAGGAAACAAGCCTGAGAGGCTAGTAATGCAGCAGCTGCACAACTGGCATGTCAGATGCCTAATAGTAAGTGATTGGCGATGCCCAGAGCCCACCACTGTCTCTAGTATATGGGGGTGAGGAAAGCTGTTTGTGGAGCAGGATTGAGAGGGTGAGCAGCAATCTGAATGTGTTCCCACAATTAGTCTATGAAATGCTCAAGACAAATAAAATGGTTGTGAAACGGTTGGTGAGATAAAAAAGGGGGTATAATGAAGAGTGGGAATGGGGTTTGATCAGCAACTCTGGCATAAGTGCTGCCAATATTACCAATAATATCTTGTGTGTTTTGCTGTTCGCCCTATGTGGGAAGGGTATGCCCAGACGTGGGTCCCGTGCTCACTACGCCACTGGCGTCAAGCTATCCTGGCTGAAGAGGGGTGAAACCCCGAAACCGGTCCTAGGATGCTTGATTCCGGTCCAGGGAAGACATGGCTTGGCAGTTCGGGCTGGACTGTTCCCATGAGGCCCAGGGTCAAGACTAATTTGCATATGGCATTGTCTGAACTGGGGTGGCGAGGTGAGAAAATAACGATGGATTAAACCCAGATCTGTGACTGGGGGTGAATGTTTTGCCAATGTGCAACATTCCGTCCATCATCTTGTGTGTTTTGCAATATTACCAGAAGCCCAGTCGGTCTGAATTTCTGAAAGAATGGTATGGTGGACTAGAAAGACAAATGGAGGCCAGTGGTCTGGGTACAGGACTGGCAGAAGCTGAACAGTGATAAGATGGTTAATAAGAAAGTTGGAAAACCTGGAGAGTGGAAGAATGCATTAAAGCCAAATAAGGGTGACTGATTTGCTGAAACTCTTGGAGGAGTTATAGTGAATTCAATGTAGAGGGACATTGCTAGTGTGTATGGCAGAAGGTAGAGAATGTAGTGTAAACTGTACTCTACTTTTGTGATAAAGCAATCTTATAATGAACTCAAAAGCATATGCATGCTGGCTATCCCCTTGGATGCATTACTACAGTGCTGGGTGATGTCTTTTTCATTGTCAATTAATATATCAGTTATACTAAGGTTCACAGTTGCTCTACATTGACAAACCTAGCACTCCTACAAGAGACAATGACTACAGAATCACATCTGGGATAACATCACATGCCAATTCACATCTCCACTAGCACACAGAATAAACATTTGAAAACAGTTTGTTAAGATCACAAATAAATTAAGGGCCTCATTACAATGTCGTTCGGAAACTAAACTGCCCAACTCCTTTTCAGATTCGGTTTCGACTGACTCTCGGTTGGCGGTTCTGCCCGACCAATTGTGATGCTTCTGAACACTGTTCAGAAACACTCCTATTGACTTCAATGGGAGCCTGTGTTCCGACACAGCTCCCATGGGGAAAACGGGTGTCTGCAGAAAACCTTGTACCCTGTCGCAGGCACCCCATGGTGCCTGCCACACAGTGCTTGGTTTTACAGGGGGGTCCCTTGGGTACCCCCTCAACCCCAAACCGGATGGCTCCTGATGAAGGGGGGCCTGCTAGGGGCCCCAAAGTCAGTTTCAGACAGCATTTTCGTATCGGAGAGACAGTGTTGGGAAGGCTGTCAGAATTTAACATTGTAATTGGAAACACTGTCCGTTGAGCTGTACGAATCGGCTCCGACCGACTTAGATTCTCCAAATACCGGTAGGAACAAATTCAAAATGACCAAACAGTACTACTTCCTACCGCGAGCATCGTAATTGTTCAGTCGGAATTGTTTATGGCCGAGTCAGGCGGATGGGTTCCCAAACGGTCTGGGGAATCCGACTGTCGGTCAGAGGCTTTCCGTCCGACATCGTAATCAGGCCCCAAATGTCACTTAATTAATTAACAGAATCTAAAACAGGTATTTACCCCAGTGAATGTTAGCCACAGAGGGTTAAACATGCTCTATGAGACTGAGTCACAAAGATTTTCCCAGGAATACATTTGACTTAGTAATCTGCACAACTGGCTTGCGCCTGAGTAGCATACTCAAAAGAGATGACGGAAATGTGGAAAAATACTTAGGAAGCATTGACATTCAAAGAAATCACATTTTCTGTGAAAACATAAACAGATATTAAAAGATATAAATGATGATAAAAGAATGCGAAAGCTCTAAAACATCCTAATGCTTCGCAAGCGTTGGCCCACAATAGCTTAGGAAAAGAGGAATAAATCAGCTGAACACATGACTATCATGCATTTGCACATTTTACACACACATAGGTGGAAACATTTGGATGAGAAGATAGAATCTAACACCTGTATAACAAGAGCAGGTCCAGACTTCACATGGCCTAATGAACACACACGTTTCCTCATCTGACTGCCAAGTTCCATAATGCTGATTTTGATCCCTTCTAGTTGCATGGATTTAGCCCTATGTTTATGATGCTTTTGTAAATATACAGGATGTCTACCAGCATTTATATTTTAATGACATCTAAAAACTGATAGCTACAAAAAGGGATATGGGTTTGTAATGCAGCATAATCGGTTCCTTTTGGTTTGTTACATCATTTGCTAAACATTTTTTTATTTTGATGGGAGAGAAGGATATTGAAATGGCTCCACTTACTGTCATAATTACAGTCAGAGGGTGGTTAATATGCATTTGATGATGAGGGAGATGATTATTGGGGAGCTGGGAAGTCCAAGGTTTTTTTTCTTATCACATATAAGCAACCGCTGCCATATGAATTCCTGTAGGGAATTCAGGATTTTTATAAAAAAGTAGAAGAACGAGGGTTCTATCAGGATGTGATGGTCTTCCTCCGCTTTGTCTTTGAACAATGGGATATCCAAAGATATTGGAGTAGACGCCTCACTCACTTATCATCACATGCTTCTTCATAGGCATCTATCCACACACGGGTAAGATGGTACTACCCGGGCAGACTCAACCATAGATGTAATGAGAGTTCTTATATAAAGCAAGTACTGGTCATGCCGGGAACCAGATGAGTGATAATAAAAATACCTACAGGTATACCCAAACAATGTGTTTAATTTGGAGGGTACATGGGGCATGAATAAAAAACATGAAAGGGTTGGGGTTTTCTGAAAATAATTGTTCAGTTGTACCACTTCTAAAGTGCCAACATGTTTCGGCCCTCACCAGGAGCCCACGTGGGTCTGGGGCCTTTGTCCGGGCTATTTATCTACTGCTTAGTGTCCCTGCTCTTATAGGGTGCATGCACTCCGGGGTTTGACACAAAAAATGCAAAAGTGGACAAACACAGTGAAGTGTGCAGTGGCAGGAGGAAAGTGACAGGAAAGGTAAGCAGTTAATGGAGAGATGCTCAGCAGGCAGAGAGCGGAATACAGGAGAAGTGTGAAGTGTCAAGAAAGGCTAGCAACAGATCAGAGAGGTAAACACTAAACCGTGGACAGTGATGGAAGAGGTTGGCTTTGATATGAGAGAGATAAGCATGAGAAAGGGTTACTGGCAGGAAAGGAAGACAAAAGGGCAAGGTAGTTATTTCAAGAGGCAGTGAATTAAACTGTTGTGGTGGGTGAGATTGTGGATGTGACCTAGGCAGTGACAGGAGAGCTGCACCTGGAAACCAGAAAATACTTTTCTTAGTGAGGGCGATATCAGGTCCATTGACACAAACGTACCAGGGGAAGGTCCTAGGAGGCAGTATTGGAGTTAAGTGTACCAGTGTGTAGGATCTGCTTCACATGGGTACCCCCACTTTTTGCTGGTGTTCCACTGTTTTTCGACCTTAGTCTGGCTGTGGCCCTGCTAATCAGGACCCCAGCCTAGCTGCTTCCTCTCTAAAATGGTTTCCATGTATATTAGGTAAATTTCTAATTGGATTCTGGAGTGCCTTATAAGCCCCTAGTATATGGTATACTATGTACCTAGGGCATAGGTATCTCAGAGGCCTACCAGGGGCTGAAGCATGTATTATGCCACCTCTGGGAAGCACTCCAAAATGACACCACAGGTCTGCTACTGCAGCCTGGGTAAGGTGGTACTTGCACCCCTTACAGTGGTATAGGCTACCTATATCACTACCATTGCACACACATATAAAACCGATAAGTCACTCCTATGGCAGGCCTTAACAATCCTGAAGGCAGAGTAATTGGCTTTTATGTCAGAGGGCGCCCCTGCATGAGCAGAGCCCCTCTGCAACGTTCGGAGTACCTCCTCTGATGCTGTTTGTGGTGCAGCCTGACCATATACTCTTAAGTGCATTATAACCTTGCGGTAAATGCCAACTTTGGGATGGCTGCACGGAAACATGTTGTGTTTGGTGTCAAACGCTTTGGAATACTACCCCCCCCACCAGTTCTGGTGGCGCGGGTAGCATTCCACCCTTCTAGAGGGAGAGACATGTTCACACTGGTCTAACCCGGTAGGACTTTCTACAGCCCTGGCATCACAAAATGGATGCCTCTGCCACAGACACGGGTCTGGCCTCCTGCTGCTGACCGAAACTCCATCAGGGGAGGCCTGGACAATAGGTTTCCTGTCCTAGAGATAGTGTAACCACCTCCCCAGACAGGCAGATGTGTATTGAGGCTGGGTGGGAGCACTCTCTGGTGCTTTGAAGTCCTGCACTGGGGGCACACTTGGTGTCCCTGTGCATAGTCCAGTTCAAACCGGTTGCAGGCCCTACCGGCCCCTGCTCTGGCGTGAAACTGGACAGAGGAAATGGGTGTAACCACCCCTCTTTTCAAACCCTCCCATAGGTGGGTCCCTAGAGCATGTCCAACCCCCAAACTTTGTATAAGTATGGGAACCCAGTCCTAGCGACTTTAGATTACCCTGGACGAAACTCTGCAATATATATCCTGGACCTTCGACGTTCTACTTTGCTTAGAAGACTGAAGAAATCTCCCTTGGGGTCAAGGAGTGACTCCCCTGCTTGGCAGGCACCAAAGAAGCAACTGACCGGTCTGCATCGCTGAAGCTCCTGCCAGACACCGAAGTCTTTGGATCACCAGAGGTAGATTTCCAGACTTCCCCGAGGCTACCCTGATTCCAAAGCTCAGGCCCGTGGCTATTGTGGGTGACGTGGAACCGTGATCCCTGGACACCGTGAACTTTTGCAGCAACATTATCTTCCTGCTCTTCCTCAAAGTTGTGCTTTGGGCTCCAAGTAGCCCCAGCCTTGAGCACCTCCTGCACTGAAGATTTCTGGCCCCCACTCCACGAGTGACCCGTGGGCTAGTTTCCAATGCAACTGCTCAAGGCTCCTTCGCGATCGCTAGCCCATTGGCTAGTAGGTCCCCACGAAGGCAACTCCTCTTCTGATTGGGCTTTTCTGGTTGCTCCAGATGTGCCCCGACTTACCTTCGCTGGGTGAGTCCCCCAGACCTTGCTGGTCTGCACCGACATCCTCTCTCTGATTCCAAGTGACTTGCCGTTGCCAAAGCTTGTTGGGTCCAACCTGGTCGCCAACAAAGCAGCACTCGACAAACTTCAAGGGACAGCTCGAATCCAGCTCCTTGTTGTCATTGGCACCTCCTGGACCTCGTGGCTGAAGAGTCAAGACACCCGTCAACTCACCTGAAGCACCCGACATCTGTGGGCATTGGTCCATCCTGCCCTTGGTCACTAGTAAATGACCCAGACTCTGTCCCCACTGCTTTCAGGTTCCTTCCATCCTAGATCCAGGCTTGGATCACTTTGAACACTTCTCCTCTTCACGGCAGCAGCACTTCTTCGCCAGCTTCCATTGAAATCGACGACACGACCCGACACCAAAAAACACCTATGCAACACGAGTACTCCGATGCTCCCGTGGGTGCTAGCTCTAGAACTTCCTAAGTCCAAAAGGGTTTGGTCCTGACTCGATTCTAAGTGTCCCTAATCTTTACATTTCCAACCGCGACATTGCCCATAGAAGCTAACAGGAACCCACGGCTGTGTTTACACACTGCACACGGTCCCCGTGGGTCCCCTGTGTCACTACCTTGGGTGGTTCCTTGGAGTCCCAGTGATTCTACAGGCTCTAGGCCTTGTGTCTAGTTCAGTTGTGGTTCTTATACCACTTTATTGGTATATGGTTTGGTATGCTCCTAGGGCCCAAATGTGTATTTGTGCTATTACTGTTGATTGCTAACTTGTAAATTAAGTACCTCGAGCTCCAGTCTCATAAAGAGACTAGAGGGGTGTGTTTTATCTTAAATACATATATTTTAAATATATACCTGGTGTGGTTGTCCTTTTATTTGGTCATTCAAGAGATTATAGACTGGTAAAACAAGCTGCTTTACATTCCTTCAAGACTTAGCCTGAAGGCTGCTCTCCATAGCTACCAGTAGGATAGCGTTCATTAAAGGTTGTCTTTAACCTATTCACCATAAGAGGTTGTTTGGACTGATACAAGGTGCCCACTATAATTAGTGGACAACTTCTCACATTGGTGTGCAGCGTGTGGGATTCCAGCTTGCTATTGTTTTACCAGATAATCTCAATTGAATTGATCAACTGAAAACCACTAAAGGTACCTTAGGTACATATAATATCAAGTTTAATATACAGTAAGTTCTACCGACCTAACAGGCACATGCATCAACCACAAAACCGGTCGCAAACGGGCAGATTCTCAGAATCTGCCCCTTTGCGACCGGTATTTTTGCATTTGGGATGCATCATCCCAAATGCAAAAATCGCTATTGAAGGAATCTCAAAATAGCGATTCCTTAAATAGCGATTGCATTTAAGGAATCCCTAATTGAGATTCCTTAAATGCAATGCATGAAAGTTTAAAAAATAGCGATTTCGCTACTAGCGGGAGCAAATTACCATGAAGCTGGACTTCATGGTAATTTGCTAAAACTTAGAAAAATGCACTTATTTGCATTTTTCTAAGTTTCACGTTGCGCACACACATGCCCTTAGAGCATGTGTGTATGCAACATGTGAGCAGAGTTCAAATACATGGGTGCAATAGGGTGTCATTTTGACACCCTTGCACCCTAGCAATTGCGGGAGCAATTTGCGAGTACCTACTGGTACTCGCAAATTGCTCCTGCAATCTCCAATGCATTCCTATGGGCCTGGAGGCCCATAGGAATGAATGGGAAGCCATTCATTAATTGCGACTCGCAATTTGTGAGTCGCAATTAATGAATGTTAAGGAATCGCTATTTTAATAGCGATTCCTACATGCATAGGCTTTGCGAGTCCTTAATTGCGAGTCCTTAATATTCGCAATTAAGGACTCGCAAAAGCTTTTCTTGATACATGTGCCAGTTAGAGTTGTGTGTTAAGGGATAGCACGCCCTTTCTACAACTCAAGAGAGTTTAGTAGGCCACACTAGTGTAGGTAGTGTAATTGACCACACCACATTCGTAATGTCTAATCAGCCAGGAACCAGTGGGTCCCTGCCAGAAGCCAGTGAGCTTCTCAGCTAGATATGAGGATCTCTCCTTTGCACAGCTTAGGGCCTTATGTTCCATTAGGAAGCTGAAGACAGGCAAAAGTTCAACCACCCAGCATCTCATATAGATACTCAAGCTGGATGATCTCCCAGGACCTAGTGGGTCTGGTGGGGTAGGCAGAGTGGGTGGGCAGCAGCTGAGGGTGGGCCTAGGGGTAGAAACTCCCCTGACCCCACCTCTCCTACTGACCAGACTGATGAAAATGATCAGGATCTGGTGGACCCAGCTCCCCTGGATGAGGATGATGAGGAGGACAATAATGCTCCCCTCTTTGTTACTCCAGGAAGACTTGAAAGTAGAGCTAGAAGGGATAGATCTCTCTCAAGGGGATCTGTCCAGTCTAACTCATCTGGAGGGACCTCTGTTTCTTCTCACAGAGGGAGGGAAACCTCCCAGGAGAGGAGAGAGAGACTGCTGAAGTATGAGCAAGATAAATTCAACCTCAGAAAGCAGCGGATGGCCTTAGATAGGGAAGCCCTAGAACTCTACAGAGCTAGTAAAAATGAAGGACTAGAGTCCCTTGGTGGCAGCAATTTCCCTAGAGATAGGGAGAGGTCTTATGACCATAGAAACCTAAGTAACATTGTCCCTCCCTACCAGAATTGGGATGACATCCTCAAATGGATAACTGCCTTGGAGAGGGCCTGTAAAGAACAGAAGGTCCCTCAAGGTCAGTGGGCAGCAATCTTATGGCTCTCCTTTGCAGACAAAGGTAGAGATGAGCTCCTCACTGTAAGAGAAGAGGATGCTGATGATTACCAGGTCTTGAAAAGTGCACTGATAGATGGGTTTGGCCTAACCACTGAGCAATACAAGATAAAGTTCAGAGATACTCAAACACAAAATCAAGACTGGGTTGACTTTGTGGACTGTGCTGCTAAAGCTCTGGAAGGTTGGTTATTGGGCAGTAAAGTGTGTGACTTCATAGGATTGTACAATCTGATAATGAGGGAGCAGATTCTTAATAACTGTCAAAATCAGCTGTTGCACCAGTACCTGGTAGACTATGATCTGACCTCTCCCCAAGAATTGGGAAAGAAGGCAAACAAATGGGTCAGAACCAGGGTGAGGCAGAAGGTACATAACCAAGGTGGTGACCCAAAGAAGCAGGAGTCTAAGAACTCTGACAAGGTAAAGATCAGAAGTCTTCTCAAGGGCCCCAAAAATATTCTTCTAATGTGCTTTCACAGTCTAACAAGGGAAAAGGCCAAAAGAAACCTTGGTGCAAAATCTGTAAACAGAAAACTCGCTGGACCAGTGACTGCACCAAGTCCAAAGAATCTACTCCAGCCACCATTGCCCCTAAGGCAACTGTTCCCCCTAGTACAGCTACAATAGGTGGTGGCAATGTTCAGAATAAGGGTGTAGTAGGGTTGACCCTGGGTTCTAAGATGGCCTAGTCAGAGTTCCAACTCAGGCTGTGCTTGTCTGTGATGGGGGCATAGATATGTCCCCCTTTGTGAGTCCCAGTAACCTGGGCAAATACAGACAACAGCCTTTGATAAATGGAGTAGAGGCTTGGGCATTCTGGGACACAGGATCAAGTGTCACAATGGTGACAAAAGATCTTGTGGATCCTCGGCAGATTATACTTGGTGAAATGTACCAAGTGACTAATGCTAGCAATGTCATAACAGACCATTCTCTGGCAGTTGTTAACTTCTCCTGGGGAGGGGTATCTGGTCTTAAGAAGGTTGTGGTAAGTGCAGACCTACCAGTACAGTGCTTGCTTGGCATTGATCTAGAGACTTCAGCTTGGGCTGAAGTGGAGCTCAGGACACATGCAGAAATGTTAGGGATCCCTGCTCATGTCTTTGCTGTGACTAGGTCACAGGCCAACATGTCTAAAGCTGGACAGGCCCTGGATTCTGGAAAAATGGACCAGGTGCCTCTCAAGAGGAGGAGCAGTAGGGTTAAGGCAGAGCCTTCCCACCTGACTCAGGGAGATGATCTTGAACCTGAAGAAGGAACTGTCCCAGAGGAGCTTGAAGCTGACCAGGTTGAGTTCTTGGGGACAGGGGGACCTTCCAGGTCTGATCTGAGCCAAGAGCAGAAAACCTACCCCTCTCTTGAACCCCTCAGAAAGCAAGCTGCTGATGAGGCTGCTGGGAATGCTAGTGGTGGGAATGCTAGTGGCACCGATAAAGTTTATTGGGGTGATGGACTCCTTTACTCAGAGTAGAGACCTCAAGCCTGGTGCATCCAGGAGGTTGGTTATACCTCTGAGGTTTAGGGGCTTCCTATTGACACTAGCCCATGATATTCCCCTAGCAGGACACCTGGGCCAGAACAAGACTTGGGACAGAATTGTCCCTCACTTTCACTGGCCCCACATGTCTGAAGACACTAAGGAGTTTTGTCGCTCCTGTGTGACCTGCCAAGTCAGTGGCACAGCAGGTGGCTCTACAAAGGCCCCCCTGATAACATTGTTGATCCCATGGATCCCCAAACAGCATCTGGGCACAGATTTATACTGGTGATGGTGGATAATGCCACCAGGTACCCAGAGGCAATTCCCCTAAGGACCACTACAGCACCTGTGGTGGCAAGAGCTCTCTTGGGTGTATTCTCAAGAGTAGGCTTTCCTAAGGAGGTAGTATCTGACAGGGATGCAAACTTCATGTCTAGTTACTTGACTGCTATGTGGAAGGAGTGTGGAGTGAACTACAAATTCACCACACCCTATCACCCACAATGCAATGGTTTAGTTGAAAGGTTCAACAAAACCTTAAAGGCATGATTAAAGGACTCCCAGAATAGCTTAGGCGAAGATGGGACATACTCTTGCCCTGCCTTTTATTTGCATACAGGGAGGTGCCTCAAAAGGGGGTTAGTTACAGCCCTTTTGAACTTTTGTTTGGTCACCCTGTCAGGGGTCCATTGTGTTTGGTGAAGGAAGGATGGGAGTTACCTCTCAAGCCCCCAAAGCAAGACATAGTGGACTATGTACTTGGTCTCCGCTCCAGGATGGCTGAGTACATGAAAAAGGCAACCAAAAACCTTGAGGCTAGCCAGGAACTGCAAAAAGCCTGGCATGACCTAAAGGCTGTACTGACTGTTTACCAGCCAGGACAAAAAGTGTGGGTTTTGGAGCCGGTGGCCCCAGCAGCCCTCCAGGACAAATGGAGTGGCCCCCATACAATAGTTGAACAGAAAGGGGAGGTTACCTACTTGGTAGACCTTGGAACCCCTAGGAGTCCCACAGGGTACTTCATGTCAACAGACTTCAACCATATGTTGACAGGGCAGTCATGTGCTTGCTCGTGGCTACTTGATGAAGGACAGAAGGAAGAGAGTGACCCACTCCCTGACCTGCTTTCTCAGAACCCTGATGATGGGTCAGTTGATGGTGTAGCCTTGGCAGGCAGCCTCACTGCCCAGCAGCAAACTGACTGCAGAAACCTTCTTAGCAAGTTCAGATATGTTTTCTCTGATTCCAAGTCAGACCACCTAGTGCACTCATGAAGTGGACACTGGGGATAGTCTACCTGTGAAGAATAAGATCTACAGGCCACCTATAAGGACAGAAGTCCAAAAGATGTTGGATTTGGGAGTGATTGAACCCTCAGTTAGCCCTTGGGCTAGTCCAGTAGTCCTGGTACCTAAACCTCACACCACAGATGGCAAGAGAGAAATGAGGTTTTGTGTAGACTACAGGGGGCTCAATGCAGTCACTAGGACTGATGCCCATCCCATCCCCAGGGCAGATGAGCTAATAGATACTTTGGCCTCAGCCAAGTTTCTAAGCACATTTGACCTGACAGCTGGCTACTGGCAGATCAGACTAGCTGATGATGGAAAGCCAAAGACAGCATTTTCTACCCCTAGTGGGCACTATCAGTTTGTGGTAATGCCCTTTGGTTTGAAGAATGCACCTGTCACTTTCCAAAGGTTGGTGAATCAAGTCCTTACTGGCCTGGAAGACTATAGTGCAGCATATCTAGATGATATTGCTGTCTTTAGCTCCACCTGGGAGGATCACCTGGTCCACCAGGAATGTTTTGGAGGCCCAGCAAAACGCAGGCCTAACTATCAAGGCTACTAAGTGCCAGATAGGGCAGAGTCAGGTTGTGTACCTGGGCCATATATTATAAACAAAAGTGGTTCTACCCTATCTAGATATGAAAGTTAATAATATTTATTTATTTTTAAGTGATGATAAGTAAGGTGAATATGAGTGATCCATGAGGTGTCACGGAAGTCACTATGTGTTTTTAAAATACCCCTCACACACTATGAGTCCCATAGTGTCATGCTTCATCATGGGGGTCTTCCCGTCCCTCTACGGGGCGGGCGTGCTACTACCTACGAATGTGTGGGAGCACTGTTGTTATGAATAGATAGGCTATGTGTAGTGAAGGGATGTGAGTGCTAGGGTTTAGTGTAAGATACAAAAATTAAAAGGACCCTGGCTAGTAGAAAAAACAATTTTATTCAGCTCTCTAGCTGGGAACATTAAAAATGGGGAAGAGTGTAGGAGGTGTCACAAATTTGTGGCTGCCTACTGGGTCAACATGTTTCGTAAGCAGTCCCCACTGCTTTACTCATCAGGACTGACAATTAGTAATCCCTATTGCACTCAATATAGAATTATGAATTTTGTTTGTATGCCTATTGTTCTAATAAACCAGTGCTTTCAAAGTTTGTAGATCTGTGAACAAGGGTACATTGACCCCAGTGATTTAAGACCAAATTGGTATCTGTAAGGAAAAAAGGGGAGGAAAACAACAATACAAACGAGTTTATCGCTGTTAGATTAACACATCACCATACTTTGGATTATCTAATTAGAATTCATTATGTTTTTGTGATATATTTTTCTCAATATATATTTTTCTTTCTATATCAGAGTGGGTGTGGTATTTATTACCCACTACCCATGTTTGTTTGTAGAAATGGAAAGGATATGGTAGTTAGACAAAAGAAACTGTACACATATTTACGACAAAATTTACGACAAAAATAGATGTCAGGAGACGACACAAAACACTGATGTTATTGATATAGTATAATAATCAACCATCCGTTGTCTTTAAAAGAATTTTCCCGTTAATCAATTGCCCAATATCGTTTGCTGTGTAAATTCACTATGTACATACATTAATTAGGCATAATGTTCAGGCTTCATGAGCACACACTGGAGGGGAGGGTGCCTGGATTAGTCACTGCGGGGGAATAAACATCGCATTAGCTTTAGAAAGGGACCGCCGTGGGTCGGCAATCTAGCAGTCACACTGGCCTGGTTTAAAGACTTAGCCAAGTCTAAACTTACGATTTGCAGGATCATTCCTCGCTTCCATGTACCTCCGTGTTGCTCCGTGGATGTCAACACGGAAGTGTATGTCGAAGCTTTTATCGGGAGGGAACAGGCGGGAAAAGCTTCAAGTGTAAAACTAGAGCGTAAAAGGCTTCAAAAAATGGCCGCCCGGAATGGGCTTACGGAGTACTAAATAATTTGCTTCCTGGTTTTTGAGAACATGGAAATAGACGTTTGTGAACACATCGTTTTTTTTTAGGGTTGTCCAAAAAATGAGCGGTGTCTTTTTCTAGTCAGAAAAATATATATAAAAAGGAATAAGGGTTGAAAAAAAAGTTGCGAGAAAGTCACCAGTTTTCAACGCTAGAACGTGAAGGACTTGAAAAAATGGCCGCCCGGAATGGGTCTATGAAGTACTAGATATATCACTTCCTGGTTTGTCACAGTTAGTGGAAATGAACGTTAGAAAACGATCGTTCTGAAGGGGGAGATAGTAATAGTTGTTATGTCTCTTAAGATTGATAGAATATTAGTTCAAAAAGGAAAAAATTGTATTTAACTTATCGTTTGCTTCCTGGTTTTGTGAAAGTGGAAATAAACGTTTGTAAACACATCGTATTTATTGAGGGTTGTCCAAAAATTGAGCGGTGTCTTGTTTTTAGTCAAGAATATGTGTATAAGAATAAAAATACAAGGTTGAGGCAAGTTGCGAGATCGGGCGGGAAAGGTCATCAATTCGCATCGCTAGAACGTGAAAGGGCTTGCAAAAATGGCTGCCCGGGATGGGTCTATGAAGTACTAGATATTTCACTTCGTGGTTTGTCACAATTAGTGGAAAGCAGCATTTGAAAAACGATTGTTTTGAAAAGAGATGGTAATAATTGTTATGTCTCTTAAAAGTTGAAAAAGGAAAAAAGTGGTATTCAACTTTAGATTCTATCGGATTATAAACCGATTTATCGTTTATAAAAAAGATATGGTTATATCAAAATTTAATTATAGTACCATATTAATTCTTGAATCATTGAACTCCCTTTGTCAGGAGTTGAAACGTAATAGACAAAAAATGAGTGAAAAAAAATAATATAATAAATTATATATAAGTTCTGAAAATTTCAAAAGGGAAGGCTTTTGTTCCATAGCTAGGAAAAGAGATTCTTAATGTAATTACAACTGACTCCATGGAATGTCGTCGTTCAGGCCTGTGATATTTGTCTTTAAGCGGTGTACCCATCTTTGTTCCTTTTCAAAGAGATACTTTTCATTTGGAACTTGTTCAATGACTGTCCATGATATGTCTTCTGGTGTGTGGGCAAGATCAATGAAATGTGCTGCCATTTTTGTAGCACCTCTTTTACACCTGATGTTACTTTTGTGTTCTCCAATTCTTGTTTTGACGGATCGTGTTGTCATCCCTATATATTCTAGTTGACAGGGACATGTGATCAAATACACAACATTGTTGCTGTTACAGGTGGTGAATTTTCTCTGCTCCCATTTAGTGCCATCGAGAAAGGTGATGCATGTACTCTTGCTGGTAAGTGAACAAACCTTACATCTTCCACATGGATGGTGTCCTTGAATTTTAGCCATAGCTGTTGATTGGCCTGTAGGTTCATTTTTACTTGGTCTAGTGTGGACAAGCATATCGCGAATACTTTTCCCTCTTCTGTGTGAAAAGATCGGTTTCGTGAGGTTGAGTCCTCCACTATTCAGGATACGCCAATGCTTGTTCACAATTTTAGTAACTTTATTGGAATTAGTGTTGTATGTGGTAATACAGAATGGTCGATTTTCATTGAGTTTGGGGGTAGCAGGTTCAAGAAGACTCTCTCTGCAATTGTTGCGCGCTCTTTTGTATGCTTTGGTGCCGATCACGATCCTGCAAAAACCGGGTACGAACCGTCGGACGGAGCACAATCTCCGCCCGACGCGTACCCGGTCGTCAATTTTCACAAACAAGGAATTACGATTCGCACGGGTACACCATTACCGTACGAATCGTAAAAAAGCCCGACCGAACAAAAAAACACCTACCAATGCGATCCGGGAAAGCGCCGACCTGACGTCGGGACGCTCGCAGCCAGCCATTCACGACCCAGGAATCACGATTCGCACCGACGTCACCCCGCACGGTGAATATTTTGCGGCAGCCAAAAACTGCCGGGAAATCAGGACGACGCGAACAAGGACCACCAGTACGCGACGGACAGACGACGACGCGAACAAGGAGGACCAGTACGTGACGGACACACAGGACGACGCCACCAAGGAGGACCCGTACGCGACAGGATGACGCGATCAAGGAGGACCCGTACGCGACAGGACGACGCGAGCAAGGAGTACCAGTACGCGACGGACAGACATGGACCCAAACCTACGAGTCATCCCTGCCCTCATAGCAGTCCACCTCCTCTACAGGTTACGACGCAGACACCGCAGAAGGTCAGAATAACTAAGGGAGGGGGGAAAGTGGGGTGGGGTGGGGGTGGCACGACCAGGGCAGGCCACAAAACAACCACATAAGTCACACACCACACATGGCCTGGACATACCTGACTCCCATGCCCTGGTCACCACGAGGGGGTGGGGGCGTGTCCTGATAAGCCAGCGACCGCCACAACGGAAGTCTGTCACCACGCGAACCGGCAACACAACCAAACAGGTACATCCCGTACCCACGCCTGAAGAGCGTGGGTACGAGTCGGACCACGCCCACACACGTCACCCCAACAATGGCGGGACGGATCGCACCCACGTGGCAAAGGCCTGGGTACGGGCCGCACAAACATCACATAGCGTGGGGACGGATATGTACGGACCCTACCCCCACCCCGTATGCAAGGAGCGTACCCCCCAGCCCAACAGTGTAAGTACGACTCGAACCCTCACCCGCGTATGCAAGGAGCGTACCCCCCAGCCCAACAGTGTAAGTACGACCCGTACCCCCACCCGCGTATGCCTGGAGCGTACCCCCCAGCCCAACAGTGTAAGTACGACCCGTACCCCCACCCGCGTATGCATGGAGCGTACCCCCCAGCCCAACAGTGTAAGTACGACCCGCACCCCCACCCGCGTATGCATGGAGCGTACCCCCCATGCCAACAGTGTAAGTACGACTCGAACCCTCACCCACGTATGCAAGGAGCGTACCCCCCAGCCCAACAGCGTAAGTACGACCCGTACCCCCACCCGCGTATGCATGGAGCGTACCCCCAGCCCAACAGTGTAAGTACGACCCGTACCCCCACCCGCGTATGCATGGAGCGTACCCCCCAGCCCAACAGTGTAAGTACGACCCGTACCCCCACCCGCGTATGCATGGAGCGTACCCCCCATGCCAACAGTGCAAGTACGACTCGAACCCTCACCCGCGTATGCAAGGAGCGTACCCCCCAGCCCAACAGTGTAAGTACGACCCGTACCCCCACCCGCGTATGCATGGAGCGTACCCCCCAGCCCAACAGTGTAAGTACGACTCCTACCCCCACCCGCGGACTCACGGACCGTACCCCCACCCCAACAGTGTAAGTACGACCCGTACCCCCACCCGCGAATGCAAGGAGCGTACCCCCCAGCCCAACAGTGTAAGTACGACCCGTACCCCCACCCGCGGACGTACGGAGCGTACCCCCACCCCAACAGTGTAAGTTCGACCCGTACCCTCACCCGCGTATGCATGGAGCGTACCCCCACCACACCAGTGTAAGTAGACTCGTACCCTCACCTCGAATGCATTGAGCGTACCCCCACCGTGTATGTGCCAAGCGTACATATCCTGAAATCGGAGGTGTGTGTGCAGAGTCCACCCAGCAGTGCCCTGAGACAGGAGGGGTGGGTGTGGAGTCCTCATAGCTGTGCCCTGAGACAGGAGGGGTGGGTGTGGAGTCCTCCCAGCAGTGCCCTGAGACAGGAGGGGTGTGTGCAGAGTCCTCCCAGCAGTGCCCTGAGACAGGAGGGGTGGGTGTGGAGTCCTCCCAGCAGTGCCCTGAGACAGGAGGGGTGGGTGTGGAGTCCTCCCAGCAGTGCCCTGAAACAGGAGGGGTGGGTGTGGAGTCCTCCCAGCAGTGCCCTGAGACAGGAGGGGTGGGTGTGGAGTCCTCCCAGCAGTGCCCTGAGACAGGAGGGGTGGGTGTGGAGTCCTCCCAGCAGTGCCCTGAGACAGGAGGGGTGGGTGTGGAGTCCTCCCAGCAGTGCCCTGAGACAGGAGGGGTGTGTGCGGAGTCCTCCCAGCAGTGCCCTGAGACAGGAGGGGTGGGTGTGGAGTCCTCCCAGCAGTGCCCTGAGACAGGAGGGGTGGGTGTGGAGTCCTCCCAGCAGTGCCCTGAGACAGGAGGGGTGGGTGTGGAGTCCTCCCAGCAGTGCCCTGAGACAGGAGGGGTGGGTGCCTATCACTCCCAGCAGTGCCCTGAGACAGGAGGGGTGTGTGCAGAGTCCTCCCAGCAGTGCCCTGAGACAGGAGGGGTGGGTGCCTATCACTCCCAGCAGTGCCCTGAGACAGGAGGGGTGGGTGTGGAGTCCTCCCACCAGTGCCCTGAGACAGGAGGGGTGTAACACATGTGTGTGAGGCCAGAATTATCCACATGCATACTGGCTACAAGGGAACATGTCCCCATGAACTCATGTCAACAGACTCCACACACAAGTACAGTGATCACCAAGGATGCCACGATTGTTGCAGGTGGAGACATGGCCCTGCATGCATGGCCAAAGTAGAAGGGCTCCGTCACACACACAGCTCATGTAGACACAGCTCTGCGCTAAACATTGGGAACACCCTGCAGGGAAGAAAGCTGGGTACACAGAGGAAGGAATACACCCTGGGACAAGTGCACCATGCAGTAACTGCTTACATGAACAAAGAAAGTTAGCCAACACCTTGTGATGGCACACAGATCACAGGGTCCCACCAATGAGCAGTACACTACTACATATCCCACACACCCAAACCCTTACACACCACCAAAAACCATGTAGCAGCCCCACCAACACCAATACCAGCATAGCAGTAGTGTGATAATGAAAACAAAATTAAGCTTTAATCAGCATGAGCACAATGTCCGTGGATCGCAGGCAGTTCAATCTTCCCAAAGCCCATAGGGCCGTCAAGGATTCTCAGCTGGATGGGGGACACAGTGGGATGTGTGTCCCCTACCTTGCCTGCACAGTCAAATGGCATCGTCTTCCACACTGGTGAGGGCATCAGGGGGGGGGGAAGCAACAGGCACCGCAGGGACATCAGGGCAAAGGGGCGGCGTTGTGGGTGCAGGGATGGAGGACTCCACCACAGGGGGTGGGTCAGTGCCAAAGGCGGAGGCCAGGATGGCACTACACACCTTTGCAAGGTCCTCCAGGGAGTCCCCTGCACCCGAAGGGACCTCATGCCCCAAGGAGGGGGGGGTCAGAGGGATGGGTCGCAGCACCACCGGGGGAGGGTGGAGACAGGGGGGGAGACTCAACCACCCTGACCGGGACCTCCTTGACCGCTTGCGTGGTGGTGTAACTGTGGGGCTCAGGGACAGAGCGGCCATGAAGGAGTCCTTGGGGGAGATGTGGCCAGGAGAGCTGAGGGGAGGGGATTTGGAGGGAGTGGACTGGGTGGAATGCGGACTCCCACTATGGCTGCGTGTCACACGTTTGCCCCCCGACCCAGTGGGTGTGCCTACCTCACCCTGTGTGTGCGTGTCAGGAGGAGTGCGGTGGACCTTCCCTGCTGGTGTGGTGCCCGTGTCCGTTGATGTGGGTGCATGCCGACGTCTGGGTGTACGTGGGACAGGCATTGGAGTGGGAAGTGTGGATGGGGCAGGGGTAGGTGGGGGGAGGTCGCGCTGCAGGAGACCCACTGCTGCAGTCAGTGTGGAGTCGATGGACCTCAGCAAGTTGCGTTGGTCAGCCTGCGATGAATGAATGCCCTCCAAGAAAGCCTCGATGTTGGTGAGGGTTTTGCCGTGGGCATGGAGGACATTAAGGATCGCAGCCTGACCAACCTGCAGTTGCCGCTGGATGTCCACAGACTCTGCATTGGCGGCAGCAGTGGAGACAGGGGCAGGGGGTGCGGTGCCTGGCAGGAAGGAGACATGCTGTGACCGGGCACGCTGGGAAGGGACACGAGCAAGTGGGAGGCGGCTGATGGAAACTGAGGGGGCGGTGCGAGGTGTTGTTCCGCTGTCAGCTGCTGGTGCAGCCTCCGCCCACTCGGAGACATCCTCCTCGGACCTGTCAGCTTCGTAGTCTGATGTGCCAGTCGACAGGTCCTCGGCCACACTCTCCTCCGCCTCTGTCCCACTCGATGTGCCAGACCCGATGTCACAGCTGGCACTGGTGCTCGGTCCCTCCGCCTGGTCTGTGTCCATGTCTCCCTCTGTGTCCCCCGACGATGCTGTGGGCAGGGTGGAGAGACAGAAATTAATCAGACACCTGTACACATCTGTCACATGAGTCCAATCTACATAGGTAACATTGCATAGCCTGAAAAGGAAGATCCCTAACATCTACTGAACAAGGTACCGATGTAGGGCATGAAACACACAGTTGGTTGAGCCACCATGCCACTGAAATACCATGGAGAGCATGAGACAATAGGTAAACACAGGAAACGGAGTCTGACATAGCACCCAGGCCCTGGGGACAATCCAGCACTGCATCTGCACCACACAGCGTTGGCGAAAATACCGATGACCAGGGACCATATCCATGAACTTGAGACACATGCTGCATAGGTAATGCTGAAAACATGCCCAACATGACTCGGTCACTGCACATTGCGTGTGTGTCCAGACACATCACACACTGCCCAGACCCAGCAAGTAGAAATCAGGATTTGACACATAGGCATTGCCCGCCCCAACAAGACCCTACACGAGGCAAATTGTTGAGACACAGGTGGCACCAACATCTCATAGTCTGGGTGATACACACAGGGGCAGGCAAAAAGCAAGAGTGTACGCCAAACAGCCAAGGTGCGCCTGTACAAATAATGAGGTACCAGTGCCCATCCTCAGATGAGTATAACAAGACACACAGGCACTGGCAACTGTGAGTATGAAGAAGGACAATCAGGTCAGGCTGCACAGTGGACACCTGTACAAAATAGCACGTCTATATACATGGTGACAGGGGACAATGGCACAGAGCACAACCTACGCTGTAGACACTGAGATTGGCCACGTTAATGATGACACATACACCACTGAGGAAAAGGTGCCCCAGGGGACAGTAGTGGGCACGCAACTACATGCTACTGAATGGTAATGACTGCAACACACGTCACCATCCCTGCACTATGTGTATCGCACACTCATGCACATCATGTCACAGGCCACTACATAGGACATGCGTGCTGTAAGGCATGACACATGAGAGACCAACTCCCATGTCTGGAGTCAGCATCAGTGCCAACTGACATGGAACCCACATGCAGTGAACTTGACAGTGCACAGGCAAGGTCCCACAACCTGTTACACACCACCCCCACACATGATGCTACAGTCATTGTTCTCGTGGACAAAGCGCCAGCCTACATTACCTTGTGAAGGAGTGACTACACACAGACCAGGGAACACATTGCAAGGAGGGGAAGGGTGGCAGGGGCGCAGCGCTATACTGGGGCAAACAGGATCTGCACAGCACCTTTAAACCCTGCCAGTGAATTCATGCTACTGTGCCCTTACAAATGCCGGTGACACACAACAAACACACATGTACCTACCCCCTTCCGGCTGCTGCATCGCCTGTAAGCGCCTCTCCAGGTCTGGAAAGACCACCGGCAGCACACGCCTGTGGAGGTGGCTCAGACGGCGGCGGCCGCGGTTCTTGTGGCTCTCAGGTGAGTCCCCCAGCAGGAGCCGTGCAATCCTCCGCGTCCAGCACCGGATATCCTGCCAGCGTTTCCTCACCTGGGGCAGGCTCCGCCTCCGACCATCCACACCCCTCACGGCACTGACGGCGGTCAGCCAGATCTGCTCCTTGGCAGTGGCGCCTACCTGTGAGGAGGAACAAGTGACACCACATCAATACACCAGCCACATGTCACAGAGAGACATATGGGTACAAATTAGCTGGTTACAACAAGGCATGTCATGCAGCCAACGCATTGCACCTTTGTCATAGGGACATCATCCCCTGGTGAGGGAAAAAGCATTACGTGCCACAGTGGGTACACAGGTGGAATGATGGCAATGTCACAATCAATGATCAAGGCTCACACTGTGCATCACACCCACCCCTCCTGTCTCAGGGCACTGCGGTGAGTGATAGGCCCCCACCCCTCCTGTCTCAGGGCACTGCTGTGAGTGATAGGCCCCCACCCCTCCTGTCTCAGGGCACTGCTGTGAGTGATAGTCCCCCACCCCTCCTGTCTCAGGGCACTGCTGTGAGTGATAGGCCCCCACCCCTCCTGTCTCAGGGCACTGCTGTGAGTGATAGTCCCCCACCCCTCCTGTGTCAGGGCACTGCTGGGAGGACTCTGCACACACCCCTCCTGGCTCAGGGCACTGCTGTGAGTGATAGGCCCCCACCCCTCCTGTCTCAGGGCACTGCTGGGAGACATCTGGCACCCCCCCCTGGGACCCCCCCGACAGTACATGGCATGTGTGTTACACCTGGACGCAATGGCAGAAGTCACAGTCACAACATAGGGACAGTCTGTGGCAGTGGCCTATGCACTCACCTGATACCCTGGTCGCCCATACAGCATGGAGTACTGTGGGAGGATCACATCCAGCAGAGCCATGTTCTCCTCCAGGGTGAATGGCTGTGTCCTCTCCACAGCCCTTGACATGGTTCCAGGGAATCAGTAGCAGCAGCTGGGTCGACGAATGCAAAGATGTGCAGGCAAGTGCTCCCTCATGGGACCTGGCTGCCTTATATGTGCCCTTCTGCCCAGTCTCATGCACAGGAGTACAGAGTGATTGGTCACTCACATTTGCATCCTATGTTTCCACCAATCCCTTCAAACCTAGCAGTCTGTGGGTTCTCTATCGGTTTCATTCTCCTGCATGATGTCAGCCCCACAAACACATTGCAACAAAGTAGAAGAATTCCAACTGACTTCTGCTGTGCACCTTCCAGAACAATTTCGAAATTTGAACTTGGTCTCCATGACAACCAGCATGCATGTAGGCCTTAATACTTGTACCCTATGTAATTTGGAGCATCACACACAGGTACGGTGCGTTTCGGGGCCCTAGGGCACCCCAAATGCATGGCAACGGCCCGTACATGCATGCCTACGTTCACTATCACTATGGGTCTGCACGCGTATGCGTACCCGTAGTGTTACGGACCGTACACACGCATGTACGCTCTCTATCACTATGGGTCTGCACACGTATGCGTACTCGTAGTGATAGTGAGCGTACATGCGAGTGTACGGTCCGTACCACTACGAGTACGCATACGCGTGCAGACCCATAGTGATAGTGAGCGTACATGCGAGTGTACGGTCCGTACCACTACGGGTACGCATACGCGTGCAGACCCATAGTGATAGGGCCGTACACACGCATCTACGCTCACTATCACTATGGGTCTGCACGCGTATGCGTACCCGTAGTGGTACGGACCGTACACACGCATCTACGCTCACTATCACTATGGGTCTGCACGCGTATGCATACTCGTAGTGATAGTGAGCGTACATGCGAGTGTACGGTCCGTACCACTACGGGTACGCATACGCGTGCAGACCCATAGTGATAGTGAGCGTACATGCGTGTGTACGGCCCTATCACTATGGGTCTGCACGCGTATGCGTACTCGTAGTGCTACGGACCGTACAAATGCCTGTACGCTCGCCATCACGATGGGTACACATACGGCAGCACTCCCACAGTGATTTGGGAACATGCACAGGCCCTCTCAGCAGCAGTACGGCGGTTTTTACACATCACTGTGGTGATAGGCGACACACAGGTAGGAATAGGGCGGACATACTTGTCCATGGATGGACATACTTGTCCAGGAATGGACATCAAGGCATCGTCTGTGCATTACTACATGTGTGGGGCACAGGTGTCACAGGCTGTGATGTGGAACATGCCTCCTGAGTGGAGAAGGCACCAGATGTATGATGAGATGTGTACATGTGTACTGTGTGAGGGTGCAATGTGTGCCAGGCATGCCCTTGACTCCTTTGACATGTGTGCATGTGGGACTGTGCACTTGGGGTGAGCGTCACTGGCATGGCACGGACACCAACACACGGAAGTGTCCCATGATGCCCGGTACAGGGGTCATGACACATGACTTGTCACTACCCACAGTGCACAATGTGACTATGTCATATATGTGTCCGGGATTTACATCAGGTTGATGTTGTAGCACCCTCAAAAGCTGCAGCCGTTGCAGCAACCAACATGTGGCTGTGTGTAGATTGTCATTGCACACTGTTCCGCACACCATGCCACATGTGTTATCGGATGTGAGGTGCACATGTATGCATGGGACACGGAGTAGCGTGACAAGGCCATGTCAGCATCCTCACAAGGAATGTGTGGTGAGTCATGACATGTGCACCTTCATGGCAAGGTGTGTGGGCTGGACTAGTGTAATGTCATGTGACCTGTGGCTCCAGTGTTCCGCTACCAGTCTCTGCAATCGGCATCCTACTTCTGCTGATGTGTGGGCGTATGTCACTCCTGTCTTGCGTCGGGCTGTGCACTTGCACTGGGACACAGCTATTTCCATGGCGTGGCATGGGGAGGTTCTCAATCACCGTGTGTAGCTGGGTCTTGGAAGGAGTGTCACCTTGCATCCATACGTGTCCTGGGCATGTAGCACATGCCTGACTCCCTATGTAGCATGTGTGTATTGCCAGATTTACATGTGCTCAGTAGACATGAGTTGTTCTCGTAGTGCACTCACTCTTCCTTGTCACTTCCAAATTACTGCAGAGCGCCTCCTCTTGCCCGAAGAATTCCAGACTTGGCTACCATGCAGGAGAATGACAGGATCCGGCTCTACCGCTTCACCCAACCGTTGATTCTGGAGTTGACGGCGAGACTGGCACCACACCTGCAACCGCAGCACAGGTATCCTACGGCACTGACACCCCAGCTGAAGGTAATGGCTGCCCTACATTTTCTTGCCACGGGTACCTTCCAAAATACCATAGCTCATGTTGGTGGCATGTCCCAGAGCATGTTCAGCGGTGTGCTGCATGATTTCTTGGAGGCCATGTTGATTCACCTGGATGACTTCATCAAGTTCCCAACCCCTGAACAGATGACTGAGGTCAAGCGTGGATTCTATGCCCTGGGAGGGATGCCCCATGTCATTGGGTCCATAGATGGGACACATGTAGGTTTGGTACCACCACACGCACGGGAGGTGGCGTACCGCAATCGGAAGCACTACCACTCCATCAATGCCCTTGTGGTGTGTCTGTCCAATATGGTGATTTCACATGTCTGTGCTCGTTTCCCAGGATCAGCACACGATGCCTACATCATGAGGCGTAGCGGGATGCCTGATATGATGATGCAGCTGCGCAACGAACGGGCATGTGTTGTTGGTGGGTACAGTCTGTCTGTCCTGTATTCTGTATAGCCGACCAGCACGACCGCTTCACCAGTTCTAACGATGTCCATGTGCTTCCCATGTAGGGGACGCTGGCTATCCCAACATGCCTTGGCTGCTGACACCTCTCCGCAACCCCATCACGCCGGCCCAGCTCCGCTATAACACCGCCCATGGCCGGACAAGGCGAGTGATAGAGAGGACGTTTGGCATGCTGAAGAGCCGATTCCGCTGCCTCCACAAGACCGGCGGTGCACTCCCTTATGCCCCGGCGAAGGTCTGCAAGATCTTCATGGTCTGCTGCATGCTGCACAACATGGCAGTTGAAAGAGCTGTGCCACTCATCCTGAATCAACATGACGAGGACCATCCACCCGTGGAGGACGAAGGGCTTGGCAATGGGGCTAGTGATGTGGAGGATGTGGAGCCGCAAGAGGACATCCGGACTCGGCTCATACGCGACTTCTTTGCTTAGTGGTGAGTACCAGGGTCTGAGTGTGCACGCATTGGTCCCCGTGTGGCATGCGTTGTGATGTGTGTCTCCACCTGCATGTATGGCACGTGGGTCAGAGGTGTGTGTAGGTGTGTCACTGGAGTGATGGTGGCAGTGATGGTAGTATTTCCCCAGTCATAATTGTGACCTAGCATGTTGTCATCCATACATGTGTCGAGTAAATGCACATGCAAGTGGCTGTGCTTTTTGTGGCTGACTTCTTGTGTGTCTCTCTTCCCCAGGTACCTGCGCATGCCGTTTGCTGGTTGCATTGTTGTGGCACTGCTATTCCTCATGGACATGACATCGTGGGCTGACTCAGCGTTACAGGCACGGACACGTTTGGAAGTCTCCATGGGGTAAGGGATGCATCTGGGGTGTATTGGGTGTGGCAGTTTTTCACGATGTGTGCACACTGCCCCGGTCGGGGTTTGGTTCCTCTGCAGACATGTGGCATCCCCATGGGACACGACATGCAGCTGGGTACACCTGAATAGATGGGCTGCCTGGTTGTCAGTCATCAGTGATGGGATAGTGGATTGTGATGATGGCATCAATGTGTGTGACACTGCCCTCGGACACATACGGTTAACATTGTCTTGACATGGCGTGGGACTTCCACATCAGCGGATCTATGGTGTATGGCAGGCTCTCCGTGAGCAGCTGTGGGTGTTTAGCTGTTAGCCGACGCTTGTGTGCCAGTTCCATGGCTATCACGCATTTGTGCTGCAGAAGGGGGGTGCCAGTGTTGGACCCACATGTTACTCCACATGATGTGTTCATGTGTACTTCAAGTTGCCTCTGCAATCCCAAAAACATGACTAATAAAGGTGTCCCTATGCCTCCAAGGTGCCTCTTCTCAGTCAATGCTGGTGTGTTGGCACGGTGCATCCTGCATGTCTGGCATGGTATTCCCTGATTGTGGCTATGTGTCAATGTGTCGAGTGGCAAGATGCAAGTTGTGTGTGTGTGCTTAGACTGTGTATTGGGCATGATGTCCATGACTGTGTGGGTATTGTGACATGTGCCATCCCCATGCATCCAACGTTGTCCATGACCCCATTCTCTGCATCCACCGGACTCAAGCTTGCAGGACATGGTTCTGCCACCTGTCTACACATACCTGGGTGCCCCCCAGGACACTGGCCAGGATCCCTGACCTCTGCGCATGACTGTTGCTGTACTCAATGTGTCTGTCCGCACGGTTGTTCGGCCACCCCCTCAGCTGGTTCTGACCATCACAGGTGTGTATGGTGCTCCATGTCTGTCTTGCCTAATAAACTGTGACCCATGTGTCCTGTGCCAGACTCAGGCCCCAGGGTGTGGATGGTTGAAGTGAACAGATGACTCAGGCATGTTTAGACTGTACAAGACACATGTTAGGTAATAATGCTACCAGCAGGCATCTACTCTTAATAGTGTGATTTATTATTGGGGGGGGGGGGACAAAGTGAGGGGCTTTCCGGGATTAGGGAATCCAAAGTTCAGTAGGGGAGTTGGTGTCCTTGCCATTGGAAATCCTCAGAGTCCATGCCACAGTCTTTGTCAACATTGGTCAGCCAGTGACCAGCAGGGCCATGTGGCAGAGAATGTCTCTTGATGCTGTGATGCTGTTGCTCCAGTGGGCCAGGTGCCAGGCCAGGTGTCCTGGGAGATGGTGATGTAGCAGCCACCCTCACGGTCCTTTCCGTGGACGACCCGGCTTCCTGCGGGGAACCTCAGCAGCAGGCCGTGACGACGTCTGGGATGCTCCGTCGGATGTTTCCTCCTCCTCCTCCTGATCCCTCCCTGTGGGTGGTGATGTTCTCCGCCTTCTGGCACAGGGAGGGTCGGCCATGGTGTCGGCCATCCGACGGAGTGTAGCGTGAATCCCCTGGGACGCCGTCACTTGCTCAGCCTGTCTGTCCTCCATCCTCCGTTGGTGTACCTGTAGACAGGCTATTAGCTCCGCATGTTGCTGGGCCTGCTGGACCTTGATCCCCTCGAGGACGGACACAACCTGGGCCATGCCCGTGGTGTCCTGCCGGTATGAGTCCAGGATGTTACGGACATGGGAAAATACCAGATCCCCAGCCAACTGGTCAGGCTCGCGCCTCCGCCGTCCTCCACTCCCACCACCCCTGCCCACTTGCGCCTGGCCTGCACTTGTGGGCACATCGGGTCTCCGGGACCCCTGAGGGGTGGCATTGGCGTTGTCGCCTGCCTCCTCCTGGGTGCCCGGGACACCGTGTCCCTCCTGGCGAGCCTGGCTGCATTGTGGTGTTGGGGCAGGGATCCTGGGTGTCTCCTGGGATGTGGCAGGAGTGGGGGTGGTGGTTGGCACGGTTGTACCTGACGCAGGTGCTGCAGGTGGTTGGACACCAGAGGGGCCAGGTCGGTCGGGGTCGTCCGCAGAGTGGTGAGAGTGGTCGCTGCCGGTGGGATCGGTCTCCTGCAGATCCGGGTCCTGTGAGTGTTCCCCCCCAGTGTTGGGGGGTGCAGCACGACGTTGACCTGTGTGTGAGAGAGAAAATGTTAATTTTGGTCCATGCAACATCCATGTTTCATCGGTTTCAAAGTTGGCACATTTCCTCTTGGAATTAGGATCTGTCTTGCATTCCACTCACAGTGCACTTGTGCATGGGTGTGTCCCTTGGGCACCAATTTGGCCCCTTTAACTATGTGTGGCACAGTCTTACTTGCTGCGTCAAGTGTGACTGCAGTCAGCAGTGGAGTGTGCAGGTGTGGCGAGCCATGCATTTGCGCCTTCCTTGTAGCACTGTACATGTGCACATGGAGTGGATCCACACACTTATATGATGCAGGTGGCTGTCCTTGTGCTCGTGTACAGGTTGTGACATGGCCCTGCGTTTTGCCATGATGAAGAGGGGGGGTTCTGGCACTGGCCACCCTTGTCTACATGCACGCAGTCCACCTGCTGACGAGCAGACATTCCCACACACCAAAGGACTGATTTGCTCTCCCTGTGTCTCCCTCCTTCTCTGTCCCCCTCTCCCTCCCTCTCTGTCCCCCTCTCCCTCCCTCTCTGTCCCCCTCTCCCTCCCTCTCTGTCCCCCTCTCCCTCCCTCTCTGTCCCCCTCTCCCTCCCTCTGTGTGTCAGCCTCCTCCCTCTGTCCGTCTTCCTGTGTCACCCTCCCTCTCTGTCCCCCTCTCCCTCCCTCTGTGTGTCAGCCTCCTCCCTCTGTCCGTCTTCCTGTGTCTCCCTCCCTCTCTGTCCCCCTCTCCCTCCCTCTCTGTCCCCCTCTCCCTCCCTCTGTGTGTCAGCCTCCTCCCTCCCTCTGTGTGTCAGCCTCCTCCCTCCCTCCGTGTGTCAGCCTCCTCCCTCTGTCCGTCTCCCTCCCTCTCAGTCCCCCTCTCCCTCCATCTGTGTCCCCCTCTCCCTCCCTCCGTGTGTCACCCTCTGTCACCTTGGCCCAGCTTCCTGGGCACACACTGTTAGCAGATCTTTGAGTGGCCCTTGGCCTGTTGATGTGAGTTTGTTTCTGATCTCCAGGCACCCATTTGGTGTGATGTGTGTCTGTGCGCTGCTGCTGTGTTGGTGTGTGCTGCCACTCTTTCACAATGTTGGCTGTTCATTAGCTGCTGTCATGTGCAAAACAGTGCCTTCACCCCCATGTGTTGATGCAAGGCGTCCGCCATTTGCTGGCAAGTCATTCCTGTGTTGGGACACAGTGTTTGTCTGGCTGTGACCTAGGCCATATGGGCAGAGGGCATTGTTGTCTGCTTTGGAGTCGCACTATGTGATTTTTGGTGCCCAGCCTCCCGCCATCCGGGTTACCGTGTCATGTGTTGTTGTCTTCTGTGGCCTGTGACTTGACATTGTCCAGCTGGGTGCATGGGGCATGGTGGCAGCAGTGGCATGTGCCTGCTCATGGAGTGTGGTTGAGTCATGCGATAGCTTGTGGTGGTTGCGTGCCTGTTAGTAATTTTGGTTGTGGTTGCAGTTCCCCCCCATGTGAGGTGCGTTGTTTGTGTACTCACCCGGGTCTCGGAGTCCTTCTACTCCTTCAACTGCCTCCACCGGCAGTATGGCCATCACCCTCTCCTCCCAGGGATGGTACTGTACGGCTCTGCGGGAGGGCCCTCCTCCGGTGGCGTTGGCCTGGTCGTGTTCCTCCTGCCTCTTGGCTCTGACCCTCCTCCGCAGATCGTACCACCTGTTCTGGCAATCCTGCTTGGTCCTCCTGGTGTCCGCAACGGCATTCACAGCATCGACGATGGTCTGCCACATGGCTGTTTTGGCTGCCTGGCTGGTGCTTCTGACCAATGTTCCAAAGATCTGTGGCTCAACTCTGAGGATTTGATCAACAAGGACCTCCAACTCTCGGTGACTGAACTTTGGATTCTTGGTAGTGGGCATGGTGAGGGGTGTGGGTGGGGATGGTGTGGGTGTGGGGGGTGTGTGGATGTTGGGGGGGGGTGTGGATGATTGTGTGTGTGTGTGAATGTGATGAGAGGGTGTTTGTGAGGGTGGTCGTGTGAAGGTGTGCAAGTGTAAGGTGTGGTGTAGCTTGTAGTCTGGTTCTGTGGTGTCTGGCAGCAGTGAGTCTGTTGCAAAGGCTCATGGTTTGTGTGTGTGGGCCCTTTTTATTGGTCCATGGGTGGGTGTGGCAGTGTTTGAATTTTGGGTGGGTGTGTTATAAGGAGTGGTGGTGTATTGGGCCTCTGTTTGTTTTTGACAGTTGCAGGTCAGTGATTGTGTTATTTTAGTGGTTGTTGGCCATGTTTAGTGGCTGTGTGCCTTTCGAATGGTGTATTCTTGTGTTGTTTTGTTTTGTCCTTGTTGTGTACGTGCGTTTTGAGCGTGTGTACGGTGTGTACATGGGCCATTTGGTTGTACGATTATGTCCTTGTGTGTGGCTTTGTACGACTCGTACATGCGGTTGTGATGTTGGGGCATGGGGTGCGCTCCGTACTTAGGAGGTTGTGTTGGGGGTGCGCCAGGAACTACTGGGGTGTACATGGACGGTGGTACGACACGTACAGGGGTGGGGGGGTGTACATTGACATTGGTACGACACGTACTGGGGTGGGGGTACGACTGGAACGTACTGGGGTGTACATAGACGGTGGTACGACACGTACAGGGGTGGGGGGGTGTACATTGACGGTGGTACGACACGTACTGGGGTGGGGGTGGGGCTCGAACGTACTGGGGTGTAGGTTCACGGTGGTACGACACGTACTGGGGTGGGGGTACGACTGGAACGTACTGGGGTGTACATAGACGGTGGTACGACACGTACAGGGGTGGGGGGGTGTACATTGACGGTGGTACGACACGTACAGGGGTGGGGGGGTGTACATTGACGGTGGTACGACACGTACTGGGGTGGGGGTACGACTGGAATGTACTGGGGTGTAGGTACACGGTGGTACGACACGTACTGTGGTGGGGGTACGACTGGAACGTACTGGGGTGTGGGTAGACGGGGCTATGACACGTACTAGGGTGGGGGTGTGGCTCGAACGTACTGGGGTGTAGGTACACGGGGGGTACGACACGTACTGGGGTGGGGGTACGACTGGAACGTACTGGGGTGTGGGTAGACGGGGCTATGACACGTACTGGGGTGGGGGTGTGGCTCGAACGTACTGGGGTGTAGGTACACGGGGGGTACGACACGTACTGGGGTGGGGGTACGACTGGAACGTACTGGGGTGTAGGTACACGGTGGTACGACACGTACTGGGGTGGGGGTACGACTGGAACGTACTGGGGTGTACATAGACGGTGGTACGACACGTACAGGGGTGGGGGGGTGTACATTGACGGTGGTACGACACGTACTGGGGTGGGGGTACGACTGGAACGTACTGGGGTGTAGGTACACGGGGGGTATGACACGTACTGGGGTGGGGGTGGGGCTCGAACGTACTGGGGTGTAGGTTCACGGTGGTACGACACGTACTGGGGTGGGGGTACGACTGGAACGTACTGGGGTGTACATAGACGGTGGTACGACACATACAGGGGTGGGGGGGTGTACATTGACGGTGGTACGACACGTACAGGGGTTGGGGGGTGTACATTGACGGTGGTACGACACGTACTGGGGTGGGGGTACGACTGGAACGTACTGGGGTGTAGGTACACGGTGGTACGACATGTACTGTGGTGGGGGTACGACTGGAACGTACTGGGGTGTGGGTAGACGGGGCTATGACACGTACTGGGGTGGGGGTGTGGCTCGAACGTACTGGGGTGTAGGTACACGGGGGTACGACACGTACTGGGGTGGGGGCACGACTGGAACGTACTGGGGTGTGGGTAGACGGGGCTATGACACGTACTGGGGTGGGGGTGTGGCTCGAACGTACTGGGGTGTAGGTACACAGGGGGTACGACACGTACTGGGGTGGGGGTACGACTGGAACGTACTGGGGTGTAGGTACACGGTGGTACGACACGTACTGTGGTGGGGGTACGACTGGAACGTACTGGGGTGTGGGTAGACGGGGCTATGACACGTACTGGGGTGGGGGTGTGGCTCGAACGTACTGGGGTGTAGGTACACGGGGGGTACGACACGTACTGGGGTGGGTGTACGACTGGAACGTACTGGGGTGTGGGTAGACGGGGCTATGACACGTACTGGGGTGGGGGTGTGGCTCGAACGTACTGGGGTGTAGGTACACGGGGGGTACGACACGTACTGGGGTGGGGGTACGACTGGAACGTACTGGGGTGTGGGTAGACGGGGCTATGACACGTACTGGGGTGGGGGTGTGGCTCGAACATACTGGGGTGTAGGTACACGGGGGTACGACACGTACTGGGGTGGGGGTACGACTGGAACGTACTGGGGTGTGGGTAGACGGGGCTATGACACGTACTGGGGTGGGGGTGTGGCTCGAACGTACTGGGGTGTAGGTACACGGGGGGTACGACACGTACTGGGGTGGGGGTACGACTGGAACGTACTGGGGTGTAGGTAGACGGGGCTATGACACGTACTGGGGTGGGGGTGGGGCTCGAACGTACTGGGGTGTAGGTACACGGGGGGTACGACACGTACTGGGGTGGGGGTGCGACTGGAACATACTGGGGTGTACATAGACGGTGGTACGACACGTACAGGGGTGGGGGGGTGTACATTGACGGTGGTACGACACGTACTGGGGTGGGGGTACGACTGGAACGTACTGGGGTGTACCTAGACGGGTGGGGGTATACATATACGGGGGGTACGTGTCGGACGTACGGGGGCTGGGGGGAGTGTTGGGCGCGTATGCGGGCACATGTCTCCATGGTTGCTATAGGTGTTCGGTGCGGACGGTGTTTTTTCCATACGGTTGTACGCTCGGACGCACGGGATGGATCGTGATTCCTCGGTCGGACTTGGATTTTCACGTTTGTAAGGTAAATCGTCCGAGGACGTGTCGGACACATTTTCCGACCCAAGGACGTGTGGGGAATGATTCCCAGTGCGGTTCGTATGGACTTTTTACCATGCGAATCGTGATTGCCAGTTCGTACGGCACTTGTACGATTCGTACGGTAAAAAGACCCGATACGAGTCGCACGGGGGAATTTTTTGCCGGATCGTGATCGGCACCTTTGTCTATGATCCGTTTGGGGTATTGTCTTTTTGCAAGTTTGACTTTGAGATCTTCCGATTGGATTTTGAAATCATCGACTTCTGTGCAATTACGTCTTAAACGCAAAAATTGTCCATAAGGAAGATTGTCTCGCAGATGTTTAGGGTGAAAACTCTGATATAGTGTAAGACAATTTTTTGCTGTGGTTTTGAAATGTGTCGTAGTCAACAGTCTCCCATCTTTAGGTGATATATTCAAGTCAAGAAAGATCAACTCCTTGTTTGAAATTGTGCTGGTGAAATTCAGAAATTCATCTTGGTAGTTAAGCCAATTAATGAATCGATTAGCGGTATCTTCATCGCCGTCCCAGATGATCAGTATATCATATATGTATCTTTTCCAGATACTAATGTGGTTATGGAAAGGGTTGTTGGGATGTAGAATCTTCGTTGTTTCCAGGTGATGTACATAGAGACCAGCTATACTGGGAGCGAAGGTGCTCCCCATGCTGGTCTCGTGCTTCTGAAGATAGATGGTATCGTTGTATTTAAAGAAGTTCTCTCTCAGTGCTAAATTGCAACATTCCATGATGATGTTTCTGGGTGTTTGATACTCCCATTCAGTATCAAAGAGGACTTCTTCAATGATGTTTAGAGTCTCTGTATGCGGTAGACTGGTATACAGAATTTCAACATCACAACTTATTAACAGTTGGTGTTCGGGGTCAAAAGGAAGATCTTCTAATAACACAAGAACGTCTTTGGTGTCTCTCAGGTAAGTTGATGTTTTTTGAACCATGGGTCTCAAATATGCATCTGCAAATTTTGAAACTGGTTCTAGAATGGATCCTATACCAGATACGATGGGACGACCTGGAGGATCTTTTAGTTTTTTATGTATTTTGGGAAGAGTATATAGATAAGGTTTTCTGGGCGAATCTTGAATCAGGAAGTCTCCTTCTTTTTTTGTTATCCATCCGTGAGCAAGTGCTTCTTCTACCATGCTCATAATTTTTATTTTTACCCTTTCTGTTGGATCATGATCCAGGATTTCATAATTTCTAGGATCTTGAAGTAGACGTTTACATTCGTTGTCATACTGATCTTTAGATTGTATAACTATGGCCCCTCCTTTATCAGCAGGTTTTATCACCAGATTGGGATTACCATTGAGTTCTCGTATTGCTTGTCTTTCATTTTTGTTTGTGTTCTGGAAAACTTGATTGGTGGTTGGGTGCAGGTTCTCCAAATCTTTCATTACAGCTTTCTCAAAAGTGAGCAGTTCTATGGGAAGAGTGATGTCCGGTGGTGTAAAGGTGGATTTAGGTTTTAAACCAGTGTCACCCTCTTGTGTTTCTCTTGGTTCTTTATCTTTGAAAAAGACTTGTAATTTAAGTCTCCTCATAAATTCTTGTATTTCTTTACATAGTAGGAAACTATCCATATTTGCTGTTGGCACAAAACCTAGTCTTTTTTCTAGGACTGAGATCTGTGCTACTGTTAATGGATCATTGGTAAGATTCACTACCAGGTTCATTTCTTGCTTGTTGATGCCTTTGTCGTGCTCCTGGTTGATACTTTCACTTGTTCTTCTTCTCTGGGTGTCCAATGGACGTTGTTGCCTTTCCGATTCCTTCCTCTGTTTCTTCCTTGGCGTGTTCCTAAAAAAGGAACTTTATCAAAGTAGGAGTATTCTTGGGGTGGATAGTGCCATGGTGGATATGTCCCTTGAGGATGTGGGAATGGGGGTGGTCCGAAGAATTGCGGAGGATACATAGTTGGCTCTTGAAAATTGCCCCATCCTCTTGGTCCTTGTTGATTAGGGCGTCTATACTTGTTCCTCATGCTTGGGTATCTAGGACTTCTCCCGTGGTTGGACCCTGAGCTATTGGAACCGGTATCGGATGAATCATCGTCTGTAGTCACTTCTTGTTGAGGTTTGTAGTCTTCTCTGATATATGGATATATTTTTTCATGACTGAATCTACTGGTATCCTTTTTTAGTTTGTTATATTTGCTCTGTTTTAGAGTAGCCTCAAAATCGTTCAAAGTTTTATTGCGTACTTCTAGATGTTTCTTCAGGCTACTGGGAGATTCATAGCTCTTTAGTCTTATTTCTATGGTTTGGATTTCCGTTTTCAATTCTAATGCCAATCTGCTTGCTGTTTTTATTATTAGGACAATCCAGTCTCTTGTGCAATGCCACGATATTTGTGACCAGTCTTTTTTGAACCTCATATCATGTTGAAAGATATATGGTTCATTGCGAACAATCAAGCCCTGTGGTGCTGCATTTGATTTCAGGGATTCTGACATGAGTAGACCATGGAGGGCAGTTCTTATTTGAGTGCGCCTTAATTCCTTTATCTCGTCCCAGGCATTGTTGCCAAATGAGGGTTCTGCTGTATTCAGTCCTTCAAAGGTTCCCAATGATGACAAAATGTTCTCTATTTCTTCGTCGGTAAATGTCAAACCTGTGTTTTCCGCCATGATGTATTAAGGTGTAACAGGATGCCTAGTCTAACTACAAAGATATACTCAAAAAAGGTTAGGAATGTCTTAACCGGAATATGGTTAAGTCATGGGAAAGAAACTCCCACAGCTGCACGCTGTCAAAGGTCAAAAACAATTTCAAAGAGGGGGAGTGAAGAGGTAATTGGATAGAACCTACCTCCTATACGATTATATTATAAACAAAAGTGGTTCTACCCTATCTAGATATGAAAGTTAATAATATTTATTTATTTTTAAGTGATGATAAGTAAGGTGAATATGAGTGATCCATGAGGTGTCACGGAAGTCACTATGTGTTTTTAAAATACCCCTCACACACTATGAGTCTCATAGTGTCATGCTTCATCATGGGGGTCTTCCCGTCCCTCTACGGGGCGGGGCGTGCTACTACCTACGAATGCGTGGGAGCACTGTTGTTATGAATAGATAGGCTATGTGTAGTGAAGGGATGTAAGTGCTAGGGTTTAGTGTAAGATACAAAAATTAAAAGGACCCTGGCTAGTAGAAAAAACAATTTTATTCAGTTCTCTAGCTGGGAACATTAAAAATGGGGAAGAGTGTAGGAGGTGTCACAAATGTGTGGCTGCCTACTGGGTCAACATGTTTCGTAAGCAGTCCCCACTGCTTTACTCATCAGGACCGACAATTAGTGATC
The DNA here is from genome assembly GCF_964204655.1 of Triturus cristatus. Lineage (NCBI taxonomy): Eukaryota > Metazoa > Chordata > Amphibia > Caudata > Salamandridae > Triturus > Triturus cristatus. The sequence continues at coordinate 638,559,789 of NC_140580.1, read as the reverse complement.
CCTATTGCACTCAATATAGAATTATTAATTTTGTTTGTATGCCTATTGTTCTAATAAACCAGACCTTTCAAAGTTTGTAGATCAGTGAACAAGGGTACATTGACCCCAGTGATTTAAGACCAAATTGGTATCTGTAAGGAAAAAAGGGGAGGAAAACAACAATACAAACGAGTTTATCGCTGTTAGATTAACACATCACCATACTTTGGATTATCTAATTAGAATTCATTGTGTTTTCGTAATATATTTTTCTCAATATATATTTTTCTTTCTATATCAGAGTGGGTGTGGTATTTATTACCCACTACCCATGTTTGTTTGTAGAAATGGAAAGGATATGGTAGTTAGACAAAAGACAAACTGTACACATATTTAAGACAAAATTTACGGCAAAAATAGATGTCAGGAGACGAGACAAAACACTGATGTTATTGATATAGTATAATAATCAACCATCCGTTGTCTTTAAAAGAATTTTCCCGTTAATCAATTGCCCAATATCGTTTGCTGTGTAAATTCACTATGTACATACATTAATTAGGCGTAATGTTCAGGCTTCATGAGCACACACTGGAGGGGAGGGTGCCTGGATTAGTCACTGCGGGGGAATAAACATCGCATTAGCTTTAGAAAGGGACCGCCGTGGGTCGGCAATCTAGCAGTCACACTGGCCTGGTTTAAAGACTTAGCCAAGTCTAAACTTACGATTTGCAGGATCATTCCTCGCTTCCATGTACCTCCGTGTTGCTCCGTGGATGTCAACACGGAAGTGTATGTCAAAGCTTTTATCGGGAGGGAACAGGCGGGAAAAGCTTCAAGTGTAAAACTAGAGCGTAAAAGGCTTCAAAAAATGGCCGCCCGGAATGGGCTTACGGAGTACTAAATAATTTGCTTCCTGGTTTTTGAGAACATGGAAATAGACGTTTGTGAACACATCGTTTTTTTTGAGGGTTGTCCAAAAAATGAGCGGTGTCTTTTCCTAGTCAGAAAAATATATATAAAAAGGAATAAGGGTTGAAAAAAAAGTTGCGAGATATAGTCACCAGTTTTCAACGCTAGAACGTGAAGGACTTGAAAAAATGGCCGCCCGGAATGGGTCTATGAAGTACTAGATATATCACTTCCTGGTTTGTCACAGTTAGTGGAAATGAACGTTAGAAAACGATCGTTCTGAAGGGGGAGATAGTAATAGTTGTTATGTCTCTTAAGATTGATAGAATATTAGTTCAAAAAGGAAAAAATGGTATTTAACTTATCGTTTGCTTCCTGGTTTTGTGAAAGTGGAAATAAACGTTTGTAAACTCATCGTATTTATTGAGGGTTGTCCAAAAATTGAGCGGTGTCTTGTTTTTAGTCAAGAATATGTGTATAAGAATAAAAATAAAAGGTTGAGGCAAGTTGCGAGATCGGGCGGGAAAGGTCATCAATTCGCAACGCTAGAATGTGAAAGGGCTTGCAAAAATGGCTGCCCGGGATGGGTCTATGAAGTACTAGATATTTCACTTCGTGGTTTGTCACAATTAGTGGAAAGCAGCATTTGAAAAACGATTGTTTTGAAAAGAGATGGTAATAATTGTTATGTCTCTTAAAAGTTGAAAAAGGAAAAAAGTGGTATTCAACTTTAGATTCTATCGGATTATAAACCGATTTATCGTTTATAAAAAAGATATGGTTTTATCAAAATTTAATTATAGTACCATATTAATTCTTGAATCATTGAACTCCCTTTGTCAGGAGTTGAAACGTAATAGACAAAAAATGAGTGAAAAAAAATAATATAATAAATTATATATAAGTTCTGAAAATTTCAAAAGGGAAGGCATTTGTTCCATAGCTAGGAAAAGAGATTCTTAATGTAATTACAACTGACTCCATGGAATGTCGTCGTTCAGGCCTGTGATATTTGTCTTTAAGCGGTGTACTCATCTTTGTTCCTTTTCAAAGAGATACTTTTCATTTGGAACTTGTTCAATGACTGTCCATGATATGTCTTCTGGTGTGTGGGCAAGATCAATGAAATGTGCTGCCATTTTTGTAGCACCTCTTTTACACCTGATGTTACTTTTGTGTTCTCCAATTCTTGTTTTGACGGATCGTGTTGTCGATACCTGGGCCACCTTGTAGGTGGATGCCAGGTTCAACCATTACAGAGCAAAATCCAGACCATAATGGACTGGGTTGCTCCAACTACCCAGACTCAGGTGAGAGCCATCTTATGCCTGACTGGGTACTATAGGAGATTTGTCAAGGGGTATGGATCTATAGTGACACCCCTGAATGACTTAACCTCCAAAAAGATGCCCCAAAAGGTTCAGTGGATAGCTAGCTGTCAAAATTCCCTAACAGGTCAACATTCTACATAAAACATTCCATAATACTATATTGAGCGCTACTGTTTTTCATGTTTTATAATATGTAATACATTTGTAATAATTTGTTTAAAATTGTCTTTTACATATGGGCATTTTTCTTCTTTCTTTTTCTTTTTTCTAATTTTGTTTTATGTAGAATGTTGACCTGTTAGGGAATTTTGTAATACATGTTTGGCACTCACTTCCTTGTTCAGACAGACCGTAAGCCCCTCTTATGGCTAAAACAAATGAAGGGTGAAAACCCCAAACTGCTTAGGTGGTCCATTTCCCTACAGGGGATGGACTTTACAGTGGAACATAGACCTGGGAGTAACCATGCCAATGCAGATGGGCTCTCTAGGTATTTCCACTTAGAACATGAAGACTCAACTGGTCATGGTTAGTTTAATGTCCCTGCATTTGGGGAGGGTTGTGTAGGAGAGTAGGATCTGCTTCACATGGGTACCCCCACTTTTTGCTGGTGGTTCACTGATTTTCGACCTTAGTCTGGCTGTGGCTCTGCTAATCAGGACCCCAGCCTAGCTGCTTCCTCTCTAAAATGGTTTCCATGTACATTAGGTACATTTCTAATTGGATTCTGGAGTGCCCTATAAGCCCCTAGTATATGGTATACTATGTACCTAGTGCAAAGGTACCTCAGAGGCCTACCAGGGGCTGAAGCATGTATTATGCCACCCCTGGGAAGCACTCCAAAATGACACCAGAGGTCTGCTACTGCAGCCTGGGTAAGGTGGTGCTTGCGCCCCTTACAGTGGTAAAGGCTACCTATATCACTACCATTGCACACACATATAAAACCTATAAGTCACTCCTATGGCAGGCCTTAACAATCCTGAAGGCAGAGTGCTTGGTTTTTATGTGAGAGGGTGCCCCTGCATGAGCAGAGCCCCTCTTCAGTGTTCGGAGTACCTCCTCTGATGCTGTTTGTGGTGCAGCCTGACCATATACTCTTAAGTGCATTATAACCTCGCGGTAAATACCAACTTTGGGATGGCTACACGGAAACATGTCGTGTTTGGTGTCAAACGCTTTGGAATACTACCCCCCCACCAGTTCTGGTGGCGGGGGGTAGCATTCCACCCTTCTAGAGGGAGAGACATGTTCACACTGGTCTAACCCGGTAGGACTTTCTACAGCCCTGGCATCACAAAATGGATGCCGCTGCCACAGACACGGGTCTGGCCTCCTGCTGCTGACCGAAACTGCGGCAGGGGAGGCCTGGACAATAGGTTTCCTGTCCCAGGGAGGTGTAACCACCTCCCCAGACAGGCAGATGTGTATTGGGGCTGGGCGGGAGCACTCTCTGGTGCTTTGAAGTCCTGCACTGAGGGCACACTTGGTGTCCCTGTGCATAGTCCAGTTCAAACCGGTTGCAGGGACTACCTGCCCCTGCTCTGGTGTGAAACTGGACAAAGGAAATGGGTGCAACCACTCCTCTTTCCAAACCCTCCCATAGGTGAGTCCCTAGAGTATGTCCAACCCCTAAACTTTGTGTAAGTATGGGAACCCAGTCCTTGCGACTTTTGATTACCCTGGGTGAGACTCTGCAATATATATTCTGGACCTTCGATGTTCTACTTTGCTTAGTAGACTGAAGAAATCTCCCTTGGGGTCAAGGAGTGACACCAAATAAGCAACTGACCTGTCTGCATCGCTGAAGCTCCTGCCGGATGCCGAAGTCTTTGCATCCCCAGAGGTAGATTTCCAGTCTTCCCCGAGGCTACCCTGAGTCCACCGCAAAGCTGAGGCCCATGGCTATTGTGGGCGACGTGGCACCTTGACCCCTGGACACCCTGAACTTTTGCAGCAACATCATCTTCCTGGTCTTCCTCGAAGTTGTGCTTTGGGCTCCCAGTAGCCTCTGCCTTGAGCACCTCCTGCACTGAAGATTTCTGGCCTCCACTCCATGAGTGACCCGTGGGCCAGTTTCCAGTGCGACTGCTCGAGGCTCCTTCGCGATCGCTAGCCCATTGGCTAGTAGGTCCCCACGAAGGCAACTGCTCTTTTTATTGGGTTTTCCTGGTTGCTCCAGGCGTGCCCCAACTTACCCTTGTTGGGTGAGTCCCCCAGACCTTGCTGGTCTGCACCGACGTCCTTTCTCTGATTCCAAGTGACTTGCCGTTGCCAAGGCTTGTTGGGTCCAATCTAGTCGCCGACACCGCAGCACTCGACAGACTTTGTGGGACAGCTCCAATCCAGCTCCTTGTTGTCATCGGCACCTCCTTGACCTTGTGGCTGAAGACTCAAGACACACCATCAACTCACCTGAAGCACCCGACATCTGTGGGCATTGGTCCATCCCGCCCTTGGTCACTGGTAAGTGACCCAGACTCTGTCCCCTCTGCTTTCATGTTCCTTCCATCCTAGATCCAGGCTTGGATTGCTTCGGACACTTCTCCTCTTCACGGCAGCAGCACTTCTTCACCCGCTTCCATTGAAATCGACGACACGACCCGACACCAAAAGACACCTATGCACCCGGCTTCCCTGGGTGAGGTAACACGAGTACTCCGGTGCTCCCATGGGTGCTAGCCCTAGAACTTCCTAAGTCCAAAAGGGTACGGTCCTGACTCAATTCTAAGTGTCCCTAATCTTCAAATTTGCAACCGTGACATTGCCCATACAAGCTAACGGGAACCCGCAGCTGTGTTTACACACTGCACAAGGTCCCTGTGGGTGTCCTGTGTCACTACCTTGGACGGTTCCTTGGGATCCCAGCGATTCTACAGGCTCTAGGCCTTGTGTCTAGTTCAGTCGTGGTTCTTATACCACTTTATTGGTATATGGTTTGGTACGCCCAAACGTTTATTTGTGCTATTACTGTTGATTGCTAACTTGTAAATTAAGTCCTTTGAACTCCAGTCTTATAAAGAGACTAGAGGGGTGTGTTTTAGCTTAAATACATATATTTTAAATATATACCTGGTGTGGTTGTCCTTTCATTTGGTCATTCAAGAGATTAGAGACTGGTAAAACAAGCTGTTTTACATTCCTCCAAGACTTAGCCTGAAGGCTGCTCTCCATAGCTTTCAATAAAGGTTGTCTTTAACCTATTCACCATAAGGGGTTGTTTGGACTGATACAAGGTGCCCACTATAATTAGTGGACAGCATATATCAGGCTAACTTCTCACATTCCAGTGCAATCCCTATTGTGCCCCACAACACCTCCCACCCTCACATTTAACTTCACCTTCCAAATGTTTGGTAATGGGTGACTGACTTAAAAGCGTTTTGCTCAGAGGTTGACATGTGGTGAAATAGCAAGTTTGAAGGCTATTGTTTTAGGGAGCATATGCAACCCCCAATAACCCATTCAATACGATGACCCATTCAATGTGTTGACAAAGCAAGTTTGAAGACTGTTGTTTTAAAGAACATATGCAACCTTAAATAACCCATTCGACATGATACACAACTGGCCAAGAACTTGAAACTTGACCACACTTGTGTTTAGAGGTGGGGCCCTAGGAGATTTTCCATAATGTCTGGGGGAAGAGCAATATTACAAAAAATTCAAACCAGTAACCATTGCTATTTCTGGTGCTAAACATTGGGAACATACTGATTATACTGAATTAGCTACCAATAAAAACGTATTTCTAAGATGGCTCCTTTGAACTTCATAAAACAACAAGGACAGATCTACTTTTGCCAATTCATGTAAATGTGTGCCTCCACATCCTCTTATTTGACATAAGATTTAAGCTTTTGTTCTACTGGTTAAAACTAGAGAGTTCACAAGCTCATGGAACATGAAAACCAGCCCTTCATGAATTATTAGATGATCCCAGAGCCAGTCAATTACCTTGGTGTTCCTTTCAGCATACTACATTAACTACTTTGGGTTGTTCAAATTTATGTTTGAACCACACTCAAGCATCAGCAGATCTGATCTTTGCATTACAACAGCAATGTTGGTGGCCGCCTTCACGTCAGATGATGGGAAACAACAGAAAGGGTATTGAACCCTCATTAACGCAATCATCCATCATGCCGAGCTCCAGTAAGTCACAGACTGAAACCCAGAGCAGGGCTCTGTTGTCCAAAGCTTCACACTTAATATTCATCTTCTCTTTCTCAGAATAACTACTATTGTCTCACTGTGTTGAGGAGAAATGGCAGCAGTGCCTGAAAATTATTTTTTGTGAGTAAGCAGTATTTATCTGCTACCTTACATGGGAGAGTTGTCAACAGGCATCTCCAGTTTTCAAAGGTCTACCAGTTAATTTCAACGTGGTCCTTTGCTTTATTCATATGTGGGCATGGAAGGCCACACTTACGCTTGCACCGAAGTATTAAGCACATTGAGTGTAGTGTGTACTGTGTTTGGGCGTGTGGTGACAAGAATCTGTTTTGTGCCTCTTAGAGTGGGTAGTTCACAAGTTAGAGGATAGAGTCTGACAGACAGGGTTGTGAATGGTAGGAAAGTCTGAGGACTGCCTCAAAGTATCCAAATACAAAATGTGTTGTGTGTGGCCTTCTGTAACACACCACAAGTAGAACAGTGAAATGGAGAGGAGCTTCTGCTTAGTCTGTAAATAATGAGTACCCGTGCCTATCGCTGTGTTGAATCCTGCGGCTCGCAGGGCACCTAATACCAAGGCTGCATAGTCTTAAATCCACCACAGGCCTCTTTAATCAACAGCCAAATATTCCCTGCACTTTTATATCTCTACTGTAGTTTCCTGTTTTCTCCCTTTGTGGCGGGTATTTTGTCTTTCACTTCCTTCTTTCCCCTTTATGTCTTCTTCTCTGTCTTGCTCTCCAGAAATGTTTAAAGAATACAAATAAGGGCTGGTTCCCATAACTGAGTGCTGATGGCTCCCGGTGGCAATCAGCGGCTCAAATTAGGCACTGGGAAAACTCTACTTGCAGATAATGCATGGATAGTTTGGAGATGGCATACAGTGAGTAAATCAAAGGTCCATCAAATTCATAGCTGGCAAGGAAAGACGATCCATGGAATTGACCATAATCAATACGGATTCTATTTGAGGATGGTCTGGCACTATTTAGAGTTGGGCGGTTGAAGCACAATTGCCAAAAATTGGCTAATGTGCTGTCGCTATATTAAGAGTGCACTGATGTCGGTTGTACTTTAAATACGGCTGTTTGGACATCTGCCACATCTTGGCAAATGGGCACTCTGAATCCTTTATCGTAAAATAAACCATATAGCGGACTTTCAACAATAGAAACCATGCAAATACATAGGAAAAACAAATATTCAGATATGTAAAAATCTAGAAGTTCCTTATTGTAGTTTAGTTTTCTACATGTTCGTTAAATATATATTCGGTTTTGCAATAAAAAATTATGACTGACTGTCAGCTCACAATTATTCTGTTAAGTCAGTATTGTAGGTGTACCCTTGCAAGACGTAAACAAATGATAGAACATATTCAGAGTAGCAATCTAGGTCAACAATGTTTATTTACTTGGGTTCCTACAAGTTGTAAAAAAGACAATTGAATGTTGAATGTATAGTAAACATGTAGCACACAATTACATTGCTGTTCAACATTTATTTTAATTTTTTATTTGTACGCAGGGATTTCCTGGCAGAATCAAGGGGTTGGAAGAAGATGCTCCTAAATTAATTTTCACACTATGTACCCCTCACTTCTTTTCTGCTTTAATGTTTCATGCAAAAGTCTTGAATAATTGAATTATCTAATACATAGTCTATGTTAAAACAGTATTCGGAAGCATTTCATATGGATAATAAAATAGCCCTTAATGCACCTACATTTGAATTCACCCTCCTATGAACCCATCCTATGACACTGGTGGGACACCTAAAGATTCTTGGATAATTTCGTAAAGAATGTTCTGGGGCTGCTCTTAAATTCTTGTCAAGCTCTAATTGCTGACAAACATTGGCTGTTTTGCCTCCACTTATCACCGATCTCCGGTGGCCTTCCCTTTTCAGTCCAAAGAAATCCATCTCCACACAAGTTGTCTTTGCAAAGTGCATCAATGAGTAAAACTCCATCATTTTGCTCACCTTTTCATCACATTCTCTACTCGTAGATTGCCCGACCTGCCTGCTCCAACTCTGGGTGTCCAGTCTTTGCCATACTCAGTCCTACAGGTTCTTTCTAGTACGCTTTAATTCTGTAATGTCCAGCACTGAGCTGCTCTTATGCAACCAGGAACAATACCCTCAACTGATGTTTTAGCATTTTCTATTTCTTTATTCTGGTACAATTTGTATTTTACTATTCATAGACCATTCTTTTATATCCCATGACAGCACCTCAACAGACAGTGTGGCTTCCATTAGGTGTCACAGTTACTTCTGCTTTTCCAAGATGAGTTGAATGCTAGGAGACTCAATTCAAAGTGCTGCAAATTTTTAATCTGATATCAATGCGAATGTCGATTCTGAATTTACTTGAGTGCCACCAAATTTCAACATTTTATGGATGCATACTAACCCAATGCTTCTCCATACCTTGCCTCCTAATGAAAAGATGGTATGCCAACCACAGTTTAAGAATCAAGGGGGTTTGTTTGTATACAATGGTGGTGTTATTACACACACACACAATTGTTTTCCTTCTAACAGAAGCACAGATGATACAATGTTCAAATTCATTATTCTTTCCCTGTGTCCTCATAGGATATGATGTATGTTTCACAGAACCTGTTTGTTTACCAAGTCACAAATCGATGCACCTCCTTTACAAGTGTCATTAAAGTCTCTATCTTACCGGGGACTTTGTGGTCCACCTCTAACACAGTGGGACTTCTGAGACAGCTTCTTGGGCAGGTGGTTGTAGTGAAGCTGTTTAACATGATACTCGGATCGTGTTTCCCTGGTGAGATAACCAATGGGCCAGAAAATGCATCCTCTTCTGTTAACTTCTTCAACGTGAGCAGCCCTCCAACCTGACCCAAGACACCTCATGAGAAAGTGGCATCACATATTAGGGCTCTGAAAGACCTAGCAACAGGCAGCCCTGCAGCAGTATTTCAACAAACTCTGTGTGAAGTGCTGCAAAATAACTGCTGTCAACCAGTCAGGTGTGGAAATATGGATTTTTCTGGTCAGTTATGTCCCCTATCTTGGACCCCAACGGTTCCATGTGCATGTCACAAGTACATGTATGTTCCCTCCAGTTCCAGTTATGAAGACGCAAATACATGTGCGTCCACCGTCAACATGTCCTTTGACAGATCCGCCATGTATAGGCCGGATATCCCATTCCTAAATATGAAAGGCCATCGGCTTTATATGGTTCACTTATGCCACTTTACAGTCCAGGCAAGTAGGCCCTGATTCTGTCATCAAAACTCCTCTTGCCTTCTGCCTCTGAAAGCTCCAGTCCGAGCCTGCATCTGTGACCATGAACTTTGTCTCATTCTCTGCGCGGCTCACGAAGCCTGACATCAGCCTACTCTCTGCCAAGAACTGTATTTCACCTTCGAATTATCTGCCTCCCCCTCAGCCGATGCATTCCTGCCTAGTAGTTTAAGTAAACATTCTTCCAGTTACCAAGCAAAAAGGCCCATCTTCTCTGTCCTCATGCAAGTAATTCATAGCCCTGTTACCATGGAATATTCCTACCCCCTCGCATTCAGTGTAGACACTTAGACGCTTGTACACGCACGCACAGTCAGTATAGAATAGATTCTGTCCGAGAGTCCCTCTTTTATGGATAACATAGTTCTTTAAACATAGGATGTTAGATATGATTTGGGATTAGGTTGACTTGACCCCCCAGACTTCTCGTCTCCACATATAGAGCTAAATGTCAAGTCCCCGTCACCCCCTAGTTACACGTCAATTACACGTCATACTGCTGCGCGCGCATCTATGCCAAGTATTATCTTATAGATCCACCTATGTATTACATCATAACCAATCATGTTCCTTTTTACTCATTATTACACCCATTTTCGGTTACGCAGACCAAACGTCAATGTCCTTATCAATTGTTACGCCTACTGTATTCACTTCATTATAATGTATGTACTATAAAAGTTACTTCTTGTCAATAAAGTATGTACTTCACTTCCTGAACCCCCGTGGTGATGGAACTTGAGGCATCCGATTATAATCGATTATTGGAATAAAGCCCATTCCGAAACTCTAATATCACGGATTCTGCCTCTCATTTTACTGAGCTATTTTATAATGTTTCTGTATCAAATTCAGTCCCGGTAAAGGAATTTTTATTTACCACATGATGGCGCCCGAACAGGGACACTTTCTCATCCCACGCGCCGGCGGTGAGTAGCAGGCCCGGTCTCCTGCCACAGCTGGACGGACAATAACGCGTACCAGCAGGATTTCCTGTATCTCCCTCCGGTCAAGCGGGGGCGACTGAGACTGCGAACAACACCCAGACGAGGCGGTGAGAAGTGCGAAGTATCCCGACCAGAGCCTAGCTGAGAGAGCAAGATCCGAGGTACACAGAGACCCACCAGTTCGAAGTCAAGCCCAGTTTCCGACGAGGCGAGTCGAGTCCAGTCCGGTTCAAGTTCAAGTTACCGAGGCCTTCCGTTTCCGAAGCTACCCGGTGAGTACCATTACTGGGGAGGCATTTCTGACGTGCACATAGGTTGTGCCGGTCAAGACGGGTTTGGGTACACAAATCCGGTCTGCACTGTTTTAGCAGTGTATCTGTACTGTTTAGCAGTATATCAAGTATTCCGAAGTATCTAGTAAGTGTCAAGAATTAAGCATGGTGATTAGTTATGCAGACGATCATCATTGTTGTTTCAGTTAAAGGTTTAATGTTTTAATGTTTAATGTGTTAAACGTCCTGCATATTGTGGTATGAATGGTTGTCCATTATTGTGCTTTTGTATTTAGTGTGTTCAAGATTAAGTATCAGATCAGATTGTCAATATGCCGCTCTTCTCGAAATTAAGACAGATCACTACTAGAAAAGGGGTACTTGAAGAAGCCGTCCCTATTCCTCCTAGGGATACTCCAGGGCACTTCATGTATCACAAACATGGCTTAGACGCTATATTATTTCTTGATTTATGGGTAGACTACACCAAGGGATTACCAGAAAGTCCGAGATGGCCCGCAGCGGGAACCTGGGATGCAGAGTGCATCATGAAGGTCGAGGAAGAGTTATGGAAAAGGAAAGTCAGACAGTCACAGAAAGACGCCGTTGAGTTATGGCGTAAAGAATCTCATAGACGTACGGAAAAAGCACGTAGACAGGAAGAGAAGAGTAAAGAGAGTTCAAACAAAATTCAAGAAAATCTATTAATTGAGGAAGGTATCCGAGTGAAATCAGAACAAGTAGACAAACAAAGAAATGCCCTTATGAATGGTATGTATCCCCTTCTGGCCGAAGGATTACCTAAGGCTACTCCAGAGATACCGAAAGACTTGCCACCCCCATTATTCCCAATCAAGGTACATCCTAAGGGGCATCCTAGAACCGCAGAAGATGTTTTTCTTTCCTCATATTTAGATGACGCAGCTCCCGAGTATGCTAATTCCGCCCCACGTAGACCGCATACCAGGGAGGTCCAACGCCAAGATCCAGCACCCGTATCCCTGCAGCAACAAATCGAGTCACAAGTTCCGGCAAGCACATCTGTTTCTGCATCTGTTCCTACAGGTACTTCTATAGCTGAGTCCACACCTATAGTTGCTGTGTCACGTTCGACGAATCCTTTCACACCCGACGCCCCAGACGGGGCCACGGGAGGTGCTACCAATATTTTTTCTACGCCACCTAGAATAAATAAACTTATTTTCCAAGAGTCAGCGCATTCACGTACACCCAAATTCGTAAGTGATCGTACGCTTAAGGAACTTCTTATAGATTGTAGATATGACCCGGTGCTCGGTAAAGAGGACGAAATGATCCTGGCATCATTACGTATCAGACGAGCCGCAGGGTATTTAGCGAAGCTACCAGGAATGACTGCGTATCTAGATAAAATATATCATTTTGTTCAAACAGGGCGAGATCCAGAATGTATTAACAGAGCTATGGAATACCAGAAAGTAGAGATACAGGGGGAACTGTTGCGTTTCCTCATAAACTGTGTGATCAGAAATCAAGACCGACCGGGGGTAGATCCGGAAGCAATGAAAATTCTTACAAAATGGAGCCAGAATATATCAGAAGGGAGACACGATAAGCAAAATTGTATAATAGCCATGTGCCGAAAGATCCGTAAAGAAATAGAACGCCTACACGAAGAGAGATTAGAGACAGACGAGTTCGAGCAAAGCGAGGAAGAAGGGTCAGGACTGCCCGCCGGACAGTCAGACACCATAGCCTATGTAGGTAGAGGAAGATCTTGTAATAGGAATCAGACTAGATGTCATACTGACCCAATACGTCCAATATGTCCAGATAATGACAGGAATTTCCAAATACCTATAATTAACATAAGGCCTAACGAGCATTCGTTCCAAACCGCCGACAAACTACTCCGAGAACGAAGGGGTTATCATTTTCTCGATTCTATGGATGAACAAGATTTAGCGAGGGCAGCTGTTCATTGGGTGGACAGTCCCGGAAAATATAGTGATGAGACAGTAGTACGCACATTTTTGAATCTCACCCCAGATGAGCAGAAGTTAGCTGGGATTTATATGATTCAACAACTCATTATACTATATCAGAGTCAGCATTCGGACCCTGGTCCCTTACCTGACATATTGACTGAATTGCTTATGAATAAATGGAGAGGTCCAGGTACCAAATTAATTAAAGAAATTCTAGTATCTAGAAAGCAGTATATTCTTTTTGTATGCTCAGAGCATGTCTCATTGCCTGTCAAGGAAAGAACGACGTATCACCTGGATAGACAGAATCCCTTACGAGAAGTACACCCAATAAAAGGCGAGGACAATCAGTTTAAACGTGTATTTGTATATACGCCTATATCGAAAATAGAATTGTTAGAAATGAAGAAAGTAGTACCCAGTCATGACAAGGACCCAGCGGGTTTTCACCGAGAAATTAAAGACATGTTACTCATGGGAGAGTATACCTACCCCGACATTATGACAATATTAAAGGTGTTGATGCCTGCTGGCATTTATGAGAAACTCAAGGAAAAAGAGTGGGAGGTAGGTGATCAAAAGATAGAATGGTCAGCATTAGAAGCAGAAGAAAGGGCCCGAGGTCCAGGTTCGGGGCTTGGGGACAAAACTAAAGCACTACCAGGTCTACTAGTACAGGTACTGCCACGTTTATTAACTACGAAAAAGGAAGATTGGGGTACAATTTCAGCCTGTAAACAGAAGCAAGATGAAGACACTAGCGATTACTATGCCCGATTCGAGAAATGTTTTGGTATAAATAGTGGCATAAAAGCAAGTAGCGAATCATACCCGCATCTGTTTGTAACAAAATTAGTGGAAAATGCCCTGCCCCCAGTAAAGAATAGAGTATTAAAATTCGAGAGTACCTGGCAAGGTAACACTCCAACACAAATGTTACAAATGTTACAGTACCACCACAATAGAATTAAAGAGGAACAAGAACATGAACACAGACGCATGAAAGACACGAAAATGAAAATGCTAGTTTCCCAGACAGTTCCAGCTGAAGGACATAAAAAGGGTATGACACATTCCGATTCAGCAGGACCTGTAAAAGGGACATGCAATTATTGTAAAAAGCCAGGTCATTACGTACACGATTGTCCAGTGCTAAAACATAATATCGCCATAGGTAAAACACAAGAAAGATCACGGCCACTAAGACAAGATCAGAATGAACAAGGAGCTACGCAGCATGCCCAGGCCATGCCAGCCGCACAACAGCCAATACAGTTTGTGCCAGCTGCACCACCGTTGCCTGTTGCTGCCACACAGACAACAACACGACAAATGTATCAGACTGCACAGTATGAATATCCGGAGTATCAACGTTACGCATGAACTAGCCTAGAGAGGGAAGTTGACTTACCCCTTATCGAGATTCCTGTAGATCAAGAAGGACCTTATGTACATAGTGAATTATTAGGTCAAGATAGAAAATTTTTACTCGATACAGGGGCAAGTCGAACAACTATAAAACGAAGTGAAGTCCCAGGGGCACCCCTCTCAGGCTCACAGAATATTTCCCTTGGTTTTTCAGGAAAACCTATTGTTAATGAAGTGTCACAGCCTCTTCCACTTACGATAGGACCTCTGACCCGAACTACAGATTTATTGCTTACTAAATCATGTCCAGAAAACTTGTTAGGAATAAAAACGTTGAAAGCCCTAGGAGCCATAATATGTTGTTCTCCGGAAGGAGTAAGGTTGTTTTTACGTGATTTTAAAGGTCACTATGTATCTAGAGACATGGATCCCCGACTGCAGACTTTACCTACACATCTATGGGCACAAGGCCCTACTGATGTTGGTTGCATGAATATTACACCATATCGAGTCACACTAAAGGCAGGAGTGGTGCTACCACGAATGCGACAATACAAGTTACCACCAGATGCTGTAACGGCTTTACTACAAATCATTGACGAGCTTATTGCCCAAGGAGTAGTTGTAGAAACAGACTCCAATGTATGTAATTCACCGATAATTCCGATTCTTAAACGAACAGATCCTACAGCTCCGCCAGTATATCGATTGGTTATTGATCTGCGCGAGTTAAACAAATGTATTGTGCCACAATTTCCTGTGGTCCCAGATATCTCGTCATTATTGACAGCTATTGATTCCGAAGCAACATTCTTTACTGTAATTGATCTCAAAAATGCCTTTTTCAGCGTCCCAATAGATCCGGAAAGCCAATATTTGTTCGGATTTAGTTTAAACGGGCGTAGCTTTAAATTCACCCGCGCACCTCAAGGATTTACAGAAAGCCCCAGCATCTATAGCCAAGCACTGAAACGAGAACTTGACAGTATCCACATGCCGGTTAACACTGCCCTGCTTCAATATGTCGATGATCTGCTGATCACCGCTAGAAGCGAACCCGAATGTGAGAAAGCATCACTGACAGTTTTACAATTTCTAGCCGAAAAGGGGCACAAGGTGTCCCCTTCTAAGCTGCAATTCTGTGTCCAGCGAGTTGTTTATCTTGGTCACTCGCTGTCCAAGGAGGGAAGGCAGCTTACACCCGACCGCATTCAGTTAATTGCTAACATGTCAATACCCAAGACACAAAAGGAGGTGCGGGCTTTCATAGGCCTCACTTCATATTGTAGACAGTGGATCCCTCAGTATGCATTTCTAGCAAAAACACTCATTCTATTGACAACACAGGAGGCAGCCACACCGACTGTTCTCCCTTGGACTCAGGAACACACACAAGCTTTTGAAAGCTTAAAGAAAGCTTTATGTCAAGCACCCGTTTTAGCAACGCCATGTTACAGAAAACAGTTTACACTCTTTGTTACAGAACGCGAAGGTACGGCCTTGTCAGTACTCACACAGGAACAAGCAGGAGCACACAAACCATGTGCTTATTTTTCTAGTACATTAGATCCCGTAGCTCAGGCTTTGCCTGCATGCCTAAAATCAGTAGCAGCAACAGCTTTAGCAATCAGACAAAGCGATGCCATAGTGTTAGGACATCCATTGACAGTTCAAGTACCACATGCAGTAGAGGTTCTTGTAAATAGAACGCAAACACAACACTTGACTGTAGCGCGACTTACAGGATACGAGCTTACATTGTTTCAGCCACATATAGAAATCAGACGCTGTAACACATTGAATCCTGCCACACTTTTACCAGTAGTCGGAACAGACCCACTAGCCCATGACTGTATTGAAGTTATTACAATAACAACAAAACCCAGACAAGACTTAACCGATGTCCCATTGTCAGATCCAGACCTGACCTTGTATGTAGATGGTTCATGCATGAGAACAAGTACAGGAGAGTTAGTAGCCGCCTACGCAGTCACAACAGATACTGAGGTCATTGAAACTAATCGTATAACTACTTTGTCAGCTCAAGCCGCAGAACTTATCGCTCTGACACAAGCCTGTATTCAAGCCATGAATAAAAAAGTCAACATATACACTGACTCACGTTATGCATTCGGAGTTGTACATGACTTCGGCGTGCTGTGGCGAGAGAGAGGTTATTTAACTTCCCACGGTGCCCACATTCAGCACGGACCCCTCATTCATGCATTATTAGATGCAATACATCTACCCACTGAAATATCAATTATGAAATGTAAGGCCCATACAAAGGTTACTGATATCATTTCCCAAGGCAATGATCTAGCCGACAGAACAGCTAAACTGATTGCTCAAACTCAAACCCCCGATATGACAAAGACAATAGTCCCGACACCGACACATTGTATGACAGTTAAAGATCCTACTCTTGACGTAATTGACATACAGACACATGCTACACCAGACGAAATAAAGAAATGGACTGAATTAGGAGGGATCCAAACGGACCAAGGATGGATGATGAAGGAAAGGTCTGTATGGTTCCTTCCTGATTCAATGGTCCAAGTCATAATTAACACTATACATAGTCCAGCACATTTAGGAGAAAAAGCTATGCTAGACAGCATTCAACACATTTGGTTCAATAAACATTTACGAGCAGCAGCAAAACAAAAGGTCCGTACCTGTATGATCTGTTGTCAGTTCAACCCAGGAAAAATCGTTCCCGTAGAACAGGGTGGATTTCATACCCCTAATCATCCTTTTGAAGTACTCCAGATGGATTATATCCAGATGGAACGATGCAGAGGATTCAAATATGTTCTCGTAGTTGTTTGCGCTCTGTCCCGTTGGACGGAGGCATACCCGGTTTCAGATTACACTGCCCCGACTACTGCCAAACAGTTGGTTCGAGAATTCTTCCCACGATACGGTTTACCACGTGCTGTTTACTCAGATAACGGCCAGCCGTTCTCATCCGAATTAATAAAACACGTTTCACTTCTGTTAGGATATCAGTGGAAATTCCACTGTGTCCGACATCCCGAGGCAGCAGGTCTCGTAGAAAGACATAACCAGATACTGAAAATTAGAATGTCCAAAATATGCAGAGAGAAAGGTGTCGACTGGGTAGTAGCGTTACCAGTTGCACTCTTTTACATGAGAATGGTAGCACACTCTCGAACAGGGCTATCCCCGTATGAGGTGATCTTCGGTAGACCACCGAATATGTGGGGGACGCCTATACCACGCAAAATAACTGATATTGACTGTAATATGCTGACAGATTACTTGGCTTCCTTGATGTCTGCACTACAATCTTCTCGTTCACAGGTAGCTGCAGCCTTTCCCGACAACACTGAGGTGAAACCCCATGACGTTGTTCCGGGTAATCTTGTCTTTGTGAGGAATTTCGACCGAAAGACTCAGCTGGAGCCCAGGTGGAAAGCACCCAAGTTGGTCCTGTTGACCACAAGAACAGCCGTGAAGATCGAGGGCCGCAAGGGCTGGATTCATTCAAGCCACATCAAGAAATTTCATGGACTATCTTCGGATATAGACATTGTGCCCTGCACTCCCTCACAGACTGATACAAAACTCCCTTTTGTTGAACCTAACAAATCTGAAAATTACAAACTAAAGCTTAGGCCCAACCAGTCGAGCAATTTGATTGTTTAAGTCCTCTCCAAGGTGAAGCGGTTGAATTGTCTCTGACATGTATCCCTTGGACCTGAGTAGAGAAAATACCCGAAAAATGTTGAAACGACAGGCGTATTGTAAATCACTGCGTAGCCACTGCATAGTGACATTATTAATTTTGTTTTTATTGAGTCTTTTAATAATTATTACAAGTATGTTGTTGCACATATATTACCCTCTTTCTAGACATGTTTATAATGTTGCTGCTGAACATTCTTTTAGTGACTTACCTCCGCATGAATTGTCTTATAGACTTGCGCTGCGCAATAACACTTTCATTAGTATGTTACATCATTCCCATCAGACTAGTAATGCCACCAATTGTTGGGTGTGTGGCCGACTCCCTCCCTATCAGAATTATGAAGGAGTCCTGCCTTTCTTTCCACATCCATTTACACATAATGGCTCCTGTGGAGCATGGTTTAGCTTAATTAATTCCATAGACTCAGACACAGCAGTTTACCAAGATCATTGGGTATGGGGAAATCTGAACCTAGCTTTACTCAAGGTCTGTTACCCTGACAAGGAGGGTCGCCCCAAAAGAACAGGAACTGATCTAGAAAATGAAGTATATGGATTAGGTAATTTTACACCTAATCTCATGATTCTAAATGTCGTATCTGAAATTGAACTAGTCTTACCCACCATGTCAGTATTCCCAGCGAGGGGTGAATTATGTGTAAGAAAGGTTGGTTCCATACATATGGGCCATAGTAAATGCACTACTATAGTAGAATTCAGTGATCAAGGAAAATCTTCATTTAGAGCTTCTCGCCACTCCTACTTTATATGTGGTCAGACTGCATATATGCGTCTACCTCTAGATTGGGATGGTACCTGCTACATTGCATTCCTTTTGCCACCTGTTTTCCTAGCTCCTCCTGATTATTACAGAAATATTCATTTAGTACACAACAGAGAACGGAGAGATCTCCCCATTGTCGATTACACTGAGACGGCATGGGACAAGTATGTAGATTTTAATAAAGGCATCTTTCCCTATATAGGTACTGTTACTAATAGTAAGCTGATACGTAGATTAACTAGAACCCTTGAAGCAGTAGTGAATGAGACTATTTCCGCCTTAGGCAATTTAACGGAAGAGCAGTCTGCTATGCGGATTGTTGTGCTTCAAAATCGTCTTGTCCTTGACGTCATCCTGGCTGATAGGGGCGGAGCTTGTAGGGTCATCGGATCAAGCTGCTGCGTATTCATACCAGAAAATTCGCCATCTGTATATAAAGCCATCACTCGCCTTCATAAGATTGTAAGCCAGATACACCAGAACCCAGGCACTTGGACTTGGTCCAGTTGGTTTTGGAATGCGGTATCAGCCTGGGGATGGAGAGTTTTATCCTTCCTAGGTATTGGCCTTCTCATACTATTCAGTTGCTGTCTATGTCTACAATGTGGACCAGCAATTTGTGGTCTGTGTGCCACATCGTGCATTCCACATCAAGATTTTCATTCAAGATCCCGGAAGAAGAAAGAAGAACAAATGATGCTATATGAACAGATCAATGGATTGATGAAGATTGATATCTCTTGAAGGGCAAGTAGGGGACAAGGAGGGAATGTGGAAATATGGATTTTTCTGGTCAGTTATGTCCCCTATCTTGGACCCCAACGGTTCCATGTGCATGTCACAAGTACATGTATGTTCCCTCCAGTTCCAGTTATGAAGACGCAAATACATGTGCGTCCACCGTCAACATGTCCTTTGACAGATCCGCCATGTATAGGCCGGATATCCCATTCCTAAATATGAAAGGCCATCGGCTTTATATGGTTCACTTATGCCACTTTACAGTCCAGGCAAGTAGGCCCTGATTCTGTCATCAAAACTCCTCTTGCCTTCTGCCTCTGAAAGCTCCAGTCCGAGCCTGCATCTGTGACCATGAACTTTGTCTCATTCTCTGCGCGGCTCACGAAGCCTGACATCAGCCTACTCTCTGCCAAGAACTGTATTTCACCTTCGAATTATCTGCCTCCCCCTCAGCCGATGCATTCCTGCCTAGTAGTTTAAGTAAACATTCTTCCAGTTACCAAGCAAAAAGGCCCATCTTCTCTGTCCTCATGCAAGTAATTCATAGCCCTGTTACCATGGAATATTCCTACCCCCTCGCATTCAGTGTAGACACTTAGACGCTTGTACACGCACGCACAGTCAGTATAGAATAGATTCTGTCCGAGAGTCCCTCTTTTATGGATAACATAGTTCTTTAAACATAGGATGTTAGATATGATTTGGGATTAGGTTGACTTGACCCCCCAGACTTCTCGTCTCCACATATAGAGCTAAATGTCAAGTCCCCGTCACCCCCTAGTTACACGTCAATTACACGTCATACTGCTGCGCGCGCATCTATGCCAAGTATTATCTTATAGATCCACCTATGTATTACATCATAACCAATCATGTTCCTTTTTACTCATTATTACACCCATTTTCGGTTACGCAGACCAAACGTCAATGTCCTTATCAATTGTTACGCCTACTGTATTCACTTCATTATAATGTATGTACTATAAAAGTTACTTCTTGTCAATAAAGTATGTACTTCACTTCCTGAACCCCCGTGGTGATGGAACTTGAGGCATCCGATTATAATCGATTATTGGAATAAAGCCCATTCCGAAACTCTAATATCACGGATTCTGCCTCTCATTTTACTGAGCTATTTTATAATGTTTCTGTATCAAATTCAGTCCCGGTAAAGGAATTTTTATTTACCACACAGGACCATCCATCTTTGGTTGCTCCATGTTCATTGGGTGGCAATACTGGTAGACATCTACCAGAGCTCCTTCCTCTACTTCATTGATTGTAATAGGAAAGATGAATGGATGTTCCTGAGAACACCATCTTCAACATTCAGAACCCACAAAGCTTATGGACTTCAGTATCCCTGTTGCAATGCAATGTTTGTATGGGAAGTTGCATGGACTATGGGAAGTTGCAAGGACCATACAAAATTCTATTGGAATTGGATAAACCTTACACAATTCTGTCGCAATGTAATGTGTGTATGAGAAGTTGAATGGGCTTTTTATAAAATTCCATTTGAATAGGATGAACCTTACACAATTCTGTTGCATTGTAATGTATGTATGAGAAGTTGGGTAGAAATACACAAATCCAAGTTGTGATTCACACAACTCCAGATAGATGTCAGAATCTAAGGACCTTGTCATGAGGTGGGCCATCTAACTAGTGCAGATCACAGTTTTACCACACATGCCATGAACTAAAGCACTGGTCTTAAAATGCTTAACTGATATTTATCCAGACTTTCCCCATTCTCACTTACTGAAGGTATTTATTGATAAAATAAAGGGGGTGGTAGGGTGATGGTGTTTCTCATAAGAGAATGCAACTACAGTTTCACCAAACTCTCAATAAGGCACGCAGACTTCTCTGGGGGGTGGCACTAAATTATATGCCTCAAAGTGTTATTGTTCCTCTGGCCCAGGTCTCTTCTTCAGGACTACTATGACCTTGGTGGAACCAGAGATTTCTGCCATCCATGCTAGTTCACTGGCTCAGCTATCACACGACTCTGAGTTAATCACTTTTATTACCTTTAGCACCCAAGTTTCACATACTACTCAATGAATTATCAGATTATTTATGAGAGACCACGACAGACAAAACAACTTTTAATAATTTAATATTTTACTGCAGTCTTATTCAAATGTCATTATTCTGTGTACATCCTTTTACATAATGGAATGTGAAGGCTTGTAGTGCAGTCAGAATCAATTTTCATTTCGATGTTGAATCACAGGGAACGGAAGGTGGACGGATAACATGGGAGCTGGGGCTTGTATTCTCAGGTCAGCACTTCCTGCCACCTTTTACTGACTGCTGGTCCTGGCAAACAGGAGCACATGGGGCTGTTGAAGAAGAAAGTGAACATTAATGAGTGATTTTTATAACATATCATGTGCATAAATTTGGTTTCAGAGCAATAAATAGAATAAAAAGATTTTCTGACGCATCTATATGAGTGGGGAGAGGGTATTTTTCTCTTCAAAGGAAAATGATAAATGGAGAATATTTGGCTAAGGTGTTCTGCAGAACACTAAGGCTCATGGACCTGTGCTGTTATAGAAGGCAGCTAACCCCAGCCTCATCCACAAAATGCTGTGCAAAAATGGTGCTCCCGTTATAGCTTGTGTATCATCTTTCAACATGGATTGCGAGACCACTAAAATAACAATTTGAGGTTCCAAATTATAATGTTTAAAGTGCAATAGGATTACCATAGTCAAACATGGCATCCCCATATATTCATGTGTGTACTTTTGTGGATATTGAATATTAGATAGTTCCTTCTGCATTTTTCATGAGGCTTTATGAATCATTGAGCCAGTACTGACAATATCACCTACGGCTGCTCATCTTCTAAGTTACATTGTACTATTAAAAGGTGGTGACCAAAAACAGGATATTTGAGAGGTGTGTGTATTTCAGGTCAAAACTTTCAAATCAGTCATGTTGCTGATCCACAAAATAAACCCAGCTCGTAGACCATCCTTGTGTAGCATATCTCAACAGCAGCATCTGATGAATTATCAAAGGCACCAAAACCCTGCAAAAGGTGAGCCAGGCAAGAGGTTTCAATGTAATTTGATAACCTTCTATCATAGTTCTGCCAACCAAAGACTTCTCCCTACTGGAGCTTTTTATCCTTATGGTGTCTTCTTACCCTCTCTGGCTCACATGCTTTGAACTTTGAGTCTGTTTTACTGAATGCAGTCTCTTGGTTCAAACCTCTGGGCTCATTCATCCAGGCTGAACATGTGTACTCACAGGTCAGCTTAGATTAGCCTGCTTACCCTGTCAGCATTGGTCAGCACTGACTAGTTACTGGCAGGGGAAATCACAGTTGTTAAGGCACACAAATCTACCTTGATTGCCTACCTATCATGGGTCTTCAGAGATCCAGGACTGACAGCAGACTAACGCCCACCAGAGTTCTAGTTTTGGGACCCAATGTCCTGTTGCTCTGATGTCAGAGCAGTGAAGAACCAGTTTTCAAAACTATTGTTTGTGATAATGGCTGTAAATTAGAGCCACACACAATACATCAAAATGGAGAGTGGAAACTGATTAAGTATCAGAATACCCATGGGCCAAAGTTAGAGTCATTTAAAAAAAATGTGTGATGTGGACAAATTATTCACAAAAGGCTTTTGCCAAATATAAGATGTGTGTAACAATGTTTTAATGATATTTTTTCCAAAGTGATTCTACCTCCATCTATAGGGACAAGGCTCTGAATTAGAGCAAATAGGGGAATTAAGACTCAGAATCACACATTTTTTATGCAAAGGAGACCAGCATCCAAATGTGCTCCGCCACATTGCATAAGAGGGAAAACACAGGGCAGTGCCATATCTATAGAGATCAGTCTGCTGCTTGTGTCATCTCCTGTGCTGGGCTCAAATGAGGCTGCCTTGATCGATGCACAGCTTCGCACAGGTGCAGAGGTGAGTGTGCACTGTCCAGCAAAGGATCTGTTATGAAGACAAATATTTCCTGTACAAATTCCTATACCTAGACGAGGGACATCTTAAGGATTTTGGGGGTCCAGGGCCAAACATATTTTGGGTGGCCTGTTCTGAACAACTTTGAATTTACAATCAAATTTCAGCTTTTTCGAGTCGTCTTTTGATAGGTCACTGACAGTGTATATTCTGAATGTGTTTCCATTTAATATTCAGGGATAGTGATGTGGATTTTCAATCCTGTAATAGCAGCAGCTCACTAATAATATTGCAAATAATATCAGTGACCTCTCCCATTTTTCATACACGAGGACCTGTTTTGCTCTAAAAGAAAAATTTTGTAGGAAACATCAACACATCATTTCTCTGAAAAATGTCTATGATGGACTCCGACAGATCACCCACATTGGAAATAAATTAAAGGAAAATGGTATTTAAAAGAATTTGTTAAATAATTATTCAAGGTCATCAGGGCAAGACTAACTGCAGAACAGAGCTATCTCTATCAGGGGGCTCCTGAAAGATGGGGACCCTGGGACAGCGCCCTTTTTGCCCATGCTTTAAAATGACTCTGTCATCGACAAACTCAGACAGTACTCACACAATGGATGCGTGGTGTGCACTGCAGCACACATGCAATGCGCCTCTTTTGAGCAATGGACACATTTTTCCATATTTGCACTTGCGTGAAGTAGATATTAATTTTTACAAAATGCCCATTCTGGTTATTTCAGTAGACTGACCTTTGCATCAAAACCTATGAGTGCTTATGTTGATCTGACCCAGTAACATCTACTTGACACAAAACCACACAAAGTAGATGTTTGCCCAATAAAAAGTGCACCTTTCCAGCACAAAACACCTTTTCTAAGGGATAGAAAGCTGTAGTCACAGCTTTGCGTCATGCTAGAGCTTGCCTTAAGTCTCAATAAACCTGAGGCTTGATGTGCTTGGCTGACCTTTTTCAAAAGCAAGACGCCATGCGCTGAAGTTGTTAAGTGTAGTCCATTGTAATACTGGAAAGAGCCAGACAGGATCAGCCACCAAAGTCCATCCTGTACGACAGAACTGTGACACCTACATCTGCTCTTTTAGGGAAGAACTAGAGCTGAAGGATCCCACTAAGAAATCCTGCCTACGCTCATGGCCATTCCATACTGTGGAGTGAGGTCAAGAATAATCCATAAGAACTCTTAAGGCAGAACCTGGACCTACGTGTTGTGAAAAAGGCGCACACTCTGAAGCGACAGCTTGGTGCTGGAACAAGCCTCCACAACCAGCCATCAGTCGCTTCACAGGAAGAGGCTCTTTCAATGCATTCCTGCACTGATGGATCACACAGGAAGTGATTGCACTTTTCCAACCACAACAGTCCCTTTACTGCAAGGGTGTGGGCCACATGTGGGTAGCTTTTATTTCTCACTGGAAGACAATTCTACTTACTTCTACGGTGCTCCAGATCTACAGTAGTGTCGCTAAAACAACAGATACTGCCTTAGTCGTGTTTGACAGCGTCCATCTTAGAACCTCAGCATGCCTTTGGAATTGGTCTTACCACCATCTTATGCTTTTGGAAACTGAAAAGAGATCTTTAAAAAAAATAGAACCACCCTATAAAAATAACAAACATTATGAAAGTAGACACCTTTTGCTAAATAACGATGCTTTTAATTCAATATAGGAATTACGTCTCTTACCTGGCTCACACTGGGGCTCACACTGAGGCTTACACTGAGGCTCACATTGAGGGACTGGGTCCTGGCACAGCACCACTGGGGCACATGCTGAAAAGGAAGACAAGGGTGCATATTACCAACTCATACATAGCATACGGTAGAGTGCACATCTGATCTATATAGACACACCTAGAAGTCTTACATTAGATAGAGGCTACTGTCACACAGGGGCCTGCTTTACAAGCCCATTCTTGGTTGTATACATCAAGATAGAAGTCCATAATATCGACCTACAAAAATATCGCATCTGCTATATCACTATTATATAGTTACTATTTTGATCTCTTCATTAACTTACTTTGAGATGTAATGCTTCAACTCCACTGACTCAGGGTTAACAAACGTTTTGAGTTCAAGGCCCTTTGTTCTATGTTTCGAGTTCAGCATGGCTTGGCACCCTCATACATTCAAAGCCTTGTCAAGCCTTACCTATCCTGCCGCCAATTGAGATTGGCCAGCCTATCTCTTTTTTCAGTTCCTAGAGTACTGCTGACCCGTATGGGAGGTCGCTCGTTCTCTTACCTTGGACCTAAATCATGGAATTCTCTTCCTGTAGAACTTAGGATCTGTCAGTCTCTCTTAGCCTTCCGTAAAAAGCTAAAGACCTTCCTTTATAGTCAGGTTTAACTCCCTCCTCCAATCCTCCCACAACCTCACTCATCCTGCTCAGCGCCGGGAAACCCTGTTAGGTGGCTGTGCGCTTTATAAATCTTGAAAATAAATAAATAAATGTAGTGGATGTGATATTGTTGTCATGTGATATAAAGCATGTGATATAGAACTAGTATACCCTCTACTGGCACACACTGAATAAAGACTATTAGTGGTTTGGAAAACAATTGACTAAAGATGGCCAAGTGAGCAAAAGTCATTTTATTCAAGATAAGGAGCTAAAAAAGGGGTAATTTTTCAAAATAATAATAACTCGAAGATGAGTTCGACCGCAGTCTGCAGAGTGATTTACATAGATTTTTTCAGGCATAGGATTGGTCACTTGTATGTATGGCTGATTCATGCCTGAACAGAAAAAGAGGTGAAGAAAATATCAAAGGGTTTGAAGGCAGGAGTGACTTTGATAGAAATGTTTCAAAAAAGTTATTATTAAAATAACTCAAATGCCGTGTTGAAATGGTCAAAGAAACGCATGGACACATAATTATTGGTGAAAACAAGAGTATTTCGGCTATTACTGTCAGTTCAATGCACTTAAGCACATATATGCACAGTTTACACCTGCACAGACATCGACTGTTTATGAAACAACCAAATTCTATTCCACTGCATGTTTAATTCATGCAATTCTTTGTCAGCACTGACACTTTGGTATTTACATATTTTATGTCTGAATGGGAGTGGGACATGATATTCGCAAAACTAGTATGAACAGATTTTCTGTTGTCATCAACTGTGGAACAGGTTCCAACCGGAAGCGCTACTGCTGAAAGAGTCAATGTTGTAGAGGCCCGGAAGGTCTCCTGATAATCACAGTATTGCTGTTATTGCTGGTTTTGATGGCAGATTGTGGCTGGGCTACACCAAGTAGGACAATATAGGACATTTTTACTGAATATAAACCTCCATTGTGAAGCAGTTGGTGGCCCCATCGTTTCCAGGTCCAGATCCTAGTTCCAGTGTATCTTTCACTCATCTCGTAGGCAGATATTTCAGAAATTAAAATTGTCAAAATGATTTTGATCTATAGGTTGTGAGCTTGAAGGACAGTAATGGTACCAAACTGGGAAATATGCGAGGCTCCTAAAAGACTAGTGTGGCTGAAAAGCATGAACAATTGGGAAAATGTCAATCACTTGTTAGGTGAACCTGCCATATTATGGACTCTGTTCCAGTCTTAAAGGACTTAAAGAGGAGGTGCGGTTTCAGAAATTCCCCTGATTTCAGTATTGCCCAATATGCTTTGGCAGGTGAACAGTAAACCTACAACCCTAATGTTTTTACTGTGACACGGAAAGGCATTTTGCGTAGTATCACATTGACCATGGCTTTGAACACAAATCCTTGGCTTTGCCTTGATTACAACTAGTTCCCTGTAGGCTGGCTATTAGATCATCTGGTAACTTGGGGGCATATTATCAAGCCAGGCGATAAATTTATCGCTGCTTTAGCGGCAGAAAAACTGCCGCTAAAACGGTGATAATGGGCTTGATAATATGCTCTATGGAATTCCAATTGAAGCCCATGTTAGATGTCCTTCACATCTAACATGGGCTTCTATTGGAATTCCATAAAGCTAATTATCAAGCCCATTATCGCTGTTTTAGTGGCAGTTTTCTGCCGCTAAACCGGCGATAATTTTATCGCCTGGCTTGATAATATGCCCCTAGGTTTTTGATTCTGGCACAGTTTTAAAAAGATCAAACACAAACTTCACTAGTCTTACTGAACACACCAGAGTCTCCTCTATTTTTACTGTCAAGCTTCTTAATGCTAATTTTGATCCCTGTAGATTAACCTTGTGATTATCACAATGAAATAAATAAGCACGCTGCCTACAGATCTTGCCATTTTAATGATATGTGAGTATCAAATAGCATCAAAAAAGTTGATTGGTATGTGAGAGTACAATCACTTCCTCTAGCTTTCTGCAACATTTTGCAAAAATTTAGTTTTGGTTGGGAAAATTGAGATTTTAATAATGACACACTGTAAAATAAACAACAGAAGTAAGTGTACAGGAATGTTATTGAATTCAACATGATGATAGGGGAGCTGGAAACCCGAACACTTTGACACAAAGTTAAAAAAGAGCTCAAGTAGAGGGATTGCCATGTGTAATCATAAATTAAAGAGAGAGTTGAATGGTGAGACTGGAGTGAGGATATTAACATTGATTTTTAAAGATGAATATCGTTGCATTTTGAATTGATATACAATATGGTCTTTGATCCCTTGCATCAAGCATTGATAATAAAGAACCAGAAAAAAGAGACAGCTGGGGAAATGTACAAGAAAATGTCGGAGCGCGGTGTAATGCCAAATTTGACAACGCTGCGCTCCAACATTTTCAAAATACAGAATGTGCCGTATTTACAAAAATATGGCGCACCCTTGTGTTTCCCCTAGTACTGGCTCTAAAAAAGCTGCTTAGTGCCAGAGCAGGCACCCTTGCGTCATGTTGCTAGGTCCGCCTGCACTGCAGGGGTGATTGTTTACATGCAAGAAGGGACATCTTCCAGCACATAAACAATGTTTAAAGGTAATTTGCTGTTTCTATGCAGCACACATAGAAAGAGCGAAGTACTAGGAGACAGTAATAATTTCTCCTTGTATCGGCACCATAAGACCAGGTTTTACATGCCCTTAGATTTTGGTGCTGCCCCATCCTTGTAAATATGGGGCAGCGTCAAAAAGCAATGGGTGTTGCAGTGGAACACCCACTGCTACACACATTGCCCACAGCTTTGCCACAGAAGACAGCTTAACAGAACCCTTTGGCTTGGGCGCTTAGTCCATTCCTCTTTCCACATCAGCTTAACTGGAAACTTTTCAAAGTATGAAAGACATGGGTAATGCCCAGCTAATCACAATTCCACCTGAATTGTAATTTTGGAAGACCTAAAACATTGCCCTCATCCTTAATCAATCTCCTGTAACTTTTTTAAAAGTATGTTATCCTCTGATTTTAAAACGTTTGTTGCGCATTGTGAGTGAACAGTTGGAAGAAAGGGTTGTAAGCACTCAAGAGCGGTGATTGCATGATAAATTGATTTTACAATTATAGCATGATCCTAGTAAAGCTACTAAACGGAAACATGACGGTAAAAACGACCACCAGTGACTTCAAGTCTGCAAGTCCTGCACAGATTTTACCTAAGGTTTTGCAATTGTTACAGTAAAAATTTTACGACCTTGCCATTTGTTTGTATTTTTACAAGCAGGCCCCATCTCATGTTTCATCTCACATTTAATCACCATTTTTATGCAATCTCAAGTGGATCACATAGGATGGCAACTAGCAAACTGAGTTCATCGCAGAAAATAGAGGATCACAAAATTTACAAAGTTAGGTTGGCCAGATTGTGCTTGCCTGGAGCTAGATCATGTTCGCATCTTCCTCCCATTTAATCTACCCTTTTATATCTTTTGTCTAAGTAAGAAATAACTACTTACGGTCTTGGCATTTCTCCACGACTTTAACATCTTGGCACTGTGTCTTCTGAGTTTCCCTGCATCCTCCCTTGGCAGACATGGTCGTTTCTTGCACTGGCGTCAAACTCAGCCACAAGGGAAAATATTGGAAGAGTCACTTTGAGCTGTGCCCAGCCTAATCGAAGATGAGACTTATATACACAGGTAAGCTGCCCCTTCTGCCTGTTGAGCAAAATTATCAGTCATATTTTCACACCCATAATTTTTAGCATATCTCCTGAGGAAGATCATGATTAATTGGTTTGTTTTCTTGCATGAGGGCAGAGTGTTGGGCTTTCTAATCTCGCAAGATATTTCACAATTATGCCGCACTGCTCTTATTTTTTGAGGTGTGTCATTTAAGGTTTGCTGATGAATCATTACTAGTATATGTTAATTATTTGGATACATACCATTGGGCAAAAGACTATTCAGAATTTGCATACCAAGCACATCTAGGAGAGTGTTACTTATTTGACCTCTAATCTCATTACTCTTTCCTTACTTCCTCTTTGAGTGTGAAATTCCTTTAGTTTAACACAACTGGCACACTAACCTTTGAAGCCCGTGGAATGCATTGTTTAGCTATGTGAGAAGAACTGTAGATGACTTTCTGACCTGTCAGTTGGCTGTGGTATTTCCCCTGAACTAAAATTATTTCTCCACTTAGCTATGTGGCAATATTTTCCAGTGAGTGATTGGGCAGTAGTCTCCTCTCAGATTGTTGTTCTTTCCCACTTTAATGCACTCTTCCTAATGGTTTTCCTAGTCCCAATGGGCTCCCCGTGTAGTGATCCTCAAACTACGAGGAAAAATCAAAACCCTCTGCTTCCCTGTGCTCAGCCTTTATGCCACAGGGGTGTGAATCCTAAATCAACAGTCATTCTATCTTCAACACTTTCATCTTTGTTCACCAAGCTGGCCCAAGTCACCCTGTTCTGAGATGGCATCTCCTAACTCTACACATAAAGATAGCCTCAAGATCCAGGATGGGACCCACTTCTGGGCAATAAATAGAGCTTGAAAAAAAAAATCTTCTTCTATTGGGAGCATGCTTCCTGGCTATGTTGGTATTAGAGATTAGCAGTATGTGTTTAGTCCATGGAGAGGATAGCAAGAATAATGGTTAATGTCCTTACCCGACACAATCCACCTTCCAACTCTTAGTCCTCATTAGGACTGGCACCCACCCAACCTTACTTTTATAATTGCAGGAGGAGATCACCAGAGAAGCCCTTTGTATTCACCAGACACACCCTCCATTACTAGGGGAAAGAGGAACCCAATGTTTCTAGGGCCTGCCACCAAATCCATCACCGGTAGTAGGGAACTTCTGAACCATGCCTTTACCATCATATGGCATGCCCTCCACCAGTGGTGGCAGGCATCTGCAAAGGAGAAAGGTCATGGATCAGGCCTCTCTCCCCACAATTCCATCCACATCTACAGTCCGAGGCAGGAGGTTCTCGAACAGTTTTGTAGCCAAATGCTTCTCTATGGGTTAATGCCCCCTGAAAAAGTATACAAAATGACAGAATTATAACCTGCACACCTTGACTAAATAAATCTTTCTACTTATACTTTTTTATATACTCAACATTAAATCTTATGGTGTGCCCTTGTTATCCTGACCAGCTCCTATCAGGCACAAATAATTAAGGGTGGGCGTAATGTGCGCAAGGGACCTACGCAGAGAGGCACGGAGATGGAACCAATCTCTGCACTCTCCGCATAGTTCCGTTACGCACATCTGGCCTCCCGCCTGCCTCCCGCCCTCAGTATTTAATACATTAAAAAAACAATTTTTAAATAACCTTACCTTATCGGCGGCGTCCCCGGGCTTCCATCCTTCTCCAGTGCGTCTCCCGCGCATGCGCATTCCTGCGCAGTTCCCAGAAGAAGACGCCCTGGAGAAGGATGGAAGCCCGGGGATGCCGCCGATAAGGTAAGGTTATTTAAAAATTGATTTTTTAATATATTTAATACTGAGGGCGGGAGGAGGGCGGCCAACTTCCGTTATGCCCGAGTGTGCGGAGATTTGCCTTGTTTCTCCGCCTATTATAGCAGAAGGCAGAAGGGCAAATCTCCTCACATTCCGTGGGCGGAACGGAGTTGTCCGCCCACCCTTACAAATAATCACAATGACATGAGACAAAAGACTGTCGCTTGAATGCAAGGTGCACTTTCACACGCCCATTAGTTGCATTTATTTTTTTTAAATTTAACAAACCGTTATTAATATCATGCGTGGTTTACACAAATCAAATCTTTTTGACAAACTTTCAAAAACATTTCTCTGACAATTTCTCAAGGAAAATCATATTCACCAAAATTCTCAAAATTAAAGATACATAATCTTCTTTTTTTTAATTATTCTCCTATCAATGTATATACACATGCAATCTTCAAATCCAAACTCCAAATGGTGTTACATGTTCCGTG
Organism: Triturus cristatus; assembly: GCF_964204655.1. Lineage (NCBI taxonomy): Eukaryota > Metazoa > Chordata > Amphibia > Caudata > Salamandridae > Triturus > Triturus cristatus. Next base: position 638,528,018 of record NC_140580.1, on the reverse strand, counting down.
TAGTTTTACAGCTCCAAATGCATTTCGGGAAACCCCTTCATCAGGGGACCACTGGAGATAACAAAAATACATTTTCTTAAACAACTTTGCTTTTTAGCAATATTAATTTCAGTATACCATAATGTAACAAAAAAGGCTTATCAAGCGTGACCCGCGTCTTGCAGGTTATGAGGATGACAATGAGAAAGAAAAATGCATGCGGGAATTCAAGCTTGTCACCGGTGTGATTATTACTAAGAAAAAAGAAAGAAAAGAGTGCAAAATGTAAATCAGATTATGTCTATAAAGAGTACCAGCTGGATGTGTCAAAACCAGATCAACTGCTGTGATCGCTATTGTAATGCGTAGAAAGCACCTTATAACCCGAGGCATACTGGGTGCCACACCCAATGCTACGATGACTCACCTACTTACACATGAAATACTCATATGGTTATCCTTGCTGCATAAATAAACACAAAGAATAGAAAAACACCTAAATGAGTCTATCTCATTAATGGCTTCACACTGTTGTTCATGACTCCTGTTTACTTTTATATCTGCTGCAATTTAACTCACATGAAACGAGATGATTCCGTTACTGCGGGCAATCCGTTTTCTTAATGGCAGCTACCGCAATGTTGCAGCTACCGTCTTTATTTTGTGTGAGGTGCGCCCTACATAAACCAACCCTCGGGGGCATTTTATGGCATATACAACCATTTCTGAGTTACAATCAGAAGTGTGTCTCAACCTTACAGCTTTACCCGTATGTGGGTGAGCAAAAGAATTCTTGTGATCACATTCCCGCAGTGACCACAGTTATAGCACTTAGGGATGCGCAAGTGCTATAACTGTGGTCACTGCAGGAATAGTTTATGTAGGGCGCACCTCACGCAAAATAAAGATTAGGCTAACTGAGCATAAAAGCACTATCAGGACTGCTAATGTGAAATCAAGTCTTGCAGCTCATTGGAATGAACAAAAACATACCATACCACAGTTGCGTTACACCATACTTGAGAAATTAGTAATGTATATTATCAATGTAAAAGATCAATGTATCATGGAAGTTTCAAGCATTGTACGGTATTTTTAAGAATTCTAGTTAAGGTTATACAACTGAAGAGGCTGAGTCTACATAATCATTGATAAATGACACAAGGGCCTTTCAGGCAAAACCCAGGTCAGTAAACCAGGTTTTAAAACAGCTTGAGTACACATTGCAAAAAGAAGTGAATCAGAGGCTTCATGCCACGACACTGATTCAATATCAAAAGGTCAAACGGATACCTAGAGGGCTGAGGTTATCTTTGCACCCAATGCTTTTTAAAGTCAATAAACCTTTCATGCTGAGGTGGTTCGCCATATTGAACAAGTGTTCATTAGATCTTATTCTTTTGAACATTGAAGAACTATCAAGCATTTCAAAGGAATTGGCAACAGAGATCCATGATTTAAAAACGAGTCTAGAACAAATGATGACGGCAGATACATTCACGAAAACATTGAATGAGATTAATGAGATCATTGACGAGCACGCAAAAGAGGTATATGAACGCAAACTGCGGAAATTTAAACATGATTCTACAGACTATAAACTCGATGAGGTATATACATGGGCTGACATGTACGCCCAACGTCGCACCTACAAGAAACCTGACGCATCTATATTGGAGGAGAGCATAGCTACAGAACGGGACACTACAGTAACTTGTCCACCAGTGACGAGTGTCGTCTATGCAGCGGAATCTTCTTCTGAAACACCAGGACCGAGCAGAACAACAAGTCTTTTTTGGAGGTAGGCCAATCCTCCAATCACCCACCAGAAGAACAAGTTGGAGCGAAAGCAAAAGCGATCAAGGAGTGGACAGAAGAAATAATCCGGAAAACCTCAGGCGGAACCCGAAAAGAACTTAGTAATGAATATATCTGATGTTTCTTTGTCACTACTGGAAGTGTCTGTTTTGAATAAAGGCATGTCATTTATTTCAACCTACACAACTACGCACTTTGAAACAGAGGTGGTGTTATTTATTTATTTTGTTTTTTAATTTTTAAAAACCTTTATTGCACAATATAGCACAGTAAGGTTACAAGATTGCAACGTGTCAAGACATCATATGGAGACATACAGTACATTACATTGCAGCAAAGGTTACCTCGAAAGCACAGTATATGAAATCAATACAGAGGAGAACTGTCAGGGAACTCTAGGATAGTAAAGAGAACCACAGAAGGAGGCACATCAGATTGGGGAAAGAGGCTAGTGGAGCAGAGGGGAGTGTGAACAAGAAGCAGGCTACTCATAGACCATCACCCGCAGCCGCCGCGGGCGGAGCACCAGCGGGGTGCGCGGGAGAGGTCGCATGGCTCTGAGAGTTGCGGCTTAAGAGGTAAGACACAGGTAGACCCCATATGTCAAGTGGGCGGAATTTGGCTGGCATCAGGTCCCAGAATTCGGACAGGAGTGTCTGACCGCAGCCCCAGCACATGGAGATCCTGCGCCGCGCAAGGACAAGAAGCATCACAGTCAAGCGGCGTGTGGCATCTGGGCAAAATTTAGCAAAGCAGAGGAGGAAAAGCAGAGGATCCGGCTGGACCAGTGACGAAGTGATCTCAGAAATAGCGGCACAGACCTCGCACCAGTATGCGGAGATCTGAGGGCACAGCCAGGCGAGGTGGGAAAAGTCTGCATCAGGGGCTGAGCAGCGCTGACATCTGTCACTGGGGATGAGCCCCATCTTATGCAACTGAGCAGGAGTCCGGTAGAGCCTATGTAAATACTTAAAGTGAATGAGGCGCAGGCGGTAATTTGGGGTCAGACGTTTGATCTGGTTGCAACAGTAGAGCCAGTCAACTTGAGAAATTTCAATGCCTAGTTCCTTACCCCACGCCACACGTGCCCGTTCCGTGAAGATGAGTGATGCTGCCAGTGTAAGGGCATAAATTTTGGTGACCAGTTTCAGAGGGGAGGGGTACATGTAAAGGAAGTCAAGAGTGGCCATCGAGGGAGGAGGCTGAGGGAACGAGGAGTGAAGTTCCTTGAAAAAAGCCCTGAGTTGGTAGTAAAGCAGTGTGTCCAGAGGGCCGGAGTAGGCTGCGAGTGAGAAGAATGTGTCCCCAGGGTAGAGATCCAACACTATGGAAAGCCCTAAGCGGGTGGCATGTTTAACCATCCCAGAACATTGGAAGGGAGGATAAGCCAGATGACGAACGATTGGCATGGCATTCGCGGAGAGCATATCGGAGCCGGAGAAATTACGGAGCCCATCCTAGGCCCAACGCAGAGTCTCCACCGTGTCTATCTCAGAGCGTGAGTGCTTCGCTGGAGCGAACAAGGCGGCCGTGAGCAGCCACGGACAGTGAGGTCAGCCTCCACCACGACATGGGGCTGAAAGGGCTGAGCGCTAAGGGCATAGAGTTTAAAATCAGGGGCTCCAAGACTGCCACATGACATCGGGAGGGTAAGAATATTATATGCAATTCTGGGTTGTCGACCAGCCCAGATCAGAGTAATGAGCAACGAGCGGATTTTGCGAAAAAAGTGGGCAGTGAGAGGGATGGGGATATTAACAAATAAATATAAAAACTTTGGGAGCACTACCATCTTGACGATGGCTATACTGCCGGCCAGAGACAGAGGCAACTGGAGCAAGAGGGAGATCTTGGGGGGGCGTGGCTAACGCCTGACGAAGATGGCGGACTGTCTCGAACGCTCGCGAGACGTGGGAGAGAATGTTTGTTTTGCCGCGAAGCTGAACACTTATACGGACTTCCAGAAACGCGTTGCATGCGTCGGAAGGGGAGCTCCGCACGACGAGGTGTTGTTGAGCGGCGATATTGCTATGTAAGCAAAGCTTTCCCTGTTCATATGCCGGAGCGGTCCCGTCACAGTGATGGCCGCCATTTTAATTAGCGTTTCTGTGAGGATTTTTACCGCGCTTTGCTTCAACTGATCTCTCCTCATATCACCTGCATGCCACAATGAAATAGTTCATTTCTTGCTTATGCCTGGCTTCTTTTGAGAGGTGTATGCTTTATCTACAAGGATGAGGATGTTTTATTCACATAATGTGTTTTTCCTGGAACTTTGTAACAGCTTAAACGACCTCCAGAAATCTCATTTTTGCACTTCCTTTCTCGTTCATGTGTGAATGCTAACATCTACTGCCAACTTGCCCCACAAGGAACGACAGCAATTTAGAAACAAAGGAGTGTTGTGATAATTGTGGAACGTAATGCTTTATTCCTCTGACGGAGAAATGTTGCTTTACTGCCAAGGGGGAGCTACCACAACAGATTATTACCTCATATATTAGCTCTATAAACTAGGGGATACACCAAAGAGAGCAGTACCCTGGCGAACTACTCACTTCAGTACTCTCTTTTAACAGACTGCTCCTCCTCTATGTAGAGCGTCTTTATACTCCAAGTGCCACTCCTCCTCCACATAAGTATTGGTATTTGACGCAAATAATCGCATGGACTTCTTCAAGTTTAGGCCTGCTTATCTATCCCAAAAGGTCTAAATATTTATTCAGTGGATTTTTGCAAATGAAGAGTGGGGGCATCAACATAATCTCTGTTAATCTACATAGTTGATGTGCATAGCCTGCAGAGTTTTCTCTTTACGTATGATGTGCGCTTCCTGATTGTCAGCGTTTCTTGAGGAACTGCCACTGTAATGTGACTAGACCCTGCAGAGGTTGACACGTGTTCATGTACCTGTGACATTTTGCTATTGTGATCCTGGGGGGACCTGATCAAGGCCCAAGGAGTAGGACGGAGCCAGGGTGAAGCTCCCAGGAATGGCACGATGAGCTTGCATTCACAGCTTTCTGATATGTAGATTCCCAAAAAAAAAAAAAAGAGGCCGCCCTGCTGACATATCGCACACCTCCAGGTGTCTTCGTTTGCTGCTCACCAGAACAGAACACGTCGATTTTACAGAAGTTGGATGGGGAAACTCCGGAATTTAAAGCTGGTTACTCCTTCTCAACTACCTGCAGACTCGGATTCAGATTCTTCTCCTCGAGTCATGGTAGATGCCGCATCACCGAAAACGGATCCAATACGGGAAGCCATTGGTTTCTTCTAAGCGTCTGAAGAAGGATCCACCATCCCCAGAGAATACCTCTTCGTCCGCTTCCATGGATCACATCTTGGAAGAACTGCGTGCGTTCAAACCTTTTATGGAGGCTACCACTAAGAACATGCATGCCATGCAGGAGAAATGGTCATCTCTGGAGTCACGCGTTCAGAACTTAGAATCTTCCACGGATTCCTTGCACTCCTCTTGCTCACATATCCCATCAATGGAGGCGGAGATACTTCTACTCAAACGCCAGGCGGAGGACTTGGAAAATAGGAACCGTAGAAACAACCTACGCCTATATGGCCTTCCAGAACTTACAGAGGGATCGAACCCCACCGTCTTCTTCCAATCTTTCCTGGCCAAGATCTTAGATGCTCCGGCTTTGACTTCCGTCAACATCCAAAGGGCTCACCGCCTTGGTCCAAAGGTCGCTAGTAAGCCTAGAGGTGTCATTATGTTATTTCTACAATTCACTGACCTCCTACAGGTCCTTTCAGCTGCCAAGCTCAAGAAGCAAATTTTGTGGGAAGGTCATCGCCTTTATCTCTCACAAGATGTCTCCAAGGCCACTGCAGATCGAAGGAAGAAGTTTTTGGACATGCGACCTCAATTAAGGGCCCTGAATGCTAGATATGGACTACTACATCCTTGTCTCTTTTTAAAGTCACATATAAAGACAGAACAACCACGTATGAGGATCCTGCGGCCTTACAGGCGTTTCTCCAGAGACATGGCCCAGATGTTATGGATGTATCCAGACCTGGTTGACAAGTTCTGCTATTTCTTCTTGGGTCTCATTGTGCTATGATTTTGTTGTCTCGCAAGTGTCGCTGATGTTGTGATTCCCTCATTCTCTCTTCTTCCACCGGCCGTTTTATTCTCATATGTCCCCTTTGTAGTTTAACTGTCCTTGTTTTTTCCTGCTTCTCTGTGACACGTCTTCCCTTCAGTTGTTATATCTCTTTTGTTTCTACAGATACCTTCTCCCATTCCTCTACCCTGATGTGCCATGCTACCTTTAATATACTGCGTTTTTGGAGCCGTGGTATTTGAGGTCTGTTTTGTTCGTTTTGGATGTTGTCGTCGCTGTCTCCCGGCGTCATCGCCCCATCCTCGTTCTCGAGTTTTTCACTCCGTAAGTATGTTTTCAGTCGTTCGTTTCAAACATGCACTGTCTTTTTGTTGGTTTTTATTCCTGTCCTTTTTTCTACTACTTTCTCTTTCCTCCCTTTTCCCTTTTTTATCCCTTCCTTTCTCTGGACTCAATACTATATTCACATTGATTCCCTTTGTTTTTTCTTTTCCTTTCCTTCCTCTTTGCTTTTTCTCCTCTTGCCCTCTCTCCTTATTCAATTCATTACAATTTCCTCAGTTCTGTTAAGTTATTTTTTCTGTAATAATAAGCATGTTGTTATTAGATGCTTCTTTTTGTTGTTCCATTCCGTATTACATCTTGGAATGTTAAAGGTTTAAATAACCCCATTAAGAGGCAAAGGGTTTTATCACATTTAGCAAGACTTGGGTCGGATGTTGCTCTCCTTCAGGAGACCCATCTTTCTGACACGGAGGCTCTAAAGCTCAAGCGTTGTTGGGTGGGTCATGTTTTTTGCTCTTCCACAGTTTCTAAGAAAAATGGTGTTGTGATATTATTACATAAAAAGTTAAATGTTTCATCTATTACTCATGAATGTGATGTCGATGGTAGGTGGGTTATTGTTACATTGCTTGTAGATAATATTCCTATCACTCTTTTTAATGTGTATGCCCCAACTGGAATTGATAGATCATTTTGGCCCTCTATTTCAACCAAGTTATCTTCCCTTTCTGGAGAGTACATACTTCTTGGGGGGGATTGTAATCAAGTTGTTGATCCCTTTCTAGACCGCCATTCCAATGTTAAGTTTGTCCCCTCTAGGATGCATTCTCAATTTGTTAGCACTTTTCAAAATAATGCTTTGGTGGATATTTGGCGATTGTGTAACCCTGACCTTAGGGAATACAGTTTTTATTCTCCTTCACATCACTCACAATCCCGCATTGATCACCTCTTCCTTAGCAAATCCCTTTCCCAGCACGCTATACGCTCTGACATTGGTTCCATCCTAATTTCAGATCACGCTCCGATTTATGTGGACCTTGACTTACTCCTATTTTCCCCTCACTCTGGCAGATGGCGTTTCAACAATGCCTTACTTTTGGAACCTACTTTTTGTTCCGAATTTAATGCCTTTGCCACTGAATTTTTCCTTTTTAATCATACCCCGGACTCCTCTTTTGTCACTGTTTGGGATTCTTTTAAGGCAGCCTCTAGGGGTTTTATTATCAATTTTGTAGCCCGGCGAAAGAAGCTTCGAGAAGCCAAGTCCAAATGCATTCTAGCTAATATTAAGACATTAGAGCTTGATTATCATGCTTCCAATTCTGAGGTCTCCCTTAAAAAAGTTATTGATGCGAAAATCTCTTTCAATAGGTTTACAACTGATGCTGCCTCAAATCTTTTGCTGAAATGTAATTCCAGGTATTATGGGGGTAAAAGCAAAATGGGGAAGCTTTTGGCTAACTACTTGAAGATAAGGAAGGAACGTACAAAGATTGAATCCATCAAGACTTCCACTGGGAATTCATGCTTTAAAGATAAAGACATTCTCTCTGAGTTTGTTAAATTCTATGACAATCTTTATACTCCTGAGCACATCCCGGAGACCGCGGATCTTATCTCATATTTCCATTCGCTTCCTTCTCCCCCGGCTTCTCACGTTGACTTCGCTGCCCTGGACCAGGACATTTCACTTTCTGAAATTTCCCACGCTGTCTCTAAATTACGCCACGGTAAATCTCCAGGCCCTGATGGTTTCACTATTGAATTCTACAGCCATTTCTCCTCTTTACTTCTTCCCAAACTATTACTATTATTCCAATCATTTCATGCTGCGGGCTCTTCCAGTGGCTCCTTCCAACAGGCTTTAATCTGTCTAATTCCCAAAGAAGATAAAGATCACTCACTATGCAAAAACTATAGACCAATTTCCCTGGTTAATACGGACTACAAAATTACGCATGGGTTCACTTCTACCCGATCTCATTGGCCCTGAACAATCAGGTTTTGTCAAGGGTCGTCTCTCATCTGACAACTCTCGTGTTTTTCTCAATATACTTAACAAGGCTTCCTCTCTGCCACTTCCCTTTGCGGCTATTTCTTTAGACGCAGAGAAGGCCTTTGACAGGATCGGGTGGGACTTTTTGTTTCAAGCCCTGCGCTGGATCGGTTTTTCTCCCAAATTCATCTCTATTATTTCCTTACTCTCATCCTCAGGCTTCCATTTTTGTTAACGGGATGACCTCGGATTATTTCTCATTGCGCAGAGGAGTCCGACAAGGCTGTCCTCTCTCTCCCCTACTTTTTGTTCTAGCCCTGGAACCCTTCCTTACTAAAATTTGTTTGGATAATAGTATTTCTGGTTTTCAATTTGGCTCACGTCAGGTCAAACTCTCGGTCTATGCTGACGATATTCTTTTTTATTGCTCTGATCCTGCTTCCTCTTTTCCCTCTTTTCTTAATCAGGTGTCTTCCTTTTCCTCGGTCTCTGGTTATCGTCTAAATGCTGATAAGTGCGAGATTTTACCTTTAAACCCCTCTTGTCAAAAACATATTTTTTCCCAAACTGGTTTCTCATGGCAGCCGTCTAAGATTAAATATCTGGGTGTTTGGTTTGCTCCTCTCCTGTCAGATACGCTTAAACTTAATTTTGATTATGTTTTCAAGAAAATGGATACGGCTATTCAACGCTGGCATCCGCTCTTTCTATCCTGGTGGGGTCGACTCAATTCTATAAAAATTATGCTATCCCCTCTTCTTCTCTATACCATTTCCATGCTCCCAGTACACATTCCAGTTTCCCTTTTCAAGCGGATTGACTCCCTGTTATTGAAATTCTTATGGAATGGTAAGAGATCTCGGATAGCTTTGACTTCGTTGCGTAAGGATAAGGCTCAATCTGGTGTGCGTTTTCCAGATTTCAGAGAGTATCATCGAGCTTTTTCCCTGAAACAATCATCTCACTGGTTCTCGTCCACTTTACCCTCCCCTCTGGTTAAGTATGGAAGCTTTCTTTCTGTCTCCCTTTACCTTTCGCGAGTTTTTATTCTTCACGTCTTCTTTAATTCGCTTCCGTACACCTGTTATTTCTTACTCTCGTACTCTTCTTTTCCCTTACCTATCATCATCTTATCCTTCCCTCCTTTCCATTCATGAACAACCGATATGGCACAACTCTCTCATCAAAATTCGTAATCGCACCATATTTTGGAAGACATGGTATTCTCAAGGATTGTGTTGGATCTCTCAACTAATTTCTCAAAATACTCCCCTTTCTTTCCAAGAACTCCAATCCTCTTTTTCACTGCCCTCTTCTGCTCGATCGCAATATAATGCTCTTCTCCCAGTCTTGATCTCATATCTTCGCTCTTTAGCATTATCTACCGACATTCCTCTAGAGTGCAAAGTCACCTCTTTACTACTGGAGGAGTCTCCCTCAGCCTCTGCTCTTTATAACTCCTTTCGATACTCCACTGGCAGACTAAAATCTAAAATCGAGACTGCATGGGAATTGGATCTTTCTCAAGACTGGCCAATACCTTTTTGGGACAAGATATGGGCCAAGCTTCATAAAACCTCTAGAGCTGCTAACACTACCCAAACCTTATACTTTATTTATAACAGAACTTTATGTACTCCACATGTTTTGTCCCGTTTTTCATCTGACTCGTCCCCCACTTGTTGGTCCTGTTCCTGTCCCATTGCGGATCTCAAACACATGTTGTTTGAATGTCCTCCCATTTCCAAATTTTGGCGCCTAGTTTGGACACACCTACAAAAGATATTTCATTTTCAAATCCCCTCTTCTCCTGTACAAATTTTTCTGGGCTCCCTATCACCGTCCCTCTCGCAATCTCCTCCCCATTATTTATTACTTGACCTCCTAATTGCTGTAGCTCTCCATACCATTACTTCTAACTGGAAGCAGGCTGCAAATGTCTCCTACAACTCGTGGTGGAACGCAGTTTGCTTCCACCATCGCTTAGATACTAATTATGTCTCTCCCATCTCCCTAGCAGTCAAGCGTGACATGCTTTGGCTCCCTCTAGTATCCTATCTCTCCTCTTTTGCTCCAACCCTTACCTCTCCAGACCCTGACACAGTTGAGGTGCGTAAGCCACCATGATACTCTTGTTTCTTTATTGCCTCTTTGTTACGATTCTTTACAATATATTTTATAGTATTTTCATTCTTATAATAGTTTCTGTTCATGTAGTCCGCATGCTTGTAATTTTTGTTTTTAATGAGAGTTTCTATTGAATTGCTTAATCTTTGCATATGCTTATCATGATGATTTACCTTGTACCCCTTCCCTTTCTCCTCCCCCTCTCTTTTCCTCAATAAACTCAAACTTAAAAAAAAAAAAAGAGGGGGATCTTGGACTCAAACCAGTCTACAGTACGGCCGAAGTTAGCTCTCCAAAGTCCGTCCATGTCCCTGCTCAGCCAGATGCCTAAGTATCGCATTGAACCCGATGCCCACACGAAAGGGTGATCAGGAGTAAAGGGCATCGTGGCATCAGTGAGGGGGAAAAGTATGGACTTATTCCAATTAACCTGGACCACTAGGGCGTGAGCTGAAAAACCGATGCCCCTCTGGGTGTAATGCTGGCGAAGCCTAGCTGCGAGGGGTTCCATTGCAATAGCAAAAAGCATGGGAGACAGCAGGCACCCCTGCCTGGTACCCTGCTCGATAGGAATAGGCTCAGAAATGTGGCCATTGATCCAAAGGCAGGCAGTGCTAAAGGTATAGAGAAGACATATTTTACATATAAATACCGGGCTGTATCCCAAGCGAGGGAGGAGATAAAAGAGAAAGGGCCACTCTAAAGTATCGAAAGCTTTGGTGGCGTCGAGCAGGGCAGCCATGGCCGGGAGTGCAGGGTTAATTTGATATAGTTCGGAGGTTGTGAGAGGTTGCACGACGGGAATGAATCCGGACTGGTCCGGACGGGCAATGAGCGGCATGAGGGGAAGACGGCGGGAGGTGAGGACCTTAGTGAAGATTTTGTTTTCCGGATTTATTAGTGAAAGGGGACGATATGAGTCCAGCAGCTCCGGGGGTTTGTCCGCCTTTAGGAGTAAAGTGAGTAAAGCCTCGCGGAGCGAGAGGGGAAACTGACCGCTCTCGTAAGATTCGTTGTACATGGCAGCTAAGTGTGGAACCAGAAGGGGCGCGAAGGCCTTATAGAAGGAGACAGGCAGGCTGTCACAACATAGACTAGCTGACCACTAACCTTGGAAGCCGGATACAGCAGGAGCGATGGATGATGCTTGATAACCTTTTCCCCTTGTTTGGAATCACCTGTGAGTATTACAGAACCACTCCATAGGCAACTCCACCACAGGGGAAAGGGAAAAAAGGGATAAACAAAACAATAAAGGTGCAGCTGCGAAACCAATCATTGGAGTACTGTACAGGAGTTGAAGACCTCACTCTTACGATAGCCCCGTGTTCCCTGTAAGTGAGACAAAACCCAACACACATGAGGACACTTCCCTAAGCACCCACCATATACATATATATCTGCAGTATGTGTATGCACTTCCAACTAATACTGCTGCACGTTTCCTGATGTAAAAAAGGCATAAAATGCAAAAATAAAATAAAAAGAAATCAAAGCATGGCTTCTGTGGGGTTTCCAAGCTTGAAGCACTAATCTCTATAAATGTCCAGGCATATTCTTCTGCAAGGATACATAGTAAGGTACTTAGTTTAGAGCAGGCGGTCTTCTGGCATCTGAGAGATGAGGTCCCAGGCTCAACAAAAAGGTTACCAGTAAAGGTGCACGGTTTAGCGTGTGTGAAAAAACAACACCCAAGGAAAAGGCACTAGGGAGAAGATGCTCTGCGCCACACAACGGCCCTTGCAGGATATTTCGGCTGGCACTCGCGCTCCAGAGCGTGGAAAACAAAAACGTGGCCTGGCCCACGGGAACACGTACATGCGCTCCAGCACAGGCGAGACAACAATGCCCATAGAGAGTTACTCTGAGCCCAACCGGTACGCTCTCCAGCACGGTGAGTCAAACCCGGCTCAACAAAGAACTGGACGGAGACACACAGGTACGCGCTCCAGCGCGGCAATGTCAAAACTGCTCAGAAGAAAAAGGTACGGATCCCAGCGCGGCTCGGAACCGCGCTCCAGCAAAGGCAGAACGAAGTCGGCTTGAAGCCGTCTCTCTCTCCATCCGCATCAAAGGAAAACAACGGCAATGGCGGAGAGGAGACGGGTAGTCAATAATATCTTGACAGAAGCTGGGTCCTAAGGCACCACAACCTTCGGGGGCTAGCGACTGAAATCAGGTGACAAGCACCGGGTTGAGTGTGGGAGGGGATTAAACAGGCAAAAGAGGTAGGACAAGCAAGTGTACCCTAAGCATTATGGGAGATGTTGTTCTTTGACATGTACACGGCATTGACACTAGCCGTCCGAGCCTGGGGCCTTATGGCCGGGCATACCGTTAATCACAACAAGGATTTCATCTTTGGAGAAGGGCTCATCTAGAAATTCACGACGAGGGGTACCAAGCCAAAGAAGCTGCAGGGTATCAAAATATTGATCGATAACCTCGCACGGGGGCACACTCCCGGCTGTGTAGAGTTTGTATAAAATTCAGTGAATTGCGCTTTGATTTACTCAGGGGAGTTGGTTCTATCAGGGCCTCCATCCTGGAGGGCGGTTATGTCGGACGCAGCATGGGGCGGACGGAGGAGGTTGGCAAGGGTTTTTCCAGGGTGGTTTCCCTCGCCAAAGCGGCGCGCCCATGCCTCCCTGCCGAGAAAAGCAAGCTACCTGTTGGCCTTGTCAGCAAAGTCGGAGAGCTTCCTCCGGATCTGAGCCAGCGTGTCAGGGTTGGAGTCTTGGGAGTAGGAAGAATCCAGAGCCTTAATCTCCAATTCTAACTTATCAAGAGTGCCGAGGATGGAGCGTAGGACAGTGGACTGTTTGGAGATACATTCTCCATGGATAAGAGCCTTAAATCCCTCCCAAAGTGTGGAGGGGGAGTCTACAGAACCCTCGTTCAGCTCAAAATAATTTGAGATTACGGTTTGTATCTCGTCGCAGAAGACCAAGTCGGGTAACACGTTGGGGGGAGCCGCCAGGAGAACGCACGTCTAGGAGAGTGAGGGAGGCGCAGACAGAGGCGGACGGGAGCATGATCTGAGAGAGTGCGCGCCATGTGCTCAACAGAGGTGAGCCAAGCAAGGGCATCCGGGGTGGCGATCCAGAGGTCCAAGCGGGTCCAGCAGCCGTGGGAGCCAGTTACGCAAGTGCCCTCGCGTGCCTTGGGTGAGTGTGGCACCACTCGTCATATAAGGAGTTGTCAGTAAGAATGGCACTCAGTAGTGAAGCTGAGCGCGGGTGGGGGGCACAAGGACCGGAGTGATCAAATGTTGGGGACACTGTTACATTAAAGTCAACCCCCCAGAGGTGTGCAGCAGGGCCAAGGGACAAGATGTGATGCCAAACTAGCACGAAAAAGTCCGGATCGTCTGTGTTGGGGCTGTTAAGTGCAGCCAGAGTCAAAGGTTGGGCCTGAAGGGTGCCGTGCAGGATCACAAAGCGTCCCCCGGGTTCAATAATTACCTGAGAAAGCTGCCTCCGGAGCCCTCTGCACAGCAGGATAGACACCCCCGAGAGTAGTTAGAGTAGAAGAAGGAGTGTATTTTGCCCCATTGCCTAGACAAAAGTCAGGAGGATATCGCAGGTAGCAGGTGGGTCTCCTGTATATAACAAATATCTACCTTTTGCCGGGTGAGGTGGGCGCGGACCAGGCATTCCTTGCGGTGGTCGTTAAGACCATGGACGTTCCAGGTCCAAAACGTTGTGTTAGTCATGGATCCTTGTCAATGAAAATAATGTCGAGGGAGGCTACAAGCAAGGGTAAAACCTCGTGCAATCAGATGGAGCAGTGCCAAAAGGAGTATAGCAAAATGCCCAGAGCAATGACATTGGAAGCGTGGTGAAACAACAAAGCCAAACGCACAACATAAGCCTCATAAGGAGGTAACAACCCAAGCAGCAAAAAGCCCCCATTAAGGCAAATAGCAACAGTTTAGCAATGAGGACACAGTACAGCGGAATAGAAGTGTGCACTAGAATAGCCGGTGCGCAGGGAATGACATGTCATTAAAAGACAAAAAGGAAAAACGTACATCAGGACAAACAATAGAGCCTCAGGAGGAGGCAACAAAACCAAGGGACCCTCCCCCCAACCACCCACTCCAACCCCCCAATCAGGCTGAGATACCACCCATACACACCCCAGGGACCCGCAACTGGGAAGAGAAAAGTCTGTGTCCAAAGAGGGAATCATCCAGTGGAGGCATGGCGTCACTCAGCATACACCCCTGCCGAAGAGGCAGGGTGGCCAAGCCATAGGTTGTGGCAGACAGTAGAGAAAATGACACCTGGAGATCAAGGGCGCCAAGCCTGGAGCATAGTTATGGAATGGAGTGCCCTGCAGAAACAGTAGAAACAAAGAGGACCATTCAGAACAGGTGACTCAGCAATATAAAGTACAACCAGCTAACCAGTCAAGAGTTCACAGCAGATCAGTAATTTTGGCTCAGGTTGAAATCGGCAGTGGCTTGAGAGTTGGCAGGGGAAGAACAATGTGACCGGTCTAGTTTCTTTGCGAAGGCCAGAGCGTCCTTGGGATCCGGGAAGACAAGCATCTTGGAGCCTTGCGTGAAACACAGTTTGGCGGGACTTCATGCTTTTGAAGGATCCGTTTCATCGGGAGAAACTCATGGTGAGCAGCCTGCACCTCCATGGTGTAGTTGGGGTAGAACGACGGGGAGTTGCCCTGATGGCGAATCTCGCCCTTCTCCCTGGCTGCTCGAATAATAGTGTCGCGGTCCCTGAAGTTCAGGATTTTGGCAATGATGGGGCGAGCCGGCAGGCCAGGGCCCGGGGCGAGGACCGAGGGAGCAATGGGCCCGCTCATCAATGAAAACAGAGGAGAGGACATCACCAAAGAGTTTACGAATGAGCTGTTCTACAAAGTCCTCCATTCGAGAGATATTGGTGGATTCGGGTACACCTGTAATGCGGAAGTTGCTCCTACATGAACACGCCTCCAAATCCTCATTTTTGTTCCGAATGAGTTCAAGTATCTTGTCCATCTGTAGTAATTTTTGGTGATCCTGTGTGGCGGCATCTTCAGCATCAGAGACACTTGTTTCAACTGCAAAAGGCGTGCGTCGTGAGAGTCAACTCGGGCCTTGACTGTGTCCAGACGGGCCGACAGCTGGTCAAGCTGGGCCGCTATGCCCGTGACTGTGGATTTGACTTCCAACATGAAAGATTTAAGATCATCCTCCCGTGTTGAGGCCATATCTGTCAGGGCAGCAGGGTCGCCCCCATCAGTGACTGCACCATCCTGACATGTTTGCCGGCGCTGGTCGAAGGCGATCTTAGGTTGTTTAGGGTCAGTTTTCCTCATGGTCGAACAGAGGTTGGTGCGGGATGCAGCCAAGCAGCAGAGAGGAGGCTGTGGTTAGGGGAAAAGGTGGCAGCACCTGGAAATGTGTGAGATACGTCACGGTGAGAGGAGGTAAAACGGGCAGTCAGGGCATGTAGGCATAGATACAGTCGCACAGTCAGCAGGTAGCGGCCAGGGCAGATGAGGGGGTGGTGAGAGAGCTGAAGGTGACACCCGTCAGGGTGGCGGGCCGAGGCAGGCGTCTGAGAGGAGTGGCAAGGCCTGGGACGTGGTAGAGCCACTAAGCTGGCAAGGCAGCGCAAAACGTTAGTGGAGTAGGAGGACGCCTGGTGAAGTATGGTCGCAGCGGTGCCAGCCTCAGGCACAGGTGCCACAGACGACGGCGGAGCTGCACGGGCGGTGGCAGAGGGGGAACACGGGGGGCGTTCAGCCCCGGCGCGGGGCCACAGCAACGAGGACAACGGGAGAAGGTATCGTTGGGAAGTCCCAGCAGCAATGGAGGTAGGTATGGCCCAGCAGCACGGCCCACAAGCCCCTGGACCACCACAGGAGCACCCACAGCACTGGCGCCCACTGGGACCACCGGGCGGCAGGCAGCGGACAGGCCCCCAGTGGGCCACCACAAGACCAGAGAAGGAGAAGCAGGCGGTCGCCGACACCGCGTCCAGGCAGCAAGGGGCTGAGGCGCCCGCAGAGATGGTCTCCGGCTGGCGCCGAGCCCAGCAGGAATGGCGAGGCGGGCTCCGGGCACAGCAACTGGTACTGGCAGACAGAGGATGCATGGTGGCAGGCGAAGGATCCAGGGCCGGGCAGGCGAGATGATGGCCGCAGAGGGTCGATTCCCAGGTGGTGGCAGCAAGCAGGCAGTGGGAAGGCCGGAATTGAAGGACTGCAAGAACTGCCCCAGTGGCGGCAGCGAAGCACCTCAGGGAGCCAGCAGGCCGCAGCAGTGGGGGGCAGCGAGTAGCGGGGAGTCGCGGGGAGCGTGTTGCCCCTGTCGCCAGGCCCGATGGAGATAGGCTTTCGCAGCAAGCTCCCGTAGCTGGTGAATGGCACCCGTACAGCGAGAAGGCAGGGACCAGACGTTGCGGCTCATGCGCTCCCAATCCCACCACAAGACACCCCCGTAGCAGCGGCACTTACCGGATCCGATGGAGGAGAGGCGGGGGCAGTACATGGGGCGAAGATCCGGACACAGGAGGTCGCCGAAGGCTGCACCAGGAAGGCCAGGCCACAGCGGCAGAAGGGCACAGGATCCGAGGCCCATGCCCGGCAGCAGAACTTGGCTCAGCGGCGTCACAGGAGGCCCCGGGACAGGGTGAGCCGAGATGGCATGGAGTCAAGCAGCAGTGTTGGGTAAGTCTGCAGGATAACTGGTGGATTATCGGCTTGGCTGGCAGAGCCCACTCAAAGTACGGCCATCTTGTAGCCAGCTAAGCCATGCCTCCGAGGTGGCCTTATTTAACTTTATGCGCAAACTACGATTGAGATGGTTTTTTCACCACCTTTCTAAGCAAAATGCTGCACCAACTACAACAGAGGAGAAGGTCTTTAAACCTAAGAGCACGTTTTTAGCCCCTATCTCACACATACCTTTGGATCTCTTTGAACTTTTAGTCAAGAAAGATCTGGAAAATATACAAATGACAGCTAACACCCGGCAGAATTTAACCAGAGCAGAGTTAACTGCTTTACAAAAATTGGCAAAGAATGGGAAGCTTACATTTCAATCTGCAGATAAGGGGGGAACCCTCGTTGTAATGAATACTACTTACTATGAAGACAAAGTAGAGGCACACGTGATGGATAATGACACCTATATTACACTGGATTCTGATAACACGCCTGAATTCCAGAAAATACTGGCAGAGATTCTTCAAAGAGCTTTGGAGCTAGGAAGGATAAATGATAGCACTCGGCAATATTTAATATCGGAATTTCCAGCACGTCCGTATATTTACATGCTGCCTAAAATGCACAAGAATCCAAATGACCCACCTTTCCTTCCTATTGTGGCGGGATGCGGTTCGATGCATGAACCAATAGGGAGATACTTCGATTAATTTTTGCAACCTCTTGTACAGAGTTGGGTATCTTACGTGCAAGATACTACTGATTGTCTCAACAAGTTGAGAAATGTGGAAGTTCAGTATGTAGAAGACTTATGGCTATGTACGATTGACGTTGTAGCGATGTATACATCGATACCGCACTCTGAAGGTGTGCAAGCAGTAGAGTGGATGTTATTGAAGAGTGAGTATGAGGAATCCCAGAAAATCTTTTTGCTTGAATTGATACAGTTCAGCCTTTACCATAGCTACTTTTCATGGAAGGACAAATTCTTTTTGCAACGTACAGGCACATCAATGGGTTTTACGGGGGCACCCACTTATGCAAATATCTTCATGGCTAAATATGAGGACACATAACATTAGGTGGCCTGTCCAGGATTGGTCATTTAAAATATATATCTTCGATACATCGATGTTATCTTACTATTGTGGAAGGGCCAAAAAGAACATCTCAAAGAAAATATTAGGATTTTGAATACTCATCACTCCCGCATTAAATTTACTCACACTATCAGTAATTCGCGCATCAACTATTTGGACATTGACTTTGTACTACAACAAGAAGGTTTTAAGACATGGGTGTACAGGAAGCCTACTCATCATAATAATACGTTGCATTTTAAAAGCTTTCACTCACCATTCTTAAAAAAATCATTTACCAGTGTCACAGTTCATCAGAATTAAACATATAACTTCTGACGAGGCATTATGTAATCAAGACATCGAGGACATATCACAACAATTTGAACAAAGGGGGTACCCAGCTGAAATCTTATCAACAGCAAAACAGAAAGTATTGCAGTTAAAATGGGATGACTTGTTAAAGAAAACCATGAGAACAAAGACAACAAGAGAAGTGTGTGTAATCAAATAGTCTACAGCAGAATCAGCCATTAAAAGAAGCATTCTGAGAAGATGGGAAATCATTGAACAAGAACATGATTTTAAGGAAGTATTCGTTGCTCAACCAATGTTTGCCTACTCTAGATCAAAAAATGTATGGGAATTATTGAAGAAACGTAGGATTGCTAAACCGCAAATGGAAGATTTAGGGATGCGCAAGTGCTATAACTGTGTTTTCATACGGGAATGTGATCACAGGGAATTATTTTGCTCACCCACATATGGGTAAAGCTGTAAGGTTGAGACACACTTCTGACTGTAACTCAGAAATGATTGTATATGCCATAAAATGCCGCCCCTGTGGGTTGGTTTATGTAGGGTGCACCTCACGCAAAATAAAGATTAGGCTAACTGAGCATAAAACCACAATCAGGACTGCTAATGTGAAATCAAGTATTGCAACTCATTGGAATGAACAAAAATATACCATACTACAGTTGCGTTACACCATACTTGAGAAAATAGCAGAAGCACCTCATATGGACGCACACAAGTATTTGGCACAAAGGGAAACATATTGGATACGCACAATTAACACACTCACACCGTTTATTCTGAATGACAAAATAGAAATAGCGTGTTTCTTATAAATTATGTTGACTATTTTTGATGAGTGTTTTTATTCTTGAGCCTTTTTTTGTTAGTAATGTGTATTATCAATGTAAAGGTTCAATGTATCACGGAAGTTTCAAGCATTCAACGGTATTTTTAAGTATTCTATGTATCATACAGATCATTTATTTCATAGTTACCATTTTTAATTATGTTGTCAGTAGCATTTCCAGTTTACATTATCACGTTTCTGTAAAGGAAAGTAGTCCAACATTGCAGGAAAACTTATAGGCTGGTAGGATATGCATCGTTAGGGAGAGCATCTAGTTAGCTCACATGGTTGGTCAATCAAATCAAATCAAATCAAATCAAAACACTTTATTCGGTTATAAAACAATGATAACCATAAAAGTACATACAACATGTTATTACACATTTCAGACGATTTCAAATATATAAAATAAATATAAATTTTAAAAGCACATAAGCTCAAAAACATTAAAACATAATCGATTTTCTTAGGTGAAAAACATTTCTGAGAAATACAGAGACGGATGCCACCGTAAAGATATCTTCGAGTTTCCTAATAATAAGAAAAGCAGGTCGGCACTGTCTGAGTTTCAAATACTTTAAAATTGGCTTAATCCACCTTTCCCTAGGTATAGAATAATATTTACAGAAAAATAAAATATGAATATCCGATTGGGTGGATATGTTGTCGCAGGGGCATTTGCTTATTCCAGCTGACCAATCATTATTAACAGGAAAACTCACAGACGTAAAAAGAAACCCAAGTCTAAAACGTATCAGTAGAAACTTTTCATGCTCCGTCAACCGCAGGGTTAAATATGGTTGAATAGTCTGCGAGGTTAAAGTCAGTTGATGGGACATCACTGTTTTTTTTGACAGTTCAGTATATTCTCTTAGTTTCACAAGGTACATAATACATAGACCTTTAAATCTTTTCTTGTGATCTTCACCATAGACTCAGGGCCAGCATAAAATTCTGGATGATTAATAAGGTCACAGAAACTTTTAATGTACCTCAGCCATTTCACTCGATACACGCCCTCCAATTTTAAAGCGTCCCTCAATATAAGACGATTCAAATGGCAGTCATTTACGGTCCATACCCTGTACCACAAAAGGACAGGCTGAATTCTAATAATGTCCTCAATATATGTCATACCGAGCTCAGCATGGATGTTATAAGTGGAAGTGCTCTCTGGCGTAGTTAAGAGAAATTTCAGAAAACTATTCTCTGTCAACTGTAAGCTAGTTACATTTGAGATGCCCCAAATTCCCGCACCATAAGTTGCCACTGCCACACAGCTAGATTTATAAATACACAGTAACTCATTAACTGGTTTCTTGCCCATCTTTTTGCTAAAAAGGTTAAGGGCCATTATAGACTTAGTAAATAACATATTCCTCACCTTAACTGCAGGATTCCACTGACCTGAGCAGTCAAACAGAATTCCTAAATAAGGGAAGGTAGAGATATAATCTAATGGTTTGGAGTCTATGAACATAACTTTTTTCCTCTGTTTTGTTTTGGTGCCGCAATTCATGGAAAAGGTTTTAGAGCAATTCACCTTCAGATCCAAACTGGTCATGAAGGTGCAAAAGGAAGTAATCCTGGTTTGCATAGCAATAGGGGTCCTTGCCATCAAAACGGCATCATCGGCATAAATTAATGTCGGAATATGACGTTGTGATGCCGTAGGCATGTCTGTGCAATCCCTCAACAGGATATCCTCAAGTTCGTTAATATAGATTAGAAATAAGAACGGGGAAAGGACACAACCCTGTCTTACTCCCCTTGCAATATTGAACATTCTAGTGCATTCACCTTTTAAACCATATCTAATTGTAGCCCTAGCCCCATTAAACAACTCCCTTAAAAAACTAATAATATTGTCCTCAACTCCCAATCGTGTTAAAATTACCCATAGTTTACTGTGATTTACACAGTCGAAAGCGGAAGTTAAGTCCACGAAAGTTAAAAACAATCTACCACCCTTAGCCTTGGTATACTTTTTCAATAAAATGGATAAGTTGAGTCCTTGATCAACAGTCCCTACCCCTTCTCTAAATCCATATTGCAGGTCGCTAATGATTTTATGCTCATCTGCCCATGACTGCAACCTAAAATAACCCTACCCACGATTTTAACAGTTGAGTCGAGTAGGGATATAGGGCGGTAACATTTACAACTTGCCCTATCACCCTTTTTATAAATAGGTACTATTATTGATTCGTGCCAAACTTACAGGCAGCATTTAGGAATCTAGTTAGTAGGGGGGCCCATAATGTTAAGTTATTTTTAAAAACATCAACCGGTACGCCGTCTGGACCCGGTGCCTTACCCCCCTGACTCGAGCTAATACCCTTCAGTACCTCACACAGAGTGAAAGAGAGATTCAAGCTCTTAAAGTTTGTGGTTATCTTGGGCATATCCTGCTTCTTCAGTTCGCTCGAAGGGGCAACAGGACTATAAAGGGACTCAAAATAGCTTACCCATTCATCCTCATCAATGGCAATCTCAATCCGCGCCTTGGTGTCGTCTTTAAAATATGGTGCATTAACTGCCCTCCAGAAGGCTGTCATGTCTCTCCGCTCAGAAGCACCTAATACATCCTCCCATGCTTCCCTCTTTATTCTGGACCTCCGATTCTTAATTGCCAATTTATAGGATTTCCGAAGTTCCCCGATCTGCTTCTTATCTCTAACATGCCCGTTCAGTGTCAATTTAAGTTTGGAGTGTGCCTAGGTACACTCATGGTCAAACCATCCTTTCTTTCCGCTTTTATTATTATTATGCTTTTTCAAACTGACCTACAGATTTTCCTTGTTGCATGTTATAATAGTTCTGAAGTTAATTAATGCTTCAAAATCCCTGGACGCAATGTCCAAACAAGTATTAAAACATGAATTGCAAGTCTTGATTAGGTTCGAAAGAAAGTCGGCGGGTACAATTTTAGACCACTTCAGGGCATATCCATTCTGTCTAGAGATAGTGATGTCTCTAGATTGCAACCTAGGGACACTATCGGGAATGACACGGGGGTTGATAATTTCCACCCTAATAGGGAAATGATTACTGAGTGATATATCTAATACTTCCTATTTTCCAACACTTCCCCTAAAGCACGAGGAGATCAAAACATAGTCAATTACGGAGGAAAGTCCCCTGCCACAAAAGGTAGCAGAGAACGAAACCTCAGGTTGACATAAAGTGTTTGCAAACCCTAAATCGTTCACAAAAAGAATCTCATTTAGGACATCGCCCTTTCCATTGTGTTCAAAATGTATTAATGTGGACTCCTTGTCCAAGGTTAAACCACAGTTTCCTTTTCCCGCTCTTGTACAATTACAATACGGGCCTCGTATCTAACTTAGAAATTCCGGACTGGTGTACATTTGTGGATTCCCATGGGATCTGCTTATTCCAGGAAACATGGGCAGCAGGTCCCACCCATAGAGTAGGATATGTAACTTTTGCGGAACCCGCAGTAAAAGGACTAAGAGGCAGACCCTCAGGGGGGTTGTGTATATGGGTAGGTATTCACCTTGGATTCACGTCGAAAAGGATAGAGACTAACAGTCCCGATCTCACGTGCATCCTGTTGTCCCATAATAAGACACCCAAGATGGCCCTAATTAATATCTATTCGCGGCCAGTAAAACTTGGGGGGACATCCAACACCATGGATATGTTAACTGCTCTACTGCACACGATAGGGGGTGACGCAGTGTTGCTGATAGGAGGTGACTTCAATTGTCACTTCGAACCATTACATGGGGTCCCCTCAATCACCAAGGCTGAAGATGAAACATGGTCAGTCCCACCCCCAATTGCATACCCCGCAAAAAAATGGTCAGTCCTAGTTCTTCAGTTGACCTCCCTTACCTACACATTCTCTCTTAGAGCCTGCAATGGTCGCTTTAAGAGCGACACCCCTGCCCAATTTACCTATAGTGGCTTGGGACATTTATCGGTGATAGATTATTTTTTGGTGAGTCTAGTTTTTTGGTCTAAAATTATAGACTTTTCCGTCTGTCGCCGTACTGAAAGTGACCACAATCCCTTGATAATAGAGATGGATCTCCAACTAACTTGTGGGGATAGCGCTATAATCACAACCCCCAGTTGCGATCTAAGATTAGAGCAAGGTGGGAGAAGAATTCAATGGGCGGCAGCAAAATCCTCTATGGAAACTATGTCCAATCTATATAGAAAAGTAATTCCCTTGCTTGAAAAGGCAAACTCTGCCCTTACCCATCCTCTTACCATTGATGTGATCGCAATCAGCGATATCCATAATGAAATGGTTACTCTATTAAAGGACACCTTTTACAAAGATGGCTTAGTTAAATCCAAATCATGCCATGGTAACAATCCATGGTTTAATAGAGGATGTAGAGATGCAAAATCCGCACTACTTCAGGCAATCACCCAAGGTAATAGGCACTGTATCATTGAGGCCAGACAAGTTTACAAGAAAATGACACACAGTGCAAAAACCGAATGGGAGGCTGACCGCTGGGTTGCTATTTCATCTGCACTTGCCGCTAAGGATGTAAGGTCCTTCTGGATCCTTGTCCATACTGGGAACTCAGAAGGAAAATCTGCAATTGTCCCAAATATATCTGAGGAAGCCTGGTCCATTTATTTCAAAGATCTTTACTCTCTCTCTCCTTCCTGTATTAGTGAAGTCCCTCTGAGTCCTTTACCCTCGATCCCTATTTGGTCAGTGCAACTATACACACTGGAGGAAGTAAAGTCAGCCATACTTAAGATCCAGCCCAATAAAGCACCGGGTCTTGACAGAATCCCGGGTGATCTATTCAGAGACGAACCAACAATTTGGGGCCCCTACCTTTTGGCTCTATTTAATGCGATATTGCAGGGGTTACCATTGCCTAGTACTTGGCTTGGGGCGGAGATTATCCCAATATATAAAAAGGGCTCTCCGCTCCAACCCTCTAATTACAGGCCAATTAGCCTTATAGATGTTACACAGAAAATTTATGCCAGGGTATTGCTGCAACGTTTGGAGGTCTGGTCTAGTGATAATAACATTTTAACGCCGCTACAGGCGGGATTCAGGGCGAAAACATCAACAATCGACCAATCATTCCGGTTACAAGTACTGTACTGGAAGCACGTGTTCCTGGAAGGGGGTAGTCTCTATCTCACTTTCGTTGATTTAAAATCTGCCTTCGACATGGTGGACAGGAAACAGCTATGGTCCATTCTACTAACAATGGGGGTTCCATCGTATTTATGCCACCAGCTCAGAATCCTTCACGAAGGCACTTTTGCAAGAGTACGTTTTGGCAAACTAGGCCAGTTAACTGGGGCCTTCCCGATTGAGAAAGGTGTTAGGCAGGGTTGTGTCCTTGCCCCGACTTTATTTTCTCTCTTTCTCAACGGGTTGATTGAAGATCTTCTAGCCAAAAATGATATAGACTCCCCCAAATTGGGTGCCCGAAGATTTCCCGCCCTAATGTTTGCAGATGACACGCTTCTGCTTTCAAAATCCCCAATGGGGATGCAGCGCGTGTTAGACCAGTTCTCCAGATTTTGCACCAAAAGGAACCTGGTAGTTAAAATTAATAAGACTAAGTATATGGTTTTTAACGCAAATACTGTTAACTGCCCCCACCCAATGATGGATGGCAGACCCCTCGAAAGGGTCCCAACTTTCGAATATCTGGGCCTGACTCTGAATGACAAAATGGGCTGGGGTCCTCAAGTCGATAAGGCTAATCTAAGACTAACCCAAGCGGTAGGGGGAATCCTTAAGGTTCAGAAGAGCTGCACTCTCAAAACAATTAGTGCTCCTCTCGAAATTTTTACAGTGCAAGCTAGGGCTTCTTCCCTGTATGGGGCAGAACTCTGGGGTCACACACCAGCAAGCAAACTATCAATAACTGAAAACAATTTTTTAAGACAACTTTTGAACTTGCCAAAAAGCACCCCTCTAGTCCCGCTAAGACTCCACTTAAATCTATGCCCAATTGCAGACGCTATTTCTATTCGACCACTACTATTTTGGAAGCGTCTCTGGAGCACTCCCGAGCTGGCGTCCTATAAGGAGGAGCTTAAAGTTGTCATGGCTTCAACTGGTTCTGGTAGGATCCCTTGGCTAGCATTCATCAAACAGTCACTCGTGCTGACTGGCTTCGAGGAACTCTGGTTAAATCCCGAAGTTTCCTGCCCAGTTATTTCTAAGAAAACTATGACGAATGCTGTAAAGGAAACTAACCTAAGGAATCTCTTTCGCTCAGTAAAAATCTCAAGCTTAACTGATATTTTCTTGGATGTTAAGTCCATATATAGCTTTGAGTCTGCGATTGATTTAATCCAACCAACACTAGCAAAGAAGCTTTACCTGCAATTCAGATATGGCACTCTGCCTTTTTTTCACAATATTGGTAGGTGGAAAGGTGGAACAGCACGCCCCTGCCCAGGCTGCCGTTTAGAGGATGAGACCCCTATCCATGTTATCCTATTTTGTCCTGCTTACGCCTATATTAGGAAGAAATGGATTATCCAGTTGTGTAAGAATATGGGCATAAAACAATATTTGTTTTTTTTAGAATACTAAAAACAGATACTGATCCAGTGATTGTCTTTGCAGTGACTAAATACTTACATTCAATGTGGTTTTTACGAAGGAACTTGATTAACAATGATGTTTTTATTCATGATCAAGTATAATAAACTCCGAGAGAATAGCTATATTTTAACTTTTTAAGAATAACTTTGATATATCAATTTTAGAATTCTGAAATTATTTATAAATTTTAAAGTAACAATTGTCTAACAACCATGAAATAATCGGTGATTACAGGTATGAAATGAATTGCTTGATTTGTTGTCTTGTGTATTTTTATGTGCTTTTATGGTTAATCCAACCGCAATAAAGCTTCAAACTGAACTGAACAATTAAAATCACCCCCCCATATGACGACAAACCCCTTTCCTTTATTACAAAGAATAGAGTTAATTTCAGAACATAGGGGCATATCAACAAGGGCTTTATCTCTGCTTTTTTGGCTTTAAAAGCCAAAAAAGCAGAGATAAAACTAGCACCCTATCAACAACAGGGTGCTAACATGCAAATTTGCATGTTAGCACCCTTTTACTCTACGCTTCCCCTTGCATCTCTAATGAGATGCAAAGGAGGCGTTCCAGAGTAAAATAATAGGAGAAATGTCGCTAAGCAACATTTCTCCTATTATCAAGAATATCGCTAACCCTGTTAGAGACAAAAAAAGCAGCGCTAACCTCGGTTAACGCTGCTTTTTTACGTCTGTTATTTTTCTGACTTAGCAATGATATCCTATGGAAGGAGGATATCATGGCTAAGTTTGTCTGTCCCTATCAACAAGCTAACGTGAGATTATTGCTGGGTTTCCAGCGATAATCTCACGTTAGCCACTTAGCGTGAGGATTTTTATCGCTATTGAGATAAGCGTTGCTAATAGCACGCTATCTCAGCGATAAAAATCCACACTAGCCGGCGATAATTATCCTAGCGCTAAGTGCGCTTAGCGATAATTATCGCCGGTTGTTGTTGATATGCCCCTAAGCTTTTTAAATACTAGTGCTGTGTCTGCCGGGGGAACATTATTGTATAGATTAATAACCAGAATACAGGAATTTTTGTTCATATGTAGGCCAACAATATGATAATAGGTGGTATTATAAAAAACCTCAATGGTTTTACAAATAAAACAGTTAGAAACATATGTGCAGAGCCCACCCTTGGCTCTGCCATGTGATGAGCCTATTGCCAGAGTAAAAATTGTTCTAAAACCATTCAAATGAAACACATCCTTCGCCCACGTTTCTTGTAAGCATATAACGTCGTGGCATTCAGTTAATTTAAGCCATTGCAGTTAGTCAATCAATAGTACATCCATGGTGTTGGGTTTCGAGTGAGCTATTATTAACTTTTTATTTATCTATGCGAGGTTGCGTCTCCTAAATTGTTTACTGGGTACTGAGACACGAGGATATATATATATATATATTTTTTTTTAATATTTCTTATTAGACTTTCTTGATTACGATCGTGTTTTTAGCAACTCTTCAGATCAATAACATATTTTTCAAATAGATGAGACTCAGGAACCTTCAGGTTTTTCAAATAATTTCAAAGTTCTAGATGACGTTGATCGTAATGTGAAGTTCTGTTTCTTTTTTTGATTTGCTCGTAGTAGGGAGTTTACACTGAAGGTCTGGGTACACCGGCACATGGGAGTTAAGGTAACCGTTTGACTTATGTAGTTATAAGTTGCAGGATTGAGACAATCCAGTACACCCCATTGACAGGTGTTTTTACAATTGATTGAAGCTGTTGAACAATTCGACAAGTAATTGGACTTCTGTAATAAATCCCACAAGGCGGTAGCTGCCATTAAGAAAACGGATTGCCCGCAGTAATGGGATCGGCTCTTTTTCATGTGAGTCATATCGCAGCAGATATCAAAGTAAACAGGAGTCGTGAACAACCTTGTGACGACATTGATGAGATAGACTAATTTAGGTGTTTTTCTTTTCTTTGTGTTTATTTTTGCAGCAAGGATAAACACATGAGTATTTCATGTGTAGGTAGGTGAGTCATCTTAGCATTGGGTGTGGCACCCAGTATGCTTCGGGTTATAAGGTGCTTTCTGCGCGTTACAATAGCTATCACAGCGGTTGATCTGGTTTTGACACCTCCAGCTGGTACTCTTTATAGACATAATTTGAGGTGCATTTTGCACTCTTATCTTTCTTTTTTCTTATTAATAATCACACCGGTGACAAGCTTGAATTCCCTCAAGCATTTTTCTTTCTTATTGCCATCCTCATAACCTGCAAGACACGGGTCACGCATGATAAGCCTTTTTTATTACATTATGGTATACTCAAATGAATGTTGCTAAAAAGCAAAGTTGTTTAAGAAAATTTATTTTTGTTATCTCTAGTGTACCCCTGATGAAGGGTTTTCCCAAAATGCATTGGGAGCTGTAAAACTACACGGAACATGTAACACCATTTGGAGTTTGGATTTGAAGATTGCGTGTGTATATACATTTTTTCATTTCATTTTCCAATCTTTATTTCGACCATTTGGTCATAAAAGATGCACATACAAAAAAATCACATGAATTCTGTCAGATTTGTTAAAACATCAGTACATGATTTTAAGATCAAAACAGACAATAAAAACAGTTATTAAGAATTGAAGTGATTCTAAAATCTACCCAGCATTTTTTAAAAGACGAATACGCGTATACCAAACATTCGTAAAGAATTTGGAAAGTGCAAAAACGGTTGGGCCAGAAACATCGGATTTTAAAATCCTGTACATAGGTGTATATTCCCTGCCACCCAAATTCTTAATCAAGGGAAGCAGCCAATGCTTTCTGGCTGCCTTGTAGGCTGGGCAGAAAAAGATCACATGCAAATCATTTTCCTCTTTATCAACGCAAAGAGGACAGTATTTGGTGGAAGGGACTTGTAGCCAGGTGCTTGAAAAGGACCGAAAAGGCAATGTACTGTATCTCCACTGGAGAATTAACTTTCTAGTGAGTATGGGATATATGGGGTCGAAAGCCTTCTCAAATCTGTAGAGATCCTTAGTTTGCAGGACTATGGAAGAGAGGGACCCCTCTGTCTGGGTAGCTAAGGCCCTTGCCCTTTTGTGTTCGTGATACAGATTCGCCAGGGATCTCTTAGAGATTCCTGGTGCTACATTCGCTGGTTCGGTCCACAATTCAGGGAGCCCCAGATCGGTGCAAATTGACTGGATGTTTTTGACCCAGGGAATACTGAGCGCCTTGGGGTGCTTTAATAGTTCGGCCAATTCCGCCCTATAGTCGGCGAGATCATCGCTGCTCCATAGCCTGCGCCAGAAGGCAATGGGTCTTAGACTTATCTCGTCGGCAAGTGGCCGTAGCCCTAGATCAAGCCTCAGAGGAAGAAGTGGAGTGCTGTGTATATACATATACATTCATTGGAGAATAATTAAAAAAGAAGATTTTGTATCTTTCATTTTGAGAATTTGGGTGAATTTGATTTTCCATGAGAAATTGTCAGAGAAATGTTTTTGAAAGTTTGTCAAAAAGATTTGATTTCTGTAAACCACGCATGATATTAATAACGGTTTGTTAAATTTGAAAAAAAGAAATGCCACTAATGGGCGTGTGAAAAGTGCACCTTGCATTCGTGCAACAGTCTTTTGTCTCATGTCATTGTAATGCCCCTTGAACCACAGTTGGCCTTTGGCCCCACCCAGCATACCAGTGTAGACCTTTTAGGGGCCTGTGAGCCAAAACATTTCTGAAAGTAGTGTTTAATAATAGTTGCAAATGTGTATCAGTGATGTAAATACATGGTCTTACTGTTATCCACTTTAATAATGCTCAATGCATCAAAGTTGAAAGTCTGAGCTAGACTTGCCAATCATTTATACCCCTCCACAACTACCTCCCCTTGAAAGGTGGGGCAGTTGCGGTGAAGTTTCAGTGACATGGGAGGCTGATTCCCAATTAACACTACCAGCCTTTCAGGAGCATCTTCTGACGGGCCGTGATGAAAGGAGTTTGTAGCAACGAATGGACTGCAGACAGGAGAAATGAGCTTTGGTGAGAGTGGACAATGAAAGGATACAAGGTCAATGAAAGGTGGAGGTGGGCAGTTATAGGAGACCTGCGATAGAGGTGCAATGAGTGAACAGATAGGGCAGTGACCAGTGCTGGTCTTTATTTCCAAAGCAGCCCTGGCAAAAATGCTCAAACCATCTTCCCTTCCGATCTTCCTCTTTCCACCCCTTCATCTATCTCTTTCTCCTTCCTTCTCTTCTCTTCTCTTCTCTCTCTCTTCTCTGTCTCTCATTGCTTGGGCTCTGACTCACTTTCCCTCTCTCTAGAAGACTTTGTATCTGCTGCTACGGATGCCAGGGAGCTGGGGAAAGTGACAAAAGCTCCAGCAGAGGCACTGGGACTCCGATTGTCTCCAGCCCACCAGGGCATGCCAGGTGGAATAAAAGGCCAGTCTGGCCCTGGAAGTGAGACGATGAGGGAGAGGATTGAGGTATAAGAGAGGGAGTGAAAGGAGTAACAAGCAGTGCTGGAGAAAGGAGCAGTCATAGAAGAAGTGGATAATGACAGCAGAGGTGGACAGTGACACTAGCACAGCATCAGTGTCATGATCCTCCATAACGTAAGAGGAAACAGCATCACCCCACAAGTCCGAGAGACATAGCATTGTGAGAACGCATTTTGAATGTTGCAGGAGTAGAACCACAAGGTCCCGAAGGCATTAGGGCAGCCACTATGTCTTCTCCAGTGTTTGGTACTGCCTATATAAGCACCTCTTCTAGAGAGAGCAGGTGCTTGACAATCGTTTGAGAGCTGATGGACCCTGGCTCTTTGTTTCGAGTTTCTTCCTGATGCCATTTTGATTCATTATTCCAGTCTTTGTTAGCTCCATGTCATCTGAGCTTTTTTTTGAGTGCTCTGAAAGTGTTAACCGCTCCTTGGTCCAGAGCACCTTTCCCGCTTTTTCTTGTCCCCTCAGCTGTAGATGCTCCGTAGAGCAGGAACACTCATCTGCAGAAAAGAGAAGGAATCATTCAGCAGCTCCGTTTTGGAGCTTTTCCTGCACGTTCCTTCCCCGAACGCTGGTTTCAAAGAGGAAGCCTCTTCTTCCTACCTCAGCCATGCCTGGGGGTCTCGCCTTCGCTCCAGGCTGCTGGAGCACCTCGCAGAGAACAAAAAGCCATCATTCGTCTTCGCTGGGTATTTTCTGTTCTTTTTTCCATGCTTGACGTGCTTAATTTTGTTTCTTCATATGAGACTAGTCACTTTAACCAGAGGGGCCAGCGCACACTCTCTGGACGAGAGTGAAGATCGTGCTCATATTTATTTTAACTTTTTTATTATCGTTTGTATCTTTTCCAGGAAATACAGCCTTGCTACTTTGTTTAAACTATCAGATGCTGTTTTAGGATTGCAGCTGCTTGCAGACTTAGGAATTACGGCATATACATTCAGACATTCAGCCCTAGGGGGCCCTTATTCCTTGGTGACATTTATCTGAGATGCAACCCTTCCCTGGCATGTAAGTTGGCCTTGGGGGGGTTAACACAGCTACCATTCACACTGCTATGTATAGTTGGGTGTACAAGGTTAGTAATAGCTGTGCTTTCTTTCGTAAACAGGGTGACACCATTGTTTCCTGGTATCTGAGATAGAGGGATTTCTCCTGTTAAGGAAGTGACCGAAACGGCCCTGTGGTGGTGGACCACTGCCTTTTGCTGTTTTATCCATTTCCCTTTCCCCTCCATACTTCTGTGCAGGGTAGGGTGTTATATGTTCACTGGGAAGTACTGCAAGGAGGAACTGGGAATTGTACATCGCCTCTGATGGATCTGTTCCTGCAGGTTGGTGGCTGGTGTGCTGTGAACCAATCTGAACCTGACAACCAGTATTGATGAGCAGACACAGGAGAGATGAGCAGTACCAGAAAAGATGCCATGGGTGATCAACAGTGGCAGTAGATAGAAGTAGTGATAGGAGAGGTGATTAGTGACTGGAGAGGTGGACAATGATAGGAAAGATGAACAGTGGAAGGAGAGGTGCGCTGGAGATAGGAGAGGTGGGCACCGACAGGAGAATTGAGAAGCAAAGAGAAAAGTGATCAGTGGCAGCAGAGGTGGGAAGCGATAGTGAAGTGGACCCTTGAGGAGACAAGGTCTCTGGCAGCAGAGAGGGTCTCAGAAGGGGAGCGGTTCGTTGACAGCAATAAGCAGCACTCTAGTTTGGTGAAGACAGCGGAGCTCTCGCAAGTGACTTGAGCAGTGACAGCAGAACTTTGCTATGATGTTATAAGAGTTCTGATTAGACATGGAGTCACTTGGGCATTTCCAGGAAAGAGTGGAAACATGAGAAAACAGGAATTAATAGAAAGGATGCTATTTTGGAAATGGCGTGTGGTGCTGCTATGCCTCTCCCAGCTAAAGACGTTCTCATAAACATGAGGTTTAATGTTGCACCAGACACCGGTAATTTATTACATCACAAAATGTGGTCTAACAGAGCTTGTCCAACGAACTTATAACTCCACAATATCAAGCCTGGAGTGGAGGTGAGTATCTGCTGAGTTCCCTAGTGGTGAGTTATAGGATAAAATTACGACACCTCACTTTGGCCCCGAATGATTGAGGCTAATAAGCTGGAATATGGCAGACTTGGGGAAAACGCTGAAAGACAAAGATTGGATAGCATACATACAACAACAAGATATCTGCAGTTTCCAGGAGACATGGGCTTTGGATAATATCAATCTGTTGAGTTACATTTTCTTTACTATGCCTGCCCAGAGGTAGTCCAAAGGCAGCCCCAAGGGTGGCCTTACTATTGGGGTTGTAACTAGCTTTACAAGTAAAGTAGGAATAATCCTTATAAGAATAAATAATGGTATCCAGCACTTAAATATAAAGAAACAGAAATGGGCACTGGACCACTTTAATATCTATCTACCTTCAAGCGGCCAAAAAGAAATTCTTTCAGTCCTTAAAACTCTTGAATTAGCATTGAAAATACTGCAATATGAATCAGGTGCTATAGGAAAGCTTCAAAATCGATGGTTATGCCCAGCAGAATCATTTTGATGTGTGAAGACCTAAATACTAAGCAACATCTGCTTTTGTCAGAAAAAAGCATTGGCAGAAGAAGATAACGTATGAGGGCTCCCACCACCAGCCCAGTTAATGTACAAGCCAACGGAAAAAGGGAAATTGCTAGTGGACATAGTATTAAGACCTCTCTGAATGGACGCACAAATTCCGACAACCCACCAAAACCTGTATGTAGACCAGGAAAAATGCATAAAGAGGAAGGTCCTAAAGCACAGTCATTTATATCCACTGCCCCGGTGCAATCCATACTGCAACAACAATTTAATAAGCCTCATCCCACCACTCCCCCAATTTCACTTTCAGCTTCGCTTTCCCAAGTCTGTTGTGGGTAGCTGACTTAAAAGCATTTTCCTGGGATGGGTGAGTGGCATATCTAGTTTGAATATCACTGTGTAAAAGAGCATGGGCAATCCGCAATAGCTGACTTCATAGCAGAGTAAAGCTTTCATCTCCAGGTCCAACAAGTCACCAATGCATACTTAAGTATAAAAAAGACAACATGACATCATAAAGGGCACCAGGCCCTTACGTGGTTCTGTTTCCAACTTAGCTAAATGCAAACTTTGGGTGATGGCAGCTCGTGCTGCTCTGAAAGAAGCCTCCTAGCTTTCAGCCCACCGCGGAAAGGCCAAAGTGGTAGAAAGATCAGTCCAGCCCAGGTTTTTAGTTCAACTCAATAAAACCTTATCGAAAGGGGGGAACTGATTTATCTGATAAACGTATAAAGTGGTCCTAGGGAAAGGAATGAGTGATATCCTATCCTAGCTTTGAGTTACTTTGTGAATTAACCATTCAGGAATTCATAATAAAAGGATTGCTTGCTCAATCACGGTGATTGCTCCTCACTATGGAACAGAGTCACCACAAGCTCTCAAAGTGTGAGCATTCCAACCTAAGGTGATACTTTGGAGACCTGTGCTGGCTCAGCACAGAGCTAAGTGCATGGTTGTATGTGCTTGCACTGCCTAAATTGCATTCATTTACCCTCAAATTTATTACAGTTAGTGTATAGTTTTAGACAGCACAGCTTGGAAACAGGAAGAGGCTCACCTTGCTCACTCTTTCTGTTCTGTGCCTTGAAATCAAACTCTAACTCATAGAAAAATCAGCTTAAATGAAAGGATTCAGCTCTGCCCTGACTCAGAGCACTGGATCATGCTTCCTCTTTTTTTGGAAATGGTTCATCATTTCATCTCATGCTGAATTTTATCACCTATATGAGCCCGTAAGACCTTTAAACAGGTGCACCAGGGGCAAACAAGGACAGTACACCCTATTTCCCCCAGGTCTCCCTTGTCCTCATCCCATTCATCACTAATGAGGTCTTTCTACCTCACAAGACAGAAAAAAACAACAAGAATGCTACAGATTTGACCCTCTCACAAGGTGGCAGCCTACTGATCAAGACTCAGCCACCATTCATGTGTTTTTTTCTGTCTTGCAGGCAGGGACGAGGAGTAGGTGTACTCTGCAGGGCTTAGTCCGCTGATGTGTTTAATGGATATTGACATTCAGCTTGGGTGAACTGGTGGTTGCTGGCATCCCTCCTGCACTGCTAGGCTTCGGCATGGGAGACGTGTTGCTGTAGCGGCATCGGAGGGCAGTGGGGCTCTCTCCTTTCGCACCTTTATTGGTCATTGAATGCTCTGACGATAATGATGCTGCCGGAGGGGACTCTCTCTCTCTCCTTCATTGACAGATGATATTGTAAGGAGTGCCTTTACTTCCGTGTTGTGGTATGTGTGTGCGTAATGCCTGAAGTTCACACATGCACATTAGAAATGCTGCATTTTGTCTCCAGAAGTGCCGGCGGGGTTTAAAATGGGGCAGTTGCAGGTAGGTCCACAAATCAGATTTGCTTTTAAGGTGATTCTTGGATTTGGATCGTGTGAGGCATACTATTATTCCCTGATTTACTGATTGGTGATTTTCCTTGAGACGTTATGAGGAAGCATTCATAAAAGAGGAAGCGTGTAGTATCTTCTTTCTTTTCAGATTCCTCTTTTTCCTCTCCTGTGAGGAGTTGGTCGGGGGTTCCACTTCCGATGAGCGACTTTGCTGGAATTCTCTTCAGTGAAGAAAAGACATCAGGTGTCACTGAAAGCTTGTTCTCTTGGGTCTTTGAGGTTGGATGAGGAAACTCCTGGTCCAGACAAACAAAAGAAGAAGTATATCGGCATGGAGGTATTGCCTGATGTGTTGGCACATGTGAAAGTCAATATGGGGTTTCAGGAGGAGGTGGTTCCTGAAACCTCATCTTCAGGGTTGCTGAGGCATTTCCAGAGAGCCTCAGTAGTGGATTTTGTGGTTCATCCTTTCCTTTGGGAGGTATTGAAAAAGGAATGTAAGGACACCTACAAAATCATGTTGCCTTGCTTCATGTCAAAGTTGTACCCCCTTAATGACAAGTCTGGCAGTTTTCTGGATGCTATTTTCATTTATTCCTTTCTGGCTAGCCTGAAGGGCAGGAACTCCCTGAAGGAGGATGCTATTGTTAAAAACGCCATTGTAAGAAGGCCAAGTCAGCCCACAGGAAGGTGTATTCGGGCTCTCATTTTGCACTGAGTGCTGGAATCTATGGGTCTCATGTCTCACAATCCTTATTGACTGATATTAAGAAGCTGTTCAGTGGATGTGGATGATTCTTCTGAGTATTCTGCCTTGCTGGATAATATTGAGAAGCAAGCTGAGTTCATATCTGACATTTTTTTTGTTGTGGTGCGGGCTTCTGCTCTGACAGATGGGGCTTGTATTACTGCCAGGCGTAATCTTGTGCATAAAGATTGGCGCACTGATACTGCCCAAAAATCTTCTGCTCTAAGACGTTTGTTTCAGGGTTCTAAAATGTTTGGGCCAGAGTAGGAGGATCACCAGCATATATTGTTTAAAGAGAAGAAGCACTCTTCTTCCCTGAAGTAAACTGGTTCAAACAAGGGGTTCCCTCAGAAGCACCCCTACTTTCATCAGCCTACTCGCCGTCAGCAGCCACAGCAGCAGCGTACTCCACAGAGCAGGTTCTATCCTAAAAAGGGTGAACAGAAGAAGCCACAGACTCCCCATGAGCATTCCTGACTATGTGACTGTGCCTGTAAGGTGTGCAGTTGGAGGCAGACTTCTTCTCTTCAGCACAGTGTGGCTGGAGTCTATTTACGACAAATAAATTGTTTGCACCATCAGAGATGGTACAAGATTGAGTTTGTGACCCACCCTGGGATTCCAGATTGAGGACGACTCCATGGCCCAAGATGTAGAAGAAGCAGCTGGCATTGGCTCGGGGAGGGGAATCCCTGCTCCTGCAACAGGCTATTGTGAGGGTTTCTCTGGCCGAACTGGGCCAGGGGTATTAATCAGTGGTCTTTCTGGTGGAGAACTCGGGTTTGGTGCTGCCATATCCTCCAAAATTCTTGACGATGGATGCCAGCTTGTTTGGTTGGGGGGCTACTATGGAGGGAGTGTCCCTTCAGGCCAAGTGGTCCATCCAAGACAGCAGGGGCTCCTCCAACTGGAGGGAGCTCATGGCAGTGTTTCAAGCTCTGTTGTTTGTCACATTGTGGAAGGTTGCAAAGTAATGGTCCAGATGGATAATATGGTGGCCATGGCTTATTTCAACAACCAGGGGGAGTCCAAGACCAGGTCTCTGAATCATTCTGCAGCCCAGTTGCTTGGTTTGGCAGAGAATCACCTGGTCTCCCTTCGTTCAGTTCACATTACGGCGGTGGAGAATGTGGTTGCATATACGCTCAGCAGGGTTTTCCCTTCATCTCAGGAAATGTCTTTGGCCAGGGGGTCCTTCTCCAGATTTGTGGCAGGTCAAGTCTAGATATGTTTTCCTCCCACATCAACACTCAAGTTCTCCGCTTT
Source organism: Triturus cristatus (assembly GCF_964204655.1). Taxonomy (NCBI): domain Eukaryota; kingdom Metazoa; phylum Chordata; class Amphibia; order Caudata; family Salamandridae; genus Triturus; species Triturus cristatus. The sequence continues at coordinate 638,491,300 of NC_140580.1, read as the reverse complement.
GTGTACAGGTTCCTCAGGAGGGGGCTTGGAAGCTGTACTAACCCCTTGGCTGTAGTCTCTTCTGTATGCCTTTCCCCCCTTTACCTCTGATTCCCAAGCTCCAGGCGAGATTGGTGGGGGAACCGAGGAACATGATTTTGGTGGTTCCATTTTGGCCTCGTCGGTCATGGTTACCTTTGTCCAGTCCCTGGTAATTCAGGGTACTTGGTTTCTTCCTCTTTTTGTTTCCTGTGGTTCTGCCAGTAAGGATGAGAATGCTTCTTTGTTGTCCATTGTTGTTGGTTTAAGCAGGTGATCTCCATGGCCTGTTCTTTGTCAAGTTCTCCACCTCCTGAGAGGGTGCAGGGGTGTTTCACTCGTGGTATGCTCTCCTCTTAGGTGGAGGTTCAGGGGTTTCCATTGCAGAAATTTGTCGGGCAGAAACTTGGGTTTCTCTGAATATGTTTGTCCATAATTATCACTTGCATAATGTGTTGTCAGATGGCATTACTTTTGGTGTGGGTGTGCTGCAATATGCTTTGCCTTGAGTTCCTCAGGTGCTGTTCACAACTAAATCACATTTTGGGTTTTTCATTTCAAATTGTGGCTTTTTTTATCTTGTTTTTTACCTTCCTGATTGAAGCTATGTTTTTGCCCGGCTTGAGGTTTGCTTTATTATTCCTCTTTATTGAGAAATGAGAAGAGTGCAAGGGGGACATGGGGGCAATGTCATATTACCTGCCAGTCATCTTCATTACTCTTGGTCCAATTGTCCTTGTCCCATTCATCACGCCCCTCACGCTCTCCTGTCAACACGGCCTTCCTTGGTGGAGACTTGGGATTTCAGGAGGAATGCTGGGCGAGTATAGCCTTATAGGCTTCTGCCTTGTTGAAGGGGCATATACGTAGCATTCTTCTTGTTTTTTCTGTCTTATGAGGTAGAAATACCTCATTAGTAACAAATGGGGCAAAGGCTATAGGACCAGGAGAAATGAAGATTACTGGTAAGTAATATGACATTACAATCAAAGCTCTGCCCCTAGGGTGGTAGCAAATGCCTGCTGCCTAGTGGGCAGCACGTTAATAAAAGATGGACCATCTCTTGAAGCAGCAGCCCTGTCCTTCACTCTGCAGGTGACACCCACCTGCACTTCAAAGTGAGGACAGTGATCCTTCTTCAGGCAGGTGGAGTAAGCGTGGAAGGGGGATGTCCGGGGGGCTATGTCCCCCATCTGGTGGGGCAACCTAGGGATTGCACAGACTGTGTACCACCTATTTGTGGCGCAGTCATTGCACCTCCTTACAGCTTTTTTGCCTCTGCGCTGATGCCCATAGTATTGCAGCGACTCAGAGGCAAAGTGCTTCTAACATAGGGACATGCTCACTCGTGAAGCTAGACTGGGAGAATTTGTCAGGACTAGTCTTGTTGAAACTAATCTCTAATAGTGGGTGTAATATATCGTAGGGAAATGAAAATGCCCAACTAGTAACCAAAGTACAGGGCTAGAGTTTAGACCCTGACCATATGACCAAGAACAGGATTAAAGGGCTGATTTGGACCTTGGTGGAGAAGATACTCTGTCGCATTAACTACTCAGTTTTTTTTAATGTATGTTTAAACCATACTCAAACATCAACAGATCTGATCCCAGCATTACAACAACAATGTTGGTCTTGGCCTTCATGTCACATGATGGGAGACAACAGAAAGGGCCTTGAACCCTCATCAACACAATTATCTACCAATCTGAGCGCCTGTCAGAGACGCACTGAAACCCAAAGCGGGGTTCTGTGGTCCAAAGGTTCACACCTAATAGACCCCTTCTCTTTCTCAGACTAATTACTGTTCTTTCACCAGGTTGAGGAGAAATGGGAGTAGTGCCTGAAAATGATTTAAGTGAGTAGGCATTATTTATCTGCTACCTTCCATGGGGGAGTTGACTACCTGCATCTCCTGTTTTGAAAGGTCTGCCAGTTGATTTCATCTTGGTCCATTACTTGATTTATGTGAGGCATGAAAGGCCACACATATGTTTGCTCTTAAGGATTAGGCACAGTGAGTGTGGAGTGTGTACTGTGATTAGCAGTATGGTGACAATCCATTTTGTATCTCTTAGAGTATGTGATTCACAAGATAGAGATAGAGTCTGAAAGTGTTGTGAATGGTAGGAAAATCCCAGGACTGCCTCAATGAATCCAGAAATTAAATTTTGTGTGGCCTGCTGTAAAACACCACATCTAGAAAAGTGAAACGAGGACAAGCTAGTTCTTAGCATAATAATGAGTACTGATGCCTGTAGCTCTGTTCAGAATCCCAGGCTCACAGGGCATCTAATACCAAGGCTGTGAAATCTTGAATCTACCACAGGCCTCTTTAATCCACTGCCAGAGAGTCCCTGCCCTTTTATGTCCCTCCTGTGGGTACCCGCGTTCTACCTTTGTGATGGGTCTTCTGTCTTTCTCTCCCTTCTTTCTCCTTTGTGTCTTCTTCTCTTTCTTGCTATGGAGAAATGTTTAAAGAATAAAAATAAGTTTTGGTTCCCAAAAGTGAGTGAAGGTGGCTGCCACTGGCACCCACCGACTCAAATTAGGCACTGGGAAGAGCGCTATAGTTCAATTGAACGTTGGTTGCAGATAATGCATGCATAGGTTGGAGATGACATACAGTGAGGAAAACAAAGGTCCATAAAATTCATAGCTGGCAAGGACAGGTGATCAATAGAAATGAACATGATTATAAAAAGGTTCTATTTGAGAATGCTATGACATTATTTAGAGTTGAGCAGTTGCAGCAACATTGGCAAAAATTGCCTAAAGTGCTGTCGCTATATTAGGAATGCACTGATGTCAGTAGCACTCTAAATACGGCTGTTCAACTTTTATTTTAATTGTATATTCTCACTCATGGGTTTCCTGTCAAAATTGTAGGAAAGGCTCCAAGAAATAAAATTCCTACTTGCATAATTAATTAAAATGACAATCTGCCTTAGATTTTTAAAAATGACAGGTAGACATTTGGTGCACAAAATGCAAACAGGAGGCTTCAAAGCCTATAATCAGCTGCTTTTTCCTATAATAAATCATGCTCCTTAAAGAAGTTAAAACATGTCGAAATATAGTACATAGTTATTGTGGTTTTAACTTACAATAATTATTAAACATGTGTGCAGCGGTAGTGTGTAGTTTGTATGTTTTTTTAAATGGACAAGAGCAGTGACTGCTAAATAGAATTAAGGCTTGCAGCTTGCTGGGAAGAAGCTTCATTTGACCTTGCAGATAACAGTAGAAATGTGCTGTGAAACAGAGACCCTCTGAATGTAAGTCCTTATACTGAGTTAGTTGCTGGTAGAATGTTATCTTAAACAGAGCTCTATTCATTAACTAACTTAAAGCCTCGCCACATTATGTTCTATTGTTTTTCCTGCTTAAATAATTAGTTTCTCTTGCTGCTATTGTAATGTGTTTAGTTAGACTAACATATTTCTCTATCAGAAGGTTAGGAAATTAGATAGTTTTAAGTAAGAACAAAGTGATAGTAAGCGCCTGATGAATGACGTGTGGACAGGAAGATGTGCCTTTTTGAGATTGCTGGATTTCCATTGGAAAAGACGAAGAAACATGCCATACTTTATGCAACATTTACAGATTTATAAACACGTTCCTAGATTAGGAGCTTCAGGACTAGAGGGGAGAAGACTGCCTTAGTTGAGAACAGAAAGGAACTAGATGGAAGACTGCCTTAGAGGAGAGGGGATGCAGTGCAGACTTTGACTCAGGCAAGAGCAATTCCTTTAGCTGGAGAAAGATTCAGGTGGAGTAGTGGAGTCAGAGATGCAGAGCAGAACAATAGTGTCCTTTTGACATTTATAAAAAAAAAACGAAGCTTTATGCTTTGATTAATTGACTTTACCAATGCTTATTTGCTCTATGTTTTATTTTCACTTTATGGGAAGCTCAGCCATTATTATTTTATTGATTAATTAGCTTAATGCTAATCTCACTCTTGACTTTATTTTTTAACTCTTCATGTGTTTTGACTGACAATTTGTATCCAATTCCCAGAATAGGGATTCCTTCCTTAATGGAACGCACTGTATGTTTATTAATATATGATCTGCACTAATTATATTTTTCTTTTATCAGTTCTGTAACCTGATTAATAATTGACTGATGAATAAAGACTCCGAGAAACCTCTATCTTCAATTATAAAAGTAAATCCCTTTTAAACTACTCAGAAACTCTCATCAACTCAATATAAAGTACTTTATAGTTGATGATGCATAATCTGTGTTTTCTATTTTAGGTAGTGCTCCTTCCGAAAACGGTGGCAAAGGTACATTGGCCTGAAGAGAAACTATTTGGATTACCAAAGGAGAAAATATGTAAGTCGGGGTGCTTAGTCTTAAATACTCATTTGGTCAAATTCTCATAGACTTTCTCGCAGAATCCAGGGGTTAGAGGAAGAAGCTCCATAGTTTTTTTGCACACTATGTACCACTCACTTCTTTTTCTGATTTAACGGTTCATGCAAAAGACCTGAATAATGGCATTATCTAATACACAATCTATGTTAAGACAGTATTCGAAAGCAGTTGATATGGTTAATAAAATAGCCCTTAGGGGGTGGTCCGGTCACGAGACAAAGATGGCCGCTTGAACACGGAGCTCCCTGTCGAGGGGAGCCCCGGGCGGCAGAAGAGTGCTTTCTGAGCACCGGTAGATAGCTTAAAATAGGTCTCATTGATTGGATTTGGATTATATAATTGTTCTAACCGACTTGATTGAATTAGTGTGGTGCACCTGTGCTTTTGTTTTAATTATTGGAGTTCCTGTAGGAACTAGCACTGTAACAGTGGGTGCTTTTTCGGTGTGCACATACACCCTTGATAAAATTTACAAGGGATAAAAAATTGGGAGCAAATTATGGTTAGGTGCTGACAGTGTGAAGGCTCCACTGTTCTTCTCTTTGGTTTTAGCTTAAAATAGGTTGTCTGCATTGCGGAGGACCGAAGGACTACAATTTTGTTTTCATTTTACCTAAAGAGGATTCCAGTAATGAATAATCGACCTTCGTTATGACTCTGGAGAATTCCAGTCTGTTTCTAAACATTTCTGTTCAGTGTGAATTTGCTTAATGAGGGCTCACATTACTGACTAATATTAAACTTGCCTTCACTGTTTTTCTGTCAGCTGTGTGGAAAAACACGTATTGTTTCAATTAAATTGAGCTGCTTAAGAGAGATGCCTCTGCCTGCCTAATAACTGTAGAGTTCTTTTTAACAAACACAGCTTTATAAAATACAGACAATTTTTTCACTGCCTCACTTCAACTTGAGGAAAGAATTAAACACTTTGTTGCTGGATGCCTTTCCTGCTTGAAGACCAACAATACGAATTTGTTTTAATATGTGACTTGCATTTCTGGCTTTCATTTCCTTCACTTCTGTTCCTGTCAGATATGTGAAATTATATGCACTACTGGCCACAATGCAGCAATTAGTGTTTCTCAGGAATAATGCACCTGCCTGCCTTCTATTTATTCTATTACCAGTAAAATAGTGTGCTGGATTCCTCGCGTCACAATAAATTTCATAAGTATGGTAACCAGACTTACCTTTATTTCTGTTCCTGTCAAGGTGTGAGAAATGATATGCACTACTGACTACGTTGTTGTAATCAGTCTGAATTTTTCAGGAATGATGCATCTGCCAGTCTTCTTATTACACTTTTATCATTAAAATAGTGTGCTGAGTTCTTCACATTACAAGAAGCTTTATAAATACGGACTATTCTTTGCTTCCTAATATCAATTTGAGCAGAAGTGCTATATATTCAGCTCTGAGATACCTGTGCTGCTTGAAGCAACTTTGGGCAAATGAGCTAATATATTTTCTACCAGAAAAAAAGGAGTCTGTGCTTCTAATAATATTGACTTACAAACACTGCTCTTTCCTCCTGATACTACCTTAAGGCGTTTTGTGGGTGTTAATATAAAAAAACTGACAAAGTGGTAACGCGCTTATTTGATGCGATCAGTTTTATCTCAGAAACCTACGTAGTTGTGAGGAAGGAAATTACCAGAGTACGGCTTTTGCACAGTGGTGGCTTGGAATGTCTTCTAGTAAATCTTCCAAACAACCCTCTTATTCTGAGGTATTAAGCCAGAGACGTTCTGCCTCAGACACCTGCAATACTGTCCCAGCAGCTCAAACGTCATCTAATCCTATGATTGCGACTGGTTCAGACTCTACTATGGAATGAATACTTCTAGAGATTACTGCTGTTGGACGACGTTTGGATGGAATGGAGACATCTATCTCTGCTCTTACAACGGAGACTAAATCCATACATGATGATATTGCAGGATTCCAGAAACGCCTTGATGGTCTCACTGACCGAGTAACCACAGTTATGTGTATGTATGTGTGTGTGTGTATGTGTGTATGTGTATGTATATTATCTACTGGCGGTCGCCAGTAGATAGTTATAGTTAGGACCGTGTTTCCATAGGGAATCTCAAAATTCTATTTTGAATAACTTTGGCGCCGGTTGACGAATCTTTGCGAAATTTTCAAAACTAATGAGGCGCTCTGCTCAGCTCCTACCCTGAAAGTCTCGGGGTGATTCGTCAAGCGGGGGCCGAGAAAAAAGGGGGTCCCAAAACGCGTTTTCCCCATGCATTTTTCCATAGGATCTTTAGTCGAAGGTACAGCCCGAACGGCTGAACAGAATTACTTGAAAATTGACAGGGAGGTAGTCCTCAGGTCAGGGAAGTGCCTTTTGTAGGTCTGGTGTCAATCTGTTCAGTATTTCCTGAGAAAATAGCATTTAAAAGCATATAAATATCTATACGCGCGCACCGTGCGCGCACGGTGACGTGCGCGAGCGAAATTCTGATTGGTTGTTAGATGTCAGTCAACATTCGAATCGGTCGAAATCAGGAAGTGTCGGCCGCCATTTTGGCTCTCGCACTGAAAAGGAAAGGGGGGAAAAAGGTAGAAAACGTGAAAAGGGGGCAGGGAAGAGAGTTCCTGACCCCCTAGCCTTTGTCAGGGGGTCACAGAAGGACCCCCATGGGTGAAATAAACATTTTATTTTTTTTAATAAAAATCGCGGGGTGCGCGCACGGTGCGCGCACGCTGCATGGTGCGCAGAGCGCACCGCGTTCCCAACGCACGCGCACGGTGCACGAAGCGCACCGTGCGCCCAAAGCGCACACACGGTGCGCGCACGGTGAAAAACCTTAAAAAATATATATATATTAATAAATACATAACTTAGCATTTAAAAAAACGTACAAATTCACTTAAATAACCATAGGTTTCACACACGTTATAGTTACGAATTAGCATTTAAAAAACCTTGCAAATTCATTTAAAAAACCATAGGTTTCACACAGGTTATAGTTAGGTGGACATTTCACTCGTAAAAAACCAATGAAATTCCCCCGTTATAGTTAGTTCAGATAACTATAACTCGCGCGACCGCCACTCTATCACAAGGATGATGTCATCAGCGATGTCATGAGTGATGCCACTGACCATGTCATGAGTGATGTAATATGTGACGTCATGAGCAGTGGATTGAAGGCGCGCGAGTTATAGTTATCTGAACTAACTATAACGGGGGAGTTTCATTGGTTTTTTACGAGTGAAATGTCCACCTAACTATAACCTGTGTGAAACCTATGATTTTTTAAGTGAATATATATGTGTATGTATATATGTATGGATATGATGGATGCTTTAGTCAAAAACAGTCCAGAGGTGACTTCCAATACTTGGTTAATGGCCAGAAATGGTTTTTTTAAGTGCAATTCTTGTCGCGCTTGTAAGTTCGGAAAAAATGTCTCAGAATATGTCACAGCATTTAGTCAATCAATCAATCAATCAATCAGTGACACTTATAGAGCGCGCTACATACCCGTAGGGTCTCAAGGCGCTGGGGGAGGGGGGGTGCCGCTACTGCTCGAACAGCCAGGTCTTCAGCTTCTTCCTGAAGGAGAGGTGGTCTTGGGTCAGGCGCAGGTCGGCCGGGAGGGAGTTCCAGGTCTTGGCGGCCAGGTAGGAGAAGGACCTTCCTCCTGTAGTCGCTCTTCGGATGCGGGGGACGGCGGCGAGGGCGTGGTTGGCTGATCGGAGGTGGCGTTTGGGAGCGTAGAAGTTGATCCGGCTGTTGAGGTAGCTCAGGCCTTGGTCGTGTAGGGCTTTGTGTGCGTGGGTGAGGAGGCGGAAGGTGATTCTTTTGTTGACGGGGAGCCAGTGAAGGTCTCTCAGATGTCCGGAGATGTGACTGGTTCGTGGGATGTCGAGGATGAGTCTGGCTGAGGCGTTCTGGATCCGCTGGAGTCTCTTCTGGAGCTTGGCGGTGGTACCGGCGTAGAGGGCGTTGCCGTAGTCCAGTCGGCTGGTGACGAGGGCCTGGGTGACGGTCTTCCTGGTCTCGGTGGGGATCCACCAGAAGATCTTCCGTAGCATGCGTAGGATGTTGAAGCACGCCGAGGAGACGTTGTTGACTTGCCTGGTCATGGAGAGGGAGGAGTCCAGGATGAAGCCCAGGTTGCGTGCATGGTCTGTCGGTTTGGGTGCGGTGCCCAGGGCGGGAGGCCACCAGGAGTCGGCCCAGGCGGAGGGTGAAGAGCCCAGGATGAGGACCTCCGTCTTGTCAGAGTTCAGTTTCAGGCGGCTGGTCGTCATCCACTCGGCTACCTCTTTCATCCCTTCGTGTAGGTTGGCTCTGGCGGTGGCGGGGTCGTTGGTCAGGGAGAGGATCAGCTGGGTGTCGTCGGCGTAGGAGATTATGCTGAGGTTGTGTTGGCGTGCGATGGCCGCGAGGGGGCTCATGTAGACGTTGAAGAGGGTGGGGCTCAGAGAGGATCCTTGAGGGACGCCGCAGATGACTTCGGAGGCCTCTGACTTGTACGGTGGTAGGCGGACTCTCTGAGTTCTTCCGTCGAGGAAGGAGATGATCCATTCCAGCGCCTTGTCCTGGATTCCGATGTTGCTGAGGCGCTGTACTAGGGTGCGGTGGCAGACAGTGTCGAATGCCGCGGAGAGGTCTAGGAGGATGAGGGCCGCTGTTTCTCCGTTGTCCATCAGGGCTCGGATGTCATCGGTGGCGGCGATGGGGGCGGTCTCGGTGCTGTGATTGGCTCGGAAGCCGGACTGTGAGGGGTTGAGGGATCCATTCGTCTCGAGGAAGGCGGCCATCTGCTTGTTGACGGTCTTCTCAATGACTTTGGCTGGAAACGGGAGGAGCGAGATGGGGCGGTAGTTCTTGAGTTCGGTGGGGTCTGCTGTTGGTTTTTTGAGTAGAGCGCAGAGTTCGCCGTGCTTCCAGCTCTCAGGGAAGGTGGCGGTGTCGAAGGATGTGTTGATGATGTCTCGCAGGTGGGGTGCGATGACAGCGTCGGCCTTGTTGAAGACGTGGTGAGGGCAGGGGTCGGTTGGTGATCCGGAGTGGATGGAGTTCATCGTGCGGATGGTGTCTTCGGTGCTGATCGGGGTCCAGGCGTGGAGGGTGGTGGTGGGGGGTGGTTGTTCGGTCATGGTGTGCGTTGGTTGGTTGTTGAAGCTGTTGTGTATGTCCGCGATCTTGTTGTGGAAGTATGAAGCGAGGGAGTTGCAGAAGTCTTGCGACGGGGTGATGTCGTTGTTTCCTGCGCTGGGGTTGGATAGCTCTTTCACGATGTTGAAGAGTTCCTTGCTGTTGTGTGCGTTGTTGTCCAGCCAGTCCTTGAATGCAGTTTTCTTGGCGGCGCGGATCAGCTGGTGGTGCTTCCGAGTGGCCCGCTTGAGGGTGGTCCTGTTGTCCGGTGTAGGTTCCCTTCTCCAGACTTTCTCGAGGGCTCGGCAGTTCTTCTTGGAGCTCTTGAGTTCGTCGGTGAACCACGGGGCTTTCTTGCTGCCGGGTCTGCTGGGCGGGGTCCTCAGCGGGGCGAGCTCGTCCGCACAGTTGCTGATCCACTTCGTGAGGTTGTCGGCGGCCTGGCTGGGGTTCGCTGAGCTGGCAGGAGGGTGCTGGCTCAGGGAGGTGGCGGGCTGGTCTGCTGTGATCTTGTTCCAGCTTCTGCGGGCGGCCTGTTGCTGGTGGTGGTGGGTCGTCGTTCTCTTGAAGGTGAAGTGGACCTGATCCAGTCAAAATAAAAGGACACCTGACTTGCAGAACTGAGTATGCAATCTATGTTTTAGAATGCACTTGCCATTTATTATATGTGGGCAGTACGAAGTTGCAAGTCTTCAATAGGATTCTTCAACATCTTAGAGCCGTGGTGAATTCCGATCCTACATATCCTGTAGCGAGACATTTAAAATTGGTACACAAGAATAACCTCAATGACCTCCGTTATTATGTCATCAGTGCAATACCGAAAAACATCAGAGGTGGAAATAGGGAGAAAAGATTGAGACAAGTGGAGTCTGAATTTATTATGTTATTAGATACTAAGATGCCAAATGGGCTCAACAACAATGAGGATTTGCATAACTTTTTATAATGAATTATTTTAATTCAATGATGTTGAGGAATTAATGAGTTCCTGGTTTGCTTTTGAACTGGCGTTTTATCCTTAATTTTACCATTTTCTGTCTAGGTTCCTAGACTTTGTTTGGTTTTATGGGATTTTATTGTTGGTTTTAAGCTCCCAGATTTTATTCATTTTAGACATCTTTTTAAAGTTGTGCAATTATGTGTGGTCCGTGTCTGATAATTATTGATCAATTATTGATGTTTACAAACTTATGCACTTTATATGACTATTTAGTAGTTTTAACATCTTTAGATATGTGTTTAAATTCTAATTTGAAAATATTCTTGACTTCCTCATTTTATCAGATGCCATCAATAAGAACGGTTTTGGAGAAAATGTTGCGTGTATCTGCATGAACATTGCACTTTAGATTATTGAAACACGGAAAAACTTGGAAACGTCAACTACAAGCTGCTATGTATTTTACATTTATCAAATCTTTAGATATATAAGTTTATTTTTTTATGCACTTTATTATCAGCAATGGGTTTTGCACTATTTTGCACTAGTCTTTATAATTACCGCTTAGTATGCCAAATATATTTTTTTAAGGAACTGGTGATTTAAAGATGTATTGTACATATATAATTATACATGGGCAAATATGTCAATTATTAGATGCCAACTAAAAATGCATTATACCTACTGATATAAATATTGACAGGAGTTATAATGGTTTCTATTTAAGAGAAATTGATCAGTTGTGAATTGTAAGACAAATGAACACTATGTTCTCATTGAAAAATTATTTTGTTTACAATTATTGATAATAGAATTCTATATTTATTGTGGAATGTTATTAAAATAAGAACACTATGTTCCAATTGGATAATTATAATTACATGTCTTATGCATATCAAGGTGAAAACTTTTTTGCATTTAACAAAGTTTGGCCAATATATTGAGTTCCAGAGAAATATCTGTATAGTTCAAATCGCAGTCCCATGTTTATGTTCATTAGTAAACTGTGTTGGCAATTGTCTAAGCGGTTATGTAATTGGTCAGCTTATATAAAGTCATTGATTGGTCCTGCCGTCATGTGATCAAGACTGCCGTGGGCAGTCGAAACGCGTCAGGCTGAGCTGAGCACTTGCTTGAAATCTCCATGCACTATGCACTTTAATCTGCACCGTCAATAAAAAGAAGTTATTTTCCACGAAGTGGTCCGTACCTGCTTTTTTTGGATCCCATTGGATTGTTCCAGGACTTTTGACTTTTTTGGATATATATATATATATATATCTTTGTTCATGAAGAATTACATTACATATAGGAACTATTGCCTCAAAGTTATGCATTATATTCCTTATTAGTATTTTTACTATTACGCCTTTCTATTACTGTATATTTATTTTATTCTTTAGATATTCTGTTCTTTATTCAGACTTAGATTTAAATTGTTATTAAATGTTATTTACATGCTGTTTAATTGTTCTTAACTTAGATTTTACCTCAAATTTCAAAAGAATCAGTTTTTCTTCGTTCTTCAGTTTTTTCCTATGGCACTCTACTTAGATACAGATATTCTTTATTCTTCACTGCTTTCAGTATTGTTTATATCCTTATCTTATATGTCCTTCTATTTATTATTGCTTATATTTAAGGAAAAATTTAATTAACAATTGTATGACCTACTTGATATAGTTTACCTCATATTAATCAAATCTGATAAGATTCAACTGTTACAATAATTTATTATTTCATTTTTATCCCATTTAACTGTTATTAAGTCTTATAATGATTGTATTTAATACTTCATTCTTCCATTACTCTCTTACCTTTCTCCTTTTCTTCTCATACTGTATCCTATACTATAATATTTAATAATTTATTTATATCCATAATTTTTCAAATCTTTCCTATACATACTGTTTACTACTTGCAATATCCATTCACTCTTTCTATGCCTCTCGCTGTGCAGGGCTTCCCCCGATGCGCATAGCCCGCAAGCCAGGACCCACAGAGCGCAGTTCTACTTCCCCTATATTGCACCTTTTTCCTTGTGTAGTATTTATTTTCTGACCCTTATTCATTTTTTCCCCACTCTTTCCTAATTCTTGTGTCATTTTAATTTCTCTACTTTAGGTCTTTTTGAATTCTTCCTCTATATTCCTAAGTAACATACACCTACTCTATCCTTTTGCCTAGAACCTTTTTTCTTTACCTTGCTCATCCTCCTACATTGATATTTGATTTTTTCTCCTCTCTTTATTTTCCTACCTATAATCCGTTACTTTCTTCACTAAACCTCTCATGGCTGTGAATATTAATAAAATAGCCCTTAATGCACCCACATTTGAATTCCCCCTCCTATGGACCCGTTTTATGACACTGGTGATATTGGTGGGGCACCTAAATATTCTTGGCTGATTCCGTAAAGCATGATCTAGTGCTGATCTTAATTCCAGTCAGCTTTAATTACTGACAAACAATGGCTCTTGTTCTTCCACTTCTCATCAATCCTCAAAGGCTTCCCTTTTCACTCCAAAGGATGCCATCTTCACACAAAGAGTTTTGAAAAGTACATCAATCTGTTTCACTCCATACTTTTGCTCTCCTGTTCATCACATTCTGTGCCTGGCTGCTCCAACTCTGGGTGTTCAAGCTTGCCATACCCAATCCTACAGGTTCTCCCTTGTATGCTTTAATTCTGTAACCTCCAGCACTAAGCTGATTTCCTGCTATTACGAACAATAACTTCAAATGAAATTTTTGCATTTTCTTTTTTTTTTCTTCTTGTACAATTTGTGTATTACTATTCATAGAGCATTTGTTTATATCCAATGACAGCACCTCAAATGCCAGTGTGGATTCTATGAGGTGTCACACTTTACTCTGCCTCTCCAAGAAGGAGGTGAAGGATCAACCTATATGCCCAGACCTTCATGACTGCTTGGAGACACAACCCAAAGTGCTGCAAATGGGTCCTCAATTTGATATAAATCCGAATGCCGATTCTGGATTTACTTGAGTCCCAACAAAGTTCATCATTTTATGGTTCACCATAGTTTCATTCCATACTAAACGCATGCTTATCTATGTTCTGCCTCCTAATACTAAACATGGTATGCAAACACCAGTTCCAAAACTAAGGGGGTTTGTTCTTATATAATGGTGGTGATATAGCACATACACACACACAACATAGCACACCTATTATTATGAGGACTGGCCATTGACCGTAATGAAGTGTGTAATTACTATTCTAACTCCAGACACGCTTTGAAAGTAAGGTAGGATATTAAGCGGAGCAAGGCAAATCTAACTGCGCTTTTAGTTTTTTTTATGCACTCGCTCGAAAGTACCTTAACACACTAGTGCAACAGGTCTTCCCAACACATAAGTCCTCACAAAGATACTGTTAGTCTGGTTCTGAAAAGGTTAGCTCATGCTTTGAGGACCCAGCTGGTCCCCATAGCATGGGTTTTACATGCTCCCCCACACACTTTTGTATCCTTCTAACAGAAGCACAAATGCTACAGAATTTAAATTCATTATTCTTTCCCTGTGTCCTCATAGGATGTGATATATGTCTCACACACCCTGTCTGTCTACCAAGTCACAGACTGAGGCACCCCATTTAAACATGTCATTAAAGTCTCTATCTCACTGTGGACTTTGTGGTCCACCTCTAGCACAGTGGGAATTCTGAGATAGCTGCTTGGCAGGTTGTTGTAGTGAAGCTGTTTAACATACTACTTGGATCGTGTTTTCCTGGTGAGCTAATCAATCGACCAGAAAACTGTTCCTCTTCTTCAAACTTCTTCCCTGTGAGCAGCCATCCAACCTGAACCAAGGCACCACATATGAGGGGTGGCTGGAGAGGGAGCTGATCTTTGGCACGAAGGTCACATGTTGGAACGATAATATCTTCTATTGTTGTTGTTATATAGAATTATGGAACGATTCAAGGACTTTTGCACATACCTTAATGGTAACACATGCAACATTAGCTTTACATACCTCTTCAGCAGGGATAACATTGTTTTCCTTGATGTTGAGCTGTACATTGAAAATAACAAAATAGAGAGCAGACTCTTCCATAAACCAACATCGTGCAACTCTATGTTGAACGCTTCAAGTGCACACCCAAAATGTTAAATCTATGCTTTCCCCTTTGGGGAGATGACCAGGGCCATATGCAATTGCAGCAATGATAAGGAATGTGAGAATGCATTCAATGAAATTGAATTGAGATTCCTTCGCAGGGGATATAGTAGCCAGGTGTTGAATGCTGCAAGAAAGTTTATGAATACAGAACAAAGTGAGACTCATAACGGACTGCAATAGACTTTCCTCTCAGTTCAGGAAGTACTTACAAAAACACTGGCATTTACTTACCACAGACCGGCTACTTAAGGAACACATCTCTGTAAGACCTAACATTACTTTTCGAAGGGGGAGAACTCTTAGAAATCTCCTTAGCCCGAGCTATCCCAAACACACACCCAAAGAGAACTGGCTTACTATGCACATGCTTGGTTTTTACAAGTGTGGACATTACAGGGTGTGCAGACATGACATGCACAAAACAAAGCAATTTACTGTTAAAGATGTGGGAAGCTATTACATCAATCATAACATCACGTGTAACACCAAATATGTTAGGTACCTTATTTTCTGTAAATGTGACCGAACGTATGTGGGCAGTACAATACGATGCCTTAAAGAAAGGGTGGGAGAGCATATGAGGGCAATCATGTCGAATGACAACCGATACCCTATTGCTACCCACGCAATGGAATGTCTGTCACAACAGGGATACACAAGTTTCAAATTCTGTGGCATAGATCATGTAACTAGGGACCCCTGTGGGGGGGAATAGGGAACTCTATTTATGACGAAGGGAGAAAATGTGGATATTAAGATTGAGATCCGTAGAAATCGGGTTGAACATCGATCATTAACTTCTATACTTTCTCGGTGATTGATATGTCATTGCTGTAACCTATCACATATATGTGAACTGTTAATAACAAATATATATGAATCCCCACTTGGAATTATGATACACCTGTACATGTGGGTTTTTGTGTTTTTGAACTGTAAAGTACTATATCCAATGACTACTGCGAATTTGGGTGGATGTTGTTTAGAGTCATAACATACTATTTTGTAATTGTATTTAACACTTAAGTAAAGCAACCTTCACACTAAGCCATACTTATAATGCGTAGATATTCTCTTAAATATACTTTCTTGACTATATCGCGAATGCATCTTTAGCAATTATGCTCTCTAAATCTGTCTCGTCACTCAGATATCTCTAGTGTTTCCTTGCCCTATCCTACCTTTCCTTATAGCCTCACCCAGACACCACCCATACATAATATTATTAATTTACCTTATCAGAGGTTCTGGTTATCTTACGAATTTCGCACCTTGAGGAACCTCACCTAGACACAACCAATACCTAGGATTTTTAACTTACTTTATCAGAGTCTTTGGTCAATTTACGAATCTCTCATCCTGGGGAAACAAGAATTGTACCTCCTTCCCTGGAGTCCTTATGATCACAAAGTAAAAGTCCTACGACAAACTGATCACCATGCAATATATAACTACTTTACATCGACTTACATGTCATTACAATTACCTAGTTTTTCTAATTTGCCTCATTCACCTCTTATGATTAGGTTTCATGTACTATTACTCATTATCTACCACTCCGATATGGCGCCCGACTATTTCTGACTGAGTGCCAATCTCCAGCATGCTCACCAATATAAACATTATTCTGACGCTGTACACATCATCAAATAACACTATTTAATCGCATAGATGACATTGTCCTCCCCCCACGTATCTGGTCAACTTTCAATACATCCCCCATATATACACAATTAGGTTTTAGTTATAATACAAAGTTACTACATGACCAAATACTTATTAGGCTGTCTGTTTTATACAGGACTTATATCCTTTCGTGACTTTGACAACTACGTTACATGTAAATTCTGAGAGCTTTAGCGTAACTAAGCAATATTCCAATATGGCGCTTATTCATTTGAGTGGAGACGGCTCTAACAAATACGACTATAGTCCGTCTTCTACCCTCACCTATAACAAATTGTGCTCAATCATGGTACCCATACAGAATGTGATGGTCATGCCACAAATATAACGTTAGAGGTATGCCCGCATATGCCATGGATATAATCTCTATTAACACGTTGTCATTTTGTGCGTTTATAGCTTATACTCTTCCAATTTCTAGGGACCTTACTCGGACTCTTGTGCCTCGGTACTTCTTAAATTCTTGAAATCACGGACTTACTCTACTCACCAGGACTCTTTATACTTATACTTATACTTTTTAGGTCGAGCGTAGCACAGCGTGCATGCAATGCTCTAGGAGAGGGCCTCTTGGAATCACTCCAGACTTTCAGAAAACTCGTCTGTGTGATTTTTCAACTTCCACAAATTCTATTGGCCTTTGCGTGTGGCTTTCAAAAATGAAAGCACACAATTGGCCAGAGGCGGGTGCATGTCCCACCTCTTTGTTTACTGGCCACTCCAAAGGCGTTTTGCTGTTGGGACCGAGCAGTGCCTCCTTGTTGTTTTTGTGGCTTGCTTTGCACATTTCAGCCTGCGTGTCTTTTCTTTTTAAGTTGCCAAGCTACAATGGCAACTTGTCGTTGTTTCCTTTTACTGACAGTTTCCTTGTTAGCATTGAAAGGTACTATTTCAACCCTAGCTTTGAATAAGATTGTTTTAATATACTCTAAAAGACTGTGTTGATTACTTTCTTAGCATAGGGAGTTTAATTACAGCAGGCAATCTATGCTTTTTTTAATCTATACCTTTGAACATTTTTGTGGTTGGGAAAACAATCTTTGGCATTCCCACAGCTGGAAGTTGTAATTTGTTAAAGTGTGTCCAAACATGATCTCTGGTGGTTGGACCAGTACATTTGAGTTTGGAACTACGTCGACAGGCAGACTCTTTCAAATTTCTATATTTTCCACTGAATCCATGAATCCTTTGTTCATTGGTAAACTGTGCTGTAAAGATGATTACTAGAGACTCTTGACACACAAATATTTCCTGTGTTTGACATGTAATCTTTGCAGATGCTTTCAGACTGGGTACCGAATGGTGAGCTAAAGTCTGTCAGGCGATGGTGCACTGCCACTGTCAATGATGTTTAGTCGCATATTGTACGTTGCTCTGCTAAGTGTTCCAACGTGCTATGAATAGGAAGCTCAATTTCAGAGTACTAGTGGTTTTGTGAGGGCACTGAAGTGCTGCATTACACATGACATTACTTATTTTAGAAGTGCTGCATTACAAATTACTTATTGTTGATTTCAGAAGTGTTGTGTTACAAATTCCTGACTTTACAAGGGCAGTCGCGGATACACCCGCTACAGAGTCGGACTGGCCTTGAGATATTACTCTAAAAGACTAAAAGACCAATATGTCTGAGTTAGAATCAGGACTCATGCATGACCCTTCAACATCCTCGGTCTTTCAGGGGCACTGTCATGTGTGGGCATCTTCCGACTTTCCATCTACCCATCTGTCTGTGCACTTCTGCCCAGAATATCAAAATGCATGAATTGGCACAAGTGAAAATAACGGCTGGGTCTCAGACAGGTACCTCAATATTTGTTGCCCCATCATGTTCCCTTTCAGAGTACCAATGGCTAAATACTTATAAGGTCTCAGAGGCGCGACCTATTGGCTATGCCAATGCTTGTTTGGGGATTTCTTGAAGTGGTTTTGGCCTTTATTACTGGCAGTGCGCACTAGACTTGTGTGTTACCAATTTAAATATCGAATATCCTATCAGTTTTGCTTCAAGATTGCTACTTACCACGCCACTGAAGATCTAGCTCGATACCCCTGGATTATTCTATTATCTACAATCACGATGATTAATAGAGATATAATTGTGGTAAGACCCACATTTCAACTTTTGGCACTTGTTCCTACGAGTGCTACACAGCGAGATGGGCTACATATTACGCTATATAACACCTGCTGCACTTAGAGAATAAATAAACTGGGATACATTGCTGGGACCCTGATATACACTGGGAGTTCCCAATTTTGTTTTCATTTTAATTATCCTGGGCTATTGACCATCTATCTCTTGGGTTTGTCACTTCCCCCCTTTTTTTTACCACTAAGCATTGTTTGCAATTATTAACACATTAGTAATTCAGAGAGTTGGTGATCATTGTTGACAGCCAATGTATAGACTACACAAATTCTGAAGTACACTATCTCACGTTATTCTTATTGGTTCCCCACAGACTTTTACGATATGATCACTTATTATCACCTACTCAACTGGCACGGCAAATATATCCTGTGTGGCTTACTGACCTCCATATAACCGTGACCTTTTCCTGATCTTGCTCTATTTATATCAGGTTCCTGATCAGTAATTACATATCTATTATCACACAGGGTTAAAATGTTCTATATAATCTACTTTTATCTGCTATTTCCTTTGGTGCACTATCCTGATACTATCCCTCCAAATCTCTATTGCACCTGAATGCTTCTTCGCGACGTCTTCACGGCATTGCTGGTATTAGCATGCACTCTTAAAAAACTGTAAAGAAGAGAAAGCAAAACTATACATGCCGATTTTAATGTTACTTATGAATCGGATAAACATGGACAACTTTGTATTTAGTTTTTTAGGTGTTTTATGCTTTTTATGTTATTTAAACCTATTGGGAATAATCACTGTTCTGCACCTATGCTCACAAACTCTGGTTATGTATATGCCAATAATATACACATGACTGCCACTGCCTCACGCAAGCTGGCGATGGTGATGAATTTGCCTAAATGTATTAGGCATATTTTTGGGATTTTTGTATCTCTGATCATTATCTTTTACTTGTTGTAGCCCTGATGAAGTCGCTAAACCGACGAAACGTGTTAGCTACATGAACTTTGAATAAGATCTACAAATAAAAGATCTCTGCTGATGCCAAAAATTTGGATGATTGCATTATTCGTGTGAACTATATTTTCTTCACCCATGTCAATGTTCAATTACAATAACTACTGCACGGAAACTAACCGTATTTCATATGTATAGTTTGTGCCCAAGGTTCATCTAGTCTTGCAGCGCATATTTAAATATAATCACATTTTAGGCCTCTGAAGGACCTAGAACAGGCAGCCCTGCAACAGAATTTCAACAAACTTTGTGTGAAGTGCTGCAAAAGAACTGTTGTCAAGCAGTCAGTATCACCCATCTGTGGTTGCCGAACAGGACACTTTACCCCACACGCTTTTACAATGAGTGCCATTACTCTGCATTTTTTACTCCGCAAAATCCTTTAAAATGCAGGGCTTTACAACACAATTCATTACAATGCATTCCCCATTACAACGCAATTTACTATCCTAACTTCATCGGGCGTTACTTTGGAGAATGCGTTGTAATGATTTGCGATGTAAAGCCCTGCATTGTAAAAGTTTTTCCAGAGTAAAAAATGAGGGGTAATGGCATGCATTGTAACGCATGCCTTGTAAAGGATGTTTTCCGTGG
Source organism: Triturus cristatus (assembly GCF_964204655.1). Taxonomy (NCBI): domain Eukaryota; kingdom Metazoa; phylum Chordata; class Amphibia; order Caudata; family Salamandridae; genus Triturus; species Triturus cristatus. The sequence continues at coordinate 638,471,272 of NC_140580.1, read as the reverse complement.
TTGCCCCATGGTTATTGGCTGACAATACTGTTAGATGTCTGTCAGAGTCTGCTTTCCTCTACTTCATTGATTGCAATAGGAAAGATGAATGGATGTTCCTGAGATACGATCGCCATCTTCAACACTCAGAATCCACAAAGCTTAGGGACTTCTGTGTCCTATTTGCAATGCAATGTTGGTATGGTAAGTTGCATGGACCATACAAAATTCCACTGGAATTGGACGAACCTTACACAATTCTGTTGCAATGTAATGTATGTATGAGAAGCTGGGTAGACCTTACACAAATCCAAGTTGTGGTTCACAAAACTCCAGACGGATGTCAGAATCCAAGGAACTTGTCATGAGTTGGGCCCTCTACCTAGTGCAGATCACAGTTTCACCACACATGCCATGAATCAAAGCACTGTTCTTAGAATACTTAACTGATATTTATTCAGACTTTCCCCAATCTCACTTCCTGCAGGCATTTATTGATAGCAGCGTAGGGTTATAGTGTTTCTCATAGAGAATGCATCTACGGTTTTACCAAACTCCTAATAAGAAGGACAGACTTCTCTGGAGGTGGCACTAAATTACAAGCCTCAAATTGTTAGTGTTCCTCTGGCCCAGGTCTCATTTTCAGGACTATTATGTCCTCAGTGGCATACCAGAGATTTCTGCCATTCATGCAACATTCACTGGCTCAGCTTGCACATGACCCTGAGATAACCATTTTTATTACCTTTAGCATCTGAGTTTCGCATACTCCTAAATGAATGATCAGATTATTTATAAAAGACCATGACAGTCAAAAGAACATTTAGTAATTTTATATTTTACTGCAGTTTTATCGTATCCATTATTCTGTATACATCATAGTACATAATAGAATGCGAAGGCTTGCAGTGCGATCAGGATCAATTTTCAAGTGGTGTTACTTCTTAAACACAGGGTGTAGAAGGTAGATGGATAACATGGGAGCTGGTGCTTGTGTTCTCAGGTCAGCACTTCCTGCCACCTTTTACTGACTGCTGGTCCTGGCAAACAGGAGCACATGGGACTGTTGAAGAAGAAAGTGAACATTAATGAGTGATTTGTATGACATACCATGTGCAGAATTCTGGTTTCTGAGCAAAAAACAGAACTAAATGATTTTCTCACACATCTATATGAGTGGGGAGAGGGTATTTATTTCTTCAAAGGAAGAAGGTAAATGGACAATATCTGACTAGGGTGTTTCGCAGAACATTATAATTTGAACACTCAGGAGGATCATGGACCTGTGCTGTAATAGAAGGCAGCTTACCCCAGCCTCGTCCACAAAATGCTGCACAAAAATGGTGTTCTGTCACATCTTGTGGTTCATCTTTCAACGTGGGTCCAGGCTTATGGTGTGTCAGACCACTAAGCTGACACTTTGAGGTTCAAATTGTAATGTTTAGTGTGCTGATACCATGGACAAACATGGCATCCCCATCTAATCATGTGTGCATTATTGTGGCTATTGAATATTAGATAGTTCCTTTTGCATTTTTCATGAGGCTGTGTATATCATTGAGGAAGTGCTGATGAAATTACCTACAATTCCTCCTGTTCGACATTGCATTGAACATTAAAAGGTGGTGAACACAAACAGGGTATTTGAGAGGTGTGTTTATTTTGGGTCAAAACTTTCAAATCAGTCATGTTGCTTATCTTCAGAAAATTAACCCAGCTCGCAGACCAACATTGTGTAGCAAATCTCAACAGCAGCATCTGATGTAGTCTCAAAAGCACCAGAACCCTGCAAAAGGTGTGCCAGCCGAGAGGTTTCAATATAATTTTTCTGCCAACCAAAGACTCCTTCTCCAAACTGGAGCTTTTAATCCTTATGGTGTCTGCTTACCCTCCCTGGCTCACATGCATTGAACTTTGAATCTGTTTTAATGGAATGTGTCTTTTGGTTCGAACCACTGGACTCATTCATCCAGGCTGACCCTGTGTGCTCACAGGTCTGCTTAGTTTGGCCTGCTTTCCCTGTCAGCATTGGTCAGCGCTGACCAGTGACTGACAGGGGAAATCACTGTTGTTAATGCACACGATTCTACCTTGACTGCCAACCTATATTGGGTCTTCAGAGATCCAGGGGAGAAAGCAGACTAATGCCCACCAGAGTCCTAGTTTTGGGGCCCAATGTTCTGTTGCTCTGATGTCAGAGTAGTGAAGAACCAGGTTTCAAAACTAGTTTTCATGATATTGACTCTAAATTAGAGCCACACGCAGCATATCAATATAGAGAGTAGAAACTGATTAAGAACCAGAATATCCATGGGCCAAAGTTAGAGTCATTTCAGAAAATGTGTGATAGTGACAATTTATTTACCAACAGCTAGGCTGTATGGTTTTTGCCAAATATAATATGTGTTTAACAATGTTTTAATGATATTTTTTCCACAGTGATTCTCCCTCCATCTATAAGGACTAGGCTGAATTAGAGCAAATATAGAATTTAGACTCAGATTCACAAATGTTTTGTGCAAAGCAGAGTAGCATCCAAATGTGCTATGCCACATTGCACAAGAGGGAAAACACAGGGCAGTGCCATATCTATAGAGATCAGTCTGATGCTTGTGTCATCTCCTGTGCTGGGCTCAAATAAGGCTGGCTTGATCGATGCACAGCCTCGCACAGGTGCAGAGGTGAGTGTGCACTGTCCAGAAAAGGTTCTGCTCTGCAGACAAACATTTCCTGTACAAATTCCTATGCTTAGACAAGGGACATCTTAAAGATTTTGGGTGTCTAGGGCCAAACATATTTTGGGTGGCCTGTTCTGAACAACTTTGAATTTATGATCTAATTCGAGCTCATTCATGACGGGACGTCTTTGGATAGGTCACTGACAGTGCATATTCTGAATGTGTTTCCATCTAATATTCAGGTATATTGTAGTTTTTCAATATTGTAAAAGCAGCATCTCACTAATATGATTGAAATTAATATCTGTGACCCCCCTCTCATTTTTCCTACGTGAGGTCTTGTTTTGCTCTAAAAGAAACATTTTTTATGGATTTTGGAGGGAACATCAAAAAACATTTCTCTGAAAAAAAAGGTCTGTGATGGACTCCCACAGATCACCCACTTTGGAAATAAATTAAGGGGAAATGGTACTTAAACAATTTGTTAAATATTTATTCAAGGTCATCGGGGCAAGACTCGCTGCAGAACAGAGCTGTCTCTATCAGGGGCCCCCTGAAAGGCTGGGACCCTGGGACCGTGCCCATTTTGCCCATGCCTTAAAACCTCGGTATAGACCGTTCCCACACAATGGATGCGTGGTGTGTACTGCAGCACACATGCAATTTGCCTTTTTTGAGAAATGGACACATTTCTCCTTATTTGCACTTGCGTGAAGTAGACATTAGTTTTTACTCAATGCCCAGTCTGGTTATTTCAGTAGACTGACCTTTGCATCAAAACCAATGAGTGCTTATGTTGATCTGACCCAGTAACATCAACTTGGCTCAAAATCACACAAAGTACATTGTTGCCCAATAAAAAGTGCACCTTTCCAGCACAAAACACCTTTTCTAAGGGATAGAAAGCTGTAGTCACAGCTTTGCGTCATGCTAGCGCATGCCTTAAGTCTCAATAAACCTGAGGCTTGATGTGCTTTGCTGACCTTTTTCAAAAGCAAGACGCCATGAAGCTCTTAAGTGTAATCCATTGTAATACTGGAAAGAGCCAGACAGGATCAGTCACCGTAGTCCATCCTGGACGACAGAACTGTGACACCTACATCTGCTATTTTAGGGAAGAACAAGAGCTGAAGGATCCCACTAAGAAATTCTGCCTACACTCATCTCCGTTCCACACTGTGGAGTGAGGTCAAGAATTAGTCCCTAAGAAGACCAGGGCTGGACCCACGTGTTGTGAAAAAGGAGCACACTCTGAAGGGACAGCTTGGTGCTGGAACAAGCCTCCACAACCAGCCATCAGTCGCTTCATAGGAAGAGGCTCTTTCAATGTACTCCTGCACTGACGCATCACACAGGAAGTGATTGCACCTTTCCAACCACAACTGCCTCTTTGCTGCAAGGGTGTGGGCCACCTGTGGGTAGCTTTTATTGCTCGCTGGAAGACCAAACTACTTATGTCTGCAGTGCTCCAGATCTACGGTACTGTCCCTAAAACTACATATCCTGCTTTACTTGCACTTGAAACTTACCTGGCTCACACTGGGGATTACACTGAGGCTCACATTGAGGGACTGTGTCCTGGCACAGCACCACTGGGGCACATGCTGAAAAGGAAGACAAGGGTGCATATTACAACTCATATATAACATACGGTAGAGTGCACAGCTGATCTATATTGACAAACATAGCAGTCTTACATTAGACAAAGGCTACTGAATCACACATGGGCCTGCTTCACAAGCCCATACACACCCCTGCTCGGTTGTCTACATCAAGATAGAAGTCCTAAAAAAATATTGCATTAACTACATCATTGAATATATAGGGGCATATCAGCAACACCCGGCGATAATTATCGCTCAGCGCTCTTAGCGTGAGGATAATTATCGCGGGTAACGTGGATTTTTATAGCTGAGATAGCGTGCTAATAGCAACACTTATCTCTTCAGCGATAAAAATCCTCAAGCTAACTGCCTAACGTGAGATTATCGCTGGAATCCCAGCGATAATCTCACACATTGTGGCGTTAGCTTGCTGATAGGGCCCCACAAACTTAGCCATGATATCCACCTTCCATAGGATATCATGGCTAAGTCAGTCCTGAAGCAGGCGTAAGGAAAGTAGCGATAACAGGGGTTATCGCTACTTTTCCTGCCACTATGCTTCATAGCGTGGGGCTTGATGATAGGAGAAATGTCGCTTAGAGACATTTCTCCTGTCATGTTAGGTCAGGAACGCCCACTTTGCATCTCATAAGAGATGCAAAGCTGGGCGTTAGGAATCCCCACGCTAAAGCAAGGTTTCACGCGTTAGCGTGGCCTTGCTAATTAGGTGATAAAATTATCGCCGCTTTTCGGCTGAAAACGGCCGCAAAAGCGGTGATAATGTTTTATCGCCAGCTTGTAAATATGCCCCATATTCACTATTTTGATCTCTTTATCTAACTTACCTTGTGATGCAAAGGTTAGATCAATGTAGTGGATGTGATATTGGCACACACTGAATAAAGACTTTTATTCAATTTAAGGAGCTAATAAAAGGGGTTATTTTTCTCAGTATCTGAGAGGAGTTCGACCACACTCTGCAAAGTGATTTACATAACTTTTTTCAGGCATAAGTTTGGCCACTTGTATGTAAGTCTGATTCGTGCCTGAAAAGAAAAAGAGGTGAAGAAAATATCGAAAAGTTTGAAGGCAGGAGTGACCTTGATATAATTGTTTTTAAAAAAGTTATTAAAAGAATGCAAATGCCGTGCTGAAAGGGTCATACAAACGTATGAACACATAATTATTGATAAAAACAAGAGTTTTCGGCTATGACTATCAGTTTCACGCACTTACGCACATACATGCACAGTTTACACCTGCACGGGTATCAAGTGTTTATGAATCCCCCAAATGCCATTCCACTGTAGGTTTAATTCATACAATTCCTTTTCATCCCTGTCACTTTGGTGTTTACATATTTTATGTCTGGATGGGAGTGGGACATGTTCATTCACAGAACCAGTATGAACAGATTTTCTGTTGCATCATCAGCTTGGCTGTGGAACAGGTTCCAACCGGAAGCGCTACTGCTGGAAGAGTCAATGTTTTAGAGGCCCAGAAGGTCTCCTGATAATTTGCTCTCATGGCTCCTGTAGGAGGAAGCATCATGACCTCTAGGTAAGGCATGGCAACATTTGAATAAACCAAAACACACAAGATGTGGGAAGGGTATGCCCAGACGTGGGTCCCGTGCTCACTACACCACTGGAGTCAAGCTATCCTGGCTGAAGAGGGGTGAAACCCCGAAACCGGTCCCAGGATGTTTGATTCCCGTCCAGCGAAGACATGGCTTGGCAGTTCGGGCTGGACTATTCCCATGAGGCACAGGGTCAAGACTGATTTGCATATGACCATGTCTGCACTGGGCTGGCGTGGTGAGCAAAATAAGGATGGATTAAACCCAGATCTGTGAGTGGGGGTGAATGTTTTGCCAGTGTGCAACATTCCGTCCATCATCTTGTGTGTTTAACATTTGAATAAAAAAATATAAATCGGTCAAGATAACTTTTCCCACAATTCATTTTAGCAAAACATTTAATCAAGTTATTGCTGTTATTGCTGGTTTTGATGGCAGGTGTTGATTGGGCCACACTAAGTAGGACAATATAGGACATTTTTTACTGAAAATAAACCTTCATTGTGAAGCAGTTGGTGGCTCCATTCTTTCCAGGTCCAGATCCTAATTCCTTAAGGCACAGTGTATCACTCACTCATGTTGTAGGCAGATATTTCAGAATTCAAAATTGTCAAAATCATTGTTATCGATAGGATGTGAGCTTAAAGCACATTAATGGTACTAAACTGGGAAATCTGTAAGACTTCTAAAAATTGGTAAAATGTAAAGCACTTGTTAGGTGAACTTACCATACTATGGACTCCATTCCAGTCTTATATTACTTAAAGAGGCAGTGTGGTTTCAGAAATTCTCCTGATTTCTTTTCTGCACAATCTGCTTTGGCAGGTGAACAGTAAGGCTACAACCCTAACGTTTTTACAGTGACACGGAAAGTCATGTCACGTAGTATCCCATTGACCACGGCTTTGATCACAAATCATTGACTACAACTAGTTCCCTGTAGGCTGCCTATTTGATCATCTGGGAACCTAGGCTTTGATTCTGGCACAGTTTTAAAAAGATCAAAAACAAACTTCACTAGTCTTACTGATACACCAAAGTCTCCTGATGTTTACTGTCAAGCTCCGTAATGCTAAAAAATTGTTTGATCCCTGTAGATTAACCTTGTGTTTATTGTAATGTTTAACGCCGGCTATCGCTGGATTTATTTGCCGAGATAATGCGTTATTATCAACGCTTATCTCCACGTCGATATAAAATCTGGCGATATTGGCGAAATGAGGGAACATCGCTGGAAATCCAGCGATACAACTGCAGCGATAAGGGAATCCTTGGTAATAGGGAGATGTGGACTTAGCCTTAGGACCCACCTCCCTTTAAAAACATAGCTAAGTCAGAAATTTTGCAGATGTTAGCTTACTGCGATAACCGCGGTTAGCACGGCTTTTAATATCGCTATGGGTGTCCCGGGCTGGCTTGTTAATACAGAGTAGTGCAGTTAGCGATATATTCCGTGTTATTGTGGAAAGAAACGCCTATTTTGCATCTCATTAGCGATGCAAGGTGAGGTGTTTTGAGAACGGCTTCTAACATGCGCTAATGCATGTTAGCACCGCCTTGTAAATAGGGTGAAAATATTATCTCCGCTTTTCTGGCTTTTAAAGCCAGAAAAGCGGAGATAGGGCCCTTGATAATATGCCCCATCTTCTCTTTTCGCATCAGTTTAACTGGAATGTTTTCAAAGTATGAAACACATGGGAAGTGCCCAGCTAGTTACAATTCCACCTGAATTGTTATTTTGGAATACCTAAAACATTGCCCTCTTACTTAATCAATCTCCTGTAACTTTTTTAAAACAATTTTTTCCTCTAATTTTTAAACGTTAGTCACGCATATAAATAATTTTGAGTAATTAGTTGAAATAAAGGGTTGCAATCACTCAAGAGTGGCGATTGCACGATAAATTGATATTAAAATTGTAGCATGATCCTAGTAAAGCTAATAAACAGAAATTTTAAAAAATGATGGTACAAAAGACCACAAGTCACATCAAGTCTGCAAGTTCTGCACAGAGTTTACCTAAGATTTTGCAGTTGTTACAGTGAAAATATTACGACCATGTCAATTGTTTGGCGATTTTATGTTACAAGCAGGCCCCAACTCATGTTTCATGTCACATTTTATCATCATGTTGATGCAATGGCAAGTGGACCACATAAGATGGCAAAAAACAAATTGATTTCATCGCAGAACACATAGGATCACTAATTTGGAAAGTTAGGTTGGCCAGATAGTGCTTGCCTGAAGCTAGCTCATGTTCCCATTTTCCTCCCATTTGATCTGCCCATTTATATAATTTGTCTAAGTAAGAACTAATTACTTACGGTCTTGGCATTTCTCCACGACTTTAACATCTTGGCACTGGGCCTTCTGAGTTTCCCTGCATCCTCCCTTGGCAGACATGGTCGTCACTTGCACCGGGTCAAACTCAGCCACAAGGGAAAAAGTTGGAAGAGTCACTTCGAGCTGTGCCCAGCCTCGTCAAAGATGAGGCTTATATACACGGGTAAACTGCCCCTTCTGCCTGTTGAGCAACATTAGCAGTCATATTTTCACACCCATCATTGTTATCATACCCAGAGAGGAAGATCATATTTAATTGGTTTGTTTCCTTGCTTGAGGGCAGAGTGTTGGGTTTTTAACCTCGCATGATATTTCAGACGTACACAGCGCAGTTGTTATTTTTTGAGGTGTGTCTTTAAAAGGTTTGCTGATAAATCATTATTAGTATATGTTAATCATTTGGATGAATACCATAGGGCAGACAACTATTCAGAATTTGCATATCAAGAATATCTAGGAGAGTGCTACTTATTTGACCTCTGATCTCACTAGTCTTCCCTTACTTCCTCTTTGAGTGTGAAATTCCTTTAGTTCAACACAACTAGCACACTAACCTTTGAAACCCGTAGAATGCATTGTTTAACTATGGGAGAAGAGCTGTAAATGACTTTCTCATCTGTCAGTTGGCTGTGGTATTTCCTCTCAACTAAAAATTATTTCTCCACTTAGCAATGTGGTAATATTTTCACGTGAGGGCTCAGGCAGTAGCCTCTTCTAAGATTGCAGTTCTTTTCCACTTGAATGCACTTTTCCTAATGGTTTTGCTAGTCCCAATGTACTCCCAGTGCAGTGATCCTAAAACTAGGAGGAAAGACAAAAACCCTCTGCTTCCCTGTGGCTCAGCCTTTATACCAAAGGGGAGTGAGTCCTAAACCAAAAGACACTCTATCTTTACCCCGTTCATCTTTGTTCACCAAGCTGGCCCAAGTCACCCTGTTCTGAGATGGCCTCTCCTGACTCTACACATGAAGTTGGCCTCAAGATCCAGGATGGGACACACTTCAGGGCAATGAACATAGCTTGAAAAACATCACCTTCTATTTGGAGCATAATTACCGGCTATTTGGTATTAGGGATCAGCAGTATGTGAAAGTAAGCTTTGCCACTTCCTCCCTCTGTGCTAGTCAGCCCATCAACAGTCTAGTCCATGGTACCCGACCCAATCCACCTTCCAACTCTTGCTCCTCATTAGGACTTGCACTCACCGAACTTTACCTTTATCATTGCAGGAAGAAATCACCAGAGAAACCCTTTGTCTCCATCTCCAGGGGAAATAGGAAGTTTCTGTGGCCTTCTGCCAAATCCATCATCAATGGTAGGGAACCTCTGAACAAGGCCCCTACCATCACATGGCACACCCTCCACCAGTGGTGGCAGACATCTGAAAAGGAGAAAGGCCATGGATCAGTCCTCTGTCCCCACCATTCCATCCACATCTACAGTCTGAGGCAGGAGATTCCCGAACAGGATTGCACAAAAATGCTTTGTCATGGGGAAAAGCCCCCCGAACCACAATCGGATCTTGGCCCACATAGCAGACCAGTGTAGGCCTTTTAGGGGTCTCTTTGCCAAAACATTTCTGTAAATATTGCTTAATATTAGTTGCAAATGTGTATCTGTGCCGCAAATACCTGGCCTTACTGCTATCCACTTTAAAAATACTCAATATGTCAAACTTGAAACTATGATAATACTCCTCCACAACTATCTCCCTTTGGGAGGTGGGCAGTTGAGGTGAAGATTCAGTAACATGGGAGGCTGATTCACATTTAATACTACCAGCCTTTCAGGCGCATCATCTGATGGGCTGTGATGAAAGAAGGAGGTTTTGGCAATGAATGGACTGGAGACAGGAGTTATGAGCAGTGGTGAGCGAGTAGAACGGAAGGATTGAAGGTAAAGGTGGACAGTTGTATGAGACATGGGATAGAGGTACAATGAGTGAACAGATGGGGCAGTAAGCAGTGCCAGGCTTGTTTCCGAAGCTGCCCTGGCAAAAATGCTCAAACTATCTCTGCTCCCTTCCTCTCCCCCTTCTATCTTTCTCTTTCCACCCCTTCATCTCTCACTTTCTCCTTCCTTTTCTCCTCTATCTCTTCTTTGTCTATGATTGTTTGGACTCTCTGCCCCTCTTAACTCTCTCTGGGATACTCTGAATACTTTGTAATGCTGGGAGCTGGGAAAGTGACAGAAGCAACTGGTGAGGCTCTGGGATTCCGATTGTCTGCAACCCACAGGGAAATGCCCAGTGAAATAAAAGGGCAATCTGGCCATGGTAGTGAGACTTTGAGGGAGAGGATCGAGAAATATGAGAGGGAGTAAAAGGAGTAACAAGCAGTGATGGAGAATGGAGCAGTCACGGAAGAAGTGGATAATTAAAGCAGAGATGGACTAAGACACTAGCACATAAACAGGATGGGTGAGCAGTGACAGGAGAGATGACTAGTAACAGAAAAGATGCCAAGGATGGTAATCAGTAGCAGGAGATAGAAGTAGAGATGGGAGAGGTGATTACTGACTGAAGAGATAAGCAGTAATAGGAAAGATGAACAGTAAGGAGAGGTGAGCTGGAGACGGGAGAGGAGGGCGCTGACAGGAGAGGTGAGCAGTGAAGAGAAAAGTGACCAGTAGCATCATAGGTGGGAAGTGATAGGGAAGTGGATGAATGCAGGAGACAAGATCACTACCAGCAGAGAGGGTCTCTGGCAGGGAGCAGCTCATTGACAGCTATACACAGTGACTCTAGTTTGGGACGACAGTGGAGATTTTGCAGATGACTTGGACAGGGACAGGAGAGATGCTGTAAGAGGCTGTTACTAGACAAGTCACTCGTACATTGCCAAGAAAGAGTAGAACAATGAAAAGACAGGAATCAATGAAAAGCATGCAATTTTGATAACAGCGTGCGGTCCTGCTATGTCGCTCTCAGATAAAGACGTTCATGCAAACATGAGGTTCAGGGTTGCACCAGGCATCGGTAATTTATTTACATCACATAATATGGTCCAACGGAGCTTGTACAACGATTTTGTAACTCCACAATATAAGGCCTGGTTTGGAAGTGAGAATCTACTGAGTTCCCTAATAAACAGTTATAGGATAAAATTACAACACCCCACTTTGGGTCTGTATGATTGAGGATAAAAAGTTGGAATATAGGAGACTTTGGAGAAAAAGCTGGAAGAAAAAGATTGGCTAGCCCCATACAACAACAATATATATGCTGTTTCCAGGAGACATGGGCAATGGATAATACTGGTTTGGAGTGTTATATTTCCTTTACTGTGACTGCCCAGAGCCAGCCCAAAGGCAGACCCAAGGGTGGCCTTGCAATTGGGGTTGTAACTAGCTTTACAAATAAAGTAGGAGTAACCCTTATAAGACTAAATATAGTACTTAGCACTTAAAGATGAAGAAACAGAAATGGGCATAGGACCACTTCAATACCTATCTACCTTTGAGCGGGCAGAAATAAATTCCTCTGGTCCTCAAAACTCTTGAATTAGTATTGAAAATTCTGCAAGAGGAATCAGGTAATGTCCTGTGCTATAGGAAAGCTTCAAAATCGATGGTCATGCCCAGTAGAATAATTTTGTTATGTGGAGACCTACATACTAAGAGGATAACAACAAGAGAGAGAGGGAAAATTATGGGAGTCACTCTCAGTCCCCCTGGTAACTATCAAAAAACAACTAAAGAGTGAGACCAAATTAATGGAAGAAAGAGAGGCAAAAAGGCATCAAACAAAAAACTTTTTGGTTTAAAAAGAACCCTCACTCACCAACCTAGTTGGTGACATGCTTCATCATTGGGTCCCCACCAGAGAAGCCGGTGTGCTACAATGCCTGGTTACAGCGGAGCTGTTTTTTTGTGAATCGTGTACGTGATAGTGAAAAAGGTGTGAGATTTAAAAGATGCCTCGGTTTATTCCCCAAAAAACTTTAATGGTGGAAAACCAGGCAACTGTAAAATCAGGTGAGTAGAATGAGAAAAGCCTGGCTAAATTGACCAGACGCATCCAATTTGTCAAGTGTGTTAAAAAGTGGTCGACATGTTTCTGCTTCTTTGTGCTTTTTACACAGCTTTCATCAGGACCAAACCTCCACGGCGGTATGCGCACGCTAAGGCACACCCTAACTTGTGGGGGTGTATCGAACAAACTCACGGTTTATCCGATTCAGCGTTTCAGGATTTCCGAAAGCCGTTAAGGATCTGTAAGAACAATCAAACATAAACACAAACACAATGATATTTACAAAGATTGTCTCGTTGCTCATACACATAGGCAACTTATTCGTTTTGTGCTTCATGCTTTTATCGTTGCACTCAGCTCAAAATGGTGCGGGCCGCAGAGAGCCTGAAACGCGGCCACTGTCTCAGCCGTGACTGAACATTCATATACTAAGCCAACCAGGGGTATGCTAAATGTGCTCCTTCGCCGTATGGTAAGTGTAAAACAATGGTGCGTTAATTATTTGTGCACGCCAAACACCGAAATGGTGTATGCTAAATATGCTCCTTCTCCGTATGGTAGGTGTAGAAAAATGGCACGTTAATTATTTATGCACGCCAAAGACCAAATTGGTTGGAATTCTTAATTCAAAACAAGGAACATTACTCTACTGTTAAAACGTGAAAAAGTCAAAATTCACGTACACAGTAGTGCAGGCAAATGCATTCATGACAAAGTAAAAAGAGGCATGGAAAAGGCGAAGGCTTACATGGACTAGTAGTGGATTTCTCAACATGAGTTCCGGTGGGGGGCGCTTGACATCAGTTCAAGCCCTACAAGTAACGGAAAAATAGATGAGCACAGGACGCACTCACTCGGCCGAATCCGAACACCCACAGAAAGGAACATGATTACTTACTTCACTATAGGACCGCGCCCATTCGGCACCTACTGGTTGCCCTCCGTGGACCCGAATGTTAATTTGGGATCCGTGGAGTATGGTAAATATAACAGAAGACCGAGCGGATGCGTGTGACGCTTACAGTCACATGATGCGGGAGTGGACCTAGACTAGGCCGCTAACCTCAGTGTTTGAGTAGGAATGTTCTCTGTGCATGCGTGTATTTTGTGCACTAACTTCATGAGGAGACAATTTGTGTGAATCGTCAGTCTCACTGATCCCGCATGTTAATGCAAATAAACCTTTATCAAGAAAATGCCCCAAACACAGGTTAACAGCATCATATTAAAGGAGTGTGCAGGCACAGAACCCAGGGCAAACTCAAAGACTAAAACACTAGTTGTGGACCCTAGTGTACCCTAGTGTACAAGTGGAGTCTTTTTTTTCTTGATAAAATAAATAAACTCTCATAGTACTATCCGGGTGTGTTTATCAAGGGCTGATTATGCCAGCAAAGTTAAAATAGAGAGACAGAACAGTGGGACTAGCTAAATTGAACTGAAATGCAGTAGAGGGAATTAAAGCCGGGGTTCCATGTAAATTAGACTACTGGTCTAAGATGGAGATAGAGTGTCTAGAAGTGTGGATGCGAGGAGAGTGGATTCCAGAACCTCTGCATTACACTGGATGATTAGCGTCTCATGACTGTGCCCCAGGGTATATTGTCATTCAACCCACGCAGATTGGTAGATCCAGCGTTGCTCCTTCTCAAACAACCTCTCTGGTGATTTGTCCCCTTGCTTCAATTGTTCGATCAAGGTCCAACGCATGTCATTGGGCGTGTGTTTGGACTGTAAAAAATGCTCCCTAAGTTTAGTGGTGTTCTTACGGCAACGGATATTGCTGCGATGTTCGCACACCTGCTGCTTAATTTTCCATGTCGTCATTCCTACATATCTGGAACCGCAGGGGCATGTGACCAAGTACACCACGTTGGTGGAGTTGCAATTCGTGTGGGCACGCTGTGTCCATGTTTTTCCAGGCTCCAGGTCTAGAGTCTTAGTAGCAGTAGTCAGATGACACACACTACATGAATCACATGGGTAGGTGGCCTGTGACTTTGGGAAGCCCCCAGGCCCTGAGAACAGTGTTGTCCTCCTCAGGTCCAGCTCTTCTAGGACGGGTATGTACTAGTGTGTCCTTAATACTTTTAGCTTTCCGGTATGAAAAAAGTGGCTTCTCCCACTTGATGTTGTTGCTCTCAAGGATCCGCCAATGCTTCCTGATAGACTTGCTGATAGCATTCGAGGCAACCCTGTGCGTTGTGACACATGTGACTGCAGTGTGTCTTGGATTGTCTTCCAAAAGGGCTTCCCTCGGCTGGTTCCTTGCCCTCTTTGCGCTCTTGGTCAAGAATTTCTCAGGGTAGCCACGATTGCAAGGTTTCATAGTCAGTTCTTTTGCTTGGTAGCGAAAGTCCTCCACTTGGCTGTGAAGGAGCATATTTAGCATACACCATTTCGGTGTTTGGCGTGCACAAATAATTATCGCACCATTGTTTTACACTTACCATACAGCAAAGGAGCACATTTAGCATACACCTGGTTGGCTTAGTGTATGAATGTTCAGTCACAGCTGATACAGTTGCCGCGTATGAGGCTCTCTGCAGCCTGCACCATTTTGAGGAGAGCGCAACGATAAAAGCATAAAGCACAAAACAAAGAAGTTGACTATGTGTATGAGCAACGAGACAATCTTTGCACATATTAATGTGTTTGTGTTTATGTTTGATTGTTCTTACAGATCCTTAATGGCTTTCAGAAATGCTGAAACGCTGAATCGGATAAACCGTGAGTTTGTTCGATACACCCCCACAGGTTAGGGTGCGCATACCGCCGTGGAGGTTTGGTCCAGATGAAAGCTTCGCAAAAAGCACATAGAAGCAGAAACATGTCGACCACTTTTTAACACACTTTACAAATTGGATGCATCTGGTCAATTTAGCCTACTCACCTGTTTTTACAGTTGCCTTGTTTTCTACCATTAAAGTTTTTGGGGGAATAAACCGAGGCATCTTTTAAATCTCACACCTTTTTCACTATCACATACACGATTCCCAAAAAACCTGCTCCGCTGTAACCAGGTGTTGCAGCACACCAGAGAGGCACTCGGCCTCTCTGGTGGGGACCCGTGATGAAGCATGTCACCAACTAGGTTGGTGAGTGAGGGTTCTTTTTAAACCAAAGGGTTTTTTGTGTGGTGCCTTTTTCCCTCTTTTTCTTCCATTAATTTGGTCTCACTCTTTACCTACTGCCTTGGTACACTCCTTACTGCACCAACAATTTAATAAACCTCACCACACCACATCCCCAAACTCAATTTCATTTTCACTTTTCTAAGTCTGTTGTGGGTACCTGACTTCAAAGCGTTTACCTGGGATGGAGGAGTGGGATATCTAGTTTGAATACCATTGTGTAAATGAGCATAGGGAATCCGCAATAGCTGAATGTGTAGCAGAGTAAAGCTTTCATCTCCTACATAGGAGGAGGTTCAACAAAGCAACAATGCATACTTGAGTATGCAAAAAAACACATGACATCCTAAAGGACAACAGGCCCTTATGTGTATCTGTTTCCAACTTAGTTTAATACAAACTTTGTGTAATGGAGCCTCGTGCTGCTCTGAAAGCAGCCACCTAGCTTGCAGCACACCACGGAAATGACAGAGTGGCAGAAAGGGGTTTTATCCCCGAGACTGAACCCATGGTCTTAGTTCAAGCCTATAAAACCTTATTGAAAGTGGGAACTGATTTATCCGATAAACACAGACAGTAGTCCTAGGGAAAGATATGTGTGATACCTGTAGTGACCGGCTGGTCACGGTCTAGTGATTCTACAATACTGTGCTTCAACCAGCCACTCCTTGAGGGCTGGCTTCCACACTCATGCCGCACCCATTCATCAAAGGTATCTCCAGTCAGGTAACCCTGCTAATAAAAGGGGAAAGGCGCACTTGCCCTGGGCCAATTCCAGACAGTATCCTCATGTGTCTGTGTCATTCTTTCCACTGCATGAGGGCGTAGGGCCCCAAACCTTACAATACCCTATCCCAGCTTTCAGTTACATTTAAGGATGAACTGTTTGGGAATTCATAATAAAAGAATTGTCTGCTTAATCAGGGTGTTTGAGTGGTGAATGACACCATAGTAGGTTTGAAGATAAATCTTTAGTAAACAGGTTCCAACACATAGGAGAGGAGCAGCGTCCAAAAGCAGCAGCGGCTGGTGTAAGGGAAATGTGGCGGGGCAACGCCAGGGGTGAAGCGCTCTGCAAAAGTGCCTCCAGGCACACTGCTAGCAGGGGGATGAAGTCCCCTTGGCTTTTGAAGGTCCTTGGGTGCCAACTACCCCTCCTGTTACCTCCAGCGAGTCCCACACAGAGGGTTTGCTGAAAGGTTTTTGGTGGCTTTTTTTTAGGAAGGGACCACATGGCCCCCTTTCCCTGGACCATTTTGTGCCCCGGATACCTCATCCCCCGGAGCCTGATCTTTTTTTACTTTTTTAATTAAAAAACGAGAAGGCGCCATGAGGTTTGGATACACCATCCTCGTCTATGGAGCAACATCAAAGGATTGAAGCTGTGCAGGATTGCGGGGGCTCAGTGGGAGCCTTATCGATGCAGTTATTAGTGCGCCGAAGAACGGAGTGAATATTAGTGCACTACAATTCCCAGAAGCCTCAAAATTGCCGAATTAGAGGGCGTGACATTATTGGATATATTTGGGAGTTGCTGCACGCCACAGCACGAACTTACCACAAGCCTTTGAGAAAGGGGAAACCTGAAACGCGTCAGGCTGACTGGCAAGCTGCTTTATTGAACCGGCATCCATTGCACAACTGTACCTGAAATTAAAGGCTGGTAACCTGTTGTTTGTTTCGAGTGCATCTCAAGTGAGTTACCATTGGTTTACAAATTTAAGCGGACGCTCATCCGCTGAGATAGCACCACTCCTTATTCACGGAGGCCATGAGGTTTGGATACACCATCCTCGTCTATGGAGCAACATCAAAGGATTGAAGCTGTGCAGGATTGCGGGGGCTCAGTGGGAGCCTTATCGATGCAGTTATTAGTGCGCCGAAGAACGGAGTGAATATTAGTGCACTACAATTCCCAGAAGCCTCAAAATTGCCGAATTAGAGGGCGTGACATTATTGGATATATTTGGGAGTTGCTGCACGCCACAGCACGAACTTACCACAAGCCTTTGAGAAAGGGGAAACCTGAAACGCGTCAGGCTGACTGGCAAGCTGCTTTATTGAACCGGCATCCATTGCACAACTGTACCTGAAATTAAAGGCTGGTAACCTGTTGTTTGTTTCGAGTGCATCTCAAGTGAGTTACCATTGGTTTACATATATATATATATATATAATTCACTGAAAAAACCATAGGTTTCACACATGTTATAGTTAGCTGGACATTTTACTGATAAAAAACCAATGAAATTCCCCCGTTATAGTTACTGTAGGCAACTATAACTCACGCGACCGCAATCCTCTGCTGATGCTAATACTGTATTTAGACACTTATTTGCCCATATCTTCTTCCATTAAATTTTAGCTATACATATATTACAAATATTTTTTTTTCATAAAGACACATATGTCATCAGCAGAGGATTACGGTCGCGTGAGTTATAGTTGCCTACAGTAACTATAACGGGGGAATTTCATTGGTTTTTTATCAGTAAAATGTCCAGCTAACTATAACATGTGTGAAACCTATGGTTTTTTCAGTGAATTAGCAAGGTTTTTTAAATGCTATTTCCTAACTATAACGTGTGTGAAACCTATGGTTTTTTCAGTGAATTTGTACGGTTTTTTAAATGCTAAGTTACTTTACGCCATTTGTGGCGTGCGCGCCCACTTAACGCAGTTCGTTCCGTGCACGGTTTTTATCAACTTTAATAAGCCCTGTACATTTGGTGGCCTTCGGCCACCAAAAGCACAGGGGGTGAGGTCAATGTGGATAGTGTTTTTTTTATTTCGATTTTATAATTTCATGTTGCCAAAATTACGTTTTTTTTCTCTATTAATAAGCCCTGCACATTTGGTGGCCTGCGGCCACCAAAAGCACAGGGGGTGGGGTAAGTGTGGATAGTGTTTTTTTTATTTTTATTTTTTTACCGTAAGCGTACGGTAAGCTTACGGTAAGCGTACGGTAAGCGTACGGTAAGCGTACCCCGCGAAATTGCCGAAAAAAAAATAAAACCGTTTTTGCTCTTGGGGGATGTTTGGGGACTCCCTCAACATGACTATGTGGGAGGGAGTTGTCAAAACAGCCCCGTAACATGTTTTTGGCCATCATGTTTGATAAACAACACTCAGTGCGAGAGACAAAATGGCGGACGCCGCTTCCTGGTTTCGGCCGATTCGAATGTTTACTAAGATCTAAGAGCCAATCAGAATCGCGCTCGCGCACGCCACCGTAAGCTTACGGTAAGCGTACGGTAAGCGTACGGTAAGCGTACCGTAAGCGGGCTCAGATATATATATTGATTTAAAGGCTATTTTCTCAGAATCTACTGAACAGATTTACACCAAACCTACAAAAGGCACTTCCTTGACCTAGGGACTACCTCTCTGCCAAATTTCTAGTAATTCTGTTCAGCCGTTCGGGCTGTAGCTCGTTCTAAAGGTCCTATGGAAAAATGCATGGGAAAAACGCGTTTTGGGACCCCCCTTTTATCTCCGCCCCCGCTTGACGAATCCCCCCGAGACTTTCAGGGTAGGAGCGGAGCGTAGCGCCCCACCTATTTTGAGAAATTCGCGAGGATTCGTCGACCGGCGCCAAAGTTATTCAAAATAGAATGTTGAGGTTTTCCTATGGAAACGTGGTCCTAACTATAACTACCTACTGGCGACCGCCAGTAGGTAATATATATATATATATATATATATATATATATGTATATTATCTACTGGCGGTCGCCAGTAGATAGTTATAGTTAGGACCGAGTTCCCATAGGAAATCTGAAAATTCCATTTTGAATAACTTTGGCGCCGGTTGACTTATCTTCGTGAAATTTTCAAAACTAATGGGGCGCTCCGCTCAGCTCCCACCCTGAAAGTCCGGGGTGATTCGTCAAGCGGGGGCTGAGAAAAAAGGGGGGTCCCAAAACGCATTTTCCCCATGCATTTTTCCATAGGACCTTTAGTCGAAGGTACAGCCCAAACGGCTGAACAGAATTACTTGAAATTTGGCAAAGAGGTAGTCCTCAGGTCAGGCATGTGCTTTTTGCTTAAATGGTGTAAATCCGTTCAGTAGTTCCTGAGAAAATCAAAAGTAAAATCACATATATATCTGGGCGGAGCCTAACCACACATCTCATCGTGAGATCTGATTGGCTGTCAGCACTTCATCCAAGAAGTGTTGGCAGCCATCTTGGGACCAATATACATGATAGCACCTCATTAAAAAGCATTGCAGTTAATAGAAGGTTTTAAGACTTTAGTTGGTTTATAAATAATTTGTTGATGGTACCATACTCATTTTAGGAATTGTGGTGTGTTCTAAGGTGATTTTACCATGTGAAAAAGCCTTCTGCTGTGAGATCATGAATCATGTTTGAGAGAAAACTATTTTCTCATGCTTTTCCCACAGAGGTTTGGAAGGTGATCTATAAGCTAACTGAGAGCATATTTTCTGTAAACTCACATCATCTTTCTCAGTCATGTGAGAATGAAGTCTTACATTCTCAGTAAAACATGTACATTCAACAAGGGTTCGAGTGCATCTCAAGTGAGTTACCATTGGTTTACATATATATATATATATATATATATATATATATATATATATATATATATATATATATATATATATATATATATATATATATATATATATATATATATATATATATATATATATATTCACAGAAAAAAACATAGGTTTCAGGGGTGTTATAGTTAGCTGGCCATTTCACTCGTACAAAACCATAGAAATTCGACCATTATAGTTAGTTCTGCTAACTATAACTCGCACACCCGCAATGCACTGCTGATGATGTCACATATTGTAGGGGAGACGGAGGTCCAGGTACGCACATTGCTATGTTAGCATACCTGTCTTAGAAGTTAAAACGCCATCTTGCCACTTTTGCTGCTTTTGCACACGACACTGCAGATAGATGTTATTATATGAAAACTGCTTGCTTGCCTTTTCTTCACATGAGAACGGTCTGTTGTTCACATTTCTAGATGTGCACCGTGACCTTGGTCTGAACATTCAGGGCCAACAAACAATGTATGCTTTTGAATTCAGGTTGATCGGCCCACGCTCTAGCCACAACACGCACACAGTTGTAAATATCTGAAATTCGAGCGCCTTTAATATTGCAGTTTGCATGCATGAGATGGGCACTTTGGAGAAGATTTTTTCCAGACACAGAGCAAAGCTGATCCTGTGATGTGATTCACCTAAGCTGATATTTACGGTATGGGGTTCCCCATTCAAACCTAGAGACCTTCTATTAGTCTAATAATACTAGCTTACTAGTGAAGGGAGGGTGGGTGTATTCCACTATCATTTGTAACATGATTTCTCCCTTCATTTTCTATGGTATTGTAACAATGCTGATGGTTTTATTCTTAATCATTTGTCTGCTTATGTTAGCCAAAGTACTGCATCTTAGGACACGTAGTTTATAAAAAAAACATTTTAAACTTTACTGTGTCTCAGATTACTCTTGTTGTGGACTGATATGAGAATAATAACGAACAGGTATTTCTGATTCCCACCATTCCTGAGAGTACTCTAAGTCGCATGTTCTGGGTTGTCTAATCATTGGTAGCTTTGCGATGATACGGAGAGCGAATGAGACACTGATGTTAGTCGGATAGGGGCTCTGGGTACTGAGGTAAGTTTTTGGTACACCGCAATTCACTGAGGTCCTGGTTTCCTGCGCATAGTTCTGTGCATGAGCAGAATCCCTGCAACAATATTGCATCATTCATGACATGGTCAGTGGCATCACTGATGACATCACTGATGACATCTCAAATGACATCACTGATGACTTCACTGATGACATCATCCAGGGAATGTGGTTTAGTTTGAAATGTTAATATGTTTTATATATATACCAATCTGTATTGAAGATTGAATGGATATATAACTGTCTGGATGGAGGATTTAGTAGCTGTCTGACTGTCTGTTTAAGTGAGTAATTAAAAGTGTCTCACTTAATATATGGATTAGTAACTAAACTATGTGAATGTGTGCAGCACTGTCTCTGTTGTTGTATAACATGCTGCATTAGTTGGTCACTAACTACATGAGTGTGTATATTAGTTATTGATTAGTTGGGTGAGTACTTGTATGGGACACTGAGTTTGTGTGTGGTTGGATGGGGTGTGTGTAACTCTATGCATAGATGTGTGAATGGTTGATTGACTAGGTGTATAGGTTTAAGAGTGCATGTGGAAACAGTTGTTTGGGTGACTGAGTTTATTTATTTGTGTGTTGGTGAGCGAATATATATTTTAGTTGTACATCTTCAACAAAGACAAAAAATAAGTCATTGTATGTGAGAGTTGGTGTATATAAATAAGTATGTGTGAGAGTCAGTGATTGTGAGAGTAACTATATGAATGAGTGTATAATTGTAATGGTGATTTTTTAACATATTAACTATGAGTTACTATGTGTTTGAATAAATGAGGTGTTGTTGGATAATTGTGTAAGTGAGTAAATGTAAGTGTGATTCATTGTGAGTGAGTAGGATGACTGCATAACCGACTAAGATGACTGCTGATGTGTCAATGTCTATATATGTGTATAAGTGCATTTGATAGTGTTCTATTAATTAGTGACTGCATGTATAAATGATTCTGTTGTTGAATGGGTAGTTGTGTGTGTAGACTTAGGAATCAGTGAGTGGGTATGAAGTAACTGGTATTGGTGTGTCAATGGTTTCAAATATGGTATAGTGAGTGATGAAAGGTTATACTAGTGTATGATGAGGTGTATCAGATTGTCACATGGATGATGTCACCAGTGATGTCATTTGAGATGTCATCAGTGATGTCATCAGCGATGTCACTGACCATGTCATGAAGGATGCAATATGTGACATCATCAGCAGTGCATTGCGGGCGCGCGAGTTATAGTTAGCAGAACTAACTATAACGGAGGAATTTCTATGGTTTTGTATGAGTGAAATGGCCAGCTAACTATAACACCCCTGAAACCTATGGCTTTTTCTGTGAATTTCTAAGGTTTTTTAAATGCTAATTTCTAACTATAACGTCTCTGAAACCTATGGTTTTTTCATTGAATAACAAAGCTTTTTTAAATGCTAATTTTTAAGTGTGATAGTAGTTATACCTATTTTTTTGTACTGATTTTCTACAGTTTTTTTAACTGTTTATTTGTTTATTTATAAATATGTTATTCATTAAATAACATTATGTATTTTTCTGAAAATTGCACACAAAAAAACATTTTTACATTCAAACTGAAATATTGATAAATTTTCTTGTTTTCATTTTTTATTTTAATATATTTATATTATTTTCTTTTTCAGAGTTGCGCACTCAAAGCGTACACATCACGGTGGGTGCGTGCATTCTAGCCGCCATTTAAGAACAGTTGTGAAGGATCCACGTACGGTGTGCGACGGCTGCGTGTTTTTCAGTTACATCATATAATACATTTAATATTATGTGATGTGCGCGATTGGTATGCGACCAGTCCGCGACTCATGCTCCCACGCATTCGCGACACATGCGCATTACGGTACGAGATGCTTGCATGGTTGCGGGTCCCGCGTGACGTCGTATACGTGCTGGGGCGCGCTGAGTGCGCGACTCCCGTGAAAATTGTGATGTTCCAAAATGATATGTATGTGTCTTTAATATACATATTAGGGCAAGAGATTATCTAAGATATTCATAAAAATAATATATGTGTACTTATAATAAACATATTATTTTTAAATATATTTTCGCGAAGTCGGGTGCGTGCATCGTGAGTGCAGAGAACCAGATCAGCAGAGCTGCTGTAGAGCCAGAGAAACCAGGTCAGTCGAGCCGTTGTAGAGCCAGAGAACCAGGTCAGCAGAGCTGCTCTAGAGCCTAAGAAGCAGGTCAGCAGAGCTGCTCTAGAACCAGATACTCAGGTCAGCAGAGCTGCTCTAGAGCCAGAGACCCAGGTCAGCAGAGGTGCTCTAGAGGCCGAGAACCAGGTCAGCAGAGCTGCTGTAGAGCCAGAGAAACCAGGTCAGCAGAGCTGCTTTAGAGGGAGAGAACCAGGTCAGCAAAGCTGCTTTAGAGCCATAGAACCAGGTCAACAGAGCTGCTCTAGAGGCAGAGAACCAGGTCAGCAGAGCTCTTTAGAGGGAGAGAACCAGGTCAGCAGAGCTGCTCTAGAGGCAGAGAACCAGGTCAGCAGAGCTGATTTAGAGTGAGAGAACCAGGTCAGCAGAGCTGCCTTTGAGCCAGAGAACCAGGTCAGCAGAGCTGCTCTAGTGCCAGAGAACCAGGTCAGCAGAGCTGCTTTAGAGCCATAGAACCAGGTCAGCAGAGCTGCTGTAGAGCCAGAGAAACCAGGTCAGTCGAGCCGTTGTAGAGCCAGAGAACCAGGTCAGCAGAGCTGCTCTAGAGCCTAAGAAGCAGGTCAGCAGAGCTGCTCTAGAACCAGATACCCAGGTCAGCAGAGCTGCTCTAGAGCCAGAGACCCAGGTCAGCAGAGGTGCTCTAGAGGCCGAGAACCAGGTCAGCAGAGCTGCTGTAGAGCCAGAGAAACCAGGTCAGCAGAGCTGCTTTAGAGGGAGAGAACCAGGTCAGCAAAGCTGCTTTAGAGCCATAGAACCAGGTCAACAGAGCTGCTCTAGAGGCAGAGAACCAGGTCAGCAGAGCTCTTTAGAGGGAGAGAACCAGGTCAGCAGAGCTGCTCTAGAGGCAGAGAACCAGGTCAGCAGAGCTGATTTAGAGTGAGAGAACCAGGTCAGCAGAGCTGCCTTTGAGCCAGAGAACCAGGTCAGCAGAGCTGCTCTAGTGCCAGAGAACCAGGTCAGCAGAGCTGCTTTAGAGCCATAGAACCAGGTCAGCAGAGCTGCTTTAGAGCCAGAGAACCAGGTCAGCAGAGCTGCTCTAGAGCCTAAGAACCAGGTCAGCAGAGCTGCTTTAGAGCCAGAGAACCAGGTCAGCAGAGCTGCTCTAGAGCCTAAGAACCGGGTCAGCAGAGCTGCTCTAGAGCCAGAGAAACAGGTCAGCAGAGCTGCTGTAGAGCCAGAGATACCAGATCAGCAGAGCTGCTTTAGAGCCAGAGAACGAGGTCAGGAGAGCTGCTCTAGCTGACACTGACTGACTGACTGATACTGACTGATTGACACTGACTGACACTGATTGACTAACTCTGACTTACACTGACTGGCACTGATTGACTGAAACTGACTGACTGACACTGACTGACACTGATTGACTGACACCGACTGACACTGATTGACTGACACTGACTGACTGACTGACTCTGACTGACTGACACTGACTGACTGACACTGACTGACACTGACAGACACTGACTGACTACTCTCTACTACTCTACTACTCACTCTCTACTACTCTCTACTACTCTCTCTACTACTCACTCTCTACTACTCACTCTACTACTCTCTCTCTACAACTCTCTACTACTCACTCTACTACTCTCTACTACTCTCTACCATTCACTCTCTACTACTCTACTACTCACTCTCTACTGCTCTCTACTACTCTCTACTATTCACTCTCTACTACTCACTCTCTATAGCTCTCTACTACTCACTCTACTACTCTCTACCATTCACTCTCTACTACTCACCCTCTACTACTCTCTCCCTCCTACTCACTCTCTACTACTCTTCTACTCTCTACTACTCACTCTCTACTACTCACTCTCTACTACTCTCTACTACTCACTCTCTACTACTCACTCGCTTCTACTCTCAACTACTCACTCTCTACTACTCACTCTCTACTACTCTCTACTACTCACTCTCTACTACTCACTCTCTACTACTCACTCTCTACTACTCGCTCTCTACTACTCTCTACTACTCTCTCTCCACTACTCACTCTCTACTACTTGCTCTCTACTACTCTCTACTACTCACTCTCTACTACTCACTCTCTACTACTCTCTACTACTCACTCTCTACAACTCTACTACTCACTCTCTACTGCTCTCTACTACTCTCTACTATTCACTCTCTACTACTCACTCTCTATAGCTCTCTACTACTCACTCTACTACTCTCTACCATTCACTCTCTACTACTCTACTACTCACACTCTACTACTCTCTCCCTCCTACTCACTCTCTACTACTCTACTACTCTCTACTACTCACTCTCTACTACTCTCTACTACTCACTCTCTACTACTCACTCGCTTCTACTCTCAACTACTCACTCTCTACTACTCACTCTCTACTACTCTCTCTCTACTACTCTCTACTACTACGCTCTACTATTCACTCTCTATTACTCACTCTCTACTACTCACTCTACTACTCTCTACTACTCTCTACCACTCACTCTCTACTACTCTACTACTCACTCTCTACTACTCTATTACTCACTCTCCACAACTCTCTACTACTCTCTCTCTACAACTCACTCTCTACTACTCACTCTACTACTCTCTACTACTCACTCTCTACTACTCACTCTCTACTACTCGCTCTCTACTACTCTCTACTACTCACTCTCTGATTGACTGAAACTGACTGATTGACACTGATTGATTTACACTGACTGACATTGACTGACTGACTGACACTGATTGACTGACACTGACTGACTGACTGACTCTGACTGACTGACACTGACTGACTCACACTGACTGACACTGACAGACACTGACTGACTTCTCTCTACTACTCTACTACTCACTCTCTACTACTCTCTCTACTACTCACTCTCTACTACTCACTCACTACTACTCTATACTACTCTCTACCATTCACTCTCTACTACTCTACTACTCACTCTCTACTGCTCTCTACTACTCTCTACTATTCACTCTCTACTACTCACTCTGTATAGCTCTCTACTACTCACTCTACTACTCTCTACTACTCTCTACCACTCACTCTCTACTACTCTACTACTCACTCTCTACTACTCTACTACTCACTCTCCACAACTCTCTACTACTCTCTCTCTACAACTCACTCTCTACTACTCACTCTACTACTCTCTACTACTCACTCTCTACTACTCACTCGCTTCTACTCTCAACTACTCACTCTCTACTACTCACTCTCTACTACTCTCTCTCTACTACTCTCTACTACTACGCTCTACTATTCACTCTCTATTACTCACTCTCTACTACTCACTCTCTACTGCTCTCTACTGCTCTCTACTACTCTCTACTATTCACTCTCTACTACTCACTCTGTATAGCTCTCTACTACTCACTCTACTACTCTCTACTACTCTCTACCACTCACTCTCTACTACTCTACTACTCACTCTCTATTACTCTCTCTCTATTATTCACTCTCTACTACTCTACTACTCTCTACTACTCACTCTCTACTACTCACTCTCTACTACTCTCTACCACTTACTCTCTACTACTCACTCGCTTCTACTCTCTACTACTCACTCTCTACTACTCACTCTCTACTACTCTTTCTCTACTACTCTCTACTACTACGCTCTACTATTCACTCTCTACTACTCACTCTCTACTACTCTCTACTACTCACTCTACTAATCTCTACCACTCACTCTCTACTACTCTACTACTCACTCTCCACTACTCTCTACTACTCTCTCTCTCTACTACTCACTCTCTACTACTCACTCTACTACTCTATACTACTCACTCTCTACTACTCACTCTCTACTACTCGCTCTCTACTACTCTCTACTACTTTCTCTCCACTACTCACTCTCTACTACTTGCTCTCTACTACTCTCTACTACTCACTCTCTACTACTCACTCTCTACTACTCTCTACTACTCACTCTCTACTACTCACTCTCTACTGCTCTCTACTACTCTCTACTATTCACTCTCTACTACTCACTCTCTATAGCTCTCTACTACTCACTCTACTACTCTCTACTACTCTCTTCCATTCACTCTCTACTACTCTACTACTCACTCTCTACTACTCTCTCTCTATTACTCACTCTCTACTGCTCTACTACTCTCTACTACTCACTCTCTACTACTCACTCTCTACTACTCTCTACTACTTACTCTCTACTACTCACTCGCTTCTACTCTCTACTACTCACTCTCTACTACTCACTCTCTACTACTCTTTCTCTACTACTCTCTACTACTACGCTCTACTATTCACTCTCTACTACTCACTCTCTACTACTCTCTACTACTCACTCTACTACTCTCTACCACTCACTCTCTACTACTCTACTACTCACTCTCGACTACTCTCTCTCTACTACTCACTCTCTACTACTCACTCTACTACTCTCTACTACTCACTCTCTACTACTCACTCTCTACTACTTGCTCTCTACTACTCTCTACTACTCTCTCTCCACTACTCACTCTCTACTACTTGCTCTCTACTACTATCTACTACTCACTCTCTACTACTCACTCTCTACTACTCTCTGCTACTCACTCTCTACTTCTCACTCGCTTCTACTCTCTACTACTCACTCTCTACTACTCAATCTCTACTATTCTCTACTACTCACTCTACTACTCTCTACTAAGCTCTACTACTCACTCTCTACTACTCTACTACTCACTCTCTACTACTCTCTCTCTACTGCTCACTCTCTACTACTCACTCTACTACTCTCTACTACTCACTCTCTACTACTCTCTCTCTCTACTAATCTCTACTACTCTCTACTACTCACTCTACTACTCACTCTCCACTACTCTCTACTACTCTACTACTCACTCTCTACTACTCACTCTCTAATACTCACTCTCTACTACTCTCTACTACTCACATTCTACTACTCACTCTCTACTACTCACTCTACTACTCTCTACTACTCACTCTCTACTACTCTCTCTACTTCTCTCTACTACTCTCTACTACTCTCTATTACTCACTCTCTACTCTCTATCATTCACACTCTACTCTCTACCTCTCTCTCTACTACTCTCTACCTCTCTACCTCTACCTCTCTACCTCTACACCTCTCTACCTCTACACCTCTACCTCTCTACCTCTCTCTACCTCTCTCTACACGCACACATATGCACATGTATATATGCATATGCATTTAAATATATGTATGTTTATATATATATACATATATAAACATATATACAATCTGCATATCTATATAAATACAAATATAAATGCATGAATACATATACATATATGCATACATATGCATGTTATGTACATGAAAGTTTGAAAAACACTAATAAAAGCAAAGCTAAAAAGCCACCTAATTACAAACAGAATTGCTTTAACTTAAACTAGGGCGAGACCTATTGCATTTCCAATGCTTATTTACTTTGGTTCCATCAAGAAGGCATTCAGATGTGTCCACACTCTAGTTGCTCATTAGATCACTGTAGTAAAGCTACTGCTCAACAGGGAAGTCTGCTGCTGGTATTCAAAGTGCATGTTTCAGTCTGTGTGTCAGAATTTTTTAATGAAATAGAAGAGGATTTGAGAAGTCAAAATGTGCCCTAATTTTTCTTTCTGTAGCACTAATCATAATTTCTATGGCAAAATGAACCCCCTCATTTTGTTCCTTTGCAAATTAAATGTTTTAAGTGTTACCACTTTATTCCAATCAAGATGGTTTCAGGTTTGCCATACTTTTGTCATAAGTAAGACTGCTAGCGCTCTAGTTGTTCTTTAGAACACTCTGAGACATTCTGTCATTGGGCTATACTTGGGCTACATCTGGGTGATATTTGTGCTACATTTGGGCTGTTTTGTCTTTGGTGGCCATCTTGGGAGACCTATTTGTTATGAAGTTTCCTAATTTCCTCATTTACTACAGTCTCCTCAGTAGGAATACTTTCAGTTTTTTACTTTGATTCCATCAAGAAGGCATTCAGATGTGTCCACACATTTGCCATAAATTCAGAATGTTAGCACTCTAGTTGCTCATTAGATCACTGTAGTAAAGCTACTGCTCACCAGGGAAGTCTGCTGCTGGTATTGAAAGTGCATGTTTCAGTCTGCATGTCAGAATTTTTTAATGAAATAGAAGATGATTTGAGAAGTCACTCAAAATGTGCCCTAATTTTTCTTTCTGCAGCACTAATCATAATTTCTATAGCAAAATGAACCCCCTCATTTTGTTCCTTTTAAAATTAAATGTTTTAGGAGTTACCACTTTATTCCAATCAAGATGGCTTCAGGTGTGCCATACGTTTGTCATAAGTAGGACTGTTAGCGCTCTAGTTGTTCTATGGAACACTCTGGGAAGCTGCAGTAGAACACAAAGGAATCAACTGACTGTCTCTGCCCTTGTTGGATGTACATGTTTTACTGAGAATGTCAGACTTCATTCTCACATGACTGAGAAAGATAATGTGAATTTACAGAAAATATGCTCTCAGTTTAGCTTATAGATCACCTTCCAAACCTCTGTGGGTAAAGCATGAGAAAATAGTTTTCTCTCAAACATGATTCATGATATCCCAGCAGAAGGCTTTTTCACATGGAAAAATCACCTTAGAACATACCACAATTCCTAAAATGAGTATGGTACCATCAACAAATGATTTACAATGTAACTAAAGTCTTAAAACCTTCTATTAACTGCAATGCTTTTTAATGAGGTGCTGTCATGCATATTGGTCCCAAGATGGCTGCCAACACTTCTTGGATGAAGTGCTGACAGCCAATCAGATCTCACGATGAGATGTATGGTTAGGGTCTGCCCAGATATATATGTGGTTTTACTTTAGATTTTCTCAGGAACTACTGAACAGATTTACACCATTTAAGCAAAAGGCCCGACTCTGAACCAAGGTCTACTTTTCTGCCTAATTTGGTGTAATTCCGTTCAGCAGTTCGGGCTGTAGCTGCAACTAAAGGTCCCTATGGAAAATTGCATGGGGAAAACATGTTTTGGGACCCCCCTTTTTTCTCGGCCCCCGCTTGACGAATCACCCTGAGCCTTTCAGGATAGGAACGGACCGGAGTGGGCCACGAGTTTTGAAAATTTCGCAAAGATTCATCCACCGGCGCCAAAGTTATTCCAAATAGAATGTTGCGGATTTCCTATGGAGAATAGGTCCTAACTAAAATTACCTACTGGCGGTCGCCAGTAGGTAGATATAGTTAGGACCTATTTTCCATAGGAAATCCGCAACATTCAAATTGGAATAACATTGGCGCCGATTGACGAATCTTCACGAAATTTTCCAAACTTTTGGCCAGCTCCGGTCCGCTCCTATTCTAAATGGTGTAAATCCATTCAGTAGTTGCTGAGAAAATCAAAAGTAAAATCACAGATATATCTATGGCCTTGGAGGATCCGCGCACTCTCCCCGCACCGAGCGCGCACCCTGCCGTGCACGAGCTGAATTCTAATTGGCTGTCAACACTCCAGATCAGGAAGTGTTGGCAGCCATCTTGTGCTTCGGTAGAACCGAGGCACAAGAAACCTATAAAACAAACGTGAAAATCGCGACAAGGGTGCAGGGTAGAAACATTTTAAAAAATATCGGCGAGATTCGCGCACCTAGCGTGAATTTCGCCCGAAAATTTAAAAAAAAGAAGCGTGGGGCTCCCGTGCTTCTTTGGTAATTGGCCCCCGGGGAGGACAAATCCCGGGGGCAGAATTAAAAAAAGTGTGGGGGGGTCCCAATCCCCCCCACACTGCCCCAGGGACCGCCACCCCCGGGGCTCAAAGATACTATATGCGGTGGGGCTCACGGCCCGCCCGCAGCCCCAGGGACCGCCACCCCTGGGGCTTATTGAAAGTGGGTGGGGGGGCTCTCAGCCCCCCAGCCCCGGGGACCGCCACCCCCCCGGGGCTTGAAATTATTTGGGATGGGGGGCTATCAGGCCCCCCCAGCCCCGGGGACTGTCACCCCCGGGGTAACTTGTCAGTATGGGAGAGGGGCTACGCGGCCCCCCTCCTGAAGCCTTGAATAGGCCCTGGGGACCACCACCCCCCAGGGCCGGCTCCTGCAGTGTCCCGGGGTGCCCACCCCCGGGACACTGTAGTTTGCAATGACAGGGCGGGAGCCTCGCGGCTCCCGCCCTGTCATTGCAAACTGCTTTGCTTCATTGAAGCGAGAGCAGGGGAACCTGCTCTCGCTTCAATGAAGCAAAGCTGATTGCTTTTCCACATGAGGAGCAGCATGTTAGCTGCTCCCCATGTGGAAAAGCAATGCTGGCTCCCGCAGGACACGGGGAGCCGGCTGGGACCCTGGGGGGATTGGGGACCCCCATGGCCCCCAACAGAGGCCAGGCCCCGGGGGATGGGGTCCCCAGGGCAAATTATGGCCTCGGGAGGGGGGCCACGCGGCCCCCTTCCCGATTTTTTTAATAAACAAAAATTGGGGCAGGCCCTGGGGGATGGGGTCCCCAGGGCCAGAAAAATGGAAAAAGAAGGAGGGCTACACAGCCACCCTTCTAAAGAAAAAAGAAAAAAAGACCGGGATCAGGCCGGAGGCCACGCCCCCACCTTACACCACTCTGCAAACGCGCCCCCTGGCGCGTTTGCAGAGAGGGAACTAATTCCCCTTGAATACTGGGGGTCCCTGGGGGCCAACTAGCCCACCAGGAACCTCCAGTATGCGCCAGGGGGCTGCGTTGCAGAGAGGTATAATGAGGCCACACCCCTTTTTACACCTCTCTGCAACGCAGCTCCAAGGCACTTACTGGAGGTACCTGGTGGCCTAGTTGGCCGCTAGGGGACCTCAGGATTCAAGGGTACTTAATTCCCAACTTAAAACGCGCCACGGGGCGCGTTTGCACAGTGGTGAAGGTAGGGGGCGGGGCCTGAGGTGATACTATGCAAACACGCCCTGTGGCGCGTTTTAAGTTGGGGAATTCATTTCTCTTCAATCGAGAGGTCCCCTAGGGGCCAACTAGCCCACCAGGTACCTCCAGTAAGCGCCACGGAGCTGCGTTGCAGAGTGTTGTAAAAAGGAGCATGGCCTCTGAACACCTCTGCAACACAGCTCCCTGGCGCATACTGGAGGTACCTGGTGGGCAAGTTGGCCGTTAGGGGACCTCAGGATTCAGGGGGACTTAATCCCCCAACTTGAAACACGCCACGGGGCGCGTTTGCACAGTGGTGAAGGTAGGGGCGGGGCCTGAGGTGATACTGTGCAAACACGCCCTGTGGTGCGTTTTAAGTTGGGGATTTAATTCCTCTTCAATCAAGAGGTCCCCTAGGGGCCAACTAGCCCACCAGGTACCTCCAGTAAGCACCACAGAGCTGCGTTGCAGAGTGTTGTAAAAAGGAGCATGGCCTCTGAACACCTCTGCAACGCAGCTCCCTGGTGCATACTGGAGGTACCTGGTGGGCAAGTTGGCCGCAAGGGGACCTCAGGATTCAAGGAGACTTAATCCCCTACTTAAAACACGCCACGGGGCACATTTGCACAGTGATGAAGGTAGGGGGCGGGGCCTGAGGTGATATGTGTGCAAACACGCCCTGTGGTGCGTTTTAAGTTGGGGAATTAATTCCTCTTCGATCCAGAGGTCCCCTAGGGGCCAACTAGCCCACCAGGTACCTCCAGGAAGCGCCACGGAGCTGCGTTGCAGAGTGTTGTAAAAGGGGCGTGGCCTCTGAACACCGTTCTGCAACGCAGCTCCCTGACGCATACTGGAGGTACCTAGTGGGCTAGTTGGCCCCCAGGGGACCGCAGGATTGAAGAGGAATTAATTCCCCAACTTAAAACACGTCACAGGGCGTGTTTGCACACGTCACCTCAGGCCCCGCCCCCTTCCTTTACCATTGTACAAATATTCCTCTAAAATCAGCCGAACTCCGAATTCCAATTTACTCACCTGCTATCAGGAGAGAACCCAGGGCTGCATCTTTTAGACCAGCACTGACCCTGAAAAGTAATTCTAAGTGTACTTACCAGTAACTTGTATTTCCTTCCATAGGAATCCATTGTGTGGTTTTCAGCAGAAAAGTTTCTAAGTGTCCATTTTTTAAACGTACAAATATTCCTCTAAAATCAGCCGAACTACGAATTCCAATTTACTCTCCTGTTATCAGGAGAGAACCCAGGGCTGCATCTGTTAGCCCAGCTCTGACCCTGAAAAGTAATTCTGAGCGTACTTACTAGTAACTTGTATTTCCTTCCATAGGAATCCATTGTGTGGTTTTCAGCAGAAAAGTTTCTCTGTGTCCATTTTTGAAACGTACAAATATTCCTCTAAAATCAGCCAAACTATGAATTACGATTTACTCACCTGTTATCAGGAGAGAACCCAGGGCTGCATCTTTTAGACCAGCACTGACCCTGAAAAGTAATTCTAAGCATACTTAACAGTAACTTGTATTTCCTTCCCTAGGAATCTATTGTGTGCTTTTAAGTAGAAAAGTTTCTAAGTGCCTATTTTCACAACCTAAAAATATTCCTAAAAAATCGTCTGTATGACATAAACATATTCTTTCAACTGTTTACAGGAGATTCACCTGTGCTGGATCCAGGATCCACCACTGAGTAAGAAAAAGTAACGATAACACTACTTACCTGCTAAGTGAATTTTCTGCCATAGGATAACATTGGTGATTCTATGTGAAAAACTTTCTAAGTGTCAACTTTTAAAATACAATAATAATCCTTAAAAATCACTACTGTAACCAAAACTCTTTTACTCAACTGTTTACAGGAGATGTCCAAGGACTGAATATAGCATCCAGTCCTGTGTTTAGAAAAGTATTCCATAAAGTAACTAATTGCATTTGACTAGAAATTCACATTGAGCTCAATTTTGCTTTGTGTTGAAATTGTGTTGCCCATTGCAACAACTGTAACTACTGTACTTAAAAGTCTATTGCCTTTTTGCAAGTATTTAAACTAAAGTAATTCATTCTGAGAAAGCATATTTTGTATTGTAATGTCTAATGTAAATAAACAAATAAAATATCTAAAAATAAACAGTTTAAACAATGTAGTAAATCAGTATCAAAAAAATCAGTATAACAATTAATACATAAAAAATTGTCATTTAAAGAACCTTTGAAATTCACTGAAAAAACCATAGATTTCCGGCCTGATATAGTTAGGACTTAGCATTTAAAAAACCTTTGAAATTCGTTGAAAAAACCATAGGTTTCAGGCCTGATATAGTTAGGAATTAGCATTTAAAAAACCTTAGAAATTCACTGAAAAAACAACAGGTTTTAGGGGTGTTATAGTTAGCTGGACATTTCACTCGAACAAAACCATTGAAATTCCTCCGATATAGTTAGTTGTACTAACTACATCTCGAGCGCCCGCAATCCACTGCTGATGATGTCACATATTACATCATTCATGACATGGTCAGTGACATCCCTGATTACATCTCAAATGACATCACTGATGACATCACTGATGATATCATCCGCGTGACAATCAGATACACCTCATCATACACTAGTATAACATTTCATCACTCACTGTAAAATAGAGAGTGCCAGATTTAAAACCACTGACACACCAATACAAGTTTCTAAACACCCACTCAGTGATTCCTAGATCTATACACACATCTAATCACTTACCTATAGATTCACTCATACATGCTGTCAATGATCAATAGAACACTATCAAATATACTTATACACCTATATCGACATTACACACTAGCACACATCCTAATCACTTATGAAATCATCCTACTCACTTATGCAAACAATGGATCATACTTACTTTTACTTAGCTATACACTTATAAAACACCACTTCATCTATTCATATAGATAATAACTCATACTTAGTGTGTTATAAAACACTATTACAACTATACAGTTATCCATACAGTCACTCATACAAT
Organism: Triturus cristatus; assembly: GCF_964204655.1. Taxonomy (NCBI): domain Eukaryota; kingdom Metazoa; phylum Chordata; class Amphibia; order Caudata; family Salamandridae; genus Triturus; species Triturus cristatus. The sequence goes on along the minus strand of NC_140580.1, from coordinate 638,436,263 downwards.
CACTGAGTCTTATGTATACTTATTTATATACAACAACTGACACATACACTGGCTTTTATTTTCTAGTTTGTTGGACATGTACCATTGAGACATGTATTGGCACATCGCCACACCCATAAAGCTATTCACTCACCCAAACAACTGTTATAACATGTAGTTTTAACTTCAGATACCTACTGAATCAACTATTCACACATCTTTGGGCAGTCACACACCCCCCACCGGACCACACACACATTCACTCTCTCATACAAATACTCAGTTAACTAATCAATAAATAATATAGACTTTCACGTAGCTAGTAAACAACTGGTGCAGCAGTTTACACAACAACTGACAAAGTGATACACAATTTTGTCACTATCCAATATATTTAGTGAGACACTATAAATTAGTCAAGTAAACAGTCAATCACACTGCTACTAAATCCTCCATCCAGATATTTATATTTATATATCCACCCATTCTTCAATGCAAATTGCTATATAGATATATATAATACATATTTAAATAACGAACCAAACCACATTCACTGGATGATGTCATCAGTGATGTCATTTGAGATGTCATCAGTGATGTCACTGACCATGTCATGAATGATGTAATATGTGACATCATCAGCAGTGGATTGCGGGCGCGCGAGATGTAGTTACTACAACTAACTATATCGGAGGAATTTCAATGGTTTCGTTCGAGTGAAATCGCCAGCTAACTATAATACCCATAAAACCTATTGTTTTTTCGGTGAATTTGTAAGGTTTTTTAAATGCTAATTTCTAACTATATCAGGCCTGAAACCTATGGTTTTTTCAGTGAATATATATATATATCTATCTATATATTCACTGAAAAAACCATAGGTTTCACACATCTTATAGTTAGCTGGACATTTCACTCGTAAAAAAACAATGAAATTCCCCCGTTATAGTTAGTGCAGGCAACTATAACTCACGCGACCGCAATCCTCTGCTGATGACGTCAGATATTACATCACTGATGACATATGTGTCTTTGTGAAAAATACATATTTGTAATATAAGTATAGCTAAAGATTAATGGAAGAAGACATGGGTAAATAAGTGTCTAAATACAGTGATGTAATATCTGACGTCATCAGCAGAGGATTGCGGTCGCGTGAGTTATAGTTGCCTGCACTAACTATAATGGGGGAATTTCGTTGGTTTTTTACGAGTGAAATGTCCAGCTAACTACAACATGTGTGAAACCTATGGTTTTTTAAGTGAATATATATATATATATATATATATATATATATATATATATATATATATATATATATATATATGTATATGTATATATATATATAATATATATATTATCTACTGGCGGTCGCCAGTAGATAGTTATAGTTAGGACCGTGTTTCCATAGGAAATCTGAAAATTCTATTTTGAATAACTTTGGCGCCGGTTGACGGATCCTTGCGAAATTTTCAAAAGTAATGGGGCGCTTCGCTCTGCTCCTACCCTGAAAGTCTAGGGGTGATTCGTCAAGCGGGAGCTGAGAAAAAAGGGGGGTCCCAAAACACGTTTTCCCCATGCATTTTCCCATAGGACCTTTAGTCGAAGGTAAGCCCGAACGGCTGAACAGAATTACTTGAAATTTGGCAAAGAGGTAGTCCTCAGGTCAGGCATGTGCCTTTTGCATATATGGTGTCAATCTGTTCAGTAGTTCCTGAGAAAATTGCAGTTAAAAGTACATAAATATCTATAAGCGTAACGTGCACAAGCGTAATTGTGATTGGTGGTTACATGTCAGTCAACATTTGAATCGGTCGAAATCAGGAAGTGTTGTCTGCCATTTTGTGTGTGACAGTGAAAAAGGAAGGTGGAGAACGTGAAAAGGGGCAGGGTACAGAGTTCCTGACCCCCTAGCTTTTGTCAGGGGGTCCCTGAAGGATCCCAAAGGGTGAAAAAAACATTTTATTTTTTTGAAAAAAATCGTGAGGTGCGCGCACGGTGCGCGCACGGCTGAAAAAAATCATTAAAAAAATAGAATTAAAAATCAAATTTAAGTGTTTAGATGTTAGGTGGCTCTAAAAAGAGCCGTTGTGTTAATTGAGGAACAGAGGAACAAAAAAATCAAAAAATGTATGGGGTGCCGCATGTGTGCTGTTGTATCTTGCACTCTATTAGGGGAATACTGGTGTCACCATAAGAGAGAAGAGCATTGCACGCATTGCACCGTATATGCACCCTCTTGAACAGAGGTTGTATATCCAGAGGAACAGAAGCAGGTGAAGCTGCCGCCGCAGATGAAGTGCTCAGCTGAGCTGCCGATGATGTGCTCGGCTGAGCTGCTGCGGATGTGCTCGGCTGAGCTGCTGGAGGGTTGTCTCTAGCAGCTTGAGCAAAAGCCACAGGATGTACTCCTTTAACGTGCCTGATCATAGTGAAAATACTAAAAGAGTATTTCTTTTTAGGATCTCCTCTTGATAAGACAACACCACAAATAGTGCAGGGGACTTTTGGAGCATTCACCTTCTTCTGCCCCACTGGAAATGTAAAAAATTGCCATATAAAAGAGTCTTTCTGTTTCCTCTGTCTCACAAGGGTCTCCTGCTCACTCCCAGAAGATGACTGCTGCTCTGCCATTCTCAAGTACTGGAGTACTGGAAAAGCTGCTCAGCTCCTTCTCCCAGGGAATTAGAAGAAATAATGAGGGGAGTGGGTGTGGTGTTGGAAGTTTCTGGAACTGAAACTACTATAACCCAATGAAAAGTGTTGTTTCTTAATCACATGATCTGAAACTACTATAAACCAATGAAAAGTGTTGTTTCTAAATCACATGACTTGCCGTGCGCGCACGGTGCGCGCACGGAGCACGCACGCATGCGCGTACGGAGCATGCGTGCATGTGCACACAGAGCGCGCCCGCATGCGCGTACGGAACACGCACGACATACGCATGCGCACGTGGAGCATGTACGCATGCGCACACGGAGCACGTACGCATGCGTGCACTGTGCACGCATCGTGCACGCATCATGCACGCACGGTCAAAAACCCTTTAAAAAAAAAAACATTTAAAGTGTTTATAAGTTTATAGAATATATTAACTAGGCTCTTCAACTTTATCCAAATAAAAAAAAGAGCTGAGCCATTCCATATCACAGGATAAAGTAAATCTATAACTATATACATAGGTAGCTTATTTTAAAATAAATATTTAAAAAATTTAATAATACATTCATAAATTAGTATTTAAAAAAACTTACAAATTCACTTAAAAAACCATAGGTTTCATACACGTTATAGTTAGGAATTAGCATTTAAAAAACCTTGCAAATTCACTGAAAAAACCATGGGTTTCACACACGTTATAGTTAGGAATTAGCATTTAAAAAACCTTGCAAATTCACTGAAAAAACCATAGGTTTCACACATGTTATAGTTAGCTGGACATTTCACTCGTACAAAACCATTGAAATTCCCCCGTTATAGTTAGTTCAGCTAACTATAACTCACGTGCCCGCAATCCACTGCTGATGACGTCACATATTACATCACTCATGACATGGTCAGTGACATCACTCATGACATCACTGATGACATCTCAAATGACATCACTGATGACATCACTGATGATATCATCCATGTGATAAATTACCACATCTTCTCACACCTTAATATTACCTTTGATACACCGACTCAAAATTTCAGAGTTCCATTCTCAAAACCATACATAATCCAATACCAATAACTACATATCCACTTATTAACTCTTAGGTCTACATACACCTCCACTCATTCACCTGTACAGTCACTCATACTTAAAGTCACTCCTTACAAGACTATCAAATGCATTTATACACCTATATCGTGAATATATATATATATATATATATATATATATATATATATTACCTACTGGCGGTCGCCAGTAGGTAGTTATAGTTAGGACCCCTTTTCCATAGGAAATCCGCAACATTCTATTTTGAATAACTTTGGCGCCGGTCGATGAATCCTCGCGAATTTCTCAAAATATGTGGGGCGCTACGCTCCGCTCCTACCCTGAAAGTCTCGGGGGGATACGTCAAGCGGGGGCTGAGATAAAAGGGGGGTCCCAAAACGCGTTTTTCCCATGCATTTTTCCATAGGACCTTTAGAACGAGCTACAGCCCGAACGGCTGAACAGAATTACTAGAAATTTGGCAGAGAGGTAGTCCCTAGGTCAAGGAAGTGCCTTTTGTAGGTTTGGTGTAAATCTGTTCAGTAAATTCTGAGAAAATAGCCTTTAAATCAATATATATATCTGAGCCCGCTTACGGTACGCTTACCGTACGCTTACGGTAAGCTTACGGTACGCGTACGGTGGCGTGCGCGAGCGCGATTCTGATTGGCTGTTAGATCTTAGTAAACATTCGAATCGGCCGAAACCAGGAAGCGGCGGCCGCCATTTTGTGTGTTTCACTCAGAAAAAAAAGAGTGAAAACAAGAAAAGGGGGCAATGAGGAGAGTTACAGACCCCCTTACATTTGTGAGGGGGTCAAAGAAGGACTGTAAAGTACAAAGAAAACATTTATTGATTTTAAAAAAAATCACGGGGTACGCGTACGGTAAGCTTACGGTAAGCGTACGGTAGAAAAAAAAAAAATGAAATTCAGATTTAAGTGTTTAGATATTAGGGGGCTCTAAAAAGAGCCGTTGTGTTTATGAAATGATTTTTTAGTGGTACCTACAAGTAAGTACCGATGCAGAGTCTAAGGACTCTGTTCCCTTCATCATTGAAGTGCACACCATCTCCTCTATAAATGTCTTGCATGTCATAACGCAAGTTGTTGTGGTAAATGGCACCCATACCATAGTCACGGAGGAAAGCAGAAACAGATTTGTTGACGTGCTTTCTTGCTTTGTCATCGCACCGCGTGCCCACTGTGCGTGCACGGCACTAACTGCGTAAAGTGGGTGCGCGGTGCGCGCACGTTACGAACTGCGTTAAGTGGGCGCGCACGCCACGAATGGCGTAAAGTAACTTAGCATTTAAAAAACCGTATAAATTCACTGAAAAAACCATAGGTTTCACACACGTTATAGTTAGGAATTAGCATTTAAAAAACCTTGCAAATTCACTGAAAAAACCATAGGTTTCACACATGTTATAGTTAGCGGAAATTTTACTGATAAAAAACCAGTGAAATTCCCCCGTTATAGTTAGTGCAGGCAACTATAACTCACGCGACCGCAATCTTCTGCTGATGACATATGTGTCTTTATGAAAAAAAAATATTTGTAATATATGTATAGCTAAAAATGTATGGAAGAAGACATGGGCAAATAAGTGTCTAAATACAGTATTAGCATCAGCAGAAGATTGCGGTCGCGTGAGTTATAGTTGCCTGCACTAACTATAACGGGGGAATATATATATATATATATATATATATATATATATATATATATATATATATATCCAAAACTCCAAGGCGGGTTTTGCTGAGGTCAATCCCTTTGTCAGGGGGCGTGTGGTGGTGCCGGTAACCCAGACTGGCCGTCAATATCCAATCCAAAGCACAAGTAATCACGCACTCTCGGGGGTCCAAATATCCAAACCATAAGTTTATTTACAACTGCTACGTGTTTCGACACACAAGGTGTCTTGATCACATGATAAGGCTGCTCCAAACCGACATGCATTAGTACACAAAATATAATAGACATGAAGGTAGGACTCATAGTACACATAACTCGTCTATTGCAGTTAACCCCGGTGGCCATTTTGTAACATGAAAATTGTGCATATAGTGTAAGCACTTCTTATACAAACATTTATTTTACATACACGTTGAGGATATGTTACGTTTACCATGATTAATCAAGGTTGTTACAATATGATACCACACTAATTTGACATACCACTTTTCCCAGATTTTCCATGTCTGTTCTTATTTGCGTAAACCAGGTATGCGTGATATAGTTCTTGGACTAGTGCCAAATTTATAACATGCACGGTGCTTCACCCTGTATTTTCAAGCATTTACTAGCAGTGAATTCATAATATGAGAATCTTTCCGATCAACATAATATAAACAGAGATTGACCAGTGTTTGTGAGTACTAGAGTAATGCGTAACTCACCGTATCTGCTTTCAGTTATATGGTACAGAGGAAAGCAGACTAGTTTAGATGGTATTCCATAAATTTTGCATATAAGGCATCTCAAACAATTTTAGGCGGACTAGTGCCCAAGTTGGTGAGTTAAACAGCAGAACATGGCAATCAGGGATTAAAGCAAAGAGCGGAATACCGTCTAAACTAGTCTTCTTTTCTCTGCACGTAGCTGTTTGGGAAGGGATATGTTAATACAATTTAAAACTCTCTCTCTATATATCTATATCTATCTATATCTATATGTCTCTCTATATATCTCTATATCTATCTATCTATCTATCTATCTATCTATCTATCTATCTATCTATCTATCTATCTATCTATCTATCTATCTATCTATCTATCTATCTATCTATCTATCTATCTATCTATCTATCTATCTATCTATCTATCTATCTATCTATCTATCTATCTATCTATCTATCTATCTATCTATCTATCTATCTATCTATCTATCTATCTATCTATCTATCTATCTATCTATCTATCTATCTATCTATATATATATACCCATTCACACGTCAATACAATCACACATGCACCCACTCACTCATCTATACAGCCATTCACACAAATACTGTGCAAAATATGCAACTGACACACCCACTCACTTACCCATATACCCAGTCAAACAGCCACTCACCTACCCATACATCCACTTATACACTCAGTCACTCGCCCATAGAACCATTCACACAGCCACTCACTCACTCATTAAGCTACTCACCAAACACTCATCCACCCATAGAGCCACTCACACAGCCCCCACAGTCACCCATACAGCCCACTCACATACACACACTCACCCACCCATACAGTCACTCAAACAGTCACTCACTCACCCATACAGCTACACACACACCCACTTATTCACCCACAAATATATTTTTAACTATCATAAACTTTCACAAAACACTTATACTTACTGGATGATATCATCAGTGATCTTATCAATGGTGTCATTTGAGATGTCATCAATGAAATCAACATGAAGTATGACCTTATGAAAGCAAAACCCCAAACAGTGAGCTCCCTGGAGATGAATGTTCTCTGTCTCAATTCACTGCTACTAGAGTAGATCTTGATTTCAGGATTACTTCTCCAGTTCAGTGGGCTTGTTTCTCAGACTCTCTCAGTCATGTCTTGGCTGGGGGTTAAGGAATGCAGAGTTCTGACAGACTGGACTGCAGAATCTGAATATTGACCAACATTCCCAACAGCATGCTTGCACCCTTCTCAACCATCAAACACGAAGCAGCACTTCCAATATCAGGGCTCCTAATTTACCAAGAGTGGATGAATATTGAATCCCACTACCTCTCCATGTACATGGCTGTGATTACATGAATGGAAGCCCAATCTGCATAGCAGTTCATGCCTAAATGTAAGTAACATGGCCTTCTTCCACTTAACACTTACACTCACACACAGTTTGCAGTATCCTATAAGCTGAAGTGCAACCATTACTTTGCAATGATATATGCTCTAGTTGACAAATGGTAAGTGCTGACACTTTGCAAGCACTGTCTCTATTTTTAGATGTTCGTAAATGCACACAATAAGGACATTCTGACTTCTAGTGTTAGTACATGAATGGTAGAGTCGACCCAAACAGCAGCAATGATTTTGATCTGTTGTGAAAATCCTACACATTTGCCCGTTAAGATTACCTAGTATGAAATATATACTTTTCAAAGTGTAAGCCTGATAAGAACAAGTTCCTCGTTTCAAGGGTTGCCTGGTGAAATCACAGCGGACCAGTAATAAATGACTTCTAGGGTTTTACTAGATCCAGTTGCAGCATCTGTTTCCTTTTGTGTTTGACTATACATGCACCATTGAAAAAGCAAGGTACATTCTATGGATTGGATACAAATCTGAAATGATCAAACCAACATACCCCTTAAGAGTAGCAGCGTGCAGCTCCCAGAGTGATTCAGAATTGGGCTAATTCTTTTTACATCCTGGCAGATCCCTCATCCCACTCCTCCTTCTAATGTTGGTGTGATCCCTGTCACAGGGTAATTTTACTTCTTCCCCAGTGCACTATTCCAGGGTTCCATATAACCCCATTCCTAAGGCCCATTCCTCCAAAATGTATTCTATCAGCAATTGTACCTGGAACACAATTCAAGCCATTTCATAGGAGGGTGGGATATTACTGGTGAGGAAAAGTCAATTTTGTTGGCTTTTGGGGCAGGAAACTTAACAGCAGCAAGGTCTAGTGAAGCCATAAGATATGTTTTCAAATTCTGTAGCCATTGCAGGTGACAGTGTGACATTTAAGCGCCCTTACATTAACCTGTTCCAAGATAGAAAAGGGATTAAAAGGCATTTTCACCATAGTATTTCAATACATTTCCAAAACTTACCCTAGGACTACCATGTGATTCAGTATAAACCATGTGAAACTGGTCAATTGCAATTCCTTTTTTATAATTCTTTTTTCAGTTTAAAAGAGAAACAAACATGCAGCGGCAGTCATCATCCATTTAAAACACATGAACATCATTACTAAACAATGTATTTGTGTGATATTACAGTGTTAAGATGGAATGACATCATATTACACACATGGGCCCCAGACTTCTGCATATTTGTTTTTTCAATGGTTTAAATGACTTCTTCTGCTTTAGCAGTAGAATCCATTCCTTGGGCTTTCCACGTCAGTGCTTAGTGCCAACATTGTATTGGGATGGTGGTGACTGCAGCTAATTTGCTTGGTGTGGAAGACTCCTATACCTCTCAGTAACTCTACTTCCAGTGTAGTTGCAGGGTCACTTCTGTCATCAAAAATACAATCATTAATTGGTAGCATTTATGTCACCAGTAATATAGTTAGTTGCATATCAGCAACGTCCAGTCCACCATTATAGGTTGGTTGCATACATTTAATACACAAAATACTAGGAATTCCACCATCTCACAGATAGGTGGTCAAGGGTGACCAAAGTCTCAAGAACAATCAAGGTGGTATTGCAAAGATTTTGCATTTAGATTTTGCAAAAGTCTACATAGGGACAACATTTTGAATAATACTCTCCTACACATTATATTTAATGGGAGCGTTCGCCAGTTTTCCATTTTGTTCTGTATGTGGAATAGTAATACATTAATATTTAGTTCCCAGCTTAGTTGCAGGGCTTGTGAGACATATATATGCTAAAATATTTGAATTTCTCAGCTTACAAGAGGAGTTTCATAATGTACGGAGTCTTTGGGTGCTGACCTGTCAGCGGTATATAGGTGGACGTATATCTATTGTCCCACAGTTCAGAAGCCTCACCATATATGTGCAAAGGTTCACTATATTTGGGTAACAGAGAGGCCTGGTTTCTGAGTATACATCAGCATATTGTTGGCCTACAACAAATCTCTATGTTCATTTCCCTCAGGCTTTTAAATCCCTGCTATCCCCATAGCTGTGCAGCTATCCTAATTAATTCAGGTAGGGGTACCATTACCCAAATAATTAGTAATTGGGAAAATTGACATCCCTGTTGAGTGCCCCATCATATTACAAAAGTGGGAGAGAGGACGCCATTGACCCAGACATGTGCTCACAGATCCCTATGGAGAAGCCAACCAGCTGCAAGAAACTGAGCCAAGGTGCGCTAGAGTGCCTAGCCCCTAGATGGTCGAACTACTGTAAGGCTCCTTGTGCCGGTATAATATCCATCAAAATCTTAAAGATATAAGACCAATGAGCAGCCACAAAGAGATAACACCCTATTGCCAAAACCACTGGGAGCTGTGGAGCAATTGAGCTCAAGGTACTGCGGTGGAGAGGACAGAACAGAGAGAGCGGACACCAACCTTGCCGTTGGTGAATGCTGCTGTAGTCAAGCGACCCCAAGAGTACTAGGGAAAGGAGGGCAGGCCAAATACTCTCGGAAAGCATACCTGAGGATCGCAGCCCCAAGCTCACACAAACCACAATGGCGGCTCCAATGAGCATCCTGCAATATTGCAGGTAATTAGATTAAGTGAGTAGGTGCCCGACCAATGAAGCGCACTGCCACGTCTGACCGGATCCTGTGTGAGCTGAGGGGAGCAGGTCTGGCCTTGAACTGTTGCAAAGTGGCATGGCTCTGTCTGCTGGGCCTGGACGAATTAGCAGCCTGTACTTGGTGGGTCCACTTCGGTGATGGCAGCTGGACCCAAGCTGAGGGCCTGACCTGCTCAATCACTGTATTTGGGACATTGCCTGGGGTGCCTGCTCGGCCATGGTGCAGAGTTGGTGTTCGACTGCTCGCCGCGAGGGGGCTTGATTTGACTCGGACAGGCAGTCTTGGGGATACTATACTTCAAGGCTGCACAGGAAACATGTATGGGTGCAATGATAAACTGAGGGGCTGCAGGTGACCTGTACATATGTCACGGTATTGTCAACCATCTTGTGACACATGAGAAGGTCATCCCTTCATCCGATCCTCAGCTCAGCCTGAATGCCGCACTGGGGGTGCTGGACATCAGAGCTACCCCCATCTGTGAAATGCTGCCTAGTCAGATAGGACGCAGGGTGGTGACTGGATTATCTGAAGCCCTATGATTGCCCCACTCACCAATCTGGGCCTGCTGGACACTAAATAGGTGAAGACTTTAAGTCCAGACACAAGCCCACAGCATGTGAAAAAAGTGATAACAAGAAGGCCAAATTGGCGTATGATTCGCTGAGGTGAGTCAAGGGTGCAGTGACACTAGGTGACACGGACATCCCACCGACATCATCAGGAGGTACGGAGGACCAAGATGTTAAATCACTCCAAATAAATATGCAAAAGAGCCTCACATCTATGGATTAGAAGCTGGACATTCTTACAGCCAGGGTAGACAAGACATCTACTAAACTCGATAAACATGAAAAGAAACTCTCTGAAGCTGAGGCCAAGGTCTTGTCACTTGAAGTTAACACTGCAGGAAGCAACACCAAACTGCTCGACATGGGCAAGGTTCTGAAGTTCATCCAGGCCAAGAACAAGGATTTGGAGGCCAGTTCATGATGTAATAAACTATGACTAACGGGCCTACCAGAGACTACCAACACTGGCAGCATGACTGACTGTACGGAAACACTTTTCAAATACTGATTTGGGGAAAACAGCTTCTCCCCCCCATCCCTCTTTTGCTGTGGAATGTGCGTACCTCTCCCTAGGGCCCTGCTCCCACCAGGAGCCTCGCCCTGACCCATTATAGCCAGTTATGATAGACCAACGCAGTATGGGGAGAATTTCATAGGTCATGTGACACATGATATATATACGACCAAGCAGTCACCTGGGCGTAAGGGGGAGTGGGTCATGCTTGCGATGGCATATACCCTGCCCACTCTGATGGTGACCAAACCTTCTCTTCTATGAATAGGGGTGACTCTTCTTCGCTTCGTTTACTGTCCTGAAATATCTGAGGACTTATCCATTTCCACAAAATTAGACAGGTGTTTCTTAACTGGGTACACATCATGTAGATGTAGCTTTCCTCCAGGAAAGGCACCTAGCAGACACAATAAGCTTTGCTGCCAAATGGTGCTGCCCTCACCACCTTCTTCTCCTATGTCAGAGGCACGGCCATTTTGATAAAATATGGTATCAACTTTCGCTTACTCAATGAATTTAATGACCCCTGGGTGATATAACTTGGTTCAGGCTGTAATAAACAGGAAGCACATGACACTCCTCAACATGTATGGCCCAAACATTGACAGTGCATATTTCCTTAGACAGGCTTGGCTTAAGTGTGAAGCGCTATCCCCAGGACTCGTGATTTAGGGCAGTGACTCCAACCTTGTTCTAAACAGACATGAGGACTGCTCTAACTCCACCTCATGCATGCATAACAGGGCAGCACTGACAGATATAATGGAGTCTCAAGACTTGGTGGACAAATCTTGACTGCGGCACCCTCTAGCCAGAGAAGGCACGTATGTCTCCACAGCACCTGCCACATTGGTCAAAGAGCCAGATTCGGCCATTCAGAGATTTACTAGGTGGCTTGAACCCAATGAGTCTGGGACCATATCTGTGATAGACTGAAATTACCTATGCTTCATATCCCAGACAATCACTAACTCAGCACCCATTGATAAAACGTACTCAGGAGGTGCAGGCGCTCCTTAGGCTACAGAAGTGGGGCAATTAGCGATGTTTACACGGGGATACAATTGATAAACTAATTCTCCATTGAAGTGCCGTAGAGCGCACATACTTGAGGCAGCAGGCACTTTGCCAAGCCCATAATCCTGGATTTCAGTTTGCACCGCCATCATACAGGGATGAGGAAACGATCCTTACTAGCCCAACCAACAGATGCCTAGTACTGTGTTTGGCTCTATTATATAAGCAGATGCCCCTCTGATGGTGGCTGGAGTCAATCATCGTTGGGAGGAGGACATTGGGAGCACAGTCACTAATAAGGAGTAGAAACGTTGCTGCGAGTAAAGAGAGAACCTGACTCCTAATGGCCGATGACATCTTATTCACTTTAAATTCTTGCATCACTTATACTGCACGCCTCTCATTTTGGCAAAACAGACTGTGGGCTCTCCTGCCTCTTCTCCTCTGACAAGGACTTTCCCAAGTTGTGGACCGCTGTCATAACAATACAGGGTCTAAACAGTTTTTGAATTGTGCCGATGGGGCATGCAGCTCCACCAAGTCTAGGTGGCCTCAAGGGTTTGGAGGAAATGTGTCTTGCCTCGGAATGTAGCTTTTAAAGTCGCTGGGAATATGAGAGCATGATTTAGCTGCAAAGGTTTAATATTCTGTGTAGTCTCTGTGAACAAGCACCGTCGTTGCTGAACTTGACAAGGGAATTCAGGAAACAATGTTATTAGAGTCCAACAGATCCTATCCTCTTTTCCTGGTCACTCTGAGAATGGCCTCCCTATCCATGTAGTTCAGGAGTTTTCTGATAATTTGTTGGGGTGGCACTCATAATGGTGCCTCTGGGACAGAGCCCGATGTTCCCTCTCAACAACAATACAGGATGATATCACCCCTGATGAAAACCCCACCACGGCCATGTTAAAATGAGTTGGATGAGGTTCACTGACTAGCCGCACTGACAAAGATGTTTTGGGTCTCCGTGATCGTGTTGTGGGCTGAGCGCATAAAGCTAGGCTAGGCTGTCCCCTTCTGTCCAGGATGTGTATGTGTTTTAAGGTTGATTCCAGTTTGAATGGTTTGATTGAGTATGAATGTGGATCCAATAGAGTGGTTTGATTGTATGGTATAAATATAGGGGTTCAGTGAAGATTATCACATTTTTTGTATAAAGAAATATAGAATTGTTTGTCTATCAATCAAATGTATGAAAAGGAAAAATATGATGGAAAGATTTCTTACTAATACGTATGGTTTTTTTTAAAACAAGAAATTGCTTTTTGGATATTATAATTGGTAAATAAGTACAAATTTCTAGAAAAATCAATAAAAATGTTTCTAAATAAAAAGATGGTGCTGTGTATATATAATGTCTTAAAATATATATGGATAGCCCCGTGGAGCAGATTTAGCTCATATGTTAAAGAAATAGAGGTCAAGAGGGAGGTTTGTATAATATTATATTTGCTGTGGTTGTCCCCCTTTTCTCCCAGACCTAATTCACCCTTAGAAGGGGCTCCCTTTTCTAGGAGGACCGAGAAATGTGTCAACACGACTCCCTAGTACAAGAGAACTTGAAGTTCCCCCGCAGGTGAGGACTGACAGTCCTGACACAACGTGACTCACTGCTACCCAAGACCTCCAAAGGCCGTAGTGGTAGAGGAACGACAATTGTGCCGCGCAACTCTGACCGCCAGTAAAAAGCACCACAGCCGTACGGCCTCCATGACCTCGAGCGATCTTCCTGGCCCCAACACCATAGCTGTTCATAGCCCCGTGCCCGAGAGCCCGTACCCTCCTGGAGGTGGCCACCTCCTACAGCACCTGCCCGACCGTGACTGCCCTAGGACAGCTCGACAGCAGCGGAAACTCATCTGATCTACAGCAACCGACCGTCAGTGACCGCAACAGTACTTGTGTTGACAGCCTGTTGAAACCTATCCTGCTCATTGCACCCCGAGCCAACCACGAGGGTTAATATCATTGCCGGTATCAACCTCCTCGGCGCTGATGCTGAATTGGGCACCTTTCAAGAGGTCACAACCCCCACGACCGACACTGCGCTCAGTGGTGGCCTGTATACAAAGGGACAGATTTACAATAACTGCCGCATCCCTGCATATCAGCAGGGAAGCGCCAGTTATTTTGCGTCACGGCAGACACCTCTTGCGCCACCATGGATGCGCCGCACTTACAATGCGCCGCACCATGGGGCAAGAATAGACAGATGAGTGACGCATCTGCTGCCGTAAAGGTGACGCATTGCTGGAGTCGCCTCGCAAGCGCGATGCAGCTCCAACAAGGCTCGGGGTGCCCCTATGCCTAACATGCTGCGTCCATCCCAGGCGCAGGGTTTTGACGCAGCATGGCTGTAAAAGTGACTGAGTGAAATCTTGTAGATTTCACTCAGCCACTTTTAGGAGGCGTTCCTGTGCCAGAACACCCCCCCCCGTGCCAGAACGCCCACATGTAGCGCATGGCTTTACAACATGATGCATCTCCCTAGATGCCTCACGTTGTAAATACCCCGCAGCATGGCACTGGCTTTGCGCTGCTGCTGCGTCACAAAAGTGATGCAACGGCGGTGCAAATGTGGCATACGGGGCTTGTAAATCTGCCTCCAAGTATCTTCTACTAGACTAAAACAGGTTTCATGTAAGTTGAAATTATTGGTTGATGCTATCCAAAGCTATTGCCAAGAATATTGAAAATATTGCATAATTGGAACCACTACTTGCCTGTAACTGAGTTCACTTAGTTCTTTAAAAAAAAGTAACTAAAGTAATATTTTTACCACCATTGGCCTGGAGTTAAGTGAGTTTGTGTTTCTGCCTTGTATCAGTATGTAAAACAAATGCATTCACACTACCCTCTGATAAGCCTAACTGCTCAGCCCAGCTATAACTAAATTGAGAGTAAGGTATTATCTACTTTAACCTCTGCCATACATTTGAGGCTCACTGAAGTCTGTGCACGCTATACCTCCTTTTTGTATAGTATATACAGAGTGGGCATTCTACAACACGTGTTAGGCTTTAGGCGTAGCCAGCAGTGTTGTGTTTTATTTTTTTCACACTTATTAGCTGTTCTATAAAATTTAAGGCTGTTCCTTCAAGCTAACAATAATCTACTAATGGGTGTTTCATAATATCTAAAGATGTTGAATCAAATTTGAAATTGTATTAATATGAATAATGGACATTTGAGAAATGAAGCTATTGCTCTTTGTGACGTAGTTGCTGTTAGACAATATTCACATGGATTTGAGGTCAAATTGAATTTCTGTTTTAATCTGATGAACTATGTTAATGTAGTCCAGGTGTTAGATCATGTGATTAATGTGCTTGTTTACATTGTATATTTTGAACACTGATCGTCATATAAAAACTTCATGTGCATTTTCAAGAGGTTTGATGGTGGATGTTTGAATGTCTAAGCAAGAGCTTTAGTTTTTTTTCTAAATGACAGTTACCATGATGTGAATGATCTACTGATCCAATCTGGGATGGAGCAGCATTTTCCTCTCTGTTCTAGAGAAAGCAATAGTATTTGCAGGAATACATATTTCTTGGTTTCACCCATTTGCTATTAGTCTGAATCTTCCATCAGTATGTCCTTTCGGAAAGTATCCCTTAAGGCTGTACATACATCCTGCTTCTCTGTGAATATTATCCAGGTGTTTATGTTACCAGACAAAGTCACTGTATGCACATTCCCCTCCCTCTGTTATTATTCTTTAAGTTCAAATAATACCCAAGGGACATACATTCCACTTTCACTGTTCTTAACCTTGAGTTGCTTCATACCTTAGATAGCTGTGGCTTATAAATCCTTCATTCTCTGTGGTTAGTCTTGAGGTATCTCTGAACTATAATCAAAACATTTTCCTCCAGGATGGCTATAATTCCTTATCTTATCCCTTCAAATTCACGGCTGCTTAGCAGTGGCAGCTGGCATCTACTGAAGGGGGGCACACAAAAGGAAAAAAAGAAAAACACTTACCAGATCGTGATGATGGCTTCCTCCTCACTCCGACCTCTTCAGCTGGGACTGCAGTGCAGGCCCCAGCAAACTCCCTCGACCAATCCTGCCATACTCACATGCTGTTAATCAGCATGTGAGCAGTGATCTGATTTATAGGGGCGCTCTCTGTCGGCATTCACGAGGGAACTGGATGTCTGCACTTGCTTTCAACCTAGCTGTCTTAACTGGTTTGAGAGGTTTTAAGTGAGCATGTGTGCAACGCCAGCCAAAGGGACATTTGCGATTTAAACAGTGCAAAGGCCGTCCTCTGTCCACCACTCCTCCCTGTTGTCACTCAGCAGGCCCACCCTGTCCTGACGCTCGGTTCAGGACAGGAAAATGAAAAATAATATGGCAATGAATTACCATTTTATTTTTCATCTCTGGGGCTTTGGGAGGTACTTAAGTAGGGTGAAGCTCCTCTACTGCAATGGAGGAGCCACGCCTGCTGCTTAGATACTGACCAGGAGCCGTATTCTACAAGTGCCTCAGGGCACAATGGACGTTTGCGCCCGCCTTGCGCGGCCCGGGGAACTTTGATGTTACAGAAGAGGCCGAAGATGCTTGTGCGGTCCCTTCTGTACTATCCACAGCGCTGGTGCACATAAAGCGTCAGTGCTATCTTCAGAGGGTTTTCCCTCATTTGCATGGAGATGTGCCCCATGGCAATGAGAGAATCCATTTGCCTCTGTGCCCACGCCTTATTACAGACACGGGCGCAGTGGCAAGGAAGCATTTAGAAGGTGCACTGACAGTGTGCCACATAAAAGGTGGCGCACTGTAAGTACACCCTGTAGGAAGGTGAAATCTGACTACATGGTTGCCCCCACTTTTTTCCTGGTGTTTTGATGGTTTTTGACTTAGTTTGGCTGTGAACCTGCTATTCCGGACCCCAGCCTAGCTGCTTCCTCTCTAAATTGATTCTTAGTACCTTAGGTACACCGCATATTGGATTCTGGGGTGCCCTTATAAGTCCCTAGTATATGGTATATATGTACCCAGGGCATAGGTACCCCAGAGGCCTACCAAGGGCTGAAGCATGTATTTTGCCACCCCTTGGGAAGCCCTCCAAAATGACACCACAGGTCTGCTACTGCAGCCTGGGTAAGGTGGTGCATGCACCCCTTACTGAGATATAGGTTCACTATATCTCACCTATCACTGCACATATAAACCTATCAGTCACCCCTATGGCAGGCCTTAGCAATCCTGAAGGCAGGGTGATTGGTTTTGTGTGAGAGGGTGCCCATGCTTGAGCAGAGCCCCTCTGCAGCCTTCGGAATCTCTTCTCCGGGGTTGTCTGTGATGCAGCCTGACCAAAAACTCTTAAGTGCATTATAACCAAACGGTAAATGCTAACTTTGGACTGGCTGCACTGAAACATGCCATGTTTTCTGCCAAACACCTTGGAATCATACCCCCACACCAGTAACTGGTGTGGGAGTATGATCCCACCCTTCTAGAGGGAGAGACATGACAGCACCGAGATACCCGGTACCAGCTTAAAAGAGCCCTGGCATCAAAAAATGGATGCTGCAGCCTCAGACACGAGTCTGGCCTCCTGCTGCTGACCGAAAATCCGGCAGGGGAGGCCTGGACAATAGGTTTCCTGTCACAGGGAGGTGTTACCTCCCTGACAGGCTTGAGTGTATTGGGGCTGGGTGGGTGCACTCTCAGAGTGCTTTGGAGTCCTGCACTGGGGGCACATTTGGTGTCCCTGTGCATAGTCCAGATCAAAACGGTTGCAGGGGCTCCCAGCCCCTGCTCTGGCACGAAACTGAACAAAGGAAATGGGTGTAGCCACCCCTCTTTCCAAGCCCTCCCATAGGTGGGTCCCCTGATTTAGTCCAACCCCTTCCATGTGTATAAAGACGGAACCTCTGTAACCAGAACTATTGATATTCCTGGAAGAAAATCTGAAACTGAATCCTGGACCTTCGACGATCTGTTCAACGCGAGATGACTGAAGAATCTCCCTTGGGGTAAAGGAGTTACTCCCCTGCTTGGCAGGCACCAAAGACGCATCTGTCCGGTCTGCATCTCCGAAGCTCCCGCTGGATGCCGAAGACTTTGCAACACCAGAGGTGGATTTTCAGACTTCCCCGAGGCCGAACCGAGTTCCCAGCAAAGCTGAGACCCGTAGCCCTCATGGGTACCGTGGAACCGGAACCCCTGGACACCGTACACATTTGCTAGTGCAATAGCTTCTCATCCCTTGAGGCTGTGCATGGGTTACTTGTAGCCCAGACCCCGAGCAGTGAATCCACGAAGATTGCTGGCCTGCCCACTCTGAGTGACCCGTGGGCGCCATTTTGTGATTCCTCTTGAGGTCCCTTCACGATCCCCTTGTCCGTCGACTTGTGGGTCCCTGAGAAGGTAACTTTACATTTATTGGGCTTCTCTAGTTGCTCCAGACGTGCCCTGACTCTCCATTGCTTGGGGAGCCCCCAGGACCTTGCTGGTCCGCACCGAAGCATCTTTCTCCTTTCTGTGTGTGTTGCTGTTGCCAAGGCTTGTTGTGTCCAATCTGGGCACCGACACTGCAGCACTCGACATCATTTGTGCGACAGCTCGAATCCAGCTTCTGGTTGTCCTCGACGCCTCCTGGTCCTCGTGACTGAAGAGTCAAGCTTCACCTCTTCCACCTGAAACACCCGAGATCGGTAGGCATTCGTCTATCATGCCCCTGGTCACTGGTAAGTGACCCAGACTCTGTCCCCTCTGCATTCAGGTTCTTCAAATCTCCGATCCAGGTTTGGATCTCTTCGGACACTTCGCATCTTCCCGGCAGCAGCACATCTTCGCCAGCTTCCATTGAAAACGACGACGCGACCCAACACCATTTGACACCTATGCACCCGGCTTCCCTGGGTGAGGTAACTCAAGTACTCTGGTGCTCCCGTGGGTGTTGACCCTAGAACTGTCTAAGTCCAAGAGGGTTTGGTCCTAGTCCATTTCTAAGTGTCCTTTAACTCTAAAAATCAAACCGCGACATTCCCCATAGAAGCTAACGGGAGCTCGCGGCTGTGTTCTCACACTGCACACGGCCCCCGTGGGTCCCCTGTGTCACTACCTTGGGTGGTTCCTTGGGGTCCCAGCGATTCTACAGGCTCTAGGCCTTGCGTCTAGTTAAGTCTTGGTTCTCATACCACTTTCTTAGTATTTGGTTTGGTCCGCCCCTAGGGCCTAACGTATATTTGTGCTACTTTACTTTAATATTTGAAGTGTAACTTATGTGCTTTTACTTCTAGCCTCATAAAGAGACTAGAGGGGTGTTTTTAGTAATAAATACATATATTTTATATATATACCTGGCGTGGTCTCCTTTCATTTAACCACTCAAGAGATTATAGACTGGTAAAACAAGCTGCTTTACATTCCTTCCAGACTTAGCCTGAAGGCTGCTCTCCATAGCTACCACTAGGATAGCTTTCAATAAAGGTTGTCTTTAACCTATCATCAATAAGGGGTTGTTTGGACTGGTACAGGGTGCCCACTATAACTAGTGGACAGCATATACCAGGCCAACTTCTCACACGCCCCATGATTGCACCCCTCTGGGGGAAAGAAAGGGGTTCCCATGGACCCCCCAGACATCCCCTTGCAGGCGGGTGCAGTCACTCAGTGCACCTGCCTGCAAGGGGAACTCTAATCTCCTTTGAAAGTGCAGGTGGGTTGCTGCCTGCACTGTGAAAACATGGTGTGGCTTCAAAGCAGGCAATCAGTTTTCACATGAGTGCGCTACCCTGGGGGCAGTGCATTCATCATAATACAGTGCATTTTCTTTCATTGTGCTCGGTGCAATGAAGGAAAATGCGCCTCATGTATAATACAGCCCTTGGTGCACTACCGCACCAGTGTCCATGTACACTGACTGCTTGACCTGCACTGCACCCACTCCCCAAAGCCAGAAAAACATAAAGTTCATGGCTACATCTTCATCACCTTTACATTCAAGCCCACCCTTAACTCCACTTACTTAAGCACATATGAAGCCAGCCTTTAATTCCCACCAATATATATATATATATATATATATATATATATATATATATATATATATATATATATATATGTATTACCTACTGGTGGTCGCCAGTAGGCAGTTATAGTTAGGACCAAGTTTTCCATAGAAGTGCATTTTTTGTTTTGCTTATAACTTTGGCGTTGTTTGATGAATCTTCATGAATGTTTCCAAACTAATTCTTTGTTCATATCAGCTCCTATGTGGGAAGTTTGGGGGTGATTCATTAAGGGGGGGCCGAGACAAAAGGGGGGTCCCAAAACGTGTTTTCTCCATGTTAATTTCCATAGGAAACTTTAGACAAGGCTACAGGTCGAATGGGTGAACGGAATTACCCCAAATTTGGCAGGGAGAAGGGTCTTGGCCTAGAAAGCACGCTTTTGTTTATTTAGTGTAAATCCGTTCAGTAGTTACGAGCACGAGCTTGCTGCTTATTGCCTGTGAGCGCTGCGAGTGGTTGCAACTAGGAAGTGTTGGCCGCCATTTTGTGATTCCGTCGAAGCGAGTAAGGGAGAAAAAGGGCGAAAAAAGTGGGAAAGAGGAGGGACGGAACACTGTAACCTCTGTGGTGTGTTTAGGGTGTGCTATAGATGGGGTGTGGAGCGAAGTATTCACCTGTAGCGGTGTGAAGGTGCTGGGCTATGGAAATTAAGTGAGGTATTGCCTAGAGTCTGATGCTGCTAAGGTGAGCTGATGCGGGAGTCGGGAATTAAAGCGTGAGCCCAAATTGTGTGTCTTATGCTGTGAAGTCATGTGCCGTGGCCGCTGCACTACACCTGTGGAAGTAGTGTCAGCATGTGTTTATACCTACTAGGACGAACTACTGACCATTACTGGTCTGAAAGTCCTGGGGTATGGAAAATATGTGAGGTATTGTGTACAGTCTCATGGTGCTAGGCTGAGCTACTGCCGGCCTCGGGGTTGAAAGCGTGAGTCCAAACAGTGTGCCATATGCTGTGAAGTCATGTGCTCTGGCCGCTGTGCCATATCTGTCCAAGTAGTGTCAGTATGTAGTTATACCTACTCGGAGGAACTTTTGTTTCGAACATTGTAACTTGTGTATGGTGCTTAGGGGGTGTTATACAGGGAGTGAGAAGGTATATTTGCGCATATCAAAACATTTTGGTATTTGTAAAGTACAAACTACTCACTCCTATGGGTCTGATGGCACTGGGTGCATAAGCTGAGCTGCTGATGGACTCGGGGTAAAGCCGGTGAACTTCTGACCCCTACTGGTCTGAAAGTGCTGGGTACGGAAATTAAGTGATGAATTGCCTAGAGTGTCATGCTGCTAAATTGAGCTGCTGCTGGACTCGTGTATGAAACTGTGAGCCTGTGTTTGCTATGCTGTGAAGTCATGTGCTCTGGGCGCTGTGCCACACTTGTACAACTTGTATATGGTGCTTGGGTGGTGTTGTATAGGGAGTGCGAAGGTAAATCAATACGTTATTTGTAAAGCGCAAACTACTCACCCCTATGGGGGAGTAGAGGTGGTGATCAAAGCGAGAGCGCTGTGCTGCAAAGTCAGATGGTCTGGCCGCTGCGTCACAGCTGTGTGGAGAATACATTTTGGTGAGGGTCTGGGTGTTGCTGTTACCTGGCCCTAAAATAGCGGGCCTAAGTTGTCAGTTATAGGGTGGCTCTAAAAAGAGCCCTTGTGTTGATTAGTTGGAGCTACATATAAGTGTGGATGCATAGCTTCAAGTTATTCAGGAAAACTCAATTTCCGTGATCTGTGAAGTGTACTCCATCACTTCTGTAGATATAAGCCATATCAAAACGTATGTTGTTGTTGTAGATGGACCCCATTTTGTGGTCCCTGAGGTATGCAGACACAGCTTTGCTGAGTTTCTTCCTAGATTTTTCAATCTGAGGAAAAAATTGTTTTGACCATTTCCACTTCTGTCTTTGGCATATATTGGAACACCGGGTGGAGAGAAGCAGTGACAGAACAAGTCGCTTGTTGCCGTCGAAGAGAGCGGGCACAGCTTATCCTACCAGATGTAACCCTCCAATCGAATTATTAAGGTTCAAATCGACAAAAGATTGGCTGGTGAAGAACATTACTCACCTCTTTCACGAGGGAGATCTTTTGAATAATAGAGTCTCCTACACATACACTAGGGTCCTGATGAAAGCCTATATGACCCTCTTGGGCATGAGATAAGGCTGAAACATGTCGACCTATTTTTTGGACACATTTTTATAGTGCACCAGACCCTAAATAGTCTGTTTTGTGCACGATAAGCGTTTTAAATTCAACTCGAACCCAGTTCCATTAAAATTACAAACTGGTTTTACGAGCTTTTTAATTGAAAACACATTTTCACTCACTTTATAGCACTTCACTATACACCCAACACGGTTCTCTGATCACAACTGAAAAAACCAGAGGAATTACCTCTGGGTGGAGGAAGCACTCATTAACCCGATGATGATGCTGTCACGCTGTCAAACAAATAGCGGATAATCGAACATACCGCTAAATTCCACCTGAAAATTAACACGTGATTGAGGGTTTCTTAACAGTACCCAGTACTGTTGTTGCTAACCCTGGTTATTTCAGGACCTGTGATCCTCTCTCCATTTGAAATTGAAACGTTTGAGGCAAAGAAGCTGAGTGGGTCATAACCCCTTCTTTCTCCCTCCTCCTTGATTTAAATATATATTGGAATATTCAAAGACAGTTTGAGGGAAAAGTAGCATCAATTGTCCAAAGGTGTCCTTCATAAGCATTTCCAAACCTACCCCA
Organism: Triturus cristatus; assembly: GCF_964204655.1. Classification (NCBI taxonomy): domain Eukaryota; kingdom Metazoa; phylum Chordata; class Amphibia; order Caudata; family Salamandridae; genus Triturus; species Triturus cristatus. Next base: position 638,413,235 of record NC_140580.1, on the reverse strand, counting down.
GTCAATGTGCCTAGGTCGTTTCCACCACAGTGCACAATCATGAGGTCAGGGTGTTGGAGATGCAAACAGGTTTTAACCAAAGGTAACAATTGGTGTCACTTCAATCCTCTCTGTGCAAACCATTTAATGTCCACATTTTGTAAACCTAGGTCTAAGTCAATACGTCTCTGTTCTGCATACCACTTGCACCAGAAAACATAGCTATGTCCTACAATCCACACTAGCATTTTGAAGGTATGGCTGGAAGGTATGGAAAGATGTCTGTAGCTCATGCAGTTCCTTGGTACAATAAGAGATATGTTTAAAGATGGGGAACTACTTTTTATTGCCATGCAAAACGATACGTGATTGGGAGACGAAAAGCATTCTTTTTTAAAAGTAGGGGGCACATTCATTTTGTGGAAAAGCATCTTTGTGATTGGTTAAGAAAAAGCAGTTTCAACGTGGAGTACATATCATAGGATAAAAGTTGTCAACTCAACCCACCTGCTACTTGAATTTGGAAGGCACTGTTCAAACTTAAAACAATCGTGAACTTTTAACCTGCACGTGCCGTGAAATGTTCGAGAAAATGTTGCAAATAAATATCATTAGGTTTAAAAAAAAATTATGAACTTTTAACCTGCACATATTGTAGAATGTTCTAGAAAGTGTGTTAAAATGAAACTGAGAGAGGGAAGTTTTGAAACCTAAAAGAATCAAGGAACTATTCTAATTTGTTCTTTGCATGTATTTATGTGTGGAGCAACAAAATTATAGACAGAACAGCACCAGGAAGAGGAAGAAGCAGGGAGTGGAGGGACGGGGGAGATGGGCAGAATGGCAGACATGCACGATTAAGTATAGCACAAGTATAGACAAACAATCGCCAAAATGAAACATACCAACAAGGAGTGCAAGTCACACAGCTCGCCAAGATCACACCAGTGAAGGAGCATAGAAGTGAAAACCACGCTGCATTCATAGAGGATGTGTACAAAGGCGGGTTGTTGGTGTTGTGCGATGTCTATGACCGTGATCATCATGGATGAGATGAGATGCCCAGCACGTGGCACATGGGCGAGTTCACTGTCTGTTACGTTGGAAACAGCTGCTCCTTCCTCCCATGAGCTCCCACACTTTTGTACGGTGCGCTGTTGTTTCTCGTGCACTCATACTGCACACCATTGTAATGCCTATTTGCGCATGTGCTGCTGCATTCCAACTACACCATCACAGTGCCGTTTGGAGGTGGTGCATGCCACTTTACAACATCGACTGCTGCAGCCCTTATGGCAGGCCACACCAGAACACAGAGACACACTTACCGCACTTCCTGTACACGGAGATGTCCGAGACACCCCGTTCCCGTTGTCGGATAGGCACACCCCTGCTCTGACCTGTGTACTCTGAACCAGCACATGCTGGTTATGCATGCAGGAGGATGCGTGCGTAGCTACATGTCCAGGCTCACTGCTAACGCTGAGGTGATAGCACACGGTGATACTGCAGGGCTGGTGCCTATCATGCTAACACAATGACCAGAGGGGCACACTTGCTCAGATGTAGGTTTGGGGAGCGTTGGCGGTCCCGGAGTTGTTCCGAAGAGTCTTGTGGCCCTCATGGGTATCCCTGCATCATTTATTCTATGGCACCTGTGGGTGTTCTGGTGTGGCTCTTGGCTGTGTTCTCTTTCATTGTGCAGGTAGTCGTCCTGCTTAACACCATCAGAAAGCAGGTGTAAAATCCCTGGTGCTGACGTGGCTTATCGCCGGAATTTGTTTCTCATTGCAGTTGGTGTGAAAGTGGTGATGTGATTTTTTGCGTGTGCAGGACAATATACGAACTGGGCAGTGTATCTCGTCAAGATCCAGAACCTGACTCCCGATTCCCAATCAATATAAATACAATGAGGTTTCGTAAATGATTTTGTGTGTACACTGTGAGTGCAGCCACTACGTCAGTGCAATTCAATACAGGATTTTAGTACTTAGAATAAATCGCAAAGGTGCACCTCGTGTCTTTTTGCACGGGAATGGCTAGTCTGCATTTCATTATCAGCACTTTAATGGAAGTAAAGTTGAGATAAATCTAACACACTATTCAGAAGTTGGTGGAAACTGCAGACATCCCCAGTATTCCAGCGATAAGTCCTCCAAAATTTAAGACCATGGTGGACTTCATCCAATAATAGTAATAAGAACAAGAAAGAGTTACACAGCAGTTAAGAAAACAACCAAAAACATTATTAATTTTTTTTTCAAACTTTATTTTTTTATTAACATATATCAACAATACATTAATAAACAACATTTATTAAAAAAAATACAAAATAACAAGGTGGAACATTGCTGTGGGGACCATGGATGTGGACGATAGAGCCTGGAAAATAAAGCACAAAATAAGGACGTGTGTAATGCGCATATCAAAGGAGAGAGACATAGAGAAAAAGAGAAGGAAAAAAAAGCCAGAGAGAGAGAGAGAAGGGGAGAGAGAGAGAGAGGGAGAGAGAGAGGGGGAGATAGAGAGAGAGGGGGAAGAGAGAGAGAGAGACCACATCATCTTCTCCACGGCCCGGCAGATCACACACATGTCGCTGAGTCCTGAGTCATCAATGGCGGAGACCACATCAGCTTTTTAGGCCTCTAAGCCTGTGGAAGGTCAGTTCGTGCCACATGGTGGTAGGCCCCTGATGGCCATATGAGCTTCGGGTGGCACTAACCCTGTGCATGTGAAGTCTGCGCCAAGGGGGTGGTAGGCCCCTGAGGGCTATACAGATTAGGGTGCAAGTAACCTTCTGCAAGTTTTGAAAGACTCTTTATGGTAGAGACACCTGTAGCATCCGGCATCTAGTCAGCCCCGGCAATAAAGGATGTGACGTTGTCAATCTATTATATTTGCGTGATCACATGGCCTGTGACGCATATGCCAGATGGGTGTGGTGTGTGTGCAAACCTGCCCTCAGGGAGTGGCCGTGAGATGTTGCGAACTAGACCACTGACCTGCACACCAACAGAGAGTACCCCTGCGACAGGTAGGTATGTGGGGCCATCGTCAGAACGTAATCTGAGTGGCGTGGCGTACAACAGAACAGGGCAGGGATAGCTACAATGGCATGGACGGCTCGTAGTACTGCGTCCGTGAGTGGAGTGGACGGGCCGCTGCTGTCCCTCTGCGAGCCCGGGTGTGAACTGTTCATAACTCAAACTACATAAGTATTGAAAAATCATTTTTCGATTCAGTCCGTCAGCTGGCATTTGTCCGAGGTATTTGTGAAAACATATCGGAGTTCTTTCTGTGAATGATACCCCTTTGACGCTTCCTCTCCCCACATCAGCAGGTAACGCTCCCTCTTCCCACATTACCATCATACCCCCAATAACCTTCTTGGGCCCGGAAGTGTCCCTGTGCGGTTGGACAAAGAAGAGTCTTAGACATGTATAGATTTACACATAAAAAAAATATTTACAGATAAGAACAACAAATAAGACTGAAGGGAGTCTGGTGCTGTAGGCGCTGCCTTGAAGTTGGGGTGACTGCCATTCAGGATTGAGGACACAGTTACACATGTGGGATCGGTTTGTGTTAAAGAGGGTTAGTGGGACTACGTGTCGCCAGCCTTGCATATCGAAATATGCATCACAAATTGAAGGGAGTATGTTGTGTGGTTGCTGCCTCAGACATGGGGTCACTGCCATTCTGGACTCAGGACACAGTTACACATGTGGGATCGGCTTCTGTTAAAGAGGGTTAGTGGCACCAGAAGTATTGAGAGTGTATGAGCCTGTGATATTGCGTGGTGTGGACGGGCCGCACTGGGAGCAATGTGTCTTGGCTATAGGACAGCGTCATGTGGAATTATGACTGTATCTGAATTGTGAGGCCTGCTGATCGTAGTGTAGGCCAGAGGTAGCGGTGAGCAAGGGTCCACAGCCACGTGCATACGTTGGTGGCCTCACCGGCCTGCGTAGTGCAGGTTCAGTGGCACCACTTGTTGCCATCCTTCAATATGAAAATACTCCTCACTAATCGAAGGGAGTGTGGTGGTGTGGTCGCTGCCATGAAGTTTTGGGTCACTGCATATGGAAATATGTCTAACTGATCAAAAAGAGTTTGCTGCTGTGGTGGCTGCCATGGACTTGGGGTCATTGCCATTCAGGACTCAGGACACAGTTACACATGTGGGATCGGTTTGTGTTGGACAGTGTTAGTTGGCACCACGTGTCCAAAATTCAAATTGTGAGGTCTGCTGCCCGCAGTGTAGACTGCTGAGTGTTCGTTTGTACTTGAAAATGAAATTGGTGATTGTACTAAAGGTATAACTGATATAAAAAATGTTCAAGAAGAAAGGATTCTAAAAGTATAAGTATATTATGTAGATTTGAGGCCTGTAATAGTTACTTGCCTAGTGGACTCTGTAGTTAATGAATGGAGAAATAATTTCCATTGGGAGCCCTAGTGAGTGCAGTGTAGGCGTATGATGAAAAGATGAAATAAGTATAGAATACACTGACGAAGTGTTGTATTTTCTGAGTACAATCTTGTTGTTAGAAATTAGCATTTAGAAAATGGAATTGCGAGCTGTACTGCCTGCAGTGTAGACTGCTATTCCATTTTAGTTTTCATTTGAAGATTAATTTGGTCATTGTAGTAAAGCTATAACTGATATAAAAAAAGTTCTTGAAGCAAGGATACTAAAAGGATAATATGTAGGGTGTAGGACTGTGATACTTACTTGCCTACTGGAGTCTGTAGTTGCATATGGAAATACCCCTCACTGATCAAAGGGAGTGTGGTGGTACGGAGTTGGGGTCACTGCTATTCAGGACTCAGGACACAGTTACACATGTGGGATCGGCTTGTGTTGAACAGTTATTGGCACCACATGTCGCCGCCATTGCATATGGAAATATGTCTAACTGATTAAAGAGAATATGCTGCTGTAGTTGCTGCCACGGACTTGGGGTCACTGCCATTCAGGACACAGTTACACATGTGGAATCGGCTTGTGTTAAAGAGGCTTAGTGGGACTACGTGTCGCTGGCCTTGCATATCGATATGCCTCAGTGATCGAAGGGAGTGTGGTGCTGTGGTCACTGCTAGGGACTTGGGGTGACTGCCATTCAGGACTCAGGACACAGTTACACATGTGGGATTGACTTGTGTTAAACAGGGTTAGTGGTAGTACATCTACATTCCTAGTTTGAATTTTATAATGAGTATGTCGGCAATAAATATAAACATAGTTGGGATTTTCACCAGAAACTACTTTAAACTTGGTTATTTCTTTTTCAAACTTCACCACAGTATTATCTTCCATTTGTTGATCAACACCTAGACATATCCAACTGTTATTTTCTGTACAGTTCTCTTGACTAGCAAAGAAACGTAAGTCTATATCATCACAAATTTGGTTTATAACATGTATATTAAAACTAAATTTTGTGCCGCAGGCAAACCTAGACTTATCCAGATGGTTCCTGTTGACTTTGAATATAAACTTGCAGATGTCTATCGATCCGAACATTGGTAGGATCCAATTTCTCGATGTGAAAGTATCTTCAAACTGAAGCTGTACATTTTTTTCCTAAGTGTCTTCTCCTGTGAAATTTCTTCCCACATTTCTTTCAATTCTGTCTTCTCAGAGTTGGTAATATATGACGTGACATAGTGAGAAACAGCAATTGAGTTATGTGCATCATATTGTATGTTCATATTTGTATTTCACATCTTCAAAATCTCCGTATTGTAATCATTATTGTACTTCGATGCTGCTGTTCATTTTAAATTATAAGTATTTTTGGGTGATTTTCGAGGGATGGTATGTCTCATTGATGACATAAAACTGTTCACTCTTCCTTTGGAAATTACTGGACGTGGAAAGGGAAATCGACAGTTTGTGTAAAATGTACCTTTTGCGTTATTTTTTCATCTGCAATACTTTCCACATTGATGATTTCGATATGCAAATACGCCACACTAATCGAAGGGAGTCTGGTGCTGTAGTCGCTGGCAAGTTGGGGTCACTGCCATTCAGGACTCAAGACACAGTTCCACATGTGGGATCGGCTTGTGTTGAAGACGGTTAGTGGTACCATTTGTCGCCGGTCGCCCACAGTGTAGGGCAGAGGTAGCGGTGAGCTAGGCTCCACAGCCTTGTGCATACGTTGGTGACCCAAACAAACCTTGCGTAGTACCGGTTCAGTGGCACCACGTGTCGCCGGTCTTCCATGTGGAAATACCCCTCGGTGATCGAAGGGAGTCTGGTGCTGTGGTCGCTGCCATTGAGGACTCAGGACACAGTTACACATGTGGGATCGGTTAGTGGTACCATTTGTCACCGGTCGCCCACAGTGTAGGGCAGAGGTAGCGGTGAGCTAGGGTCCCCAGCCACGTGCATACATTGGTGGCCCCACAAGCCTGCGTAGTGCAGGTTCAGTGGCACCACGTTTCGCCGGCCTTCCATATGGAAATACCCCTCACTGATGAAAGGGAGTCTGGTGCTGTGGTTGCGGCAGCCTGAGGTAACATGGTTGTGTCCACTGTGCACTACACTACAAGTATCAATAGTATATTTCCACATGGAGAGGTTTGTGCTTAGCATAGTGAGGTTTGTGCAGCACATGAGCGTTACACTTGGCATTGTGTGCTTTATCAGTGATGGGTAACTTGCCTCCTTCATATATAGTTGGTTGCTCATCTCCCAACATTCAGCTATTGTGTGGCTGAGGGGCATGGCGTTTTGGGAAGGTCCGTTGTTCTGTTTTGTGCTGCCTCGGTGGTAGTAGGGGGGTGGTCCGGGGGGAGGTTCTGGTGGTGGTGGGGCTGGGTATTGTGGCGTTGTTGGGTGTCGGAGCTGCATGATCAGTAGCTGTATCATGTGTTGGTCTTTAGATGTGGCTGTGAGTTGGGTCGAAATAAAGGAGTAGATACTCGACCTCCTTACACCAGTTAAAGGTTGATGTTAATTTGTTACTGCTAACTCGGTTTATCGCCTGCTTTTTGGATCGCATTGCAGATTTGGCTAGTCGTTGAAAATATGGGGAAGTAGTGTTTTCGTGTTTTTTTTTCACTGGAACGCCTACTGTGCATTTCATTAGCGTTAGATGTGGCTCTTGTTTGTGGCAATTTTGTTGGTGTTAGGTATTGATGGAAGAGTGGTGAGATTTGCAGTTTTCACCAAGTTGAGAATGGGATGATAATTAAAAAACACAGAAAAAAACATAGGTTTAATGAACGTTATAAATAGAAATTAGCATTTAAAAAACCTTTGAAATTCACTGAAAAAAACATAGGTTTCAGGGACGTTATAGTTAGAAATTAGCATTTAAAAAACCTTTGAAATTCACTAAAAAAAATATAGGTTTCAGGCACGTTATAGTTAGAAATTAGCATTTAAAAAACCTTAGAAATTCACTGAAAAAACCGAAGGTTTCAGGGACGTTATAGTTAGGAATTAGCATTTAAAAAAAACCTTAGAAATTCACTGAAAAAACCATAGGTTTCAGGGACGTTATAGTTAGTTGGACATTTGACTCATATTAAACCAGAGAAATTCGCCTGTTATAGTTAGTTGAGCTAACTATAACAATGCACTGCTGATGACGTCACATATTACATCACTCATGACATGGTCAGTGACATCACTCATGACATCACTGATAACATCTCAAATGACATCACTGATGACATCACTGATGACATCATCCACGTGAAAATCAGATGCACCTGATCAGACCCTAATATAACACTTGATACACCCAGTCTAAAATACAGACTATAATTTTCGAAACCGTGAACACACCAATACCAGTTTGTGCATGTCCACTCTCTAATTTGTAGGTCTACCCACATACGTTCATTCACCTATACACTCACTCATACATACAGTCAGCCATCAATACAGCATTATCATATCCAGTCACATATCTATACAGACTCTCAGACACTGCCTCTCATTCTTAGAGTTATTCACACACCTAGTCAGTAATGGAAATAATCAATAACACTTTCATTTACTCACCTGTACAGTTATACACATACCATGTCACTTATTTAACATATACTAACACATACTTACACTCTAATACAATAACTAATACAAGGACACACTGATCCATACAGGCACTCTCACAATCACTCATTCTCACATATAGTCATTTATATAGTGCAACACTCATATATACTGCCTTTCACATATGGAGTTACTCACATGTACCACTGAGGCATCCATTCACTCACAGAGACACTCATATACACACTCACTCAGCCATACAGACCTTCACAGATACAGACTTGAACACATATACCTAGTGAATTAGCCACTCACACATCTATGCAGAGAGTCACTCCCCCTCACCCACCCACCCACGCAGACACTCAGGTACTCATACAGGTACTGAATAGCTCATATGGATCCTCATTTAGTTGCTAACCAAACCATGGAACTGCTTACACATCAACTAACAACCTAAACTGTGTGAATGTCTATATCAGTCGCTAACACATGCATTAAGCAAGACACAATTAATTAGTCACTTATACAGTTAGTCACACACCTACTTAATCATCCATCCTGAGTCTTATACACGCATTCATTCTTCAATACCCCTTGGCATATATATATTTATAAAAACATATTTAAACTTTACAGAAACACACATTCACTGGATGATGTCATCAGTGATGTCATCAGTGATGTCATTTGAGATGTCATCATTGATGTCATCAGTGATTTCATCAGTGATGTCACTGACCATGTCATGAGTGATGTAATATGTGACGTCATCAGCAGTGCATTGCGGGGGCGCGAGTTATAGTTAGCTCAATTAACTAGAACAGGTGAATTTCTCTGGTTTTATATGAGTCAAATGTCCAACTAACTATAACGTCCCTGAAACCTATGGCTTTTTCAGTGAATCTCTAAGGTTTTTTTAAATGCTAAATCCTAACTATAACATCCCTGAAACCTATGTTTTTTTCAGTGAATATATATATATATATATATATATATATATATATGTATATATATATATATATACATATATATATTTATATATATATATATATATATATATATATGTATATATATATATATATATATTATCTACTGGCGGTCGCCAGTAGATAGTTATAGTTAGGACCTATTTTCCATAGGAAATCCGCAACATTCTATTGGAATATCTTTGGCGCCGATTGGCATTCAATTCTTTATTTCGGTTATAATAACCATAAAAGAGTACCGTACAATAAAAAACAATCATTATGACAAAGTGCAGCATTTCTGGTGGGTACAAATAATCCGATTGATGAATCTTCACTAAATTTTCCAAACGTTTGGCTAGCTCCGCTCCGCTCCTACCCTGAAAGTTTTGCGGTGATCCGTGAAGTGGGGGCCAAGAAAAAAGGGGGGTCCCAAAACACGTTTTCCCCATGCAATTTCCCATAGGATCTGTTGTCGCAGCTACAGCCCAAACCGCTGAACGGAATGACACCAAATTTGGCAAAGAGGTAGTCCTCAGTTCAGACTCGTGCCTTTTTTTGCATATTTGGTGTGAATCTGTTCAGTAGTTCCTGAGAAAATGAGGGTAAAAAAGTTTGTGATATCTATGGCCGCGAAGGATCCGCGGACCGTACCCGCACCGTTAGCTCACCCTCCCCGAACGGAGCGCGCACCCTCCCGATCGCGCGCTGAATGCGAATTGGCTGTCAAGCGTCTCTCTACATTCGAAACCAGGAACTGTTGGCGGCCATTTTCTGCCTAGGTAGAAGCGAGGCTGAAGATGGAAGGGGAATAAGTGTGTAAAAGATATAAAGGGGGCAGAGTGGAAATACTCTGACCCTCTAGATCTGCTTAGGGGGTCCCAGAAGGACCCCCTGTGGTGCCTCCTTTTTTTTTTTAAAAGCGGCACATTCTATCGCGTTGGATGCATGGATTCTCTCACGGTGGGTTCACGGATCCAAGGGAAAAAAAATGAAATTGTTGGGAGATAAAGATTAAGCTTAAGTGTTTTGTTCTTGAGTGGCTCTAAAAAGAACCGTTGTGTTCATTGAGAGTTTTTGGTACTTATAAGTAAGTACCTATACAGAGTCTAAAGTTGTTGAGGAAGACTCTGTTTCCTTCATCAGTAAAGTGTACTCCATCTCTCCTATACATCTCTTGCATATGAAAGCGCAGATTGTTATTGTAAATGGACCCCATTCTGTAGTCTCGGAGAAAAGCAGAAACAGATTTATTCACGTGTTTCCTAGCTTTCTCAATCTGTGGACAAAAATGATCGGACCAGTTCCATTTCTGCCTTTGGCATATGTTAGAATACACAAAGGCAGTTTTAGGGAAAAGTGAAATAAGTTGTGCAAAGGTGTCCTTCATAAGCATTTCCAGACCTACCCCAGTCAAAGTGCCTAGGTCATTGCCACCACAGTGCACTATTATGAGGTCAGGGTGTTGGATTTGCATGAAGGATTTCACCAATGGCATCAATTGGTGCCACTTTAACCCTCTCTGTCCAATCCATTTAATGTCTACATTTGGTAAACCTAGGTCTTTGTGAATGCCTTTGTTTTCTGCATACCTTTGGCTCCAGAAAATGTAGCTGTGTCCCACAATCCACACTGTAAGCATCTTGTAAGGAGGTCTGGATGCACTCAGATGGTCTCTGTAAATTAAATGGCAGTTTGGAAAGTAAGATGTTTCTAAAATGGTGGCTAAGATGCAATTTTGAAAAAAGACAAGAAATCATTGGTTGTTTGACCATCTTCTACACTGAAAGGTAGGGTGCATATTCCTGTTTTTTAAACGCATGATTCTTATTGGTTAACAAAAAGTGCATGAAAGGAACATTCTATATGATAAGCTGATATGTTGAGAAGTCAAGCACGCTTGTTGTTTTGTTTAGCAACATTGTGTGTGCTGAACTTGTGACCTGTGTACAGTGTTCCATGACCTGTTTCTATGGTAATGGGCAGAAGGCAGATTGGGGGAAGGGTTGAAGTTTATGTCGTTTGGAAAGGGTTGAAATGTTCACCCAATAGAAATGTGTGTTTACTTTTGAATTTATGTGGGAAGGAATGTGATTTGATGTATACATGTATATGTTTGGAAAATGAGAGGGAAACTTTGCCATTCTTTGGTTCTGATGACAGGTGCACAGTGCAGAGATTCTGTATGAGAAAATCTGGTGTGTGACTGATATCTGGTGTGTGACTGATATACTTCTTAATCTACAAAACATCTTGAAAGGTGAGTTATTTAATTGTGAGGGGATGTATGTAGACTATTTTTATTTTTATCAGACTAATGTATTTTTTCTGCTAAAGTGTAGGGAGTATTTTTTTTTCTCTACAATCTTATTGACAGTGTGTGTGTATGTAGAAACCATTTTGTGATAAGGATTTGGGGTTTTTCATGTGTTTGTAGACAGATAACTATGCAGTTCTTATATTTTGGTAGATTTAGAAAGCACTTATTGTTTATGAATTTGTGAAATGAGTTATGTTTCTGCAGTAAAATGTAGTACTCCTTGTAGATGAAGAAATGTGTTTTGGTATAGTGCAAGGGATAGCGTTGTTTGTCTAGAATCACACAGAGAGCCTGTGTGCATTTGGGAACCACTGTGGAGAAGCGTTTGGTAACATCGTGCATTTGCTGACAGATAACTGTTTTGAAACCTGTCATATTGTCAAGTTTAGGAGCATTAGAAGCCAGTCTTTGCTTATGTGTTGATTAAATGAGTCAGGCATTGACACTAAAGAGCAGTCGTGAAATATGTAGATTGTGTGCAGTTCCTTTACCAGTTCCAGTGTAGTGAATGAGTTTTGGTAAACTCCTAGGGATAGTGGTACTTGTCTAGAATCACAATGTGAGTCTTTGTGCATTTGGGAACCACTGTGAAAGAAGCATTTGGTAACATCGTGTATTTGCTGACAGAAAACTGTTTTAAAACTTGTCATGTTGTCAAGTTTTAGTAGCATTAGAAGCCAGTCTTTGCTTCTGCGTTGATTAAATGAGTTAGGCTTTGACACAAAAGTGCAGTCCTGAAATATGTAGATTGTGTGCAGTTCCCTTACCACTTCCACAGTACTGAATGAGTTTTTTGTAAACTCCTAGGGATAGTGGTTGTTGTCTAGAATCACTCTGTGAGTCTGTGTGCATTTGGGAACCACTGTGAGAGAAGCATTTGGTAACATTGTGTATTTGCTGACAGATAACTGTTTTAAAACCTGTCATGTTGTCAAGTTTTAGTAGCATTAGAAGCCAGTCTTTGCTTATGCGTTGATTAAATGAGTCATGCTTTGACACTGATGTGGTGTACTTAAATATGTAGATTGTGTGCAGTACCATTAACTCTTCCAGAGTAGTGAATGACTTTTGGTAAACTCCTAGGATAGTGTTGCTTGTCTAAAATCACACTGTGAGTCTGTGTGGATTTGGGTAAGGCATTTGGGTAAGGATTGTGAGAGAAGCATTTGGTAACATCGTTTATTTACTGACAGATAACTGTTTTAAAACCTGTCATGTTGTCAAGTTTTAGTAGCATTAGAAGCCTGTCTTTGCTTATGTGTTGATTAAATGAGTCAGGCATTGACACTAAAGTATAGTCGTTAAATATGTAGATTGTGTGCAGTTCCTTTACCAGTTCCAGTGTAGTGAATGAGTTTTGGTAAACTCCTAGGGATAGTGGTACTTGTCTAGAATCACACTGTGAGTCTGTGTGCATTTGGGAACCACTGTCAGAGAAGCGCTTGGTAACATCGTGCTTTTGCTGACAGAAAACTGATTTGCAATCTGTCATGTTGTGAAGTTTAAGTAGCATTAGAAGCCAGTCGTTGCTTATATGTTGATTAAATGAGTCATGCCTTGACACAGATGTGCTGTACCTAAATATGTAGATTGTGTGCAGTCCCCTTACCCCTTCCACAGTAGTGAATGAGATTTGGTAAAGTCCTAGGATAGTGTTGATTGTCTAAAATCACACTGTGAGTCTGTTTGCGTTTGGGTAAGGATTATGAGAGAAGCATTTGGTAACATCGTTTATTTACTGACAGATAACTGTTTTAAAACTTGTCATGTTGTCAAGTTTTAGTAGCATTAGAAGCCAGTCTTTGCTTATGTGTTAATTAAATGAGTCAGGCATTGACACTAAAGTGTAGTTGTGAAATATGTAGATTGTGTGCAGTTCAATTACCTCTTCCACTGTAGTGAATGAGTTTTGGTAAACTCCTAGGGATAGTGGTGCTTGTCTAGATTCACACTGTGAGTCTGTGTGCATTTGGGAACCACTGTCAGAGAAGCGTTTGGTAACATCGTGCATTTGCTGACAGAAAACTGTTTTGAAAACTGTCATGTTGTCAAGTTTTAGTAGCATTAGAAGTTAGTCTTTGCTTATGTGTTGATTAAATGAGTCAGGCATTGACACTAAAGGGTAGTCGTGAAATATCTAGATTGTGTGCAGTTCCCTTACCTCTTCCACTGTAGTGAATGAGTTTTGGTAAACTCCTAGGGATAGTGGTGCTTGTCTAGAATCACACTGTGAGTCTGAGTGCATTTGGGAACCACTGTCAGAGAAGCGTTTGGTAACATCGTGCATTTGCTGATAGAAAACTGTTTTAAAACCTGTCATGTTGTCAAGTTTTAGTAGCATTAGAAGCCAGTCTTTGCTTATGTGTTGATTAAATGAGTTAGGCATTGACACTAAAGTGTAGTCGTTAAATATGTAGATTGTGTGCAGTTCCTTTACCAATTCCAGTGTAGTGAATGAGTTTTGGTAAACTCCTAGGGATAGTGGTACTTGTCTAGAATCACACTGTGAGTCCGTGTGCATTTGGGAACCACTGTCAGAGAAGCGCTTGGTAACATCGTGCATTGGCTGACAGAAAACTGATTTGCAATCTGTCATGTTGTGAAGTTTTAGTAGCATTAGAAGCCAGTCGTTGCTTATATGTTGATTAAGTGAGTCATGCCTTGACACAGATGTGCTGTACCTAAATATGTAGATTGTGTGCAGTCCCCTTACCCCTTCCACAGTAGTGAATGAGTTTTGGTAAAGTCCTAGGATAGTGTTGATTGTCTAAAATCACACTGTGAGTCTGTTTGCGTTTGGGTAAGGATTGTTAGAGAAGCATTTGGTAACATCGTTTATTTACTGACAGATAACTGTTTTAAAACTTGTCATGTTGTCAAGTTTTAGTAGCATTAGAAGCCAGTCTTTGCTTATGTGTTAATTAAATGAGTCAGGCATTGACACTAAAGTGTAGTTGTGAAATATGTAGATTGTGTGCAGTTCAATTACCTCTTCCACTGTAGTGAATGAGTTTTGGTAAACTCCTAGGGATAGTGGTGCTTGTCTAGATTCACACTGTGAGTCTGTGTGCATTTGGGAACCACTGTCAGAGAAGCGTTTGCTAACATCTTGCATTTGCTGACAGAAAACTGTTTTGAAAACTGTCATGTTGTCAAGTTTTAGTAGCATTAGAAGTTAGTCTTTGCTTATGTGTTGATTAAATGAGTCAGGCATTGACACTAAAGGGTAGTCGTGAAATATGTAGATTGTGTGCAGTTCCCTTACCTCTTCCACTGTAGTGAATGAGTTTTGGTAAACTCCTAGGGATAGTGGTGCTTGTCTAGAATCACACTGTGAGTCTGTGTGCATTTGGGAACCACTGTCAGAGAAGCGTTTGGTAACATCGTGCATTTGCTGATAGAAAACTGTTTTGAAACCTGTCATGTTGTCAAGTTTTTGTAGCATAAGAAGCCAGTCTTTGCTTATGTGTTGATTAAATGAGTCAGGCATTGACACTAAAGGGTAGTCGTGAAATATGTAGATTGTGTGCAGTTCCCTTACCTCTTCCACTGTAGTGAATGAGTTTTGGTAAACTCCTAGGGATAGTGGTGCTTGTCTAGAATCACACTGTGAGTCTGTGGGCATTTGGGAACCACTGTCAGAGAAGCGTTTGGTAACATCGTGTATTTTCTGACAGAAAACTGTTTTGAAACCTGTCATGTTGTCACGTTTTAGTAGTATTACAAGTCAGTCTTTGCTTATGTGTTGATTAAATGAGTCAGGCATTGACACTAAAGTGTAGTCATGAAATATGTAGATTGTGTGCAGTTCCCTTACCTCTTCCACTGTAGTGAATGAGTTTTGGTAAACTCCTAGGGATAGTGGTGCTTGTCTAGAATCACACTGTGAGTCTGTGTGCATTTGGGAACCACTGTCAGAGAAACGTTTGGTAACATCGTGCATTTGCTGACAGAAAACTGTTTTGAAACCTGTCATGTTATCAAGTTTTAGTAGCATTAGAAGCCAGTCTTTGCTTATGTGTTGATTAAATGAGTCAGGCATTGACACTAAAGTGTAGTCGTTAAATATGTAGATTGTGTGCAGTTCCCTTACCTCTTCCACTGTAGTGAATGAGTTTTGGTAAACTCCTAGGGATAGTGGTGCTTGTCTAGAATCACACTGTGAGTCTGTGTGCATTTGGGAACCACTTTCAGAGAAGCGTTTGGTAACATTGTGCATTTGCTGACAGAAAACGGTTTTGAAACCTGTCATGTTGTCAAGTTTTAGTAGCATTAGAAGCCAGTCTTTGCTTATGCGTTGATAAAATGAGTCATGCTTTGACACTAAAGTACAGTACCATGTAGTATTGTCTTTACTGCCCCAGAACTGAAAATTTAATATTTTTACCCAGGCACTGTCCTAGAAGTAGTCTGATGATTTAGTCAGTTTCTAAGTACTTATGATGTGAACCATTCATTACCAAGTAGACTGCTTCAAATGTCCATGCAGTATGCATGTAGTTCTCTAACCACCTACACAGTTGTTTTTCACACCTTCAATTCTGTAGACAGTTACCATACACTTCCAGGAAACACCCTATCACTCTCTTTGTAGTCTTCTAGTGACCCATTCAGCACCATGTAGTAATTCATTCACTGTGCCAAAACCCAAACATTTATAAATTCACCAAGACACTCTCTTTCCAGTACTCTAATGATTCAGTTACTGTCTAAGTATTCATGCACTGAGCCAGGACTTAGCACATGGACTGCTTCAAACCCCTATGCACTATGCATGCAGTCTTTTAACCACCTAGAGATTTGTCTATTATACTTTCAATTCCCTAGTCAATATCCATATAGTCCAGCAAACATCTTGTCACCCCCTTTGCAGTCTTTTAGTGACCTTTTTAGTACCAAGTACTAATTCATTCCCTGTGCGAAAAGTCTACCAGTTATAAATTCATCCAGGCAGTCTCCTTGCTGTAGTCTAATCATTCAGTCAGTACCCAAGTACTCATGCAGGGAGCCGGGCCTTAGCACATGGACTGCTTTAAATGCCTATCCAGTATGCATTCAGTTCTCTAATGAGCTACACAGTTGTCTTTCGCAGCTTCAATACCCCAGTTAGTATTCATACACTTCTAGCAAACACCCTGTTACTCACCCAGTGTGTCTCTTTTAGTACTGTAATCATTCAGTTAGTTAGCATGAAGTCTTTTAGTGAGGTAGGCTTTAGGGCATGAACTGCTTCAAAGTAGTATGCATTATGTATGTAGTGTTTTAATCATCGTCACACTTGTGGTTCAGGGCTATAGTTGTTTAGTCTGTTTTTATATAAAATGTGTTTGTACAGTAATGGCATATTGTAAATTTGAAAGTTATTAATATACATTTATTTGTGACTCTTTTTTGCAGATACTGTTTTTCAACGTTAAAATCGAGAAAGTATGCCAGAAAAAAAAGAAAAAGAAAAGAAGAGAGACAGGAGGATTATTTGAAGAAACATCAACCACAAGTATTGAATGAAAAAGATAATGTGGCTAAAAGGAAAAAATCTTCTGGTAAGATCACAAAGCAATTTATTAAAAATGTTTGTAGGAGCAAACAGAATGTAGAGAATGCTGCAACTTCAAAGAATTTTTTAAGTAAGAAAAAAAAGCAAAATAAGAGGAAAAGCAAAAAAGCAAATGTTCAGTCAAAGGAGATAAAGTATGGTAAAAGAAGACAAAATCAGTATAAGGAATTACGCAAAAAAATATTTTACAAGAGAGTAGTGCATAATTTGCTGAAAGATGTAAAGAAATATAAAAAGAGAGCTTTATTTTATAAAAAGAAGAAGCGTATTGAAAGCATTGTGGAAAAGGCTTTTGAAGTAAAAAAGGAAACTGTTTATTTTAGTGTTAAACAGAATTCGATCACTAGATAAATCAATATATGTAATGAAGGCCAAAAGTAGGAGGAAAAGAGCTATTAATAAAAAAAAATGTGATGTTTTTTTGGGAGAATGGAAACACAGTTCTAGTTCCGAGCCTTTTTTTAATGAAGAGAGTTATTCACTAAGTGAAAAATTATTGTATGCAGTTGACACCACTGGTAGAAGTTATGAGGTTAGTGATGGTTGTCCAATGGAGAAAGAGAAAATGGTTGAAAGAAATGCAAAAGTGGTGATAGCTGATGAAGTTTTAGGGAGACGTGCTAAAAACCCTGTGTACACTTGGGATTGCAGTAGTGTTTGTAGTGTACGACAGGAATCTATTGAAAAATTATGTAGTTTTTTACGAGTCTATTCTAAAAAAAGTGTAAAACAAAAGATTAAGCTGTTGCAAGGACTAGACCCTTGCAGAGTGAGAAAACATACTGGTTTGCAAGGTCATTCTCTGGCTTGTCTTTCTAGGAAAGTTTGAGAAAGTGTTTTTCACCATTTCAGAATGCTGGCAGTACATCATACTCAAATGCGGAAGTTAGTGAGAAGGTTGTATTATGCAAAAAGTCCAGCACTAAAGTTAAGTGAGTTGAACAGTGCTCTTTTGCGTGGATCAGTTTCAGATGTGAAGCAGGTCTGTGAGGATATTGAGTTTTGTTACTTTGGGCCTCAGCAAGAGAGTGAAGAAACTGACAAATTAGTAGAACAAAATGTTGAAGACAATGTAGAACCTGTAATTACAGAAAAATTTGAGGATGTAATGACAAAGTTTAAGGTAATTTCAGGTGAAAGACCAAATGTTTCTTGTATTTGTTGTCGGCAAAGTTACTATAAAAATCAGACTAGGGGTGTCAATCTGTATTTAAAAAGCGAAATAGAAGATAATGATAGGTGGATGGAATTTGCAACTTATTTGTTGGTAGAGGATTGTTTTGATTTGGGATGTGAGCAGCGTATTTGCAAATATTGTTATAATAAATTAGATGAGAATAAAATGCCTGCTAGAGCTGTTCATAATAATCTAGAGTTGGTTGCTATTCCTCCAGAGCTGATAGATTTAAATACGTATGAGTCTATTCTGATACAATGTGTTCACCCATTTCAGGCTATTGTTCGTATGGAGCCCAAAACAAGTAAATTGCCTCCATCAGAGTTGCAAAGAGGATTGAAAGGAAGAGTTGTGTATTTACCATTAGATTTAAGGAAAAATGTTGAAACTATTGGTGTAGATCATGCAGAAAATGAGCCACTAGCCATTCTAGTTAATGGTGTTCCTACTAAGAATAAGAAAATCTAGCAAGAGTTAGTGGATGTTAGAAAAGTGCAAAAGGCATCATTGTATCTGATAAAAAATAATGAGTACTATAGAAATGTGTTTGTTGGAGAAGAAGAAATAGATTTAGCAGAAGATAGTGAAACATTAAGTGGACAAATTGAAAAAGTGGACATGTCCAGATGTGAAGAGATCTATGAACATTACAGTGTACATCAACTTCATTCCAAAGAGGTGATGGGGAATACAATTGAGTTGTTTCAAATGAAAAAAGCAACAGGAAGTCCCATGAGTGTATGGGAAGAGAGTTTGGAAGCTCGTTGTTTTCCGCAGTTGTTTCCAACAGGAAAAGGTGGACGATATGATGAACGTCCTGTGCAGATTCCTGCATCTGAATAATGGACAACAAGATTATATGCAGAAGATCCAAGATTTCGACAATGTATCCCTTATATGTTTCATCTTCTGTTTGAAAGTGACTTGTCTGGACTTTCATATGCAGTAAATCACATTTTAAAAACTGGAATGCATCTGTAAAATGTAACTGCAAAGGATTTTATGGATAAAGTGCATCAGAGAGATGATCATTTAGAATCTCAGTTGATTAATCTGATGGCATGTCAGCGTGGGACTAATGAATATTGGTACCGTCGACATGGAGAACTGAAATGCATGCTACGGAACTTGGGAACTCCTACATGGTTTGTTACACTAAGCTGTGCTGAGTATGCTTGGGATGATTTACTTGAATTTCTTCGAGAGGCAAATTCCAATATAAATAATATTGAATACAAGACACCTGGAGAATTGTGCTCTTTGGATCCTGTCAATGTATGCAGATATTTCAATCATAGATTTGAAGCTATGATGTCTTTCATCTGCAATAAAAAGAATCCTCCTCTTGGAGAAGTTGTGGATTTCTTTTGGAGAAAGGAGTATCAAGCAAGAGGTGCTCCTCACATACATATATTGTTATGGGTCAAGGATGCCCCCAAATTTGGAACAGATTCAGATGAAAGTTTTTTTTGGAGATTATGCTACATGTGCTGTACCAAATAGCAGAGAAGACAAAAACTTAAAAGAACAAGTCTTACAATTTCAAAGCCATAGGTGTGGAAAATACTGTCTATGAAAGTACAAGTCAAAGGATAAGTTTCATGTCAGCTGTACGACATACCATCACAAGAAAGTCTCCGAAAAACACCTACAACTTAAGAAGAAGCGAAGAATCAAAATACATAAATAACTAAAACCCAGTTATTTTATCCATGTGGAATGCTAACATGGATATTCAGTATGTTGCGGACAATTCTATTGCTGTTGCTCGATATGTAACGTCTTACATTACTAAATCAGAAAAGACTGAATTGAAAGAAATGTGGGAAGAGATTTCTCACGAGAAGAGTCTAAGTAAGAAATTATACAGTTTCAGTTTGAAAATGTTATCGCATCGTGAAATTGGAGCATATGAATGTTCAAATCGGTTATCATCTGCAAGTCTATATTCCAAAAGTAGAAGAATCATTTGGGTGAGTCTAGGTCTTGCAGGAATGCGAAATCGGGTACTGAAATCTGTTCAAGAAATTGAATATTTAACAGAAAATGACCCTGAAAGTACAGATATTTTGAAAACCAATATGTTGGACACATACTATCCAAAGAGAAGTCATCATCTTGAGAACATGTGTCTCTATGAAGTGTTGCAAAACTACACTTTTAAACAGAATATTACAGAGAACATCAACGATGGAAAATATGGAGTGATTGGTTCTGAAGGATGTCTGGTGAAACAAAGGAAAGGAAATTTAATTAATCACAGAAAACTGAGTTGCGACACTGCTGACAAAAGGGAATTTTACTATTTAGCCCTTTTGCAAATGTTCAAACCATGGCGTTCTGAACTGGAATTACTTGGAGATTTTCCCAGCTATGAAGATTCATTTAATGCTTGTAAAGATAGCATACAATGCAGTGCTTTCGTAAATTATGTGAAAATGTTGAATGATGAAATTGATCAAGAAGCTACAATTGCAGCTGAGATTGCTAGTGACAGTTCTCAAGACAGTCAAAGTTCTACTGCACTGAGTCAAGATCCACTTGGACAACCGATTGTTGAAAATGAAGCAGCGATTGCCATGAATGAGGTGGAAACAGCAATGTATCAAGCACAAGAAGATGCAATACAGTTAGGAAACTTGGAAGAGCAACTAAATGTTGAACAGAAACAAATATATCAGCAAGTGAAAGAGCAGATTGACCATGGATTACTTCATGAAAAGAAAGACTGCACATGTACATCATTTCAACCTATCCGAATGTATGTGAGTGGTCAAGCTGGAACAGGAAAGAGATTCTTAATTAAAGTAATTACAAGTTATCTGCAAAAAACAACTGAATTGCATTTGTCTTGTGTTGTCACTGCTCCAACTGGGTTGGCAGCACCTAACATTAAAGGAATAACTTTACATCGTTTACTAATGCTGCCAGTAGAGCATGAGAACAAATTGGAATACCACAAGCTATCTGGAGAAGCTTGTTGTGAAGTTTCAAGAGTGCTGAAGAAAATGAAACTTCTCATTATTGATGAGGTGAGCCTGGTTTCAAACTTGATACTTGCCTTTGTGCATTTAAGAATGCAGCAAATTCTTAAAACAGAGTATGACGTGTTATTTGGAGGAAAACACGTCATAGTTTTTGGAGATCTACTGCAACTGACACCGGTAAAAGGACAACCGGTATTTAAAACACTTGCCCATGAAGATACTAGAAAGTCTCTTGGCAGTGTTGGTAATGTGAACATTTGGAGTAATTTTGAATACAAAGAACTGACAACAAATATGCGACAGGCAAATGATGCTGAATATGGAAGTATTCTTCAAGATATAAGAATTGGAATTCTTTCAAAAAAAGGGAAAGAAGCTTTGGAGAGTCGATTACTTTGCAATGTCTTTCCAAATGCAAATGCAGTTGCTGCAAAAGTGTACGTGGAAATTGTTAAAAATAAGTCAGTGGTTTGCTTAATGACAACACTGCGTGAGTGTTCAATATTCAACGAAGAATTATTAAAATTGGAAAATGAAGAAATTGTCAAAATGGAAGCCATCGATAAAATACTACATGAAGGAATCACTATTATTTTAACGGGTAAGTTGAGATAAAAACTAGATTGTTTAGAAAAAAAAATATCTAAAACTGCTGGTTTGGAAAAGACACTGTATGTGTGTGTAAACTGTCGGGTAATTTTAAGGCGTAATTTGGATGTAGAGAAAGGTTTAGTTAATGGTGCAATGGGCAAAGTGGTGGATTTTGTGAATTATCAGAAAAAAAAAGGAATTGAATTTTTAAAAATTCAATTTGATCAGATTGATGAAGTTAAAGAAATTGGTCGTTGTTCAGTCCATTTTTTGCTTGTTAAAGATTTATATGTCCATAGGAAACAATTTCCATTTTCTCTGGCATATGCAGTGACTATTCATAAATCTCAAGGATTAAGTGTAGACAGAGGATTGGTGAACATTGGATCTACTGTATTTAAAGAGGGTATGGCATATGTTGCTTTGTCACGAGTCAGAACATTATCTGGTTTGCTTTTGATTGATTTTGATGAGACAAAGGTTACTGCAGATGCAAACTGTGTAACAGAGTATAATAGGTTAAGAAGGGTGTATGCTCCAAATTTAGGTCAATATCCTGTATTTGAAAAGCGTGTGGTTGGTCGAAAAAGAAGGCTAGAGAATATCTGTTCTGAAGGTATCAAGAAAAGAAAAGAACAAGATAATGTTGTGATTGCAGGTAAAAAGAAATTGGACACTGTTGAAGAGATTGTTGGTTATCAGTTTGAAAATAGTTCTGGTGTCAACTGCTATGCTAATGTAGTGGTCAATGTTGTTTTTTATCTTGAAGACTTGCAAGAGCAAATTATGGAGAATCAGCAAAAAAGATTTTGTTTTCTGTTACACTCGGTTTATGAAAAATTGACAAGAAATAGAAGTAAAATACAATCTGTTTCAGATGTTCGTAGTCTTTTGGATGTGTGTTCTGGTTCTACACAATTTACACAAAATATCCAACAAGATGCTCAGGAATTTTTAATGTATATGGTTACCATTTTTGAAAATGAAGGTGTAGAAATAGAAAATATTTTTGGCCTTTCTTATAAATGGGAACATCATTGTGAAAATTGCACGTATACATGTAGCACCAATGTAGACCCTGAGAGATTTCTGTATTTAACATTACCAGACTGTAAATCAGTGGCTTTCAATAAATTAGTGAAAGGTGCAATTCAAAACATGGAATGTAGCCAATGTAAATCAGAAATGTTATCCACATTATTGTTAACAAAATATGGAAAATACATAATTTTAATGATGCAACGTTGTACAGCTGATGGAAGAAAATTGGATACTTTAATAAAACAATTTGTAGCAGCACAAATATCAATATCAGGAAGGACTTTTGTAGCAATTGCAATAATTTTCCATGATGGTCCTTCCACCACATCTGGACATTACACTGCCTATCTAAAATGTGACAAAGGCTGGACACTTTGTAATGATGCCCAGTTGGTTTTCAAACAACGTTTGCCTAGGGAATTACAAAATTCCTACCTGATATTTTTGAAGCCAAAGTTTTAGGAAGCTAATTCGCTCTCTGAGGAATTTATTATTATAATTTAATAGAACTACCATTGGACAGTTTGCATAAAGAAGAAGTGCAAAAATACCATTTGGCCTCAAGGAAAGGTATATTTTTGAATTATGGACTTTTTGGTGGTCATTTATTCGGTGATTATTTTAATGTGGCAACATTTACAGTTTTTATAAGTTAAAGTTATAAAATGTTGTAATCTGTAAGCATTTCATATATGTATGATTTGTATTTTCTGGTATTTTACTGAGAATAGTATGTTGGGTTTTTTTTAACAATCTTTCTGATTGCTTTTTTTTGCCCGCTGTTAAGTGATGAGTACCATTGAAATCACTATTTCGAGTGAAATTCAATATATTCTGAGAACAGCAAAAAAGGCAAAAAAATTACTTTGTGGAAATTATGTTGTGTTTTAAAAAATGTATTATTATATGTAATAATTTTTATTTTATTTTATTTCACAGATCCAAATTTTAAAATGAGCAATTTTTAAGAATTTATATTTTAATGAAAAATAGGCAAAAATGAATAACATTTTTTATTCCTATTACTGTGAAGGTAACTTTAACTAAGTATCAATATGCAGAATGAAGAGGCCTGCAAGAATCTACAAAGTTGAAACACGTTTCTTAAAACACTTTGTTTATGTAGTTGTGAAATCTGACCATATTCTGATATCAAGTGACCTGCAAAAAAAGAGATTTGAGGGGTTCATAATATTTCATCTTTTTAGCTGTTGAAGGACCGCAATCATTTCAATCATTCTTCTTTGAACATCTTTGCAGTCAAAATTCTGTGCTTACCTTCTATCATTCACAAGGAAATTTAAAAACGGAAATATGTCACTTTTTGTAATATAGTTATTGTGTAAGATACTCTTTCATATTTTCAAAGAGAGGAAAAGGCACTCTGTGCACTTTTTATACTCCATGAAAATATAACCTCATCATGCAGACCACTTTCGGTTGAAAGGGTGTTCTATAAGTGTTGTTGTGCATGATTGCACTTAATACTCATAGAACAAGACACATGTCTAGATTTATTAGAAATTGTAAATCTCGATATGTGTGTGAATGGTGCACCATTCTACAATTGGGTGCTGATTCCGATCCTGGAGAAATTTTCCCCGTACGAATCGTATCCGGATTTTTTTCCGTACGAATCGTACAAGTACCGTACAAACTGGCAAGTACGATTCGTATGGGAAAAAATACATACGAATCGCATTGGAAAAATTCCCCGACACGTCCTCGGGTCGGGAAAAGTGTCCGACACGTCCCCGGATGATTTTCCGTACGAATCGTAAAACTGAAGTCCGAGCGCGCAAGTACGATCCGTCCCGTGCGTCCGATTGTACAACCGTATGGAAAAAACACCGTACGGAGCAAACTTCTATAGCAACCATGGAGACATGTGCCCGCATATGCGCCGTCACCCCCAGCCCCCGTATGTATGCGCCGTCCCCCCACCCATGTATGTACACCCGTGTATGTACACCTGTGTATGTACGAGACGGGTGTACATACATGGGTGTACATACACGGGTGTACATTCACGGGTGGGGGTACATCTCGTACATACACGGGTGTACATACATGGGTGTACATTCACGGGTGGGGGTACGTCTCGTACATACACGGGTGTACATACACGGGTGTACATACACGGGTGTACATTCACGGGTGAGGGTACGTCTCGTACATAAACGGGTGTACATTCACGGGTTTACATTCACGGGTGGGGGTACGTCTCGTACGTACACGGGTGTACATACATGGGTGTACATTCACGGGTGGGGGTACGTCTTGTACATACACAGGTGTACATACACAGGTGTACATTCATGGGTGGGGGTGTGTCTCGTACATACACGGGTGTACATACATGGGTGTACATACACGGGTGGGGGTACGGGGGGCTGGGGGGACGGCACGTACATACGGGTGCTGGGGGGCGGCGTGTACCGGGCCCCCTATACCGCTCGCATCGCGGCGTACTTACCTTTTCCGGCACTTTTTGGGTGCCGTAAAAATATTGCCGTCCGGACTGCTGTCGGTACGAATTGTACTTGCTGGTACGTAAAAACATGCCTAACTCCGTCCGGACGTCACGTCTGCGGTGTCCCGGATCACATTCGTATGTATTTTACTGTCGGTCGGTGTTTTGTCCGACTCGTACGGAAATGGTGTTTCCGTACGAATCGTACTTGCAAGTTTGTAGGGGTTTTTTCCCGGGTACGAGTCGGACGGAGAAAACGCTCCGACCGACGGTTCGTACCCGGTTTTTCCAGGATCGGAATCGGCACCTTGGTGTAGGAAAGCACAACAAAGAGAGTTGTTTTGATTTCTCCACATTTTTATATCTTCAATGCATGCTGAAATGTTCAGCATACGTTGAAGGAGAAAAATGCATTTTCCCATTGTTTTTGTACAGGAAGGTGTGTCTTCCTGTAGAAAAACAAACAGCACATGACACAGATATCCTTGCACTATTGTGCAAGGGTGCCTGTGTCACCACATGGCTGCAGTTTAAGCAGTCGTGCAGAGAGAAGCATAGATTTGCAGCATATTTATGTACATATGTTGCATCCCTGTGCTTTGGAAGTACTACAGCACGCTACAATTAAAGAGGTTACTGTGTGATGCTGCAGCACTTCCTTATAGTTCTGCACTTATACATTCACCATACGCTACTAATGCATTCATTCATTCAATTACGTACTACACATACATCCATCTAAACTATCACACACTAACAAAGAAATTTAGCTCTTTTTTTAAACCAGGAAAGTTAGTTCTTACAAGAACTTTTTTTTTCTTCTTTCTTCTTTTATGTTTTTGGGGGGTTTTCCGAACAATTTTGTGATTTTTTTGGTTTTTCTGGAAAAAAAAAAAAAACAGGAGAAACCAAACAATGAACTTCAGGGAACAGTAAAAGAAAACAAAAAAAACCAACTAGCAAATATGACTTTCCTGCCAGCGGCAGATGAGGTCGATTGACTGCTCGCCATAGCACAAAGTCTTATTGCACTTAGTGCAGAGCACTTTTAAAAATTGAAATTGAGGACAGATGTCGAAGGGTTAGTCTGAGGGATGCACTCTTGACGTGCTCGGCTGCGATGAGGTGGATGGTGCAGGAGCAGGAGTGTCTCTCATCCGTCTGCACTCTTCACGTGCAAGATTGTTTGGATGAAGGCTCCTCATGTGCTTCATCATACTTGCCGTGCCGCAAGAGTATTTCTTGGTAGGATCCCCTCTCGATAAGACTCTTTTGCAAATCTTACATGTGACCAAGGTGGCATTGGTCTTATTCTGTCCTTTGGGAAAAGTAAAAAATTTCCACACCACTGAAGCAAAACGTTTTTTGTGTGGTTCCTCCGGCAAAAATTCATCCTCAGAGTTTTGAGGTGATGCAGGTGATGCCTGCTGCCCTGAAGCCATTTTTGGTTGCAAAAAGTTAGAACTAAGTGTATACTTAGTCTAAAAAAATCTTCTTCTCTCCAAAGAGATGGTTCTCCAAAGAAGCTCAAAGAAGAATGATTGAAATGGGTGGGGTCTTTCAATAGTTAGAAGAGGAAGTGTAATGAACCAATCAAATCTCTTTTTTTGCAGGTCACATGGGATCCGCAAACCATGCGCTTACGCAGCACGCACCCAGCACGCATCCGCGAAATTGAATCAAAAGAAATATAGGATTAGAAGTAAAACTATATTGGTTTTAAGTCTAGTTTAGAGTTTGTCTTCAATTAATATTCACATGCAATACATAAATATGTTTTTTTAAATGTTAAATACTTCGTGGGATCCGTGGACCTACCGCGTCACGGACGCATATGACGCATCACAGAAGCGCGTAGACGTCGCGTTACGTACATCGAACGTATCGCGTATAGGCTGGGAGTCGCGTACTGGTCGCATAGCGATCGCGCACTAAACACGTCCCCAACGCATACCATGCGTGGATGCTATCGCGTACGGAACGTGAACAGTGCGCGTAGGGTGCGCGGAACCAAAAACATTGAAAAAATATATATCTAAAATAAAGTTTTGCACTTATAGTTAAAAAAATATTTTGAAAAATATAAAAAAATATGTTTGAAAAACCCATTAGGTTCAAATAATATTTTTTAATTTTTAAAAGAATTAATTGAAGAAATATGTTTAAAAAATGGTGATAAAAAAGTATTTAAAAATAATTAATGAAATTGACACACTGAATTTGAAAAATATAGAAATCCAATCAAAATCATTAAACATGATATCTTTAGAGATAAGTTATAGATAGGAATTAGCATTTAAAAAACCTTTGAAATTCACTGAAAAAACCATAGGTTTTATGCACGTTATAGTTAGGAATTGGCATTTAAAAAACCTTTGAAATTCACTGAAAAAACCAAAGGTTTCAGGGGCGTTATAGTTAGGAATTGGCATTTAAAAAACCTTTGAAATTCACTGAAAAAACCATAGGTTTCATGCATGTTATAGTTAGGAATTGGCATTTAAAAAACCTTAGAAATTCACTGAAAAAACCATAGGTTTCAGGGGCGTTATAGTTAGCTGGACATTTCCCTCATACAAAACCCTAGAAATTCCCCTGTTATAGTTAGTTCAGCTAACTATAACTCGTGCCCCCGCAATGCCATGTCATGAGTGATGTAATATGTGACGTCATCAGCAGTGCATTGCGGGGGCACGAGTTATAGTTAGCTGAACTAACTATAACAGGGGAATTTCTAGGGTTTTGTATGAGGGAAATGTCCAGCTAACTCTAACGCCCCTGAAACCTTTGGATTTTTCAGTGAATTTCTAAGGTTTTTTAAATGCCAATTCCTAACTATAACATGAATGAAACCTATGGTTTTTTCAGTGAATATATATATATATATATATATATATATATATATATATATATATATATATATATATTATCTACTGGCGGTCACCAGTAGATAGTTATAGTTAGGACCGTGTTTCCATAGGAAATCCGCAACATTCTATTTGGAATAACTTTGGTGCCGGTTGACGAATCCTCGCAAAATTTTCAAAATAGGTGGGGCGCTCCGCTCCGCTCCTACCCTGAAAGTCTAGCAGGGGCCGGGAAAAAACGGGGGTCCCAAAACACGTTTTCCCCATGCATTTTTCCATCGGGACCTTTAGTCCAAGGTACAGCCCGAACGGCTGAACAGAACTACTTGAAATTTGGCAGAGAGGTAGTCCTCAGGTCAGGGAAGTGCCTTTTGCAGGTCTGGTGTCAATCTGTTCAGTAGTTCCTGAGAAAATCAAAAGTAAAATCATATATATATGTGGGCGGAGCCTAACCACACATCTCCTCCTGAGATCTGATTGGCTGTCAGCACTTCATCCAAGAAGTGTTGGCAGCCATCTTGGGACCAATATACATGATAGCACCTCATTAAAAAGCATTGCAGTTAATAGAAGGTATTAAGACTTTAGTTACATTATAAATCATTTGTTGATGGTACCATACTCATTTTAGGAATTGTGGTATGTTCTAAGGTGATTTCAACATGTGAAAAAGCCTTCTGCTGGGATATCATGATTGAGAGAAAAATATGTTCTCATGCTTTTCCCACAGAGGTTTGGAAGGTGATCTATAAGCTAAACTGAGAGCATATTTTCTGTAAATTCACATTATCTTTCTCAGTCATGTGAGAATGAAGAGTGAAGGGCAGAGACTGTCAGTTGATTCCTTTGTGTTCTACTGCAGCTTCCCAGAGTGTTCCAAAGAACAACTAGAGCGCTAACATGCCTACTTATGATAAACGTATGGCACACCTGAAGCCATCTTGCTTGGATTAAAGTGGTAATTCTTAAAACATTTAATTTAAAAAGGAACAAAATGAGGGGGTTCATTTTTCCATAAAAAGTATGATAAGTGCTGCAGAAAGAAAAATTAGGGCACATTTTGAGTGACTTCTCAAATCCTCTTCTATTTCATTAAAAAATTCTGACATGCAGACTGAAACATGCACTTTCAATACAAGCAGCAGTTTTCCCTGGTGAGCAGTAGCTTTACTACAGTGATCTAATGAGCAAAAAGAGTGCTAACATTCTGAATTTATGGCAAATGTGTGACACATCTGAATGCCTTTTTGATGGAATCAAAGTAAAAAACTGAAAGTATTTCCTACTGAGGAGACTGCAGTAAATGAGGAAATTAGGAAACTTCATAACAAATAAGTCTCCCAAGATGGCCACCAGAGACAAAAGAGCCCAAATGTAGCCCAAATATCACCCAGATGTAGCCCAAGTATAGCCCAATGACAGAATGTCCCAGAGTGTTCTTAAAAACAACTAGAGCGCTTACTGTCTTCATTATGACAAAAGTATGGCACACCTGAAGCCATCTTGATTGGAATAAACTGGTAACACTTAAAACATTTAATTTAAAAAGCAACACAATGAGGGGGTTCATTTTGCCATAGAAATTATGATTAATGCTGAAGAAAGAAAATGAGGGCACATTTTGAGTGACTTCTAAAAATCCTCTTCTATTTCATTAAAAAACTTCTGACATGCAGACTGAAACATGCACTTTTAATACCAGGAGCAGACTTCCATGGTGAACAGTAGTTTTACTACAGTGATCTAATGAGCAACTAGAGTGCTAACATTCAGAATTTATGGCAAATGTGTGACATATCTGAATATCTTCATGATGGAATCAAAGTAAAAAACTGAAAGCATTTCCTACTGAGGAGACTGCAGTACATGAGGAAATTAGGAAACTTCATAACAAATAAATCTCCCAAGATGGCCACCGGAGACAAAAGAACCCAAATGTAGCCCAAAATCACCCAGATGTAGCCCAAATATAGCCCAATGACAGAAGTATGCAAAACACTTATTATTTTGTGTTTTTGCAGTGTTATATAGTGCAGACTTGTCAGGTATTGGAGTGCTTTACATGAGCATTGGTTACATCACACAGGAACAAATTCATGTTGGTTGTAGACATGGGGAGACTAAGTGATTTGACCAGAATCACAGAATGTCGAGCTGAAGCAGAAACTCCAACATGGTCCCCAGTTGCAAAGTCTGCAGTTCTGGAAGTAACACCACATCCTCTCCCCTAAGTGCAACATTTAATCAAGTGGTCAACTGGATAAAAAAACATAAAGATAACAAATAATTTAAAAGTGCTTTTTCGCTATTTGAAAACTCAGAAAATATGTCCTTATTTTAGTCTTTTAGAGCACTAACCATAATTTTGATGCCAATAAGACCCTCTCATATATGTAATTTCTAAAGGAAATGCTCTAGGTATTACAGTTTTGATTACATCAAGATGACGTCAGGCGTTCCACACTTTTGTAATAAATATAGAATGTTAGCAATCTAGTTGTTCATTAGGATACTGTTGAGAGGCAGAGGCCAGGGGCACGGACTCTGAAAATTGAAGGCAGGTAGGAGGGTGCAAAGGCAACAATTTAACCACACTGAGCAGGCAGTGACTATGGAGGGCAGTGGAAAGGGGGGCAGGGGCAACAAACCAACAATACAGGACTTGCAAGAGAGGCTGTGGCAATGTAATAGACCATTGTGGGCAGAAGGAAGAGGCAATGGTAGTACAACTATACATGCCAACAGACCCGATTCAGCCAGGAAACGTCCAATGTTTTTAAGCTCAAATGGGCTTTGTTTGATCTGTCTCCTGTCTACAATCTCCTCTTTTTCAATGTAACTCAAAGGGGAAAATCAATACCCCAGTTTTTTTTCAAAATCTCCCTCTTACCAAGTTCAAAATGTTCGCAAGTATGGTACATTGGATCATGGAAGGAAATGGGGTAGGGACATGGACTTGGATAACAGAGGACAGGAGGGACATGGAGAGGTGCACCAAACTGACCCTGCAGGGCAGGCATCAGGGTTTGCAGCTGCACAATACACCACACAGGGCATGCGGGATGGGAGTGCAGCACAACAATCCATAGAAAGCAAGAGGGAGGGAACAGGACCATGCACATGGACAACAGAGAACAGAGGGGCAAGAGGCAATGGTAGCTAGCTGACCATAATGGACAGACAGGAGAGAAAGCTGCAGCATAACAGACCATAAAGGGCAGGAGGGACGGATCAGGGGCATTACAATGGAACAGACAAGCCAGGAGGGAGGGAGTAGGGGTCTGCACATGTAAACAGAGGGCTGGGGGCAAGGAGGCAGGAGCAGCAAGATAGCCATGGAGGTCAGGCAGGATGGGCACTAGAAGCAAGACACACCATGAAGAGCAACACTGAGACTGTGATGGCATACACACAGACCATGGAGGGAAGGTGGGAGGGGCCATGGCAGCACAGAAGAACATGCATGGCAAGTGGGAGGGTTAGTGGCAGCACAATGGCTATGATGAGCAAGAAGGAGGGTGCAGGGGCATGCAAAAAAGGACGATGGAGGATAGAAGGGAGGGTCAGGACCTGTGCACAGACAAGAAAGTTCAGGGGAAGGGGCCTCACAACAGACCGCATGGGGCAGGCAGGAGGAGCAGTTGCAGCACAACAGACCAGGGAGGGCAGAAGGGTGTGGCAGTACAATGGAACATGTGGACAGGAGGAAGAGGATAGGGGCATGGCATGTGGACAGGCAGGGTGGAGGTGGCAGGGACAGGTTACAGTCATCTGACAATGCTAGGCAGGTGGGAGGGGAGTGGCAGCTCAACAGAACACTCAGAGTAGATAGGAGTGGCAGGTCCATGGAACATGGTGGGCAAAAAGGATGGAGCAGGGGCATGCACAAAGACATTGGAGGGCAGGGGAAGGAGAATAGGGGCAGCAAGCTAAGCACAGAGTTTAAGTAGGAGGTCAATGATGGGACATAGAATTGGGCAATGGAGGGCAGGAGGAGTGGACTGGTACATCATACTAAATTGAGGGCAGTGGCAGCACATCAGACTATGCATGGCAGGAGGGAGGAGGCTAGTCCATGGATTCACACAACAGAGGATAGGGAGGAGGGGGATGGGGCAGCAAGCTAACTGTTCAGTGAAGGCGGGTATTAGGAACTTTATTGTTTTTAAAACGTGTGTCTGTGCGAACTACTTAAAATATAAACAAGTATGCAGCATAATCTCACTTTTATTCAGGAAGAAGAGGACGTTTGTGACTGTGACTCCGGGCTCATTTGGCAGAAAAAACCCCTGACCCTCCACCCCCTATCGCAAAATGTAATGCCCGTGAAAAGAGTAGGTGAACACAGTGTTATATAGAACATAGTCCTGAGAGCACGATTGAAAATGAAAACTAGATATAGTGTATGGTATAAACTATGCACCAAAAAGTCTGATATAAGATGAACCGGGCGTGAAATATAATATGCAATACATTGTGCGCAATGACAGATTCATTGGAGAGCGCGAGATAGCACAGGCACTAGCGCGTGCTATGCGATATGCGCCTTGGAGTGTAATATGCACAGGGCAGTGTTGTGTAACCTAACTAGTCTCTAAAGTTGTAATATAAAATATGTGCTGGGGAGTGTAATGTTGCATATGCACTGTGACAGAGATATGGATAACAGATTGTAATATGTATGGCATAGCACTGTGCATTATAACATAGGCATCGAGGAAGGCACGTTAGATGGGGAAATATAACCCGTGCGAAGACAAGTGTGGCATGACATATTCACAGGGTGGTGTTACAGTGCAAATGGGCTAAAGAGTGTCATAGCATATGCACTAGCTAGTGGAATACAACACAGAGGTGTGTGGCACTCAGCAGGCAATGGTGGGTGTAACACAGCATTGGGCTCTGCCAGGAGCGCGCTGTGACTCTCAAGTGATGTTCGTCCCCTTTCCAGAGAGTAAAATAAAAAGTATTACACATCTGGCAGTGGATGTGTGTTTTATTAATCGTGAGAGGGGTTTCTTGCATAGTTTTGGTCGAATTTTTGTCGAATCCCCTTTGAATGGTTTGGTGTGCATGTGTATTACATGTGTCCGCCAATAGCTACCCATGTTTGTATAAATAAACGACAAGGGTGTCTACCGGGATTAGGCACGGTAGGGCATCAGACATGTCAGAGCTTCACTAGTGGTGTAAATACATTCCATGTGGATTCATTGTATGCATAGTCGCCTTTTAATGAATATCACGCAAATCGTCATGGTGATAGGTACGTACGGTTTGTCCAGCATGTCCTAGGTGTGTCTATAAATATATATTTTTTAAAAATAATAAAAAACAGTGGCCGGCCCTGGGGATTGGGGTCAAAAAAATATAATTAGGAGACAGGCCCTGGGGGATGGGGTCATCAGGGCCAATAAATTAGAATAAGAAGGGGAACCACACAGCCCCCCTTCTTAAAAAATTTAAATAAATAAAAGACTGGCATCGTGCCGGAGGTGACGCCCCCTCCTTGCAGCACTCTGCAAACGCGCCCCCTGGCGAGTTGTAAGTTGGGGAACTAATTCCTCTTCAATACTGAGGGTCCCTGAGGGCCAACTAGCCCAACAGGCATCTCCAGTATGCGCCAGGGAGCTGCGCTGCAGACAGGTGTTCTGAGGCCAAGCCCCTTTTTACACCTCTCTGCAACGCAGCTCTGTGGCGCTTACTGGAGGTACCTAGTGGTCTAGTTTTACCCTAGGAACCCTTAGGATTCAAGGGGACTTAATCTCTCAACTTAGAACAGCCACAGGGCGCGTTTACACAGTGGTGAAGGGAGGGGACGGGGCCTGAGGTGACGTGTGCAAACACGCACTATGGCACGTTTTAAATTGAGGATATAATTTCCCTTCAATACTGAGGGCCCCTGGGGGCTAACTAGCCCACCAAGTGCTTCCAGTAAGCGCCACTGAGCTGCATTGCAGAGAGGTGGTCCAGGCCGTGCCACTTTTTACACCTCTCTGCAATGCAGCTCTGTGGCACTTACTGGAGGTACCTAGTGGGCTAGTTGGACCCTAGGGACCCTCAGGATTCAAATGAACTTAATCTCCCAACTAAAAACGGACACAGGGCGTGTTTACACAGTGGTGAAGGGAGGGGACGGGGCCTGAGTTAACGTGTGCAAAAACGCCCTGTGGCCTGTTTTAAGAGGTAGTTTTAATCCCCCTGCCCTATTATATACTAGGGGCTTACAGAGGAGGTCATGCTAATCACATGGGGACCCCAACGCATAATGTTCCCTAGTGTATGTAGGTGTGTTCACTGTATTCTAAGTGTCTTTTAACATAGCACTGGCTCTAGGACTGGTTAGTCAGACTCAGTTACCACCAGTATCCGTCTGAAAAAGTTGAGGGTACAGGATGATTTTGCAACAAGGCTTCTTTCTGGTCTTCTTTTTGTTCTTTCTGCCCGTTATTCTTCTTCCTTCACTTTTCTTCGTCTTTGAGGACTTCTGTTGCTTCTTTCTGCACTTCTTTTTTTTCTTTCGGTGCATTTTTTCTTCTTTCTTCACATGTCCTATCTCTGTAGGCATAGTTAGAAATTAGCATTTAAAAAACCTTTGAAATTCACAGAAAAAACCATAGCTTTCAGGCACGTTATAGTTAGGAATTAGCATTTAAAAAACCTCAGAAATTCACTGAAAAAACCATAGGTTTCAGGGGTGTTATAGTTAGCTGGACTTTTCAGTTGTACAAAACCATTGAAATTCCCCCGTTATAGTTAGTTCAGCTAACTATAACTCGCGCGCCCGCAATGCACTGCTGATGACGTCACATATTCCATCACTCATGACATGGTCAGTGACATCACTCATGACATCACTGATGACATCTCAAATGACATCACTGATGACATCACTGATGACATCATCCTTGTGATAGAGTGGCAGACCTCCTCTCACCCTAATATAACCTTTGATACACACATTCAAATATAGAGACTACAATTTTCAAAACAATGGACATACCAATATCAGTTACAACAACCGCTTCAGTAATTCTAAGATCCACATACACATCCACTCATTCACCAACAGTCCTATACAGTCACTCATACATGTACTCACTCATCATATGTACTCATACACCTATACATCCTGTTACACAATGCCACTCATCCATAGAGTCACTCACACACATAGTCACTCATGCTAATAAAGAATCAAACATACATTTACTTGCATATACAGTTATACACACACCACCACACTTACTTCTACGGAAACTTACACATACTTAGTCTTTTAAACAATCACTTATAGAAACACATACTTATTCATACAGGAACTCTTTCAATCTCTCACTCTCACATATACTCACTTATATACACCAATAGTCACATATACTAGTTTAAAACATATGTAGTTACTCATAAAGACACTATTGGGACAGTCATTCACTCACTAACACACCCATACACACACTCATCCACCCATACAGTCCTGCACACATGCTGTCTTCAACACATACAAACAGTGAGTCACTCATTCATGCAACTATGCACTACGTAATACCCCCCACCAAACCATGCAGACACTCAGACTGATACTCAAAAAAACAACTAATAACCTATATAGACACCCATGTAGCTACTCACCAACCCATGCAGCCACTTATACACAAAGTGAGAGACTGATACAGATATTTACATATTTAAACAGTACTCACTAAGCCATGTATTCACTATGATACACTTAATCAGTCAGTTACACAATCAATGTTTCAAAAACAAATCATCCATTTAGACACTTATATACCCATTTATTCTTCCATCGACCTTGAGATATACATATATAAAACATGTTTAATTTTCAGAAAAACACACATTCACTGGATGATGTCATCAGTGATGTCATCAGTGATGTCATTTGAGATGTCATCAGTGATGTCATGGGTGATGTCACTGACCATGTCATGAGTGATGTAATATGTGACGTCATCAGCAGTGCATTGCGGGCACGCGAGTTATAGTTAGCTGAACTAACTATAACAGGGGAATTTCAATGGTTTTGTACAAGTGAAAGTCCAGCTAACTATAACACCCCTGAAACCTATGGTTTTTTCAGTGAATTTCTGAGGTTTTTTAAATGCTAATTCCTAACTATAACGTGCCTGAAACCTATGGTTTTTTCTGTGAATATATGTATATAATATATATATATATATATATATATATATATATATATATATATATATATATATATATATATATATATATATATATATATATATATATATATATATATATATATATATATATATATATATAATATATGTACTCCTCGACCTCTCCTCTGGCCTTTACATAGTATTCTCCAAATATAGCCATCTAGTCTTTGACACCCACTTTGATCCTGCATATTCTGTCTCCTTGGCAGTTTGAGTCTGAACACCTCACCCATATATGGGACCTCACACTGGCCAGCTAATTCTGCATTTGTGAACTTGCCAGCAACCACTGGCAACCCAATAAATCCCTGAGTAAAACATGCAGCTGCACATTCTCCTCTCTATGCCTCCAAGAGGATTTTCCTTTCTCATTGACTCCACCTGCTAGGAACACTAGCTCAGCCACATGCCCATCATCATCATCATTGCCAACAGTCATGGATCATCCCTGATAGTTGGGAAGCAAGGATTTATGCATGCAAACACCATCACAAAATGGTAAAACAACATGTAGTTCTGGACTACTCGCTGACTAGCAAAAGTGCTCTGTGCATTGTGTTCATCCATTTCCCCTCACCAAATCCACCAGCTTTAGGGCACACCTTACAACTCTTCACACACAGCTTTAAAACATTTCCAAGATCATTCAGTCTCTCTTATCACCAACACTGACCCATTCACAGATTATCTTTGATCAGATGAACCTGTCTCCATTGGCCAACTGAATAACCTATCCTACCTTTCACCAGCTCCTAGAACTTTCACTTTATTACAAAGTTATCAGCACAACATACGCTTAACCCTCAAACTCATCTATTTAACTAATTCAACTGATATCTGCTTACTCACTACATCAAAGCTGCATCTAATGGCTCCTCGCTCTGCCATCAAATACTTCACTCTCCTTTCCTCATAATTCTTTAGACAGGTCTACAAAGGATGCTTTTAGTCTCTAACTAATAGCATCCTTTACAATTCCTAGTATTAGGCAACCACCAAATGAATTCCACCAGCGAAGCATCTACCAGTATCTAAAGCAGGGGTCTCCAACCTTTTTACTAATAAGAACTACTAATGTTAGATGACACTCATTCCGAGCTACTAACATTATTATTGTTATAATAGTGACCAAGTCATTTAAGATTACATTACTGGCCACCACTAACAAGATTAACAACTCTGATCATATCTATGCATCAGATAGGGTCACCAGCAGTAATGTAGAAAAGGCTTTGTCAATTTTGAGAGCCTTGACATGAGTAAAACAGAATAGCCATGGCAGCAACACCCTGGCACCAAGGTAATAAATTAGTTATAAGTCTCTGCGATGCCACATGATTCATCACCAAATATCAGCTTTTATTATATTTTGGAAACATCGCTTATGAGTTCTGCAAATAACAAAATTTCATCTTGAATACACTCATCTTTGGTATACTTCTACTAATTCAACCATGCAAAATCCTCTAATTTAGTAGGGTGGACTGCACACACAAGAGCTTTTTAAAGGTAACTAGAGAGCTACCAGTAGCTCACGAGCTACTCGTTGGAGAAGCCTGATCTAAATCTTAACAATCCTTACCCACCACAAAGAACTCTCTACCATATTCATTCACCTCAAATCTCTGCCACGTTCAACACTGTATTGTTCATCAAAGTGTAATATTAACAGCTATGTCAAGCGTGGGTTTACTAAGATTGCACTGTCTTGGCTAATACTAAACTGCATTCCTGTGCTCTTCCAACACCATGTCCTACAGACTCTTCCTCTTTTTACCTTTCCTTCTTCTCTTCTCTCCGCATCTTCCTACACAAACTCGTCTTTAGCAATACCATCACTAAAATTCACTTCATCTTGCTTTATAGCTGATAACATTGAAATCGTCTTTACCTTCCACACTGTCACAAACTCCCTTGCAGCTTGAGGGACCGACTGCCTCTTTGCCTTCCGATACTGGACGGTTCTACATTACTTAATGCCCATAACCTCCAAGGCTGGTATCATCTTCCCATTATCCACTACTTTTTAATCCCTTAAATCCCTCATCTTCTTAATACTATATGTTGTTCTCACATTCCTGCCATAACAACCATACTTTTGCTGCTCGATTATATATGCTAAAATTGTATCCAATTAATGGACATTATGACTTATATCTGAACAAGGTGTGGTAAAATTAGATTGAATTATTTCATCATGAGTAACCAAAAGCCATGTGAAGAATTATTGTAATTTTGAATTGGAAAGTGAAATCAGTTCAAGGGCTCTCTATTGTTTCAATGTGCCTTTATTCTGTGCCTTTGTTTCCTCTACACCAAGGTTTTCATGGCAATGGAACCACCATGAAAACCATAGCGGAGAGGAAACTTGTAATGTGCTAAGCATATTACTTCCTCTCAACTGTCGGAAATGGCGGTTCCCTGGCAGCTGTGGTGGGGCAATGGCGGTCAGACTGCCCTTATTGTAATAGTGCGGTAGGGAGACCCCTGCGCATCCACGAGTCTGACGGCCCGTGGACAGCCAGACTTGTAATTAAACCCTTAGTTTGCACTATTCTTTGTTAAAACTCCTGCGTTGAGTGATTGACATGTTTCAGCCTTTAATCTTGTTAGGCCTTCTCAGGATAAATACAAGGTCAATTGAGATTATCCTAAAAACATATAAGCATATTTACATAGTTACCACATGATTATGGCTAAATTGAGAAACAATGAGTACATTATCTAAACATGTTGATTAAAAGAACCTTATCTTTTAAAACACAGGCTTGGTGAACCAAGTCTGCAATTGTACTTGAAAATAATGGTTAAAACACTGTTACACATTACTGACAGGCCACCATGATAGGACAGGCTACCATAAAAAGAGAGTTTGTGGACTCCATAGGTATATCAAACAACCAAGCAAACACAAGGAGATGATGGTTGGAGTGCTGAAACTTTTCAGAAACTCAACCCCAGTCACAGATCTGGGTTGAATCTATCATCGTTCTTTAGCTCACTTCGCCACTCCAGTTCATACACAGCTATATGGAAATCAGGCTTGACTTTAGTGAGCTAAAGAACGATGATGGATTCAACCCAGATCTGTGACTGGGGGTGAGTTTCTGAAAGGTTTCAGCGCTCCGTCCATCATCTCCTTGTGTTTGCTTCATTCGACTTAAGTTGGCAGGGTATGCCCGGGCGTGGGTTCCTAGCTCACTTTGCCACTGGATTCAAGCTAGCCTGGCTGATGAGGGCTGTTAGCCCGAAACCGGTCCCAGGATGCTTATTTCCGGTCCAGGGAATACATGGCTTGGCCGTTCGGGCTGGACTGTTTCCATGAGGCACAGGACAAGACTGATTTGCATATAGCTGTGTCTGAACTAGGGTGGTGAAGTGAACTAAAGAACGATGATGAATTCAACCCAGATATGTGACTGGGGGTGAGTTTCTGAAAAGTTTCAGCGTTCTGTCCATCATCTCCTTGTGTTTGCTTTTTTCCTCCTAACTTGGCAGGGTATGCCCAGACGTGGGTCCCTTGCTCACTTTGTCACTGGATTCAAGCTAGCCTAGCTGATGAGGGCTGTTAGCCCGATACCGGTCCCAGGATGCTTATGTCCGGTCCAAGTAAGACATGGCTTGGCCGTTCGGGCAGGACTGTTCCCATGAGGCATAGGTCAAGACTGATTTGCATATAGCTGTGTCTGAACTGGGGTGGCGAAGTGAGCTAAAGAACGATGATGGGTTCAACCCAGATCTGTGATTGGGGTGAGTTTCTGAAAAGTTTCATCGCTCTGTCCATTATCTCCTTGTGTTTGCTTTGTTCGCCCTAAGTTGGCATTTTCTGGGGCTGCTCTTAAATTCTAGTTAAGCTCTAATTGCTGACAAACAATGGCTGTTTTTCCTCCACTTATCACCAATCCTCGATGGCCTTCACTTTTCAATCCAACGGATTCCATCTCCACACAAGGTGTCTTTGAAAAGTGCATCAATGAGTAACACTCCATCATTTTGCTCTCCTGTTCATCACATTCTCTATTCGTAGATTGCCCGACCTGCCTGCTCCACCTCTGGGTGTCCAGTATTTGCCGTACCCAGTCCTACACGTTCTCTCTTGGACGCTTTAATTCTGTAATCTCCAGCACTGAGCTGCTTTTCTGCAACCAGGAACAATAACCTCAAAGGCTGTTTTAGCATTTAATTTTTTTTATTCTGGTACAATTTGTGTATTACTATTCATAGGCCATTCTTTTATATTCATTGACAGCACCTCAACAGACAGTGTGGCTTCCATAAGGTGTCACAGTAACCTCTGCCTCTCCAAGGAGGTGAAGTATCGGCCCATATGCAGAGACCTTCCTGACTGCTAGGAGACTCAATCCAAAGTGCTGTAAATTCTCAATTTGATATCATTCCGAATGCCGATTCTGAATTTACTTGAGTACCACCAAAGGGCACCATTTTATGGTTCCTTACTAGCCACATGATTCTCAATGCCTTTTCTCCTAATATAAAAGATGGTATGCCAACCCCAGTTCCAGAATTAAGGGGGTTTGTCTGTACATAATGGTAGCGATATCACACACACACACACACACACACACACATGTACACACTTTTTTATCCTTCTAACAGAAGCACAAATGTTACAGAGTTCAAATTCATTATTCTTTCCCTGTGTTCTCATAGGATATTATGTATATTTCACACCATCTACCAAGTCACAGATTGATGCACCCCTTTTAAAAGTATCATTAAAGTCACTTTGTGATCCACCTATAACACAGTAGAAATTCTGAGACAGCTTCTTGGGCAGGTGGTTATAGTGAAGCTGTTTAACATGCTACTCTGGTATTGTTTCCCTGGTGAGCTAACCAATGGGCCTAAAAACGCATCCTCTTCTGCTAACCTCTTCCCCGTGCGCAGCCCTCCAACCTGAGCAAAGGCACCGCATATGTAAATGGCATCACATCTTAGTTCTCTGAAAGGCTGAGCAACAGGCAGCCCTGCAGCAGTATTTCAACAAACTCTGTGTGAAGTGCTGCGAAACAACTGCTGTCAAGCAGTCAAGACCATCCATCTGTGGTTGCTCCATGGATATTTGGTGGCATATACTGGTAGACGTCTGTCTGTCAGAGCTGCTTTCCTCTACTTTATTGATTATAATAGGAAAGATGAATGGATGTTCCTGAGATACTATTGCCATCTTCAAAGTTCAGAAACCACAAAGCTTATGGACTTCAATGTCCCTGTTGCAATACAATGGTGGTATGGGAAGTTGCATGGACCATACAAAATTCAATTGGAATTGGATAAACCTTACACAATTCTTTTGCAATGTCATGTCTGTATTAGAATTTGAATGACCTTTACAAAATTCCATTTGATAGGATGAACCTTCCACAATTCTGTTGCAATGTAATGGATTTTTGGGAGGTTCGGTGGACCTTACACAAATCCAAGCTTGAGATTCACACAACTCCATCCAGATGTCAGAATCCAAGGACGGTGTCAGGGGGTGGGCCATCTACCCAGTGTAGGTCACAGTTTCACTACACATGCTATGAATCAAAAGCTGTTCTTAGAATGCTTAACTGATATATATCCATACTTTCCCCATTCTCACTTCCTGCAGATATTTATTGGTAGAATACAGGGGGTGATAGGGTAATGGTGTTACTCATAAGAGAATGTCTCTACAGTTTCACCAAACTCCCAATAAGGCACACAGACTTCTCTGGAGGTGGGACTAAATTATATGCCTCAAAGGGTTATTGTACCTCTGGCCAATGTCTCTTCTTCAGGACAACAATGTCCTTGGTGGAACCAGAGATTTCTGCCACCGATGCAGAGTTCACTGGCTCAGCTTGCACATCACCCTGAGATAACCATTTTTATTACCTTTAGCATCCGAGTTTCACATACTACTCAATGAATGATCAGATTATTTTTAAGAGATCATGAAAGACAAAAGAACTTTTAATAATTTAATATTTCACTGCAGTCTTATTCAAATGGCATTATTCTGTCTACATCATAGTACATAATGGAATGTGAAGGCTTGCAGTGCAATCAGAATCAATTTTTATTTCGGTGTTACTTCTTTATCACAGGCAGTGGAAGGTAGACAGATAACATGGGAGTTGGTGCTTATATTCTCAGGTCAGCACTTCCTGCCACCTTTTGCTGACTGCTGGTCCTGGCAAACAGGAGCACATGGGGCTGTTGAAAAAGAAAGTGAACATTAATGAGTGATTTTTATGACATACCATGTGCATAATTGTGGTTTCAGAGCAAAATATTGAAGAAAAAGATTTTCTGACACCTATATGAGTGGGCTAAGAGTATTTTTGTCTTCAAAGGAAGAAGATATATGGGGAATATCTTCACTAAGGTGTTCCACGGACCATTATAATTTGAACATTCAGGATCATGAACCTGTGTTGTTATAGAAGGCTGCTAACCCCAGCCCGATCCATGAAGTACTGTCAAGAAATGGTGCTCTCATCACGTCTTGTGCATCATCTTTCAACATGGATTGCCAGACCACTAAGCTGAAACTTTGAGTTGCCAAATTGTAATGACTTGTGGGCAATAGGTTTACTATAGTCAAACATGACATCCCCATCTAATCATGTGTGTACTTTTGTGGATATTGAATATTAGATAGTTCCTTCTGCATTTTTCATGAGGTTCTATGTATATTTAGCCAGTACTGACCATATGACCTACAGCTGCTCCTCTTCTAAGTTACATTGTACAATTACAAGGTGGTTAACACAAACAGGATATTTGAGAGGTGTGTTTATTTTGGGTCAAAACTCTCAAATCAGTTGTGATGCTTATCTTCACAAAATCAACCCAGCTCACAGACCAACCTTGTGTAGCAAATCTAAACAGCAGCATCTGATGAAGTTTCAAAAGCACCAGTAGCCTAAACAAGGTGAGACAGCCAAGAGGTTTTAAATGTGTCATTTGATAACCTTCTATCATATTTCTGCCAACCAAAGACTTCTTCCCCCTACTGGAGCTTTTTATCCTTATGGTGTCTACTTACCCTCTCTGGCTCACATGCATTGAACTTTGAATCTGTTTTGCTAGACGCAGTTGCTTGGTTTGAACCATGTGTACTCACAGGTCATCTTAGTTTGGGATGTTTAACCTGCCATCCCTGGTCAACGCTGACCAGTGACTGGCAAGGGAAATCACAGTTGTT
This sequence comes from Triturus cristatus, assembly GCF_964204655.1. Lineage (NCBI taxonomy): Eukaryota > Metazoa > Chordata > Amphibia > Caudata > Salamandridae > Triturus > Triturus cristatus. The sequence continues at coordinate 638,369,859 of NC_140580.1, read as the reverse complement.
AATGCACACAATTCTACCTTGATTGTCTACCTATCATGGGTCTACAGAGATCCAGGAGAGACAGCAGACTAACACCCACTGTCCTGTTGCTCTGATGTCAGAGCAGTGAAGAACCAGATTTCAAAACTAGTGTTCATGATAATGGCTCTAAATTAGAGCCACACACAACATATCAATATCGAGAGTAGAAACTGATTTAGAATCAGAATACCCATTGGCCAAAGTTAGTCATTGCAGAAAATGCATGATATGGACAAATTGTTCTCAAAAGGATAGGCTGCATGGTTTTTAGCCAAATATTAGATGTGTGTAACAATGTTTTAATGATATCTTTTCCAGAGTGATTCTCCCTCCATCTATAGGAACTAGGCTCTGAATTAGAGCAAATAGGGAATTTAGACTCAGATTCACAAATTTTTCATGCAAAGCCGAGCAGCATCTAAATGTGCTATGCCACATTGCACAAGAGGGAAAACACAGGGCAGTGCCATATCTATAAAGATCAATCTGCTGCTAGTGTCATCCCTTGTGCTGTGCTCAAATGAGGCTGCCTTGATCGATGCACAGCTGCGCACAGGTGCAGAGGTGAGTGTGCACTGTCCAGCAAAGGATCCGTTTTGAAGACAAATATTTCCTTTACAAATTCCTATGCCTAGACGAGGAACATCGTAAATATTTTGGGGGTTCAGGGCCAAGCATATTTTGGGGGGCCTGTTTGGAAGAACTTTGAATTTACGACCAAATTTCAGCTCTTTCGAGTCGTCTTTGGCTAGGTCACTGACAGTGTATATTCTGAATGTGTTTCCGTCTAACATTTAGGGATGGTGATGTGGGTTTTCAATATTGTAAAAGCAGCAGCTCACTAATATTATTGCAAATAATATCTGTGACCCCTCCCATTTTTCATACGTGAGGTCCTATTTTGCTCTAAAAGAAACATTTTTTATGGATTTTGTGGGAAACATCAACACACCATTTCTCTGAAACATGTCTGTGATGGACTTCCACAGATCACCCACATTGGAAATAAATTGAAGGAAAACGGTATTTGAAACAATTTGTTAACTATTTATTTAAGATCATAAGGGCAAGACTCACTACAGAACAGAGCTGTCTCTATTAGGGGGCTCCTGAAAGGCAGGGACCCTGGGACAGAGCCCATTTTGCCTATGCTTTAAAATGACTAACTCAGACAGTACATACACAATGGATGCGTGGTGTGCACTGCAGCACACATGCAATGCTTCTTTTTTGAGAAATTGACACATTTCTCCATATTTGCACCTGCTTGAAGTAGGCATTAGTTTGTACAGAATGCCCAGTCTGGCTCACTGCCCCACTGGATTCAAGCTAGCCTGGCTGATGAGGGGTGATGCCCCGAAACTGGTCCCAGGATGCTTGTTTTTGGTCCAGGGAGGACCTGGCTTAGCAGTTCGGACTGGACTGTTCCCAAGAGGCACAGAGGCAAGGCTGATTTGCATATGGCTGGGTCCAAACTGGGGTGGCGTGGTGAGCAAAAGAAAGATGAATTATAAACCCAGATCCTTGTGACTGGGAGTGAATGTTTGCATTGTTCAGCATTCCGTCCATCATGTGTTCCTTTTGCTTATTTCAGTAGACTGACCTTTCCATCAAAACCTACTTATGTTGATCTGACCCAGTAACATCTACTTGACACAAAACCACACAAAGTAGTTTTTGCCGATTAAAAAGTGCACCTTTTCAGCACAAAACAACTTTTGTAAGGGATACAAAGCATTCGGCACAGCTTTGCGTCATGGGAGCACCTGCCTTAAGTCTTAATAAACCTGAGGCTTGATGTTCTTGGCTGAGCTTTTTCAAGGGGCAAGACGCCATGTGCTGAAGTTGTTAAGTATACTCCATTATAATATTGGAAAGAGCCAGACATGATCAGCCACCACAGTCCATCCTGGACGACAGAACTGTGACACCTAGGGGCATATTATCAAGGACGGCAGCAAAATTATTGCCGGTTTAGCCGCAGAAAACTGCAGCTAAAGCGGCGATAATGGGCTTGATAATATGCCCTGGAGAATTCCAATAGAAGCCTATGTTCACACCAGAACATCTACATCTGCTCTTTTAGGGAAGAACAAGAGCCGAAGGATCCCTCTAAGAAATTCTGCCTACGTACATAGCCATTCCATACTGTGAAGTGAGGTCAAGAATCAGTCCATAAGAATTCTTAAGTCAGAAGCCGGACCTAGTGTTCTGAAAAAGGAGCAAACTCTGAAGAGACAGCTTGGTGCTGGAACAAGCCTCCACAACCAGCCATCAGTCGCTTCTCAGGAAGAGGCTCTTTCAATGTACTCCTGCACTGACGCATCACACAGGAAGTGATTGCACCTTTCCAACCACAACAGTCCCTTTGCTGGTGCTAAAACTACAGGTACTGCCTTAATTGCACTTGACAGCGTCCATCTGACAACCTTAATCTTTAGCATACCTTTGGAATTGGTCTTACAGCCATCTTATGCAAATGTAAACTGAAAAGAGATCTTTATAAATAACAGAACCGCCCTATAAAAATAACTAACATTATGAAAACAGATACATATTGCTAAATAACAATGTTTTGAATTCAATATAGGAATGACGTCTCTTCATTGGGAATGGTCAGCATTCGGGTCATGTTCATGAAATTAAACTTACCTGGCTCACACTGGGGCTCACACTGTGGCTTACACTGAGGCTCACATTGAGGGACTGGGTCCTGGCACAGCACCACTGGGGCACATGCTGAAAAGGAAGACAAGGTTGCATATTACCAACTCATATATATCATACGGTAGAGTACACATCTGATCTATATTGCCACACCTAGCAGTCTTACATTAGACAAAGGCTACTCAATCACACATGGGCCTGCTTCACAAGCCCATTCACACCCCCGCTCGGTTGGCTACATCAAGATATAAGTCCATAATATCGGCCTACAAAAATATCGCATCTGCTATATCACTTGGGGCCAGATGTACAACCATGACAATTTGCGACTCGCAAATTGGGCTCGATTGTGAATCGCGAAATGCCATGTACAACAGTGTCTGAGACACTGTTTGCGATTCCCAGTGGGGTCACAAATTGCATGCCTCATGAATATTCATGAGGCACTCGCAATTTGCGACCCCATTGGTAATGGCTGGCCCTCCCAGGGATGGTGGCCTGCTGGGCTCTGCGACCTCCATGTCTTGGACTGCTTTTAAATAAAGCAGTTTTTTTTTTTAATGCAGCCCGTTTTCCTTAAAGGAAAACGGGCTGCATTTAAAAAAAGAAAATGAAACGTTTTTGTTTCACTTTTTAAGGGCAGGTAGTGGTTCCCAGGACCACTGCCTGCCCCTAAAAAATATTTCCTCCTGCATTTGCAAAGGGGAAGGGATCCCCTGCGGACTCCTTCCCATTTGCGGTGCATTACCACCATCTTGAAGAGGGGGATAAGTTGCAAGTGTTTCGCAGCCGCAATTGCGGTCGAAAAACATTTATACATGGGGTAGAGAGTTGCTATTAAGAAGGGACGCCCTTCAAACGCCCCTTCCTAATCGCGAGTCACAATTCCTGTTTAGCGAGTCACAAATAAATTGCGACTCGCTAATTAGGAATTGTACATGGCCCTATTCGTTTTTGCATGCACAAACGGGTCACTAACCCGTTTGCGCATGCAATTTAGGGTCGTATATCTGGACCAAAGTATACAGTTACTATTTTGAACTTTTTATCTATCTTACTCTGCGATGTGATGGTTAGATCAATGTTGTGGATGTGATATTGTTGTCATGTGATATAAAGCATGTGATATAGAGATAGTATACCCTCTACGGCACACACTGAATAAAGACTATTAGTGGTTTGGAAAACAGTTGACTAAAGATGGCCAAGTGAACAAAAGTCATTTTATTCAATTTAAGGACCTAATAAAAGGGGTCATTTTTCAAAGTAATAATAAATCTGAGAGGAGTTCGACTACACTCTGCAGAGTGATTTACATCCATTTTTCAGGCATCAGTTTGGCCACTTGTATGTACGTTTGACTCGTGCCTGAAAAGAAAAAGAGGTGAAGAAAATATCGAAAAGTTTGAAAGCAACAGTGACTTTAATAGAAACACAAAAGGCAAGTGCTCGTCCTGAAATGGTAAAAAAAGCACATGAACACATATATTGTGATGTAAACAGGAGTATTTCAGCTATGACTGTCAGTTTATTGCATTTATGCACAGTTTACACCTGCAAGGGCATCGACTGTTTATGAATCCCCAAATTCCATTCCACTTCATGTTTAATTCATACAATTCTTTTTCATCCCTGCCACATGAGTATTTACATATGTTATTTCTGGATGGGAGTGGGACATGTTCATTCACAGAACCAGTATGAACAGATTTTCTGTTGTCATCGGCTTGACTGTGGAACTGGTTCCAACCGGAAGTGCTACTGCTGAAAGAGTCAGGGCCCGATTCACAGAACTAACTTAAGACAAAATCCTAAACTTAGTACCATTTTGGTATTCACAGAAGGCACTTACTCATTTCGGTATTCACAGAAGTTAGGAGTCCTAACTTTAGGACTCCTAAATGCCTTCTGTGAATACCGAAAGTGTTAAAATTAGGATTTTTCTCAGTTTAGGAGTAGAAAAGTTAGGACTCCAAACTTTAGGACTCCTAAATGCCTTCTGTGAATACCGAAAGTTTTAAAATAAGGATTTTTCTCAGTTTAGTAGTAGTAAAGTTAGGACTCCTAACTTTAGGACTCCTAAATGCCTTCTCTGAATACCGAAAGTCTTAAAATTAGGATTTTTCTCAGTTTAGTAGTAGTAAAGTTAGGACTCCTAACTTTAGGACTCCTAAATGCCTTCTGTGAATACCTAAAGTCGTAAAGTTAGGATTTTTCTCAGTTTAGGAGTAGTAAAGGTAGGAGTCCTAACTTGACTACTCCTAAACTGAGAAAAATCCTAATTTTAAGACTTTCGGGATTCACGGAAGGCATTTAGGAGTCCTAAAGTTAGGACTCCAAACTACTGTGAATACCGAAATGAGTAAGTGCCTTCTGTGAATACCAAAATGAGTAAGTGCCTTCTGTGAATACCAAACTGGTAGTAGGTTTAGGATTTTGTCTTAAGTTAGTTCTGTGAATCGGGCTCGAAATGTTTGAGAGTCCCGGAAGGTCTCCTGATAATTTGCTCTCATGGCTCCTGTAGGAGGAGACATCATGACCTCTATGTAAGGGATGGCAACATTTGAATGAAAAAATATAAATCGATTAAGATAACATTTCCCCACAATTCATTTTAGCAAAACATTTCATTACATTATTGCTGCTGTTGCTGGTTTTGATGGCAATGGTGGCTGAGCCACACTAAGTAGGACAATATAGCACTGAAAATAAAACTTCATTGTGAAGCAGTTGGTGGCCCCATTCTTTCCAGGTCCTGGTCCTAATGCCGGTGTATCCTTCACTCATGTTGTATGCAGATATTTCAGAATTCAAAATTGTCAAAATTATTTTGATCTGCAGGTTGTGAATCTTGAAGGCTAGTAATAGTACCAAACTGGGAAATCTCTGAGAATCCTAAATGGCCAGTGTGGCTGAAAAGCATGTAAAGCCGATAAAATGTCAATCACTTGTTAGGCGAGCTTTCCATAATTTGGACTCCATTCCAGTCTTAAGCGACTTAAAGAGGCGGTGCAGTTTCATAAATTCTCCTGATTTCCCTATTGCTCAATCTGCTTTGGCAGGTGAACAGTAAACCTACAACCCTAATGTTTTTCACTGACACCGAAAGGATTGCCCCGTAGTATCCCATTGACTATGGCTTTGATCACAAATCTTTGGCTTTCCCTTGATTACAACTACTTCTCCATATGCTGCCTATTAGATCATCCGGTAACTTTGTTGTTGATTCTGACAAAGTTTTAAAAAGATCAAACACAGACTTCTCTAGTCTTACTGAACACCCCAGAGTCTCCTCTGTTTTTACTGCCAAGCTTCCTACCGCTAATATTGATCCCTGTAGATTAACCTTGTGTTTATTGTAATGAAATAAATAAACATGCTGTCTACAGATCTTGGTCTATTAATCACACATAAGTATCATATAGCATCAAAAAAGTTGATTGATATGTGAGAGTACAATAATTTCCTCTAGGTTACTGCACATTTTGCCAAATTTAGTTTTGGTGAGGCAAATTGAGATTATAATAATGACACACACTGTAAAAAGTACAACAGAAGGAAGTAAACATGAGGTTTATTAAATTGAAAATTAAAAAATAGTGAAAGTCGAGGGATTGCCATGTAATCATAAATTAAAGAGAGAGTTGTATGGTGAGACTGAAGTGAGGATATTAGCGATGCTTTTTATAGATGCATATCTGTTGCATTTTGAATTGACATACAATATGGTCTTCGATCCTATGCTTCAAGCATTGATAATAAAGAACCAGAAAAAAGAGACAATGGGGGATAAGTACAAGAAAATGTTGGAGTGCTGTGTAACGCCAAACTTGGCGCGCCCCGCTCGACATTTTCTAAATGCAGGAATGTGCCGTATTTACAAAAATACGATGCACCCCTATGTTTCCCCTAGCGCCGGTGCTAAAAAAAGCTGCCTAGGGTAAATGCAGGCACCCTTGTGTCATGTTGCAAGGGTGCCTGCGCTGCAGGGGTGATTGTTTATGTGCAGGAAGGGACACCTTTCTGCACATAAACAATATTTAAAGGTAATTTGCTGTTTCTATGTGTGCTGCAGAATGAATTAATTATTTCTCCTCGTATCGCCACCCTAATATCAGGTTTTACCTAGCCTTAGTTTTTGTCGCTGCCACATCCTTGTAACTATGAGACAGATTCAAAAAGCAAAGGGTGTTGCAGTCGAACACCCACTGCAACACACATTGCCCACCCCTTTACTGCAGCGGACTGCTGCGGAAAGAGGCATATTTACAAGGTTACGTTAAACCATGTTAAGCGGCTTAACGCCACGTTGTAAATATGAGGTATGGAGAAAAAGTAATGTTCCAGTGGTTTTAGGGGCTTGCAAATATGCCCCAATGTTTTTTAGGTCTGCCAAAGGAGTTCCTGCTCTTGGGCAATAAATCCATTCCTCTTTCCGCATCAGCTTAACTGAAAACTTTTCAAAGTATGAGAGACGTGGGTAGTGCCCAGCTAGTTACAATTCGACCTGAATTGTAATTTTGGAATACCTAAAACATTGCCCTTATACTTAATCAGTCTCCTATAACTTTTTCAAAACTATGTTATTCTCTGATTTTTAAACGTTCGTTGCGCATATAAAGCATTTTGAGTGATTAGTTGAAAGAAAGGGTTGCAAGTACCCAAGAGCAGTGATTGCTTGATAAATTGATATTAAAATTATAGCATGAGCCAGAAAAAAAGAGATATTTTTAATGGTCTGCCAAAGGAGTTCCTGTTCTCGGGCTTGGGTCATAAATCCATTTCTCTTTCAGCATTAGCTTAACTGGAAGCCTTTCAAAGTATGAAAGACATGGGTTCTGTCCAGCCAGTTAAAATTCCACCTAAGTTGTAATTTTGAAATACCTAAAACATTGCCCTCATACTTAATCAATCCCCTGTAACTTTTTTATCCTCTGATTTTTAAACGTTAGTTGTGCATTTAAATAATTTTGAGTGATTAGTTGAAAGAACGTTTTGCAAGCACTCAAGAGTGGTGATAGTATGATAAATTGATATTAAAATTATAGCATGATCCTAGTGAAGCTACCAAATGGAAATTTTGAAAAATGCCGGTATAAAAGACCAGCAGTCACATCAAGTCTGCAAGTTCTTCACAGAATTTACCTAAGGTTTTGCAGTTGTTACAGTGAAAATGTTACGACCTAGTCATTTCGTAGGAGATTGTATGTTACAAGCACGCCCCATATCATGTCTCACATTTTATCACCATTTTTATGCAATGTCAAGTGGATCACATAAGATGGCAATTAGCAAATTGATTTAATCGTGGAACGTATAGGATTACTAGTTCATCATTTGAAAAGTTGGAAAAGTTAGGTTGGCCAGATAGTGCCTGTCTGCTCATGTTCCCATCTTCCTACCATTTAATCTGCCCTTTTTTATTATTTTTTTAAGTAAGAACTAATTACTTACGGTCTTGGCATCTCTCCACGACTTTAGTATCTTGGCACTGTGCTTTCTGAGTTTCCCTGTATCCTCCCTTGGCAGACATGGTCGTCTCTTGCACCAGCGTCAAACTCAGCCACAAGGAAAAAATTGGAAGAGTCACTTCAAGATGTGCCCGGCCTAATCGAAGATGAGACTTATATACACAGGTAAACTGCCCCATCCGTCTGTTCAGCATCATTAGCAGTCATATTTTCACACCCATAATGTTTATCATATCTCCAGCGGAATTTCATGGTTAATTGTTGGGTTCTCTAATCTCGCAATATATTTCACACGTATGCAGCACAGTTCCAATATTTTGAGGTGTGCCTTTAAAAGGTTTGCTGATTAATCCTTACTAGTATATGTTAATCATTTGGATACATACCATTGGGCAGAGGACTATTCAGAATTTGCATGCCAAGCATATCTAGGAGGGTGTTACTTATTTGACCTCTCATCTCACAACTCTTCCCTTGCTTCCTCTTTAAGTGTGAAGTTCCTTTAGTTCAATACAACTAGCAGACTTACCTTTGAAGCCCATAGAATAAATTGTTTAGCTATGGGAGCAGAACTGTAAATTACGTTCTCACCTGCCAGTTGGCTGTGGTATTTCCATTCAACTAAAACTATTTCTCCATTGAGCTATGTTGTAATATTTTCCAATGAGTGATCGGACGGTAGTCTCCTCTGAGATTGCTGTCCTTTTCCACATTAGTGCACTTGTCCTTATGGTTTTCCCAGTCCTAATGGGCTCCCAGTGCAGCGAACCACAAATTATGAGGACAGACCAATACCCTCTGCTTCCATGTGGCTCAGCTTCTATGCCAAAGGGGTGTGAGTCCTAAACCAAAAGACACTCTATCTTCACCCCGTTCGTCTTTGTTCACCAAGCTGGCCCAAGTCACCCTGTTCTGAGATGGCCTCCCCTGTCTCTACACATGAAGATTGCCTCAAGATCCATGATGAGACACACTTCAGGGTAATAAACAGAGCTTGAAAAACATTATCTTCTATTTGAAGCATGCTTCCAGGCTATGTTGGTATTAGCGATCATCTGTTTGTGAAAATAAGCTTTGCTAGTGCTTTGCTGCACTAGTCAGTGCATCAACAATCTGGTCAATGGAGAGGATAGCAAGCATGGCGGTTACCATCCTAACCTGACAAAATATACCTTCCAACTCTTAATCCTCATTAGTACTGGCACCCACCCACCCGTACCTTTTTCACTGCAGGAAGAGCTCACCAGAGATGCCCTTTGACTCCATTAGACACACCCTCATCTCCAGGGAAAAGAGGAAGCCCATGTTTCTGTAGCCTGCCGGCAAATCCATCACCAGTGGTAGGGATCCTTTGTACCGGGCCCCTACCATCATATAGCATGCCCTCCACCAGTGGTGGCAGACATCTGCAAAGGAGAACGTCCATGGATCAGACCTCTGCCCCCACCATTCCATCTGCATCTACAGTCCAAGGCAGGAGTTTCCCCAAACTGGATTGTATCCAAAGGTGTTGTCATCACCTTTCAACAATGAATGGAGACTTAGGTGATGAACATGGTCACATTTATTAGCAGATGAAAACCTGTGCCTCTACAGCCAGACACTGCAGCTTCTCCCCGTCCCAACCGCCCTCTAACCCTTGGTATGTCACAATCCGTGGCATCAATACATTCCCTCTTCCCACAAGATGCTGCCAGCGTGAACACCACAACAAGCCCAACACTATAAATTATAATGCATCCACTTACCTTAAACATAATAGCAAACAAAACATTAAGACCTCTGATTTTTTTCCACACAGATAAAACCCATCCCAACATGGGGTGCAAACCCCTCTCTTCTCACACACCACAGACACATGACGAGCTACCACATCATGAGAAACAAAACCACAGGAATACTACTCGATACAAATGGGAAAGATACACAGGAACCCTACACAATACAAATGGGAAGGATATCCTGCCACCTAGAAGACCCAACTAACCACACAAAAAGTCCCCCAACCAGCACAGTGGCCTGTGAAACCTCCTGAACTTTACCTGATTATCCCTCATATCCAGGTCAAGCCTAGCAACCTGAGCTTCTCCGACCATCTCCTTCTCACTCTCATCTTGTATACCCACTTGAAAGCCACCATCGTCCATCACCATCCACCCTGAACAACTTCACCCAACTTCGTCCAACAACCTTCACTCTGTAGGGACACTGAAACTTTAACAAACCTGTTCTCACAATGCCTGGTTTAATTTTCACCAAGTCACGAACACCAATCATGTCTACACTCTGACCACCATCCACACTTTTTACTCTATTCTCTTTACATCCTTCCCGCAACCATGAAGGAACCAACTTGTTCCCTGGTTTTGTACACTTCATCATCTCAAGAAGGGTTTTCCCGGTGAGAGCATTGGGAGTGGTGAGTTATGCACACAACGTGTCCTTTACTGAATTCTGGACACTCAACCCTGCCTTGCTGGTAAATTCCATGGTCCCTTTAATCAAACGGTTCACACTTTTCACTTGACCTTTTGCTTGAGGGATGTATAATGCAGTGCAAAGATGTTTCACACCAATTCCTTCCAGAAATATATTAATCTTTTAGGAAGTAAGCTGCATACCATTGTTGTTGACCAGTTTAGATGGTATTCCTTCTCTTCTAAAGATTTAATCTAGAAGGGCAATAGTGGACTTCGTGTTCACATTCCTCAGAAACACCACTTCAAACCACCTTGATTTAGCATCAACTAGTATAGCAGCAAATCTCTCCTGTTCCAGCAAAAATTCAAACAGTCCAATAAAATCTTAATAATATTTTCCCACACAAAGTCTGCTTCTGAGACATGTTCTTGAACCCCCTCAACATCAATTCCTACTTTCAACCTCTTCTCCAAACCTTTGCATTCCACTCACCTCTCTACCCATTGCTTTACCTCCCCATCTATCTTGGGCCACCAAAATGTATCCTTGAATCTCTTCAGCGTAATGGTTTGTCCCATGTGAACTTCATGTTCTAACTGAACAAGTTTGTTCCCCACTGCCCCTAGAGGTACAAACCTCTCACATCTCACAATTAATTTGTCCCCATTCAATGAAAATTCTTCAACCACTTTATGATATAGTTTTTTGGCATCAGAATATCTACTTTCCCTCCAAACTCCTCCCTTTATCATTCTCGACACTGCCTTAATTTCATCATCCTCCTTCATTGCTCTCATCCACTCTTCCATTGAAAGATACACCTGCACATCTTCCACCACATTCTCCACATACATTACGACCTCCTCTGTGTCCAAGTCACCTTCAACAGCAGCTTTATTGGCAAACTTCGACAGGCAATCTGCTACTTTGTTCTTTCAAACAGGAAGAAACTCAATTGTACATTCACAATCTGGCATTTTGACTGCTGACCTAGCTAGACGTCCTGAATAATTCTTATTTCAATTTGGTCCCAACACTTTTAGCAAATGCTTGTTATCTGGCATTAAAACAATCTTAATTCCCCAAATTAAAGCGTGAAAGTAATTTGTTACCCATGTGGCCGCCAATGCCTCCCGTTCAATGACAGAGTAATTCCTCTCAGCACCTGTCTTTGAGAGGGATTCAAAGGCCACAGTTCTCTTTCCACATGCCCATGTAACTGGGTGAGAATAGCCCTAATGCCCACAGCACTAGCAACAACGGTTATCACAGTTTTCAAATCACCCTGAAACAGAACCATTACATCAGCATTCGAAATATCACACTTGATTTTCTCAAAAGCTGCTTTCTGAACCTCACCCCATTTGAAACTTTCTCCCTTGCCTCAATAACTCTCTCAATGGTTCTGATTTACCTGCAAAGTCTCTCATGAATTTAGCATAATATTTCACAAGTCCAATGAAGGAACGCAGCTGGCCTTTATCATCAGGAGTATCAGCATTCATTATAGCACTCACCAGATTCAATTTGGGTCTCCCCCTTCAGAAATGAGATACCCCAAATATTCAAACTCTTGCACCAAAAATGTACACTTCTCTTTCACAAGGTAAGACCTGCCTCCAACAACTGAGACAACACCTCGCACAAAGTGCTATAATGAGTCTTGATACTGTCCCTAAAAATCAATATGTCGTCTTAAATGAAGACAACATTTCTGGCCTCAGATAACTCCTTGAATATAAGTCTCTGAAAAACACTTGCCACTGATGACAAGCCAAAGAGCATTCTGCCAAACTGATAAGCCCCATCTGAGGTGATAAATACAATTAAATGCTTAGAGGCTGGGTGCAAGCTGACCTGATGGTAGGCACTTTTAAGGTCCAATTTGGTAAACTACCTTCCACCAGCCAACAGGAAAATTAACTCAGTAATATTAGGCAGAGGAAAGTGGTCCATAGCCACATTTTGGTTCAGACTGCGAAGGTCTACACAAAACCTACATGACCGATCACCTTTCTTTGTTACCACCACTGGAGATAACCATTGCATGGCCTCCACTGGTTCGATGACCCCATCTTGGATCATTTGCTCAATTATCTTCTTTACATCCACCCTTATTGCCACCGGAACTTTCCTAGCCTTACAGGAGTGGCATCTTTCCTCAACATTATTCTATGGCAATAGTCCTTACCCAAACCTAACTTGTTCCTGAAAACATTTTTAAATTGTTCCAACAATGCATTCATGTCTCCATCATCAGCAATCATGACTTGATCAACAGCCAGGGATTCACCACAATATTTGAATCATATTGCTATGACCATCCAAATATTGGTGGGCCGTCACTAGCTAAGTTGAATTTTCCTGAGTATGGTGGGCCATGGACTCAATTCTGGCACTCACTTAACCATCACCCCAATACTGGCCCCCGGTAACCTTTTAACACTACATGAGTGGAACACAACATCATTCCAGGCCATACTGACTCACACAAAAGTTTGGGTATGATGGTTTTGAGGGAGCCGGAATCAACCATAAAGGAAATCTTGTTCCTATCCACTTGGAAATCCACTCTGTTACATGTCCTTCTTTTGGATTCTACATCCTCAACATCTTCTCCATCACAGTCAACTATCAGAACTCTGTGTTCCATGACCCCCTCTGCTTCTTCTATTGAAGCAACCTTCCTGTTAGTTGCCTTGCAGACGCATGCAATGTGACCCTTCTTCCCACAGGCACGGCACTCCTTGACAGTCACTGACCACTTCCGCTACCTCAACCGAATTTTTACTATCAATCTTTTGCTTCTCCTTCATGCACTTGTTGGATTCTCCTACAATCTTGGCTATTTTAATATCGTCCTTTAACGTAGGATCCCTAGCAGCCCAAAATCACTCTTTTATTTTATTGTTGTTTCATTGGACTATAAAGTGATCCCTTATAAGCTATTATGTCATGGGCCCGAATCTGCACTTTGTGGCCAACTCCCTTAATCTGGCCACAGTTTCATCCACCGACTCATTGGGCTTCTTTGGTTGTGTGTAGAACTTGTGGCGTTGCATGACAATGTTCAAAGCCTTGGCAGGACACTTTTGTAGGGGCAATTTTGCTTCTCTGTATACATCCTCATGTCACCATTCTCTTCATACACCTGTGGCAGATATTTAAAGACATGTTGATCTTCTGCGTCCAAACACCCGGTCAATAACACTTCCTTTCTGAGGGGTGAAAATTTAGAGCCTCTCGGAGCCACCAACATTTTTCAAACGTCTCTATCCAATCGTCCCATTCAATGGGTGGATCCCCTTGCTGAAATGACGGTAGCCTCTGGTGGCCTCTTCCTAAATAAGCTCACAGAGAAAACTGCACTTTAACATGAATAAAAAGCCACAGATGCACAATGTCAAGGTAACCACTAGATTGCACTGCAGGTTAAACTTCCATCCAACAGCTTGCAGACACTATGGAAGGATGTACTTTTCTGTGCAAAGTCCTAGGTGGTGCTGTTGTCAACAGAGAACACTTAAGAGACACGGCACGCAGAGAAAAGGCAGTACAGGGCACATAAATGTAGACAGTCCCTCTAGGAAGTGTTTCGGTGTGCTTCGTGATCCTGGTTTACTTGCCGTTTCTAAACATGAGGCGTTGTATTGAGTTATCGTTTACGCCCCATCCTCCGAGTGAGGTATTGGGCAAAGGGGCTCGAGCAGGCTTGTGAGAGGACGTAGAACGCCTGGCAAGTCCACGCTGAGAAGGCTCGAGGCAGCCGAGACCAGAATAGCAGTGCTCACACCAGGCCATGCCCAAAAAAGAACAACAAAAATAAAATAGTCAAGGAAGCTCTACTAAGATTTGGGGCAGCCTCAGACAGTGGTAGGACCTCGAGTAGAGCCGCACACAAAAGAAAAAAATGTGAACTCAGAATCAAGCCTACCTCACTGGTGGGGATCTGCGACACAGCGTTTCCCTGCAGGACACAAAGTAGTCTCTTGATTCACCAGCGTCTGGCTGATTCCATCCTTGTGTTGCCAAAACTATGTTGTAATCTCCTTCCAGCAATGATTAGAAACTTAGGTGATGAACACGCTTCACGTTTATCAGCAGATGAAAACCTGTGCGTCTACAGCCAGACACTGCAGCGTCTCCCCATCCTAACCGCCCTCAAACCCTCGGTATTTCACAGTCTGTGACATCAATGCATTCTCTCCTCTTACAAGATACTGCCAGCGTTAACACCACACCACACCAAGCCCAACACTATACATTACAACAGAATGATTCCCCATACAAAAAGCCCCCCGAACTACAACTGGCCTTTGGCCCCACCCAGCAAACCTGTGTAGGTCTATTAGGAGTCTCTGTGCCAATACTTATCTGCAAATAGTGCTTAATATTAGCTGCAAATGTGTATCTGTGCTGCAAATACTTGGTCTTACTGTTATCACTTTAATGATACCCAATGGATCAAACTTGACAGTATGAAAGTCTGAGCTAGACTTGCCAAGCATTAATACTCCTCCACCACTTTCTCCCTTTGAAAGGTGGGCAGTTGAGGTGAAGATTCAGTGACATGGGAGGCTGATTCACATTTAACACTAGCCTTTCTGGAGCATCACCTGATGAAAGAAGGAGTTAGTAGCAACAAATGGACTGGAGACAGGAGAGATGATCAGTGGTGAGAGAGAGCAATGGAAGGATAGAGGGTCAATGAAAGGTGGAGGTGGGCAGTTGTAGGAGACATGGAATACAGATGCAATGAGTAAAGAGATGGAGCAGTGAGCAGTGCTGGGCTGTGCTTCCAAAGTTGCCATGGCAAAAAATGTTCAAACCATCTCCGCTCCCTTCCTCTCCCCTTCTATCTTTCTCTTTCCATCCCTTCATCTCTCTCTTTCACCTTCCTTCTCTCCTCTCTCTCTTCTCTGTCTCTGATTACTTAGAATCTCTGCCCCTCTTTCCTATTTCTCTGGAAGACTGTGTATTGCTGCTATTAATGCCAGGGAGCTGGGGAAAGTAACAGAAGCACAAGCAGAGGCTCTGGGACTCCAATTGTCTCCAGCCTATGGGAAATGCCAGATAGAATAAAAGACCAGTCTGGCCCTGCAGTAAGGCGATGAGGGACAGGATTGAGAAATATAAGAGGGAGTAAACGGAGTAACAATCAGAGATGGAGAAAGGAGCAGAGGTGGACAGTGACACTGGCACTGCAACAGGACAGGTGAGCAGAGACAGGAGAGATGAGAAGTAACAGAAAACATGCCAAGGGTGGTGATCAACGGCAGGAGATAGAGGTAGTGATGGGAGAGGTGATTACTGGCTGGAGAGATAATCAGCAATAGGAAAGACGAACAGTGGAAAGAGAGATGAGCTGGAGACGGGAGAGGTGGGTAGTGACATGGGAGAGGAGCAGTGAAGAGACAAGCATTTGGAATGCAATAGGCCTTGCATTTGTGATAGTTTAAGCTATTGACATTGTAAAGGATAATGCCTTTTATTTATGTTTTAAAAAACAAAACATAAATAAAAGGCAATGTCATTTACAATGCCAACAGCACAAACTCGTGTAAATGCGAGACCTATTGCATTGCAGATGCTTGTTTTCTTCCTGATTCTTTAGTTTAAATCATTTCACTTCCTCAGACTAGTGGGTGAAATCCAACCCTACAGGGGAATATGTTTGCAGATCGGTAGGATAGAAATGGCCTGGGCCCTTTGCAGAGGGGTAGAAATAGTGTCAAAAGTGTAATTGGAAAATCTTGGGATCGGCAATCGGAGAAAGGGTCAAGCAGCCCACTCATTATGGTAATCACACTGGAAAGCGATTGAAAGAGACGCCTTTAGATAGCACACAAGCACACAAGGCACCAAAGGTGGTTCTGCGAGTCACATTTGGAAGTCAACTATCGCAGATTAAGCAGACGTAGTCCAATGTCCATTAGTTTGACCAATGCGGAAATAAAAGACAGGGCTGGCATACTGTATATCACACCACTCTTGATTTATTCCATGCCTCAGTATGGGAAACTTCATTTTCTGCTGATGTGCCTTAATAGCATTCAAATCTGCCACCATAGACTTGCGGTTTTATGGCAAGCTTGCTTACTTTACTCTGAATTACATTTCTGTGAAGAGCTGCTGTTTAAACACAGTTGTGATGATTAATGGCCCTAATATTGGAGGTGAGATGTTAGCGGCCTCCCAGAAGTCATTTTAACTACAGTGTTCAGCATCGATTGGCTTTGGAGCTAGAACTCATAGACCTTTATTATAAGTTATGCGGGCTAAAAATGAGGAGAGCACATAGTTTAACTAATTAAAACAGGATCAATTTAGACACGGAACGTGGTTTACAGGACAGAATGTGTTTTATAGAAGTCGCACTCTGGCTGAGTACGCTGTCAATGACGGAGGAGCTCAGATAGTTTAACTGAATAAAAAAGGATCAATTCAGACACGAAACGTGGTTTACTGAACAGAATGCATTTTACTAAAGTTGCACTCGGGCTGAGAACGCTGTCACCAACAATAAAACAAACAAGTAGTCCCCAACAGGAATGCATAAAAACTACAGTGTAAGGAAACTGTTGTTGGTCGGTCCTCCTCAACTAAAAAACGGAAGTGAAGTATCTGGAGCCCACCAATAAAGAGCCACGAAATGCAAGTGATGCAGGAGTGAACCAGTTGAAGCAGAAGGTGGGATTATACTCCGTGTTGAGTGATTACAGCAGGTCTTGCATACAGCGCATGCACGCTAATGCTCGACCTAAAAAATGACCAGTGGCAGCAGAGGTGGGAAGTGGACCCGTGAGAAGACTAGGTCACTGGCAGCAGAGATGGTCTCTGGCAGGGAGCAGGTCATTGACAGCGATACGCAGTGACTCTAGTTGGTGAAGACAGCGGAGATCTCACAGGTGACCTGGGCAGTGACAGCTGAGCTTTGCTGTGATGCTTTAAGAGGCTGTTATTAGACAAGGAGTCACCATAATATTGCCAGGAAAGAGTAGAAAAATGAAATGACAGAACTTAATAGAAAGTTTGCAATTTTGAAAACAGCGTGTGGTCCTGCTATGCCTCTCCCAGCTATAGACGTTTTAGCAAACATGAGGTTCAATGTTGCACAAGACACCGGTAATTTATTTATATAACAATATATGGTCTAACAGAGCTTGTCCAACGATTTTATAGCTCCACAATATCAGGCTTGTAGTGGAGGTATCTGCTGAGTTCCTTAGCCTACAGTTATAGGATAAAATTCCAACACCCCACTTTGTTCCTGAATGATTCAGGATAATAAGCTGGAATATAGCAGGCCTGGGGAAAAAGCTGGAATACAAAGATTAGATAGCATACATAAAACAACAAGATATATACGTTTTTCAGGAGACATGTATACTATTGATCTGGAGGGTTTAATTTCCCTTACTGTGCGTGCCCAGAGCCATCCCAAAGGAGAACCCAAGGGTGGCTTTATTATTGGGGTTGTAATTAGCTCTACAAAAAAAGTAGGAATAACCCTTATAAGTATAAATAATAGTATTCAGCACTTAAACATTAAGAGACAGAAATGGGCACTGGACCACTTCAATGTCTATCTACCTTTGAGTGTCCATAAAGAAATCTTGAATTAGTATGAAAAAACCCTGCAAGAGGAATCAGCTAATGTCTTGAGCTACAGGAAAGCTTCAAAATCAACAGTCATGCCCAGTAGAATTATGTTGATGTCTGGAGACCTAAAAAATAAGCTACATCTGCTTTTGTTAGAACAAGCATTGGCAGAAGAAGATAACGTATGAGGGCTCCCACCACCAGCCCAGTTAATTTATAAGACAACGGAAAAAGGCAGGTGTCTTTTTAACATGCTAGTAGACATAGCATTAAGACCTCTGAATGGACACACTAATTCCAACAACCCACCAAAACCTACATTTAGACCAGGAAAAATGCATAAAAAGGAAGATCGTAAAGCACAGTCTTTTACACCTACTGCCCCAGTACAATCCATACTGCAGAAACAATTTAATAAACCTCACCCCACCACAACCCCAACCTCACTTTCAGCTTCACCTTCCCAAGTCTGTTGTGGGTAGCTGACTTAAAAGTATTTTCCTGTGATGGGGAAGTGGCATATCTAGTATGAAAATCACTGTGTAAAAGAGCATAGGCAATCCGCAATAGCCAACTGCATAGCAGGAGGTGCAAAAAGTCACCAATGCGTACTTGAGTATACACAAAAATAACACAAAGTCATAAAGGGCACCAGGCCCTTATGTGTATTTGTTTCCAATTTAGCTTAATGCAAACGTTGCGTGATGGTAGCTCGTGCTGTACTGAAAGCAGCCTCCTCGCTTGCAGCCCACCACAGGAATGCCAGAGAGGCAGAAAGGCCAGTCCAGACCAGGTTTTATCCCAAAGACTGCACCCATGGTCTTAGTTCAAGCCAATAAAACTTTAGCAAAAGGGGGAACTGATGTATCCTATAAACACATACTGTTCTCTTAGGAAAAGGTATGGGTGATACCTATCCCAGCTTTGAGTTACTTTTGTGGATTAATCATTTGGGAATTCTTAATAAAAGGAGTGCAAGCTTAATCATGGTGTTTGCTCCTTACTGTGGAACAGTGTTACTACAAGCTCTCAAAGTGTGACAATTCCAACCTGAGGGGATACCTTGAAGCCCTGTGCTGGCTCAGCACAGAGCTAAGTGCATGTTTGTATGCATTTGCACTGCCTAACGCGCATTTATTTTCCCTCATATTTCTCACAGTTAGTGCATAATTTTAGACAGCACAGCTCGGAAACAGGAAAAGGCTAACCATGCTCACTACTACTATTATGGGAGATTTCAGGGGCTCCAGTAGATTCTCAGAGCTTTTGGTAATGGCTTCAGAGTTACTCAATGAGTCCTGGGACTCAGAAGATATATAGTAGTACATGGTCTGTTTGGCTACGTTGGTGGGTGGCAAGCGATTTGGATCCCATGGAGGCTGATGAGATATGGGAGGCAAATTGTTTTTTTAGAAGGGTTTATCATACAAAACAGTGAACTGTTATCGATCAGTAGTTTCTGCTGGTCATGCATTGGTAGAGGGTGTGTCTATAGGTAGAAGCCCTGTGGTGTGGAGAGTGATTAAAGGAATTAGGTTGAAAAGACCGCCTAAGGCAAAATATAATTCTGTTTAGGAAGTTGAACTGTTTTTATGGTTGTTTGAAAGATGGCCGGCAAATAGATAGTTGGGTCTCAGAGAGTTATCTTGGAAGATGACGACCTTGTTATGCATGGCTTCTTTTAGGAGAGTGTGTGATCTTAAGGTACTTGATATTAGTTCTAGGTTTATTCAACCATAGGGTGTTCTGTTTGAAATCTGGAGAAGAACTAAGACGATGCCAGTTTTGGCTTTTCATCCAATGTTTGATGAATGTCCGAAGCTTTGTATTGTCAAATGCTTGAAGGAATATGAGTGTAGAGTATTTGAATTTAGGGGTGCTAGTAGATCAGTTATTAATCCTTTATGTGACACCATATAAGGGAGTTTCTTTGCCTACTATAGCTAGATGGGTGAGATCGGTTATGAAAGAGGCAGAAGTGAATATAAATCTTTTTGCAGCACATTCTATCAAGGTAGTTATGGCCAAAAGCTTATGTTAATAGAAGTAGCCTAGAGAAGATTTTAAAAGCTGCTGAAAAGATCTTTTGCTTAATAAAGATTGGTAATAATGCAAGTGATAAACCTTTGGTTTCAGTGTTATAAATGTATGGTTTGATCTTTAAATGTGATGGAAATATATATTTTTTTATTTTTTATAGAAAATTAGAATCCGTTCATGGTCATGAAGTGACTTCTAGTTTAAGGACCGGATAAAAATATGGTTGATACAAGGTCTAACATGGAGCAGAAGGAAACAAAAGAGGGAGAAGTTGGCGGACAGCTGGATTATAAAGGACCTGAAAGTTCTATTTCTATTATATGGTGTTTTGATTCTGTTCTAAGATTCTTTGAAGTGTGTGCTGCACAGATGTGGTGAATAAAAGTATTATATGATCCCAAAAAGAGTATGGAAGCACTTCAAAAGCTAACTAAACAAAAGAGGAGAATAACGACTTGTTCCTACACTCTCTGAAAGTGTTCAACCCTTCAAAAACCTCTTATCAGGTTTGTTGGGAAAGCCATCCTCTATGGAAGAGGACGCCTCACACAGGTAAAAGTGTCATGCTTCATCATAGGCTTCCTTTACCCACCCTTGTAGGGTAGTGCAACCGGGCGGACTCAACCTCCTCAAAGACTTGGTGATAGGAGGGAGTTCTTGAATAAAAGCTACTGGATAGAAGAGGGATCCAGATAAATGAAAAATATCTCAGGGTTCCTCTGTGAGACACCTTTATTAATGAGGATACTAGGTTTATATAAAAACAGTATTGAGCAGGTAAACAGAGGACACTGGCTCTAACCTGTCTCAAGTCAGCCAATATGGTTCTGCCCTCGCTATGTTGCCAAGCAGTTCCGGGTCATTCACCAAGACTCTAGAATCCCTGAATTCAATAGTTGGACTTAAATAGCCCTGTTCTTTTGGATTAAAAATTCTACTAGAAAAAAAGGTGAATCATATATGTAATGTTGTCCTACCAGAATGAGATAACCTGTATAGAGAAGGATTCAATAGGAGAAAAACAACTCAGACAGAATTAAACCGATGTGTGATATGACTAACAGATGGAATTTTTGTGAATACCGGATAATCCTCAATCACCATTGTGGGCATGCAAGTGTAATTCACGGCAAACCACTTTAAGCTCTAAAATGTGATAAGTGACTGGCCCAGAAGCCTAATAACAGGCATGCATTTATCTTACTAGCTAAATAAGTATGTGATTTATTTCACAATTTGTCAAATAACGAAATGAAACAGAGAGAACACAATAATTACATCTCAATAACTTAAAAAAAATCAAAAACACATGACATCCTTTCCCTAGATTTTAGGGGATACCACCTTCCAGGTCTTTTGTAGTCACACACTGATTATATAGTTATAATGAGTAAGTACCATATATCAATATTGGGTTACACATCAGGAGCACAGTAATTTGCAAATGTTTCCAGGATGCAATGTATGCTCATTCTAACCTCACGTGGGGTAAATGCCTAAAGCACATCTATGTGCCTGGGCCCAGGTCATATGCCCAAACAGTTTAATAAAATTGTTTGTTAACACCATATGTGAAGAGGTAACCTGCTATAAGTTTGAGGTTGTTTACAAAAGGATTTTAACAAAAGACATTTTAGCCTGCGTATTGAAACCAGCAAGTGTTGTCTCATTCTCTATGCTAGGTGTACATAACATATTCAATGATGTTACATGCTATATACTTTTAAAGCGGCAGTACCACAATTAATCCATACATGCCGTCACCTTCCATATCTAAGTAATGCTTGTCTCATCATGTATGTGACCCCGTCCGGAGAGTTAATAATTTGTTACTAATGTACCCCACGTTCACCTTAGAGGTCAGTTGCATGTTAATCATACTCGCTTGATGGGAGATTAAACTCATCTGTGATGTCATTATTTCCATACATAGTTATGGAAGAGTAGAGGGATCAGCCGCTGTGTCCACTAACGTGCCGTATACTTTTACCGAAAACATGCATGCTACGCGGATTAACCACCATCACCATCCATACTTCAGCACTGCTAGCTTGTCATGTATGCGCTTGCACATTTGAGTTACACAAGCAAACTAACACTATGTTCACATACAGACATAAAAATTACCCCACCGTTGGGGACGCACACTGCGGTGCTACCTTACTTCGTCTAAAGGTACATCATGCCTGGGTACCTAATCGTGTCCACTACTTGCCGGTGGCACGTGCCCTTTTTCAATGTAATGTGCCCTCAGTTTAGTGGCATCCCTTCTGCACCTAAAAGTGCTGCAGTGCTCATTAATCCGAGTGCCCACCTTTCTGGACGTGATACCGATGCACAAGAGATTGCACGGACACTTGATGAGGTATATGACATTGGTAGTGTTGCAGTTAGTTAGAGTTGATCATATCCATGGGGTTTTGAGTCCTAAATCCAGTTCCTTAACTCTCCTGGCAAGAGGACAGATGCTGCAGCTTCTGCATGGTGAATGCCCCACTGGAGTTGGTAGGTTCCACAGTGCGATCTGGGCATTCTGAGCTGTTCGTATTCTTGGTCTATTGTGTACCATGAAGTCTTTTATGGTCATTGCTCTTCTCAACGAATACAACGGTTTAGGAAATTCTAAACCTCCGGATTGGAGGAAAGTTCATTTTCTGTTGATCTGTTTTTGGAAAGAGGTGGAGTTGGTACTGTATGTTGAGACACATATAAGTCTCTTGCAAGTTTGTTTTTCATGTGTCATTATAACTGGTCTCTGTTATTGTTCAGTGCACGTTTATTTGCTTTCTTCACTATTTGCAAGGGTAGTTCTTCTCCAATAGTTTATCTGAGAGTTTTTTCGCATGCACTCGGTAATCTCTGACATCCTTTAATTACAATGGAGATGCAGAAATTGTCCCACAGGCACATTTTCCCGCAGACCCCATGGGTGGAAAAAATCAAATCGTGGCAGATTATTGCAATCTGTTGGTTTATAAAATACTTCACTTTTATCAGCAAATCCAGGAAGGGTAACTTACTCCCTCCTATAGCCATATTAGCCATCTTACGCAGTCTAGAGCCTCATCCTTGATCCCAGACCCAATTTGGAGCACGTCATCTATATAGCATTTCCAGAGTTTTATCTTACTCTGATAGGGATTGAGGTTGTTTGTGATGTACTCTGGCTCAAAAGAGTGTGCGTACAGACATGCCAGGCTAGGAGCAAAGGTACTCCCCATTGATGTACCATGTACCTGGAGGTTGTACACTCCCTCAAACTCCAAAAAGTTCTGAGTGAGTGCTAGATGGGTTAGGTCTAGAACAAATTAATTTGGAGTTATGGATGTACTTTCAGTTCCCTTAGAATCTTGTCTATTACGTCTTACGTGGCTTCCTGTGGGATGTTGGTGTGCAGGGACTCCACATCTAGCGAAATGAGAAGTTTGCTGGCCTTGTCAAAGGTCAAATCTTTTATCAGATTTAAGACATCTTTTGTGTCTTGCAGGAAAGTTGGCATTTTCTTTACTCTTTACTAGGGGCCGAAAGAACACATCGCAGGATTGTGACAAAGAGTCCAGACATGATACTATACTGGAGACTTCCACGGGAAAGATTTTTTTATGTACCTTTGGTATGGTGTAGAAGTAGAGGGTCTGTAAGTGTTTCTGAAGAAAATAATCAGCTTCTTGTTTGGTAATCCATCTTTGGTCCAATCCTTTCTTAACCAGAAAAGAGATCTCATCTTCCACCTCGTTAGAGGTATCTATGATGGCATGTCTCGTTCAGTAGTCTTTTGCATAAATTTTATGTACATTTCTCCGGGAAGGATCACGATAGCTCCCTCTTTATTGGAGGACTTGATGACAATGGACTCATCTGCAACAAGACTTTTGAGGGTTCTCATTTCCTCTCTTCTCATATTGCTGAATTGTTCTTTGTGCTCTCTTCCCATGTTCTCTATGCCTCTATTCACTGCCTTTTCAAAGGCCAGCACTTCGGGTGGCATCGCTGAATTGGGAGGCATAAAAGTGGATCTGGGATGGAGGCCAGTATTGGTCTCCCGATCATTCAGAGGTGAGTTCTGAAAAAAGACCATCAGCCTTACTTTTCTTAGAAAGTCAGCTGTCTCCAGTTTAAGCTTGATAATATATTTTTGTGGGGTAAGTACATATCCCAAGCCCTTATTCAGGACTGTTCTCTCTGTGTTACTCAGGGTTATGTCACTGAGACTGATTAAAATTTTCTTTGTGAGGTCTACGTTTTGCTGGTGCTCTGCATTTCGTCTTAGGTATTCCTCCCTTCCTGTTGGACATATTTGCTCTGCAAGGACACCCCTTTTCCCCTTTCCTCTGTCCCACCCTCTCTCTAAAAATGGAACCAGGGTTCAGAAGTTGTGAATAAAAGTACTATGCATAATGCTAGCCTCCTTGTCTTTAATAAAATCGAGATTCTCTATGCAGTAAACCTATGAGAATAAACATTTCCTGTGATATCACCACGGTCAAGGGTCATGAAGTCACTTCTTTGATATCAGGATCAAGTGCTGCCACTTTCTCTGAGGGCTTGGGGGGTCAGAGGGCATGGGGACAAAGGGCACATGATGTCCTTTTCACTATGCTTGGTAGTTTTGGTGAACTGACGTCCATGTTTCTGTATTGAATTCAGTAGAAGACAAATCACTCTGTTACAAATCATACAGAAAGGATCAACTAGATCAGTAATAAATCTAGACAGGCAAACATTGAGCAGAGGTTGCACACTTGGTGATCCATGTGCTAGCGCCAGCCTTCTTATAACCTCCCTCAGATTAAACAACCACAGGAGAGATATCAGAACTAAAATAGTGCAATCCTGCTAAACCTAACTTTTCAAATAACTCACAGAATCAGTAGCAGCTTTTCAGTTCAGGCATGCAATCTATGCAATATATTTAAAACAATAAGAACCATCGCTAACCATTGAGAATTCAGAATAGTCATTAAGTCATGGTATTTATCAAAACCCGGACCAGGGTGAGCAGTTTCTATACGTAGATTGCAAACTTCTCATTTTATTCCTCTCACTAGGGTATTTTTTGCCTCAGCACTCGACATCCTTTGTGGGAAAGATTGTATCCAACTCCTGGTTGTCCTTTACATCTCCTGGTCCCTGTGACTGCAGAGTCAAGAACCCCCTCAACGCACCTGAAGCACCCGACATCGGTGGGCATTCGTCTACTCACCCCCTGGTCACTCCTGAGTGAGACCAGACTCTGTACCCTCTGCTTTCAGGTACTCTTCATCAAGAATCCACCTTTGGATTCCCACAGACACTTTCCTTCTTCCTAGCAGTGGCGCTTCTTCGAAATCCTCCATAGAGATCGACAGCGGTTTCCGACGCTACTTCAGACCTATGCACCCGGCTCCCCTGGGATAGGTAACTCTGGTACCACAGTATCCATGGGTGGGGTAGCCCTCCAACCTCCTAAGTTACACTGTGTTTCTTCGAAGTCCACTTAGCATGGTCCTTAAATGTTAAAAGTGCAACCGCGACTCTCCCATAGAATTGTGCGGCGCACGCAGTCGTGTTCCCACACTACAGCCATCCTCCATGGGGTCCCTACATACTCACCTTGGGTGGTTCCTTGGGGTCCCAGCGATTTTATGTCCTCTAGGCACTGTCTTGACTCGAGTTGTGGTTCTTATACCACTATTTTTGTATATGGTTTGGTCTCCCCCTGGAGCCCACTGTGTATTAGTGCTACTTACGATTCTTTCTGTGCTACAGTATTGTGTGGTTTGTGAGTATCTTCGTGCAGAAGATACTGTGTCATGCTTAAAGAGTGTTATATCAATAAATTCATGTTTTTATAACTACTGTGTGGTTCTCCTTTCATTTAACCAATACTATAAGGTTGCATTCTGGTAAAACAAGCTGCTTAACATTCCTTCAAGACTAAGCCTGAAGGCTGCTCTCCGAAGCTACCACTTGGATAGCTTTCTAAGGTTATCTTTGACCTCTTAAGTCACCATAAGGGTTGTTTGGACTGGTACCGGATGCCACTTTAATCTGTGGACAGCATATACCAAGCCAACTTCCCACAATTGAATTCTAATGTCTTTATACTAGTTTAATGTATGCATTAACTATAACATGTCTACATAGTTTTATGAATCTATGAGACCCAGAAAACTTGTTATTTGGTATTATACAATTGACGGAACTGTTGTGCTTTGTTATTGCCATTTTTGCATGAAACACATGTCAGACTTTAGGCCTACCGAAAAGTGTTGTGTTTTATTTTTGTGACACATATTAGCTGTTCTATAAAATTTAAGGATGTTCCATCAAACTAAAAAAATCTACTAATGATTGTTCCATAATATCTAAAGGTGTAGCATCAAATTAAAACAATGTATGAATAAGAATAATGGAAGCAATGAAGCTATTGCTCTTTGTGACTTAGTTGCTGTTGGACAATAATCACATCAATTTGAGATAAAAATTGATTTCTGTTTTTATCTGATAAACTATGATAATGTAGACCACGTGTTAGGTCACATGATTTATGTGCCTGTTTATATTGTACATTTTGAACACTGATCGTTATATGATAATAGCTTGTGCATGTTTAAGAGGTTTGATTGTGGATGTTTGAATGTATAAGCAAGATCTTTAGGTTTTTTTCTAAACGAGAGTTGCCATGATGTGAATGATCTACTGCTCCAATCTGGGCTGGAGCAGCATTTTCCTGTCTGTTCTAGAGAAAGCAACCTTGTTTGCAGGAAATACATATTACGTGGTTGCAGTAATTTGCTGTTAGTCTGGATCTTCCATCAGTATTTCTTTTCGCAAAGTGTCCCCTAACGATGTACATACATCCTGCTTCCCTGTGATTATTATCCAGGTGCTTATGTTACCAGACAAAGTCCCTGTATGCACATTGCACTGTCGCTGTTATGATTCTTCAAGTTCAAAAAATATCCAAGGGACAAACATTCCACTTTCACTGTTGTTAACCTTAAAATGCGTCATAACTTAGATAGCTGTGGCTTATAAATCCTGCATTCTCTGTGGTTAGTCTTGAGGTGTCTCTGAAGTACCATCAATACATTTTCCTCCTGGATGGCTATGATTCCTTATTTTATCTCTTCAAATTCATTGCCGCTTGGATTCAGACCAGGTGCAATACTGCACCAATGTCCATGTGCAATGACTGTTTGACCTGCACTCACTACCCTCAATCCAGAAAAACATAAAGTTCAATGGCTGCATCTTCATCACCTTTATATCCATGCCCACTCCTAACCCCACTTAATTAAGCAAAAAAGAATCAGTCTTTAATTCCCCGCCATCAGAAATGTATATATTGTATCTGTACTCCTCGACCTCTCCTCTGGCTGACACCTGGGGCCGCATTACACATGTGGCGCAATTTCCTTCACTGTGCGGGGCACACCTTTAAAAAGGTGCGCCCAGCGAAATGAAGGAAAGTACGCCACATTATGAGAAATGCACTGCCCCCAGGGCAGGCCCAAATGTGTGCTGCCCTGGGGGGCAGCGCTTTCATGTGAAATACAGAGCAACTGCTTTACAGCCGCTCCGTGTTTCACTGTGCAGGCAGCAACCCACCTGCACTTTTCAAGGGGAATAGAGATCCCCTTGCATGCAGGTGCAGTCAGTAAAACATGCACCTCCACATTCTCCTCTCTACGCCTCCAAGAGAATTTTCCTTTCCCATTGACTCCACCTTCTAGGAACACTAGCTCAGCCACATGCCCATCCGCATCACTGCCAACAGTCCTGGATAGTCCCTGCTTGTTGGGAAACAAGGACTTGTGTGTGCACACACCTTCCCAAAATGGTACAACAACATGCAGTTCTGGACTACTCACTATCTATCCAAAGTGCTCTGTGCTTTGTGTTTATCCATTTCCCCTCACCAAATCCACTTGCTTTAGAGCACCCTTCACCACTCTTCACACACAGAGCTTTAAAATAGTTTAGGACCAATTAGTCTCTCCTATCACTACCACTGAACCCTTTACAGATTATACCTGATCAGCTGAACCTGTGTCCATTGGCCAACTGACCAATCTATCCTACCTTTCTCCAGCTCCCAGAACTCTCAAATTATTACAATATTATCTGCACAACATACACTTGACCCTCAAACTCATCTGTTCAACTAATTCAACTGGTATCCGCTTTCTCACTATATCTAACCTGCCATCTAATGGCTCCTCAGTCTGCCATCAATTATTCCACCCTCCTTTCCTCCTTCTCCTTTAGACAGCTCTAGAGAGGATGCTTTTAGTATCTAATAGCATCCTTTACAATCCCTAGTGTTTGGCTTTCACCAAATGCATTCCACCAGCAAAGCATCCACCATTATCTTTATACTTACCCTACACAAACACTTCTCTACCATATTCATTCATCTTGAATCTCTGCATTCCTGTGCTCTTCCCACACCAAGTTCTCCTGATTGCCAGAGGATGTCCCTCAAACATTTTTATCAGACTCCTCATCTTTTTCCTTCTCTTTTTATCCTTCCCTCTGCACCTTTCTGCACAAACTCTTCTTTAGAAATAAATTCACTAAATTCACTTTATCATGCTTTATAGTTGGTAACACTGAAATTGTTTTAACCTTCCACACTGTCACAAACTCCCTTGCAGCTTCAGGGACTGACTGCCTCTTTGCATTGGATGTTTATACCTTACTTAATGCCCATAACCTCGAAGGCAGGTATCATCTTCCCATTATCCACAACTGTTTAAATCATGACATCCCTCATCTTAATACTATTTGTTGTTCTCACCTTCCTGTCACAACAACCATACATTTGCTGCTCAATTATATATGCTATTTATCTGAGAAAGGTGTGTTAAAATTAGATCCAATTATTTGAACATTATGACTTTTATCTGACCAAGGTCTCATACAATTAGAACCAATTATTTAATCCTAAGTAGCTGAAAGCCATGTTAAGAATTATTGTGATTTAGAATACTTATTCAAAGGAGAAATTAGTTC
Source organism: Triturus cristatus (assembly GCF_964204655.1). Classification (NCBI taxonomy): domain Eukaryota; kingdom Metazoa; phylum Chordata; class Amphibia; order Caudata; family Salamandridae; genus Triturus; species Triturus cristatus. The sequence goes on along the minus strand of NC_140580.1, from coordinate 638,340,637 downwards.
AAAGGCTCTCTATTGTTTCATTGTGCCTTTATACTTGAAAACACTGAAGAGACATCTAGTTTGCATTAGTCTTTGTTTAAACTCCTCTATTGAGTGGTCAACGTATTCTAGCCTTTAATCCTGTTAGGCCTTCTCAGAATGAATACAAGGGCAATTGAGAATATCCTAAAAACATATATGCATATTTACAAAATTACCACATGATTATGGCTAAATCGAGAAACAATCAGCACATTTTCTAAACATGTTTTTTGAAGGAACCTTACCTTTTAAAACACAGAATTCATGAACAAAGTGTGTAATTGCTCTTGAAAACAATGGTTGAAACACTGTTACACATTAGTGAGAGACCACCATGATAGGAGAGGCTACCATGATTTCAAAGAGAGGTTGTGGAGTCCATGGTATATCAAACAACCAGCCATGGCATGTGCCTAGATTATAATGACTTAGGTATTATACAAGTAGCACACAGTACTTCTGATTCTTTAGGACTTTACAATATTAACCAGGTTCACCTTAAATGGTGCTTTAATTATGTGTAGTGGCACAAATAATGTTTTGACATATCTGATTCTATACAAGCACCTCTGAATCTATGGAGAACGGTATGCAGAGGGCAAATCACTGACAGCTCATTATACAACAAATTGACCTGCATGTTTAGTATCACTGGGGCCACTCACCTGTAATCAAATATTATCATAAAGGGGAGTGCCAACCGTTGTGAAATAATGGATGGTATTCAAGATGGTAAGCCATCCCATGATCAAAAAGCCTTTACGGTGTGAGGCCACACTCTAGGTATTGCATGGCATTGAACCCTCATCAACACAATCATCCATCATGATGAGATCCGGTCAGACACAAGCTGAAACCCAGAGTGGGGCTCTGTGGTCCAAAGGTTCGCACTTACTAGACCTCTTCTCTTTCTTAGAATAACTACTTTTGTCTCACTGGATTGAGGAGAAATGGCAGTAGTACCTGAAAATGATTTGAGTGAGTAGGCATTAGTTATCTGCTACCTACCATGGGAAAGTTGGCTACTGGCATCTCCTGTTTTCGAAGGTCTGCGAGTTCATTTCTACTTGGTCCTTTTCTTGATTCATGTGGGGCATGGAGGGGCACACATATGCTTGCACCAATGTATCAGGCACAGTGAGTGTACAGTGTGTACTGTGTTTGGCAGTATGGTGACAAAAATCCATTTTGCGTCTCTTAGAGTGTGTGGTTTTCAAGATAGAGGATAGAGCCTGACAGTCAGGGTTGTGAATGGTAAGAAAGTCCCAGGACTGTCGTGAAGTATCCAGACATAACATTTTGTGCGGCCTGCTGTAATACACCACAAGTAGAAAAGTGAAACGAGGAGGAGCTAGTGCTTAGTTACCAGTGCCCAAAGCTGTGTTCACAATCCTGCGCCTCGCAAGGCACCTAATACCAGGGCTGCATATTCTCGACTCCACCACAGCCCTCTCTAATCCACTACCAGACACTCCCTGAACCTTTATGTCACTCCTATGGATTCCTGCATTCTCGCTTTGTGAAGTGTTTTCTGTCTTACCCTTCCTTCTTTCCCCTTTGTTTCTTCTTCTCTACCCCGCTCTCGGAAAATGTTTAATGAATAAAAATAGGTGCCGGTTCCCAAAACCAAGTGCCGGTGGCTCCCGTTGGCAACCACCGGCCAAAATTAGGCACTGGGTGAGCGTCCCAGTTCAAGAGAATGCATGGATAGGTTGGAGATGGCATACAGTGAGTAAATTAAAGGTCCATCAAATTCATAGCTGGAAAGGACTAGGGATCCATGAAAATGACCATAATCAAAACTGGTACTATTTAAGGATACTCTAGCACTATTTAGAGTTGCAGCAAAATTGCCAAATATTGGGTAATGTGCTGTTATTATATTAAGAGGGCACTAATGTCGGTAGCACTTTAAAAAAAGGCTGATAGGACATCAGGCACATCTTGGCAAATGGGCCCTCTGAAATCTCTATTGATAATAAACCATATAGAAGACTTTTAACAATATAGGCCATACCCATATGCAGCAATACATAGGAAAACAAAAATTCAGATATGAAAAAATCCCAAAGTTCCTTATTGCAGTTCGGTTTTTTACATGTTCATTAAGAAATAAATATTCGGTTTTGCAATAAAAATGATGACTTACTGTCAGACCAAAATTATTCTTTTAAGTCAGTATTGTAGGTGTACCCTTGCAAGAGTTATACAAATAAATAGAACATATTCAGGGTAAAACAGAAAGTTAGCAATCTAGGTCAACAATGTTTATTTACTTGGGTTCCTAGAAGTTGTAAAAAGACAGTTGAATGGCAAATGCATAGTAAACATGTAGAACACAATTACATTGCCATTCAACATTTATTTTAATTTTATATTTGTACGCATGGATATCTTGACAGAATCAAGGGTTTGGAAAACGAAGTTCCTTAGGTAATTTTCACGCTATGTACCACTCACTTCTTCTCTGCTTTAATGGTTCATGCAAAAGTCCTAAATATATCTAATACATAGTCTAGATTAAGACAGTATTTGGAAGCCATTAAAATGGATATTAAAATAGCCCCTAATGCACCTACATTTGAATTCATCCTCCTATGAACCCGTCCTACGACACTGGTGACATTGGTGGGACACCTAAATATTATCGACTGATGCCGTAAAGCATGTTCTACGGCGGTTCTTAAATTCCAGTCAAGCTCTAATTGATCACAAACAATTGCTGTTGTTCATCCACTTCTCACCAATGCTCGATGGCCTTCCCTTTCCCATCCAAAGGATGCCATCTCCACATAATGAGTCTTTGAAAAGTGCATCAATTAGTTACACTCCATCATTTTGCTCTCCTGTTCATCACATTCTCTACTCGTAGATTGCCTGACTTGCCTGCTACAACTCTGTGTGTTCAAACTTGCCATATCCAATCCTACAGGTTAAATCTTTTACGCTTTAATTGTGGGATTTCCAGCACTGAGCTGCTTTTCTGCAATCAGGAACAATAACCTCAAAGACTATTTTAGCATTTTCCATTTTTTTATTCTGGTACAATTTGTGTATTACTATTCATAGAGCATTTTTTTAATATCCAATGTCAGCACCTCAACAGACAGTGTGACGTCCATAAGATGTCACACTTACCTCTGCCTCTCCAAGAAGGAGGTGAAAGATCAACCCATATGCCCAGATCTTTATAACTGCTAGGAGACTCAACTCAAAGTGCTGCAAATGGTTCCTCAATTTAATATCAATCCGAATGCTGATTCTGAATTTACTTGAGAACCATTAAAGCTCATCATTTTATGGTTCACCCTAATTTCATTTCATACTGACACCATGCTTTTCCATATTCTGCCTCTTAATACTAAAGATGGTATGCAAACATCAGTCCCAGAATTAAGGGGCTTTCTTCTTATATAATGGTGGTGATATCTCTCTCTCTCTCACACACACACACACTTTTTATCCTTCTAGCCGAAGCACAAATGTTTCAGACTTCAAATTCATTATTCTTTCCCCGTGTCCTCATAGAATATGATATACATTTCACATACCTTGTTTGTCTACCAAGTCACAGACTGAGTTACCCCATTAAAAGTGTCATGAAAGTCTCTGTCTTACCAGGGACTTTCTGGTCCACCTCTAACACAATGGGAATTCTGAGACAACTGCTTGGGCAGGTGGTTGTAGTGAAGCTGATTAACATGTTACTCGGGTCGTGCTTCCCTGGTGAGCTAACCATTGGACCAGAAACTGGATCCTCTTCTGCTAACTTTTTCCATGTTAGCAGCCTTCCAACCGGAACAAAGGCACCATACATGTAAATGGGATCACATCTTGATCCTCTGAAGGACCTAGCAACAGGCAGCCTTACAACAGTATTTCAAGAAACTCTGTGCGAAGTGCCACAAAACAACTGCTGTCAAGCAGTCAGTACCATCCATCTGTGGTTGCCCCATGATTATTGGTGGCAATACTGGTAGACATCTGTCAGAGGCTGATATTTTCTACTTCATTGGTGTTAATGCGAAAGATGAATTAATGTTCCTGAGATACGATCGCCATCTTTAACACTCAGAATTCACAAAGTTTAGGGACTACATAGTCCTTGTTGCAATGTAATGTTGGTATGGGAAGTTGCATGGACCATGCAAAATTCCATTGGAATTGGACGAACCTTACAAAATACTGTTGCAATGTAATGAATGTATGAGAAGTTCAGGGTGAAGACTGATTTGCATATAGCTGTGTCTGAACTGGGGTGGCGAAGTGAGCTAAAGAACGATGATGGATTCAACCCAGATCTGTGACTGGGGGTGAGTGTCTGAAAAGTTTCAGCGTTCTGTCCATCATCTCCTTGTGTTGGCAGAAGTTGGGTGGACCTTACACAATTCCAAGTTGTGATTCTAGCAACACCAGCCAGATTTCAGAATCCAAGGACCTTGTCATGAGGTGGGCTATCTACCCAGTGCAGATCACAGTTTCACCACACATGCCATGAATCAAAAGCACTGTTCTTAGAATGCTTAACTGATATCTATCCATACTTCCCCATTCTCACTTTCTTCAGGTATTTATTGATAGAAAATACAGGGGGTGGTAGGGTTATTGAGGTTTCTCATAAGAGATACATCTACAGTTTTACCAAACTCATAATAATGCACACAGACTTCTCTGGGGGTGGAACTAAATTATATGCCTCAAACTGTTACTGTTCCTCTGGCCCAGGTATCTTCTCCAGGACTACTGTCCTTGGTGGCACACCAGAGATTTCTGCCATCTATGCAAAGTTCACTGGCTCAGCTTGCACACAGCCCTGAGATAACCATTTGTATTACCTTTAGCATCCGAGTATCACACACTACTCAATAAATGATCAGATTATTTATAAGAGACCATGACAGACAAAAGAACTTTTAATAATTTTATATTTTACTTTAGTCTAATCCAAATGGCATTATTCTGTATACATCATTTTACATTATGGAATGCGAAGGCTTGCAGTGCAATCAGAATCAATTTTCATTTCGATGTTACTTCTTAATCACAAGGAGCGGAAGGTAGATGGATAAAAAGGGAGCTGGTGCTTATATTCTCAGGTCAGCACTTCCTGCCACCTTTTACTGACTGCTGGTCCTGGCAAACAGGAGCACATGGGGCTGTTGAAGAAGAAAGTGAACATTAATGAGTGATTTTTATGACACATCATGTGCATACATTTGGTTTCAGAGCAACAAATAGAAGAAAAAGATTTCCTGACACATCTATATGAGTGGGGAGAGGGTATTTTTCTCTTTAAAGGAAGAAGATAAATGGACAATATGACTAAGGTGTTCCACAGAACATTATAATTTGAACACTCAGGATAATGGACCTGTGTTGCTATAGATGGCCCCTAACCCCAGCCTCATCCACGAAATGCTGTACAAAAATGGTGCTCCCTTCACATCTTGTGTATCATCTTTCAACATGGATTGCCAGACCACCAAGCTGACACCTTGAGGTGTCAAATTGTAATGTTTAGTGTGCTATAGGGTTACCATAGTCAGACAAGTTAAATATGGCATCGCAATCTAATCATGTGTGCACTATTGTGGATATTGAATATTAGATAGCTACTTCTGCATTTTTCATGAGGCTCTATGTATCATTGAGGAAGTACTGACGATATTACCTACAGCTGCTCCTCTTCTAAGTTACATTGTACGATTAAAAGGTGGTGAACACAAAAAGGATATTTGAGAGGTATGGTTATTTTGGGTCAAAACTCTCTTATCTTCAGAAAATCAACCCAGCTCGCAGACCAACCTTGTCTAGCACATCACAACAGCAGCATCTGATGAAGTCTCAAAATTACCAGCACCCTGCAAAAGGTGAGCTGGCCGAGAGGTTTCAATGGCATTAGAAAACCTTCTATAATTTTTCTGCCAACCAAAGACTCCTTCTCCCTACTGGAGCTTTTAATCCTTATAGTGTCTGGTTACCCTCTCTGGCTCACATGCAATAAACTTTGAATCTGTTTTACTGGATACAGTCTCTTGGTTCAATCCACTGGCCTCGTTCATCTAGGCTGACCAAGTGTACTCACTGGTCAGCTTAGTTTGACCTGCATACCCTGTAAGCATTGGACTCAGACTCACAAATCTTTCATACAAAGCAGAGCAGTATCCAAATTTGCTATGCTGCATTGTAAAAGAGGTAAAACACAGGGCAGTGCCATATCTATAAAGATCAGTCTGCTGCTTGTGTCCTCCCCTGTGCTGGGCTCAAATGAGGCTGCCTTGATTGATGCACAGCCTTGCACAGGTGCAAAGGTGAGTGTGCACTTTCCAGCAAAGGATCTGTTCTGAAGAAAAACATTTCCTGTGCAAATTCATATGCATAGACAAATGCAGACAGTTCCCACACATTGGGTTATGGTATGCACAGCAGGACAAATGCAATGCGCCTTTTTTGATAAATAAACACATTTCTCCTTATTTGCACTTGCTTGAAGTAGGTGTTAGTTTTTGACACAATGCCCAGTCTGGTTATTTTAGTGGACTGGCCTTTTCATCAAAACCTATGAGTACATGTACTATCAGACCCCATAACACCTGCTTGACACAAAACCACGCAAGGTAGTTTTTGCCCTTTAAAAAGTGCACCTTTCCAGGACAAAACACCTTTTCTAAGGGATAGAAGGCTGTAGTCACATCTTTGCGTCATTCGAGCACCTGCCTTAACCTTAAGTCTTAATAAACCTGAGGCTTGATGTGCTTGGCTGACCTTTGTCAAGGGCAAGACGCCATGCTCTGAAGCTGTCAAGTGTAGTCCAATATAACAATGGAAAGAGCCAGACAGGATCAGTCACCGTAGTCCATTCTGGACGACAGAATTATGACACCTACCTCTGCTCTTTTAGGGAAGACCAAGAGCTAAAAGATCCTACTATGAAATTCTGCCTACGCTCATTGCCGTTCCGAATTGTGGAGTGAGGTCAAGAATCATTCCATAGGAATTCTTAATTCCGAAGCTGGACCTATGTGTTGTGAAAAAGGTGCATACTCTGAAGGTATAACTTGGTGCTGGCACAAGCCAGCATAACCAGCCACCAGTCGATTCTCGGGAAGATCTCAATGCACTCCTGGACTAACGTGTCACACACAAAATGATTGCACCTTTCCAACTATAACAGTCTCTTTGCGGTTGTATGACATAACCACACATGCCTAATTGGCTCATGCATTAACTACGTGGTCTTTACAACGACTGCGTCTTTACCACACATGCCTTTAAAACTAATTTCATTGTAAGGTATTTTTGGTAAAGGTATATATATACGCGTGGCAAAGATCCCACCCCAGCCTGCCTGCCTGAGCCCTAAAATCCAGCCCTCCTGTGTTCCAATCTACCCGTCCCAGCCCTAATAACTACCCCAACCTCCTACTCTGATCTCTAACACCTGGCCCTAGCCCCCAAAAAAGCTACCCCCGCCCCAGCCCCCCCCACAGTAAACCCTAAAAATTGTCCCCAGCCCTAAAAAAACGCCCTTACCCTCCGCCCTGAGCCTTAAAACTCGACCCCTGGCTTAATATATATCCTGACCCCAGCCCCCCGCTCTGAGCCCTAAAACTGGGCGCCACCCTTTAAACCTACCCAAGCCACAGGCCAACTTACCACGCCTCATCACGGTCCTTCCTGAAGTGATCCTTCCGGTTCCTCTCCCCACCCTCTCATACAGCTAGAACGTTCACTGCCTTATTATGCATGGTTAAGACATATGTGTGGTTAAGGCACGCGATGTCCAGCTTGCTGGGAAACAGCCTGGGTGCTAATGTCTGCGTTGTAAAAGCTGTTCCCCTCCCCTTACTGCAAGGGTGTGAACCACCAGTACTTAGCTTTTATTTCTTGCTGGAAGACCGACCAATCTACTTACGACTACAGTGCTCCAGATCTACAGTCCTGTCCCTAAAACTACAGATCCTACTTTAGTCGCACTTGACAGTGTTTATCTTACAACCTGAAACTTAAGCATGACTTTGGGATTGGTTTTACCACAATCTTATGCTTTTGGATGAGGCTCTATGTATCATTGAGGAAGTACTGACGATATTACCTACAGCTGCTCCTCTTCTAAGTTACATTGTACGATTAAAAGGTGGTGAACACAAAAAGGATATTTGAGAGGTATGGTTATTTTGGGTCAGAACTCTCTTATCTTCAGAAAATCAACCCAGCTCGCAGACCAACCTTGTCTAGCACATCACAACAGCAGCATCTGATGAAGTCTCAAAATTACCAGCACCCTGCAAAAGGTGAGCTGGCCGAGAGGTTTCAATGGCATTAGAAAACCTTCTATAATTTTTCTGCCAACCAAAGACTCCTTCTCCCTACTGGAGCTTTTAATCCTTATAGTGTCTGGTTACCCTCTCTGGCTCACATGCAATAAACTTTGAATCTGTTTTACTGGATACAGTCTCTTGGTTCAATCCACTGGCCTCGTTCATCTAGGCTGACCAAGTGTACTCACTGGTCAGCTTAGTTTGACCTGCATACCCAGTAAGCATTGGACTCAGACTCACAAATCTTTCATACAAAGCAGAGCAGTATCCAAATGTGCTATGCTGCATTGTAAAAGAGGTAAAACACAGGGCAGTGCCATATCTATAAAGATCAGTCTGCTGCTTGTGTCCTCCCCTGTGCTGGGCTCAAATGAGGCTGCCTTGATTGATGCACAGCCTTGCACAGGTGCAAAGGTGAGTGTGCACTTTCCAGCAAAGGATCTGTTCTGAAGAAAAACATTTCCTGTGCAAATTCATATGCATAGACAAATGCAGACAGTTCCCACACATTGGGTTATGGTATGCACAGCAGGACAAATGCAATGCGCCTTTTTTGATAAATAAACACATTTCTCCTTATTTGCACCTGCTTGAAGTAGGTGTTAGTTTTTGACACAATGCCCAGTCTGGTTATTTTAGTGGACTGGCCTTTTCATCAAAACCTATGAGTACATGTACTATCAGACCCCATAACACCTGCTTGACACAAAACCACGCAAGGTAGTTTTTGCCCTTTAAAAAGTGCACCTTTCCAGGACAAAACACCTTTTCTAAGGGATAGAAGGCTGTAGTCACATCTTTGCGTCATGCGAGCACCTGCCTTAACCTTAAGTCTTAATAAACCTGAGGCTTGATGTGCTTGGCTGACCTTTGTCAAGGGCAAGACGCCATGCTCTGAAGCTGTCAAGTGTAGTCCATTATAACAATGGAAAGAGCCAGACAGGATCAGTCACCGTAGTCCATTCTGGACGACAGAATTATGACACCTACCTCTGCTCTTTTAAGGAAGACCAAGAGCTAAAAGATCCTACTATGAAATTCTGCCTACGCTCATTGCCGTTCCGAATTGTGGAGTGAGGTCAAGAATCATTCCATAGGAATTCTTAATTCCGAAGCTGGACCTATGTGTTGTGAAAAAGGTGCATACTCTGAAGGTATAACTTGGTGCTGGCACAAGCCAGCATAACCAGCCACCAGTCGATTCTCGGGAAGATCTCAATGCACTCCTGGACTAACGTGTCACACACAAAATGATTGCACCTTTCCAACTATAACAGTCTCTTTGCGGTTGTATGACATAACCACACATGCCTAATTGGCTCATGCATTAACTACGTGGTCTTTACAACGACTGCGTCTTTACCACACATGCCTTTAAAACTAATTTCATTGTAAGGTATTTTTGGTAAAGGTATATATATACGTGTGGCAAAGATCCCACCCCAGCCTGCCTGCCTGAGCCCTAAAATCCAGCCCTCCTGTGTTCCAATCTACCCGTCCCAGCCCTAATAACTACCCCAACCTCCTACTCTGATCTCTAACACCTGGCCCTAGCCCCCAAAAAAGCTACCCCCGCCCCAGCCCCCCCCCCACAGTAAACCCTAAAAATTGTCCCCAGCCCTAAAAAAACGCCCTTACCCTCCACCCTGAGCCTTAAAACTCGACCCCTGGCTTAATATATATCCTGACCCCAGCCCCCCGCTCTGAGCCCTAAAACTGGGCGCCACCCTTTAAACCTACCCAAGCCACAGGCCAACTTACCACGCCTCATCACGGTCCTTCCTGAAGTGATCCTTCCGGTTCCTCTCCCCACCCTCTCATACAGCTAGAACGTTCACTGCCTTATTATGCATGGTTAAGACATATGTGTGGTTAAGGCACGCGATGTCCAGCTTGCTGGGAAACAGCCTGGGTGCTAATGTCTGCGTTGTAAAAGCTGTTCCCCTCCCCTTACTGCAAGGGTGTGAACCACCAGTACTTAGCTTTTATTTCTTGCTGGAAGACCGACCAATCTACTTACGACTACAGTGCTCCAGATCTACAGTCCTGTCCCTAAAACTACTGATCCTACTTTAGTCGCACTTGACAGTGTTTATCTTACAACCTGAAACTTAAGCATGACTTTGGGATTGGTTTTACCACAATCTTATGCTTTTGGAAACTGAGAAGAGATCTTTATACATAACAGAACCACCAATAAAAAATAACTAACATTATGAAGACAGATACATGTTGCTAAAAAATGATGTTTTGAATTGAATATAGGCATTACGTCTATAATTGTGAATGGTCGGTGTTGGGGTCATCTTCATGTAATGAAACTTACCTGGCTCACACTGGGGCTCACACTGGGGCTTACACTGGGGCTCACATTGAGGGACTGGGTCCTGGCACAGCACCACTGGGGCACATGCTGAAAGGGAAGACAAGGGTGCATATTACAACTCATATATAACATATGGTAGAGTGCACATCTGATCTACATTGCCAAACCTAGCAGTCTTACATTAGACAAAGGCTTCTGAGTCACACAGGGGCCTGCTTTACAAGCCCATTCACACCCTTGCTCGGTTGTCTACACCAAGATATAAGTCCATAATATCTACCTAAAAAAATATCGCATCTGCTATATCACAAAGTATATAGTTACTATTTTGATCTCTTTATTAACTAACTTTCGATGTAATGGTTAAATCAATGTAGTGGATCTGATATTGCTGTCATGTGATATAAAGCATGTGCTATAGAGATAGTATACCCTCTACGGCACACACTGAATAAAGACTATGGGCCCGATTCACAGAACTAACTTAAGACAAAATCCTAAACTTACTACCATTTTGGTATTCACAGAAGGCACTTACTCATTTTGGTATTCACAGAAGGCACTTACTCATTTCGGTATTCACAGAAGTTAGGAGTCCTAACTTTAGGACTCCTAAATGCCTTCTGTGAATACCGAAAGTCTTAAAGTTAGGATTTTTCTCACTTTAGGAGTCCTAAAGTTAGGAGTCCTAGCCATACTACTACTAAACTGAGAAAAATCGTAATTTTAAGGCTTTCGGTATTCACAGAAGGCATTTAGGAGTCCTAAAGTTAGGAGTCCTAACTTTACTACTGCTAAATTGAGAAAAAACCTAATTTTAAGACTTTCGGTATTCACAGAAGGCATTTAGGAGTCCTAAAGTTAGGTGTCCTAACTATACTACTACTAAACTGAGAAAAATCCTAATTTTAAGACTTTCGGTATTCACAGAAGGCATTTAGGAGTCCTAAAGTTAGGACTCCTAACTTCTGTGAATACCGAAATGAGTAAGTGCTTTCTGTGAATACCAAAATGAGTAAGTGCCTTCTGTGAATACCAAAATGGTAGTAAGTTTAGGATTTTGTCTTAAGTTAGTTCTGTGAATCGGGCCCAATCAGTGGTTAGGAAAACAGTTGACTAAAGATCAGCAAGTGAACAAAAGTCATTTTATTCAATTTAAGGTGCTAATAAAAGGGGTTATTTTTCAAAGTATTAATACATCTGACAGGAGTTTAACCAGAGCCTGCAGAGTGATTTACATAGCTTTTTTCAGGCATAAGTTTGGCCACTTGCATGTATGTCTGACTCCTGCCTGAACAGAAAAAGAGGTGCAGAAAATATCGAAAGATTTGAATGCAGGAGTGACTTTGCTAGAAATAAAAAGCAAAAAAGTTATTAAAAGAATGCAATTGCCCGTTCTAAAATGGTCAAACAAACGTATGGACACATAGAGCCCGAATCAAAAAAGTAATCTTAGACAAAATCCTAACTTTACGACTTTCAGTATTCACAGAAGGCATTTTGGAGTACTAAATTTAGGATTTTGTCTCCACTCAACTCAAACTTAAGTTTAACTGTGACAAACTCCTAGTCGTAAAGTTAGGCTTTTGTCTCAGATTACTTTTGTGAATTGGGCCTTTAATTATTGATGAAAACAGGCGTTTTACAGCTGTGACTGCCAGCTTCACGCACTTATGCACATACGTACACAGTTTACACCTGCACTGGCATCAGATGTTTATAAATCCCCCAAATGCCTAATTTGCTTAATTTATACAATTACTTTTCAACACTGACTCATTAGTATTTACATATTTTATGTCGGGGTGTGACTGGGACATAGAACCAGTAAGAACAGAGGGGCATATCATCAAGGACCGGCGATAGTTATCGCTAAGCGCACTTAGCGCTAGGGTAATTATCGCCGGGTAGCGTGGAATTTTATCGCTGAGATAGCGTGCTATTAGCAACGTTTATCTCAAAAGCGCTAAAATTCCAAGCGCTAACTGCCAAATGTGAGATTATCGCTGGAAATCCAGTGATAATCTCACAAAGTTTGGCGATAGCTTGATGATAGGGCAAGGCATACTTAGCCATGATATCCACCTTACATAGGATATCATGGCCAAGTCAGTCTTGAAGCAGGCGTAAGGAAAGTATCGATAACAGGGGTTATCGCTACTTTGCTTGTCGCTCTGCAGGTTAGCGTGCCCATTGATAATTGGAGAAATGTCGCTTAGCGACATTTCTCCAGTTATGTCAGGGCAGGAACGCCCACTTTGCATCTAATTAGAGATGCAAAGCTGGGTGTTCAGAAAATAGGCGCTAATGCAAGGATTCACGCGATAGCGTGACCTTGCTGATTAAGCGATAAAATTATCGCCGCTTTTGGTCCGAAAAAAGGACGCAAAAGCGGCAATAATTTTTTAGCGCCTCCTTGATGATATGCCTCAGAGTTTCTGATGTCATCAGCTTGGCTGTGGAACAGGTTCCAACCAGAAGCGCTACTGCTGAAAGAGTCAATGTTTTAGAGGCCCGGAAGGTCTCCTGATAATTTGATCTCATGGCTCCTGTAGGAGGAAGCATCATGACCTCTATGTAAGGGATGGCAACATTTGAAGGAAAAAAATATAAATCGGTCAAGATAACTTTCCCTACAATTCACTTTAGTAAAACATGTAATAAAGTTATTGCTGGTTTTGATGGCAGATGGTGGCTGGGCCACACAAAGTAGGACAATATAGGATATTTTTTACTGAAAATAAAGATTCATTACGAAGCAGTTGCTGGCCTCATTCTTTCCAGGACCAGATCTTAATTTTTTAAAGCCCAGTTTATCTTTCACCCATGATGCAGGAACATATTTCAGAATTAAAAATTGGCAAAATCATTTTGATCTATAGGATCTGATCTTGAAGCACAGTAATGGTACCAAACTGGGAAATCTGAAAAATTGGTAAAACGTCAATCACTTGTTAGGTGAACCTGTGATGTTATGGACTTCATTCCAGTCTTAAATGACTCAAAGAGGCAGTGTGGTTTCAGAAATTCTCCTGATTTCCATATTGCTCAATCTGCTTTGGCAGGTGGCTAGTAAGCCTACAACCCTAATGTTTTATAGTGACACAAAAAGGCGTGCCCCGTAGTATCCCATTGACCATGGATTTGATCACAACTGCTTGGCTTTGCCTGCTTTACAACTAGTACTCCCGAGGCTGCCTATTAGATCATCCAATAACCTTGTGTTTAATTTGGACACAGTTTTAAAAATATCAAACACAGACTTCACTAGCCTTACTGAACACACCAGAGTCTCCTCTGTTTTACTGTCAAGCGCCTTAATGCTAATTTTGATCCATGTAGAGTAACCTTGTGTTTATCGTAATTAAATAAATAAGCATGCTGTCTACAGATCTTGGTCTTTTAATGGCATTTAAGTATCGTATAGCATCAAAAAAGTTGATTGATAACTGAGTTTACAATTAATTATAATAGTGACACACACTGCAAAAAGTACAACAGAAGGAAGTAAACATAAGTTGTATTGAATTTAACATGATGATTTGGGAGATGGAAACCCCAACACTTTGACACAAAGTCAAAAAAGAGCCAAAGTAGAGGGATTGCCATGTAATCATAAATCCAAGAGAGAGTTGTATGGTGAGACCGAAGCGAGGACATTGGCATTGCTTTTATTGATGCATATTGTTGGATTTTGAATATACGTATGATATGGTCTTTGATTTCTTGCTTTACACATTGATAATAAATAACCAGAAAAAAAGAGATGTTTTTAATGGTCTGCCAAAGGAGTTCATGTTCTCGGGCTTAGGTCATAAATCCATTTCTCTTTCAGCATTAGCTTAACTGGAAACTTTTCAAAGTATGAATGACATGGGTTGTGTGCAGCCAGTTACAATTCCACCTGAGTTGAATTTTGAAATACCTAAAACATTGCCCTCATACTTAATCAATCCCCTGTAACATTTTTTATCCTCTGATTTTTAAACGTTAGTTGTGCATTTAAATAATTTTGAGTGATTAGTTGAAAGAACGTTTTGCAAGCACCCAAGAGTGGTGATAGCATGATAAATTGATATTAAAATTATAGCATGATCCTAGTAAAGCTACTAAACAGAAATTTTAAAAAATGACCGTAAAAAATACAACAAGCCACATCAAGTCTGCAAGTTCTGCACCGATTTCACCCAAGGCTTTGCAGTTGTTACAGTGAAAATGTGTCGACCTTGTCATTTGTTTGTAAATTGTATGGTACAAGCAAATCCCATCTCCTGTTTCATTGCACATATTATCACTGTCAAGTGGATCACATAAGTGGGAAACAGCAAATTGATTTCATCGAAGAACATGTAGGATCCTAAATTTGGAAAGTTAGAAAGTTAGGTTGACCAGAAAGTGCTTGCCTGTAGCTATCTCATGTTCACATCTTCCTCCCATTTAATCTGCCCGTTTATATCATTTGTCTAAGTAAAAACGAATTACTTACGGTCTTGGCATTTCTCCACGACTTTAACATCTTGGCACTGTGTCTTCTGAGTTTCCCTGCATCCTCCCTTGGCAGACATGGTCGTCTCTTGCACCGGCGTCAAACTCAGCCAAAAGGGAAAATATTGGAAGAGTCACTCCGAGTTGTGTCCGGCCTAATCAAAGAGGAGACTTATATACACAGGCAAACTACCACTTCCGCCTGTTGAGCAACATTAGCAGCATATATTCACACCCATCATTTTTAGCATATCTCCAAAGGAAGATCATGTTTAATTGGTTTGTTTTTTTGCTTGAGGGCAGAGTGTTGGGTTTTCTAACCTCGCATGATATTTCACACTTTTGCAGCACAGTTCCTATTTTTTGAGGTGTGTCTTTAAAAGGTTTGCTGATAAATCATTACTGGCATATGTTAATCATTTTGATACATTCCATTGGGCAGAAGACTATTCAGAATTTGCATACCAAGCACACCAGGAGAGTGTTACTTATTTGACCTCTAATCTCACTACTCTTCCCTTACGTCCTCTTTGATTGTGAAATGGTACAAGTTCAACACACCTAGCACACTAACCTTTGAAGCCCATAGAACGCATTGTTTCGTTATGGAAGCAGAACTGTAAATGACTTTCTCTTCAAATCAAGACCTTTTACACTTTATTTTCTTCTGTGACTTTTATGGTAACTTACAGAAAAAAAATATTCTTCCGTTCTTAAAGCAATGTAACTTTGCTCAAGTGAAACCAGCTCTGATATATTCGCAAATGCTGTCTTCCCCTCAGATTTGCCAGTTTCTTGTCAGGTGCATTAAAACAAAGGAAAAAACTGCTCAAAGCTGAAGTGTGTTAGTTTTTAGATCTGTTGCCCCACCTCATCTATTAGTTTTTCAGCACTGAGTGGTTTTAGTAGTTTTATTGTATTTTATCAGTGCTTTTTATGTAAATGTACTGCACTATTTTGCACTCCACAGGGCGGTTTAAATCTCTTGTTTTGGCTTCTTCCGAGCCCTATACTTTCCATCTGACTGAAACAGTTTTATAAATGATCAATCTGTCCTTTTTAATATATTGTATTGATCAGTTTTTGTACTGTGAGTTTTATCTGCTTTTATGGCCTAGGTTGGCCAAATAAAGTTTCTTTGACTTGACTTGACTTGATTTGACTTGACTTTCTCACCTGTCAGTTGGCTGTGGTATTTCCTCTCATCTAAAATAATTTCTCCACTTAGCTATGTGGGAATATTTTCCTGTGAGTGCTTGGGAAGTAGTCCCTCTGACATTTCAGTTCTTTTACACTTTAATGCACTCTTCCTTATGGTTTCACAGTCCCAATAGGCTCCCAGTGTAGTGATTCTCAAACTATGAGGACAGACCAAAACCCTCTGCGTCAATGTGGCTCAGCCACTATGACAAAGGGATGTGAGCCCTAACCCATAAGACACTCTATCTTCCCCCTGTTCATCTTTGCTCACCAAGCTGACCTAAGCCACCCTGCTCTGAGATGTCCTCCTCGACTCTACACCTGAAGATGGCCTCAAGTTCCAGGATGGAACACATTACAGGGCAATAAACAGAGCTTGAAAAGCATAATCTTCTATTTGGAGCTTGCTTCCTGGCTATGTTGTTATTAGGGATCAGCAGTATGCGAAAGTAAGCTTTGCCAGCATTTTCTCACCTCTGCACTAATCTGTTCATCACTGTCTAGTGCATAAAGAGGATAGCAAGCATGATGGTTAATGTCCTTACCCGACACCATCCACATTCCAACTCTTATGTCTCATTAGGACTGGCAGCCACCCAACCTAACTTTTATCATTTTGGAAAGAGATCACCAGAGAAACCTGTTGTCTCCACCAGACACACCCTACATCATCAGGGAAAATAGGAAGTTCATGTTTCTAGGGCCTGCAACCAAATCCATCACCGGTGGTAGGGAACCTTTGGACAAGGCCCCTAGGAGTTTCCCAAGCAGAATTGTAGCCAAATGGTTCTACATGGGGAAAAGACTCCCAAACCATAGTTGGCCTTTGGCCCCTCCCAGCAGACCAGTGCAGGCCTATTAGGAGCCTCTGTGGCAAAACATTTTTGTAAATAGTGCTTAATAATAGTTGAAAATGTGTATCTGTGCAGTAAAAACCTGGTCTTACTGGCCTCTACTTTAATAATACTCAATGCAACAAACTTGGAATTCTGAAAGACTGAGCTAGACTTGCCAAGCATTAATACTCCTCCACAACTATCTCCCCTTGAAAGGTGGGCAGTTGAGGTGAAGATTCAGTGAAATGGGAGGCTGATTCACATTTAACTCTCCCAGCCTTTCAGGAGCATCATCTAATGGGCTGTGATGCAAGAAGGAGTTTGTTGCAAAGTATGGACTGGAGACCGGAGAGATGAGCAGTAGTGAGAGACGACAATGAAAGGATAGAAGGTCAATGAAATGTGAAGGTGGGCAGCTGTAGGAGACATGGGATCGATGTGCAATGAGTGAGCAGATGGGGCAGTGAGCAGTGCCAGGCTGTGTTTCCAAAGAGGCCCTGGCAAAAATGCTCAAACCATCTCTGCTTCCTTTCTCCTCTCCCCTTCTATCTATCTCTTTCCACCCCTTCATCTCTCTATTTCACCTTCCTTCTCTAATCTCTCTCTCTTCTCTGTTTCTGATTGCTCGTACTCTCTGTCCCTCTTTTCCGCTCTCTGGAAGACTTTGTATCTGCTGCTATTAATGCCAGGGAGCTGGGGAAAGTGACAGAAGCACCAGCAGAGGCTCTGGGACTATGATTGTCTCCAGCCTACCAGGAAATCCCATGTGGAATAGAAGGCAAGTCTGGCCCTGGCACTGAGACGATGAGGGAGAGAATTTAGGTATATGAGAGGGAATGAATGGAGTAACAAGCAGTGATGGAGAAAGGAGCAGTCACAGAAGAAGTGGCTAATGACAACAGAGTTGGACAGTGACATTAGCACAGCACCAGGATGGATGAGAAGAGAGGAGAGATGAGCAGTACCAGAAACTATGCCATGGTTGGTGATCAGTGGCAGGAGATAGAAGTAGTGATGGGAGAGATGATTAGTGGCTGGAGAGATGAGCAGTGATAGGAAAGATGAACAGTGGCAGAAGAGGTGAGCTGGAGATGGTGAGAGGTGGGCACTGACAGGAGAAGTGAGCAGCGAAGCGAAAAGTGACCAGTGGCAGCAGAAGTGGGTAGTAATAGTAAAGTGGACCAGTGAGGAGACAAGGTCACTGGCAGCAGAGAGGGTCTCTGGCCGGAAGCAGGTCATTGACAGGGATGTGCAGCGACTCTAGTTGGTAAAAGATGAGATCTCACAGCAGAGCTCTGCTATGATGCTATAAGAGGCTCTGGTTAGACAAGGAGTCACTAGGACATTGTCAGGAAAGAGTGGTAACATGATAAGAAAGGAATTAATAGAAAGGATGCAGTTTTGGAAACAACGTGTGGTCCTGCTATGCCTCTACCAACTAAAGACGCTCTCATAAACATGAGGTTCAATATTGCACCACGCACTGTTAATTTATTTACATCACATAATATAGTACAACAGAGCTTGTCCAACGATTTTATAACTACACAGTATCAAGCCTGGAGTGGAGGGGAGTATCTGCTAAGTTCACTAGTAGTCAGTTATAGGATAAAATTACAATACCTCACCTTGGCTGGAAATAATTGAGGCTAATAAACTGGAATATGACAGACCTGGGGAAAAAGCTGGAAGACAAATATTGGATAGCATACATACAGCAACAAGATATCTGCTGTTTTCACAGACAAGGCACTTGGATAATATCAATCTGGAGGGTTATATTTCCTTTACTATTCCTGCCCAGAGCCAGCCCAAAGCAGACCCAAGGGTGGCTTTACTATTGGTTTTGTAACTAGCTTTACAAATAAAGTAGGAATAATCCTTCTAAGAATTTATTATAGTATTCAGTACATAAATGGGCACTGGGCCACTTCAATATCTATCTACCTTCGAGCGGACAGAAAGAAATTCTTCCGGTCCTTAAAACCCTTGAATGTGCATTGAAAACAATGCATGAGGAATCAGGTAATGTCCTGGGCTATAGGAAAGCTTCACAATCGATAGTCATGCCCAGCAAAATCATTTTGATGTATGGAGACCTAAATACTAAGCCACATCTGCTTTTGTTAGAAAAAGCATTGGTAGAAGAAGATAACGTATGAGGGCTCCCACCACCAGCCCAGTTAATTTATAAGCCAACAGAAAAAGGGAGGTGCATTTGCAACATACTAGTGGATATAAGCTATATTTAGACCATGCAAAAATCCATACAAAGGAAGGTCCTAAAGCATAGTCTTTCACACCTACTGCCCCAGTGCAATCTATGCTGGCACAACAATTTAATAAACCTCACCCCACCACACCCTCAACCTCACTTTCAGCTTCGCCTTCCCAAGTCTGTTGTGGGTAGCTAACTTAAAAGAGTTTTACTGGGATGGGGGAGTGGCATATTTAGCTTGAATATTACTGTGTAAAAGAGAATAGGCAATCCACAATAGACGACTGCATAGCAGAGTAAAGCCTTCATCTCCGGCATAGAAGGAAGTTCAATAAGTCACCAATGCATACTTAAGTATAAAAAACACAACATGACATCATAAAGGGCACCAGGCCCTTATGTGGTTCTGGTTCCAACTTAGCTTAACACAAACTTTGGGTGATGGCAGCTCGTGCTGCTCTGAAAGCAGCCTCCTAACTTGCAGCCCACTGCAGAAATGGCAGTGTGGTAGAAAGGCCAGTCCAGCCCAGGTTTTCTCCCAAAGACTGTTCCCATGGTCCTAGTTCAATCTATTAAAACGTTATCGAAAGTGAGAACACATAAAGAGGTCCTAGGGAAAGGAATGAGTGATACCCTATCCCAGCTTTGAGTTACTTTTGTGAATTAACTGTTTGGAAATTCGTAATAAAAGGATTGCATGCTTAATCATGGTGTTTGCCCATCACTGTGGAATAGTCGCCACAAGCTCTCAAAGTATGACTATTCCAACCTGAGGCAATGCCTTGAAGACCTGTGCCGGGCGCCCAGCACAGAGCTAAGTGTACTGTTGTATGAGCTTGCACTACCTAAACTGCATTCATTTGCCCTCATATTTCTCACAGTTAGTGTATAGTTTTAGACAGCCCAGCTTGGAAACAGGAATAGGCTAACCTTGCTCACTCTTTCTGTTCTGTGCCTTGAAATGTAACTCTAACTCAGAGAAAAATCAGCTTAAATTAAAGGACTTAGCTCTGTCCTGACCCAGAGCACAGGGGCGTAACACAGGCCCCTGCAGCCCCTGCGGTGCGGGGCCCCCCCAAGCTCGAGGGTGCCCCCTCAGCTGAGTACTCTGGACGGAGAGCTCCTGATTGTGCTCGGAGGGGGCCCCTCCATGTACCTTGCAGGGGGGCCCCCTCAATTTTCGTTACACCACTGCCAGAGCACTGGATCATCTGTCCTCCTCTTTTTGAAATGGCTCATCATTTCATCTCATGGTGCATTTTCTAACCTAAATGTGCCCGCAAGACCTCTAAACAGATGCACCAGGGGCGAACAAGGACAATGCATGCTATTACCCCCAGGTCCCCCGTGCCCTCGCCCCATTCATCACTAATGAGGTATTTCTACCTCACATGACAGAAAAAAACAAGAAGAATGCTACGGATATGACCCGTCCACAAGCCGGCAGCCAATAAGGCTATACTCACCCATCATTCCTCCTGTTTTTTTCTGTCTTGCAGGCAGAGACAAGGAGAAGGCGTACTCTGCAGGGCTTAGCCCGCCGACGTGTTTAATGGATTTTGACATCGGGTCAGATTGGCAGATCTGATGGTTGCTGGCATCCCTCCTGCACTGCTGGGCTTCGACAGAGGATACACGTTGCTGTGGCTGCATTGGAGGACAGCGGGGGGGCTCTCCTTTGGTGCTTTATTGGGTGAATAAATGCTCCGTGGATAATGGTGCTGCTGGAGGGGGCTCTCTCTCTCCTTCATGGATGGATCCTATTGTTAGGAGTGCCTTTACTTCCATGTTGTGGTTTGTGCATGCATAATGCCAGAAGTTCACACATGCACATTAGAAACGCTGCATTTGGGCTCCAGAAGTGCTAGTCGGGGTTTCAAAATAAGGCAGTTGCAGGTAGATCTGCATGGTAGATGTGCTTTTATGGTGATTCTTGGATTTTGATCATGTGAGGCATCCTATTATCCCCTGATTTCCTGATCGGTGATTTTTCTTGAGACGTTATGAGGAAGCACTCTTACAAGAGGAAGCGTGTAGTGTCTTCTTCCTCTTCGGATTCCTCTTCTTTCTCTCCTGTGAGGAGGAGGTTGGGGGGTTGCTATGAGCGACTTTGCTGGAATTCTCTCTAGTGAAGAAAAGACATCAGGTGTCACTGAAAGCTCATTCTCTTGGGTCTTCGGGTCGGATGAGGAGACTCCTAGTCCAGACAAACAAAAGAAGAAGTATATCGGCAAGGAGGTATTGTGTTGGCACATGTGAAAGACTATATGGGATTTTAGGATGAGGTGGTTCCCGAAACTTCATATTCAGGGTTGCTGAGCCATTTCCAGAGAGCCTCAGAAGTGGGTTTTCTGGTCCATCCTTTCAATTGGGAGGTCTTGAACAGGAATGGAAGGACCCAGACAAAATCATGTTGCATTGCTGCATGTCAAAGTTGTACCCCCTTAATGACATATCTGGCAGTTTTCTGGATGCTATTTCCATTGATTCCTTTGTGGCTAGCCTGATGGGCAAAACCTCCCTGACGGAGAATGCTATTGTTTATAACGTCACTATAAGAAGGTCGATTCAGCCCTCAGGAAGGCGTATTCAGGCTATCATTTGGCACTGAGAGCTGGAATCTATGGGTCTTATGGCTCTTAATCCTTACTGACTGATATTAATAGGTTGTTCAGTTGATGGGAATGATTTTTCGGAGTGTTCTGCCTTGCTGAAGAATATTGAGAAGCAAGTTGAGTTCAAATCTGACATTGTTTTTGATGTGGTGTAGGCCTCTGCTCTGACAGATGGGGCTTGTATTTCTGCCGGGCGTAATCTTGTCCTTAAATATTGCCCAAAAATCTTCTGCTCTAATACATCCATTTCAGGGCTCTCAAATGTTTGTGCAAGAGTTGGACGATCACCAGCATATATTGTTCAAAGAGAAGAAGCACTCTTCTTCCCTGAAGAAAACTAGTTCAAACAAGGGGTTCCCTCAGAAGCACCCCTGCTTTCATCAGCCTAATCACCGTCAGCAGCCACAGCAGCAAGGTACTCCACAAAGGAGGTTATATCCTAAAGAAATGTGGACAGAAGAAGCCACAGACTCCACATGAGAATTCCTGACTATGTGACTGTGCCTTTAGGGTGTGCGGTTGGAGGCAGACTTCTTGTCTTCAGCACAGAGTGGCAGGAGTCTACTTATGAAAAATGGATTGTTTGCACCATCAGAGATGGTACAAGATTGAGTTTGTGACCCACCCTGGCATTCCGAAGTGCAAGCGACTCAGTGGTCCAAGATGGAGATGAAGCAGCTGACATTGGCTCAGGGAGGGGATACCCTGCCCCTACAACAGGCTATTTGGAGGGTTCCTCTGTCCGAGTTGGGTCACGGGTATTACTCAGTGGTCTTTCTGGTGGAGAATCAACAGGTGGATTTTGAATGATCTTGAATCTGAAAGCACTGAACACATTTGTGCAGACATTGCCATTCAAGATGGAGACTTTGCAGCGGCTGATTCCTCTGGTCATCAAGAACCACTTTGTGTGTACACTGGATCAGCAGGACGCATACTATCAGGTGCCTATCCATCTAAACGATCAGAAGTACCTGAAGTTTTGCATTCAGAACCAGTATTTTCAGTTCTGGGTACTGCCCTTTTTCCCTCAAGATGGCTCCTTGAGTCTTCATGGTGGTGGTGGCTTCCCTCATTGGCTTGTTCCACCTTTAGGGGATTCGAATGTACCCCTATCTGGATTCTCTATGCTCCTTCCCAGGCCCAGTTGTGTAAGGAGCTGCAAGGGTGTCCAGAGGCACGGGTTCCTTCTCAATATAAAAAGTGCAGGTTGTTCCCCTCGCAGGGTTTTTGTTTCATCGGGCCAGGTTTCACACACTTCTCAACAAGGTCTTCCTGCCAGAAGCCAGGGTGTTGGTTTTGCACTCCCTAGCTTGCCATGCCTTTCACAGCCAATCCATTCTGGTGAAGGTTTGATTGAAGCTTCTGGGACATATGGCTATAGTGGTGTTCACGGTCACATGGGCCAGGTTCCAACTCTGGCTATTTTGGACTCATCTACACACTCAGTGACACCCTGCGTCAGTGGATTATTAATCAATAAATCAATCAGGTGACTTGTACAGTGTGACTACTCACCCGTAAGGGTCTCAAGGCACTGGGGGGGGCAATCGGGGAGGCTGCTGATCCGCCGATGGCATTGTGGTTCAGCCGAAGAGCCAGGCCTTGAGGTCCTTCCTGAATTGAGGCAGTGACAGTGATTGCCTGAGATGGAGAGGCAGGGTGTTCCAGGTCTTTGCTGCGAGCTAGGAGAATGACCTCCCTCCAGCCGTGGTCTTGCATATACATGGGACGGTGGCAAAGGCCAGATGGGCGTAGGGGAGAAATCTGGTTGGTGCGTGGAATGAGAGGCGGTGATGAGGTACGCAGGTCCGAGAAACAACATGAATTACCTTTTCTCATAAGAACCACGACAATTAATTAATCAATCGGTAGAATTGAAACCTTTTTTAGAATTTTAAAATAGGTATAACAACCAAATTCTGATTTAGGTTTCAGAAAAATTTAATGAAACTTCAGACATGTAAATGGGTTCACTTTGTTATACCAAGGCAAAAAAGAGTACAATCCTTTTTGACAAAAAACGAATATCCATATGTTCATGAAAAAAACATTTTATTCTTTATATTCTTATTTATTGTTCTTTTTATTAAAAACCACTCACTTTTAATTTAAAAATACTAAAGTAAACAATTTAATAACACGTTACAATTCCATAAAATATTAATATAAAAAAGATTTAAAAAACAAAAAACAAGTTTTGACGCGGCGTTTCGGTGTAACTTGTACAATATCTTCCCCTTCTTTAGGACAGTTTTGATTAGTTCACAACTAATCACTAGAGGTGAACATAAAACAAAATGTTAACATTCTATTCGTTATGGCAAATTATTAACAGGACATATTCATGAACACCTTCCATAATTATTTAAATAAATATTTATTAATAAATTCAATTCTACGGATCATTAATTTTCAAATTGTGTCACTACCGGATTAGCTCATCAGGGCAATTTAACAAGAATTTTATAAAGCCATCCTTTCACTATATTTACCATAAGAAGGAACATACCTTTCTGATAAAACAGTTGTGCCTTTTCTGAGGTACACAAAGCTCAAGTTATATTTTTTAAATTGCCTTCACACTGGTAGCCTAGTGCGTAAATAATAAAAATAAAAACCGTAAGTGTGGATATTATTGGCTAAATAAAAATATCTATGGTCTATAGGATTAGAATACCGTATTACTTACTATATATATATATCGATAATACCCATCCTTTATATTTTTAAGGGCTGTTCAGGAATCCTGTATTGCTGCAAGAAAGAGTAAGTTTACCAATCAGTTTCACACACTGAAATCAAACCCCCACTAGCAGTGAAGGAATTAGGGTAGGTATAATTTAACCAAAAAGCAAAAACTTCCAATTATCAGTATTCAAAACAGGACTGGCACTCACCGATAGCATTCAGTTGTGGGTTTCAAGTAAAAGTAAAACACATCGCATTATCCCTCACAAATCTTTAGTTTTCTTAGCCCCAGAAACGTGTTTCATTCTTTATGAGCTCTCCAGTGAGGAACAGCTGGTACTGAGTGCCAAACTTGTGCGCAACATAACATTTAAAGATCAGTGCCTTCTTAATGTTTCATCACACAGCATGTTCCTGCAAGGGTTATCTCCTCCTGGTGCACTTCCATTAGCCCAAGAACCATTTTATACAAAGATCAGAAACCCACATTTTTCAGCACTCAAAACAGGACTGGCACTTACCATTAGCCAACCCATCCCCTCCCCCGGGCACACAAACTCACCTCAGCACCATCCATTGATCAGAGGCATGTGAGGCCATGTTCTGAGGAATGAAGGAGAAGCCCCCTTGTTCAGGATCTTCACATGATATGACTTTGTTGCCCTCTACATTGGCACACTGGCCATCCACAGCACCACACTGTAAGCTCTTCAGCTCTGGTGTCAACACAGCAAAAGAGATGCCACCACAGCAGCGGCCTTCCTCCTCAGTAGCCCCGGAGGGGATCATCGTCACCATCTTATCATGCCCACCAGCCCTCACCATTCAATTTTCCACACCAGACCAAATAGTGAGCAGGCCTCAACACCCTCAGTCAGGGATAGAGAAGAGGGGTGGCCCGACTACTTAAACCCTACCCTGATTGACAGGTACACTGTCCACTCACCATTCTGCCTCCTCCTCACAGCGCCTGCCGCATGAGCTAGATCCCTCTGCTTGCAAATCAAGGGGCAGCAGTGCCAGGTGACACCAGGACAGCTGCAATCTGCCCATATAACCCAAGGCTCTGCCACACTACTAGGCTGAAGTCGATCGTCATGTCGGCAGTGTCCCAGTACCTTCACAGGCCAAGCACACCACATGCGCCCATAAGGAAGAACCATTACAGCTCATTATGAGTAACTGAAGTCCACTGATACTTTCTAGATTATGGCAGCATTGGGAGTGTGGGTCGAGGAAATCATCAGAGCATGCCCAGCATTTTCAGCTCCCAGCAATTGAAATATTTAGCTTGCTAAATTCTGTTCACGTTTTTTGTATTTAAGTTGATGGTCACAACCTGTAAATGCTCTTGCCTTTCACTCCAAAGCACATCTAGACAGTGCTTTGTTAATTAGGCTGTATTGTGGTTCCCCACTAAACTTCAAGGGAGGAGGAAGATGAGGAAAGCATTCTTCAGCTTTTATTCAAACTGAAACCTACTGCCTTCCCATCAAATCTTGTACCTTTTGCATGGGAAGATATTTGATACTGGAATAATATTGTGTTAATAGAGACAGCATTACAGTATGCTCGTGCAAGGATGAATACTCTTTAAAAATTATGAGAAGACCGTCTAATCCAAAGTACGAGAAAAATGGCAAAACACAAAAGGTTTATATGACATTTATAGGGGTATCTGATAAGTGAATATTTATTCAGCTTTTAGGGTGAAGTTTTAAGTTTAGGCATTTTGACACAGACATCTTTAATTCATATCATACTCCTGGTCACCTGGTCTTGAATAGTCCTGTAAGTGTGTTTCTACATTGACTATCAAGATAATAGCATATGTTTTGTATACAGTACACGGCAGCCCTTCCTAAGAAAATTTGATTTTAAAATGAGTGAAGCCCATGTCTCCTACGTATTCACTCTTTGATAAATGGAGTATTGTATGGTTGGTTAATTATGCAATGAATATGTAATCATGTTAATGTAGACAGGAAGAGTTGGCTGATAATTGAAAAACTCGCTACCGACAAGATTCCATTTTTATCCTTTTACCTTTCATGATTGGCTATCCAGCAAATTGTTCCTCTTTTGCGTTTTTCTGTCAATTTTTATGAGTCTCCTAGGAAACAATTTTCAATTCCCATTCTTAGAGAATATGAATTCAGTCAGTGTAGACCAGCGTTGCTGGTTTTACAAAACCTACATTGCCCTGGGATATGTTATGCAGTTGCCTTGTCTCCTTGGCAGTCATTAAAAGCGAGTAATTCACTGAATAATAATTCCTGTTCATTTTTAAGTTTCATGCTGCTACTTGATTTAGTATTGTGTGTATGTCCTCCATGGTCTTTTTAAATCATGACAGGAAATCTGCTGTAAAGTTCTTGATACTATAACAAAGTGCGGTTCAAAGCCGGAGGGTCCTAGGGATAGTTTATAGGTCACACGGGGTTCGTTCCCCATAAACAGGATAATCAACAATGCAAAAAAAAACGGGGTCTGTCAAAAAACGCCTCGTTTGCAGCTACGCATTCATACTGATGCAGATACCACTGTTACAACTTTTGCACATTACGGTGCTCTGCATGATGCCAAGACGCGCATGTGTGGTTGGATAGTGTTTCCTGTCTTTGACATGTGCATCGGATGCACCACACGTTTACCGCGTCAATTTCACGGCCTAATTAGCCCAGCATTGCGCATGTCTCATCAATGAGTGGAGAGTTACACCGACATGCACGTTGACAATCTCAGCGATCTGTCTGGCGCCGCAATTGGTTTTTCTCCAGTTTAGGAGGGGTTTTTAAAGGAAGTGAATTCGCTGTCCCGGTACCTCTGGCTTCAGGCTCTACACTGCGCCGGGGTACCGACGGATAGGTAAGCCATGATATTTTTCCCCCCTATCTGGTATTTACCTCATTTTTCTCTTTGTCTGGTAGTGCAACTCCGGTCATTTGGTTTCTACAACGTCTGGATGTCGCTTTTGGTTTTGAATTAAAAAACCTTTCTTGGGTATACATCTTCCTAAAGATACAGGATGATGTACTTTACAATCATTTTACAGCCGGTATTATTTACTTTTGATTATGGCCTTCATGGTTTTAATGTACTACTTTTCACATTTTGATGTGCTGACCTGTGAAGACAGCGTTGAATGCACTGTCATTCAGGACTATAAGTTTAAACATATGATTTCTTGACCCTGATGGTATGATTCTGGTCATCATTTGTTTTGGCTCCTTTTATTTGAATATGCTCATATAAGGGTCTTAAAGAAATATAAATTATCATGATTTCCCCCTTTATTGTTCTATATTGGAGAAATATTATATTAACTATTGGTTATCACCGTCTTTTCTAGAGCGGTGCTCCCTTCCTGAGTGATTACGGGTGAGTGCACATGATTTCTATAGTGACACAGTACTTGTTTCTCTGTTATATTTGGTACAATTATACTTTTGTTTTTTATTCTAGGTAATCCCCAGCACTTTTGGACACACTGCAAGAGCGTTTGTCTCTATATCCTTTTTTGTGTCAAACCTCACATTTTCACTTATACGCAGCAGTATCATAGGTCCTGATGAAAGCAAAGTCTTCTTATAGGCTGCATGGCTGAAACATGTCGACCAATTTTTTCACCACCGCAGTTTAAAAATTGATTTCTGCTGGTGCACGTCTCTTAATCCTGGCCGAGAACGTTTTACAATAACACTCTGTTCACATTCCTGAGCTAGTTTTAACTTCACTTACCTTCACATATTATTATTTTCTTTGTGCTGCGCCCTCACTCATACTTTTAGCTTTACATTTGTGGATTTAGTATATCCAACATTACATTTAAAACATCCCTGAGCTCCTCCCTCTCAGAGAGGGGGTCGCAGCCCCAGAGGAACTAGGTATTTCCTCTAGGAGGAGAATCCCAAATGATGAAGCATGTCACCTTTGGTGAGTGAGGGATTTCGTCCTATAAAGGGATATACCCAACTAAATGAGTATAGGGCATAGATACAGGTTGTGTTCTACTTCTTTTTGTTGTTTTGATCTAATTGTGTTGTAGTGATTGTCCACACTTTCTTAGCGTTTTTTGACAGACCCCGGGGGTTTTTTGCATTGTTGATTGTAAAGTTCTTGATACCTGGAACATATGTAACTTTGTAGTTGAAACCTTGGAGTCCCAACACCCACTTAGCTATACAGGGAGTGGTATGGTATTTTCCATTTCTTTCTTGGCAAACAAGGATAGTAAAAGTTTGTGATCTATCCTTAGGTCAAATGGTAATCCCCAAAAATAAAATGTTAAATGATTGATAGCCCAGTAGCATGCCAGTGCCTCCTTCTCCACTGTTGAATAATTGACTTCCGAGCCTAGCAGGGTCCTAGAACCAAATGCCACAATCTTCACTTGATTCAGTACTCTCTGTGAAAGGGTAGCCCCTAAGCCTCTATTACTTGCATCAGTTGTCAGTATGGTTTCTCCATCAACATGAAAGTTCGCTATGTGAGGTGCATTTACAATAGCTTTCTTTATCTCTTTAAATGTTGCATCTTGCTCACCCTCCCACAGGAAAGGGGTACATTTTTTCAACAAGTTTCTATGGGTTTCAACCAAAACAGCAAAATGTCTTATGTATTTGGCCATGTACTCTGCCAAACCCAAGAACGCATTGATCTTCTCTTTAGAATTAGGTGTAGGAGCTTTGGGCACTGACTCTACTAAATCCAGTTTAGGCTTGTTACCCTCTTCTAAAATTGTGTGCCCCAAGTAATCTACTGATGTGACGTCTAGTTTGGATTTGCTTTCTCTTGTGGTGAAACCTCTATTTTGTAGCTGGTACAAAACATCTCTCACTGAAAATGTTTGTTCCTCCTCACTAGAACCATATATTGATATGTAATCCTGAAAGCACATTGTCTACTCACAGTCTTTTAGTATGTGTTGCATAATCCTTTGAAAGGCTGCAGCAGCCGAAGCTAGCCCAAAAGGCATTCTTAAGAACTTGAAAGTACCAAAAGGGGTTGTGAAAGCTGTTAACATTTGAGATTCAGGATGGAGAATGGCCTGGTGATAGGCCGAGAATAAGTCAAGTACACTGAAATAACTAGCATCTTGGATAGCGCTTAGCATTTCATGTATCCTCGGTAGGGGATGTCTACCCACTCAAATTTTTGTATTAATATCCCTCAGATCAACACAAAGCAGAATGCTCTTTCCACCATCTTTTGTTGTAATAACGATGAGTGTCTACAATTCAGAGCTTTCCATTTCTTCTATGACCTCTTGACTCATGCGTTTCTGCAGTTCTAGCCTTAAAGGTTCCCTCATAAGTAGTGGAATTGATCTGGTTTTTGCACCACTGAAATGGCACCTTCCCCGAGTGTGATTTTGTGCATGTAATTATTTAATTTTCTAGTTGGTTCGAAAATACTTCTTGAAATCTAAAGTAACCCCCAACTCTTTCTGTTGTATTCAGCCCAGAAAATTTTACCCTTGCTGTGTAACATAAGCATTTCCTACGGTGTGCCTATTCTTGAATGTTATTCGCATTCTCACCATTCCCACTAGAGAAATAGGCTCCTTATTGTGTCCTCCAGGTTCAATGTCAGATACCTCCAAATCATATACTTCCTTAGAAAACTTCTCTTCAAACATTTTATTCTCAGCCAAGGTGTATGGTGAACAAGAGTCAGCATAGGCCTGTCCAGACACTCGGTCAAGCCAAATATCACATGTAGAATATTGTACCATCTCTTCACCCACTCCTGGTCCTACTTGAAAGAGATATTCCTTTATTTCCTCCACTTTTACCTCATAATCAGAAACCATATGTACTTTGTCACCTTGCACTCTTCAGACCTTGGCAAAGTGGCCCTTTTTGTTACATTTCCTGCAAGTTACACCCCTTGCAGGGCATTTTAACCTGTTTGCTAAATAGTTTTGATTACCACACCTGTAACATGGTACATTTTCATGTTTGGGTCTATGTACCTCCTTACTCTTTTCATTAATTTTACACACAACCTCCTCCTCAGCATGTCCTTTCACTTCTTCTTTCCCTTTATGAGATACACTACTTAATCCCATCTCCTCAATGCATATAGGTCTATGTTAAATTTATTTCGCTATATTAATCACTTCAGACAGATCTGGGTTACGAGTTAATAGTTCCTATTGTATTTTTTTTTTAAAGCTTTATTTATAAAGTTTTAAACATTACAAACAATTGCATTATGATCAGGAGCATGAATTCGCCATAATATCCATATCTGTCCGTGGCACAGTTTCCACTAGTTCTCTCATGCACAACACAACATCATAGCTGACAGAGTCCATTGTATTCTGTTCTAGGGGGCTATCCACGCTGGCTTCCCCAGGCATTGCAATCCCTCTCTAGTGCGACCCATGTTATGTAGTACCAGAGGTCTCATCCCCTACCCGCACCGTCCCCCCCTCCCCGCTCCCCTCTGGACACCCTTCCCCCCCTCGTACCTCAGCGGCCCCGCCCTGTGGATATGCAAGTAGATAGCTTTTCAGTGGCCCCCAAATGTCCCTGGGTTTAGAGGTGCCCGGCAACAGTTCCGCATATGTGCCAAGTTGTTCCTGACAATATGTTAGATCGTTAATCCAGACCTTAAATTTGGGCGCCCTCCCACTGCCCCATCGGCACGCCACTCGCCTCTTTGCCAGCAGAAGCGCTAATGCCACATACTTGTGATACGCAGCTTTTAATGGTTTAACATAGCCTAGCACGGCCAGCAGGGGCGTGGGTTCAACTTGCTCGTTTATCATCAGAGCTAAGGCCTCAAAAACCTTCCTCCAGTAAGCATAAACACTCGGGCACTCCCAAGCTAAGTGCAAGAAATCCGCATTTGGTGCTCTACATCTCTCACAGTTGTCCGTCGCCCTTAATTTGTACCTACACATCCTGGCCGGCGTGTAATAGAGCCTATGCAAAAATTTATAGTGCACAATACGTAGTCGGCTGCTGGCCGAGACTTGTTCTGTCTGTGACGAGCAGTACTCCCACTGCTCGTCTGTCAGCGCAGACCCCAATTCCGCGTCCCATCCCAGCCGAGCCGGGGCGGGTGATGTCTGTCTCTGTGTGCGGATGGTATTATATATTGACAATACCAAACGTTTCGCTGACGCACTTTTAAGAATCAATTGTAGTGGCGCAAGCTCAGGGGGTTTGGCCGGGAAGTCAGGAGTAATAGAGCAGACTCCCTGCCGAAGGCGGATATATAAAAACACATCCAGAGGAGTGCTTGGTGAATCCAGAAGTATATGCTCCAATGATCGAAATTGACCATTGTGATAAAGGTCTCCCCATGTTTTTATGTGCACGCGTTCCGCAAATCTGCGAAACACCGTTTCCTGCAGTAGGGGCATTTTGGGGTGGTAGACAAGTGGCAATAGGGAGGAGTAGAGCATGGGAGCATCCAGTAAGACACCGACACGCTGCCATGCCGTCACAGTGCATGCCACTGTTGTCGCCGGCCGCTCCCTGTTAAAAGGCACATCATACAGTGCTCCTTCAATCGGGATGGGATGAGCTAACCAGTGCTCCGCCACAACCTGTGGCATATATCGTGGCTGGCGCACCCAGAAATATGCGTAGTGTGCCTGCGCACTAAGGTAATATAATTCAAGGTCGGGTATACCAAAGTCTCCCCGCGCGTACGGCCCAACAAGGACGTCCCACCGTAGTCGTGAGTGCTTTCCCCCCCACACCAAGCGTATCAATTCAGACTTCAGCGTTTTAAAGAAGTAGTTTCCGGGATAAAAAGATATGTTTAAGAAGAGATAAAAGAGCTGGGGTAAAATCACCATTTTAATAAGGGACGCACGCCCTGCCATCGAGAGCGGGAGGGAAATCCAGCGGGTCACGTATTCCATAATACGTGTCAAGGCTGTTCCGTAGTTGAGGCGCATTAGCGCACCCCTATCTCTTGTGACCGTAATACCCAAATACCGCACTTCATCCTCGCACCACTCCAGTGGATAGTCCAACGGGAAGCGGGTCACGACGGCCGTCAACGGGAAGACACAAGATTTACTCCAATTTATTTGGATTCCTGAGAGCCTCCCAAACACAATAAACTCACGTAGGATCGGATTCAGATTGACCTGCGGCTCCCGAACATACAAGGTGATGTCGTCCGCGTACATGGATATTAATATCTGCCTCATGTTGCATCGCAACGCCTTATCTTTGTGATGTGGATGCAGTTTAGCCGCTAAAGGCTCAACCGCCAGTGCGAAGAGTAAAGGGGATAGGGGGCAGCCCTGTCGGGTACCCCTCGTAACCGGAAAAGCGCGGGACACGCGACCATTAACCAGCACCTTAGCCACAGGCAAGCGATACAGTAACTCGATCCATGAGAGGAAAAGAGGAGGAAAGCCCATGCGCAACATCACCCCAAACATGTAGTCCCTCTCAAGCGAATCAAAAGCTTTCGTGGCATCCAGGAACACTGCCGCCAGGGGCAATTCAGGAGCAACATTATTCAACACTGAAAAAAGGGTGCGCAGGTTATGGGAGGTGGCGCAGCCGGGCACAAACCCGGACTGATCAGGCAGCACCAGAGCCTCCAGCAATAAGCTAAGCCGGTTGGCTATCAATTTAGCTAATATTTTAACGTCGCAGTTAAGAAGCGACAATGGACGGTATGAGTCGCACAGATGTGGCGCTTTCCCAGGCTTCAATAATGAAATGATAAGGGCCTCCCGCATAGAAGGCGGGAGGTGCCCGACCTCCAGGGCATCTTCATAAACTTTGCGTAGTATGGGGGCCATCTGATCTATGTACATTTTATAGAATTCAACCGGTATGCCATCAGTGCCAGTGGCCTTCCCGGATTGTAGCTGCATTATGGCCTCCCGTACTTCATCCAGTTGAAATGGGGTGCAGAGGAACTCTCGCTGCCGGTCGCTCAGCCACCCAAGCGTCACATCAGCCAAATAACTATCTAAATCGAGATCACCAGCCCTCTGCGTGGTATACAGCTGGCCATAGTGTGTGGCAAAGGCATTGAGGATACTTGTCGTGTCCCTGTACACTTCTTCCCCTGGGCCTGCGAGTTCCAGCACTAAGGAGGAGTATCGTGGTTTCCGAACCACGTCCGCCAATGCCTTGCCCGGGCGCTCTCCCTCCCCATACCGCCTAGCTGTCCAGTATTTGCCCCTAAAGCGCGTCTCACGCCGCGCCGCCTCCATGTATTGGGTGAGCCCCTCTCTGAACTTAAGCCGGGTAGGACCATCCGGACGCTCGGCTAATTTCGTCTCCAAGTCTTTCAATTCACTATCCAACCTCCTCAGTGTACCCACAATGTCTTTTAACACACCCGCTCCCCTAGATATACAATACCCCCTAAGCGTGACCTTGAAGGCTTCCCAAACGGTCTCAACGTGCTCAACTGACCCCTTATTCCGAGCAAAGAAGTCATCCACTTCCTCCCCCAGCCCGGCCTGGAAAACCGGATCCAGCAAAATAGAAGCACGCAGCCTCCAGCTGGTGCGCGGGGGCCCATAATCCGCCGATGCCAGGGTAAGCTTAACTGGGGCATGATCTGAATAAGTGCGGGCCAAGTGCTGCGCCTGCACTGTGGCTGGCCCCAGGCCGCGGGACACGAAGATATAATCCAATCGTGCCCAAGATGCCGCCTGTGCCGTAAAATGCGTACCCTCCGATTTGTGTGGGTGTAGGTGCCGCCAAACATCCAATAACTGATAAGTGCCGAGTATGTCCCGCAGGACCGCTCGGGCCCGAGTGTAATGGTGCGAAGCAGGGTGGGACCTATCACACTCCGGGTCACATGCCACATTGAAATCTCATCCCCAAACGATATGATTGGAGCCTACATCAAAAATCCTAGCCCACAATTCAGAGTAAAAATCTGGGGTATCCACATTAGGTCCATAACAGCAAGCCAGGGTGACAGAGTCGGAGCCTAGTCGACCCCACACTATACAATACCTCCCCTGCTCATCCCAGGAAGCACCCGCTAACTGAAATGGTGTGCGTTTCTTTATAAGAATGGCAGTGCCCCGAGCATAAGAGGAGTAAGAGGAAAAAATTTGGTGCTCCGCCCATCTACTGGCAAAGGTATTGGGGCTCCGGGGACTAAGATGCGTCTCCTGTAACATAGCAATATGTACCTGATGACGGTCAAGGTAGGCTAGTATTTGTCACTTTTTGCGTGCATCTCCCAGCCCCCTAACATTCCAACTAATAATGTTCAATTTGTCTATCGTCCCGTCAGACATAGATATACATGTTCAACAATAATCAGCAAGGCTTGTGCCTGTCGTGCATAGATCAGCGAATGAAAAGACATACAGTGCCATAGTACAACCTGTGCCATGCTCTTCGTTCCGCCACCCATCATCATGATCCACATAAATGAACGCAATCTGTCCCATACTGAAATAAAACAGCAAATCTGATAAGTACCCCCAGGAACTCCCTCCCCCTCCCACTGAAGCAGCCCCAACTTGCCAGAAATAGACACCCACCCTCCACCCCCTCCCCAAAAAAATATGCAACAACAAAAAGAACAATCACCAACCCCCCAAAAAATACGCAATATAGCAGTGACCATCACACACGACTGAGACCATGCGGAGTGCCACCGCGGGGGTATACCCATGGGGGATCGCCTAGGCGGCCACCCTATCGCTCCCCACTCCGCCGGTCTACCGTGTATGGTGAGGCGCAGACTCTAGCGGAGCAGAGAGTGCCCAGTCGTTCAAATAGCATACTTAGAGTAAACTGGCAGGTAGACAGTAATCAAGCTAAGCAACAATTATTTAACCAGCCTGACATATCTATTGACACCCTGCCCTCCAAGGAGTCAGACTCGTGTATAACCTGAAAACAGAAAACATATCAATAGGTAAAAGGCAGTACTATAGTTACTGTGTGCCGGCATCCGCCCCCAATGGTGAAGAGGGCCGCGGCGCAGCCGCATCGTCCACACTGCGACCCGTCCACTTCAAGTGCTTAAGAAAGTCCTCCGCCTGCTGCGGTGTGGTAAAGAACCGTTGTCGGCCCTGATAAGTCACCCGAAGGCGCGCAGGATACAGCAGCGCATAGTCGATCTGAGCCAGCCGCAGTTTATTCTTGACCGCCGTGAACTTACGACGTTCCTCCTGAACCAGTGGAGTGAAATCCGGGTAGACCGTGAAATTGTTGCCGTCATAAGACTGTTGCTTTTTGCTCCTCGCCACCCGTAGAGCAACATCGCGGTCCCGATAGTTTAAGAGTCGTGCTACGATGGGGCGAGGCGTGCTCCCAGGAGGCGGACGCGGCCCCAATGTGCGATGCGCTCGCTCAACTATGAATTGACTGGAGAAAGCACCCTCCCCAATAGATGTCAACAACATCTTCTCTACGTAGTCCTCCATCCTCCCCGTATTGGTGGATTCCGGAATACCTACAACGCGGATATTGTTGCGTCGACTGCGCGCTTCCAAATCCTCATTCTTCGCAGCCACCAGTTTAAGCAACTTTTCCATGCGAGTGACCTGCGTGGTGACCTGTGCAGTGGCGTCCTCAGTGTCCGAGATGCGCCTCTCGGTCTCTTTAATACGATCTTCGTGGCCGTCTAACTTGTGTGCGATAGCATCAATCCGCGATGACAACCCGTCCACGTTGTCCTCTACAGTAGCGAACCCCTGCCGGACCTCCTGTAGGATATTCTGCACATCAGCAGTCAGCACAGGCGCCTCACCCTGAGCCCCCTCCGCACCATCCATCCCCAAACTATCCTGCGTGGCGCGAAGAGTCTTCTTGGGTGTCGCGAAGGTCAGCTTAGGCTGCCGGGCATCCGACTTCCCCATGTCGCCGTCGCACCGAGGCGCTCACGCCCGGACCGCCCCTCCCCTCTTTGGAGCCCCACTAGGGAGCCAGGACGCGGTTCGCGAACAGCACAGCTAGAGTCACTCAAAGGGAGGGCCAATGCAGAACCCCCACAACCCACAGCGATCCCGCTCCGATCCCTCAAGGCCACCCAAGTCCACAAGGGCATTGGCGGCGCGGGGGGGCCAGCAGCGTCCCAGGAGCAAGAAACTCTCCACGACCCCAACGACCCAGGTCACCCCCTCTTCACAGGGCGGGGAACCCGCAGTCAGTCACCACCTCCAAGGTCCATCCAGACGAGCGAAGCGGAGCGCCCCCAGATCTGCCACCAAGCCCCTCAGCCTCCACAGCACACACCCGATCCGAATCGCAGTCCAGGCAGCCCAGACGTCCCCCGGGGCTCCAACAGTCGCTCTGCTCCTCAACACGGCTCACCGTGCCACCCGGAGATCCCGCAGCCGTCGTCTCTGCCACTACTGGGCAGACGGGCAAAACTGTGTGCAGTGCACGCCGCACGGACAGTCTGCCTCCTTTTGGGCCGGGGCCCCCACGCTCAGAGTCCAGGGCCCGGGGCCCCCTTATGGTGCTCACTGCTCAAAAGTAAACTGCGCGCATGCCGCACGCACGGTCTGACCCCCCCCCCCCCCCCAGTCCCCGTCCCCATAGAGTTTATTAAACGTTACGTTGCATTGCATGCCATTGCAATGCCGGCCGGGCCACCAAGCCTTGAGTTGCTCTGATAATAATATGGTGCCACATTTATGCCAAGTGTGTGCACACGCCCTGCCGGCGCCGGCCTGCCTAAGGAAGCCTTTTAAAATTAAACAATATAGTTGGTTCAGGGTTGGCAGTACATACGCCCGGGCGGAGCCGGCTCAGGCTCTGTCTTCATAATTAAAAATGGAAATGGTGCATGCGCGCAGAAGTTGTTGTCAATACCGCGTCTGCCTGCGCGCCGCGGTGCCGCGATGACGATCTTCAGGGTGGGGCTTAAAATCTTTCCTTTGTCATGCGCATTGTAATTTAAAAGTGCGCAGTAGGAGAACTCAAGGGAAGGGTGCGTGGCCGCCGACGTGCCACTGCAGTGCCAGGATAATTTAATTATATTGTGGTAGAGACTAGAGAGTACTACAGTACTACTACTAGCCCCTGGCCTGCCTGGTGGCTAGTCTCGCCCGACGCCCAGTCGCCCTGTCTTCTGCAGTGCTGCCCGCTCGTGAGTCGCCTCCTCCGAAGCTGCAGGCCTGCCAGCCAGGCCTAAGGTGAGATATGTTAGAAATACTTAGAAATAATGTCCGAGGAGGAGGCAGGTCAGGTCGATAGTGGTCCGAAACGGCCTTAGTTTAATTTAGGCTGTACCTACACTTCTATTTTTCCATTTTAAGCACTGCCTAGAAATGTGGTTCTGCATGTTTCCCCTCCATATTCCAACACTATCCCCACTCCTGTCACAACATGTGTACATGTGTAGAAGAAATTCGTGAGTAAATGTCTTTTCCATCCTCCACCACAATCAGCATTTACCGTACCTCGGATCAGAAATCCCCGACCGACAGCCAATCGGGAGAATGTAAAACAGACCCTCCTCCCACCGTTAAAAGGAATCTGGCAGCTGAAGGTTAACGAGCTCTGTGGTTTGCATAACTGTTTCATGGTTTACATCGTGTGTACGACTGCTATCATACTCTGACCAGGACTTGGACTTGGTTCTGGTATTTATCTAACTCTGATAAATTCGTCTGCCTTTACTGTAATTAACTAGTAGTTACGTCCTATGCGCGCGCACGCTAAGTATCCCCCGAGGCAGGCGCTGGGATTCTTCCATGCAGCCGTCATGCTGCTGTAGCGTTCAAAGCACCTCTACAGCTACTGAGTGGGTTCTACAGCATGACCATCGCAGAGCTAGGGGTTAAATCGGTGTCTTGCATTTTGCTGATAAGCAAGCCATATCAGGAACATGAGCACAAGTAGATACTGTGCTTTTATTTGGACTTATTGGGCCTATCCAACGACCTCGTCTACATTTTTTATGGCCTGCATGGTGTAATCAGTGCTGTCCGACCCAGCTCCAAATTAAATGGGGTTTAAAGTTTATCCATGTAATGTAAGTAATGATGTTGCGCGCGATGAGCTGGCTGCTGCTACGCTGCCAGTGTGAGTAGACCGATGCCTTCGAGACAGAGGCATATAACTAGAGCCAAATTTCGGGCGGGGGGGGGGGGCTAACAAAAATTTCGGGGGGGGGGGGGGGCAGAATCTTTAAGCAGTAGGCACTTAGGCAGACTGTGGAGCTGATTTCGGCGGGGCCCGGGGGGAGGTCGGGGGGACTGAATCTAAGCAATAGGAGCTGCAGGGGCTCTTAAAAGGGGTGAAACAACAGCAAGGCATCATTAACATAGAAAAAGAAGGCAGCATGAACGGAGAACCAGGTTTAAATCCCAACGTTCACACAGTTGACCACATTGTGTTATCCTGGCCATTGGGCAAGCAGCTAACCTTCTCCACCTTTCATCACCTGTTAAAAATTACTGGGAAAGTGACGCGCCAAGATGGCTGATAGCGCCGCCCTCACAGATCTGTGAATTCTCTTTGGCTGAGCTAATGAGATGTTAAATCATAGAGACTAGTCGGTGAAGAGCTGCCCGCCCAATGCTTCGTTTCACATTGGCTAACAGGCTTGTCTATGGACACACTCACCCCTGACCCCTCATCTCATGTCAGATTTGCACAAAAAAGTGCGCGAAATCCTGCAATTGGTCAAGATGCAAAACTATGTTAAATAAATAAAGTGTAAGGTAACATGGTTCCAAAGATTACGAAGCTGCTGTATTAGATCCAGTCTACCCTGTTGCAGGACGGGACCATAAGGGCCGGGCCTGCTGCTAGATTTTTAGAATACATGTACAGTTAATGTAGTCCGATTTAGACCCTGGCGCATTTGTAATGGAGTTTTCTGTATTTGTTCTCTTTAATTAGCAGTCATGGATCATTCAGGCAGCCCTAGAACACAATTAAAAGTGTTTTCTATTTATATTTGCTGTTCGAAGTAGGTCCAGATAAGTGCTGAAAATACAGCTTTAGGTGACTGCTTATTTTTGTCCTGTGTGGGGCATCAAAATAATGAGCAGGCAACCCTAACCATAGGACTGGAAGTTTGTTGCAGGATCAGCACATTATTTCCTTCACCCTCGATCCCTATCAGTGCCAGAATAACAATAGTTTAACTTTCAACTGAAACCTTACGCTGCCGTCAATACCATGCTGAGTTACTTCAAGTGTCCGGGAATGAACCCTGCATTCAGACAACTCACTCCTCATTTTCGCCCTTCATTTTTATGCTCACCTGCACTCACAGCAATCACAATGCACTCACACTGACCACCATGCACTCACACCATTCACCCGCTCACCCTGCACTCAGTCATTACTCTGCACTCGCAATGCACTTGCGCTGTTCACCCTGTACCTCACCCTGCAGTCACACAAGCACACTACTAACCCTGCACTCATGTCACACTTCACTCACATGTCCCCCTCACTGCTCAATCTGTAATCTCACTCATATAAGCCCATTACTAACAATGCATTCTTTCCTCCAATTCTGCACTTGCATATGGTCACCTCACTCACCCTGCAGTCACTCCTATTACCCTACTCTCACACTGTTGCATCACTCACCGTGTACTCTTTAATCTATGCCTACTCAGGATCATTAACTTTAAACACTAGGCATAGTATTTTCAGAATGGACGACTCCGTGGAGTAATCACAAAGGTGGGATTATGAACACAATATATACCATAAAGGGACCTGCAGAGATAAAAAACAAAAGTGTGCATATCTCTCACCTCTTAAGCCATTGCTAAGCCATGCATCCTATTGCACAATAAGCTGCATGCACCCCAGTCAGTGGTCCCCATGCATAACATGGACTGTGAACACTTCTAACATCGCATAAAATTCAAAACAAATACAACGCCCTTCCAACCACACACCCTACGCACATAGTAGCTTGCTACTCATGTAGGCAAGCACTTCAATGCTCCTCATGTAGGGGTAGTAAGCCCTCAATAAATATAACAATACAATACAATACATTCAAGACTGCTCCATCCTTTGTCTTCTTGGCTCTGTCCTTGTAGCTCCTGCCTCCTTGCAGCCGTCCATTCAGTTCATGCCTTCTTGCATCTGCCTGCAACTCCTGCATTGTTCGCTCTCACCATCCTCATCCAACTGTTGAGTGATTACCTCCTCAATCCCATCCCTTCTGCTATTTCTTTCTTGGTTTTTGTTGTGTTTTTTTACGGAGTTTTATATAGCACAAACTTGTCCCGAAGGTATTGGGTATCAAAGGGCTTTACATAGCACCAGTTGCGTTACATGAGGACACATTCATTTTTGTTAGGCACGGGGACATTAAGCGATTTGCCCAGAATCACAGGATGTTCAGCGTCATTGCCGAGACACGAACCAATTTGAAGTCGACCACCCTAGCCGTTAGGCAAACTCCTCTCCTCTCCTCTCTTATATCTCTCCCTTGAATAATCACCTTCTTGCATCCATTCCTCTAGTGCCTGCCTTCAAGTATCCCTTACTCCAACTCTACATCAATAGTTGGTATGGTTAAGCTACCGTAGTGTTTAATAATAATGCTTTGTATTTTCCTTCCTTTTAGGCAGAATTGGTGGAACAAAACCCACAATTACAATCTTTGTGGTGTACACAAAATATTCTTACTGCTACCTTCGTATTCGTGCACTCTACTACAACATTGACTTTCTACAATTACATTTTAATCAAAGAAATGAGCAAACAGCCAAGAAAGTATTTAAGCGGTGCTCAAAAGCGGCAAATTAAATCAAAACAAGAGCAGTTTAAAGGCAAATTTATGAAAATTGACTCTATGTTTAGGTGTCCAGGTGATCATGGTGCATCATCATCTCATGCATCATTACCAGAAGGTGATGCAGCTGCATCAACAACAGGAGACAAAGCAGCATTGCCACAATCCCAATTGGTCCCACCACATGACAAAACATTACAGTGCTCTGATCAAACCACAGATGTACCTTTTAGCATTGAAGCACCAGTAATGCAGGCAACAACAACTACTGTAGGAAACGGAGAAAGTAAAACAGATGTGTCAGCAGTGCCTCCATCTATTACAGAAGTCAGAGAAATTGCAGGTACAGCAGCTAGGCCTACACTACTACCAGTGACTGTAGAAAGCTCAGAAACTGATAATACACCATCAGCAGATGAATCTCTGAGTCTAATATTACGAACAAGTGAAGGAAGTGCTGAAATTGTAAGTGCACCAGATGTATCACTGCTGCTACCAGTAGCTAAAGAAAGTGAAGAACCTACACATGTGCTACTTGTGTCTGAAGTATTGCCAAACATTGAAGAAGAAACTGAAGACATTATGAGTAAGGATGTGGAATTAAATTTAGAAGAACTAGAATCAAGCAATACCCAGTTTTGCCAGGATTTGTACCAGAGTGATAGAGGGAACTTTTTAGACAAACCTTGGCATGATGCAGAATTACGAAGGTTTGTCATCAGAAGTGGCCCATGCAAGCCTAGAGGACCCTTCCCACGAGATAATAAAAATAGGTGCTTTTCCACAAAGTACTACTACAAGGAAAATAGGACTGGAGATAAGACTCCAAGACTGTGGTTGTGCTACTCTTTAAAAATGGACAATGCATACTGTGAACCTTGTTGGCTTTTTGGAGATAGAAAACTTTCATCCTATCAGCAAGCATGGGCTAATGGTATAAAAGATTGGCAAGGCATGTCTCGAAAAATTAAAGAACATGAAATGACGCGCTCACATTTAGCTGCTTGTGCTGTACATGGAAGATGGAGGCAAGATGAGACGATCGATATACAACTAGAATCAGACTACAAAGACCAGGTGAACTATTGGACACAAATTCTGAGTAGGATCATCGATGTTACACTTCTGTTGTCAACTTGCAATTTACCTTTCAGAGGACATAGAGAAAAACTGAAAGAAAAAGATGGTGGGAACTTTCTGGCAGTCATTGAACTTTTGGCCAAATATGATCCTGTTTTAAACCATCTCATTACCACCGAGAGTAGAGTTAAATACTTGAGTCCTGCTATTCAAAATGAGCTGATTGAAATGCTTTCGAATAAAGTGCAAAGTGAGATAGTAAGTGAAATAAAAAAAGCACCATTTTACTCTGTTATAATGGACACAACACAGGACATTAAAAAAGAAGACCAATTAAGCCTGGTTATCCGATATGTAACACTGTGCCTTAATACTGATGACATTCCAACTGAAATCAAAATTAATGAAAGCTTTGTTGGTTTCTATAAAATTACAGACCAAAGTGCTGAGGGGATAGCAACAGAACTTGTAAACCTTATAGAGGACAAAGGCCTAGTGCTTAATAAATGTAGAGGTCAGGGATATGATGGTGCCAGCACAATGAGTGGTATATATAGTGGAGTGCAAACCAGAATACGGCAGAAAGAACCCAATGCAGTCTATGTACACTGTGCTGCTCATAATCTAAATTTAGTGTTGAATGATGCCTGCATGCACATTCCTGAAATTACAGAATTTTATGACATTATACAGAAATTATATTTATTTTTCAGCCAAAGCATCAAACGGTGGGAACTTCTTACCATTACAAAAGAGAGCACAACTCATTCAAAGCCAACACTGAAGAGACTCTGTCCAACACGTTGGGCATCCAGACATGATGCTCTCCATGCTGTACGCTATCGGTTTATGGACATCATGAAAGCACTCACTACCATTTTACTGCAGTCTAAAAAGGTTGAGGAGCGCGCAGAAGCTCAGGGTCTTAGGAAGTGCATGGAGACTTTTGAGTTTGTGGTAATGGTTGTAATCCAGTCCAAAGTGCTGGAGACAATAAATATTGTGTCCAAACTGCTTCAGTCTACAGATCTGGACCTTTTACAAGCATCAAATATGTTAAGTAGTGCAGCAAATATGTTTGCCAGTTTCAGAGAACAGTTTGAAGATGTTAAAAGCTCAGCATCTTTACTTGCAGCTGCATGGGGAATTCAATTGCATTTTACACAAAAACGACCACGACGCAAAAAAAAGCACTTCGATGAACTCTGTGAAGACCAAAGACTGTGCAATCCTGAACACAATTTTAAGGTGTCTGTGTTTTATGCTAACATAGATATTGTTGTAAATCAGATAAAAACTCGATTTGCTGGTATGAACACCATAATCCAATGCTTTAATTTCATGCTGCCTTCAGAAATCCTCAGAGCTAGTGAGGAGGAGTTGTTTGAAGCAGCCATGACCCTGGCAGCTCATTACGAAAAAGACTTGTCCCTAGAGTTTCCACAACAACTCATCGCTTTCAAAGCAGTGTTGAAAGAACAAATACAACTTATCTCAGGTGGCACAATAAAGGATCTGGCTGACCTTTTATTTTTGAGAAACCATGCAATTCTGCCCAGTGTTTTGGATGTTGCAACAGCACTGAAACTTTTTCTAACAATTCCAGTTGCTGTAGCCAGTGCAGAAAGGTCCTTTTCAAAGTTAAAATTAATCAAAAACTATCTCCGAAGCACAATGACGCAGGAAAGGCTGTCGGGGCTTGCAACCTTAAGCATTGAGAGTGATCGAGCAAAAAAAATAAATGTGAAAGCTTTAACAGAAGAGTTTGCACGAAGAAAGGCAAAGAGGCAAACATTCTTTCAGTCAAGTACATCTCTCCAATTCAGTGAACCGAGCAGTAGTAGCCTTCAGCCACCAGTCTAATTTGCCAGTCACTCTTCCTGGTGTAAGCAGTCTTCGGCCTTGTGTTCACTCTTTAAGTATTGTTTTCTGCTGTACCAGCCTTCAAACTCTGAAATACATTTCATGAGGCTCCTGCAAGTACTGTTCCTACCTCAAGTCTGATTTTCTAAATATATCTGCTTTGAGTTCCATGAGGAAGCTGTAAGTAATATGGTATTCTGCCAGTATATCATACTTTAAATGTTGTTTGCTTATATATAGGCTACCTCAATATTCTGAACATACGTTTAGAGGCAAGAAGAAATGTATTCAGTTTAACCTGACAAATATACACCCCCTTGACACTTCCTTTTGCACAGACAAAAGGGGCATTATTTGAGTAAACAGCTTTGTTTATTTTGCTGCTGAGCTTGTTATTGTTTTGCGGGCCACTTAAATATTTGCGCCTTTATGCACAAACTAAAGGGGCAT
This sequence comes from Triturus cristatus, assembly GCF_964204655.1. Taxonomy (NCBI): domain Eukaryota; kingdom Metazoa; phylum Chordata; class Amphibia; order Caudata; family Salamandridae; genus Triturus; species Triturus cristatus. Next base: position 638,295,839 of record NC_140580.1, on the reverse strand, counting down.
ACTTTGTCGCAACTGGTTGAATGTTCATGCTCCTAAACTTATTGTTTTTATCACTCACGTTAAAATATTTGCACCTTTATGCACAAATAAAAGGGGCATTTTTTGACTGGACGGGTTTGATGTTTATGCTGCTAAATTGTTATTAATTTACCAGGCACTTTGAAATATTTATGCCTTCATGCACAAACAAAAGGGGAATTAGTCTGACTAAATAGGTTTTAATTTATGTATGCTGCTATCTGCTGTACTTGTTACTGTTTTGCTAGTCACTTTGAAATATTTGAGCCTTCAAAAAGGGAATTGTTAGTTTAAACTAGTTTGATTATTGTATGGTGCTGTAGTTATCAGTCGCTTTGAAATATGTGTGCCTTTATGCACACACCAAACAGGGAATTGTTTAACTAACCTGGCTTCGTTTTTGCATACTGCTAGACTTGTTTTTACCATGCACTTTGAAAATATTTTCACCTTGATGCAAGAAGAAAGTTGGATTGTTTTACAAAACATGCTTGATTTTTGTGTATTGCTGGACTGGTGATTGCTTTATTTTGCACTTTGAAAGTATTTGCACTTTTTATTTTGCTTTACCAACTACAGTTTGTATATAGATTGTCATTAGGTACTTGCTGATAGGGCTTGTTTTTATTCTACATGCAGTGTTGCTTGCACTTGTCTGTAATACGTCTACCTTAAATCTTGTATTTAGCATTGTTTGCACTACAGAAATGTTAAATCAAAACAAACATTTGCATCAATGTTCTGAAGCATCCAAACAGTTTTCTTCCTCAGCCTTGTGTGCCTGCCTGTTTTGCAGTGCTTACTAATAAAGTCATTATGATTGAAATTGCTTCCTTAGTTCACGTTATCATGCACAACCCTTGACAGTCGCTAGTGTGTGGCGCGCAGATAATTCACCAGTCTATTTCTCTTGACTTTCGCAGGATACTGAGTTATAGCTTGTGTGCTTCTCATGTATATTGTCACTCGAGTTTTTATGGAATTTCATGTTTGGATTGGTCTTTCAAAGTTTCAAGGTATTGTCAATTCTATTTCAGACCCTTCATAGTTGTTCTTTGTTCTTCAGCCATAGTCAGTTCCTGAGATAATAGGATCGCTCCTTGGCATTGTTCTGATTGCTGCCTCAGTTAAATAATCTGCTTTTGACAGTATTGTTACAAATGGCGTAGCTTGTATGCAAAGAGTGTTTCCCACTTTCTCATTAGAACTTAGAGAAAGACAATATGGAGGCATTTCATTTAAATGTTGGAGGTTTCTAATCAAAATATGCTCGATTTCTGGGTGGTAGGGCAAAGTGGTAGATGGGGGGGCCGTGCCGCCGGGGGGGGGCCCTCAATGTGCTTTGCAGGGGGGACCCCTCAAGTTTCGTTACGCCACTGTTCCTCACAACATGGCACAGCACACACAGCTTCAGGAAAACGAGCTGCCTGCTAGACACCACAACAAAGAAACTGGTAAACTGTGATGAGCGGAGATCCTGAGCGTGTCGCAGCGCTACACAGCCTCCCGAAGACAAGCCATCTCACGAATAACACATAAACAAACCGGTATGCAGTGATTCTTCTCACAAGTGTTGCTTGGAGTGCACTGCCACCAGGTGACAGCATGGTCAACCTTGACAATCTGAGGTGCAGTGATTTTATCTTGTCGCTTATCAGCGCAGAGCAATAAGAAGCAGGAAAAATAAAAAACTTTGCGGGTGACATGCAGGGACGAACAGCAATAAAGGTTGTTAAATAGCTCAGTATTCTAGAATGGAGCCGCACATTTCGCCCTGAACACAGGGCACCCTCAGGAAGAGACTCTCTACAGAACTCCACACCCCTGATTCTGGCTTTATAAACAAAGAAAATGAGACAGAGGGGATTGTCAAGTGATGGGAAGTGTTGGATGTACAAAGACATAGTACATGGTGCGACTATTCAGCGCAGGATGCATGACACAGTGGCAAGTAGTGCAGGCAAAGTAAATATGATGGCATGAATTACATGCATAATTGAGAACTATGACATTGAACACAGTAATCATAACTCCTAACCCTTCCCTCCAACCCAACTATACACTATGTCACCCATATGCAAGAGCGCGGGTACGAAGCAACCTATGTGGAAGTGTATGCAAACATTTACAAGTGTCCGCAGGGGACTGGAGGGGGAGCCACCATCTGTCGGCAGCTGTAGCTTTGAAAGACTTACTCTCATACTTCCTCTTCCCCTGCTGAGCTCTATCAGCAGGGTGTTTAGGGAGTGGAATACCCATGCTGGCACCACCATGGGCAAATTCACGAAATAACAGAGTCGACTATCTTTGCTAGGGCAAGCTGGCCTGGTACTTATAAAGGGGGAACAACCTTTACAACGCAACTTTTACAACGCACTACCACTACAACGAAACTGTTATAACGCGAGTGCATTGACAACGCAGGACATTACAACGCAAGTCTTTACATCGACTTGCACTAGATGGCGTGCTAACATTCAAAATAGTGTAGTTTACTATCCCAACACCTTCCCTACTGTTACGTGGACTGGAGTTGGAATAGTAAATTACACTTTTTTAATGTTAGCACGCCATCTAGTGCAAGTCGATGTAAAGACTTGCGTTGTAATGTCCTGCGTTGTCAATGTACTCGCGTTGTAAAACTTTCGTTGTAACAGCATGCGTTGTAACAGCATGCGTTGTAACGTCATACATCCCTTATAAAGGTAGTGTAATCCAAAACCCGACCTAGGAGCACAGTGAGTTGACCATGCAGACTTGGTTGTCCTCCACAAGATCTTGTGTGTCATGAAAGATTGGGATGCCCAGGTATCGGAATGTATGGGCGTAACACCTGCATAGCTGTGGTCCCTAGCTGCAGCGTGGGGTTGGTATATATATCTGCAAAGGAGAACACACACAATTTACTGACGTTCACCTGGAGTCCCAGCAGTCCACCAAATTCAGTCAACAGCTGGGCCACATCAGCAAGTCCTCCATAAAGGCTCTTAAGGTACAGGATTATATCACCGGCATACAAATATACCAAGTGAACTGTGCGGCCCTGGGGATCCCCCACACACCCACCCATTTAAGGATAGCAAGAGGCTCAATTGCCAAGACAAATAGGAGTGGGGGAGGGGCAGTCCTGCAGAGTCCCACATGATATTGAGTAAGAATCAGAGATATAAGGCCTGGTTTGGGCATAGCCATGGGGGCTTCATATAACAGTTGCACCCAACAGAGATATGAGGATAGTATTCCATACTGATCTAATGAGCTATCATGAACTCCCATCCCAAGGTATGAAAGGCTTGGTGAATATTGAGGGACAAAAATACAGACACTGGATACAACCCGTACGCTGCCTCCATAACCCGGAATCGACAGCGTATGCTTTGGGAGATTCAATGGCTGGGGACGAATCCACACTGATCGGTGTGATATAACCCGAGGAGCAACGGTAACAGCCTGAGCGCCAGGACTTTGCTTAATATTCTGTATCTAGTACTGAGCAACTGTAGTGGCCTATAGGAAGTGAGATCCAAGGGTGGCTTGCCAGGTTTTAACAGTGAGGTCACCAAGGCTTCTCTTGTGGGTGGGGGAGGTTCATTCTCCAGGGAGTTATTATATAACTTTTTAAACTAGGGTACCATTTGCACACTGTAGGTGGAGCAAAATTCAATGGGAATCCCGTTGGTTCTGCGGGTCTTGTTGCAAGCAAGTTATTTGATAGCTCCACATATTTACCCAAATGAAATAGGGGCATCGAGTGCCTCTCGATCATCCGCTGGCACCCTAGGTAATGTTGTCCTACTCAAAAAGTGGGCTATGTCTGTCGGGTTTTGGAGCATCGGGCCATGTATAGCCAGGCATAAAAAATATGAAAGGCCGTATTGACTGTTGACAAGTGGGCTAAGAACTCATCTTGTGCCGTGTTGGGCGCATAGACGCATCTGAGCACGATAGGGGGCCCATCCAACTCACCCCTGAGCAACACATATCGTCCCTGAGTGTCAATTTGTGTGTCCATTACCCCACATGGCACCCCAGCATGGATCCATATCGCAGCACCCCTTGCAAATGCAAAGTAGGATGTGGAAAATAGTTGTACCCGCCATTTACTACATCATTTCTGCACCTCAGTGGCTGTAAGATGGGTCTGCTATAAAAATGTGAAACCTATGCAATTGGACTAGTACCCTACGCCTTTTGTACACAGAACCTAGCCCCCATACATTCCAAGTAAAATTTGTATAAACATTCAGTTCTGTAGGCTTCAGTTAGATAAAATAGACTCTACCCGCCAGGACCCATGGTGTTCCCAGTGCACCCCACGTAGCCGCAAAGGAATACAAATGGTGACTGAGATAAACTTTTAAATACAATGACACAATACTCATGCCAACGAAGCAACATCCTTCAACCATACAAGACAACAACCAATAACATAGTAACTATGGTGAGAAAGGTGCCTACGCTTAAGGGCCAAGCAAAGTCTAGATCAATCTGATATGGAACCATATAAGCACACATGGAGGTGACCACTATTATTAATGCCACCAGAGACCCTGCACCCCATGGAACCAGTGTAGCAACCATATACAGTGCAAATGAGAGCATTCAGTAATTTATGCAGAATGTGAGAATACCTGGCCCTCCCAAGGTCCTGACCCATTGGTGGTGACCTGAAAAATAACAGTGCAGCATAACAATCACTCCCAATTCTCAACCCAAGTCGTGTGTCATCTGCAGGGTAGGCCAGGAGAACAGTGCCATGCTGCTGAGGGAGTCTGGGTCCGCAGCACTGCCCTGAGATGAACTAGAGCTGATGGGCCTCTGTGATAGATGCAAGGTGGTTGGCAACCGGAGTGCCTCCTGTCGCCCCTCCAGGACCTGCCGCTGGGAGGGGGCCACCCACAGACTGCCCCAGAATGATGCCCCGTGTTGCCCCCTCCAAGGGTCTTGCTGAGCCTTTGGACAGTCTGGTCTTGGAGGCCTGCTACACTGTGAGTGTTGTTCCAGCTAGTCCCATTTGTTTTGTGGTGTTTTCAAGAAGATAGTATGCTGATCATGCATTACTTTGAGCCGGGCCAGAAACAGCAAGGCATTCTTGAGGCCAGCCATTTGAAGGTGCTTCTTGATCTCCTGGAATGAGGGACGCCTCCTCTGGACTGCGATCGTGTAATCCAAGAACAGTGGGATCCTGGCATTCTCCATGAGGATGGGTACCCTCTCGCATGCAGCACACAGCAATGAGTCACGGTCTCTAAAATTAAGGACCCTGCCCAACATGGGTCACAGCAACGCGCCCATGACTGGCTTTCTTGCAGGGACTCGGTGCACTCTTTCCGCAACTAACGGATCGGAGAGACTCATCGGACCGCCTTGTTATGGAGCCAGTTCTCTATAAATTGTTTAACTTGGGGCTATTCAACCTTTTCCGGCATGCCCACAAAGTGTACATTATATAATATATATTATGAGATGTGAGAACTGAAGAAAAATGTTTGAATCCAAGAGTCAACTCAACATCCTGTGATCCTGGGCAAACCACTTAATCTCCTTGAGCCTAAAAAAAATAAAATGTTGTGTAATGTAATCTGGTGCTCATGTTAATCTCCCTGATGCTTTTAGGCTGGGTTTGCTCTATATAAAACTGCAGAAATAGAAAATGACAGGCAGCCAGGATCATTTTACCCAGAGCACTGGGACTGCTACCCACTGGCCACATTTGTTATCCACCCATCCCAGCCCTATTTTGGCAACATCATTTTTCAAGTTCTGATGTTGTTAATCAATACTTGGCATTTTCAGAACCACAAACCCCCCAATCAAAGATGCTGTTGGCAAACAAGCAGTGCTTAATTTGTGCTGGTGCTTTCCGGTGCTTAGCACCAGCACTTATTTGATAGGGCCGGGTCTACATAACACGGAAATATGAATATCAGTCAGTAATGTAAATAAAATTAAATTACCTCAGACTCGGCACGTGGCGCGCCTCACATATGTAAAAAATGTTCATATTACTGACTCCAGCGACCGTCCCTCCGACTCAATTTACTTATTTCAATGATGCAGATGACGCATTTCAAATTTGCTTTAGGCGCCGCAGCGCCGTGGCGGATGGTCATACTGTCAATGGGTGAGCCGCAGGCACAGGACACTGATTGGGCAGGGGCCTGGATTTAGTTATATGGGGGTTGTGCTGTGCGGCAGGCAGCGTGTGCGTGTATTTTTTTGGGGTATGCCACGCCCCGGCACACGTGCACGCACACGCACGTCCTCGCCATCACTAATTAGCAGTTCACAGGCAGTTGGCTAGCCCGCCGTGGAGTGCAGACAGCAGCAGTCCTGGGGAGCCTATTGAATAAAGGCAGGCAGACAGGTAGGCACGGCCGCCCACCACCACCGCCAGCAGCAGTAATCGTAAGTAGCAACGCTGCTTTTTTAAAATTTTGGACTGGAGCGTGGTGGGTGGTGTTACACTGTCTGCGACTGAAAGTCAAGGGTGTGGTAGGTGTACGCCAGCTCCCGCTCGGTGATGAAGTTGGGCTCTCCGGGGTTAACTTTAAAGGCCCTGTAGGTATCTCGTTTGCTTTTTGTTGGGTAGAAGTCACTAGTATGAAATGTACACATAGTTAGGCCGGACCAGACCTCGCAGTATTCCTGGTTGAAAAGGTATATACAGACATGCCAACCCTCCCGATTCAGGCGGGAGATTACCGATTTGAAGGATAGTCTCCCGCCTCCCGATTCCTGCAAGCAAAAACCCGATTCCTTTGGGTTTCAGCTGACAGGGCTTGTATTGTGTAACGTGCTAATTCTTCCAGCAATAGTCAGAGTGGCGATGAAGGGGCTCTAGAAGGGGTGAAAAACCAACAAAGCCCCATTAATAAGCGAATGGTCTTTTAAAGACCTGTGAAGTACTCGGGGGCGGCTGTGTGTGTCCCTGGGCTGCCACTCGGGTGGGGTGGTATATGCACTGCCAGCAACCTGCCAGGCCAGTGAGTGAGGAACATTTACATCACCCTCTCTCTGCCTGCCATTGCGCTCCATGCTTCTGAAAGGTAAGAAAAAAATGTGCATTTGCGTTTCAAATGTCCGATCCTGCAGCAGCAGGCTTCCAAGGCCCATACATGTCAGTTACCCGATTCAAGGCCCCATTCTCCCGATTTTTTTTAAAGAATCTCCCACTTTGCTCTTCTGAAATGCTGGCATGTATGTATTAACAAATGATGGACGGAATGCTGACAATGCATACATTCTCCCCCAGTCAAGAGATCTGGGTTAAATCCATCGTTCTTTTGCCCACTACACCACCCCAGTTCAGACATGGACATATGCAAATCAGTCTTGACCCTGTGCCTCATGGGAACAGTCCAGCCCGAACTGCCAAGCCATGTCTTCCCTGGACCGGAATCAAGCATCCTAGGACCGGTTTCTGGCTATCAGCCATCATCAGCCAGGATAGCTTGACTCCAGTGGCGTAATGAGCACGGGTCCCACGTCTGGGAATACCCATCCCACTTAGGGCGAAAAGCGTTACAACAAACAAATGATGGACGGAATGCTGACAATGCATACATTCTCCCCCAGTCAAGAGATCTGGGTTAAATCCATCGTTCTTTTGCCCACTACACCACCCCAGTTCAGACATGGCCATATGCAAATCAGTCTTGACCCTGTGCCTCATGGGAACAGTCCAGCCCGAACTGCCAAGCCATGTCTTCCCTGGACCGGAATCAAGCATCCTAGGTCCGGTTTCTGGCTATCAGCCATCATCAGCCAGGATAGCTTGACTCCAGTGGCGTAGTGAGCACGGGTCCCACGTCTGGGAATACCCATCCCACTTAGGGCGAAAAGCGTTACAACAAACAAATGATGGACGGAATGCTGACAATGCATACATTCTCCCCCAGTCAAGAGATCTGGGTTAAATCCATCGTTCTTTTGCCCACTACACCACCCCAGTTCAGACATGGCCATATGCAAATCAGTCTTGACCCTGTGCCTCATGGGAACAGTCCAGCCCGAACTGCCAAGCCATGTCTTCCCTGGACCGGAATCAAGCATCCTAGGTCCGGTTTCTGGCTATCAGCCATCATCAGCCAGGATAGCTTGACTCCAGTGGCGTAGTGAGCACGGGTCCCACGTCTGAGAATACCCATCCCACTTAGGGCGAAAAGCGTTACAACAAACAAATGATGGACGGAATGCTGACAATGCATGTATGTATAGCATGTGTGTCTGCTACAGGTAGCCTTTTCCGACTTCAGTCCTACTTGGCGCAATGCTGACACAGTAGTGTGCAGTAATATGCAATGCTCACTGGGGAAAGTAATATCCCTTGCTATACTTACAGGCCCTGTGTACTCCAGTGCTCAAGTAGGCCAGAAAGTGAGTACATGAGAACATTTCTGTTCCTAATTTTGGGGTAGAAGTGTAATTCAATAAAATTACATCAATTGACCCTTTAAAGTCCATACATGTCAATACCACTCCTATAGGTGACGAGGGTGTAGGGGTTGAGACCTGCTGACACCCTCAGGCTCTACCTATACTCATGTGGCTCAAGGTAGCCAATGCATATTAGACCAGAGATTAAGTGCCGCCTGCTCCTATATGTATGAAGGACTGCCCAGAGAATGCAAGTGCCTAAGCTGGTACCATTTGTGAATTAGGACCTGCCTCCAAAAAAACACACGTGCACAGGCAAATGAAGTGGTAGGATTTTCTTTTTATTTAGCCATGGTGCACCTCATTGGAATGCTGTACAGCATGGCTAAAATATATTGGCAAAGACAAGAGATCCCAAAAGCAAGACCCATGGGCTTTGCCAATGCTGGTTGTTTATTCTCTTTGTTAACTCAAGTCATTGCGTGCATGAACACTTTTCTGCGTGCTTGTGTGTGTACATGGATGCCTATATGCCCTCTGGTCTGTGTTCAGGATGCCTCCAAATCTCCTGGCTGCATGCATGGATATTGTTTGTCTGTTTATCTTTGTGCATGGACACCTGTGTTTTTAGTGGTCTGTGTGGATAAAGGCCTGTTGGTTTGGGCACATTGGTATGTGTTGTTATGTATCTGTTTTCATTCTGTCCATAAATCATTCTACTTAACTGTCCCGATCAGTCCATCCATGTATGAGGGTAAATGTGTTTACTGTGAGTCTGTTTGTATGTGTGTTGCGTGAGATTATGAGTGTCTGTGCTTTTTGTGTCAATTGTTGTATAGTTATAAAACGTCATAGTAAATAAACAATTACATAAAACACGTTTATTCTTTTATGTGATCTGTTCGTAAAGGTGTGCATATATGTTCTGTACCCCTGTTTACATGTATATTGTACATAGGCTATACAAAAGCCAGCCCTATCGATTTGGTCAATGCTTTTTCATTTTGAACTATACGCAACATATTGCATTTTTTAAGTGGCACCACCGTACTTTTCTTTGATGGAATTTCACTTCTTGTCAGATGTATTCCTGGGAAAGCCAGTGGCTCCGCCTGATGGATTCTTGGGTGAAAGTTCAGCAAAGCTTTTACCTCTGAGTTCTGTGAGCAAAGCACTGTACCGAGCACCATAACACGCTAAATCAATTACCATCCAAGAAACGTAAAGCCGAGTTGTCTTTCAGACCCTGCTTTCATGAATTCATTCCGTGCCAGCCCTATTCTCCAAGGGGTTCAAGTATTTCTGCAACAGGTTCTGCTTATCCGAAGGGGGTCCTGAGCACGATTGTTTGACATATCGACACCAAAAGTGCTTCTGATTGGAACTCTGGAGCAGGCCGTCAGAATGTTAAACCTCTCCTTATTCTGCAGAAAAAATGCCCCTACATTATATATATTTTCTAAGGTGTATGTTACAAAAGGGAAATGCCGCGTTTGGATGATTTCCTCAGTAGTTTTTTTTCTTTCTGTCACTTTTTTCTTAATTTTTATTTACCTTGAAATTAAAATCCCAACAATGCCTGTAAAATATTGCCCACAAGAGTACAACACCTGTGTTTAATAAGTCAAAATACATAAAAATAGTCTGAATTGTATCACTTTTAGGACTGAGATTGTATGTAGTTGTGCTGGTACTATCACTGGCAGCGCTGGCAGGGGTAATGGGTGGTGTAGGCTGTCATGATCTCCCGAAAAGGGCCCTGTCACTTATTTTTATTTACAAATTAAGCACTGGGGTGGAGCAACTAGAGTAAGTGGGTGGAGCCACTGGTGGAAGTGGGTGGAGCTGAGAGAAGTGGGTGTGGCCTCCTAAAAAAAATTGAGCACCTGCACTTCATATTTTACAAATTAAGCACTGCAAACAAGTCTGAACTACCCAATGGTCACTGCATTAACAACATTTTTTTTTTAACTATTTCTTCCCTTTTTAGCATTTATTTAGCGCTTATTACCCTTCAGGGGTCGTAAGCACTATATAAATGCTATTGCAACTAAAGACAATTTGTGATTTCTGTCTTGTTTGCTCGAAAGCATAGGAGGATGCTGGAAATTGTCTTTGAAGTGCATGCAGATGTGGTCTCACATACCAGCGTTAATGGGCAAGCACTGTCTCCAAAGCATACAGCCTTGCACAATTAGAACCCCCATTGTGGGGTTTTTGTACTGTATTTTATGAGTCACATGTGACCCACATCGCCTTCTTTAGTGCACTGCAGAAGCAAGATAAGCTGAAGGTGTCTGTCAGAGTGTTAAAGACCAGAAAATGTTGAACCTGATGCTGTCTTCTCCAACCATACTTTGCCCTGGCTTTCATTGTGACAGACACCAACAGAGCTTCAGCCCAGGCAATGGCACACAACGAGAGGGGGCTGAAGCCCTTTGAGCCCAATGGGTGTTGTGCACCTGTAAAGGGCACTACAGTTAGATGATGCTTAAAATGCAAGGGGCCGATTCACAGAACTAACTTAAGACAAAATCCTAAACTTACTACTTTTGGTATTCACAGAAGTTAGGAGTTTGTCTTAAGTTTGTCTTAAGACAAACTTAAGACAGACTTAAGACAGACTTAAGACAGACTTAAGACAAACTTAAGACAAAATTCTAACTTAAGTCTGTCTTAAGTCTGTCTTAAGTCTGTCTTAAGTTTGTCTTAAGTCTGTCTTAAGTCTGTCTTAAGTCTGTCCTAAGTCTGTCTTAAGTCTGTCTTAAGACAAACTTAAGACAAAATCCTAACTTCTGTGAATACCAAAAGTAGTAAGTTTAGGATTTTGTCTTAAGTTAGTTCTGAGAATCGGGCCCACAAGTATTCAGTGCTGCAGATTATTGAAAGGCCTCCGTGTAAAGCTCTCAGACTTCAGTTGTTGGGCTAAAACATATAGGGCCATAGTTATCATTCTTTCAAGCACCACAACACAGCAAGCCACGCTCCACCCATGAAAAGCCTCTGTGTCGCAGAGTAATGGAAGGTGGTGATCTGTTCTGCCTTGCATTACTTCAGATTTATCAAGCCATGCAGGGACATTTAATGTGGCCTTGCATGGCTTGATTAATCTAATTTAAGTTTTGTGTTGCCCTTGCGCCCCTACGTGGCACAGGGGCTATGCAAAACCTTGATACATCTGACCTATAATTTCAACCTACACTGCCCTTGATGTTACCCTGCGAGTATCCGTCCTTTGGGGATGAATTTCCGCACCTTTCACAGATTGGTCTACTCCATCTTCTCACGGTCTAAGCTCTGAAAACAGCTTCACTATGAGTTCTAGGACACATTTTGTTTTTGGCCATTATAAACATAGCCTTAAAATATCCCACCTACAAAAAGCCAGGGCAGGCTGTAGGTGGAAAATTGGCTTTGTAGCCTGTGTATAGGTGTGCATACCTGTTCCTTCACTCAGTTTCCTTTTAGATACAGACAATGGTGTATCAATTATGCAGGGTATGCTGTACTGCTGCCAATTCAATTGTTCTGTGAGGAAGTCTTGCACTTCTTCTGTCCCTGCCTTTCATATTTGGTGCTTACTTAGGTTCTGCCATAGTTGTTTTTTAATGGTTTTAATGGTGGCTTGCACTGTTCTTCCAGTCAGTGCTTGTTTTGTGAGTATGAGGCTTGCCCAACTACTTCTAGTGCTGCAGCTGTTTTAACGGAAGTAGGCCCACACAGCTGCTTTCCGTGTTGTACTTGTTTTGTGTAAAGATGTTTTTCACAGCTTTTATCTATTCTCTATCCTTTTTGTGTCTTTTTGTGTAGGAAACCCTGCACAGCTGATTTCCATGATATGCCTTTGTGTGTAAGGGAAGCTTACTCTGCTTCTAAATCTTCTTTGCGTGTTCTATGGGACAGAAACTTGCAATGCTGATGCTGAATCTGTTCTGTGTGAGGAAGCCCTTCACCGCTGCTACCTGTGCTATGAGTGTAAGGGAATCTTGCAACGCTGCTTTTTGTGTGTGTATGAACTTCGTAATTCTGTTACCTGTGCAGAAGTTCTTGGCCTAATGTGAGAGAAGCCTACACTGCTGTGCCTGTGCTCTACCAGTTACCTAAAAGGGAAGCTTGCTCTGCTGCTACTTTTGCATCATGTTAAAAAACAGTAAAGAGGTAACATAAGGGAGGGCACAGTAAGGGAATAGAGAGAGAGCTAGAAGGATTAACAATTAAGGAAATAAAATGTGTAGAGTGTAAAGAAAGAGGATTCAAGGGAAAAGGGAGTGGATAAAAGAAGAGAAGAAAAATATAAGGATATGGAGGTGAGAAGCAGAAAGAGCAAGAAATATAAAGTGGGAGTCAATTGAAAAAGGAGATGTGGTAGCAAATAAAAATAGTGTGAGTGAAAATAAAAGAGTTGAGAAAACAAAATAAAAGAGAAAAATATGAATGAAAGAAAAGAGCTAAATGAGAAGGGGAAAGAAAGAAAAGGGAAATTAAATATAAGTGAACGAGAAAGGGAAAAAAAGCAAAAGACACTAATAAACAAACAGGGAGAACAAAGGTCTTAAACAGTAGACCGAGCAAGAGACATTTAAAGCCATTTCATTACTTTAATATATGATTTATTTATACACTTCACTGAAGACACATTCTGTGATATCCTGTTTTAAAGGATGACAAATTAATTTTATGGCAAGGCAGGAGGCTAGCATTATGCATAATACTTTTATTTACCACTTCTGAGCAGCAAACACTTCAAAGAATCTTCAAACAGAACCAAAACACCAAACAATAGAAATAGCAATTTAAGGTCCCATGTAATCAAGCCATCCACCATCTTCTCCCTCTTTTCTTTGCGCTTCTAAGCCTTTAAGTACTTTATGTATTTGGTTTAATTACTTGTTGGGTTTTGATATGAAGAGGTGTGTTGTTTTTTGTGTAGGCTAAATTTTATGGGCCAAGTATGATTAATGCCTTTTTAATGTTTGGAGTAAAAAAGTGCTGTAATTTATTTTAAATGTGTACATTGATTGTTCTGCAAAATTAAGGAAAATGGGTCCCTTTTTGTGAGGTATGTTTATTAGGGTTCCAGTGGTAAATTTGGTATGTATTAGGTAAATAGTTTTTGAAGGGGATCCGAGCAACGGGGTAAACGCACTTACCCTTGGTTCGCAAGCATAATGCTTGGCTGCAGTCCAGCAACCGTTTTATGTTGAAGTGTTGTGCGCATTATTGTGCAAGGTGCATTGAGACGAGCCTCTCAAATGGGAGGCAGAACAAAATCTATACAGGATTGCGCTTGTGATGCACGTGGGAGTATTTAAAAGAAAATAAAGGAATAAAGCAGACTGCGTTATCTTAATTAGGAGTTAAGCACTTTCCATTTTGGATTGGGCTCCGGGGAAATTGTCCCCCTTTTCTTTTTCTAAAGACTGTCGGGCATGTTGCAGAGTTCTGTGACATTTCCTAGGTAAGAGTTGATGCTGGTTTACTCGTAATACTCACAAGATGATGGACGGAATGTTGCACAATGGCAAAACATTCAGCCCCAGTCACAGATCTGGGTTTAATCCATCGTTATTTTGCTCACCACGCCACCCCAGTTCAGACATGGCCATATGCAAATCAGTCTTGACCCTGTGCCTCATGCGAACAGTCCAGCCCGAACTGCCAAGCCATGCCTTCCCTGGACCGGAATCAAGCATCCTAGGACCGGTTTCTGGCTATCAGCCGTCATCAGCCAGGATAGCTTGACTCCAGTGGCGTAGTGAGCACGGGACCCACGTCTGGGCATACCCTTCCCACATAGGGTGAACAGCAAGTTCAGACATGGCCATATGCAAATCAGTCTTGACCCCGTGCCTCATGGGAACAGTCCAGCCCGAACTGCCAAGCCATGTCTTCCCTGGACCGGAATCAAGCATCCTAGGACCAGTTTCTGGCTATCAGCCGTCATCAGCCAGGATAGCTTGACTCCAGTGGCGTAGTGAGCACGGGACCCACGTCTGGGCATACCCTTCCCACATAGGGTGAACAGCAAAACTCACAAGATGATGGACGGAATGTTGCACAATGGCAAAACATTCACCCCCAGTCACAGATCTGGGTTTAATCCATCGTTATTTTGCTCACCACGCCACCCCAGTTCAGACATGGCCATATGCAAATCAGTCTTGACCCCGTGCCTCATGGGAACAGTCCAGCCCGAACTGCCAAGCCATGTCTTCCCTGGACCGGAATCAAGCATCCTAGGACCGGTTTCTGGCTATCAGCCGTCATCAGCCAGGATAGCTTGACTCCAGTGGCGTAGTGAGCACGGGACCCACGTCACATAGGGTGAACAGCAAAACTCACAAGATGATGGACGGAATGTTGCACAATGGCAAAACATTCACCCCCAGTCACAGATCTGGGTTTAATCCATCGTTATTTTGCTCACCACGCCACCCCAGTTCAGACATGGCCATATGCAAATCAGTCTTGACCCCGTGCCTCATGGGCACAGTCCAGCCCGAACTGCCAAGCCATGTCTTCCCTGGACCGGAATCAAGCATCCTAGGACCGGTTTCTGGCTATCAGCCGTCATCAGCCAGGATAGCTTGACTCCAGTGGCGTAGTGAGCACGGGACCCACGTCTGGGCATACCCTTACCACATAGGGTGAACAGCAAAACTCACAAGATGGTGGACGGAATGTTGCACAATGGCAAAACATTCACACCCAGTCACAGATCTGGGTTTAATCCATCATTATTTTGCTCACCACGCCACCCCAGTTCAGACATGGCCATATGAAAATCAGTCTTGACCCCGTGCCTCATGGGAACAGTCCAGCCCGAACTGCCAAGCCATGTCTTCCCTGGACCGGAATCAAGCATCCTAGGACCGGTTTCTGGCTATCAGCCGTCATCAGCCAGGATAGCTTGACTCCAGTGGCGTAGTGAGCACGGGACCCACGTCTGGGCATACCCTTCCCACATAGGGTGAACAGCAAGTTCAGACATGGCCATATGCAAATCAGTCTTGACCCCGTGCCTCATGGGAACAGTCCAGCCCGAACTGCCAAGCCATGTCTTCCCTGGACCGGAATCAAGCATCCTAGGACCAGTTTCTGGCTATCAGCCGTCATCAGCCAGGATAGCTTGACTCCAGTGGCGTAGTGACAACGGGACCCATGTCTGGGCATACCCTTCCCACATAGGGTGAACAGCAAAACTCACAAGATGATGGACGGAATGTTGCACAATGGCAAAACATTCACCCCCAGTCACAGATCTGGGTTTAATCCATCGTTATTTTGCTCACCACGCCACCCCAGTTCAGACATGGCCATATGCAAATCAGTCTTGACCCCGTGCCTCATGGGAACAGTCCAGCCCGAACTGCCAAGCCATGTCTTCCCTGGACCGGAATCAAGCATCCTAGGACCGGTTTCTGGCTATCAGCCGTCATCAGCCAGGATAGCTTGACTCCAGTGGCGTAGTGAGCACGGGACCCACGTCTGGGCATACCCTTCCCACATAGGGTGAACAGCAAAACTCACAAGATGATGGACGGAATGTTGCACAATGGCAAAACATTCACCCCCAGTCACAGATCTGGGTTTAATCCATCGTTATTTTGCTCACCACGCCACCCCAGTTCAGACATGGCCATATGCAAATCAGTCTTGACCCCGTGCCTCATGGGCACAGTCCAGCCCGAACTGCCAAGCCATGTCTTCCCTGGACCGGAATCAAGCATCCTAGGACCGGTTTCTGGCTATCAGCCGTCATCAGCCAGGATAGCTTGACTCCAGTGGCGTAGTGAGCACGGGACCCACGTCTGGGCATACCCTTACCACATAGGGTGAACAGCAAAACTCACAGGATGGTGGACGGAATGTTGCACAATGGCAAAACATTCACCCCCAGTCACAGATCTGGGTTTAATCCATCATTATTTTGCTCACCACGCCACCCCAGTTCAGACATGGCCATATGCAAATCAGTCTTGACCCCGTGCCTCATGGGAACAGTCCAGCCCGAACTGCCAAGCCATGTCTTCCCTGGACCGGAATCAAGCATCCTAGGACCGGTTTCTGGCTATCAGCCGTCATCAGCCAGGATAGCTTGACTCCAGTGGCGTAGTGAGCACGGGACCCACGTCTGGGCATACCCTTCCCACATAGGGTGAACAGCAAAACTCACAAGATGATGGACGGAATGTTGCACAATGGAAAAACATTCACCCCCAGTCACAGATCTGGGTTTAATCCATCGTTATTTTGCTCACCACGCCACCCCAGTTCAGACATGGCCATATGCAAATCAGTCTTGACCCCGTGCCTCATGGGAACAGTCCAGCCCGAACTGCCAAGCCATGTCTTCCCTGGACCGGAATCAAGCATCCTAGGACCGGTTTCTGGCTATCAGCCGTCATCAGCCAGGATAGCTTGACTCCAGTGGCGTAGTGAGCACGGGACCCACGTCTGGGCATACCCTTCCCACATAGGGTGAACAGCAAAACTCACAAGATGATGGACGGAATGTTGCACAATGGCAACACATTCAC
Organism: Triturus cristatus; assembly: GCF_964204655.1. Taxonomy (NCBI): domain Eukaryota; kingdom Metazoa; phylum Chordata; class Amphibia; order Caudata; family Salamandridae; genus Triturus; species Triturus cristatus. The sequence goes on along the minus strand of NC_140580.1, from coordinate 638,278,902 downwards.
CCCCAGTCACAGATCTGGGTTTAATCCATCGTTATTTTGCTCACCACGCCACCCCAGTTCAGACATGGCCATATGCAAGTCAGTCTTGACCCCGTACCTCATGGGAACAGTCCAGCCCGAACTGCCAAGCCATGTCTTCCCTGGACCGGAATCAAGCATCCTAGGACCGGTTTCTGGCTATCAGCCGTCATCAGCCAGGATAGCTTGACTCCAGTGGTGTAGTGAGCACGGGACCCACGTCTGGGCATACCCTTCCCACATAGGGTGAACAGCAAAACTCACAAGATGATGGACGGAATGTTGCACAATGGCAAAACATTCACCCCCAGTCACAGATCTGGGTTTAATCCATCGTTATTTTGCTCACCACGCCACCCCAGTTCAGACATGGCCATATGCAAATCAGTCTTGACCCCGTGCCTCATGGGAACAGTCCAGCCCGAACTGCCAAGCCATGTCTTCCCTGGACCGGAATCAAGCATCCTAGGACCGGTTTCTGGCTATCAGCCGTCATCAGCCAGGATAGCTTGACTCCAGTGGCGTAGTGAGCACGGGACCCACGTCTGGGCATACCCTTCCCACTTAGGGTGAACAGCAAAACTCACAAGATGATGGACGGAATGTTGCACAATGGCAAAACATTCACCCCCAGTCACAGATCTGGGTTTAATCCATCGTTATTTTGCTCACCACGCCACCCCAGTTCAGACATGGCCATATGCAAATCAGTCTTGACCCCGTGCCTCATGGGAACAGTCCAGCTCAAACTGCTAAGCCATGTCTTCCCTGGACCGGAATCAAGCATCCTAAGACCGGTTTCTGGCTATCAGCCGTCATCAGCCAGGATAGCTTGACTCCAGTGGCGTAGTGAGCACGGGACCCACATCTGGGCATACCCTTCCCACATAGGGTGAACAGTAAAACTCACAAGATGATGGACGGAATGTTGCACAATGGCAAAACATTCACCCCCAGTCACAGATCTGGGTTTAATCCATCGTTATTTTGCTCACCACGTCACCCCAGTTCAGACATGGCCATATGCAAATCAGTTTTGACCCCGTGCCTCATGGGAACAGTCCAGCCCGAACTGCCAAGCCATGTCTTCCCTGGACCGGAATCAAACATCCTAGGACCGGCTTCTCGTAATGGCAGATAGCATCGGAGTACGTGTATTAACTGTGTATTTTAGGTTTTGGGGCAGTTAAGTGTCTTGTAGGAGTTAATTTGCTTTGGAAATCTTTCTAGGGTTTTGTAGTTAAGAGGTAGGGGCTGATTTAAGAATTCCAGTCATGTCGAACAAGGAGAATCGTACTGAGGTACCTGAGGGTATGCTTAACATATTACTCACTGAGGAGATTAGGACCATCGTCCAGGAATCTGTTAGGTCAGCCATATCTACTAGGAAGATAAGTAATTGGGATGGCGATGATAACTATTTTTTAATTGCTGAGGGAGAAGAGAGAGTTCATAGAGGACCAGGAGGAAATTGCACTGAGAAGAGGAAACATCCAGAGTGCAGTGCTGAAGCAAAAGGAGTCCAAAGCAGCACAGAAAGAGATGCTGTTTGTGGCAGCACTTCTCATGGGCAGGATATCCCTGTAGATTGATTGAGAAATGATGATTTTGATTAATATATATTTGATCACATTATAAGATTGCTATGGATGAAGATGTTTGTGCTAGTGAAGGTAACAGGATCAAAAGCGTCAGGACAGTGGTAGACCCACTTGGTCAGAAACTGTTTGATCCAGAAGAGATATGTCATCTTCAGGTGACCGACTGGTGGCCTATGAGTCATGTTACATACTACATTAGGCACTGAATTGGTAGATACTTAGACAAAGGGGAGCGTAATGTAATGACATCAGAATGCTCTTGCCCTTTCATTGGAGATAAGGATTCGATGACTCCAAACATTGATCCGGAGTTAATAACCTATATGTTTAAGTTTGGTAGAGATCCTAGAAAGGGTCTTGAAAGGTCTCTTAAGCAGTGTGAAGACACACATTTGGACACCTTAGCATATCTAAATGGAACAGATCTGGACATTAATTTGCTTAGAGGCTGGTGCCAGAGGGCACTTTGCAAATGCTGGGCTGATTGAAGAGAGTCATAGACGGTTTTGCTCCACATAAATCCGAAGTTGGGGGATTTTGCTCCCAAAGAGTCTAATGAGGATCCCAAAGGCATGCTTTTTGGGGAAGGGTTAGTCAAAGCCTTTGGTAAATATGTCCATACATGTACAGCATTGCACAAGGCCCAGTTTAATATGCACAAAGTATTTCAAGGCACCAGTAGTTTAATGGCAGGACCTGGAGGAGAGGGCAACCTTCCGGCCATAGCTATTATGGGTTCCAAGGATATAACAGGGGCTCCTTCAGAGGGACCCAGATTCAATATGCATTTTATCCCCAGAGAGGAAGGAGTTCCAGATCAAGGGCTGCTACGGACTGTGGACATTCATCTGCTATAAATATAGGTGGGTACGAGTTTGAGAATTACAACTGGTTTTACACACGCAGAGGTGGGTGGAAGGTTAAGATATTTTGTGGATGTATTGAAAGGGTTTACAAGCGATCCATGAGTTTTAGAGACAGTAGCCGGCTACACTATAGTGTTCAATTCTGTACCCAGACAAGAACAGGAGCCATGGGAACTTTGTTTTGGCATAGAACAGGAATACATGGTGATGGAAGAGATGGAGAGTATGTTACAGAAGGGAGCGATTATAGAGGTAAATGAAGCCCTGGTAGGTTTTGTAAGCAGGTTATTCCTAGTGGAGCAGAAAGGGAAAGGATGGAGATCTGTGATCAGTTTAAGAGATCTCAATTATTATGGGACATACAGTACATACATTTCAAGATGGAGGGCATTCACCTGTTAAGAGATGTGTTACAGGGTTCAGATTGGGTGTTAAAGATGGATCTATTTGATTCATACTTTACAATTCCGATTTCAGAGTAGAGTCAGAAGAATCTCCAATTCAGATGGAAAGGGCATCTATACCAGTTTCTTTGTCTACCGTTCGGGTTGTTTCACAGAGGTCATGAGAGCGGTAGCTGTTTTTTTTGAGGGAGAAAGGTTTACGTAAGATCATTTATTTGGACGATCTTCAGATAATGAACCAGGATGTGCCTTCTTAAAGTCACAATTGGAGACAGTGAAGTCCCTGTCAGAATCTTTGGCTTTTCTAATAACCAAGTATAAATCCGTTCTAGATCCATTGCAGTCCTTGGAGCTTTTAAGCTTTATGGTGGACATGGTCAAAGGGCAATTATTGTTACCAATGAAGAAAATAAGGAAGATAAGACAGGAAGGAAAGTCTCTTCTGAGGAAGCAGATGGTGAAATTTAGAGATTTGGCAAGGATAATTGGTCTTTTATCTGCATAAAATCAGGCAGTGTTTCCAGGTCATTTGCATTACAGGGCTTTGCAACGGTTGAAGGCTGCTGGTCTGGCAGTACGTTTGTGGTATGGAGATTGTGTAACAGTGTCAAAGGAGGTGAGAGAGGAATTAACTTGGTAGTTGGAGAATTTGGAGGCCTGGAATGGGTGAGCGAATTTTGGTTCAAGACCAGATTTTGTGTTGGACACGGATGCAAGCAGTTCTGGATGGAGAGCGTTGTGCTCAACTCAGGAAACAGATGGAGTATGGAGCAAGATGAGAAGATGGAGCTTATACATTATTTGGAGATGAAAGCAGGGAGTTTTGCATTAAGCAGTTAAAAATGCAGTTCCAAGGTGGGTCAGTTCTACTGAAAATGGATAATATAACAGCAGTTATATAAATACATAAACATGCTCTGCGAAAGCAGATCAAGGAAGTTGACAGAGATAGCAAAAGATCTTTAGGAGTTTTGTTTGGAACACAAGATCGATTTACAGGCTCAATATCTGCCGGCTGTTTAGAATGTTGAGTTGGACTGGAATGCTAGACATTTAAAAGTTTACAGCGATGGAAGTTTAGCCAGAACAGTGTTTCAGGAGATTCAGAATTGCTTTGGTCCTCTGAGAGTAGATCCTTTTGTCTCAAGGTTGACGCATCAGCTCGAGAACTACATCAGGTGGTGACCAGATTAAGGAGCAATGGCAGTGGAGGCTTTCACTCAGGATTGGAGGAACATGGAGGGATATGCTTTCCCTCAATTTGTTATGATTCAGAGAGTGTTGATACATATGTGGAGGCAGGTCTGTCGGATAGTGTTGGTGACTCACTTTTGGAGTTCTCAGGCATGGCTCCCTTCAGTGTTGGAAATGGTGATGGAGGAGCCTTTTTTAATCAGGGCTTTCAAAGGGATATTGGTAAGTAAGAGAAGAAGGAATAGAGCATCCACTAGTTGTGGCAGGTTCGCTCAACCTACTAGTATGGAAGATTTCAGGGTATCCAGTAGATTCTCAGAGCTTTCGGTAACGGCTACAGAGTAACTCAATGAGTCTTGGGACTCGGAAGATATATAGGAGTGCATGGTCTTGTTGGCTACATTGGTGGGTGGCAAGTGATTTGGATCCCATGGAGTCTGATGAGATAATGGTGGCAAATTATTTGGCAGGTTTTTTTTTAGAAGGGTTTATCATACAGAAGAGTGGACTGTTAAAGATCAGCAGTTTCTGTTGCTCATGCATTAGCGCAGGGTGTGTCTATAGGTAAAATCCCTGTGGTGTGTAAAGTGATGAAAGGAATTAGGTTGAAAAGACCGCCAAAGGTAAAATATAATTCTGTTTCGGAAGTTGTTTGAAAGATAGCCAGCAAATAGATATTTGGGTCTCAGAGAGTATTATTGGAAGATGACAACCTTGTTATGCATGGTTTCTTTAAAGAGAGTGTCTGATGTTAAGGCACTTGATATTAGTTGTAGGTTTTATCAACCACAGGGTGTTCTGTTTGTAATCTGGAGAAGAACTAAAACAATGTCAGTTTTGTTTTTTTATCCAATGTTTGATGAATGTCTAAAGCTTTGTATTGTTAAATGCTTGCGAGAATATGGAATTAGAGGATTTGAATTTAGGGGTGATGGTAGATCAGTTATTAATCTTTTATGCGAAACCATATAAGGGAGTTTGTTTTGCGTACTATAGCTAGATGGGTGAGATCAGTTATGAAAGAGGCAGAAGTGGAGATGAATCTTTTTGCAGCACATTCTATCAAGGGTGCTATGACCAAAAGCCTATGTTAATAGTGGTAGCCTAGAGAACACCTTAACAGCTGCTGATTAGTCTAATGCAGTTGTTTTCAGGAAGTTTCATTTCAAACTTATAGACCATGTTTCAATGTTCATGTTCATGTTCAAGAGCTTTGAACATGGATAACGCTATCCTCCTAGAACCAGGATTGTATTAAAGACAAGGAGGCTAGCAATATATTCTCCCTCCCACCCTGGTAAGTGGGTTGGGAAATGTGAGGTTATTTTTATAAAATTAGTATTTTAAGATTGATAATAATTCAAGTGATAAACCTTTGGTTTCAGTGTTATAAATGTATGGTTTGATTTTTAAATGTGATGGAAATATTTTTTTTTATTTATTACAGAAAATTAGAAATGTTCATGGTCATTAAGTGACTTTTAGTTTAAGGACCGGATGAAAATATGGTTGGTACAAGGTAGGAGCAGAAGGAAACAAAAAAGGGAGAAGTTGGCGGACGGCTGGATTGGATTTGGTTCTCTTCTAAGAGTCTTTGAAATGTGTGCTGCTCAGAAATAGTGAATAAAAGTATTATATGATCCCAAAAAGTGTACGGAAGCACTAAACTAAACAAAAGAGGATAGAAACAACTTGTTCCTACACTCTCAGAAAGTGCTCATATCTTCTAAAACCTCTTATCAGGTTTGTTGGGAAAGCCACCCTCTATGGAAGAGGACGCCTCACACAGGTAAAAGTGTCATGCTTCATCATAGGCATCCTTTACCCACCCTTGTAGGGTAGTACAACCGGGCGGACTCAACCTCCTCAAAGACTTGGTGATAGGAGGGAGTTCTTGACTAAAAGCTACTGGATAGAAGAGGGATCCAGATAAATTAAAAATATCTCAGGGTTCCTCGGTGAGAAATCTCTATTAATGAGGACACTGGGTATATCTAAAGACAATATTGAACAGGTAAACAGAGGACACTGGCTCTAACCAGTCTAAAATCAGCCAACATGGTTCTGCCCTCGCTATGTCGCCTGGCAGGTCCGGGTCATTCATCTAGGCTCGTGGATCCCTAAATTCAATAGTTGGACTGAAATAGCCTTGTTCTTTTAGATTTAAAAATTCTGCTCGAAAAACAGGTAAAACATACCTGTAATGTTGTTCTACCAGAATGAGTTAACCTGTATAGATAGGGATTCCATAGGAGAAAAACACATCAGACAGAATTAAACCAATGTGTGATATGACTAACAGGTGGCTTTATTGTGAATAGCGGATAAACCTCAATAAACATTGTGGGCATGCAAGTATAATTCACTAAACCACTTTAAGCTCTGAAAGCTCTGATAAGTGACAGGCCTAGAGGCCTAAAAACAGGCATGCATTTATCTTACTAGCTAAATAAGTATGTGATTTATTTGAGAATTTGCCAAAGAACAAAAGAAAAAAGAGACAACTTAATAATTACATCTCAATAACTTATAAAAAACAATCAAAAACACATGACTAATCCTTACCCTGGATTTTAGGGGATACCAACTTGCAGGTCCTTTGTAGTCACACACTGATTATATAGTAATAATGAGTAAGTATCATATATCAATATTGGGTTACGCATCAGGAGCACAGTCCTTTGCACATGTACCCAGGATGCAATGTGAGCTCAATCTAACCTTACAGGAGTAAATGCCTAAAGCACATCTATGTGCCAGGGCCCAGGTCATAAGCCCAAACAGTTTAATAAAATTGTTTGTTAACACCATATGTGAAGAGGTAACCTGCCATAAATTTGTGGTTTGTCTATAAAGGGATTTTAACAAAAGACATTTTAGCACACGTATTGAAACCAGCAAGCGTTGTCTCATTCTCTATGCTAGTAGCACATAACCATATTCAATGCTGTTACATGCTATAAACTTTTGAAGTGGCATTACCACAATTAATCTATTCATGCTGTGACCTTCCATGTTTAAGCGACGCTTGTCCCATCATGTATGGGACCCTGTCCGGAGAGTAAATAATTTGTTACTAATGTACCCCACCGCTGCTAGGGGCCTGGGTCCAACCTCACGTTCACCTTAGAGGCTAGTTGCATGTTAATCATACTCGCTTGACGGGAGATTAGACTCATCTGTGATGTCATTATTTCCATACATAGTTACGGAAGAGCGGAGGGATCAGCCACTGTGTCCATCAACTTGCTGTACACTTTTACTCAAAAACCTGCATGCCATGCAGATTAACCGTTGTCACCATACTTACTTCAGCACTGCTAGCACATCATGTATGCGCTTTCACATTCAAGTTACACAAGCAAACTAATACTATGTTCGTATACAGAAATAAAAATGCCCCCACCGTTGGGGACGCAAACTGTGGTGCTGTCTTACTTCATCAAAAGGTACACCATGCCTGTGTACCTCATCGTGTCCACTCCTTTCTGGTGGTACAACTGGTGGGAGAGGAAGAGTGCTTTTATCTAGCCCAGGAGTCAATGGCGGGTGTCAGGTCATCAGTCTCTGTTATACGGGCGTGACCTGAAGTGTGTCATCGTGTTTTCCAGGGAATGAAGGGAAATTTAGTTATTTCAGTGCCTCTACTTGTTACAGGGTGTACTATGGTATATGGATTATGACACATAATAAAGCGTTGCCCTTAGCCAGCATTAAATAAGTGATGGTGCTTACTCCTATAAAGCACATTTTATTATTTATTAACAACACCAGGTAGCTCTATGATGATTTGATACCTTCTGTAAAGGTAGCAGGATGCATGCAAAGCTAATGCACATGTGGGAGCTGGTGGTGGTAGAACCATACTACTCTTGTGTTAAAGGATTTCCTTAACTTTTTTTTGTAATCACTATTTGGGCTCATTTTAGGAGTGAAAACTCCCCCAGGGAATGTCATTGTTGAGCCCCTGTAGGTGTGTGCGAAGTTAGTACACCAATCTTTGTTCAAAGATATGTAAGGCCTTGTCATATCAGTATGGGTAGGCTTCACGTTTTCAAGAACGTACTACTTCATCTCATAAACACTGTGCCCTTTTGCAATGTAATGTGCCGTCAGTTTAGTGGCATCCTTTCTGCACCTAAAAGTGCTGCGGTGCTTAATAATCCCAGTTCCTACCTTCCTCGATGTGATCCCAACGTACATGAGATTGCACAAATACTTGATGAGGTATATGACATTGGTAGTGTTGCAGTTAGTTAGAGTGGATAATATCCACTGGGTTCTTAGTCCTAAATCATGTTCCTTAACTCTCCTGGTAAGGGGAGAGATGCTGCAGCTTCTGCATGGCGAATGCCCCACTGGAGTTGGTAGGATCCACAGTGTGATCTGGGTGTTCTGAGCCGTTCGTATTCTTGGTCTAGCGTGTACCATGAAGTTTTTTATGTTCATTGCTCTTCTGAACGAATGCATATGTTTAGGAAGTTCTCTAACTTCCGGATTGGAGGATAGTCCAGTTTTCGTTGATCTTTTTTTGAAAAGAGTTAGACATGGTACTGTATGTTGAGACGCATATAAGTCTCTTGCATATCTGTTTTTCATGTGTCTTTAATAACTGGTCTCTGTTATTGTTAAGGGCACGTTTATTTGTTTTCTTCACTATTTGCAAGGGTAGTTCTTCTCCAAGAGTTTATCTGAGAGTTTTTTCGCATGTACTCGGTAATCTCTGACATTTTAACAATTACGAGGGAGACGCAGAAATTGTCCCACAGGCAGATTTTCCCGCAGACCACATGGGCGGAAACAATCGAATCGTGGTAGATTATTGCAATCTGTTGGTTTATAGAATACTTCACTGAACAGACACCCTTGCCTTTCTTTTATCAGCAAATCCAGGAAGGGTAACTAACTCCCTCCAATGGTGATAGTAAACCGCAGGTAGGGGTTCAGTGCATTTAGCCATCTTCCGAAGTCTAGAGCCTCATCCTTGTTCCTAGACCCAATTAGTAGCACGTCATCTAAATAGCATTTCCATAGTTTTATCTTGCTCTGATAGGGACTGAGGTTGTTTGTGATGTACTCTAACTCAAATGAGTGTGCGTACAGACATGCCGGCTAGGAGCAAAGGTACTCCCCATTGATGTACCATGTACTTGGAGGTAGTACTCTCCCTCAAACTCAAAAAAGTTCTGAGTGAGTGCTAAATGGGTTAGGTCTAGAAAAAATTCATTTGGAGTGATGGATGTACCTTCAGTTTCCCTTAGAATCTTGTCTATTACTTCTTATGTGGCTTCCTGTGGGATGTTGGTGTATAGGGACTCCAAATCTACTGAAATTAGAAGTTTTCTGGTTCTGTCAAAGGCCAAATCTTTTATCAGATTTAAGACATCTTTTGTGTCTTGCAGGAAAGTTGGCATTTGCTTTACTCTTTACTAAGGGCCGAAAGAACACATCGCAGGATTGTGACAAAGAGTCCAGACATGATACTGGAGACTTCCATGGGAAAGATTTTTTTTTATGTACCTTTGGTATGGTGTAGAAGTAGGGGGTCCATGGGTGTTTTGGAATAAAATAACGAATTGGCCTCTTGTTTCTTAATCCATCTGTGGTCCAATCCTTTCTTAACCAGAAAAGAGATCTCATCTTCCAACTTGCTAGAGGGATCTATGATGGCATGTCTCGTTCAGTGGTCTTCTGCATTAATTTCTGTACATTTCTTTGGGAAGGTAGCTCCCTCTTTATCGGTGAGCTTGATCACAATGGACTCATCTGCAGCCTGACTTTTGAGGGTGCTCGTTTCCTCTCTGCTCATATTGCTGAATTGTTCTTTGTGCTATCTACCCATAGTGTCCATGCCTCTATTCACTGCCTTTTCAAAGGCCAGCACTTCGGGTGGCATCGCAGGATTTTGAGGGATATAAGTGGATCTGGGATGGAGGCCAGTTTTGGTCTCCCGATCATTCAGAGGTAAGTTCTGAAAAAAGACCTTCGGTCTTACTTTTCTCAAAAAGTCAGCTGTCTCCAGTTTAAGCTTGAAAAAATTATTTTGGTGGGGTAATCACATATCCCAAGCCCTTATTCAGGACTATTCTCTCTTTGTTACTCAGGGTTCTGTCACTGAGATTGATTACAATGTCCTTCTTGAGGTCTATTTTTGCTGGTGCTCGAAATTTCGTCTTGGGTATTGTTCCCTTCCTGTTGGGCATATTTGCTCTGCTAGGACACCCATTTTCACATTTCCTCTGTTTCACCCTCTCTCTAAAAATGGAACCGGGGTCCAGAAGTGGTGAATGGAAGTACTATGCATAATGCTAGCCTCCTGGTCTTTACTAAAATCCCGATTCTCTATGCAGTAAACCTATGAGAATCAACACTTCCTGTGATATCACCACGGTCAAGGGTCATGAAGTTACTTATTTGATATCAGGATCAAGTGCAGCCACTTTCTGTGAGGGCTTGGGGGTCAAAGGGCATAGGGACAAAGGGCACATAATGTCCTTTTAACTACACTTGGCAGTTTTGGTGAACTGACATCCATGCCTCAGTATTGAACTCACTTTCAGACAAATCACTCTGTCGCAAAGAATACAGAAATGATCAACTAGATTAGTAATAAATCTAGACAGGCAGGCCATAGTACCCCTTATCAAAACAACATTGAGCAGCGGTTGCAAGAAAAATATCTTTTAAAGCCCTCTGGATTGCACACTTGGTGATCCATGTGCTAGCGCCAACCTTCCTATAACCCCACTCAGAGTAAACAGCCAAAAGAGAGATATCAGAACTAAAATGGTGCAATCCTGCTAAAACTAACTTTTCAAATAACTCACAGAATCAGTAGCATCTCTTTAGTTCAGGCATGCAATCTATAGAATATATTTAAAACAATAAGAACCATCACTAACCATTGAGAATTCAGAATAGTCATTAAGTCATGGCATTTATCAAAACCCGGACCAGGGTGAGTGGTTTCTATTCATAGATTGCAAACTTCTCGTTTCATTCCTCACACTTGGGTAATTTGTGCTTCTGTGTGGCCAAATTGCTCTGATTTTCTACTTCATAAAGAAGCCTTGTCATTCTGAGAATCTGCTCAAATCCTCCCCTGATCCTTCCTATTCTGGCCAGGTGCAATCTTCCACCTTCTGGTTACCTTTTCTATATGTTTTGAGAATATGGATTTTCTTGCGTTTATTAAACCAGTTTCCAAAGTTAGGTTCATAGTACTGTACTGTAAGAAAAAAGTATTGTGTTGTTATTGACAACCTAAAAAAATGGTGAAATAGTGGGCATTCAGAAAAGTTATATCAAAATGTTATTTTGCCAAGGCTTTACATAGATATTTGTTATGATTGAATTGTAATGTCTTTATACTAGTTTAACCTCTTCAGTGCCCCGCCCTTTCCACGCCCTGTGCCGGGCATTGCATTAGCGGGCGGGGTTCATGACGAGATAGTCTCGTCATGGGCACAGCGCAACCGCGCTCCATGACGAGACTATCTCGTCATGGGCACTGAAGGGGTTAAAGTATACATTAACTATAATATGTCTACATAGTGTTATGAATCTATGAAACCCAGAAAACATTTTGTTTGCTATTATACAATTGACTGAAGTGTTGTTATTAACATTGAGCGGAGGTTGCAAGAAAAATATCGTTATGACTCCCCAAAACCAGTCCTAGGATGTTTGTTTCCACTCCAGGGAGGACCTGGCCTGGCAGTTCGGGGTGGATTGTTCCCATAGGACACAGGGTCAAGACTGATTTGCGTATGGCTGGGTAGAAACTGGAATGGCATGATGAGCAAATAAACAATGGATTTAGGACCAGATCTCTGTACTGGGGTGAATGTATGACATTGTTCTGCATTCGGTCCATCAATTGTTCTTTTTGCATTTGTCACCCTGAGTGGGACGGGGATGCACATACGTGGGACAAGTGCTCTCCATGCCACTGGAGTCAAGCTATCCTAGCTGATGTGGAGTGAAGCCCTGAAACCGGTCCTAGGATGCTTGTTTCCAGTCCAAGGAGGATCTGGCCTGGCAGTTCGGGCTGGACTGTTCCCATAGGGTACAGAGTCAAGAATGATTTGCATATGGCTGGGTTCAAACTGGAATGGCATGGTGGGCAAAATAATTATGGATTTTGGCCCAGATCTCTGTACTGGGGTGAATGTATGACATTGTTCTGTACTCTGCCCTCAATTGTTCTTTTTGCATACATCTTAATCACCTTCACATCCATGCCCACTGTTAACCTCACTTAATTAAGCAAAAAAGAATCAGCCTTTAATTTCCCACCCACATATATGCATATATTGTATCTGTACTCCTCAACCTCTCCTCTGGACGACATCTGGGGCCGCATTACACATGCGGTGCAATTTCCTTCATTGCGCCGGGCGCACCTTTAAAAAGGTGCACCCAGCGCAATTAAGCAAACTACCCCACATTATGGGAAATGCACTGCCCCCAGAGCAGCTGAAAACTCGTGCTGCCTTGAGGGCAGCGCATACACATTAAATACAGAGCGGCGGCTTTACAGCCTTTCCATGTTTCACTGTGCAGGCAGCAACCCATCTGCACTTTTCAAGAGGAATAGAGATCCTCTTGCAGGCAGGTATAGTCAGTGTCTGCACCCACCTGCAAGGGGATGTCTGGGGAATCCATAGGACCCCTTTACTCCCTGCAGAGGGCTGCTCTTAGGGAGTGCATTGTCAGTGAACCTCCTGAGGACTTCTTTGTGTCTGTGCCCACGCCGATAATACGGTGCAGGTGCAGAGGCAAAGGGATTCCCTCATTTGCATGGGGAACACCACCATGCATATGAGGGAACGCCTCCTTGAAGATAGCGGTGGTGCTTTATCTGCACCAGCGCTATTGGTATTACAGAAGGGGCCACACAGGCATCTGTGGCCTCTTCTGTAATATCAAAATGCCCCAGAGGCGCGCAAATCGGGCGCAAAGGCCCTGTTGCGCCCCCAGGGCAATTTATGTAATATGGTCCCTAGTCTTTGATACCCTCGTTGACCCCGCATTTTCTGTCTCCTTGCAAGTTTGAGTCTGAATACCTCTCACATATATTGGACTTCACACTGGCCAGCAAATTCTGCAGTTTTGAGCTTGCCAGCACCCACCATTTACCCACTCACTCCTAATTAAAACATGCACCTCCACATTCTCCTCTCTACGCCTCCAAAAGAAATTTCCTTTCTCATTGACTCCACTTTCTAGGAACACTGGTCCCTGCTAGTTGGCAAACAAGGACTTGTGCGTGCACACACCTTCCCAAAATTGTAAAACAACATGCAGTTCTGGACTACTCACTATCTATCAAAAGTACTGTGTGCTTTGTGTTCATCCATTTCCCTGCACCAAATTCACCTGCTTTAGAGCACACTTCACCACTCTTCACACACAGCTTTGAAATCTTTTTAGGACCAATTAGTCTCTCCTACCACTGAACCCTTTACAGATTATACCTGACCAGCTGAACCTGTCTCCATTGGCCAACTGACCAATCTATTCTACCTTTCTCCAGGTCCTAGAACTCTCAAATTATTACAAAGTTATCGGCACAACATACACTTGACCCTCAAACTCATCTGTTCAACTAATTCAACCGATATATGCTGTCTCACTATATCTAACCTGCCATCTAATGGCACTACAAAGGATGCTTTTAGTATCTAATAGCATCCTTTACAATCCCTAGTATTAGGCTTCTACCAAATGCATTACACCAGTAAAGCATCTGCCATTATCTAAATCTTTACCCACCACAAACACTTCTCTACCATATTCATTTGTCTCGAATCTCTGCCATGTTAAATACTGCATTGTTGATCAAAGAATATTATTAACAGCTATGTCAAACTTGGGTTCACTAAGATTGCACTCTCTTGGCTAATACTAAACTGCATTCCCGTGCTCTTCCAACATTAAGTCCTACTGATTACCAGAGGGTGTCCCTCAAAGATCTTTATCAGACTCCTCATCTTTTCCCCTTCCCTGTTTTTTTACTTCCCTCCGCATCTTACTGCATAAACTCATCTTTAGCAATAAATTCACTAAATTCACTTTATCACGCTTTATAGTTGATAACACTGAAATTGTCTTAACCTTTCACACTGTCACAAACTCCCTCGCAGCTTCAGGGAATGACTGCCTGTTTGCCTTGGAAGATTATACCTTACCTAATGCCCATAACCTCTAAGGCAGGTATCATCTTCCCATTATCCACGAGTTTATAAACCATGACATCCCTCATCTTAATACTATATGTTGATCCTACCTTCCTGTCACAACAACCATAAATTTCCTGCTCAATTATATATGCTATTTATCTGAGAAAGGCGTGTTAAAATTAGATCCAATTATTTGAGCATTATGAACTTTATCTGACCAAGGTCTCATAAAATTAGAAACAATTATTTAATCATAAGTAGCTGAAAGCCATGTTAAGAATTATTGTGATTTAGAATGCTTATTCTAAGGAGAAATTAGTTCAAAGGTTCTCTATTGTTTCATTGTACCTTTATACTTGAAAACACTAAAGAGACATCTAGTTTGCATTAGTCTTTGTTAAAACTCCTCCATTGAGTGGTTGCCGTGTGCTAGCCTTTAATCCTGTTAGAGCTTCTCAGGATGAATACAAGGGCAATTGAGAATATCCTAAAAACATATATGCCTATTTACAGAATTACCACATGATTATGGCTAAACATGGTTTTTGAAAGAACCTTACCTTTTGAAACACTGACTTTGTGAACCAAGTGAGTAATTATTCTTGAAAGCAATGGTTAAAACACTGTTACACTTTACTGACAGACCACCATGATATGAGGGGCTACCATGATTTCAAAGAGAGGTTGTGGAGTCCATAGGTATATCAAACAACCAGCCATCACATGTGGCTCGATTATGACTCAGGTGTTATACAAGTAGCATGCAGTACTTCTGTTTCTTTAGGTCTTTACAATATTAACCAGGTTAACCTTAAATGGTGCTTTAATTATGTGTAGTGGCACAAATAATCTTTTGACATATCTGATTCTATGCAAGCACATCTGAATCTATGGAGAAAAGGCATGCCGAGGACAAATCACTGGCAGCTCATGATACAACAAATTGACCTGCATGTTTAGTATCACTGGGGCCACCTGTAATCAAATATTATCATAAAGGGGAGTGGCAACCATTGTGAAATAGTGGATGGTATTCAAGATGGTAAGAAAACACAAGGAGATGATTAGAGGAGCACTGAAACTTTTCAGACACTCACCTCCAGTCACAGATCTGGGTTGAATTCATCATCGTTCTTTAGCTCACTTCGCCACCCCAGTTCAGACACCGCTATATGCAAATCAGTCTTGACCCTGTGCCTCATGGGAACAGTCCAGACCGAACTGCCAAGCCATGTCTTCCCTGGACAGGAAACAAGCATCCTGGGACCGGTTTTGGGCTCACAGCCCTCATCAGCCAGTCTAGCTTGAATCCAGTGGCAAAGTGAGCAAGGGACCCACATCTGGGCATACCCTGCCAACTCAGGGCGAAGAAAGCAAACACAAGGAGATGATGGACGGAGCGCTGAAACTTTTCAGACACTCACCCGCAGTCACAGATCTGGGTTGAATCCATTATTTTTCTTTAGCTCACTTCGCCACCCCAGTTCAGACACAGCTATATGTAAATCAGTCTTGACCCTGTGCCTCATGGAAACAGTACAGACCGAACTGCCAAGCCATGTCTTCCCTGGACTGGAAACAAGCATCCTGGGACCAGTTTCAGGCTAACAGCCCTCATCAGCCAGGCTAGCTTGAATCCTGTGATAAAGTGAGCAAGGGACCCACGTCTGGGCATACCCTGCCAACTTAGGGTGAACAAAGCAAACAAAGGGAGTAGATGGCCGGAGCGCTGAAACTTTTCAGACACTCCCCCCCAGTCACAGATCTGGGTTGAATCCATTATCGTTCTTTAGCTCACTTTGCCACCCCAGTTCAGACACAGTTATATGCAAATCAGTCTTGACCCTGTGCCTCATGCGAACAGTCCAGACTGAACTGCCAAGCCATGTCTTCCGTGGATCGGAAACAAGCATTCTGGGACCAGTTTCGGACTAACGGCCCTCATCAGCCAGGCTAGCTTGAATCCAGTGGCAAAGTGAGCAAGAGACCCACGTCTTGGCATACCCTGCCAACTTAGGGCGAACTAAGCAAACAGAAGGAGATGATGGACGGAGCGCTGAAACTTTTCAGAC
Organism: Triturus cristatus; assembly: GCF_964204655.1. Classification (NCBI taxonomy): domain Eukaryota; kingdom Metazoa; phylum Chordata; class Amphibia; order Caudata; family Salamandridae; genus Triturus; species Triturus cristatus. The sequence continues at coordinate 638,262,563 of NC_140580.1, read as the reverse complement.
AAGATGGTAAGCCATCACATGATCAAAAAACCTTTATGGTGTGAGGCCACACTCTAGGAATTGCATGGCATTGAACCCTCGTCACACAATTGATCATCCTGTTGAGATCCGGTCAGACATAAGCTGAAACCCGAGCGGAACTCTCTGGTCCAAAGGTTCGCACTTACTAGACCTCTTCTCTTTCTCAGAATAACTACTGTTGTCTCACTAGGTTGAGGATAAATGGCAGTAGTGCCTGAAAATGATTTGACTGAGTAGGCATTATTTATCTGATATCTTCTATGGCAAAGTTGACTACTGGCATCTCCTGTTTTGAAAGGTCTGCCAGTTCATTTCCACTTAGTCCTTTTCTTGATTCATGTGGGCATGGAAGGTCACACATATGCTTGCACCTATGTATCAAGCTCAGTGAGTGTAGAGTGTGTACTGTGTTTGGCAGTATGGTGACAGGAATCCATTTTGTGTCTCTTAGAGTGTGTGGTTCACAAGATAGAGGATAGAGCCTGACAGACAGGGTTGTGAATGGTAGGACTGTCTCGAAGTATCCAGACATAAAATTTTTTGTGGCCTGCTGTTATACACCACAAGTTTGAAAGTGAAACGAGGAGCTAGTGCTTGGTTTGTATAATAATGAATACCAGCGCCCAAAGCTATGTTCACAATCCTGCGCCTCGTAGGGCACCTATTACCAAGGCTGCGTAGTCTTGTATCCACCACTTCCCTCTATAATCCACTACCATACACTCCCTGCCCTTTTGTTTCCCTCCTATGGATTCCTGCATTTTCCTTTTGTGAAGTGTTTTCTGTCTTTCTCTTCCTTCTTTCCCCTTTGTGTCTTCTTCTCTCTCCAGCTCTCAGGAAATGTTTAACGAATAAAAATAGGTGCCGGTCCCCAAAACCGAGGGCCGGTGGCTCCCATTGTCAACCACCGGCTCAAATTAGGCACTGGGTGAGCGCTATAGTTCAAGAGAACCCTGCATGCAGATTATACATGGATAGGTTGGAGATAGCATACAGTGAGTAAAATAAAGGTCCATCAAATTCATAGCTGGCAAGGACAGGCGTTCCATGAAAATGACCATAATCAAAACTAGTACGATTTAAGGATACTCTGGCATTGTTTAGAGTTGGGCAATGTGCTGTCATTATATTAAGAGTGCACTAATGTCGGTAGCAAATTAAAAAAGGCTGATGGGACATCAGGCACATCTTGGCAAATGGGCCCTCTGAAACCTCTATTGACAATAAACCATATAGAAGACTTTCAACTATATAGACCAATCAAATATGCAGCAATACATAGGAAAACAAATACTCAGATATGAAAAAATCCCAAAGTTCCTTATAGCAGTTCGGTTTTCTACATGTTCATTAAGAAATAAATATTTGGTTTTGCAATAAAAATGATGACTTACTGTCAGACCAAAATGATTCTGTTAAGTCAGTATTGTAGGTGTACCCTTGCAAAAGGTGAACAAATAAATAGAACATATTCAGGGTAAAACAGAAAGTTAGCAATCTAGGTCAACAATGCTTATTTACTTGGGTTCCTATAAGTTGTAAAAAGACAATTGAATGGTGAATGTATACTAAACATGTAGAACACAATTACATTGCCATTCAACAATTATTTTAATTTTATATTTGTACGCATGGATATCTTGGCAGAATCAAGGGTTTGGAAAAAGTAGCTCCTGAGTTTATTATCAAGCTATGTACCACTCACTTCTTCTCTGCTTTAATGGTTCATGCAAAAGTCTTAAATATATCTAATATATAATCTATATTAAGACAGTATTTGGAAGCAGTTAAAATGGATATTAAAATAGCCCCTAATGTACCTACACTTGAAATCACCCTCCTATGGCCCTGTCCTACGACACTGGTGACATTGGTGGAACACCTAAATATTCTTGACTGGTCCCGTAAAGCATGTTCTAGGGCTTTTCTTAAATTCCAGTCAATCTCTAATTGATCACAAACAATGGCTGTTGTTCATCCACTTCTCACCAATCCTCAATGGCCTTCCCTTTCCACTCCAAAGGATGCCATCTCCACATAATGAGTCTTTGAAAAGTGCATCAATTTGTTACACTCCATCATTTTGCTCTCCTGTTCATCACATTCTCTACTCGTAGATTGGCTGACTTGCCTGCTACAACTCTGGGTGTTCAAACTTGCCATACCCAATCCTACAGGTTAACTCTTGTACGCTTTAACTGTGGGATTTCCAGCACTGAGCTAATTTTCTGCAACCAGGGACAATAACTTCAAAGACTATTTTAGCATTTTCCATTTTTTAATTCTGGTACAATTTGTGTATTACAATTCATAGAGCATTTTTTTTTATATCCAATGTCAGCACCTCAACAGACAGTGTGACGTCCATAAGATGTCACACTTACCTCTGCCTCTCCAAGAAGGAGGTAAAGGATCAACCCATATGCCCAGACCTTCATAACTGCTAGGAGACTCAACCCAAATTGCTGCAAATGGGCCCTCAAGTTGAGGTCAATCCGAATGCCTATTCTGAATTTACTTGAGTACCATCAAAGCTCATCATTTTATGGCTCACCCTAATTATATTTCATACTAACCCCACACTTTTCCATGTTCTTCCTCTTACTACTAAAGATGGAATGCAAACATCAGTCTCAGAATCAAGGGGCTTTGTTATTATATAATGGTGGTTATATCTCTCTCTCACACATGCACACACTTTTTATCCTTCTAGCAGAATCACAAATGTTACAGACTTCAAATTCATTATTCATAATACAAAGACTTCTCTGGGGGTGGCACTAAATGATATGCCTCAAAGTGTTACTGTTCCTCTGGCCCAGGTCTTTTTTCCGGTACTACTATGTCCTTTGTGGCATACCAGAGATTTCTGCCATCCATGCAAAGTTCATTGGCTCAGCTTGCACTCAGCCCTGAGATAACCATTTTTATTACCTTTACAATCCGAGTATCACATACAACTCAATTAATGATCAGATTATTTATAAGAGGCCTTGACAGACAAAAGAACTTTCAATAATTTAATATTTTACTGCAGTCTTATTCAAATGGCATTATTCTGTATACATCATTTTACATATGGAATGCAAAGGCTTGCAGTGCAATCAGAATACATTTTCATTTTGATGTTACTTCTTAATCACAGGGAGCGGAAGGTAGACAGATAACATGGGAGCTGGTGCTTGTATTCTCAGGTCAGTACTTCCTGCCACCTTTTACTGACTGCTGGTCCTGGCAAACAGGAGCACATGGGGCTGTTGAAGAAGAAAGTGAACATTAATGAGTGATTTTAATGACATATCATGTGCAGAAATTTGGTTTCAGAGCAACAAATAGAAGAATAAGATTTTCTGATGCATTTATATGAGTCGGGAGAGGGTATTCTTCTCTTTATAGGAAGAAGATAAATGGACAATATCTGACTAAGGTGTCCACAGAACACTATAATTTGAACACTCAGGATCATGGACCTGTGTTGCTATAGAGCAAGCCTCATTCACGAAAAGCTGTACAAAAATGGTGCTCCTGTCAGATCTTGTGTATCATCTTTCAACATGGATTGCCAGACCACCAAGCTGACACTTTGAGGTGTCAAATTGTAATGGTTAGTGTGCTATAGGGGTACCATAGTCAAACAAGTCAAACATGGCATCCCCATCTAATCATGTGCACACTTTTGTGGATATTGAATATTAGATAGCTACTTCTGCATTTTTCATGAGGCTCCATGTATCATTGAGGAAGTACTGACGATATTACCTACAGCTGCTCCTCTTCTAAGTTACATTGTACCATTAAAAGGTGGTGAAGACAAACAGGATATTTGAGAGGTATGGTTATTTTGGGTCAAAACTCTCAAATCAGTCATGTTACTTATCTTCACAAAATCAACCCAGCTCGCAGACCAACCTTGTGTAGCACATCCCAACAGCAGCATCTGATGAAGTCTCAAAAGTACCAGAGCCCTGCAAAAGGTGAGCCAGTCGAGAGGTTTCAATGTAATTTCCAAACCTTCTACAATTTTTTTGCCAACCAAAGACTCCTTCTCCCTACTGGAGCTTTTAATCCTTATGTTGTCTGCTTACCCTTTCTGGCTCACAAGCAATAAACTCTGAGTCCATTTTACTGGATGCAGTCTCTTGGTTCGAACCACTGGCCTCATTCATTCTGGCTGACCATGTGTACTCGCAGGTCAGCTTAGTCTGACCTGATTACCCTGTCAGCATTGGTCAGTGCTGACTAGTGATTGGCAGGGGAAATCACAGTTGTTAATTCACGGGATTCTAACTTGATTGTCTACCTACCATGGGTCTTCAGAGATCCAGGGCAGACAGTAGACTAACGCCCACCAGAGCCCAATGTCCTGTTGCTCTGATGTCAGAGCAGTGAAGAACCAGGCTTCAAAACAAGTGTTCATGCTGATGGTTAGAAATCAGAGCTATACACAACACACCAATATATAGAGTAGAAACTGATTAAGAATCAAAATATTCATGAGTCATTTCAGACTATGCGTGATAGGGAAAAATTATTCACCGAAAGCTAGGCTGAATGTTTTTTGTCAAAGATAAGATGTGTGTAACAATGTTTTAATGATATCTTTTTCCAACGTGATTCTTCCTTCATCATTAGGGGCTAGGCTCTGCATTGGAGCAAATAGAGAATTTGGACTTAGACTCGCAAATCTTTCATGCAAAGCAGAGCAGCATCCAAATTTGCTATGCTGCATTGTAAAAGAGGGAAAACACAGGGCAGTGATATGTCTATGAAGATCAGTCTGCTGCTTGCGTCCTCCCCTGTGCTGGGCTCAAATGAGGCTGCCTTGATTGGCGCACAGCCTCTCACAGGTGCAGAGGTGAGTGTGCACTTTCCAGCAAAGGATCTGTTCTGAACAGAAACATTTCCTGTGCAAATTCCTATGCATAGACAAACTCAGACAGTTCCCACATATTGGATGAGTAGTGTGCACTGCAGGACGCATGCAATGCGCCTTTTTTGAGAAATGAACACATTTCTCCTTATTTGCACCTGCTTGAAGTAGGTGTTAGTTTTTGACACAATGCCCAGTCTGGTTATTTTAGTGGACTGGCGTTTTCATCAAACCTATGAGTACTTGTTCTGATTTGACCCATTAACACCTGCTTGACACAAAATCAGACAAAGTAGTTTTTGTCCAATGAATGTGCACCTTTCCAGTGCAAAACACCTTTTCTAAGGGATAGAAAGCAGCAGGCACAGTTTTGTGTCATGCTAGCGTCTGCCTAAAGTCTTGATTATCTTCGCTAACCCTTTTCAAGGGGGAAGATGCTATGCGCTGTAGTTGTTAAGTGTAGTCCATTATAATAATGGAAAAGCCAGACAGGATCAGTCACCGTAGTCCATCCTGGATGACAGAATTGTGACACCTACATCTGCTCTTTTAGGGAAGACCAAGAGCTGGAGGATCCCACTAAGAATTTCTGCCTACGCTCATTGCCGTTCCGAATTGTGGAGTTTGGACAAAAATCATTCCAAAAAAATTCTTAAGTCCAAAGCTGGACCTATGTGTTGTGAAAAAAGCGCATACTATGAAGGGATAACTTGGTGCTGGCACAAGCCTGCATAACCAGCCAACAGTCGATTCACGGCAGGACGTCAATGCACTCCTGCACTAATGTGTCACAAAGGAAGTGATTGCACCTTTCTAACCATAACAGTCCCTATGCGGTTGTATGACATAATCACGTAAGCCTAAATGATGCATGCATTAACCACGCGGTCTATACAGCGACTGCGTCTTTACCACACATGCCTTTAGAACTAATTTCATTGTAAAGGCATTTTTGGTAAAGGTATATGCGTGGCAAAGATCCCACCCCAGCCCCCCTGCCCTGAGCCCTGAAATCCGACCCTTCTTTGTTCTAATCTACCCGTCCCAGCCCTAAAAACTACCCCAACCTCCTACCCTGAGCTCTAAAACCCGGCCCCTAGCCCAACAAAAGTTCCTCTGACCCCAGCCCCCCCACCGTGAGCAAAAAATTGTCCCCAGCCCTAAAAACGGCATTACCCCTCCACCCTGAGCCCTAAAACTCAGCCCCCAGCCCTAAAACCTATCCCGACCCCAGCCCCCCCACCCTGAGGAGCCCTAAAACTGGGCCCCACCCTTAAAACCTACCCCTCAGCCCAAGCCAGCCCATCTTACCACGCCTTGTCCCGGTCATTCCTGCAGTGATCCTTCCGGTTCCTCTCCCCACCCTCTCAGACAGCTAGAACGTTCACTGCCTTATTATGCATGGTTAAGACATATGCGTGGTTAAGGTAAGGGTTGTCCAGCTTGCTGGGAAACAGCATGGGTGCTAATGTCTGCGTTGTGAAGGCTGTTCCCCTCCCCTTACTGCAAGGGTGTGAACCACCTGTACTTACCTTTTATTTCTCGCTGGAAGACCGACCAATCTACTTACGACTACAGTGCTCCAGATCTACAGTACTGTCCCTAAAACTACAGATCCTGCTGTAGTCGCACTTGACAGCGTTTATCTTACAACCTGAAACTTAAGCATGACTTTGGGATTGGTTTTACCACAATCTTATGCTTTCGGAAACTGAAAAGAGATCTGTATACATAACAGAACCACCAATAAAAAATAACTAACATTATGAAAGCAGATACATGTTGCTAAAAAACGATGTTTTGAATTCAATATAGGCATTACGTCTATAATTGTGAATGGTCGGTGTTGGGGTCATATTCATGTAATGAAACTTACCTGGCTCACACTGGGGCTCACACTGGGGCTTACACTGAGGCTCACATTGAGGGACGGGGTCCTGGCACAGCACCACTGGGGCACATGCTGAAAAGGAAGACTAGGGTGCATATTACAACTCATATATAACATACGGTAGAGTGCACATCTGATCTACATTGCCAAACCTAGCAGTCTTACATTAGACAAAGTGTACTGAGTCACACAGGGGCCTGCTTTACCAGCCCATTCACAACCCCTGCTCGGTTGTCTACACCAAGATATAAGTCCATAATATCTACCTACAAAAAAATATTGCATCTGCTATATCACAAAATATATAGTTACTATTTTGATCTCTTTATTAACTTTCATTGCAATATAATGGTTAGATCAATGTAGTGGATGTAACATTGTTGTCATGTGATATAAAGCATGTGATATACAGATAGTATACCCTCTACTGGCACACACTGAATAAAGACTATCAGTGGTTAGGAAAACAGTTGAGTAAAGATCGCCAAGTGAACAAAAGTCTGTCCACTAAAGATCGCCAAGCGAACTAAAGTCATTTTACTCAATAGAAGGAGCTAATAAAAAGGGTAATTTTTCAAAGTAATAATAAATCTGAGAGGAGTTCGACCACAGTCTGCAGAGTGATTTACATAGCTTTATTCAGGCATAAGTTTGGCCTACTTGTATCTAAGTCTGACTCGTGCCTGAACAGAAAAGGAGGTGAAGAAAATGTCGAAAAATTTGAAGGCAGGAGTGACTTTGATAGAAAAAAAACCCAAAAATGTATTAAAAGAATGCAAATGCCCGTTCTAAAATGGTCAAACAAACATATGGACACATAGAGCCCGATTCACAAAGGTAATCTGAGACAAAATCCTAACTTTACGACTTTCTGTATTCACATAAGGTATTTAGGAGTACTAAAATTAGGATTTTGTCTCAGTTAAATTTAAGATTTGGTCTTAAGTTAAACTTAAGACAAACTTAAGTTTAACTGTGACAAAATCCTAGTCGTAAAGTCAGGATTTTGTCTCAGATTACTTTTGTGAATCGGGACCTTAATTATTGATGAAATCAGGCGTTTTTCAGCTATGACTGTCAGCCTCACGCACTTACGCACATAGATGTGCTGGAGTGGGGTTTTCTTTAAAAATTGTATACCCTCTCCATTTTGCATGTTTACATTAATATGAATAATTAATTAATAGTAATTGTACTAATTGTTTGCTGTGTGAATTGACCAACATTACTAATATAAGAAATACACATGGGAATTGCATTTGCATGGCCTAATTAATACGTAAACTAAATTTGGTATGCATATTAATAATAGACATTTAGAAATTGCATGATTATATGTTGCCTTTGTGATGTATTAGTGATTTGTGCTTTATTAATGTGAATATAGACCGCATTAAGTGTTGCTTCTGCTAGATAAATACATACACATGTGGGTATTAGTAAGGGGATAACATTTTATTAGTCATTTCCATGTAATAATTACGTTTTTGTGTTTCTTTGCTTAACTTGACCATTTGGTGGCCGCAAAATGGCCGACATCCCTATTTGACGAGTACGACTCCATTATGAAGGTCTCTGGGTGAAGTGCGTCACCATCAGCTGCAGTGGCCTTTGGACGACCCTAACTCAACTGTGCCACCCAAGGACACACCGGGCTACCAGCCAGCTGCTCGAAAGAAACAATGAAAAGATACTATTCCGAAGAAAGATATAAACTATATCTAAAGACACATTTGCCGTATGGGAAAGCTGTTGAACCATTTTAAACGGACCAATTAGAAACGTTCAAAATATAATTCGTTACTCTTTGGAATGTAATTTTACTATAAAAATGGTAGAATAGAAAGTTTGAAAAGTGAGACCCTTTAGAAGATTTTCGATTTCCTGATGTTATGCTGACGGAGAGGACGGTGACACTGCAGGACAGCTGTTTCCTAAGACTCTGACAGTATGAACTGATGACCAAGATTTTGACTTAGAGGACAACTTTTAGCCAGAATAGGTAAATATGATGGTTTACTGCTTGATTAAATCAAAGACTCGATTTCCAATTATTTAGATAAAATTTAAGATTTACTACAAGAACTGTGTTGGGTCGTTATTATGAAAATGTATTTATGTAAATAAGTTATAGATTTCGTTATCACTCCAACCTGCAGCTAGCTGATCCATGGCCTATTCATGGGGGAAGTGCTAAAAGGTGAAGTTTAGGCCTTTATAAATAGGGATATATGAGTACTTCTTCCATTACAGCGAGTGGAACAGTCGCCTCCTTGAAAACAGGTTGTTAGAAGAATGAATGTTGGTGTTATGGGCCCCACCAGCGAATGTAGTGATTGAGTGTGATCTATGATCTGTGACGAAGGGAGGGATTTTGCATTCCGCGCTGCATCACATGCACAGTTTACACCTGCACTGGCATCAACTGTTTATAAATCCCCCAAATGCCATTCCACTGCATGCTTAATTCATACAATTCCTTTTCAACACTGACACATTAGTATTTACACATTTTATGTCGGGGTGTGACTGGTACATGTTCTTTCACAGAACCAGTAAGAACAGATTTTCTGATGTCATCATCTTGGCTGTGGAACAGGTTCCCACCGGAAGCGCTACTGCTGAAAGAGTCAATGTTTTAGAGTCCCCAGAAGGCGTCCTAATAATTTTGCTACTGTGGCTCCTGTAGGAGGAAGCATCATGAACTTTATGTAAGGGATGGCAACATTTGAAGGAAAAAAATATAAATTGGTCAAGATAACTTTCCCTACAATTCACTTTAGCAAAACATGTAATAAAATTATTGCTGGTTTTGATGGCAGATGGTGGCTGGGCCACACTAAGTAGGACAATATAGAAATTTTTTACTGAAAATGAAGATTCATTTCGATGCAGTTGGTGGCCTCATTCTTTCCAGGACCAGATCCTAATTCCTTAAGCCCAGTGTATCTTTCACTCATGATGCAGGAACATATTTCAGAATTCAAAATTGGCAAAATCATTTTCATCTATAGGATGTGATCTTGAAGCACAGTAATGGTACCAAACTGGGAAATCCATGAGCTCCTAAAAGGCAAGTGTGGCTGAAAATCATGAAAAATTGGTAAAACGTCAATCACTCGATAAGTGAAACTGTGATATTATGGACTTCGTTCCAGTCTTAAATGACTTAAAGAGGCTGTGTGGTTTCAGAAATTCGCCTGAATTCCCTATTGCTCAATCTGCTTTGACAGGTCAACAGTAAGCCTAAAACCTAATGTTTTTACAGTGACACGGAAAGGCGTGGACCGTAGTATCCCATTGACCATTGTTTTGATCACAAATCCTTGACTTTGCCTTGTTTGCAACTAGTTCTCCCGAGGCTGCCTACTAGATCATCCAATAACCTCGTGTTTAATTTGGACACAGTTTTAAAAAGACCAAACACAGGCTTCCTAGTCTTACTGAACAAACCAGGGTCTCCTCTGTTTTACAGTCCAGCGCCTTAATACTGATTTTGATCCATGTAGAGTAACCTTGTGTTTATCATAATGAAATAAATAAGCATGCTGTCTACAGATCTTGGTCTTTTTAAAAAAAAATAAAAAAAATTGGCATTTTGCAAATATCAAAACATGGTATTATTGATAAAGTTTGCATTTGTGCATACATGCTGTTTCTTTACAGTACTTTTCAGGTGCGTTACAGTTAATTTATTAAGTATGGTACTTAGTGTCTATCCCTGGATGACAACAGGGGATCCTAACTCTGTACGTATCATTTTGGATTGATTACATCAATCACTTTTCTCCAGCTGTAAGTCCGTTTGTGGGAGATCTTGGTTTTTTAAAGACATTTAAGTATTATATAGCATCAAAAAAGTTGATTGATAGCTCAGAGTACAATTAATTCCTCTAGCTCCCTGCACATTGTTCCAAATGTAATTTTGGTGGAACACATTAAGATTATAATAGTGACACACACTAAAAAAGTACAACAGAAGGAAGTAAACATGAGTTTTATTGAATTGAACATGATGATTGGGGAGCTGGAAACCCAACACTTTGACACAAAGTCAAAAAAGAGCCAAAGTAGAGAGATTGCCATGTAATCATATATCCAGAGTTGTATGGTGAGACCGAAGAGAGGACATTGGCATTGCTTTTTATTTATGCATATTGTTGGATTTTGTGTTGACATATGATATGGTCTTTGACACATTGCTTCAAGTATTGATAATAAAGAACCAGAAAAAAAGAGATGTTTTTAATGGTCTGCCAACGGAGTTCCTGTTCTCGGGGTTTGGGCCATAAATCCATTTCTCTTTCGGCATCAGCTTAATTGGAAACTTTTCAAAGTAGGAAAGACAAGGGTTGTCTCCCGCTAGTTACAATTCCACCTGAGTTGTAATTTTGGAGTACTGAAAACATTGCTCTCATTCTTAATCTATCGTCTGTAACTTTTTTAAAACTAATTTATCCTCTGATTTTCAAACGTTAGTTGTGCATATAAAACATTTTGAGTGATTATTTGAAAGAACGTGTTGCAAGCACTCAAGAGCAGTGATTGAATGATAAATTGATCTTAAAATAATAGCATGATCCTAGCAAAGCTACTAAATAGAAATTTTAAAAAAAGAAGGTAAAAAATACCACAAGTCACATCAAGTCTGCAAGTTCTGCATCGATTTTACCTAAGGTTTTGCAGTTGTTACAGTGGAAATATTTCGACCTTGTTTCATTGCACATTTTTTCACCAATTTTATGCACTGTCAAGTGGATCACATAAGATGGCAAACAGCAAATTGATTTCATCGCAGAACATATAGGATCTCTAAATTTGGAAAGATGGAAAAGTTAGGTTGGCCAGATGGTGCTTGCCTGTAGCTATCTCATGTTCCCATATACCTCCCATTTAATCTGCCCGTTTATATCATTTGTCTAAGTAAAACCGAATTACTTACGGTCTTGGCATTTCTCCACGACTTTAACATCTTGACACTGTGCCTTCTGAGTTTCTCTGCATCCTCCCTTGGCAGACATGGTCGTCTCTTGCACTGGCGTCAAACTCAGCCACAAGGGAAAATATTGGAAGAGTCACTTTGAGTTGTGCCCGGCCTAATCGAAGATGAAGCTTATTTACACAGGTAAACTGACCCTTCCGCCTGTTGAGCAACATTAGCCGTCATATTTCCACACCCATAATTTTTAGCATATCTCCAAAGGAAGATCATGTTTAATTGTTTTTTTTCTCTTGAGGGCAGAGTGTTGGGTTTTCTAATCTTGCAAGATATTTCACACTTATGCAGCACAGTTCCTATTTTTTGAGGTGTGTCTTTAAAAGGTTTGCTGATGAATCTTTACTTGCATATGTTAATCATTTTGTACATACCATTGGGCAGAAGACTATTCAGAATTTGCATACCATGCACACCAGGAGAGTGTTACTTATTTGACCTCTAATCTCACTACTCTTCCCTTACTTCCTGTTTGATTGTGAAATTCTTTAAGTTCAACACAACTAACACACTAACCTTTGAAGCCCGTAGAACGCATTGTTTAGTTATGGGAGCAGAAAAGTAAATGACTTTCTCTTCAAATCAAGACCTTTTACACTTTATTTTCTTCTGTGATTTTTATGGTAACTTACAGACAAAAAATATTCTTCCATTGTTAAAGCAATGTAACTTTGCTCAAGTGAAACCAGCTCTGATATATTCGCAAATGCTGTCTTCCCCTCTGATTTGCTTTAGAGTTGCCAGTTTCTTGTCAGGTGCATTAAGACACAGGAAAAAACTGCTTGCAGCTGATGTGTGTTAGTTTATTAATCTTTTGCCCCAGCTCATCTATTAACTTTTTAGCACTGAGTGGTTTTAGTAGTTTTATTGTATTTTATCAGTCCTTTTTATATATATGTACTGCACTATTTTGCACTTCACAGGGTGGCTTAAATCTCTAGCTTCGGTGTCTTCCGAGCCATATACTTTCCGTCTGACTGAAACAGTTTTAAAAATGATCAATTTGTCCTTTTTAATATATTTTATCAGTTTTTGTACTGTGTGTTTTATCTGCTTTTATGGCCTAGGTTGGCCAAATGAAGTTTCTTTGACTTGACTTGACTTGATTTGACTTGACTTTCTCACCTGTCAGTTGGCTGTGGTATTTCCTCTCAACTAAAATAATTTCTCCACTTAGCTATGTGGTAATATTTTTCTGTGAGAGCTTGGGCAGTAGTCCCTCTGAGATTTCAGTTCTTTTACACTTTAATGCACTCTTCCTTATGGTTTCGCAGTCCCAATAGGCTCCCAGTGTAGTGATTCTCAAACTATGAGGACAGACCAAAACCCTCTGCTTCACTGTGGCTTAGCCACTATGACAAAGGGGTGTGAGTCCTAACCCAAAAGACACTCTATCTTCACCCTGTTCATCTTTGTTCACCAAGCTGGCCTAAGTCACCCTGTTCTGAGATGTCCTCCTCAACTCTACACATGAAGACGGCCTCATGTTCCAGGATGGAACACATTTCAGGGCAATAAACAGAGCTTGAAAAGCATTATCTTCTATTTGGAGCATGCTTCCTGGCTATGTTGTTATTAGGGATCAGCAGTATGCGAAAGTAAGCTTTGCCAGCATCATCTCACCTCTGCACTAATCAGTTCATCACTGTCTAGTCCATAGAGAGGATAGCAAGCATGATGGTTAATTTCCTTACCGTAGTGTCCCTAAAACTACAGAACGAGGTTATCCTGAGGATTTATTGACACAAGCCACAACGACAGTCGCCCTAAAAAAACGCGATGACCTTCTACTTCAATCGCAGAAAGCCTCAGGCAAACGTGAAGTATTTGTTTTAAAACATTCAACACAATCGTCACAAATTAAAACCATCATCAGAAAACGTTGGGAGATTATTGCACAAGAAGTAGATTTTATTGATCTGTTTCAATATCCTCCACTGTTCGCATACAACAGGTCTAAAAATCTAAGGGAACTTCTCAAATCTAAACATCTCTCCACGAAACAAAGTTACAAAGGAATGAGAAAGTGTCACAACTGCGGACAATGAGGCAATGTTATTATTGGTAACACTTTTGCACATCCACATACTGGCAAAAAGATCACACTCAGATACACCTCTGATTGTAACACTGAGGGCGTAGTTTACGCCATACAATGCCCTTGCGGGCTTGTTTATGTAGGCAGGACCTCTAGAAAAATTAAAACACAAATTGTTGAACATAGAAGCACAATTCAGAACAAAAACTTGAAGTCATGCTTAGCAGCACATTGGTTTCACATTTCAAACACAATACCTCAGTTACGGTTCACCATTTTAGAAAAAAATAGATGTAACTCCAGGCATAGATCAACACACTGCTCTAGCTCGGGGGCCTCAATGATCATTATGAACTTTTATGTTTCTTATAATATGATCTTCAAGTAATGTACATGTTTTTTTCATTCCAATGTTTCCACTCATTATATTTCACTATCATGAGTAGTATAGGTTGTATACTACTCGTCACCATGTATTTTTTGACAGGTGGCCACGCCCCTTTGACCACGCCCCTTTGGTCCGTGTGTCTATATTGGACGCGTTCCAAGTCTGCTTTTAATCGGGGTTTTAATCGGTCCTTATAACGTATTGATAAGATTATAGCATTTTATTGTTTTATAGGTCGTTATTTTGTGAATCATGGCTTATAAAATGATACGGCGATGAAATCAAAAAGCGTATAAAACGATAAGTTAGGATTTGTGAATCAAGGCTTATAAAATGATACGGCGATGAAATCATAAAGCGTGTAAAACAACCAGGCATGCCCGGGCATGTCTTGCTTTAGGCATGTTTATGGGGGACTCAGTACGTATAAATCGACCAGGCATGCCCGGGCATGTCTTGCTTTAGGCGTGTTTATGGGGGCTCAGTAATCGGATATATGGGGTGCAGCTACGAATTAAAATGATATTTTATACATTTCCCATCATCACATTATTGAAAAGAATAATAACGCGTTTTAGAACAAATTGCTTTTATTAAATGTAAAATGAAAGCTCGGAGAAGTTTTATTTTGGGTCAATATTTACAATTTAATTGAAACCATTTTTTACATAACAGAAAATCACATTTTATGTAATTACAGTTTCATTATATGGAATTACATATACTGACAGCATTTAGTGACAATAGAAAAAAAAAAAGAAAATCAAGCTTATAGTTGAATAATGAGGTAGAGGTAGTTATCAAATATAATATGCACCATTGCATATAAATCACAGTATCAACAGCACACATAAAATCTGCGGAAGTTACATTAAAAAAGGAATCACAGCATATTTTTGGTACCCGGTAATAATCACAGATAGCTATAAAACATTTGTAAAGTATAGAAAACACATAGTCAAGCTTATAGTTGAATAGTGAGGTAGCGGTAGTTCTCAAATACATTATAAACCAAGACATATGAATCACAGTATCAACAGCAGACATCAAATATGCGGAAGTTACATAAATTTTTTAAAAGAGGAATCACAGCTTATCGTTGTTAACTTATAATAATCACGGATAGCGATAATACATATATAAATATAGAATTCACATATTTAAGCTTATAGTTGAATAATGAGGTAGCCGTAGTTAGCAAATACATTATGCACCTTGGCATATAAATCACAGTATCAACACTGAAAACAAAATGATGTACATAAAAATCAAGAAACCATAGCGTATTAACATCAACCAGTAATACGCAGTATGGCCACCGGGCATAAAATTATACAAAAACTATATGTTGTGATACAGATGAGGTATTTACATAAAAAAATATTTAGTTACCCAGTAAAAAGCATAGGTCTCTATTATAAGTCACGGGTGCTAAACAGACAACCATGGCAATCTCGCGAAGTGTTTTCTTTTTTTTGGCGGGAGTGCTTGGCCGTGTGTTGTTACGGGTTCGTGAGCATTGTCAGCGGTATCACGGAGGGCAAGCGTCGGTGCTCTTCGAGGGGTCAGTGAAAATGGTGATGCGGGGGGAGAAGGGATAACAAATGGTGCAACGGCGTTGTTCTTTAAATCTTCTAAGTGGATACGATGACCACCATTTCCTAGCACCGATGTCGGAATGTTCAGTTCTGCTAGGCTCTGCATGAAGGCATCCCAACCGACAGGCGCTTTATTATTTGCAAAAGAGTGTGTTTGGGTGGCGCCTCTGATCAAATCATGCAGGTTTGAACCACGTATAACATTACCTTTATAAAGAAGTTCCCCCTTATCATTCCAGAAAGCGATGTCTTTATTTTGATGAATTTTATTAAGAAGTAATTCTGCTTTCTTTTTGTGCCGGGGGTTAACGTTGTCAAGGATTTCATTAACTAGATTAAAGGCGTGTGATTCTGGCTCTCTGACCGGTGAAACGGGTGGCTCTTGACTTTCAGGCATGAATAAAGTCAGGCCCTCTTTTTCCATTTTACCATGATGGACAAAGTTCAGATACTTTTGAAGGATAGCGGTATAAAGCTTAGCTTTCTCGTGCACCGGTAAATCACTACGATGAAGAATTTCGCGCATCTCAGCGTCCAACAGATCCGTGGCTGATTTTCTAATGTCGGTATCAGCGCTTGGGGGACTCCGCATTCTGTCTAGCTGATGTTTAGGAACGAGATACATTTTTTCAATGTGAGCCATCACCGGCGGCGCAGCAGGCCCGAGAGAAGCGGGATAGCAATGCCTAGCAGCGATCCTATGAAGCCCCCAGACTGCTTGACAAGACTTTTTTTTGTTTTAATAGAGATCCTCTTATTGCTCAGTTTTTTAACAAGATTACTTTTCTTTTTAAGCACTCGGATCTGTTGAGGACTCAAAGGGACATTGCCCTTCAAGGTATTTAGGGCTATCTCCGATATCGCTGCTACTAAATCGTCAGACGCGGAGCATAGAAGAGCTTTCCTTTGTTGTGGGGATGATGAAACCAACAGTCTTAAAAGAGCTAGATTGCGCGCTATCCGGCTGGACATGGTCATGAGTGTGTTGGAGCTCTAAACTGGAGCGCTGCTTTTTATTTATCTTCTTTTTATAGCCGGGTAGGACTTTTTTAGAGTATAAGCAACAGGAAGATCCGGTGGGAAAAGCCCGGTCCTTAATCTGTAATCCTCCGGCGTGCCGGCGTTTAAATCTACAAAAAGATACCCATAGGGGCTCTGAGTGGCGTCCTCAAAGGCTTCTAGAAAGAAACTAGAGCGACCCGGGTACATCTGTCTGGCTAGAGTCGTTATTTGAAGCTTGTCTCGGGGGTTTTTGAAAAGCACCATGTACTTGGTGTTCAGAGCGATGGTTCGTGAGCTCTTACCTTGGCAGAAGACGTTTTGCACAATGTATAAAATGCTAAGATTACGATGGTGAACATACTGAGTAAAAGCTTTTTCAATTTCACCGCTGTCACAAGCAGAGGCCATTAGATCATCTACAATTAACATATTAACACTAGAGGGTGGAAATAAAATGTCATCATTTAAGGCGGCGGGGAGCCCCTCGACAAATTTGAGGTGTGGAAGCTT
The DNA here is from genome assembly GCF_964204655.1 of Triturus cristatus. NCBI lineage: Eukaryota > Metazoa > Chordata > Amphibia > Caudata > Salamandridae > Triturus > Triturus cristatus. The sequence goes on along the minus strand of NC_140580.1, from coordinate 638,245,249 downwards.
TAGCGCGAGTTCTTGATAGAGCCGCTGCCAACAGGAATAGGCCCACACTACGTTGGTGGGTGGCTGGGTCAGCATTTGATGCGCATTTTCCAAAAGTTTTTTTACAAAGTAACTTTTACCAGAATTGGAAGGACCTGCGAGGATGCATGAGAACGGATGTTGCAATCTAATATCCATACTTTAAACAACCTCTAATAAACTATACACACCAAAAGCGGAAAGTCCTTTTTCTCGCTAGCCCCGTGTTTACACAGAGGCTGCATAACTCTTAAAAGCCGTAGGGCAGGGTTTTATAGTCCTCTTTAAGAACGCGCTTATCATATACAACCCTCAACGTTTTGCGAAGCGGGCGTGTCTCAATATCCCAACGTTTTTTAATTCTCACAATGCAGGGGTGCTGCACTACTAAGCTTTCATCTTCTGGAACACATTCACCTCTTTCGGCGTGCTTGGCATATTGAGTGACCAGCTCTTTTAAGTTTTGAAAATTTACTTTTTCGCGGTTCTGAACATTGAGGGTGATCCCCTTCACCTTCAAGCAGATTTTACCGCCTGATAAGCGGTAACCGTAGGTTTTGGGGCCGGCTGAAACAAACTCTGTGATGTGTTCATCGGGAGGTGTTTCGCTAGTGAGTTCCCCCAGATAGTCACCCACCGGAGGGTTAACATCGCCCTTTTTGCTCACAAAAATCACAGAGTCTGTGTCGTGGTAAAGACAGCGGTCTTGAAGCAACTCCAGGAGCTTGTACAACTCCAATCTAGCATAAGCGGTGGTGAAACTGGCAATAAATATGTTAGCGTTGCATGAAGGCGGGTAATGTTCTTTGGTATACCGCCAACACACACAAGCGGTATCATCATCTATGAACTCGCAAGATGACACCTCGCAGTAGGAAGTAAAAAAGTACTGATCAAATTCATCCGGCTCTGTCACTAGAGTAGTTTCTGAGCGGTCTTCTCTCTGCCCCAGTTTTCCCCATAGAGAGTTGAGAAACAGTTTAGCAATCTGTCTTTTAGTGGGGTTCACATGGATTTTATTAGAGCGCAATCGAATACCCTCTTTCTGAAAATATTCCCTCCGGTACTTCTGTTTCTCGGCCTTATCACTACACCACTGGGGGTAACCCGAAGCTTCTTGCTTGTCTCTAAGGTGCAAGTTGATGTAGTCGGTAAACAGATTACTAGAAACATTTTCAAAATGCCATATCTCATAAATGCGATCTATCACATAGCCTTTTTTCAGAGCTACATTCACTTCTACAGTGCACCAGGTGCCGGTCAGAGCACGTTCGTCATCAGAGTGATCACACCGGAAGGTCTGTCTGGCTTCTGTGCAGGAGCGGCACAGGGTAAATAATAGTTTTCCCTCGAATCTGTAAGGAAGCACCGGGAAAAAAAGTCCTCTAGGCGGACGAATTCTACATCTGATTAGACCGAAATACATTTGAGGGGCTCCAAAATCTTTATAAAGGATCTTAGGATGTCCCACAGGGTAGACTTTTGTCTTGTTAACAAAGGGGTATAAGCTGGTAAAATCATAGTAAAAAATCTTTTCATCACCAGAGGCCTTTCGATAAAGAGTAACGGCGTTGGTTCGTCCTCCGTAGAGAGAATCACGCGGTTTCAAGGGCTCGGGTAAGTCACGATCCTTGATAAAAGTCTGCAGATCTAGATTACATGTTAACTGCTCACGCCACGCGTGTTCCCAAATACTTCTGACGTTGAAGCCGCGTCTTTTTAAAAACTCCTGTTTAATAGTTGTGCGGTTAAGCAACTGACCATATGTACAACCGGTCATCTTATTAAAATCGTTTCCGGCGTAACAAATTGGACAGCCGTGAAAAAAGCAACCATTAAATTCAAAGGCAGTAGGGACCCCGTCAATATTGGCATAACCATCTAAAAAATAGGACCCAATTTTAAGCTCCCCGCCCCTCAAAGCGTGACGGATGGTGATTTTTTCACTGTATTCCAAATACATCAACCATTGAATAGCGGGTGTTGAGAATCTCTTTTGCTGTCTGTGATAATTATCACGAGGTAGCAACGCTAATGTGTAAGGTTTTAAAAAACAAAATCTGAACATCGCCAAGCAGACTGAAGCTAAAGTGATGTACTGAAAGGGGTCGATGAAGTCAACATAGGCATACTCATTGGCCTGACCCGGGTTCACCAAGATTTGCTTGCTAGACATGGCAATGACGCCTTCTCTAAAGCGGATACACGCCTCTCTTAAAATGTTCACATCTTGTTGGCAGTAATGAGACAGCTCCTTCTGGAAATCAAACTCCCGATCTTTGTTCGATTCATACCAGGACACAAATTCTGTTTTCTCAGAGGGTGACATATAGTTTACACCGTAAAATTCTGCTGAGGGCATAGCACCAACGTATTTTTGGTTCTGCAAAGTGTTAAAGTAATGCGGGAAATACCCTTTAGACTCTTGGAAACCCATTGCCTGTGGAAGTTTACTGAGTTTCATGGGCAAAAAGTTTATAGAGTCTATAAACCTGATATTGAGTACTTTGGTTGTAACGCACATGAGCTTTCCTCCCTGAGTGATCAGTGACATTGCCACCTTTTCAAGCACTAGAGCTTTCACTACAAAATAACAGTCATATCCTTTAGAGAAATGTGCGAGAAAACTATAGTTTTGAAATCGGGGTGTAATGAATGTGTTGATAAAATCATTGACGCATGTAGGACCTGAAAACTCCCAAGTAGGCTCACCATTAATATGTCTGGCAAAAATATAATTTGGCTCGTGAATGATATTTTCCTGACGGCACTCCATATCGTAGAATATATAATCATTTGTTTTGGTCGGCGGTTTGAGTCTGCTCATAAAGCAGAGATGTGAATCAAATGAAAACACCCGGGCTTTACAGACACCGCATTCAAGGCCTTCGCATTCATGACTTTCGGGGCCGTAGAGACCGCACGAATCACACAACTTTTTGCTGAGACAGCTCACCTCCCCCGCCACGGCTAAAGCACGATGACGCTCTAAACACTCCGAAGAACGACAAAACAGTCGACACCGCGGACACCTTTGGAGATCGTTGGCAATGTCATGGCAATCGTTCGTAACGCACGCTTTGCAGAAGTCTGCGCACGAGTGATTGTATTTGTGGGTATAGGCCGAATGGCAATATTCGCAGTAATACCTAGCGCCGAGGAATTTTTTTATATCTTTCACACCGTAAAAATGGCTTTCATGTAAAAGAACAAAGAGAATTTTAGATTTGTTGGCGGTACCGCTGGTGAAATAACGCCAGCCGCCTTCGTGATATAATACTTTAATCGTCACACCCAAGTAATTTTCAAATGCTTCTATGTCTTGCAAAGAGACATCCGTATCTGGGGGGATGTTTAGGGCATTGTGCATTAACTGTGCCTGCTCTGTCAACGTTCTATCCGTAGATTGACCGTGAGCCAATAACCCTGCCAAACACCCCGCCAGGCACAAATTTCCAGCTGTGTTGTTCAAATCAATCAACCATCGACGTTTCTTTTGAATGATCTTAGTAAACAATACAGAATTTAGAGCCCGTCTGGCACCGCCGCCCCTACTTTTTATCACAGTCACAACAAGTGTTAAACTTTGTGACCCCAGAATCTCTGCATTGCTATTCATCATGTCAACAATTTTGTTTAAGAAATCTGAGGCATCTAGGTCGTGATGCGGTAGCCTGCGAGTGTAAAAAGAGTTAGCCAGACCACCGCCGCTCAGGCGAATTTGTACATAATCGTTGGGGCCTATGTCTGGGGCCATTTGGTCCAGCAGCAGTTGGATAGAGTTAATAACCGCTTCTAGGGCCAGTCTAATAGAATCTATGAGATGAAGATTGACAAAACGAAATTCTTCATAAAATTCTATAGCTCTAAATTTTTTGATAACTCTTTGATATTGTCGCACGCTTTCTAAAAACACCGGCGCAGGGTTGTTACTGATGCTAGAATTATCGCAAGCGACAGCTGTTCTCTGAGGTGTTTGCTCTAACTGCGTGGGGCTCGGTGGTAAATACCCATTGTTGCTTTGAATATTACGGCGTATATTTCTCAAATGGTTTTTGGCTCTTTTTAGGTTTTTGGCTAACCGATTTCTGACTACTTTAGCGGCTAACCATTTCTCTTTACGTTTGGCGACTGTAGTTTCAGACCTTCTCGGCGACCTATGCTCTTTGGGGGTCATTATCAGTTTCCCGAGTCGAGACTCAAGGAATCAAGGTTGGCTTGGGCATCTGCTAAAATAGATGCGAGCGAAGTCTGAGTATTTTGGATCACGTCCTCTACTGCTAGTTTGACATCTGTTATGCCGCCGATATGTCCGGAAGCTTCCTGTACACGTAGAACATTAAAAACGGATGAACTGACGGGTGCAGAGTTCAAGCCTAATCCTTCTAGGGTATTTATTAGGGGAAAAATGGCGTAAATTGCCTGAAGTACAGCCGCGTCGCTGGGAAGTGAAGCTTTAACAGCAGCAGCAGCAGCCCCACTGCGGGGGGTCAAGTGGTGTCTTTATCTCAACGTTAAGTGATTTTTTGACACTTAGGACATCATCTATGGCGCGCGAGGAGACAGAGGACTCGAGCTGATTTTGAGCAGTTACTAAAGCAGCTGAAAGTGATTTCTCTAAATTTTGCTGTATACGTACGATGCCAGCTTTGATGCGTTCAATGGCTTGTATCTGAGCTACTGTATCACGATTACTTAAAGCAAAAATAATAGCTTCGCAGATAGATGCTGTGTTAAGAGTGCTTCCCCTAAGGTTTGTTATTAAAGGTAAAATATCGTGGCATGCTGATGTTACTGCGGTAATGTTTAGGGGTGGTGTGGGGTTATGTCTAGGAGCTTGTAGCGCCGCTGCGGACGCCCCGTTTGCTGCAGCACTGTGGGCAATTTCAGTCTTTAAATTATGGTGAATAGCACCTGGTGCGAACCTTACTGGGGGACTGGTGATGGCGGGTCCTCCTCCTATTGTAACATCTGTGTGACACCCCCCTTGTGAGCGTGGGTTCTTGGAGCATTCGCCGTGTACAGCTGGCCCTGCTTTTGATCTGTTTTGTTGAACGGGTACATTCGCGTTTTCCCCCCAACAGTCATCATCGTCAAGCAGCGAAATTATTTCTTGTTCATCGGGGGGAATAATGGCGTTTGCTGGTTGCGCATGCAAGTTCTTTGATGGTTGAGAGTGAGACTTGGGGGTAGGAGTAGGTGGGGGGTGCACTAATACCGGAGTATCGCTGCAAGGGTGCGTTGTGACACCTAGAATCTGTTCTGAATTTCGGCTGGGGAGAACGCGACCAGGGGTAGGCGTGTTTGAATTCGAAACCTGGAAGGTCTGTAGAGTAGCAGAATTGTTATCATTAGCATTCGCTTTCCTATTGCGCTTTTGATCACCCTTTTCTTTACAGCCAGAGTGTCTCTTTCTCAAACCGCCACCATTTACAGACACCGGTGGAAACTCATGCAATGCAGGCCCCCCAACAGTACTCCCCCCAAAACCACCCTGCAATGTTTGTGGTGGCCCTCGCCGCCTCGCTTCTTTACGCTTCTGACCTTTGCTTTTCAGATCGTCAGGCGGCAACCTTGAACTCCTTTGTACAACCGGTTGTTGTGTATTTGATTGCTGCACGTGTTGGATGGAGATTGCATCATCAGTTTTATCTAAGTAAGAGCAAAAAACATAATTTTAATTCAAGCAATGAACAGTCGGAAGAGTCCTCAATAGTCATCAGTGCTACAACTAGACTGAGAGTGGCAGCGCAAGCACGCACACACACACACACACACACACACACACACACACACACACACACACACACAAGCACACACAAGCACACACACACACACACACACACGCACAAGCACGCGCACATCAGCATGGTCTATGGTAGAACATACTACCAGTAGAAAAGAGAATTAATTCTTACCAGCATGCGCGCTGAAGCCGCAAATTTGACTGGCTGCGATAGGATTAGGGCCTTCAAGCGCAGTGTCGAATAAAAGTGCGTCTGCCGCCTCGGCCACTTCCTGCGAAGACAAAAATGCAAACAGCTGTAACACATTTCCTATATCGGTTTAAATTAAATTACTTGAAAGCACCGCTATACGTATTTACAAGCTCATGCAAACAAAAGTACACACACACACACACACACACACACACACGACCGCAGAAATAGACCCAGACCTTAGTTGTCAAATTAGCTGCTTTTCAAGCCGCAGCTCAACCCCGGCTCGCTGGCCCCAGGCTATATAGTGACATTATTTAAGACTTCGAGCGTTATTAAATCATGATCTGTAAAGCAAGGAGGCGGACTAGTCCTTGACTTAAAAACACGGATCAATGAGCAGATAGTCTTTGAGGTAAGAGCATGTGCAAAATCTAAACACACCGAGAGTCATGTCATATTTCCTATTGCTTAAAATGCCAGCTGCTGTAACAGTACTAAAAGTCTTTTGACGACGACGTGAAAAACTGAATTAGAACCACATGCTAGAGCATTTCAGACGGGGTCCGGCAAAACAAAAAAAAAACAAAACGCAAACACACACACACACACACACACACACACACTTTTTTTTTTTTATGCATCTTTCACGGTTCCTGACTAGCAGTTACAGTTAATTCAAAACACCCCGAGTTTCACCTAATTTTATCTATTGCTTAAAACCTTTTGACAGAGGAGCGAAAGACTTAATTAGAACCACATGTTAGAACATTGCCCGGGACTTCGGTCTAATTCGTCTTAGTGTGACAGTCTGAGCCGGAAAAAAAGCTTACATCCCTGATAAAAAAGCATTTAACCTTTGAGAGATGACGCTAATAGAAGCGCAACTTCAAAAAGAGCTAGAGGATTATATAAAAAACATAAAACAATCTTCTTACCAACAATTCTTGGTCCTCAGACATGTTCATAAATGGAAACGGTGCTCAGTCATCAGGTGGTGAAATCTTTCAGGGGCTTCAGCTTTTCAAGCGCCCGATGTGGTGGGAGAATGAAGGTGTCACCAGCGCCGTTGGTTGGAGCGTCGTAGCTTTCCTGAGAGCTCCAGCCTGAATGTTCTTGCAGACCTCACGTTTTTATACCCAAAACCCGACAGTTTCCCGCCACAACTCACAATACCACGTATGTCTTCGTGTGTCGAGAATTAAACGGTATAATCCACTAAGCATTTCAGGATGAATATAAACAGCGGTGCATTAACGTGGCAGCTAGGTGCTGAAAAAAGTCAGACCGACACGTAAAGTTAGGCCCCCCTTTTTTTATTCAGATTTTTTGCAAACCTCGACAGCACACTAGGCACCATATGCGGACAATAGCCTGTCTAAGCATTTCAGGATGAATATAAACAGCGGTGCATTAACGTGGCAGCTAGGTGCTGAAAAAAGTCAGACCGACACGTAAAGTTAGGCCCCCCTTTTTTTATTCATATTTTTTGCAAACCTCGACAGCACACCAGGCACCATATGCGGACAATAGCCTGTCTAAGCATTTCAGGATGAATATAAACCACGGTGCATTAACGTGGCATCTAGGTGCTGAAAAAAGTCAGACCGACACGTAAAGTTAAGGGCTTTTTTCATGCAATTTATTTAGATACATTTTATATCACAGAGTAAAAATGTTCGGTACAAATATGATTTTAAAAGTCCAATGAGAGCGTAAAATAGACCTTGTGGATGTCTGCTAGTTATCATAAACACTGTAAACATGTATATTATCAGTGAATGAAATACAATTTTGCATCGGTCTGTTATTTACACGGCCTCTTTTCAATCTGCGTAATTGCCTCAACACAAACCTTGTTACTAGAGCATCATTTGCCTTCAAATCAGCTGAATACATTTTTAAAATGCTTTCAAAGTCTACACCACGGCATCTATGAAATAAATAAAACAAACAATGTGCCCCGCAGGTAAATGATACATCATCCTGAATCTGGTTTTCATGAAATGTTATTAGGCCTGAAGTGTTTCTTTTTAAAAATTGCCATATGGTATTGGGGTACAGATAACTGTTTGGTGGCACGCCATAGGAGTCAAAAAACTCAGAGTCCTTTTCTGTTAGAAATATTGCTAACCAGTGTCGACCCCTTTGATCTTTACCGTCTGTATTGACTATTAAATGAAGCGGTCGCTGGCGATTACCCAGATACATTGGTAGAGTGTCAGCTGCGAATACACCTAAAAATGAATGTTTTGCCGTCTCGTCTTTGGCGAGAAAACGTTCCAGTTGCCACGTATTCATCACATATAGTCGATTAGCACCTCTCGCCTATGGTTAATCTGTATAACATTCTGAAAGACAGCGTAAATCAGAAGGTTTATAGTAGACGGTAGAGCGGCGCTAAAACGGAGCTCCAGACGTACATTGCCTGATTTTTGTATCGAAAAATGGCCGCCACCCACGTCGTTGTCAGGGCATAGATCGAAAGCCAGCATAGAATAGCCTTTCGAATACTCTACACGATCCACAAAGAAGGGTCGGTCTGATGCGTACTTCCCAGCAACTTGCAGCACACCCAAATATTCTCTAGCCACACCCCCAGTTCCAAATGACGGCGTGTATGGTTTTGCCGGTATAGCTTGGCCGTCTACGGAGAGGCTGCTGTGAGATATATTATAATGCTTGAAATTAAAGGGGTTTCTGCCATATTCACCGCTAAATGCTGCGTTATCGACCAGCGCTACTATTACAGTTCTTGGCAAAAATCCGAAAAAAATATTCTCAGTATTCGATAGTAGCGCACCGGCTGGGATGCTGAACACTTTGAGCTCCACTCTTTCGATGGGGTACTTGGCATTACTGGTTAACAGAGTCTCGGCGTGAGCTAAACGCACCACCGGGCTCACTTTGACACGTTTCACAAATAGTGACGCCGCTAAGATATGCACTTTGTAATTTTCTGCGTCGCCGCTCATTAAGCAAAAAGTGTCTTTATTTCGAATCAGTTTAATCTTCACATCTAGACCGTTAAGCATTAATTTGTCTTGGAAAAATAAATCGCAGTGTAATTGCCCAATCAGTTCCACTTTACGACTTCGGGCTGTAAAGCTAGCTCTGCTCTTAAATCCCGCGTTAGCACCGTTTAAAGTCGTGTCCTCGTGCTCTCCAGCGGTGTCTCTGTAGAAGAGACCTGCAGAAAGTTGGCGTTTTAAAGTGGGGTCCCCATAATTAAGTACCGTTTCGAGATAAGCCCTGTATGGATACGTGTTGTTTGACTGGCTGATGAGCCGGTCGCCGAGGCTCACATCCAGTTGGTTAAAAAGTGAGGCTATGGGGTATGGAGAAAACGCCACTCGGGCTGCGGCGTCCAAATCGGATCCGTCTGCGTTAGTAATTTTGCACGACAGATAAATCAGGGTAGCTGAAAGGTCCAGGTAGTCATCCGACCGAGCTATGAAGAACTCTAAGGGGGCTGTGTCTGACAGGGCTGAAAGTGGCGGTACTTCGACATATAGAGAACTTTCAATGCTGGTTTGCGTTGGTGGTACTTGGAATAGGTCCAACTCTGACTTTGTGCATTCCTGGGAACCGCAAGGGACGGAGGCCATGGTCCGATTTAAAATATGTTGCCCTTAGAGACTCGTTTTTTTCCGTGTCTTCTCCGGGTCTTAAGCGAACTCTTTTGAGCCGGTCGCCGGCGCTTCACAACGCTTTGAAGGAACGCGGGCGGCCCCCTTAGTGATACACCCCTTTTTCTCTTCCTTCCTCTTTCGAGTTGGATTAAACCTGAGCCTTCTTGACCCGTTTTGGTAAACTTTTTCATCACCGCCCCCGAAACGTGCCCTGCGACGTCTCGGGCAATATTTGCTGCAGCGGTTTTCACGTGCGGTTTTACCAACTGGAACCCTCTTCTTAAAAGCGGTACTGCTTTTCTGAAAAGGCTTCTGAATATACCGCCAACACCCGCCCCGTACATAATAGGTGCCCCGTGGAACCCCGGGAGGCCTGAGCCGGCTTGTGCTCTATAGTAATCCCTATAGAGCGACGCGTCGCCGTAATTTTCAGGTAAAATCATTATTCTAGTACACTTCACCACGTCGCGGCCTGAAATGAAGCTTCGCTATGACTTTACCCACTTTAAATCTTATATTAGTGTTCAAATCGTCCTTCAGTTCCAAAGTTATTGTGTGAAAATGTTTTTTGCTGATCGGTACATAATCTCTTTTGGTGTAAATGATGTTTATCATGCTATTATTCTTGCCTGTGATTTCCACGCACCGGAGGAGAGGCACGTAGCTATCCCCCACTCTCTGATGCTCTATCACGTCGCAGTATACAAACATCATATAAAATCCGCCGTGTACATCCGTGTAGGCTTTCCCCGCTGATGAAGAGTGGTGAACGTTAGGCGTCAGCCCCAACACTCTCCCCAGTTTTTCACGCACCAAAATACCGTAGTCTTGAGCATTCCTCAACTGCACTTTTCGAAGTCGTGGTTCATACGTTAATCTAAGGTCAACAAGTTCCGATATGTTACCAATGGATTTATTCATTACTTCTACAATGTCTCGTATGTTGTCATAGTGCCCCGGCGGGAAAGAAAGTTCGTGGGCGCTTTCCTTCTTGCGTACCACCGTAAATCTAACATCCTCTGTTTCAAAAGTGTCCCACGTGTGCGGGTACTGAATTTCTGTTAGGGCCACCTCCCAATCTCCTTGTAGATGAATAGGTTTTGCTAGTTTCACCGTAAAATTTGAAATTTTGTTATTAGGGAAAGTGTCCAAAGACGCGTTACTCGGGAGCGTCAGATAAAAAGGTCCGACCTCCATGGCGCTTCCGCGGTACCTAAATGCCTATATCCGCTGTTGTAGACTTTGTATATCCTTTAATTCACTCTCAGAGACCCAACTATTAAATTTATCAGGCCATCCCCGCCATTTAACTAGGCACTGTCTTTGTGCCCCGTGCCCCTTCTTTGCCAAAACGTTCTCAATACGGTACACACGATCTTGATCCTGTTTTATTTTTTGCAGCTCTTCTTTGTAAAAACACCCTTCGACCTCCTCCCCAGCATAGTCTTTTAAGTTAAAAACTGTAACGCCTGAATGCTTGGAAATCTTGTCTATCACAAAGATCTCATCTGTAAAAGTCTGCTCATACCCCTTTTGAAATACCCCCTTGCATCTAGATACCCTAACATGATCACCTTTTTTGAGCGTGTTTTTTGAAACAGGGTTGTTGGTGAACACGGACCCGTACACAGTTCTCCAAATTTTCAACTCATTTTGCGGGGATACTTCTACAGGGGACGTCTTAATGGTTCTATGATAGCTATGATTGTAACTTTCAATAAAATCTTGTAAACGATCTATATAACGAAATGTGTTGTACGCTGTAAAATACCGCCAAATTCGTGCCTTGAGAGTTCTGTTGAATCTTTCTACAATCGCCGCCTTCACTTCGTTGTTTGTAACAAAATGTTTTACACCATACTTGTTCAGCAGAGCTTTTAGCGTCTTGTTTTCAAACTCTTTTCCTCTATCTGTTTGTAACTTTTTAGGAATTCTCCCGCTGCTGAAAATGTAATCAAAGGCTTTTGTGACCGAGCTCCCCGATTTTTCCTTCAGGCCAACGGCGAATGCATACTTTGACAGTACGTCTATCACCGTTAATATAAATTTTACACCATCATTAACCGCGGCATGTTCACGGACGTCTAGAAGGTCCGCTTGCCATTGATGATTTAAGCCGCTGACTATCACACGCCGTCTTTGAAAGCGCTTTCTCGACCCCTTATGTAGCGTGTAGGCATCTTCGCCCGATAACCAGTCGCGTACCTGTGTTCTTTTAACACCGTCGTTGTGGATTTTGCTCTCCTTGTACAAGGCTTCTACACCGCCAAAACTACCAACTTTCGAGGGGTTGTAATAAACTCTTTTGAAAAGCTTCTGCATCGTAGCGCTTCTTGAACTAAAATACCGCAACCCCTACTCCCGCCCCCCTATTCTATTAATTCACTTTTGTTTTATTATTTTTCTTTATCAAATAATCAGAACTAGAAGCCGGTTTATTTTACACTAGTAGATTATTTAATAACACACGAATTAAACAGTGTATGATTTAAACTGGTAATATAGGAATGTACAGCGCTATAAACGATAATAACGATAAAAACATAGATATTTAACACAATGCTCTCAAAAACTCGTGACGTAGAATCAATATTTGGATTTTGCTAGCTATGAACGGTACCAGTCTTCTTACATCCTCCCCACGCCCCTTCAAGAAGGCTCGACAAAACAAATCAGATATTGTATTCATGAAATTGAAAAACTGTTTCTTATTCAGAGTAGTTCCTAGGGTGCAAAATGTCCGCCTGATATAATTGTCGATGCAATCTTCGAGCACGTCGTCAGCGCCCAAGAAGATTTTGCTCTTTTCAACGTCGTAAAAGCCTCTAGGTTTCTGACCCAGTTCTTTTTCAAGCTCTTCGATGATTTCACATCGCTTGTTACGACATAGCGCGGTCGGGCGAAACACTGGTTTGGGGTACGCCATCTTTGCTCTGATCAGAAAATAAAAAGCGTCTTCCAGGCATCTAACGCTCGGTCGCACGCCGATCTCAACCATGTGTCGAAACACACTTTCCTGCAACGGAAAAACACACATACATAATAGTAGCAATCGCGAAGATCATCATGTTTTCATTTACTCTACATTAAGAAATGTCATGTTCCTCGGTTTTAAACTCCTGTAAAGATACTTGATCTTAAAATATCTACGGTAATTCTTCCTTCTCAAATGCTGTTTCATTATCAAGCGTATGTCTTCATCACCCGCTTCATACATACTTTTCACATGCTCTGATGGGGACTGTACTCTCTTAATATACTTTAAAACATTCGCAATCATCTTACTACAATCTTCGGGTACTGACATTTCTTTCAAGCCATAGACCGCCCCCAACGTCGCCATAATCTTATAGGGGTCCAGCTTGTAACATAGTTTCCGTATCAAACTGTCTTCATATTCATCACCCGTCGTGAGACAGTCGTGATGCAACTGACTCGGGTCGTCAATTTTACAACCTTCGCATTCGTCGTACCACCCCGCCTTTAAGCACAATTTTATGATCGCGGCTATCGCTGTCAAAAGTCCGCGATATCGATCCGTGCTCCAACTTTCACCACGACAAAATTGTACAATTGCGTCTAAGCGCTTACAGCTGCAGTTTTTATGCGTTACGGCAAGTTTTTTCTGTCTTGAGCAGCAGAGACATGAAAAACGTAGCGATGGCTGTGTGACTTCCATAGTCGTGCTAGCGGTTTTGTTGCCTGGGGCTCCTCCTCCTCTCTTTTGCTGATAAAAAGAAAAAAGGGGTTTTTCGACCTCAGCCTTCCTCACAACTACACGCCTCATCATCACACTCTTAAACACCCCAGAGGATTTGCCGAAAAATTGCGGTTCGTACTTACTTTTCGTTTTCCAACTTCGCACTTTTCTGTTTCGTTTACAGATTCTTCTCCGGAATCCATCTCTGTACAGTCGCTGGAGTCCTCGGGTTCAGGCTCTTGCAGGTCAATACCCTCGTCATCTTCACTTGGTTCCGCTCTTCCACCGCCGTCTGTAGCATCGGAGGTATTGCTCGCCATTTTAGCAACGCCACCAACCGCCTCTTCGCAGGCTCCGGTCTCGGGCTTTATATTCGGCATAGCCGATGCCTCGACGTCTGTCTCGGGCTTTTTATTCAGCATCGCCGACGACATCTCCGACGTAGTACCCGCAGGCGTTGTTGGCGCGCAATTTTCCTTATCACTATCGTCGAGTTCTGCAGCGTCGTCTGCAGCATTTGCCGCTTCCTTCAGCATCGCTGTTATAGTTTCTCCAAGGGGTCCCGCTTCCACGCTAGAGCAAGACATTCTCAAAGTTGTCTTAAAGCTCGAGCTTTTCTTTGTCGGAAAAAAGCGGGGGTTTCTTAACACACGGTCCTCGGAATGCTGGCTTATATCCTCTGTGAACATACTAGACACGCCCCGCGGTATGTTTGTAGACTCGTATTTCACACTACCCCCACTTCTTAGCAACCCTCCTGCATGCGTGGTCGATTCATACGTTTTTGATTTCATCGCAGTATCATTTTATAAGCCTTGATTCACAATTCCTAACTTATCGTTTTATACGCTTTATGATTTCATCGCCGTATCATTTTATAAGCCTTGATTCACAAATCCTAACTTATCGTTTTATACGCTTTTTTTTTTTATTTTTTTTTTTTTATTTCATCGCCGTATCATTTTATAAGCCTTGATTCACAAAATAACGACCTATAAAACAATAAAATGCTATAATCTTATCAATACGTTATAAGGACCGATTAAAACCCCGATTAAAAGCAGACTTGGAACGCGTCCAATATAGACACACGGACCAAAGGGGCGTGGTCAAAGGGGCGTGGCCACCTGTCAAAAAATACATGGTGACGAGTAGTATACAACCTATACTACTATCATGTTTTAGAGCTCTTGCACTTGTACAGGATTTGCACTTGTTTTGTCCTTTGTTTACTCTTGTTGACTTCTTGTTTCTCCTATCATATCAGCGCACCCTTAGAATTTGTACAGGCATTCATCTTCTTTTCTTTCTCTTGTCTAGTGCGCGACACGTTTTTCGCTCATGACTATACTCAGCACATTTCATACACCTGATCTAAAACATACTCCGTCGGCATCACCAATACGTATATATGGTGATTTACAGAATTGTTTTCTGTAGTCACGCGGTGACTTTTTCAATAAAGTTTTTGTCCTAGGTTTTTTGCTCGTTCATTTCTGCCCCTTTAAATACGTAGTGCATACGCACACATCGATGCGCATGCAGCCGGCGGCAAGACAGATCACGAAAGATCACACTAACAGAGGTGAGCGCATAGAATAACTTTTTCACATTTATGCTACATGCGACAGACGGAGTTATGACTACTTTTGTTTTTTCCAGCCTCTCCCATACACATGACGATTTCGTAAACTTTTTTATCCCGGGTAAGCCTTTATTTAAGCAGGACGGGTGTCTGGGTGCACTTATGGAACCGGGACGGTTTCTGTGAGGATTCCTTTTAGATAACCTTGGTTTTATGCTGTTTTTTCAGAAGAATACTGACACTCGTTACTGTTGCAGTCGGGTAACTACAGAAGCCCTGTCTGGCTCGTTTAACTGCATATCCACGGTCTTGCAGAGCACACACCTGTTTTTCACTCCGCTCTTCTCATTCCACTCTTTTTCTTATACCTGGCGCACCGGCACTCACTTTTTCCTAGCATTTCTCTCCTTCACGTTTCAAGAACCCACACACATTGTGTTTTGTTGGATAAGCACAACCACATGCACTTCGCTTTTTTAGCCTCGTTGCACTTTTACGTTTCTGGTTCTCTCACACTAATTTTTCAGGTCAGGCACTTTGAGTGGCACTGAGCACTGTTTTTCATCATTTTTTGTAGATGTACGGGGTTTAGTGTATTCATTCCACATTCTGAGTGCAAATCCTAATTTAACAATCGAAATGTACTATACCGGAATTGATATGGACTATTCTGATTTTTGTTGTAGTTCCAAATGGTGGAGTTATTTAAAGTCAACTTCTCCTTGATGATATCCTTCCCCTGAAGAAGGGTTCAGATCAACCCGAAATGCATTGGGACTTTTTTTAATTGAGTTTATGTTATATATATGGGTTTTGATCCTCTTACATCATGAAAACCAATTAGGACGGAATAATGTTTGAATAATGCTATTGGCTTCTATGTTAAATATAAGCCTTTTTTTTGCGTTTGCAACAACATTGTGGTTGAATTTGTTTGTATACACTGTTAAATTGAATTGCTTTTAGATTATTGAAAAAAAAATTCTGAGACCTTAGGGTCCGCAGCTGTGCATCACGCAGGTTTGGATCACCCCAAACCTCAAGTTCTTTGCATGATAGCCGAGGGGTTAGGGCTTACACTCCTTTGCGTGATAGCACGCTTTACAAGAGACACACGATTTATTAACATAGTATTTACAATAGGTTAAGTTTTCAAATTAGGTGTGCAGGCCCATCCATTCATAGTTTAATTTCCTTACCTGACACCATTCACATTCCAGCTCTTACGTCTCATTAGGACTGGCATCCACCCAACCTGACTTTTATCATTGCGGAAAGAGATCACCAGAGAAACCTGTTGTCTCCACCAGACACACCCCCTACATCATCAGGAGAAAGAGGAAGTCCATGTTTCTAGGGTCTGCCACCAAATCCATCACCAGTAGTAGGGAACCTTTGGACAAGGCCCCTATCATCACATGGCACACTCTCCACCAGTGATGGCAGACATTTGCAAAGGAGAAAGGCAGTTAATCAGGCCTCTGTCCCCACCATTCTATCCACATCTACAGTTTGAGGCAGGAGTTTGCCGAACAGAATTGTATCCAAATGCTTCTACATGGGGAAAAGACTCCCAAACCATAGTTGGCCTTTGGCCCCTCCCAGCAGACCAGTGTAGGCTTATTAAGGGCCTCTGTGGCTAAACAGTTTTGTAAATAGTGCTTAATAATAGTTGAAAATGTGTATCTGTGCTGTAAATACCTCGTCTTACTGGTCTCTACTTTAATAATACTCAATGCAACAAACTTGAAAGTATTAAAGACTAAGCTAGACTTGCCAAGCATTAATACTCCTCCACAACTATCTCCCCTTGAAAGGTGGGCAGTTGAGGTGAAGATTCAGTGAAATTGGAGGCTGATTCACATTTAACTCTCCCAGCCTTTCAGGAGCATCATCTAATGGGCTGTGATGCAAGAAGGAGTTTGTTGCAACATATGGACTGGAGACAGGAGAGATGAGCAGTAGTGAGAGACGACAATGAAAAGATAGAAGGTCAATGAAAGGTGTAGGTGGGCAGCTGTAGGCGACATGGGATCGAGGTGCAATGAGTGAGCTGATAAGGCAGTGAGCAGTGCCAGGCTGTTTTTCCAAAGCAGCATTGGCAAAAATGCTCAAACCATCTCTGCTTCCTTTCTCCTCTCCCCTTTTATCTTTCTCTTTTCACCCCTAAATCTCTCTCTTTCACCTTCCTTCTCTAATCTCTCTCTCTTCTCTGTCTCTGATTGCTCGTACTCTCTGTCCCTCTTTTCTGCTCTCTGGAAAACTTTGTATCTGCTGCTATTAATGCCAGGGAGCTGGGGAAAGTGACAGAAGCACCAGCAGAGACTCCGGGACTATGATT
Organism: Triturus cristatus; assembly: GCF_964204655.1. Classification (NCBI taxonomy): domain Eukaryota; kingdom Metazoa; phylum Chordata; class Amphibia; order Caudata; family Salamandridae; genus Triturus; species Triturus cristatus. Next base: position 638,228,034 of record NC_140580.1, on the reverse strand, counting down.
GTCTCCAGCCTACCGGGAAATCCTGCGTGGAATAGAAGGCAAGTCTAGCCCTGGCATTGAGACGATGAAGGAGAAAATTGAGGTATATGAGAGGGAATGAATGGAGTAACAAGCAGTGATGGAGAAAGGAGCAGTCACAGAAGAAGTGGCTAATGACAACAGAGTTGGACAGTGACATTAGCACAGCACCAGGATGGATGAGACGAGAGAGGAGAGATGAGCAGTACCAGAAACTATGCCATGGTTGGTGATCAGTGGCAGGAGATAGAAGTAGGGATGGTGAGAGGTGAGCACTGACAGGAGAGGTGAGCAGCGAAGAGAAAAGTGACCAGTGGTAGCAGAAGTGGGAAGTGATAGTGAAGTGGACCAGTGAGGAGACAAGGTCACTGGCAGCAGAGAGGGTCTCTGGCTGGAAGCAGGTCATTGACAGGGATGTACAGTGACTTCAGTTGGTAAAGACAGCGGAGATCTCACAGGTGGCTTGGGCATTGACAGCAGAGCTCTGCTATTATGCGATAAGAGGCTCTGATTAGACAAGGAGTCACTAGGACATTGTCAGGAAAGAGTGGTAACATGAAAGGAAGGAATTAATAGAAAGGATGCAGTTTTGGAAACAGCGTGTGGCCCTGCTACCAACTAAAGACGTTCTCATAAACATGAGGTTCAATGTTGCACCACACACTGTTAATTTATTTACATCACAAAATATAGTACAACAGAGCTTGTCCAGCAATTTTATAACTCCACAATATCAAGCCTGGAGTGGAGGTGAGTATCTGCTGAGTTCCCTAGTAGTCAGTTGGAGGATAAAATTACAACACTTCACTTTGGCTGGAAATAATTGAGGCTAATAAGCTAGAATATGACAGACCTGGGGAAAAAGCTGGAAGACAAAGATTGGATAGCATACATACAACAACAAGATATCTGCTGTTTGCACAGACAAGGCACTTGGATAATATCAATCTGGAGGGTTATATTTCCTTTACTATTCCTGCCCAAAGCAGACCCAAGGGAGGCTTTACCATTTGTTTTGTAACTAGTTTTACAAATAAAATAGGAATAATCCTTATAAGAATAAATAATAGTATTCAGCACATACATGGGCACTGGGCCACTTTAATATCTATCTTCGAGCGGCCAGAAAGAAATTCTTCCGGTCCTTAAAACCCTTGAATGAGCATTGAAAACAATGCATGAGGAATCAGGTAATGTCCTGTGCTATAGGAAAGCTTCAAAATCGATGGTCATGCCCAGCAGAATCATTTTTATGTATGGAGACCTAAATACTAAGCTACATCTGCTTTTGTTAGAAAAAGCATTGGTAGAAGAAGATAACGTATGAGGGCTCCCACCACCAGCCCAGTTAATTTATAAGCCAACAGAAAAAGAGAGGTGCCTTTCTAACATACTAGTGGGTATAACCTATATTTAGACCAGGAAAAATGCACAAAAATTAAGGTCCTAAAGCGCAGTCTTTTACACCTACTGCCCCAGTGCAATCTATACTGGCACAACAATTTAATAAACCTCACCCCACCACATCCACAAACTTACTTTCAGCTTAGCCTTCCCAAGTGTGTTGTGGATAGCTAACTTTAAAGCGTTTTACTGGGATGGGGGAGTGGCATATTTAGTTTGAATATTACTGTATAAAAGAGAAAGCGCAATCCACAATAGACGACTGCTTAGCAGAGTAAAGCCTTCATCTCCTGCATAGAAAGAGGTTCAACAAGTCACCAATGCATACTTAAGTATACAAAACACAACATGACATCATAAAGGGCACCAGGCCCTTATGTGGTTCCGTTTCCAACTTAGCTTAACGCAAACTTTGGGCGATGGCAGCTCGTGCTGCTCTGAAAGCAGCCTCCTAACTTGCAGCCCACTGCAGAAATGCCAGAGTGGCAGAAAGGCCAGTCCAGTCCAAGTTGATGACAGCTGTTAGCCAGAAACCAGTCCCAGGATGCTTGTTTCCAGTCCAGTCAGACATGGCTTGGCAGTTCAGGCTGGACTGTTCCCATGAGGCACAGGGTCAAGACTGATTTGCATATGGCTGTGTCTGAACTGGGGTGGCAAAGTGAGCTAAAGAATGATGATGGATTCAACCCAGATCTGTGACTTGGGGTGAGTGTCTGAAAAGTGTCAGCGCTCCGTCCATCATCTCCTTGTGTTTTCTTTATTCGCCCTAAGTTGTCAGGGTATGCCCAGACGTGGGTCCCTTGCTCACTTTGCCACTGGATTCAAGCTGCCTGGCTGATGATGGCTGTTAGCCAGAAACCGATCCCAGGATGCTTGTTTCCGGTCCAGGGAAGACATGGCTTGGCAGTTTCGGCTGGACTGTTCCCATGATGCACAGGGTCAAGACTGATTTGCATATGGCTGTGTCTGAACTGGGGTGGCAAAGTGAGATAAAGAACAAATGATGTATTCAACCCAGATCTGTGACTGGGGGTGAGTGTCTGGAAAGTTTCAGCGCTCCGTCCATCATCTCCTTGTGTTTGCTTTAGAGTGGCAGAAAGGCCAGGCCAGCCCAGGTTTTCTCCCAAAGACTGTTCCCATGGTCTTAGGTCAATCCAATAAAACGTTATCGAAAGGGAGAACTGATTTATCCGAACACATAAAGAGGTCCTAGGGAAAGGAATGAGTAATACCCTATCCCAGCTTTGAGTTACTTTCGTGAATTAACCGTTTGGAAATTCATAATAAAATGATTGCATGCTTAATCATGGCTTTTTTGCCCCTCACTGTGGAACAGTCGTCACAAGCTCTCAAAGTGTGACTATTACAACCTGAGGCAATACATTGAATACCTGCGCTGACCCAGCACAGAGCTAAGTGCAGGGTAGTATGTGCTTACACTGCCTAAATTGCATTCATTTGCCCTCATATTCCTCACAGTTAGTGTATAATTTAGACAGCACAGCTAGTCTGGAAACAGGAAGAGGCTAACCTTGCTCACACTTTCTATTCTCTGCCTTGAAATCAAACTCTAACTCAGAGAAAAATAAGCTTAAATGAAAGGACTCAGCTCTGTCCTGGCCCAGAGCACCGGATTATTAATCCTCTTCTTTTTGAAATCGCTCATCATTTCATCTCATGGTGCATTCTATAACCTAAATGTGCCCGTTAGAGCTTTAAACAGATACACTAGGGGCGAACAAGGACAGTGCACCCTATTGCCCCCAGGTCCCCCGTGTCCTCGTCCCATTCATCACTACTGAGTATTTCTACCTCACAAGACAAAACAGAACACAAGAATGCTACGGCTATGACCCTCCCACAAGGCGGCAGCCTATAAGGCTATACTGACCCATCATTCCTCCTGTTTTTTTCTGTCTTGCAGGCAGAGACAAGGAGAAGGCGTACTCTGCAGGGCTTAGCCCGCCAACGTGTTTAATGGATTTTGACACAGGGTCAGATTGGCTGATCTGATGGTTGCTGGCGTCCCTCCTGCACTGCTGTGCTTCGACAGAGGATACACGTTGCTGTGGCTGCATTGGAGGACAGCGGGGGGGCTCTCCTTTGGTGCCTTATTGGGTGAATAAATGCTCCGTGGATAATGGTGCTGCTGGAGGGGGCTCTCTCTCTCCTTCATGGATGGATCCTATTGTTAGGAGTGCCTTTACTTCCATGTTGTGGTTTGTGCATGCATAATGCCAGAAGTTCACACATGCACATTAGAAACACTGCATTTGGGCTCCAGAAGTGCTAGTCGGGGTTTCAAAATAAGGCAGTTGCAGGTAGATCTGCATGGTAGATGTGCTTTTATGGTGATTCTTGGATTTTGATCATGTGAGGCATCCTATTATCCCCTGATTTCCTGATCGGTGATTTTTCTTGAGACGTTATGAGGAAGCACTCTTACAAGAGGAAGCGTGTAGTGTCTTCTTCCTCTTCGGATTCCTCTTCTTTCTCTCCTGTGAGCAGGTGGTTGGGGGGTTCCTATGAGCGACTTTGCTGGAATTCTCTCCAGTGAAGAAAAGACATCAGGTGTCACTGAAAGCTCATTCTCTTGGGTCTTCAGGGTCGGATGAGGAGACTCCTGGTCCAGACAAACAAAAGAAGGTATTGCCTGATGTGTTGGCACATGTGAAAGACTGTATGGGGTTTCAGGATGAGGTGGTTCCTGAAACTTCATATTCAGGGTTGCTGAGCCATTTCCAGAGAGCCTCAGAAGTGTATTTTCTGGTCCATCCCTTTCAATTGGGAGGTCTTGAATCAGGAATGGAAGGATCCAGACAAAATCATGTTCCTTTGCTGCATGTCAAAGTTGTACCCCCTTAATGAGATGTCTGGTAGTTTTTGGGATGCTATTTCCATTGATTCCTTTGTGGCTCACCTGATGGGCAAGATCACCCTGACGGAGGATGCTATTGTTTATAACGTCACTATAAGAAGGTCAATTCTGCCCTCAGGAAGGTGTATTCAGGCTCTCATTTGGCACTGGGAGCTGGAATCTTTAGGTCTTATGTCTCTTAATCCTTACTGACTGATATTAATAGGTTGTTCAGTTGATGTTAATGATTCTTCTGAGTGTTCTGCCTTGCTGGAGAATATTGAGAAGCAAGTTGAGTTCAAATCTGACATTGTTTTTGATGTGGTGTAGGTCTCTGCTCTGACAGATTGGGCTTGTATTGCTGCCGGGCATAATCTTGTCCTTAAACATTGGCGAATTGATACTGCCCAAAAATCTTCTGCTCTAATGCGTCCATTTCGGGGTTCTCAAATGTTTGTGCCAGAGTTGGAGGATCACCAGCACATATTGTTCAAAGAGAAAAAACACTCTTCTTCCCTGAAGCAAACTAGTCAGCCTAGTCACCGCCAGCAGCCACAGCAGCAATGTACTCCACAGAGGAGGTTATATCCTAAAAAAGTGTGGACAGAAGAAGCCACAGACTCCCCTTGAGCATTCCTGACTATGTGACTGTGCCTTTAGGGTGTGAGATTGGAGGCAGACATCTTGTCTTCAGCATGAAGTGGCGGGACTGTACTTACAACAAATGGATTGTTTGCACCATCAGAGAGGGTACAAGATTGAGTTTGTGACCAGCCCTGGGATTCCAGAGTGAGACCGACTCCATGGCCCAAGATGGAGATGAAGCAGCTGACATTGGCTCAAGGAGGGGATTCCCTGCCCCTACAACAGGCTATTCTGAGGGTTCCTCTGGCCGAGCTGGGTCACGGGTATTACTCAGTGGTCTTTCTGGTGGAGAAATCAACAGGTGGATTTTGGATGATCTTGAATCTGAAAGCACTGTAAACATTTGTGCAGACATTGCCATTCAAGATGGAGACTTTGCAGAGGCTGATTCCTCTTGTCATCAAGGACCACTTTGTGTGTACACTGGATCAGCATGATGCATACCACTTGGTGCCTATCCATCTAAGTGATCAGAAGTACCTGAGGTTTTGCATTCAGAACCAGCATTTTCAGTTCTGGGTACTGCCCTTTTTCCCTCAAGATGGCTCCTTGAGTCTTCACGGTGGTGGTGGCTTCCCTCATTGCTGTGTTCCACCTTCAGGGGATTTGAATGTACCCCTATCTGCATTCCAATGGACCTTCCCAGGCCCAATTGTGTCAGGAGCTGCAAGGGAGTCCAGAGGCATGGGTTCCTTCTCAATATAAAGAAGTGCAGGTTGTTCCCCTCGCAGGATTTTTGTTTAATCTGGGCCAGGTTTCATACACTTCTCAACAAGGCCTTCCTGCCAGAAGCCAGGGTGTTGGTGTTGCACTCCCTAGCTCGTCATGCCTTCCACAGCCAATCCATTCTTGTGAAGGTTTGATTGAAGCTTCTGTAGCTGTGTTCATGGTCACCTGGACCTGGACCAGGTTCCAACTCTGGCCATTTTGGAATCATCTACACACTCAGTGGCACCTTGCGACAGTGAATAATCAACCAATAAATAAATCAGGGGACTTGTAAAGTGCGACTACTCACCCGTAAGAGTCTCAATTCGCTGGGGGAGATGTTGGGGGGGGCTGCGGATCCGTCATTGGCATTGTGGTTCAGTCGAAAAGCCAGGTCTTGAGCTCCTTCCTGAATTGTGGCAGTGACGGTGATTGCCTAAGATGGAGAGGCAGGTTGTTCCAGGTCTTTGCTGCGAGCTTGGAGAATGACCTCCCTCCAGCTGTGGTCTTGTGATGGTGGCCAAGGCCAGATGGACGGAGAGGAGATCTCTGGAGGGTGCGTGGAATGACAGGCGGTGTTGAGGTACGCAGGTCTGAGAAACAACAAGAACTACCTTTTCTCATAAGAACCACGACAATTAATTAATCAATCGTTAGAATTGAAACCTTTTTTATAATTATAAAATAGGTATAACAACCAAATTCTGATTTAGGTTTCAGAAAAATTGAATAAAACTTCAGACATGTAAATGGGTTCACTTTCTTATACTAATGCAAAAAACAATACAGTCCTTTTGCCAAAAAAAGAATATCTATATGTTCATGAAAAAAACATTTTATTCTTTATATTCTTATTTATTTTTCTTTTTATTAAAAACCACTCGGTTTAATTTAAGAATGCTAAAGTATTGGAAACAAAATACAAATTGCAATCAACTCAAAATATATAAAACATCAAGAAACAATTTGATGACACATGATACAATTCCATAAAATGTTGATATAAAAAAGATTTAAAAACCAAAAAACATGTGTTGACGCGACGTTTCGGTTTAACTTGTACAATATCTTCACCTTCTTCAGGACAGTTTTGATTAGTTCACAATAAATCACTAGAGGTGAACATGAACAAAATTTTAACATTCTATTTGTTATGGCAAATTATTAACAGGACATATTCATGAACACCTTTCATAAATATTTAAATAAATATTTATTAATAAATTCAATTCTACCGATAATTGATTTTCAAATTGTGTCACTACTGGATTAGCTTATCAGGGAAATTTAACAAAAATTTATAAAGCCATCCTTTCGCTATATTGACCATAAGAAGGAACATACCTTTCTAATAAAACAGTTGTGCCTTTTCCTTGGTACACAAAGTTCAAGTAATTTTGTTTAAATTGCCTTCACACTGATAGCCTAGTGCACGAATAATAAAAATAAAAACCGTAAGTGTGGATATTAATGGCTAAATAAAAATATCTATGCTCTATAGGATTAGAATACTGTATTACTTACTATATCGATAATATCTGTCCTTTATATTTTTAAGGGCTGGTCAGGAATCCTGTATTGCTGCAAGAAAGAGTAAGTTTACCAATCAGTTTCACACACTGAAATCAAACCCTCACTAGCAGTGAAGGAATTAGGGTAGGTAGAATTTGACCAAAAAGCAAAAACCTCCAATTATCAGTACCCAAAACAGGACTGGCACTCACCAATAGCATTAAGTTGTGGGTTTCAAGTAAAAGTAAAACACATCTCAGTATCCCTCACAAATCTTTAATTTTCTTAGCCCCAGAAATGTGTTTCATTCTTCATGAGCTCTCCAGTGAGCCACAGCTGGTACTGAGTGGCAAACTTCTTTGCAGCATAACATTTAAAGACCAGTGCCTTCTTAATGTTTCATCAAACAGCATGTTACTGCAAGGGTCATCTCCTCCTGGTGCACTGCCATTAGACCCAGGAACCATTTTATGCAAAGATCAGAAACCCACATTTTTCAACACTCAAAACAGGACTGGCACTTACCAATAGCCAACTCATCCCCTCCCCTGGGCACACAAACTCACCTCGGCACCATCCACTGATCAGAGGCCTGTGGGCCATGTTCTGAGGGATGAAGGAGAAGCCCACTTGTTAAGGATCTTTACATGATACGACTTGGTAGCCCTCCACATTGGCACACTGGCCATCCACAACACCACACTGTAAGCTCTTCTGCTCCGGTGTCAACACAGCAAAGGGATGCCACCACAGCAGCGGCCTTCCTCCTCATCCTCACCATCTTATCAAGCCCACCAGCCCTCACCATTCAAGTGTCCACACCAGACCAAGTAGTGAGCAGACTACAACACTCTCAGTCAGGGTTAGAGAAGAGGGGAGGCCAGAATATTTCAACCCTACCCTGATGGATGGGTACACTGTCCACTCACCATGCTGTCTCCTCCTCACAGCACCTGCCCCATGAGCTAGATCCCTTTGCTTGCAAACCAAGGGGCAGCAGTGCCAGGTGACACCGGGGCAGCTGCAATCTGCCCATACCACCCTCGGCTCTGCCACACTACTAGGCTGCGGTTGATCATCATGTTGGCAGTGCCCCAGGAGCTTCACAGGCCAGGCACACTACACACCCCCATAAGGAAGGGTCATTACTGCTCATTACGAGGAACTGAAGTCCATTGATACTTTCTAGATTATGGCAGCATTGCGAGTGTGGGTACAGGAAATCATCGGAGCATGCCCAGCATTTTCAACTCCCAGCAATTGAAATTTTCAGCATGCTAAATTCTGTTCACATTTCTGTATTTAAGTTGATGGTCACAACCTGTAAATGCAGTGCTTTCTGAATTATAACAGGATGTATGGTGGGTCCCCCATAAACTTCAAGGGAGGAGGAAGATGAGGAAAGCATTCTTCAGCTAATTCCATTCAAACTGAACTTCTCTACTGAAACCTACTGCCTTCACATGAAATCCTTTACCTTTTGCATGGGAAGATATTTGATACTGGAAAAATGTTGTGTTATTAGAGACAGCATTACAGTATGCTCGTGCAAGGATGAATACTCTTTAAAAATTATGAGAAGACCTTCTTATCCAAAGTACGAGAAAAATGGTAAAACACAATAGGTTTATATGACATTTATAGGGGTATCTGATAAGTAAATATTTATTCAGCTTTTAGGGTGATATTTTAAGTTTATGCATTTTGACACCGACATCTTTAATTCATATCATACTCCTGGTCACCTGGTCTTAAATAGTCCTGTAAGTGTGTTTCTACATTGACTATCAAGATAATAGCATATGTTTTGCATACAGTACACAGCAGTCCTTCATAAGAAAATGCGATTTTGAAATGAGTGAAGCCCATGTCTCCTATCATATTCACTCTTTGATAAATGGAGTATTGTATGTGTTGTTAATTATGCAATAATATGTAATCATGTTAATGTAGACAGGAAGAGTTGGCTATTAATTAAAAAACTCGCTACAGACAAGATTCCATTTTATCCTTTTACATTTCATTATTGGCTATCCAGCAAATTGTTTCTCTTTTGCTGACTTGATTCCTTGCCCTTGTGTTGGTGCTTCTATTCAATCCACCTTGCATATCATGTTTTTCTGTACATTTTATGAATCTCCTAGGAAACAATTTTCAATTCCTATGCTTAGAGAACATGAATTCAGTCAGTGTAGACCAGTGTTCCAGCCCTGGAATATGTTATGCAGTTGCCTCGTCTACTTGGCAGTCATTAACATTACAAAAGCGAGTAATTCACTGAATAATAATTACAGTTGAATTTTATGTTTCATGCTGCTACTTGATTTAAAATTGTGTGTATGTCCTCCATGGTCTTTTTAAATCTTGACAGGAAATCTGCTGCAAAGTTCTTGATACCTGGAGCATATGCAACTTTGTAGTTTAAACCTTGGACTCCCAACAACCACTTAGCTATATGGGGAGTGATATTTTCCATTTCTTTCTTAACAAACAAGGATTGTAAAGGTTTGTGTTCTGTCCTTAGTTCAAATGGTAATCCCCACAAATAAAATTTTAAATGATTGATAGCCCAGTAGCATGCCAGCGCCTCCTTCTACTCTGTTGATAGTTTAAACCTTGGACTCCCAACAACCACTTAGCTATAAGGGGGAGTGATATTTTCCATTTCTTTCTTAACAAACAAGGATTGTAAAGGTTTGTGTTCTGTCCTTAGTTCAAATGGTAATCCCCACAAATAAAATTTTAAATGATTGATAGCCCAGTAGCATGCCAGAGCCTCCTTCTCCGCTGTTGAATAATTGACTTCAGAGCCTCTCAGGGTCCTAAAGGCGAATACCACAATTTTCACTTGATTCAGTACTCTCTGTGAAAGGGTAGCCACTAAGCCTCTATTACTTGCATCAGTTGTCAGTATGGCTTCTCTATCAACATGAAAGTTCCCTATTTGAGGTGCATTTACAATAGCTTTCTTTATCTTTTTAAATGTTGCATCATGCTCACCCTGCTACAGGAAAGGAGTAAATATTTTCAACAAGTTTCTAAGGGGTTGAACCAAAACAGCAAAATTTCTTATGTATTTGGCCATGTACTCTGCCAAACCTCGAAACGCTTTGATCTCCTCTTTAGACTTAGGTGTGGGAGCTTTGCGCACTAACTTTGCTAAATCCAGTTTAGGCTTGTTACCCTCTTCTGAAATTGCGTGCCCCAAGTAATCTACTGATGTGACGCCTAGTTTGGATTTGCTTTCTCCTGTGGTGAAACCTGCATTTTGTAGCTGGTACAAAACATCTCTCGCTGAACAATTGTGTTCCTCCTCACTAGAACCATATATTAAAATGTGATCCTGAAAGCACATTGTCTTCTCGCAGTCTTTTAGTATGTGTTGCTAAATCCTTTGAAAGGCCGCAGCAGCCGAAGCTAGCCCAAAGGGCATTCTTAAGAACTTGAAATTGCCAAAAGGGGTTGGGAAAGTTGTTAACATTTGAGATTCAGGATTGAGAATGGCCGGGTGATAGGCAGAGAATAAGTCAAGGACACTGAAATAACTGGCATCTTGGATAGCGCTTAGCATTTCATGTATCCTCTGGAGGGGATGTCTATCTACCCACATTTTTTGTATTGAGATCCCTCAGATCAACACAAAGCTGAATGTTCCTTCCACCATCTTTTGTTGTAATAACGATGAGTGCCAACCATTCAGAGCTTTCTATTTCTTCTATGACCTCTTGACTCATGAGTTTCTGAAGTTCTAGCCTTAAAGGTTCCCTCATAAGTAGTGGAATTGATCTGGTTTTTGCACCACTGAGAGGACTCCTTCCTCAAGTTTGATTTTGTGCATGTAATTATTTAATTTTCTAGTTGGTTAGAAAATACTTCTGGAAATTCCCAACATAAATTGCTTCCCACTGAGGGTTGTTCCACTGGCAACACCTGATCAACATTGTTGGGATCTAAAGTAATCCCCAACATAACTGTACAGCCCAAAAGGGCACAGTCCCAGAAGAAAGCGGTAACCATGAGTTGGCCTATAATAAGACCAAACGTTATATGAACAAAGCTTGGGACCATAAGGAAAAGCAAGGGACCAAAGTTTGTCTGGTGGAAAATATGGGGCTCCACTGTCTTCACCCTACTCAACATATACGCTTCCAATTCACAGCAGGAGGCCTACCTCCACAGGCACTTAACGGAAGGGCTGGCCTCCCCTGACTCAGCATTAGTGGTAGGTGGGAACTTCAATCTAGTGATGGATAACGAATGGTACAGGTCAGGGCAACACTACACGCAGATAGGAGCCCTCTCTCCCGAGGGGAGGGATGATGAAGCATGGCACTATTAGAGTGTGTGATAGGAATTTAACAAAGAGGTTTTGCTCCCAATAGTGGGTGTAGCAAGTCATCCTCCTCATATTGAGGATTTGGACCATTTTATTTCACTTCTTTTCCCTTTGGTTGGGTTGGATACTTTTTTTGCATTATAAACATAGCCTTAAAAATATCCCGCCTACAAAAAGCCAGGGCAAGCTGTAGGTGGAAAATTGGCTTTGTAGCCTGTGTATAGGTGTGTACACCTGTTCCTTCACTGAGTTTCCTTTTAGATACAGATTATGGTGTATCAACTATGCAGTATATGCTGTACTGCTGCCCATTCAATCATTCTGTGAGGGAGTCTTGCACTTCTTCTGTCCCTGCCTTTCATATTATGTGCATACATAGGTTCTGCCATAGTTGTTTTTTAATTGTGGCTTGTACTGTTCTTCCAGTCAGCGCTTGTTTTGTGAGAATAAGGCTTGCCCAAATACTTCTAGTGCTGCACCTGTTTTAACGGAAGTAGGCCCACACAGCTGCTTCCCGTGTTGTACCTGTTTTGTGTAAAGGTATTTTTCACAGCTTTTATCTATTCTCTGTCCTTTGGTGTCTTTTTGTGTAGGAAACCCTGCACAGCTGATATCCATGATATGCCTTTGTGTGTAAGGGAAGCTTACTCTGCTTCTAAATGTTCTTTGCGTGTTCTATGGGACAGTTTGCAATGCTGATGCTGAATCTGTTCTGTGTGAGGAAGCCCTTTACCACTGCTACCTGTGCTGTGAGTGTAAGGGAATCATGCACTGCTTCTTTTGCTGTACCAGGCTTTTGTGTGCCTGAACGTCGTAATTCTGTGCAAAAGTTAATGTGAGAGAAGCCTACACTGCTGTGCCTGTGCTCTACCTGTTCCCTGAAAGGGAAGCTTGCTTTGCTGCTATTTTTGCATCATGTTAAAAAGCAGCAAAGAGGTAACATAAGGAAGGGCACAGTAAGGGAACATAGAGAGAGCTAGAAGGATTAACAATAGAGGGAATAAAATAATGTAATGGTGAGGAAAAGAAAGAGAGTTAAAGAAAGTGGATTCAAGGGAAAAGGAAGTGGATAAAAGAAGGGAAGAAAAATATAAGGATATCGAGGAGCGAAGCAGAAAGAACAAGAAATATAAAGTGGGAGATAATTGAAAAAGTAGATGTGGTTGCAAATGAAAATAGTGTGAGTGAAAATAAAAGAGTTGAGGAAGCAAAATAAAAGAGAAAAATGTGAACTAAAGAAAAGAACTAAATGAGGAGGGGAAAGAAAGAAAAAGGAAATTGAATATAAGTGAATGAGAAAGGAAAAGAAAGGAAAATACACTAATAAACAAACAGAGAGAACAAAGGTCTTAAACAGTAGATAGAGTAAGAGACATTTAAAACCATTTCATTACTTTAATATATGATTTGTTTATACACTTCAATGAAGTCACATTCTGTGATATCCTGTTTCAAAGGATGACAAATGAATTGGCAAGGCAGGAGGCTAGCATTATGCATAATACTTTATTCACCACTTCTGAGCAGCAAACACTTCAAAGAATCTTCGAACAGAACCAAAACACCAAACAGTAGAAATAGAAATTTAAGGTCCCATGTAATCCAGTCATCCACCATATTCTCCCTTTTTTGTTTGCTGCTTCTGAGCCGATAAGTACTTAATGTATTTGGTTTATTTACTTTTTGGGTTTTAATATGAAGAGGTGTATTGTTTGTTGTGTAGGCTCCAGTTTATGGGCCAAGTATGATTAATGCCTTTTTAATGTTTGGAGTGAAAAAGTTCTGTAAATTATTTTAAATGTGTACATTGATTGTTCTGCAAAATTAAGGAAAATGGGTCCCTTTTTGTGAGGTCTGTTTATCAGGGTTGCAGTGGTAAATTTGGTATGTATTAGGTAAATAGTTTTTGAAGGGGACCGGAGCAACGGGGTGAATGCACTTACCGTTGGTTTGCAAGCGTAATGCTCGGCTGCAGTCCAGCAGCCCTTTTGCGTTGAAGTGTTATGCGCATTATGGTGGAAGGTGCATTGAGACGAGCCTCTCAAATAGGAGGCAGAACAAAATCTATACAGAATAGCGCTTGTATTGCACGTGGGAGTATTTGAAAGAAAATAAAGGAATAAAGCAGACTGAGTTATTTTAATTAAGAGCTAGGCACTTTCCATTTTGGATTGGGCTCCGGGGAAATTGTCCACCTTTTCTTTTTCTAAAGACTGTCGGGAATGTTGCAGAGTTCTGTGACACTTCTAGGCAAGCGTTGATGCTGGCTTACTCGTAGCGGCAGATAGCACCGGAGTACGTGTATTAACTGTGTATTTTAGGTTTTGGGGTCAGTTAAGTGTATGTTTATGTTTATGCAATTTTTATAGCGCGCAACTACCCGGGGGTGTCTCGGCGCTCAGAATACAGAACCGTACTGCAGCAGAACAGATTATGGTGAAAAGAGCCATGTTTTTAGTTTCTTCCGAAAACTGATGAGGGTGGGGGCAGTTTTGATGTGAAGGGGTAATGTGTTCCAAAGTTTGGCTGTGGAGATTGTAAAGCACCTGTCACCCCAGTTGGCCTTCTTTGTTCGCGGAACTTTGAGCAAATGAGCCGAAGAGGAGCGAAATGTTCTAGAATGTTCAAGTGGACAAAGAGCTCTTCTGAGGAACTGTGGGCCAGCGTTGTTACCTGCCTTGTAGGCAATACAAAGTGCCTTGAATTTTGTCCGGTTCCTGACTGGGAGCCAGTGCAGCTGCCGGATATAAGGGGAAATAGATGTAAACTTGGGAATTCCCAGTAGAATTCTAGCCGAGGCATTTTGGACTAGCTGTAGTCTGTTCAAGACTTTTTCCTGGGCATTCAGAAGAAGGGCATTACAATAGTCAGTTTTGGAAAAGACCAGGGTACTGATTAGAGTTTTGCCGGCTGACGAGGGGAGGTATAGCAGCAATTTTTAGTTTTTTTTCAGGATAAAAAAAGATGAAGAGACCACGGAGTTGACGTGATGACAAAAAGTCATTTTATCATCGAATACAACTCCTAGGTTGCGAACCTTAGTGACTGGTTGAGGTGGAGCTCCCATCTCGGGTGGCCACCATTGAGGGGACCAAGCAGGTTCCAGTTTCCCGAATGTCATCACCTCTGTTTTGTCAGAGTTCAGTTTGAGACAGTTTGATGACATCCAGGAACTGATAGCCCGCATTCCCTCTTGAAAGTTTGCAGCAACTGAAGTGCCATCACTATGTACAGATAGCACCAGTTGTGTGTCGTCCACGTATGTTGTGAGGGCGATTCCGTAGGATTTTATTACCCTCGCTAAGTCCGAAACATAAATATTAAATAGTGTCGGACTCAGCGAGGAGCCCTGTGGGACGCCGCATGGAAGGGTGAAGGTGTGGGAGGTGAAAAGGCCAATTTTTACTGTTTGTGGACGGTCGGCAAGGAAGGCTGCGAGAAGTTCTTTCGCTTTATTTTGAATTCCTATGGCTGAGACACAGTCAATCAGAATTACATGATCGACCGTGTCGAAGGCTGCAGAGAGATCTAATAGTATTAATACAGCTGCTCCTCCCTTGTCCGGTGTTATCCTTATTTCATCTGCGGCTTTTAGTAATGCAGTCTCTGTACCATGACCCTGTCTAAACCCAAATTGGGTATCATCCAGTAAGTTGTTATTGTCTATATATTTTGATAGTTGTATATTCATTATTTTTTCAAAGATTTTAGCTGGGAAAGGAAGACAAGCAATGGGTCGGTAACTGGCAGGAAGGAGAGGGTCAAGAGTAGGTTTTTTGAGAAGTGTAGTGTAGGAGTTTATTTCCTTTGGAAATCTTTTTAGGGTTTTTTAGTTAAGAGGTAGGGGCTGATTTAAGAATTTCAGTCATGTCTAACAAGCAGAATAGTACTGAGGTACCTGAGGGTATGACTAAAATATTACACACTGAGGAGATTAGGACCATAGTCCAGGAATCTGTTAGGTCAGCCATGTCTACTAGGAAGATAAGTCATGGGGATGAGGAGGATAAATATTTTTCAATTTCTGAGGGAGAAGACAGAGTTCATAGAGGACCAGGAGGCAATTGCACTGAGAAAAGGACACATCCAGAGTACAGTGCTGAAGGAAAAGGAGTCCAAAACAGCACAAAAAGAGAAGCGGTTTGTGGCAGCACTTATGATGGGCAGGATATCCCTGTAGATTGATTGAGAAATTATGATTTTGATGAATATATATTTGATCTAAATTATAAGATTGCTATGGGTGAAGAATTTGGTGCTAGTAAAGGTAACAGGATCAAAAGTGACAGGACAGTGGTAGACCCACGTGGTCAGAAACTGTTTGATCCAGAAGAGATATGTCATCCTCAGGTGTCCGACTGGTGACCTGTGAGTCATGTTGCATACTACATTAGGCACTGGATTTGCAGACCCTTTGACAAAGGGGAGCGTAATGTAATGAAAGCAGAATGCTCCTGCCCTGTCATTAGAGATAAGGATTTGATGACTCCAAACCTTGATCCGGAGTTAATAACCTGTATATTTAAGTTAGGTAGAGATCCTAGAAAGGGTCTTGAAAGGTCTCTTAAGCAGGGTGAAGACAGGCATTTGGACACCTTAGGACCTCTTGCAAAAATGTTTTACGTAACAGAAGAGCATATCTAAATGGAACAGATCTGGATATTAATTTGCTCAGAGGCTGGTGCCAGAGGGCGCTTTGCAAATGCTGGGCTGATTGAAGAGAGTCGTAGACGGTTTTGCTCCAAATAAGTCTGAAGTTGGGGGATTTTGCGGAGGATCACAAAGGCATGCTTTTTGGGGAAGGATTAGTCAAAGCCTTGAGTAAATATGTCCATACATTTACAGCGTTGGACAAGGCCCAGTTTAATATGCACAAAGTATTTCAAGGCACCAGTAGTTTCTATGGCAGGCCCGGGAGGAGGAGGTAACCTTCCGGCCATAGCTATTATGGGTTCCAAGGATATACCAGGGCCTCCTTCAGAGGGACCCAAATTCAATATGCATTGTATCCCCAGAGAGGAAGGAGTTCCAGATCAAGGGCCGCTATGGGCTGTGGACAACCATCTGCTACAAATATAGGTGGGTACGAGTATGAGGATTACAACTGGTTTTACACACGGAGAGGTGGGTGGAAAGTTAAGACATTTTATGGACACATGGAAAGGGATTACAAGCGAACCATGAGTTTTAGAGGCAGTAGCAGGCTACACTATAGAGTTCAATACTGTACCCAGACAAGAACAGGGGCCAAGGGAACTTTGTTTTGGTGATGGAAGAGATGGAGAGTATGTTACAGAAAGGAGCGATAGGTATTTTTTGTAAGCAGGTTTTTCCTAGTGGAGAAGAAAGGGAAAGGATGGAGATCTGTGATCAATTTAAGAGATCTCAATTATTATGGCACATACAGTACAGCCATTTCAAGATGGAGGGCATTCACCTGTTAAGAGATGTGTTACAGGTTTCAGATTGGGTGTTAAATATGGATCTATAGGATGCATACTTTACAATTCCGATGTCAGAGTAGAGTCAGAAGTATCTTCAATTCAGATGGAAAGGGCATCTATACCAGTTTTTTGTCTACCGTTTGGGTTGTTTCATAGAGGTGATGAGAGCGGTAGCTGTTTTTTTGAGGAAGAGAGGTTTACATATGATCGTTTATTTGGATGATGCTCTGATAATGAACCAGGATGTGTCTTCTTAAGGTCACAATTTGAGACAGTGAAGTCACCGTTGGAATCTTTGGCTTTTCTAATAACCTAGGATAAATCTGTTCTAGATCCATCTCAGTCATTGTTGTTTTAAGGCTTTATGGTGGACATGGTCAAAGGGCAATTCTTGTTACCAATGAAGAAAATAAGGAAGATAAGACAGGAAGTAAGGTCTCTGGTGAGGAAGCAGATGGTGAAATTGAGAGATTTGGCAAGGATAATTGGTCTTTTATCTGCTTAAATGCAGGCAGTGTTTCCAGGTCCTTTGCATTACAGGGATTTGCAAAGGTTGATGACTGCTGGTCTGGCAGTAGGTTTGTGGTATGGAGATTGTGTAACAGTGTCAAAGGAGGTGAGAGAGGAATTAACTTGGTGGTTGGAGAATTTGGAGGCCTGGAAAGGGTGAGCGTTTTTTGGTGCAAGACCAGATTTTGTGTTGGACACGGATGCAAGAGTTTCGGGATGGGGAGCGTTGTGCTCAACTCAGGAAACAGGTGGAGTATGGAGCAAGATAAGCAGATGGAGCATATAAATTATTTGGAGATGAAATCAGGGAGTTTTGCATTACGAAGTTTCAAAATGCAGTACCAAGGTGGTTCAGTTCTACTGAAAATGGGATAATATAACAGCAGTTACATACATGAGCATGCTCTGCGAAAGCAGATCAAGGAAGTTGACAGAGACAGCAAAATATATTTAGGAGTTTTGTTTAGAACACAAGATCGATTTACAGGCTCAATATCTGCCGGGATGCAGAATGTTGTAGTGGACTGGAATGCAAGAAATATTACAGCGGTTGAAGGTTGGCCAGCACAGTGTTTCAGGAGATTCAGAATTGCCTTGGTCCTCTGAGACTAGATCCTTTTGCCTCAAGGTTGACGCATCAGCTGGAGGACTACATCAGGTGGTGACCAGATTAAGGAGCAATGGCAGTGGATGCTTTCACTCAGGATTGGAGGAACATGGGGGGATATTATTTCCCTCCATTTGTTATGATTCAGAGAATGTTGATACATGTCGGGAGGCAGGTCTGTCAGATAGTGTTGGTCACTCACTTTTGGAGTTCTCAATCATGGTTCCTTTCAGTGTTGGAAATGGTGATGGAGGAGCCTTTTTTAATTAGGACTTTTAAAGGGATGTTGGTAAGTAAGAGAAGAAGGAATTGAACGTTCTCTATTGGAGGCAGGCTCGCTCAACCTACTAGTATGGAAGATTTCAGAAGATCCAGAAGATTCTCAGAGCTTTTGGTAACGGCTACAGAGTTACTCAATGAGACCTGGGACTCAGAAGATATATAAGAGTGCATGGTCTGGTTGGCTATGTTGGTGGGTAACAAGTGATTTGGATCCCATGGAGGCTGATGAAATAATGGTGGCAAATTTTTTGGCAGGTTTATTTGAGAAGGGTTTATCATACAGAACAGTGAAGTGTTATAAATCAGTAGTTTCTGCTGGTCATGCATTGGTACAGGGTGTGTCTATAGGTAGAAACCCTACGGTGTGTAGAGTGATGAAAGGATTTAGGTTGAACATACCACCTTAGGCAAAATATAATTCTGTTTGGGAAGCTAATCTGATTTTAAAGTTGTTTGAAAGATGGCCAGTAAATAGATATTTGGATCTCAGAGAGTTATCTGGGAAGATGACGACCTTGTTATGCATGGTCTCTTTGAAGAGAGTGTCTGATGTTAAGGCACTTGATATTAGTTCTAGGTTTTATCAACCACAGGATGTTCTCTGTAATCTGGAGAGGAACTAAGACAATGTCAGTTTTGTTTTTTTATCCAATTTTTGATGAATGTCCAAAGCTTTGTATTGTTAAATGCTTGAAAGAATATGAGAGTAGACGATTTGAATTTAAGGGTGATGGTAGATCAGTTATTAATGTTTTATGTGACACCATATAGGGGAGTTTCTTTGCCTACTATAGCTAGAAGTGTGTGATCAGTTATGAAAGAGGCAGAAGTGGATATGAATCTTTTTGCAGCTCATTCTATCAGGGGTGCTTTGGCCAAAAGTTTATGCTAATAGAGGTAGCCCAGAGACGATTTTAAAAGCTGCTGATTGGTTTAATGCAGATGTTTTCAGGAAGTTTTATTTCAAACCTATAGAGCATGTTTCAAAAGATTGTTAAAGGGTTTTGAGTATGCATAATGCTAGTCTGCGGTCTTACCGTAAAATATTGATTCTCATTGGTTTACTGCATAGAGAACCATGATTTTATTAAAGACAAGGAGGCTAGCAATATAACCTCCCTCCCTTCGTTGTAAGTGGGTTGGGTGATGTGAGGTTATTTTATAAAATTAGTTTTTTAAGATTTTAAGACTGATAATAACACAAGTGATAAACCTTTTGTTTCAGAGTTATAAATGCATGGTTTGATTTTTAAATGTGATGAAAATATTATTTTTTTATTTATTATTGAAAATTAGAAATTGTTCATGGTCATTAAGTGACTTCTAGTTTAAGGACTGGATGAAATTATTGTTGATACAAGGTCTAAGATGGAGCAGAAGGAAATAAAAAAGGGAGAAGTTGGTGGACGGCTGGATTATATGGGACCTTAAAGTTCTATTTCTATTATTTGGTGTTTTGGTTCTGTTCTAAGATTCTTTAAAGTGTGTGCTGCTCAGAAGTGGTGAATACAAGTATTATATTATTCCCAAAATAGTACGGAAGCACTTCAAAAGCTAACTAAATAAAAGAAGAGAAAATCAACTTGTTCCTACACTCTCAGAAAGTGTTCATCCCTTCAAAACCTCTTATCAGGTTTGTTGGGAAAGCCATCCTTTATGGAAGAGGACACCTCACACAGGTAAAAGTGTCAGGCTTCATCATAGGCATCCTTTACCCACCCTTGTAGGGTAGTACAACCGGGCGGACTCAACCTCCTCGAAGACTTGGTGGTAGGAGGGAGTTCTTGAATAAAAGCTACTGGATAGAAGAGGTATCCAGATAAATTAAAAATATCTCAGGGTTCCTTGGTGAGTCACCTTTATTAATGAGGACACTGGGTATGTCTAAAAACAGTATTGAGCGAGTAAACAGAGGACACAGGGTCTAACCAGTCTCAAATCAGCCAACATGGTTCTGCCCTCGCTATGTCGCCGGCAGGTCCGGGTCATTCATCAGGGCTCTAGGATTCCTAAATTTAATAGTTGGACTGAAATAGCCTTTTCTTTTGGATTTAAAAATGCTACTTAAAAACAGATGAATCATACCTGTAATGTTGTTCTACTAGAATGAGTTAACCTGTACAGAGAAGGATTCAATGGGAGAAAAACACATCAGACAGAATTAAACTGATGTGTGCTATGACTAACAGATGGCTTTATTGTGAATAAACATTGTGGGCATGCAAGTATAATTCTCTGAAAACCACTTTAAGCTCTAAAATGTGATACATGAGTGGCCCAGAGGCCTAAAAACAAGCCTGCTAGCAAATCTTACTAGCAAAATAAGTATTTGATTTATTTGAGAATTTGTCAAAGAAAAAAGAGAGAACATAATAATTACATCTCAATATCTTCAAAAAAACATCAAAAACACATGACTAATCCTTACCCTAAATTTTAGGGGATACCAACTTCCAGGTCCTTTGTACTCACACACTGATTATATAGTAATTCACTGAAAAAACCATAGGTTTCAGGGGTGTTATAGTTAGCTGGACTTTTCACTTGTACAAAACCATTGAAATTCCCCCGTTATAGTTAGTTCAGCTAACTATAACTCGCGCGCCCGCAATGCACTGCTGATGACGTCACATATTACATCACTCATGACATGGTCAGTGACATCACTCATGACATCACTGATGACATCTCAAATGACATCACTGATGACATCACTGATGACATCATCCAGTGAATGTGTGTTATTCTGAAAATTAAATATGTTTTATATATGTATATCTCAAGGTCGATGGAAGAATAAATGGGTATATAAGTGTCTAAATGGATGATTTGTTTTTGAAAAATTGATTGTGTAACTGACTGATTAAGTGTATCATAGTGAATACATGGCTTAGTGAGTAATGTTTAAATATGTAAATATCTGTATCAGTCTCTCACTTTGTGTATAAGTGGCTGCATGGGTTGGTGAGTAGCTACATGGGTGTCTATATAGGTTATTAGTTGGTTTTTTGAGTATCAGTCTGAGTGTCTGCATGGTTCGGTGGGGGTATTATGTAGTGCATAGGTGCATGAATGAGTGACTCACTTTTTGTATGTGTTGAACACAGTATGTGTGCAGGACTGTATGGGTGGATGAGTGTGTGTATGGGTGTGTTAGTGAGTGAATGACTGTCTCAATAGTGTCTTTATGAGTAACTACATATGTTTTAAACTAGTATATGTGACTATTGGTGTATATATGTGAGTATATGTGAGAGTGAGAGATTGAAAGAGTTCCTGTATGAATAAGTATGTGTTTCTATAAGTGATTGTTTAAAAGACTAAGTATGTGTAAGTTTCCGTAGAAGTAAGTGTGGTGGTGTGTGTATAACTGTATATGCAAGTAAATGTATGTTTGATTCTTTATTAGCATGAGTGACTATGTGTGTGAGTAACTCTATGGATGAGTGGCATTGTGTAACAGGATGTATAGGTGTATGAGTACATATGATGAGTGAGTACATGTATGAGTGACTGTATTGGACTGTTGGTGAATGAGTGGATGTGTATGTGGATCTTAGAATTACTGAAGAGGTTGTTGTAACTGGTATTGGTATGTCCATTGTTTTGAAAATTTTAGTCTCTATTTTTGAATGTGTGTATCAAAGGTTATATTAGGGTGAGAGGAGGTCTGCCACTCTATCACAAGGATGATGTCATCAGTGATGTCATCAGTGATGTCATTTGAGATGTCATCAGTGATGTAATGAGTGATGTCACTGACCATGTCATGAGTGATGGAATATGTGACGTCATCAGCAGTGCATTGCGGGCGCGCGAGTGATAGTTAGCTGAACTAACTATAACGGGGGAATTTCAATGGTTTTGTACAAGTGAAAAGTCCAGCTAACTATAACACCCCTGAAACCTATGGTTTTTTCAGTGAATTTCTGAGGTTTTTTAAATGCTAATTCCTAACTATAACATGCCTGAAACCTATGGTTTTTTCTGTTAATTTCAAAGGTTTTTTAAATGCTAATTTCTAACTATGCCTACAGAGATAGGACATGTTAAGAAAGAAGAAAAAATGCACAGAAAGAAACAAAAGAAGAGCAGAAAGAAGCAACAGAAGTCCTCAAATACGAAGATAAGTGCAGGAAGAAGGATAACGTGCAGAAAGAACAAAAAGAAGAGCAGAAAGAAGCCTTGTTGCAAAATCATCCTGTACCCTCAACTTTTTCAGACGGATACTGGTGGTAACTGAGTCTGACTAACCAGTCCTAGAGCCAGTGCTATGTTAAAAGACACTTAGAATACAGTGAAAACACCTACATACACTAGGGAACATTATGCGTTGGGGTCCCCCTGTGATTAGCCTTACCTCCTCTATAAGCCCCTAGTATATAATAGGGCATGGGGATTAAAACTACCTCTTAAAACAGGCCACAGGGCGTTTTTGCACACGTTAACTCAGGCCCCGTCCCCTCCTTTCACCATTGTGTAAACACGCCCTGTGTCCGTTTTTAGTTGGGAGATTAAGTTCATCTGAATCCTGAGGGTCCCTAGGGTCCAACTAGCCCACTAGGTACCTCCAGTAAGTGCCACAGAGCTGCGTTGCAGAGAGGTGTAAAAAGTGGCACGGCCTGGACCACCTCTCTGCAATGCAGCTCAGTGGCGCTTACTGGAAGCACTTGGTGGGCTAGTTAGCCCCCAGGGGCCCTCAGTATTGAAGGGAAATTATATCCCCAATTTAAAACGTGCCATGGTGCGTGTTTGCACACGTCACCTCAGGCCCCGTCCCCTCCCTTCACCACTGTGTAAACGCGCCCTGTGGCTGTTCTAAGTTGAGAGATTAAGTCCCCTTGAATCCTAAGGGTCCCTAGGGTCACACTAGACCACTAGGTACCTCCAGTAAGCGCCACAGAGCTGCGTTGCAGAGAGGTGTAAAAAGGGGCTTGGCCTCAGAACACCTGTCTGCAGCGCAGCTCCCTGGCGCATACTGGAGATGCCTGTTGGGGGCGCGTTTGCAGAGTGCTGCATGGAGGGGGCATGGCCTCCGGCACGATGCCAGTCTTTTATTTATTTTATTTTTTTAAGAAGGGGGGGCTGTGTGGTTCCCCTTCTTATTCTAATTTATTGGCCCTGATGACCCCATCCCCCAGGGCCTGTCTCCTAATTATATTTTTTTGACCCCAATCCCCAGGGCCGGCCACTGTTTTTTATTATTTTTAAAAAATATATATTTATAGACACACCTAGGACATGCTGGACAAACCGTACGTACCTATCACCATGACGATTTGCGTGATATTCATTAAAAGGCGACTATGCATGCAATTAATCCACGTGGAATGTATTTACACCACTAGTGAAGCTCTGACATGTCTGATGCTCTACCGTGCCTAATCCCGGTAGACACCCTTGTCGTTTATTTATACAAACATGGGTAGCTATTGACGGGCACATTTAATACACATGCACACCAAGCCATTCAAAGGGGATTCGACAAAAATTCGACCAAAACTATGCAAGAAACCCCCCTCACAGTTAATAAAACACACATCCACTGCCGGATGTGTAATACTTTTTATTTTACTCTCTGGAAAGGGGACGAACATCACTTGCGAGTCACAGCGCGCTCCTGACAGAGCCCAATGCTGTGTTACACCCACCATTGCCTGCCGAGTGCCACACACCTCTGTATTGTATTCCACTAGCTAGTGCATATGCTATGACACTCTCTAGCCCATGTGCACTGTAACACCACCCCGTGAAAATGTCATGCCACACTTGTCTTCGCACGGGTTATATTGCCCCATCTAACGTGCCTTCCTCGATGCCTACGTTATAACGCACAGTGCTATGCCATACATATTACAATTTGGGATCCATATCTTTGTCACAGTGCATATGCAACGTTACACTCCCCAGCACATATTTTATATTACAACTTTAGAGACTAGTTAGGTTACACAACACTGCCCTGTGCATATTACACTCTAAGGCGCATATCGCATAGCACGCGCTAGTGCCTGTGCTATCTCGCGCTCTCCAATGAATCTGTCATTGCGCACAATGTATTGCATATTATATTTCACGCCTGGTTCATCTTATATCACACTTTTTGGTGCATAGTTTATACCATACACTATATCTAGTTTTCATTTTCAATCGTGCTCTCAGGACTATGTTCTATATAACACTGTGTTCACCTACCCTTTTCACGGGCATTACATTTTGCGATAGGGGGTGGAGGGTCAGGGGGTGTTTTTGCCAAGTGAGCCCGGAGTCACAGTCACTAACGTCTTCTTCTTCCTGAATAAAAGTGAGATTATGCTGCATACTTGTTCATATTTTAAGTAGTTTGCACAGACAAAATGTTTTAAAAACAATAAAGTTTCTAATACCCGCCTTCTCTGAACAGTTAGCTTGCTGCCCCATCCCCCTCCTCCCTATCCTCTGTTGTGTGAATCCATGGACTAGCCTCCTCCCTCCTGCCATGCATGGTCTGATGTGCTGCCACTGCCCTCAATTTAGTATGATGTACCAGTCCACTCCTCCTGCCCTCCATTGCCCAATTCTATGCCCCATCATTGACCTCCTGCTTAAACTCTGTGCTTAGCTTGCTGCCCCTATTCTCCTTCCCCCTGCCCTCCGATGTCTTTGTGCATGCCCCTGCTCCATCCTTTTTGCCCACCATGTCCCATGGACCTGCCACTCCTATCTACTCTGAGTGTTCTGTTGAGCTGCCACTCCCCTCCCACCTGCCTAGCATTGTCAGATGACTGTAACCTGTCCCTGCCACCTCCACCCTGCCTGTCCACATGCCATGCCTCTATCCTCTTCCTCCTGTCCTACATGGTCCATTGTACTGCCACACCCTTCTGCCCTCCCTGGTCTGTTGTGCTGCAACTGCTCCTCCTGCCTGCCCCGTGTGGTCTGTTGTGAGGCCCCTTCCCCTGAACTTTCTTGTCTGTGCACAGGTCCTGACCCTCCCTTCTATCCTCCATCGTCCTTTGTGCATGCCCCTGCACCCTCCTTCTTGCCCATCATAGCCATTGTGCTGCCACTAACCCTCCCACTTGCCATGCATGGTCTTCTGTGCTGCCATGGCCCCTCCCACCTTCCCTGTGTGGTCAGTTAGCTGCCCCTGACCCCCTCCCACCTTCCCTCCATGGTCTGTGTGTATGCCATCACAGTCTCACTGTTGCTCTTCATGTTGTGTCTTGCTTCTAGTGCCCATCCTGCCTGACCTCCATGGCCATCTTGCTGCTCCTGCCCTGCCCCCTTGCCCCCAGCCCTCTGTTTACATGTGCAGACCCCTACTCCCTCCCTCCTGGCTTGTCTGTTCCATTGTAATGCCCCTGATCCGTCCCTCCTGCCCTTTATGGTCTGTTATGCTGCAGCCTTCTCTCCTGTCTGTCCATTATGGTCAGCTAGCTACCATTGCCTCTTGCCCCTCTGTTCTCTGTTGTCCATGTGCATGGTCCTGTCCCCTCCCTCTTGCTTTCTATGGATTGTTGTGCTGCACTCCCGTCCTGCATGCACTGTGTGGTGTATTGTGCTGCTGCAAACCCTGATGCCTGCCCTGCAGGGTCAGTTTGGTGCACCTCTCCATGTCTCTCCTGTCCTCTGTTATCCAAGTCCATGTCCCTATCCCATTTCCTTCCATGATCCAATGTACCATACTTGCGAACATTTTGAACTTGGTAAGAGGGAGATTTTGAAAAAAAACTGGGGTATTGATTTTCCCCTTTGAGTTACATTGAAAAAGAGGATATTGTAGACAGGAGACAGATCAAATAAAGCCCATTTGAGCTTAAAAACATTGGACGTTTCCTGGCTGAATCGGGTCTGTTGGCATGTATGGTTGTACTACCATTGCCTCTTCCTTCTGCCCACAATGGTCTATTACATTGCCACAGCCTTGAAGGAGGGTAGATTTTGTATCACAGGGGGCCCCTGGCCCGTTCTGTCCACACCTGAAGTATGAGACCCTTGTCCTTGCCCTGCCAGCCGCATTTGTAGGCCGTATTAAATTGACCAGCGGGTCCTGTGTTGCTATATAATTATCCTGAGACATCCTTACCACTCAGCCAGCATAAAACCCCTGTGTAGGCCCTTCTGTTCAATATGTAGGCCTCTTTGTTAAATTGACCATAGCTCTGCAATTTTAGTGTATAGCAGTCTGAAGGCAGGTCTGCGAGGCCTTCTGCTCCAAACTAGTAGCCCCCACCCTACCCGAGTGCTCCGTGCTCGGTATCAAAGTTCAACATCCCCCTGAAGCTGTCGACATACAGTAGGCTGCATCCTGGACTGGTACTTGCTTCCTGGGCAGGTTTCCCGCTTTTAAGGAAGTGGCAACCGCAGAGCGTCAAGTTAGGAGAACTGAGGAGATTTTATACATGAATATATTGAATTCCTGTACAATACCCATTATTTTCTGCTTGCTCTATGGAACTTACGATAAGCGATTGGCCTGAGAGACTGACCTTTTCACCCAGTCCATTGTCAGCATTAAGTGGGTAAATGACGAAATGTCTGGTAAAATCTGCAGACGAAGCTTTTGGGTAGCATACGTAGGTAGATGTAGCGTGCAAAGGAGCCCACAAAATGATATAAAAAGGGAGCACCCACAGATATCGACGGACAACCTCGCCGTCTGTATGTAGGTTAACAGGCTGTGCAGGTTTTCCCCAAGAACTGGGAGCTCTTGTCTTCCTTTGCTTAAAATGTCTTGCTCGGCTTTGCTTGAAGTATCTTATTCTATTTTACCTATATGAAATGTCATGTTATGTTTAACCATTGTTCTCTTTACTTTTGCATTTAAAAGATGTTGTATTGTAATTGCAGGAATGCTTGCTCTAAGAGTAAATGTGAGTGTCCCTAGGTAACATTTTCCTTGGTGTAACTTGTTTCTCATGATGCATTTATAGATGTGTTTTCTCTCTCTCTCTGTCAGTAAATTAATTGAGATACAGAGAATATCATGACAGCTGTATGATTATCTGGATTCTGTATTTTGTACTTTATGTCTCTATTCTGCGGTTTCTTTGAAGTTGCATCTTCTCATTAAACTGCCATTGTATTCTGCCTCCAATTCCATGTCTCATATGTCTGTTTTCTTCATTTTTGGAGCAAGCGTTCCTAGGCACCCCGGCTCAAATTAAGGTGCCCCTTTTGTCCCTGACTCACTCTCCTGCTCAGTTCTGTGGTGGCTCCCGGGGCTCTGGGGACCGCCCCTAGCTTCCTTGACCCGTAATAGATCTTCCCTCCAACAGCCTCTCTTGCAAGTCCTGTATTGTTGGTTTGTTGCCCCTGCCCCCCTTTCCACTGCCCTCCGTAGTCTGTTGTGCTTCCACGGCCCTTCCTGCCTGCTCAGTGTGGTTAAATTGTTGCCTTTGCACCCTCCTACCTGCCTTCAATTTGATGTAATCAAAACTGTAATACCTAGAGCATTCCTTTAGAAATTACATATATGAGAGGGTCTTATTGGCATCAAAATTATGGTTAGTGCTCTAAAAGACTAAAATAAGGACATATTTTCTGAGTTTTCAAATAGCGACAAAGCACTTTTAAATTATTTGTTATCTTTATGTTTTTTTATCTAGTTGACAACTTGATTAAATGTTGCACTTAGGGGAGAGGATGTGGTGTTACTTCCAGAACTGCAGACTTTGCAACTGGGGAACCAGGTTGAAGTTTCTGCTTCAGCTCGACATTCTGTGATTCTGGTCAAATCACTTAGTCTCCCCATGTCTACAACCAAAATGAATTTGTTCTTGTGTGATGTAACCAATGCTCATGTAAAGCACTCCAATACCTGACAAGTCTGCACTATATAACACTGCAAAAACACAAAATAATAAGTGTTTTGCACACTTCTGTCATTGGGCTATATTTGGGCTATATCTGGGTGATTTTGGGCTACATTTGGGCTCTTTTGTCTCCGGTGGCCATCTTGGGAGATTTATTTGTTATGAAGTTTCCTAATTTCCTCATGTACTGCAGTCTCCTCAGTCGGAAATGCTTTCAGTTTTTTACTTTGATTCCATCATGAAGGTATTCAGATATGTCACACATTTGCCATGAATTCTGAATGTTAGCACTCTAGTTGCTCATTAGATCACTGTAGTAAAACTACTGCTCACCATGGAAGTCTGCTCCTGGTATTAAAAGTGCATGTTTCAGTCTGCATGTCAGAATTTTTTAATGAAATAGAAGAGGATTTGAGAAATGTGCCCTCATTTTCTTTCTTCAGCATTAATCATAATTTCTATGGCAAAATGAACCCCCTCATTGTGTTCCTTTTTAAATTAAATGTTTTAAGTGTTACCAGTTTATTCCAATCAAGATGGCTTCAGGTGTGCCATACTTTTGTCATAATGAAGACAGTAAGTGCTCTAGTTGTTTTTAAGAACATTCTTGGACATTCTGTCATTGGGCTATACTTGGGCTACATCTGGGTGATATTTGGGCTACATTTGGGCTCTTTTGTCTCTGGTGGCCATCTTGGGAGACTTATTTGTTATGAAGTTTCCTAATTTCCTCATTTACTGCAGTCTCCTCAGTAGGAAATACTTTCAGTTTTTTACTTTGATTCCATCAAGAAGGCATTCAAATGTGTCACACATTTGCCATAAAATCAGAATGTTAGCACTCTTTTTGCTCATTAGATCACTGTAGTAAAGCTACTGCTCACCAGGGAAAACTGCTGCTGGTATTGAAAGTGCATGTTTCAGTCTGCATGCCAGGATTTGAGAAGTCACTCAAAATGTGCCCTAACTTTTTCTTTCTGCAGCACTAATCATACTTTTTATGGAAAAATGAACCCCCTCATTTTGTTCCTTTTTAAATTAAATGTTTTAAGAGTTACCACTTTAATCCAAGCAAGATGGCTTCAGGTGTGCCATACATTTATCATAAGTAGGACGGTTAGCGCTCTAGTAGTTCTTTGGAACACTCTGGAAAGCTGCAGTAGAACACAAAGGAATCAACTGACAGTCTCTGCCCTTGTTGGATGTACATGTTTTACTGAGAATGTCAGACTTCATTCTCACATGACTGAGAAAGATAATGTGAATTTACAGAAAATATGCTCTCCGTTTAGCTTATAGATCACCTTCCAAACCTCTGTGGTAAAAGCATGAGAAAATATTTTTCTCTCAATCATGATATCCCAGCAGAAGGCTTTTTCACATGGTGAAATCACCTTAGAACATACCACAATTCCTAAAATGAGTATGGTACCATCAACAAATGATTTATAATGTAACTAAAGTCTTAAAATCTTCTATTAACTGCAATGCTTTTTAATGAGGTGCTATCATGTATATTGGTCCCAAGATGGCTGCCAACACTTCTTGGATGAAGTGCTGACAGCCAATCAGATCTCAGGATGAGATGTGTGGTTAGGCTCCGCCCACATATATATATTGATTTAAATGCTATTTTCTCAGGAACTACTGAACAGATTTACACCAGACCTACAAAAGGCACTTCCTTGACCTGAGGACTACCTCTCTGCCAAATTTCAAGTAACTCTGTTCAGCCGTTCTGGCTGTAGCTGTGTCTAAAGGTCCTATGGAAAAATGCATGGGAAAAACGCGTTTTGGGACCCCCCTTTTTCTCAGCCCCCGCTTGACGAATCCCCCCGAGACTTTCAGGGTAGGAGCGGAGCGTAGCGCCCCACCTATTTTGAAAATTTCGCGAGGATTCATCGACCGGCGCCAAAGTTATTCCAAATAGAATGTTGCGGATTTCCTATGGAAACAGGGTCCTAACTATAACTATCTACTGGCGACCGCCAGTAGATAATAATGAGTAAGTATCATATATCAATATCGGGTTACAAATCAGGAGCACAGTGATTTGCGCATGTATCCAGGACGCAATGTGAGCTCAATCTAACCTCACGGGGGGTAAATGCCTAAAGCACATCTATGAGCCAGGGCCCAGGTCATAAGCCCAAACAGTTTAATAAATGTGTTTGTTAACACCATATGTGAAGATGTAATATGCCATAAGTTTGTGATTTGCTTACAAAAGGATTTTAACAAAAGACATTTTAGCACACGTATTGAAACCAGCAAGTGTTGTCTCATACTAGGGGCACATAACCATATTCAATGCTGTTACATGCTATATACTTTTGAAGAGGCATAACTGCAATTAATCCATTCATGCCGTCACCTTCCATGTTCAAGCAATGCTTGTCCTATCATGTATGTGACCCTGTCTGGAGAGTTAATTATTTGTTACTAATGTACCCCACCGCTGCTAGGGGCCCTGGTCCAAACCCTCGCTCACCTTAGAGGCCAGTTGCATGTTAATTATACTTGCTTGACTGGACATTAGACTCATCTTTGATGTCATTATTTCCATACAGAGTTACGGAAGAGTGGAGGGATCAGCCGCTGTGTCCATTAACGTGCTGTATACTTTTACCCAAAACATGCATGCCATGCGGATTAACCGCCGTCACCATACATACTTCAGCACTGCTAGCCCATCATGTATGAGATTGCACATTCGAGTTACACAAACAAACTAACACTATGCTTGCATACAGAATTAAAATGCCCCCACTGTTGGGGAAGCAAACTGCGGTGCTGCCTTACTTCGTCAAAAGGTACACTACGCCTGGGTAATTGTGTCCACTCCTTGCCGGTGATGCAACTGGTGAGAGTTGAAGAGTGCTTTTATCTAGCCCAGGAGTCAATGGTGTGTCTGGTTATCCGTCTCTGTCCTTCGGCGTGACCTGAAGTGTGTCATTGTGTTTTCCAGGGAATGAAGGGAAATGTTGTTATGTCAGCGTCTCTACTTGTTACAGGATGTACTATGGTATGTGGATTCTGCCACATAATAAAGTGTGGCCCTTAGCCAGCATTGAATAAGTGATGGTGCTTACTCCTATAAAGCACCTTTTATTATTTATTAACAACACCAGGGAGCTGTATGTTGATTTAATACCTTTTGTAAAGGTAGCAGGTTGCATGCAAAGCAAATGCACATGTGGGGGCTGGTGGTGCTAAAACTTTGTTACTCATGTGATAAAGGATTTTCATTACTTCTTTTTTGTAATCACTATTTGGGCTCAATTTAGGAGTGAAAACTCACCCAGGAAATGTCATTGTTGAGCCATGTAGGTATGTGCGAAGTTAGTACACCCATCTTTGTTCAAAGATAAGTAAGGCCTTGTCATCTCAGTATGGGTAGGCTTCAATATTTCAAGAACGTACTACTTCATCTCATTTACACCGTGCCCTTTTGCAAAGTAATGTGCCATCAGTTTTGTGGCTTCCCTTCTGCACGTAAAAGTGCTGTGGAGCTCAATAATCTGAGTGCCTACCTTCCTAGACGTGATTTCGACCTACATGAGATTGCACGAACACTTGAAGAGGTATATGACATTCATAGTGATGCAGTTAGTTAGAGTGGATAATATCCATGGGGTACTTAGTACTAAATCCTGTTCCTTAACTCTCCTTGTAAGGGGCCAGATGCTGCAGCTTCTGCATGGTGAATGCCCCACTGGAGTTGGTGGGCTCCACAGTGTGATCCAGGCGTTCTGAGCCATTCGTATTCTTGGTCTAGTGTCCCATGAAGTCTTTTATGTTCATTGCTCTTCTGAACGAATACATAGGTTTAGGAAATTTGACACCTCCGGATTGGAGGATAGTATCGTTTTTGTTGATCGGTTTTTGGAAAGAGTTGGACATGGTACTGTATGTTGAGATGCATATAAGTCTCTTGCAAGTCTGTTTTTCATGTGTCATTAATAACTGGTCTCTGTTATTGTTCAGTGCATGTTTATTTGCTTTCTTCACTATTTGCAGTGGGATGTTCTTCTCTGAGAGTTTATCTGAGGGTTTTTTCGCATGTACTCTGTAATCTCTGACATTTTAACAATTACGACAGAGATGCTGAATTCGTCACACAGGCAGATTTTCCCGCGGACCTCATGGGTGCAAACATTCGAGTCACAGTAGATTATTGCGATCTGTTCATTTATAGAATATTTCACTGAACAGACCCCCGTGCCTTTCTTTTATCAGCAAATCCAGGAAGGGTAACTCACTTCCTCCTATAGTGATAGTAAACCGCAGGTAGGGGTTCAGTGCATTTAGCCATCTTCTGAAGTCTAAAGCCTCATCCTTCTTCCCAGACCCGATTAGGAACTCATCATCTATATAGCATTTCCACAGTTTGATCTTGCTCTGATAGGGATTGAGGTTGCTTGTGATGTACTCTGACTCTAAAGAGTGGGATGTTGGTGTAAAGGGACTCCACATCTAGCAAAAAGAGTAGTTTGCTGATTTTGTCAAAGGACACATCTTTTATCAGATTTAAGACATCTTTTGTGTCTTGCAGGAAAGTTGGCATTTTCTTTACTCTTTACTAGGGGTCGAAAGAACTCATCGCAGAATTGTGACAAAGGTTCCAGACATGATACTATACTGGAGACTTACATGGGAAGGAATTTTTTTTATGTACCTTTGGTATGGTGTAGAAGTAGGGGGTCCGTGGGTGTTTCTGAATAAAAAAAATCAGCTTCTTGTTTGATAATCCATCTGTGGTCCAATCCTTTCCTACCCAGAAAAGAGATCTCAACTTCCACCTCGCTAGAGGGATCTCTTGTGAGTCGTTAATGATGGCATGTCGCTTTCAGTAGTCTTTTGCATTAATTTCTGTACATTTTTTCAGGAAGGATCATGGTAGTTCCCCCTTTATCAGTGAGTTTGATCACAATAAATTCATCTGCAGCCAGACTTTTAAGGATTCTCATTTCCTCTCTGCTCATATTGCTGAATTGTTCTTTGTGCTCTATTCCCATATTGTCCATGCCTCTATTCACTGCCTTTTCAAAGCCAGCACTTCTGGTGGCAAGGCTGAATTGGGAAGGATAAAAGTGGATCTGGGACGGAGGCCAGTATTGGTCTCCCGATCATTCAGAGGTGAGTTCTGAAAAAAGACCTTCAGCCTTACTTTTCTCAGGAAGTCAGCTGTCTCCAGTTTAAGCTTGAAAAGATCTTTTTGTCGGGTAGCTACATATCCCAAGCTTATTCAGGACTGTTCTCTCTGTGTTACTCAGGGTTCTGTCACTGAGAGTGATTACAATGTCCTTCATGGGGTCTAAGTTTTGCTAGTGCATTTTGTCTCAGGGATTGCTCCCTTCCTGTTGGGTGTATTTGCTCTGCAAGGATACCCCTTTTCCCCTTTACTCTGTCCCAGTATCTCTCTAAAAAAGGAACCGGGGATTCAGAAGTGGTAAATAAAGTACTATGCAAAATGCTAGCCTCCTTGTCTTTAATAAAATCTCGGTTCTCCATGCAGTAAACCTATGAGAATCAACATTTCCTGTGATATCACTACTGCAAGGGTCATGAAGTCCCTTCTTTGATATCAGGGCCAAGTGCTGCCACTTTCTGTGAGGGCCTATGGGGTCAGGGTGTTTCTACCCTGCACCCTTTTCGTGTTTTGCGCGTTTGTTTTCTTGATTTCTTGTGCCTCGGTGCTACCAGGCACAAGATGGCTGCCATCTGAACCAAGAACTACCTCTTTGCCAAATTTGGTGTAATTCCGTTCAGCAGCTCGGGCTGTAGCCGTGTCTAAAGTTTCCAATGGGAAATTGCATGGGGAAAACACATTTTGGGACTCCCCTTTTTTCTCAGCCCCCGCTTGACAAATCACCCCGAAACTTTCAAGATAGGAGCGGACCGGAACGCCCCATGAGTTTTGAAAATTTTGCGAAGATTCGTCAACCGGCGCAAAGTTATTGCGAATAGAATGTTGCAGGTTTCCTATGGAAAATAGGTCCTAACTATAACTACCTACTGGCGACCGCCAGTAGGTCAGATATATATATATATCAACGGATACATTACAGTTAGGTGAAAGTTTCACTCATACAAAACCTCTGAAATTCAGCAGTTATAGTTACCTGAGCTAACTATAACTTGCGCCCCCGCAATACACTGCTTATGACCTCACACATTATATCACTAATGACATAGTCAGTGACACCACTCATGACATCACTCATAACACCTCAATTGATATCGCTGATGACATCATCCAGTGACTGTGAGTGTTTTTAAAATGTTTATCAATGTTAAATATATATACCAAGGTGTATTGGCGAACCAATGGATGTATGAGTGCTTGTATGGATAATTCAGTGGCTGCGTGACTGACTGTATAACTGAGTGATTAGGTGTCTCAGTGAATGTATGGGTGAGTGGCTGGTTGTGTGAATGTCTGTATCAGTCAGCCAGTTGGTGTCAAAGTGGCTGTATGGGTGTGTGAGTGGGTATACGTGTAGCTGAATGGGTGAGTGATTGGTCGTCTGAGTACCTCTATGGGTGTCTGAGTGGTTGTGTGGGTGGGTGAGGGTGTGTGTGACTGCCTATATGAATGAGTAAGGGGGTGAGTCAGTGTCTGCATGGGTTAATGAGTGTGTGTGTGAGGGGCTCTAAGAATGAGTGAGTATGTGAAAGGCAGTATAGGTGACTGGTGGGGTATATGAGTGAATGTATGCGTGACTGAGTGAATGTGAGAGTGGCTGTATGGGTGAGTGGGTGCTGGTGTCAGTGACTGTGTAGGTGAGTGAGTATGTGTTAGTATCTATATAAGTAAGTGGGTGTGGGTGTAACTGTCGGTAGATGACTGTGGGAAGGACTGTATGGGTGAGTGAGTAGGTGTGTGAGTAGATCCATGGGTGACTGACTCAGGTTGTGAGTGGCTTTATGGGTGTATGAGTGAATATGTCAGTGGCTGTATTAGTGGGTGAGTGAGTAGATGTGTGTGTGTAGATCTATTAATCCGTGAGTGGGTAACTACTAGTATGGGTCTGTGAATTGGCTTGTGAATGGTTGTGTGAGAGTGGATGTATGAAAGGTTCTATGGGGGTGTGAGTGGGTGCATTAGTGATTTTGTGGAGGAGGTCATGTGTGATGTCATTTGAGATGTCATCAGTGATGTCATCAGTGATGTCACTGACCGTGTCTTGAGTGATGTAATATGTGAGGTCATTAGCAGTGATTTGCAGGGGTGCGAGTTATAATTAGCTCAGCTAACTATTACTACTGATTTTAACTGGTTTTGCACAAGTGAAATCTGAGCCTAACTATAACGTCCCTGCAATGTTCCCTCTAATTTTTTTCCTCTGTGTGCAGCAGTGTTGGGTCTCTGTGCGCTGCAGCCAATGCTATGTGCGCCAAGAACCGGACCGCACATATGGGGCAGTGACAAATATCAGCTCAAACATCACTCCAAACTTTTGCTTGAAAAATGAAAATACGGTGCATTCCACACATACAGTGCCACATGATGGCTCTTAGGGCAGGTTTTCAATTTACATACACATACCATGACATGAATTGGTTACACAGGCAAGCACACTTCAGCTTTAGAAAAGCACAGGACTCACAACAGTGGTACCAATATAAGATTTCAGTAATTATTCTCAACTAGAGCTCTGTTCACAGGGTGTGGAAATGTCTGGAGCCTATACAAGCTTGTATAGCTGGGGAAACATGCAAGGGGGCACATGTTATGCCCCCCTGTGTGCATGCACCCCAAGATCCTGCAGGGCATGACCTTGGCAGTCCATGCCCTGCAGGAATTTGCTTTGGCGTTCCCATTTCGGTGCCTTTTTTATAGGTACCGCAGTGGGACAGCCGGGCACTTTGAGATCTGTATGTTGCACATTCTTTGCATCAGGCATATTAACCCTCTGCTGTACCTTAGAACTTGCACTAGAGAAAACTCAGAGAGTTATCTTGACATATTTATAATTGCATGAAAATTGCTGGAGTCAAGGAACATAGCAGCAGGTGCTATTAATACAATATTATACTTGCAAACACGGTGTCCCCCCCCCCACCCACACGAAGTCTGCACCCGGTACAGTGGCACCGGTCACACCTTCCTAAGGCTGGCACTGGCCCCGCGGCTGCGCCCTATTAACCAAAGAAGTGCAGCAAGTCTACCGGGCACATCTTAAGGATTTTGGGGTCCCTGGGCCAAACCTATTTTGGGGGCCCCTGTTCAGAACAGGTATGAATTTATGATTTAATTTCAGCTCTTTCTTGCCCTCTTAGGCCAGGTCACTGAGAGTATACAGGCGCAATTGTCTGGATTCTACATGTGTTTACATCTAAATGTTCAGGGATAGTGATGTGTGTTATCAATTTTGTAACACATCAGCAGTTCACTAATATTACTGCAAATAATATCTGTGACGCTCCCATGTCTCATGTTTGGTCCTATTGCGATCTAAAAGAAACCTTTTTATGGGTGTTGAATGAAAAATAAACATTTCTCTGCAGAATGGCAAGAATAGACTCTCGCACATCACCCACCTTACAAATAAATTAAGGGAAAATGGTATTCAAAACAATCGGTTTAGTAATTATTCAAGGTCATCATGGCAAGACTATCGGGAGCCTCCCCTAAAAGGCTGAGGCCCTGGGCCAGAGCCCACTTTGGCCATGTCTTAACTCGCCTCTGAAGTCTCAGCTATGTCAAGTGCCTTAGACTAACACATTTCAGTGTGTTGGTCCGTATCACTGCCCTGAAATGCAAAGTCTGGGCTTGTCAATCATTAGGGGCAGAAATGATAGTGGGATTCTGCACTTTTCTGGCTACATCGGCACAACGTTAGTAAAAAAGGTACTGTTTGCGGGCGGCGCTGGCACAATCATGGCGCTCAGCTCGTGGTAAAGTTGCTGCTCTTAATGCTCGGGCTGCCCATGCTGAGGCGGCCGCCACCCACGGCAAATTCAATTATATTGCCGAGCCTGGGGTCCAAGGGGCATATCAACAAGGGCTTTATCTCTGCTTTTTTGGCTTTAAAAGCCAAAAAAGCAGAGGTAAAACTAGCACCCTATCAACAACAGGGTGCTAACATGCAAATTCGCATGTTAGCACCCTTTTACTCTATGCTTCCCCTTGCATCTCTAATGAGATGCAAAGGGGGCGTTCCAGAGTAAAATAATAGGAGAAATGTCGCTAAGCGACAATTCTCCTATTATCAAGAATATCGCTAACCCTGTTAGAGACAAAAAAAGCAGCGCTAACCGCGGTTAACGCTGCTTTTTTACGTCTGGTATTTTTCTGACTTAGCCATGATATCCTATGGAAGGAGGATATCATGGCTAAGTTTGTCTGTCCCTATCAACAAGCTAACGTGAGATTATCGCTGCGTTTCCAGCGATAATCTCATGTTAGCCACTTAGCGTGAGGATTTTTATCGCTATTGAGATAAGCGTTGCTAATAGCACGCTATCTCAGCGATAAAAATCAACGCTAGCCGGCGATAATTATCCTAGCGCTAAGTGCACTTAGCGATAATTATCGCCGGTTGTTGTTGATATGCCCCCAAGTCTTGTGCAGTCACGGAGGCAGTGACTGACTTTCACTCGGTTGTGCAGCGACCCCGGGCCGCCAGGACAGCTGACCAGCCTGGAATAAGGAGAAGGGCACCGGCATACTGAAATGATTGCTGCTCGCTGCAAATGGGTAATAATTGAAATAATTATTTTTCATAACGACAGTGAGCAGCTGTCTATGTAATTCGATCTAGACTACAAATGACATTTTTTTAGTTGATGGGGACGTTTACCCACAGGGTGTGGATACTTAACGCCACTTTGCTTCACTCCAGCGCTGCCTTAGTTGCCCCTCACCCAGCGTAAATCCATATGCACCCGTCAATCACTTTATAAAGAGCCGGTTGCAGGGCCCTGTCCAGCTGTACGCAACACAAAAGGAGGGGAGAAAACGGAGTGACTGTCACATACAGGCAGAGTTCGGAAAGCTGTAATTTGCTTCCCCACCTACCCAATAGAAGTCAAATGTCAGAAAGGAATACAGCCCAGACATCTGCTTACGGCAGACACCGTGGGAATGCCAATGTATATCCTCACTGGGCAGCGTGAGATTTTAGTGCCGTCAGCCTTAACTGGGCTGAAAACAATTCACACGAAGATGACGTACGCTGTGCATACCTCGAAAATTCGAAGTTCACATAGGATGATATCGCTCGTAAAGATACACACAGTCACGTTTTTAAGCTTATCGGTTAAAATGAATTAGGTTGACATCACATTGCTGAAATAATGCTGCTCTCGCAAACCAGGCCCCCAGTAATTGCTGCTGCAGCTCAGCGCTGGCTAAGTTAAATTACAGGAAGACCGATGCCTGTCTTCGACCTCCTGACCTCGACACACAAGTGCGTGTTCGTGCCTTTCTATTACTGGTGCTTTACAGCAGTTAAAATCTTCTTTGGGTTTATCATTGCTCAAATGTGTGTTATTTCTATATTTCTCTCAGCTTCATTGCGTGTTTAGCTCGCGAGAATATGCCACTCAAAGTTGTTGAAATGTCACTCGTAATTAACCCAAATTTTGCATCGAGACACCCATTTCGGCTCTCTGTCCCCTGCTTGCTCGGTCTGCCTTTCACAAATGAAAGGCAGCAAGTCTACAAGCATGATGTGCTTGTAGACTTGCTGCCTTTCATTTGTTAATAGGGCACAACACTGAACAGCCGAGCAGATTGTGTGCCTTTGTTAAAGTAATCATGTTAATAGCAGCGATTGACGGGCGCTGCGATTAACATGATTACTTACAAAAGGGACACAATCTGACCGTTTTCGGGGCCGCACGCATTTTAAAAGCGGCGGCGCCGAAGTTCCTCAGTTGCCTGTGCGCGCTTTGTAATTTACAGTGCGCGCTCCAGTAGATATAAGTGCGCGCCCGCTCACGCGCGCAGGTTGGAGGGAACATTGCGTCCCTGTAACTTTTAGTCTTTTTCAGTGAATTTCTAAGGTTTTTTAAAAAATGCTAAATCCTAACTATACCCTTCCTGTAACCTTTGGTTCTTTCAATGAATTTTTATGTTTTTTTAAAAGTAATGACATTTGCAGAGTGGTGAAGAAAGGGGTTGGGGCCTCAAACCAGCTCTCAGAAATCCCGCTGTGTAGGACTTACAGAAAGTACCCGGAGGGCTTCTTGGCCCCAAGGTCCCTCATCATCCAAGAGGACTTCATTCCCCATCCAGTAGTGCGCCAGGCGATGCGTTTGCAGAGTGGTGTTGAAAGGGGCATGGCATCTGAAGACTTCTTAGCACTGTCGCTGTGTGGGACTTACTGGAGTAACAGAAGGGGTTGTTCGCCCCCAAGGACCCTCAGTAGTAAAGTGGACTTCATCCCCCAACCAGTAGTGCACCAGGAGTGGTGGAAAAAGGAGGCATGGCCTCCAAAGACCTCTCAGCAATCTCGTTGTGTGGGACTTACTGAAGGTAACAGGAAGGCTTGTTAGCCCCCAAGGACCCTCTGAATCCAAGGGAACTTAATCCCCCAACCAGCAGCACAGCAGGAGGTTTATCTGCAGAGTGTTGGCGAAGGGGGTGGCCTCCGGTGACTTGCCAGTGTTTTTTTTTTCTTTTTTCCTTTTTTTAAGGAAGGGAGGGCTGCATGGTCCCCCCTTCCCACTGCCATTTGTGGCCCCAGGGCCCCCATCTCCCAGAGCCCAGCCTTTTTGTTTTTTGTTTTTTAAAGTGATTTCGGCCCCAAGGACCCCCATCCCCTGGGGACTGGCATTTAATATTTATTTTATATATATTTTTTTAAATAGGAGGGGGGCCACTCAGCCCCCCTTCCGGGCCTTTTTTGCCCCTGGGTACCCCATCCCCCAGGGCCTTCCCCTTTTTTGCTTTAAAAAAAAAAAGGGAGAAGGGGGCTGCACAACTCCCCTCCCAAGCCACTTTTGGTCCCAGGGACCCCATCCCCTGGGGTCTGGCCACGATACTGGATACCTTTGTCCCACTCAGGGAACCCAGTCATTTTCGTTTGGGACCACAGGGGGAGCCTGAAGGCCCCTGCTGTCCCTGCCTGCTCCCCGAGTCCTGCAGGAGCCTGCATTGCTTTTGGACAGAGGGAGCTGCTGAACATGCAGCTCCCTCTGTCCAAAAGCATTTCTGCTCTGCTTCAAGTAGGCAAGAA
This sequence comes from Triturus cristatus, assembly GCF_964204655.1. NCBI lineage: Eukaryota > Metazoa > Chordata > Amphibia > Caudata > Salamandridae > Triturus > Triturus cristatus. The sequence goes on along the minus strand of NC_140580.1, from coordinate 638,187,723 downwards.
CATTTTACATGCTCTTGCTTACTCGCAGTAGAGCAGCGTTTGCTATGGATTTGCTGGAGCGGTGCTCCTGCGCTGGGTTGCACTCCATCCAATTATTAATGAAGAAATGAGAATTGGTTCAGGGTTTGGGCCAAGCAGAAGGCAATTGCTGTAATGAAAACAAAGAGCAGCACACCTCCACAGAGATGGTTCAGGGTTGGTGAGTGCAGACATCATACAACGCAAGCCTACAAACCCGGTACACCAATGAGAGAAACCATGGCAGCAGGAAAAGTAAATCTCAAGGAAAGACAGGCTTTTCACCCCATTTGGAGTATGAATGTCACACTCTGAGCTCTCTCCTGCTTTCGAGAAGATTAGACTGAAGTCAGTAGATCACCTGATTTTAGTGTGTGTTGATCCTCCTTTGTTCTTGAGCAAAAAATCCCCTTATGTAACTAACAATATGACTGAAGATGGCAATCCAGATCAAATAGTCATTCCTTCTTCTCTTTCTATACACAGCTCCAGGAGAGTCAAGGGACCCTTCATGAAGCTATGGCCTTTACTGAAGCCGAAACAGTGAGCTCTCCTGGGGATAAATGTTCTCTGTCTGAATCAACTGGTACTGGAGTAGTTCACAATGTGCACAATTACTTCTCTAATTCAGTGGGCTGTATTCTCAGACTGTCTCAGCCCTGTCTCGACTAGGGGTTAAGGAATGCAGACTTCTGACAGACTGGACTATTGACCAGCATTCTCAACAGCACACTTGCACCCTTCTCAACCATCAAACACGAAGCAGCACTTCCAACATTAGGGCTACTAATTTACAAAGACTGGAAAACCATTGAATCCCACTACCCGCCTTGCACATGGCTGTGATTACTTGAATGGAAGCCCAATCTGTATAGCAGTGCATGCCTAAATGTAAGTGACATGGCCACCATCCACTTAACACTTACACTTAACACAGTTTGCAGTGCCCAAGAAGCTGAAGTGCAACCCCTACTTTGCAATGCGTTATGCTCTAGTTGGGAATTGGTTAGTGCTGGCACTTTGCAAGCACTGCCTCAATTTCTAGAGGTGTGTAAGTGCACACAATAAGGGCATTCTGACTTCCAGTGTCAGTACATGAATTGCAATGGGATTAGTATATAGTGAAAGTCCTTTAAGGTGGAGTGGAACCAGACAATTCAGCAGCAACGTTTTTTATCTGTTGTGAAAGTCCTACACATTTGCCCCAAAGATTGCCTAGTATGAAAAATATATTTTTCAAACTGTAAGACTGAAAACAACCAATTCCTTCTCTCATTGGTTGCTTGGTGGAAATCCCAGTAGACCAGTAATAAGTTGCTTCTAGGGCTTTACTAGATCCAGTTACAGCATCTGATTTTTTGGTCGTATGACTATACATGCACCTTTGAAAGAACAAGGTACATATTTATGGAGTAGATACAAATCTGAAATGATCAAACCAATAGACCCCTTAAGTGTGTAGCTCTGAAGTCAAGTGATTCAGAAATTTGCAAATTCTTTCAATCCTGACAGATCCCTCATCTCACTTCTCCTTCTAATGTGGTTGTGCCCCCTGCCACAGGGTCCCTTTTCTTCTTCCCCAGTGCACTGTTCCAGGGTTCCATATAACCCCATTCCCCAGGCCCAATCCTCCAGCATTTGTCCTATCAGCCTTTGCACCTGAAACCCACTTTATGCCATTTCATAGAAGGGTGGGAAATTCCTGGTTGGGAAAAGTCCATTTTGTTGGATTTTGGGGCAGAAAACACAACAGCTGCAGAGTCTAATGAAGTCTTAAGACATGTTTTCAAATTCTAAAAGTCTTAAAGACGGTTTAATATTTAATATTTAAACACCTGTTCCAAGATAAACGAGGGATTTAAGGGCATTTGCTCCATAGAATTTCAAAACATTTTAAAAAACCACCTTAGGAATGCCTTGTGATTCATTATAAATGTATTTTTTTATGATTCATTTTTGAGTTTAAAAGGGAAATAAACGTGCAGTCATAGTTATCATCCATGTAAAAATCATCTTTTAGTGTGAAATTACAGTTTTAAAATGGAATGACATCATGTTGCACACATGGGCCTCAGACTTCTTCATATTTGTTTTTTCAACCCCTGTTAGTGTATACGTCTGTTTCTGCTTTAGCGATAGAATTCATTCCTCCCAGCAAATTGGCTATCAGGGTGCTTCCGCTGAACACTGACATCTTGCAAAGTCATGTGTAGCTATCGTCATTCTTCTGGCAAGCAGTGTTCGGCTATGCATATCCCGCCCAGTTTATCCATAATTTCATGCATTTTTCCGTGATTGGACATTGCATCACCTTCCCAAATGCTGTAACTATTTGCTTCTAATATTGGGTACTTATTGGGCATTACCAAATTATATGTAACAATGTTCCTGTACCAGTGATACATCTACAGCATTGGGGGTCTTGACTTTAGCCTCAACAGAGTTTGAAAATAGTAGGACCTACAAAAATAAATACATTTTATGAACTTTAGTCTGGAACAAATGGCTAGGGATTGAGAGGCCATTTGGACTTCTGTTCGCTCCACTTCGTCTCGTTTAAGCACATAGGCCTCCTATTTAGTTCTCAGTTCAGTGAGGGAATCAGGTGTATTAATACAAGGGATCTTTAAACTTGTGATATGCCTTACATTTGCCACACAGTTGTTCCGTTGTGATTTTGGCTCAAGTGAGTTAAATTCAGGCAGGAATGTTGGGCCTATTAGATGCTTACAGGGTGTGCATTAATTGTAAGTACTTTAAAAACTGTTTTTTATGTAGTGAATAGTCTTGATAAGCTGCCCATGGGACTTTAAATGGTCTCCATTTCACACATACCACACATTCCCTAGACTCAAAATGCCAAAGAGGACTCCACTCAGTTTAGTGACCTGGGCTAACCAATTCCCTAACCAAAAAGATTTTTCCACTTCAGTGCCTAGTGCCAGCATTGTACTGGGATGATGGTGACTGTAGCTAATTTGCTTGGTGATGAAGACTCCTATACCTCTCCGTAATTGCACTTCCAGTATAGTTGCAGGGTCACCTCTGTCATCAAAAATCCAATCATTAATTGGTAGCATTTTTATCAGTCAGTAATATAATTAGTTACATATCAGCAGCCCCCAGTCCAACAAATAGGTTGGTTGCGTAAATTTGATATGAGAAATCCTAGGAATTCCACCATCTAAGAGTTAGGTGGTCATGGGTGACCAAAGTCTCAAGAATAATCAAGGGGATACTGCAGAGATTTTGCATTTAGATTTTGCAAAAGTCAACATAGGGACATCCTTTTTAATAATACTCCTCTACACATGTTTTTTTTTTTTTTTTTTTTTTTTTTTCCGGTGTAAGACATTTATTGTGCAAAGGAAAGGTTACACTGCGTCACGCCAACAACCCGGAGGCAGGCCGCGATATCAACAAATGTTTTCAATTAAGGTGTACCATATTAGGAGTCATAAACAATGTCAGTATCCTACCATTCAGGGAGATACACACCCTTAACCCTGGTGAGGAGTACAAAGGTATAACCAGTGCAGAGTGGATGGTCTTACATTTTTGGGTGTCGTGGACTGGAAACGAATCCTAGGCTCACGGTCTCGTCCAGTCACTCCGGCGAGTACTAGGACCGCAGCTCATGGAAAAGGTAATGCATAGGTAAATCGTCCACTACCACCTTTTCGCCCAACCCCCCCGCAACAATCGGAGGGAAACAACAAACTTCGGTGCAGAGCTATTTCAAAAAACCAACAGACATCACATCTCACATACGCAGGGGCTCGCGTACAAGGACCCGTCCGTCATAGAGGGACGACTACAAGCAGCATTGGTGGCTGCAGGAGGATCGCAAGGCAGCAGCTATGGGGCGGGGGCGGAGGGGGGGGGAGGGGATGCGGTCGGACAAAACAGCGGGGCGCCTGGACGGGAAGGGGAGCATCATGTCAAACCCGACAGGCACGCAGCAGGCATGGGATCCGACAATAGCAACACATTCCACAGCCCTCAGGCACATCAACCAAGCATGTATCCATCCATCCCAGCAAAATGCACACAGGGCTCAAAGGTTTCACCCCATGTCATCCGAAACACCCGTCCCAGGGGAGTCCACAGAGGCACCCGAACCCGCCCGCTCTCTAGTCCACTGCATGAAGGGTTCCCAGATGTCATTGGGCCTAGATGCGGTGGGCATCGTCTCCCAGTAGTTCGTGAGTTGTGTCTGACCATATGTAACGTCTCGAACCCATGCGGCGAACGTAGGCAAGGCTCCACGGCCCCAGTGTATCGCCACCTGGCGTTTAGCGTAAAGCAGCAGCATCGCGTGCAGTTTCCTGTCAACGGGTTCGGTGTCTTTAACGTATCCCAGGAGCCCTAAAAGCGGAGTGGGTTCATCTGACCTGTGTAATATGTGATTGATGGCCTCAAAGATGCTCGACCAGTACTCATCTAGCTTTGGGCAGCTCCACGCCACATGGAGGAAGGACGCGTCAGCTCCACCACACTTCCAGCATGAAGCGTCAGTGCGGATTCCCATGCGATGTAGCAGCACTGGTGTGCGATAGTACCGGTGCAGGAATTTAAAATGGACCAGTCGTAGCCTATAGTTCGGTGACAGCGCCGTGAGCTGCTTACAGCAGTATTCCCACACGTCATCTGTCAAGGTCCCGTCCAGGTCTGCGGCCCAAGCCTGTCTGGCCATAGGCACGGTGAGCGGGGCCTGCTCCTGCATGCAGTTGTACAGTCTAGATACCAGTTTCGCGGGGGAGGGTCGTGACAGCAAGTTCTGAAGGGCGTCCAGTTGTGGAGGTTCCTCGGGGAATTGAGGCCACATCTTCTTGCAGGACTCCCGGAGAGAGTGATACAGAAGCGCGTCCGAGAACGAGGTAGGCTGGCCGTCCTCACGGACACCCAACGCTCCAAACGTCCCATCAGGGTAGATGTCTGCGAAAGTGGTCACCCGTCTCCCCTGGAGCGTGATGGTATCTCCCCTAGCGCAAAGGCAGGGCAGCATCGGATTGCTTCGCAGTGGAATAGCCGGCGCATAGAGCAAGGGAAGGCCCGCCCTCCGACTTAACTCCTTCCAGGACCAGCGGATCATCTCAACGGTGTCTACCTCCTTCGAGGGGCGGGAAACCTTACCATACAACGCCACCCGAAGTGGCAACGGGGCAACCGCGGCCAATTCCACCGCCACATGCGGCTGGTAGGGGGTGGGGAATACCCAGAAATGCAAGAATTGAGCCTGAGCGCACAGCGAGTATAGCTTTAGGTCAGGCGCCCCGAGGCCCCCTTGTCGCAGCGGGAGTGTAAGCAGAGCCCAAGAGGTCCTCGCCTGCCTCCCAGCCCACACCAGAGATACAAGTAAGGAGCGGACTCGTGCATGGAAGCATGCAGTCATGGGTAACGGAAGATTAACGAACAGATATAGGAATTTCGGGAGAACTACCATTTTCGCCAGTGCAACCCTCGCAACCAGGGACAGGGGAAGTTTGTTCCAGACCTCCACCCTCCGCTCCAGCCAGTCGACCGCTCTGCCGAAGTTGAGAGACCATAGTTCCTGCGTGTCCCGACTAATCCAGATACCTAAGTATTTGACCGCGTCAGTCTCCCAACGCAGGGGGTAGTCCGAAGGAGGTTGAGCTGTCTCGTCAGTTAGAGGGAATGCAACTGACTTGGACCAATTTATAGACACGCCCGCCAGACCCTCGAAACGTACAAATTCTCGGAGCAGTGGATTCAAATTATCTGCGGGGCTGTTAACATACAGAGTGACGTCGTCTGCATAAAGAGAGATCAGCAGACTACGAGAGCTGAAGCTTATCCCTCTCGCCGTGTGGTGTTGGCGTATTCTGGCCGCCAGTGGCTCCATCGCAATAGCAAAGAGGAGGGGCGACAGTGGGCACCCCTGTCTAGTCCCCCTGGAGATGGGAAAGGGTTCGGACACCAGGCCATTCACTCGTACCCGAGCTCGAGGTTTGTCATATAGCAATTTGATGAGAGTAATAAAGTTACGACTGAAGCCCATCCTGCCCAAGACACGAAACAGGTACGGCCACTCTAACGAATCGAACGCCTTAGTCGCGTCTAGGAACACGACTGCGGCCTGGACGGAGGGGTGGAGATAATGTAGGATGGAGAAAAGTGTTCTGAGGTTGTGCGAGGTGGCACGGCCAGGGATGAATCCTGATTGGTCCGGGAGAGCGATGATTGGCAGCATCGGCTGTAATTTGTCTGCAATGATCTTAGCAAAAATTTTAGCGTCCACATTTATGAGAGAAAGGGGACGATAGGAGTCCAGGTATAATTCGTCTTTGTCGGGTTTTAATAGGGTGACAATGAGTGCCTCGTGCATGGAGTCTGGGAGGGAATTCAGCTCCAGCGCCTCTACGAATACTGAGTGCAGTTTCGGGGCCAGTTCTTCAGCATACGTCTTGTAAAACATTGTGGTTAGGCCATCTGGGCCAGGAGCTTTATTAGCTGGCATGCTCTTGATAACCTGAGCTATGTCTTGGACCGAGACAGGCAGGTCCATGTATTGTCTATGGTTGTCATTGAACCAGACAAGGGCTATAGAGTCAAGAAAACCGTCCAGGGAAGTCGGAGCAGCAGAGTGTTTGGACGTGTAAAGGGAAGCATAAAAATCGGCGAAGGCCTTCAGCACCGCCTCTTGGCCCGTGACCCGTGTCCCCTCACTATTATTGATAGTGTGTATATAGTGTGCCTGAGCCTGGGGAGCAATCAATCTAGCTAGTGTCCTGCTCGGTCTATCACCTTCCCCATATCTGCGGGCTTCGGCCTGTTTCCCTAAGAACTTCACCTCCCTCTGCGCCTCCTCGTTGAAGTCCAACAGTTTTGCCTTAAGACTACCTGCAATAGCCAACGTCGGGTCTCGGCAGAAGGCCAGGTCCAGATCCTTAAGTTCTTGCTCTAGCTGAGCCAGTGTCCGACGTATGGTATGTAGCACCCCTGCCCGCCGAGCTATACACTGGCCCCGTATTACCGCCTTAAAAGCGTCCCACACCACGGCCTCAGAGGAGGCCGAACCCTCGTTTCCTGCAAAGTACTTTACAATGTCATCCCTAATTTCTTCCCTGAACACCTGATCTGTAAGGGCGTGGGGTGGCAGCCGCCATGAAAACGCCCTAGGAGCCACGTTGGGTATCCGCAGCTCTAGCATGCAGGGGGCGTGGTCCGAAAGCGACCTAGCCTGAATATCCACCTCCCCCACCCATGTAGCCACCTCAGGAGACAGCAGCCAAAAGTCCAGGCGGGACCAAGCGTCATGATGACACGTGATACAGGTCCCCGTTCTCTCCCCAGGGTGACGAAGTCTCCACACATCAGTCAGTCTCCCCTCATCCATCACATCTAGCAACGCCTGCCTCGCTTTCGCATGCGTAGGTCTACTAGCACCCCTTCTGTCCCAATCATCGTCCAACACTACATTGAAATCCCCCCCCACCACTATCAGGTTACAATCAAGCAACACAATTTGCGCCCAAACATTGTGAAAAAAATCCGGATCGTCCACATTTGGGCCATATATAGCGGCCAGAACCAGCGGCCTACCCTGCAATGAGCCATGCACCAGTACATAACGACCCTCCTTATCCAGTACACAATTATGTTCTCTCCAATCCAACCCTTTCCGTATGAGGACAGCCACCCCCCGGGCATAGTTAGAGTATATAGCTGAATATACATGCGACCACCTGTGATGTTTCAGCCTGGGCGATGGGGTCGAGTTGATGTGAGATTCTTGCAACAAACAAATGTCTACATTGTGTCTGGTCAACATATTATGCATCAATCTGGCTTTTTTATAGTCCCCAAGGCCACGAATGTTCCAAGTCCACAATTTAACTCCCCCCAGGCCTGTGGCACATCCAGGGTGACCAGGCCGCCGCCCCGCTCCCCCCCCCCCCCCCACACAAACAGGCCCAGATCGCCGCACACTCCCGCGCAGTACAGTCGTGAGAAGATAGATTGCAACGCGCTCCACCAGCACCGGTAACCAAACACTCAACATCCCCCCCCAACCCCCACCCACGCCAACCCCCCAATCAGGTTGCGCTAGAATCCCATTCGTGCTCTGAATCGCACTTTGGACAACTGAGAACAAAAACAACGGGAGATACCCCATGGGGCGAGGTGCTCCTAGCTGACACCCCTGAATACACAGGGTGGCTGCACACTGAAGGATATCCGCGACACCCGAGGGGTGCCCAGCAGCATGGATCAAACAGTACTGGAGTTGTGTGCCGTCCAATACGCCTCAGACCTGTGACACAGTCAACAACCAAGACCCCCCCAGCATGAGTAGGCCAGCTCCAGCAGTTCCAGCAGTGTCCTCCATTCCACGTCTCTCCTCTACACATGTTTAATGGGAGCGTTCGCCAGGCTTCGATGTCTTTTTGTATGTGGGATAGTAATTGATTCATATTTAATTCCCAGTTTAGTTGCAGGGCCTGTGAGACATATTTATGCTCAAATATTTGAATTTATCAGCATGCAAGAGGAGTTTTATAATGTACGGATTCTTTCATAGGGACATAGGTGGACGTTTCCCAATTGGCCCATAGTTTTGAAACCTCACCATATATATGCAAAAGGTTCACTATACTGGTGATAGAGAGGCCTGGTCTCTGAGTGTACATCAGTATATTGTTATCCTACAACAAATGTCTATGTCCATATCCCTCTGGCTCTGAAATCCCCATAACTGTGCATCTCTCCTGATCAATTCAGGTAGGGGTTCCGTTACCAAAATAAATAGTAATGGGGAAAATGGACACCCCTGTTGTGTGCCCCATCATATTGCAAACGTAAGAGATAGGACGCCATTAACCCAGACCTGTGCTGACAGATGCGTATAGAGATGGCTAACCAGCCTCATGAAAACTGAGCCAAGAGTGCTGAGCCCCAGGATGGCCGAACTACTGTGAGGTCCCTTGTGCCAGGATAATACTCCGTCTGAATCTAAAAGATACAAGACCAAAGAACTGTTGCAGACAGGTGGGACCCTATTACTAAAACCACTAGGCGCTGTGGGGCAATCGACGGACAAGTTGGAGAGTTATGTTCCACCCATGCTGATCTTGGGCTCGGACCCATGATTGTCAAGATGGCAATAGGTAGTACTGCGGTGGAGAGGACAGAATGGAGTGAGTGGCCGTCAACCTCACTGGTGGTGAACGCTGCTGTAGCCGATCGACCTCGAAGAGAACTGGGGAAAGGAGAGCCAGCCAAGCACTCTCAGAAGGTGCACCTATGAATCACGGCCCTAAACTCACACACATAACAGCTGCGGCTCCAGTGGGCATATTGGCATATTGAAGGAAGTTGGATCAAGCAAGTGACCACCCGACCCATGAAGCACATTGCCACATCTGGCCAGCCCCTGTGTGAACTAAGGTGAGCAGGTCTGGCCAGGAACAGTTGTGAAGTGGTGTGGCTTTGGCTGCAGATCCTGCACTGATTAGCAGCCTGTAATCGGTGGGCCCACTTCGGGGACTACTGCTGGACCCAAGCTTGCGGCCTGGCCCGCTCACAAGCTGTATCTGGGTTGTTGCCTGGGGTACCTGGACAACAATAGCGCAAAGTTAGTATTGAACTGATTGCCATGAGGGAACTAGATCGACTCAGACAAGCAGTCCTGGGGATACTCTACACCAAGGCTGCACAGGGGACAATTATGGCACAGTGACAAACTAAGGGGCTGCAGGTGACCATCCTGTGATGCACCAGAAGGCCACCTCCCCAAACCCAATCCTCAACAGGGCCTGAACGCCCCACCAGGGATGCTGGACATCAGAGTTACCCCCATCTGAGAAATGCTGCCTAGTCAGATAGAATGCAATGGGGTGAACAGATTATCTCATATCATATTATTTCCCCACTCACTAATCTGGGCTCATTGGGCACTACCTAGGTGGAGACTCTCAGTCCAGAAACAAGCCCTCAGCAGCCGCTGATCATGCAGGTGAGAGCGGCGGGTCCGGGTGGGGGGGGGCATTTCGACGGACGGTGATGAGGGAAAATTAAATAATTAATTTCCCCTCGTCACCGTCCGTCAAAATGCCCCCCGCCCGGCCTCACCGATCTTACCTGCATGGGCCACGGCTGGCCCACAGCATGGGAAAAAGGCAATAAAAAGAAGGCTAAATTGGTGTAGGAGGTGAGGTGCTCCAAGGAATCAGCGACACAGACATCCCTTGCGCTAACAGATTTAATGGAGTCTGAAGACTTAGCAGACATATCGTGACAGCGGCATCCTCTAGCCAGAGAAGGCACAAATTTCTCCACAGCACATGTCACATTGGCAAAAGAGCCAGATGCGACCATTCAGAGATTAACTGGGTGGCTTGCCCCCAATGAGTCTGGGACCGTATCTGTGATAAACTGAAATTACCTATGCTTCATATCCCAGGCCATCACTTACCCACTATCCACTGATAAACCTTACTCAGGAGGTGCAGGTCCTCCTTAAGCCACAGAAGTGGAGAAATTAGTGATATTTACCCAGGATTACAATTTATAGACTACTCCTCCATTGAAGGGTCATAGACTGTACATATCTGAGGCTGCAGACACTTTGCAAAACGCATAATCCTGGATTTCAGTTTGCACCCCTATCATGCAGGGCTGTGGAAACGATCATTACCAGCCTAACTGACAGATGCCTAGTAACTGTGTTGTACTCTATTATATAAGCAGATGTCCCTATGGCGTTAGCGGGAGGCAAGGAGGACATTGGGAGCACAGTCACTGATAGGTGCGAGTAAATAGAGAACCTGGCTCTTAATGGCAGATTACGTCTTATTCACATTAAATTCCTGTACCGCTTTTACTGCATTTTGGCCAAACAGTGATTTCAGGCTCTCCTGCCTCTTCTCCTCTCGCAAGGACTTTCCCAAGCTGTGGACTACTGCCCTGACAATACAGGGCATGAACAGTGTATGCAGTGTGCCAATGGGGCATGCAGTTCCACCAAGTCCAGGTGGCCTCAAGGGTTTGGAAGAAATGTGCCTTGCCCTAGAATATTGCTTTTAAAGTCGCTGGGAATATGAGAGCATGGTTTAGCTGCAAAGCTCTCATTTTCTGCTTAACCTCAGTGAACAAGCACCTTAGTTGCTGAACTTGACAAAGGGCAATCAGGAAACAACGTTATTAGAGTCCAACAGAACCTATCCTGTTTTCCTGGTAACTCTGAGAATGGCATCCCTATCCATGTTGTTCAGGAGTTTTCTAATAATTTGTTGAGGGTTGCACTCACAAGGGTGGCTCTGGGACAGGGCCCGGTGATCCCTCTCACCCACAATACAGGATGAGATTTACAGATTGAGGCAAAGACCTTTCCCACCTCACTTATCACTAAAGAGAATACGGTATCAACAAGTGGGGCTCTGATCTGGAAGATCAGCCTCCTAATCCCCCATATGAGGTTATTTAACAAAAAATATCATCACTCACTGTTGCAAAAATGATTGTACATTCCAGAGAACTTGAATAAAATGATGCACAGACTCAATTCAAATTTGTTTAAAAAATCTTTCTTCATAGTCTTTTATTCATATTGCTCTTTTATCATATGTTATCCATCAAATGTAGCCATCTAATTTTGTCTCTTCCATGGGGTTTTTGAAATTGATTCCAGACATAGCACTTAAGAGATAATGAAAAGTGACCGAGATTTTATCGCCAACATGGACTTGAAACGGATGTATGGAAGATAGATGTCACTAAACGAACAATAGGAACTTCAAGTTAACAAACCAAGATCATAATTGAACCAAATAAGCTTGTCCTCAATATGAAAGGTCTGATCCGCAAATAACCAGCAAGGGGTGGGAATATCAAAAAAGAACAAATTTGAATGGAGTCTGTACAACATTTGATTCAAGACCTCTGGAATGTACAATCATTTTTGTAAAAGGATAAATAGTGAGTGCTGATCATTTTTGTTACAATACAGGATGATATCACCTCTGATGAAAACCTGAACCTCAACCATGTTATAATGAGTTGGACGGGGTTCACAGACTAGAAAGCATGCCCACAAATCTCAATTTTTTTTTAAATGTCCGACCTTCTTCACCCTCTATCCTCTATTCAAGGTGTACTATCATTTGGAAAGGCACATCACTGTGTTTTTGACAGGCTGCAGGGTAGTCTCTACCACAGAGACATGCCTCTCCTCCTCCGTGATCTGGTCCACAATATTTTGAAGGTCCTGTCAGATTAAAGAAACATCAGATTAAAGAAACAACAAGGCAGACCTCCCCAGTTGATATTTTTAAGGGATGTTCAGCAATCCTGTATTGCTGTAAAAAGGAGAAAGTTTCACAACCAGTTTCACAATCATTTTCACACAGTGAAATCAAACACAGCCGGCAGTGAAGGAACTAGGGTAGGTATATTTGATCAAAAAGTGAAACCTCCAGTTGTGGGTTTCAAGTAAAACACAACTTAGTATTTCTCACAAACTTTTCTTGTTTTAAGTTTTATCCCCAGAAATGTGTTAAATTCTTCATGAGCTCTTCAGTGAGGCACAGCTGGTACTGAGTACCAAACTTGCTTGCAGCATAATACTTAAAGACCAGCGCCTTCTTAACTGTTCATCAAACAGCATGTTACTGCAGGGGTCATCTCCCTCTGGCGCACTCCCATTGGCCCCAGGAACCATTTTATGCAAAGAACAGGAATCCACCTTTTTCAGCACTCAAAACAGGAATGGTACTTACCAACAGCCTACCCACCCCTTCCCCTGCCACACAAACTCACCTCAGCACCATCCACCGATCACAGGCCTGTGGGGCCATGTTCTGAGGGATGAAGGAGAAGCCCAGCTGTTTAGGATCTTCACATGATATGACCGGGTAGCCATGCACATTGGCACACTGGCCATCCACAACACCACTGTAAGTTCTCCGGCTCCAGTGTCAACACAGCACATGGATGCCACCATAGCACTGAGTTCTCGGCCTTCTTCCTCCGCAGCCCCGTGGAGGATCATCAACGCCATCTTATCATGCCCACCATCCCTCGCCATTCAAGTGTCCATTCCAGACCAAGTCATAAGCAGGCAAAAACACTCTGAGTCAGGCTTAGTGAAGAAGGAAGTCCCTACTTCTTCAACCCTACCCTAATGGATGGGTACCTTGTTCCACTCACCATGCAATCTCCTCCTCACAGTGACTGCCCAATGTTCTGGATCCCTCTGCTTGCAAATCAAGGGGCAGCAGTGCCAGGTGGCGGTGACACCAGGGCAGCTGCAATCTGCACATAACACCCTAGGCTCTAACACACACCTAGGCTGTGGCCGATCATCATGTCAGCCTTGCCCTAGTAACTTCACTGGTCAGGCACACATACTCCCCCATAAGGAATGGTGATGGCTGCTCATTGTGAGGAACTGTAATCCATTGATACTTTCTAGATTATGGTAGCAATAGGAGTATGGGTAAGGGAAATCTTCAGAGCACGCCCACAAATGATGTTCTCATTTTTGTATTTAAGTTGATGGTCACAACCTATACATTCTCTTGTCTTTGTCTCCAAAGCAGATCTAGACAGTGCTTTCTGAATTATTACAGGATGCAAGGTTGGTCTCCTCTGAACTTCAAGGGAGGAGGAAGATGAGGAGAGCATTCTCCAGCTATTCCCATTCAAACTGGACTTCTCTACTGAGCCCACTGCCTTCACATTAACTCCTGTACCTTTTGCATTGGAAGATATTTGATTCTGGAACAAGCTTGTGTTGTTAGAGAGAGAAGTATAGTGTGCTTATGCAAGGCTGAAAACTCTTTATTATTAAAATACTGTCTGATACGAGAAAAATGGTAAAACACATAAGCTTTATACGACATTCATAGGGGTATCTGATAGGTGAATATTTATTACGCTTTAACCCCTTGCGTGCGGGTTTATTTCTCCCGCTGTGCGGGAGAAATAAACGGCATTCGGGAACGCGACGTCTCCCGGCCGTCGTGCGCTCACGCCCACCGTAATGCACGACGGCCAGAAGACGTTGTGCGCACGCAAGGGGTTAAGGGTGAATTTTTAGGTTAAAGCATTTTGAATCAGACATCTTTAATTCACATCATTCTCCTGATCGTCTGGTCTTAAATAGTCTTGTAAGTAAGTGTGTTTCTGCAAGAACCATCAAGATAATATCATATGTTTTGCATACAGTACACAGCAGTCCTTCATAAGAAAATGGACATTTCGAAATGAGAGAAGCCCATGTCTTATATCATATTCACTCTTTGGTAAATGGAGAATTGTATGGTTGGTAATTATGCAATGAATGTGTAATCATGTAAATGTAGACAGGAAGACTTGGCTATTAATTGAGACATTCTCTCCATGGTGACAACTCCAATGGTTGCAGTGTTCCTCACTGTCACATGCTAAGTAATAATACTCTGCATTGTTGTACCATTAAGCGCTGCATGCATACCAAAGGATGGAATTGAGTTTTATGACTTCTTTATAACTTCAACCTCACCAAGGCTTCTCTGGTGGAGGGGGAGGGAGCCATTCTCTAGGGAGGAATTAAATAACTTTTGTAGCTGGGGTACCAATTGTGTGCTGTAGGTGGAGTAAAATTCAATGAGAATCCTGTCAGACTCGGGGTCTTGAAGTTCCTTGACAGCCCTGCATATTTTCCCCACTGAAATAGCGGTGCTCGATCATCTGTCAGATTTGGGGGCATCAGGGCAGTGTATACCATGCATATAAGTCATGAAAGGCCGTGTTAATGTCTGACTGCGTTTTAACCATGACTCGTGTAACAGTACTGATTGAGAGAATAGGCGTGGGAGAAGGGTACGGTAGGATCAGGCGGGCTAAAATGGCACCTGGCCTATCAGTCTCAATATGGGATCTTTGGGCATATGCTCAGTCATTGATGATGCATAGACATTCAAGGAGTTCTGCATTGGTGATCCTAGCCTCTGCTCAGCAGCCTCAACATCCGTGATTGAGACTTGTTCCATTGGTCCCAGCCTACCCTCTAGTTGTGTGAGTTCTTGCAGTTTCACCTTCTTGGCTCCAACCATTGCCCCAATGGATGTACCTCTAATCACCACCTTGAAAGCTTCCCACTCAACTATAGGAGAGGATGCCATGCCTGTGTTTTCGGAAAAGTAGGTATCAATGAATGTAGCAAGCGTGTCCCAGAAAATTGCATCTTCCGGCAGGGCAGGCTGTAGGCGCCAGGTGGGGATCGGGCCGAGACCAGGCCCCATGACAGCACTATTTCTAGGGGATTGTGGTCAGAGAGTGTTTTTCCCAAATAAGCATGGATTGCTTTCACTTTCCTCGACACTTTCCACTCAGTGTGCGTTGCAGTGGGCAAGATGGGTTCTATTTGTGTTCCTTCTCAGCAACCTCCAGCTCTGCCTCCAGAGATTCCCTCTCCATGGCTCTCTGTTTGTTTAGAGCGGAGTTAAGCATCATACATTTCCCCCTTCTGACCGCCTTGAAGGCGTCTCAATTATTCAGGAGAGAAGTATCCTGTGGTTGGTTTATACAAAAGAATTCCGTAAAAGCCACTCGCAGTTCATCTCGCATTATTTTGTCTCTCGTCAGGGAAAAGTACCATCTTGGCATCTTGGAAGCACCCCTTTCCCAATTTAAACTAATTGCGACTAAGCTGTGATCAGATATAGAGATCGGCAGGATTTTTGCATCTTGGAGGGATACTAATAGCCCTTGACTTATAAAAATATAATCCAATCTCGAATAGGTTTGATGAACATGAGAGAAAAATGAATTGTTTTTGGTGTCGGGGTGTATTTGCCGCCATGCATCTAATAAACCCATAGACCATATGGAGTGTTTGACAGATTTGGGGACACTGGCTGTGGGAGCTCTATGTGGAATGGTGCTGTCCACAACTGCATGCCAAGTGAGATTGAAATCTCCCATCAATATTGCCAGTCCCTCAGCAAATCAACCCAACATAGTGAGTAGGGAAGACAAGAATGCCTGCTGGCCCTTGTTAGGGGCGTATGCCGAAATAAATGTACACAGCCTTCCCCTCAAAAATCCTTTCACCATGATAATCCTCCCCTTCTTGTATGACTTTATGGCATTAAGTTGAAATTTCAAAAATCTCTGAAATAGTAAAGCTATTCCCCTGTGTCTCATAGTTGCTGAGGATCTGTAGAATAAAGAATAACATTTATGGTGCAGCCTGAGCCCCTCCTCCCGCTTTAGGTGTGTGTCCTGTAGGGCCACCACCTCAAAGGAGTTAGCCAAAAAATATTTCCATACTTTTTGGTGTTTGAAGGGGGAATTCAAGCCCCTTTACGTCCCAGGAAGCTACTGCAATTGGCATAATCCCAACTTAACCCCCAGCCGCGCAAGCTGGATCTGAAGCCAGAAAATCACCATTCCTCCATACTTTACTACTAAGGGAATAACCATTGCTTCTTCAGATTTCAAAAACGCTTTTTGAGCCAATGACGATGAGTAACCAATGTACCTAAGAGAACAAATTTCGCACCTGTATAATCTCCTCCCAACAGTTAACATAACTACGTAACCAAAACCTGCGTCGGGCAGCTCGTGCTCCCTCGGCCAAAGAATCTTGGAAGATAGGGTTCATGATGTAGGGCGTCTGGCCTAGGTCCGGGGACCGGCTGTTTCTCAAAAACAATTATCGATTGCCAAAACATCTTATAGAACTGCAGAATTCGAGTACAGGTGCTGGCAGAGACTTCAAAGCGATACCTGTCTTCTCACTGACCTCTGAGTGAGGTCTCCTCTCTGTAAAGATTGTGAATCATGATGGACTCCCTTCACCACTTCCTTACCACCAGGAGTTCCAGAATGAATTATTCTAGCCCTTGGAATGATGGCCTTTAGAACTCACGTTCCACTGCGAAGACTTGTTGCTCTCTTTCCCACTGGAAGACCCTCCCGTGTGACCTTCTGGTCCCAGAGGGAGCCCCACGAGCTCCAGACCTTCCTCAAGCTCTATAACGTGCTTCATTTTATTGTTTAATTTGAAGGCCAGACCGAAAGGGTAAGTCTATCTATATTTAATTGTGTCCGCTCTGAGTTTTGTGGTGAGGGGTCAAAATTGCTGCTGCTGAAGAAGAGTCGAGGGTGCCAGATCCTGATAGAGGGTGCGGCAAAAGCCCTGGAATGAGATCTCGTCATTTTTCCTGGCAGCCCGCAGTATGGCCTCCTTTACTTTAAAGAAGTGAAGTTTTACAAGAATGTTGCGAGTGCGACGTCGCTGTCCACCTGGCTGGGGCCCCACTTGATGTGGACACTCAATCTTAATCTTCAACTGGTTCAGCCCCCAGATTTCTGCGAATAGACCCTCACAAACACCTCCAGGTCCGGCCCCTCTGCCCACTCCTCAAGGTCCTTAATCCTGATGTTATCTCTTCGTGCTCTGTTTTCGATATCCTCGGTTCTTTAGCAGCGCTGATCGAAACTGGGTGTGAAGCTCTTGCATTCTATCATGGGAGGCCGGCATTCTTTTATCCGGGTCTTGAGCTTGCACCTTCACCTCTAGAACTCACGTGCCTACAGAGTCCAGGTCTTGTTGGAGCGTTGTCAACCATTCTGAGAGATCGGCTTTCAATTGATCCATGGAGGATTTGATATCCACTTTAATCTCTGCACGCAGCTCCGACTTGAATTCCCTGAGGGATACAATTAGATCTTCCTTGGTAAGAGCCATGGCTGTGGCGCCGTCCGCCCGATCCTGCGGCACTTTCTTCTTGGAGGTAGTGAAATAGCTGGAAACCTTAGCAGGGCCTTTTTTCAGTGGCATAGATGCAGCTCCCTCACCTCTTCCATCCGTGGATGGAGGAGCCTTCATCCCTTGATCATGGAGTCTCCCAAATGCCATTCCCTCCTGTGCGGCATTCCAACAATTCCCTGGGGACTCTCTACCCCCCCAAAAGGACTATGCGTTTGTCCCTCACCAGCACTGTAGCACAGGGTCAGCTCTTGTCACTTCATCAGAGTTGCACCATTCTATTGTGTAGGGGGTAAAGACATCAATTCTCCTGCTCACCATCTGCAAGCACCGCTAGGCACACCCAGGGTCAATCTCCTATTGGGGTAGTTAACTCCGCTCCAGCATGCACATTTACTTCTTAGCGGTGGGCGCCATGTTGAAGTCAGGCAAACCATGTCTGGACACCCCCGCTACACCTCTCAGCCCCCCGGGCTCCTAATCATCATTTATAAGGGTTTTACCCCCAGGCTGTCCTCTCCACATAAAGGCGTCGCTCGCGCTGGCAATTTTAGAACTCCTACCTGCAGAGTTCGCAAGGCTTCAGGTGGGTTCCTACACTGGCGCACAGGTTCCACCCCCCGCTCCTCCGGTCTCCTCAGTCTCACCTCGCTGCCCACCACCACTATGCCTGATCCACCGAGGAGTCCTGGTCGCAGGACGGGGAGTCGGCTGCCGCTAAGACTAGTATCACCTGGCACCCAGAGCACCTCTGCCATTTTGCAAGTTGCACAGCTCCGCATCTCCCGCCTTGAACTCACTGGGTGTCTCAATTCTGGTAGAGCTTGCCCTCTCCACCAGGTACCTGCTTCACCTCATGGTTCCCCTGACTCTCCACTCCTGTTTGGTATCGACAACACTCTACAAAAGCACTTCAAACAGCTCTTGGGTGCCGGAGCTGAGGTTAATCACCTCCACCCGGCCATCTTGCCTGGCCACACCCAATTGGCTCCTTTTTTATTACAAAACTATTCCCCTAAGTCGATGCCCAAGAGCAAATGTAAAACTGTATTTAAATGCCATTGAGTATTTTACCACATTCATGGGCTTAAAAAAATGCCACTCATTTCCCCCAAAACTCCCTGACCAAGACCCCAGAAAATAACTTCATTAAATTTGATCAAAGATTACTGTTATTATAAGCTCTACATTGTATGCTTTGTCACCAATTTCCTATTGATTCCAAAGAGAACAAGACTATATCTAATTTCAACCAATGTTTCTACTAATCACTTTAAAATTCATGACCCAACATTTCCAAGTACTCCTTGAAGTAGAGGATACTAATTATGACAAAGCCACCCCAAAAATAATAATGTGCCTGCTGTAAAATCTTGTTACATTGTGCAAAACTAAATCTATTATGATTGAGAACCTGATTCCAGGCCTTTTTGTTGTAATTATAGGGGGGCAGCAACTATCAAACATACACTTCTGGCTATAATTGTGATTCCTCACACAGCAGAGAAAAGAGCACTCACAAACATCCTTTTAATGCAGAAAGAGGAAAGCAATTGAAGGGAACACTGGACGGTGGTCTCCTGTACCTGCAAGCCATCATTCCTGTGATTGTTGCCACCTTTTCATGAATAATAATTAGGCAGGTTGTTCTGCAAGCCCCTGCAGTTTTGTCATGTCCTTTAGGATAGTCTTGTCATGTATGCCCCATTTTACATACATTGTCCCATCCATACAACAATAACGATTCTAAACAGGTGACCTTTTATCTAGTTGCTTGCTCCTGCCTCGTCGACACCAGGCTCTCTGTGTCATAATTCCTGTACCTGCCTACATAAACATGTCCTCAGGCATGGTGTAATTATTCTGAATAAGGGTCACGACTTTTTTCATCCTTGGCCAATAGCCAGCTGTGCATGATCGCATTTGCTTAGAAAAACATTTGTGATTGTTTTCAAAACATGCACGACTGTCGATTCTAGAATAAACCCTAGAGTGAGCACTTTATTATAAAAGGCCGTCTCTCCCCCCTACAAATTAGAGGAGAATTCCTTCCAAGCTGAGACGGGGTCCTGCATGCTGAATCTTCGACACGCAGAAGTTTGATATCCCTTGTGGGTTATCATCCTCAACGCAGAGACAGGGTCCTTCGTTCTAAACCATCAGGTGAGGGGGCTGGTTCGTTCCTGGGGATTTCTTGGCTACAGATACACATAGCCATACACATGTACATGCTACACATACAGATCTAGGCTAGGTACATTTAGGCAAATTACTTAGGGCGTGCATTTTAGGAATATGCAAGTGCTACTGTTTTTATCTAAACTGCTCATGTTCATCTTATTAGCACTATGGTAGAAATGTGTCTACTATTTACTATATTGGTACCAGCAATCTATTTTGTATGCTTCTGTCTCCTAATTGTCACAGCAGATATGTTTTACACAAGATTGTCGCTGGACCAATAAATACTTATTGAAATGTGCTAATCGCCAACTTGTGTATTTTCTAAGAGTAAAGCGAGCTGACATATCCTGTAATGGTGTCTGGAAATGGTTGGGAGCTCTCAGTTTAGGTCATCCAAAACGCACAGGTCCTGGGGGACTCTTACGAGCTACATAACAGTTTGTTTTTTTGTGAATCGACATATCAATACATTACTTTACAAGAAAAAACAGATAATTAAAGGCAAGTGTGCAATTTCCAACTACTTTCTCTGATCTGTACAAAAGCATATCTGGCCCATAGTGGTATAGACGCCTGTTGCTTTCTGGGTGTTAGTGTCATCTTGCTCCTCACTGCACATCATCGGACTCGGAGACAGAGAATCATTGACAGTTAATTGGCACTACCCTCATACACTGACTGGATACCTCATACAGTGTACATTGCGCACACACCAAAGTCACCATGCCTATAAGAAGCTCGTATGAAAACCACGATACAAATATGCACTACATCCTTAGTATGACCCCCCCACCCCAACGCCTGCCTCTCACCTGAAAGAAAGTAACACTGTTTAGTTTAGACCCCGATGGCATCACAGGAAGTGATGTCACAGGAATATTATATCTGAGGAAATCAAAGGAAATGATGTCACTGATGTTAAACATCCTGAAATCATTACATTAATTACATTTCAAAAACATTGCTAAAGTAGATAAATGCCTGTTGCCAGCATACTGTAGGGGTGACACTATGACCTGTCAGGGATACTGCTATGATATGCAAGATCGTGGAGTTGGACAGCTGGAGCAGCAGGTGAGACATACATGCTGAGGGAGCTGTGTGACAGGCACTTCTGTTAGTTGAGGAAAAGCACAGTAGAACATCTCCAAGAGCATCATCCAGATTATCACTCAGAGAGCATAGATTCCACCATGATAAGGTAAGAGGAGCACTGTGTCGAGAGCTTCTCTTTCCCCTACTGCATCTCATGCGTGATGGCAACACAGATCACGGAAGGTAAAGGCTAAAAAACATGGCAAGTCCATGTCATTCCACCATGATGGTATCATGGGGTCAAGCAAACCTGACAACCCTTCCCTTTTCTTATCCCATCACTCTTCCCTCAGCAGCAAATAAGAGGCTGTTGAGATAGGACGAGGAAAGGACAAGGGGTGGAAGTTCTCAGACTGGGACTAAGATTAGCTTAGCTCAGTTTAGCACTTACAAATGTGCCATAATGATAGCAATAATGATAATGATGAGAATGACAATGACGATGAAGGGCAAGGCACATACTGAAGGACAAGTAAGGTGTAGCAGGAGCTACCCCTAGCAAAACATACTGGAAAGTCTTAATTGAGGAAACACACAAAGTACAATAATTAATAAATAAATGAATAAGCACATGAATGAATAAATAGAAATATGTTAAGCGATGCCGAGGAGTTGCCAATTGTGAAGCTGTAATGAATGCTACGCTACCAAGGAACACAATTTCAAACATAGGGAAGCCATTACAAGCCACCGCAGGCCATGTTTGCACAACACAAATGCCAGCTTTCAATGTTACAGCATTTTCCTCTAATTACCATCCTTTACACAATGATACACCTGCTTTATATTTACATTAATTGCAAAACAGTTTTTTTCTGAAAATGAAGCAGATTTTTTGAAAAGGAGCTCAATAATAGCCATGAAACCCACATAGTTTAATATATTTTAATTTGGTGTGAGTTAAAAAAACAGAAAAACCCCAAGGGTGTTCAAAGTGCTGGATGTAAATGGACTTAACATATCCATCAGTTGTTGAAACTTGAATTGAAACCGATTACCCGGCAGAGCAAATGTGCAAACAATACACGGGAATCCAATAGAAAGACATCAGAGAATAGCGATTATTGGGACCAAAGCAACAGTTGTGGAGGTCAGAGAAAAGATGACCACCAAGTGTGTTTTTAGATACATTTGGAGACAGTGATGAGAATGGGAGGCAAGCAAAAAAGAAGATATGGTTTGGACATGTCAAGATGGAAGATTACAGTCTGGCAAAGTTTCAGTTCAATGAAGGAGTATCAGTGGGATATGGGAGAGGCAGAGACAGTGGAAGAGCAACAAAGGACAAAGAGAGGAGAGAGACACTAGGCAGAGATGACGGGCATCACCAGCAATGAGAGGAAAGAGTCATGTCCCACTGACAGTGAATGGAACCTGGAATCAGAGAGCAGAGAAGTGTAGGTGGGAGCACACATGTTATATAGGAAAAACACATGACGTATAATGCAGTTGTACGTACAGTCAGGAGCCTGACATAAATACATTGCTATAGTATATTTTGTGGGCACGTGTAACGTGACAGCTGTAGCTCTGAAGACAGCTGGAATGGCTTCCCTGCCATGGTTTCAGCCAAAGACGCGTCCTTCTAGGTTGACCATCGGAAGGCCTGAGGTTGCTTAATTTTCAACAACATCACCCTGCAGAAAACAAAAATAATGTTAATTCAGAATGTCAGACCAATGCTTACAACAATAGTGGGAAGAGGGATGGAAAAAAGTTCCAGGGAGAAGTGTTTTTAATTAGTAAACAAAATCCCAAATACATTCTGTATATTCTGTATTGAGAGATGCATGTCCATACAACATTTTGCTCAGTGACAATAGTGTCATAATATATTAATACATAGAAATAATTCATTAAAAAATAATATAAAGTCCTACTGATTTATCGCTATACGTTGTAGACCTGGGGTCTCCAAACTTTACAGTAATGAGAGCTACTTCTCATAGGTGAAAATCGCCGTGACCTTCTTAAGGCCAAGTAACCCATGCATTGTTACCAGACACTACCTCACCCTGCTTCACTGACTTTAAACCGAATGTCCATGGAGCCCACTACTATGGTTTGAATAAAATACTGTGACTCTGGGTACTATGATAGGGCTGCCATGTGTGTCGGTGTGTGCATGGTCTGTGGGGATGTATGAACATGTGTGGGAATGAATGGGATATATGTGTATGAGTGACACAGAGGGTATTGGGTTTACTTGTGGCACAGGACATACCTTTCAGCATATGTGGCACCGTTACATGTACAACACAAACATGCAACCATATGGGAGATACTTAAGATGCAGAAAAATGTTCTGCAAAGATGTTTGTAATAAGGAGCATTTTTCTGCACTTGATAGAACATTTTTCTGCACTTTCAAGTTCTCCCATTTAAAAAAAAGTCTGTATTTTTCATTTATAAATATGACTGTGTGCCTACCAGCCACTGGCAGTAAGATGTGTGCTGTGTGTAAATGCAACACTTTGAAATGCACCTTTATTTTATATGCATTACATAAAACTCATCATTTTAATTTTCTCCCCTGTCAAAGTGTCTTTACAAACAGCAGGCATTTTACTCCCAAGGGCCTGTAGATATGGTGGCATATTTATAACAGGAAAATACAGTCATTTGTTTAAATTTGCGGTATTTAAAGTGAAGAAACATACTTCATAAAGCATTGGGACTTAATTGGTTTAATTTAATGGAAAGAAAAACATTAAGACGATGTTTCATAGAAACTTTTTTCTTCACTTTAAATTTCTCCCATTAAAAAGAAAATGACTGCATTTTTCAGTTATAAATATGTCACTGTGTCTACCACTCACGGAGTGCAAGATGCCTGCTGTTGGTAAATGCGACACTTTGAAAAAGAAGAAAATTAAAATGAAGAGTTAACTTAATCATTAAGTTACCTCTTCATTTTAATTTTCTGTCATTTAAAAGTATTCAGAAACGTCATGTTGTTCGCATGCTCCAATAATGAGTTGAGAACTTCTTTTATTTAAGAGTTAAATACCTCAGTGGCTCAGTTCTGAAACTCTGTGAACCGCAAGACCCATAAATCTGAGTGGAGCACTGCTCATTGTCAGGCTCTGCTATCTGCAGCCTGATAATAATGTAAACTGAACATAGCCTTTCCATAACTTAAAAAAGAAAAGGCAGCACTTATTTATTGCATTTCTTAGTTAAAAATTAAGTGAAGGCTGGGAGCTACTCTGAAGGTTTCTGCGAGTTACCGGTAGCTCACGATCGACTAGCTGGAGACACCAATTGTAGACACTGCTTGTCGCAGTAGAGATATCCTTCAGTTCATGATGGTAATATAAGGATGTGCATTTTCCCACACCTGCCACAAAAAAATTAATTTGTCTTAAGGTAGTAAGTAATTCCAT
This sequence comes from Triturus cristatus, assembly GCF_964204655.1. Taxonomy (NCBI): domain Eukaryota; kingdom Metazoa; phylum Chordata; class Amphibia; order Caudata; family Salamandridae; genus Triturus; species Triturus cristatus. The sequence continues at coordinate 638,163,318 of NC_140580.1, read as the reverse complement.
CAGCTTCTGGTTGATTCGTGAAAGAGGCAGGAATATTGTATATAGAGCAGGATGGTGATAATAAATTGTCTTCAGTCAATGACTGAGAGTCAATTCTGGCAACCATAATAAAAATGTTAACCTTCCTGAACACTACCCTAGAACAAGTGCTAGAAACCTTTGTCTTGTTGTCCCTTTCCTCATTCCAAACCTTACACTATGGAGGAGAGCTGCCTGCCACAGATATGCTGTCCTTTGTCCAATCCCCATTTTGGAAACAATTCTGTCCATTCTAGGTGATTATATCAGAACCGACTTCCAAGTAGGGGTGGGCGAATGCAAATTGCTCCACCAGCAGAGTTCACAGAGTTTTGGCCACTTCGCATTATGCATGCAATGAGTTCTGGCCAAATTTCGCCAACCGCTGCATGGGGGCGTTTTTTCTTAGGCACAGATCGAGAGATTTGGTGACGCCCTAGCATGATTTATGATCGCTAGGAGGACATCCAGCATGATTTCCCCAACGTGGGCATTCATGGCCATTCGCAGTCAGAAAGCTGCCACACGAGTAGAAAATCTACTCGAGTAGCAGCAAAATCAACTTGGGAAGAAGCACCCTCGGGCACTCTATGTGGTGCCATTCAAGGTGATTTGTCAGTCCAGAACAAGCTCCCACACTAAAAATAAGTGCAAGCCTAATTCCGCCCATTTGCAGAATGCGGCACAGTTTACTCTACAGAATTGCAACTACGTGGAATTCCGCGCAGTGAAACTCTGTGAGTTCTGCCCACCCCTACGTCTTAGAGCTCCTGTTGTTTTCTCATTTCTCTAGGCTGGTGGTTCATATTCCCAAGGTCAGGTTTACGTTCAGGATTATTTTATTTTGGTTGCGTACGGGACACTGACTGCAGCGTGATCAGTGTTCCCTGTAGTGTTCTTAGCTGAATATTGATTGAGCTCAATAAGCACAGTTAAAACATTTAACTTTTGCTAATTCCCATGGAACTCAGTAAAGCGCTGCAGAGCTGGTGTATTGAGGTCATTATTCATGGCGAGAGCAGAGTTGCTGCTTACTGCCAACCAATAAAAGGATGGATGGAATGCTTGAATTAATCTCAGCCAGTGGTGAACGCTTTGATTTAGCCCAAGGATTTCGTCGAGGGCCCTCTCAGCCATCTTATACACAAATCATTTGGAGGCACATTTGAGGGGTATTGTCAGGAAACTCCCAGGATGGATAGAAGAAACATTCCTGTATGTCTGTACGTGGATGATACCTAATTATGTCAATTGGAGCAGCTTTTTCTTTCGGTTCACATGTGGGAAATAAGCCTGCACAGCATATGAATACCATTTACAATAGTAAATCTATGTTTTTGTTAATGTGGTTTGGGACGCCACAGATACTATTTGCACACAGGCTGAAGCAATCAGGCGTTTGTTAGACATACCACATAACATAAATGACGTTAATTGCTACAAGCAATTGGGCCATGGATATTTGAAGAACAAAATTGAAATCTCCTCTTCTTGTGGTGGGCCTGAATTGTGAAATCATCCAGGATTGGATGGCATTGGAAGCCAATCATAAGGTTCTATTATTGTGCGGCATTAAAAAGGTCTTCTCTGAGCTGGGTTGTCCCAGGTTGTTGACTGCCCCATGATCTGTTCATAACATTGAAGAAATCTGGGTAAAAGGTTTTTAGAGAGATGCTGTCTAATGAAAAAGTCCACTGCGTTGGGGAGAAGTTCAGATAGGTCATTTGTTTTTGTTGAATCTACCTTGGGGTTGTAGCCTTATTTAGACTTGGTCCACAATATGTACGGATGAAACCTATTTTCTGGTAAGTAGTTTGGTACAGCTGGTTTTAGTCAGGTATGGTGAGTTGTTGGTTGAAATTCACCGTGAATTTTTACATCAACACACACAAAACCACACACACACACTCTCTCCCTCTGTCTGTTTTGAAAATCTTTAAAGGTGTTGGTTACTTAACAAAATATTGGTTTCTCTCACTTAGTGCCCCGTGACAATCTGTGTTCCTCTTCCTTTCCTCTGCGCCCTAAACCCTCCTTGCCCTGCTCATTGCATAATGTATCTTAACATGATATGCCAACGCAATTGTTGAAAAATCAGACTCCCTCCCCCCACAAATATTACTGACCAAGCTACGTCCCTGTGGACTAGATATAGAATTGGTAGTTTCCACCATTTGTTATCCTTGCCACAAGGTTGGGGTTTTGCTGTAATGAAAATTAACGTCTCTGGATATTACTTTTGTGCAAACTATGATACACTTTATGTTTTTGCAAGGTTTCTGGTTTAACCCACTTATGCTGTTTTAGAGACATCAAAGCTTTGCGAGTTGTAGAGCGGCTTGCCATTCTTTCAGCTGTTGTTATCTCCATTTTCTTGACTCATAGTTGGGTGTTTTTAGTTTCAGATGTTTGAGAATAGCTATTCAATGTTAGTTTTTTAAAATAAATATGTTTCTGATATTATTGGAAAGGTTTAATCCTGGAGATTGTTGTATTTGCATTGCATGTGGTTTATATGGTTGTCTCAAGTTAAAATAAACTAAAATTGATTGAGTGATTGAATTGTTTGGTCATTGGATATATCCCATAACATTGAAGCATTAGGGTATAGGGCACATGGTCACTGTGAACATTGTGTCTTCTACTAGTGGCCATATAAAGAGTTTGTTTTTTGTTTTTATTTTATTTTTAATGTTTCCCCCTTTTTTTACAGAGCATTGTTAACAAAAAAAAGAAGAGATTATATACAGAGTACTACATAAATTTAAAATCAAAACCAATTATACATCAAAACTTTGGCTGGATAGACACTTGTTCCTAGTAAATCAGTATACACATCTTCAAAAAAAAGAAAAGAAAAGAAAAGGCAGGCATTGCCTTGCCAGCTGTTTCCTAATTTTCCTTCCACTTATTAATAGGCTCCCATATTTGTAATCCTAACCTTCTTCCCCTTTTACCCTTCCTTGCATATATCTCCTTCTCGAGGTTATAAACCGAGAGCAATCTAGCCAGCCATTGATGAAACGTAGGCGGAGTTTGTTCCAGCCAGGCCGAGGCAATACAAATTCGCAAAACAGCCATAGCCAAAAACATAAAGAAGCATGCTGGATCCTCTGTGCCATTACCATCTATCCCAAGCAAAATTTTCGATGGAGTGAGGGTAACCTTGTTTCCCAGTATTCTCCCTAAAAAGACTTCCATGGCTCTATGGAGTGAATATAGGTGTTGGCAGGTAGCAAAGACATGTACTAGCTCAGCGTCCAAACTAGCACACCTAAAGCAGGTAATGCCGACCGTTCCTCCCCACTGCGAAATCCTGGCAGGTGTATAGTATAGTGAGTAAATTGTTTTATAATGCTGAGCCGGCCATATAAAGAGTTTGAACGTTGGCATCATTGTATTTATCACTGCCGATTGGTCTCTACAGATGTGTGTTTGTATTTATAATGATTGTGCACTACAGAGCTCTCTGACTATTGGTTGTAAACTATTTATTCCTTCTGAGCTTTGTCATTTCACTGAACATTGCTCTGTCTCGGAGTCAAAATACAGGGACCTGGATAGCTTCTGTCTTGACCTTGACACAGACCAGTACGGTCAGCTTGGTTTTTTGTAACAGAAGGAAGAGGGTAAGGTTTCTAGAAACTTCTCCTCAGGTTGAGTAAAAGCTATCAGGTCTCCAGTGGTTATAATCATCTGATGTATTTAGTGTTTATAACTTCCAGATCTCTTACAGTTGACGTCCAGTGTATTTTATTCCATGCATTTAACAGTTGCATTTGCTTACTTATAAGTGTGTTATTTTTGCTTGAATATATATATATATATATAAACTACTGCCGTTTTGGAATACCCGTGACTCTGAGTGTGCTTTTTTACGTGCAACATTGGAGTTATATATATATATATATTCACTGAAAAAACCATAGGTTTCACACACGTTATAGTTAGGAATTATCATTTACAAAACCTTGCAAATTCACTTAAAAAACCATAGGTTTCACACATGTTATAGTTAGCTGTACATTTCACTCGTAAAAAACCAATGAAATTCCACGTTATAGTTAGATCAGGTAACTATAACTTGCGCGCCCACAATAAACTGCTGATGACGTCACATATTACATCACTCATGACATGGTCAGTGACATCACTCATGACATCAATGATGACATCTGAAATTACACATTGTGGATTGCGGTCGCACAAGTTATAGTTACCTGATCTAACTATAACGTGGAATTTCATTGGTTTTTACGAGTGAAATGTACAGCTAACTATAACATGCGTGAAACCTATGGTTTTTTAAGTGAATTTGCAAGGTTTTGTAAATGATAATTCCTAACTATAACGTGTGTGAAACCTATGGTTTTTTCAGTGAATTTGTACGGTTTTTTAAATGCTAAGTTATGTATTTATTTTTTATTTTTTTTTCTGGTTTTTCACTGTGCGCACACCGTGCGCGCTCTGTGGGCACTCGGTGCGCTTCACGCACCAAGCACACACGGTTCGCGGTGCACGCAGGGTGCGCGCATCTCGCGTTTTTAAAAAAAAAACTAAATTTATTTTTTTCTCCCTTGGGGGTCCTTCTGTGACCCCCTGACCAAGGCTAGGGGGTCAGGAACTGTCCACTCTGCACCCTTTTCACGTTCTCCACCTTTGTTTTTCACCCCTCAGACTGCGAGAGACAAAATGGCGGCCGACACTTCCTGGTTTCGACCGATTCGAATGTTTACCGACATCTAACAACCAATCAGAATTGCGCTCGCGCACGGCAGGATGCGCGCCCAGTGCACGCACGGTGCGCGCGTATAGATATTGATATGCTTTTAAATGCTATTTTCTCAGGAAATACTGAACAGATTTACACCAGACCTGCAAAAGGCACATCCTTCACCTTATGGCTACCTCTCTGCCAAATTTCAAGTAATTCTGTTCAGCCGTTCGGGCTGTAGCTGTGTCTAAAGGTCCTATGGAAAAATGCATGGGGAAAATGCGTTTTGGGACCCCCCTTTTTTCTCGGCCCCTGCTTGATGAATCACCCCGAGACTTTCAGGGTAGGAGCTGAACGGAGCGCCCCATTCGTTTTCAAAATTTCGCGAAGATTCGTCAACCGGCGCCAAAGTTATTCAAAATAGAATTTTGAGATTTCCTATGGAAACTAGGTTGTAACTATAACTATCTACTGCAACTCCTCCATGCTGGAGGAGTTGCTGTGTGAGATATATATATGTATATGTATATATATATATATATATATATATATATATATATATATTCACTTAAAAAACCATAGGTTTCACACATGTTATAGTTAGCTGTACATTTCACTCGTAAAAAACCAATGAAATTCCACGTTATAGTTAGATCAGGTAACTATAACTTGCGCGCCCACAATAAACTGCTGATGACGTCACATATTACATCACTCATGACATGGTCAGTGACATCACTCATGACATCAATGATGACATCTGAAATTACACATTGTGGATTGCGGTCACGCAAGTTATAGTTACCTGATCTAACTATAACGTGGAATTTCATTGGTTTTTTACGAGTGAAATGTACAGCTAACTATAACATGTGTGAAACCTATGGTTTTTTAAGTGAATTTGCAAGGTTTTGTAAATGATAATTCCTAACTATAACGTGTGTGAAACCTATGGTTTTTTCAGTGAATTTGTACGTTTTTTTAAATGCTAAGTTATGTATTTATTTTTTATTTATTTTTTCTGGTTTTTCACTGTGCGCACACCCTGCGTGCACGGTGCGCTTCGCGCACCGTGCGCGCGCTGTGGGCGCTCGGTGCGCTTCGCGCAACGAGCACCCACGTTGCGCAGTCCATGCCGTGCGCGCCTCGCCTTTTTTTACACAGTAACATTTGTTTTTTTCTCCCATGTGGGTCCTTTAATTTATTTAATAAATGTGATTGTTACTTCTTTATTTATTTTTTTATTTATTTTTTCCCGTGCGCGTATGGTAAGCTTACCGTATGCGCACTCCGCGATTTTTTTTAAAAATTATTAAATGTATTTTTCGTACTTTTGGGTCCTTCTTGGACCCCCTGACAAACACTAGGGGGTCTGCAACTCTCTTTGTTGCCCCCTTTTCACGTTCCCCACCTTTGTTTCTCAGTGCGAGAGACAGAAAATGGCGGCCGACACTTCCTGATTTCGACCGATTCGAATGTTTACAGTCATGTAACCACCAATCAGAATTGAGCTCGCGCACGGCACCGTACGCGTACGGTAAGCTTACGGTAAGCGCACGGAGCGCGCTTACAGATATTTATATTGATTTAAATGCTATTTTCTCAGGACCTACTGAACAGATTTACACCAGACCTACAAAAGGCACATCCTTGACCTGAGGACTACCTCTCTGCCAAATTTCAAGTAATTCTGTTCAGCCGTTCGGGCTGTAGCTCGGACTAAAGGTCCTATGGGAAAATGCATGGGGAAAACGCGTTTTGGGACCCCCCTTTTTTCTTAGCCCCCGCTTGACGAATCCCCCCGAGACTTTCAGGGTAGGAGCGGAGCGTAGCGCCCCATTAGTTTTGAAAAGTTCGCGAGGATTCGTCGACCGGCGCCAAAGTTATTCCAAATAGAATGTTGCGGATTTCCTATGGAAACACGGTCCTAACTATAACTATCTACTGGCGACCGCCAGTAGATAATATATATATATATATATATATATATATATATATATGGAAACAAAGCATTCACCAGTTTTCTCCAGGAAAAGAAAGAATGCACAAACTCCTCTTCGTCGGTAGATACTGTTATTTTATTCAGTTGTCAGATCTCCCTTATGTCATGACGCGTTTCGGCCGACGAACGGCCTTGATCACACGAGACAAACTTTGCGTATGACGGCGTTTAAAAATGCTAACACCCACATCACATGATGGACAGAAATGAAAGAAATACTATTACATCAAAAAATCAGTACTTTGCGCATAGCAACAACGTGACGAGTTTGTAAAATAAATACTTAATTGTATACGTAAATGTGCTTATAACAACATAATTAAATACCTTAAATACATTGTTGACGATCCATCTTGTTCGAGTCATATGTTACATTCCCAGTCTAAATACTGTGCTTACTTGAAAATTCTCCCAAACAACGAAGTTGCTCCTTCTGGATTACTGGGACCCTTGAAAGTTGGCATACACACCGGCGGAGCCAGCCGGCTAACAATATCCAATTTACAGGCGAAAATGAAGTATGCTCTCAGTAGAGTAAGACAGATTCCAAAATAGTGGATGGTCAAGTGTTTTATTTCACACAACGCGTTTCGGCGAGCAGCCTTGTTCACATGAAGAGCATACTTCATTTTCACCTGTAAATTGTATATATATATATATATATATATTCAATGAAAAAACCATAGGTTTCACACATGTTATAGTTAGCTGGAAATTTTACTGATAAAAAACCAATGAAATTCCCCCGTTATAGTTACTGTAGGCAACTATAACTCACGCGACCGCAATCCTCTGCTGATGCTAATACTGTATTTAGACACTTATTTGCCCATGTCTTCTTCCATTAACTTTTAGCTATACATATATTACAAATATTTTTTTTTCATAAAGACACATATGTCATCAGCAGAGGATTGCGGTCGCGTGAGTTATAGTTGCCTACAGTAACTATAACGGGGGAATTTCATTGGTTTTTTATCAGTAAAATTTCCAGCTAACTATAACATGTGTGAAACCTATGGTTTTTTCATTGAATTAGCAAGGTTTTTTAAATGCTAATTCCTAACTATAACGTGTGTGAAACCTATGGTTTTTTCAGTGAATTTGTACGGTTTTTTAAATGCTAAGTTACTTTACACCATTCGTGGCGTGCACGCCCACTTAACGCAGTTCGTTCCGTGCGCGCACGGTGCGCTTCGCGCACCGTGCGCGCACAGTGAGCACGCGGTGCGCTTCGCGCACCGCGCGCCCACTTTACACAGTTAGTGCCGTACACGCAAGGTGGGCACGCAGTGCGCTACGCGCACCGCGTGCCCACGTTACGCACCGTGCGCACATGGAGGACATATTATGCGCTTCCTTGTGATAGGTAATCTGTTAAATTTAATTTGTAAGTGATGACAATAATATGCCATGCACAGAGTTTTTTTTTTTTTATTAAAATTTTTAGCGTAAGCGCACCGTACGCGTACGGTAAGCGTAATCGGCGAAATTTTCAAAAAATAAAAATTTACCGTTTTTGGCCTTGGGGGATCTTTGAGGACTCAACTAACATGGCTATGTGCATGGGCGCTGTCTAAACAGCCCCTTTATATGTTTTTTGCCTTTGTTTACAGCCCCCCCCCTCAGAGTGCGAGAGAGAAAATGGCGGCCGCCGCTTCCTGGTTTCGACCGATTCGAATGTTTACTTAGATGTAACAGCCAATCAGAATCGCGCTCGCGCACGCCACCGTACGCGTACGGTAAGCTTACGGTAAGCGTACCGTAAGCTGGCTCAGATATATATATTGATTTAAAGGCTATTTTCTCAGAATCTACTGAACAGATTTACACCAAACCTACAAAAGGCACTTCCTTGACCTGAGGACTACCTCTCTGCCAAATTTCTAGTAATTCTGTTCAGCCGTTCCTATGGAAAAATGCATGGGAAAAACGCGTTTTGGGACCCCCCTTTTATCTCAGCCCCCGCTTGACGAATCCCCCCGAGACTTTCAGGGTAGGAGCGGAGCGTAGCGCCCCACCTATTTTGAGAAATTCGCGAGGATTAGTCGACCGGCGCCAAAGTTATTCAAAATAGAATGTTGCGGATTTCCTATGGAAACAGGGTCCTAACTATAACTACCTACTGGCGATTCACAGTTATGATCTACCCTCTGATGGGTTTCTCATAAAGAAGTCGCCGTATTGTGTGTTCTTAATCCGGTTTGCTGTTTGCCCCAATTTGAAGACTTTGAAGGATTCTATGTCTCCGGGGTTCCGCATTCTAAGCCAGGTGGTGCAACCTTCGCCGCTCGGTCTGCCGCATGTAATTTTGTATTTCAAAGGACCACCGTTTTGAAGATGCACTCGCAAGCAGCTAATTGACGGCACCGGCTTCCCCTCCACAACATTAATTCCGCTTCACCTTACGCGTTTCAGTGTGTTTCTACTCCTTGTTCACAGGCATTACTTGAAGTGACACAGCAGGCAGTCAGGGAGGCTTTTGGCAGCGTGCACTTTAAAACGCCCTCCAGTGGGCAGCAGGTGATTATAGCTAATGTTGCATGCTGGTGTCCGTAGTCGTACACTTCCTCTAGTAGGTTATGAGCCCCCGTGACACATTAATTACCTTTAGTGGGTCCTGCTCTTCACTTTTATTCACAGTTATGATCTACCCTCCAATGGGTTTCTCATGAAGAAGTCGCCGTATTGTGTGTTCTTAATCCGGTTTACTGTTTGCCCCAATTTGAAGACTTTGAAGGGTTCTATGTCTCCGGGGTCCCACATTCTAAGCCAGGTGGTGCAACCTTCGCGGCTCGGTCTGCCGCATGTAATTTTGTATTTCAAAGGACCACCGTTTTGAAGGTGCACTCGCAAGCAGCTAATTGACGGCACCGGCTTCCCCTCCACAACATTAATTCCGCTTCGCCTTACGCGTTTCAGAGTGTTTCTACTCCTTGTTCACAGGCATTACTTGAAGTGACACAGCAGGCAGTCAGGGAGGCTTTTGGCAGCGTGCACTTTAAAACGCCCTCCAGTGGGCAGCAGGTGGTTATAGCTAATGTTGCATGCTGGTATATATATATATATATATATATATATATATATATATATATATATAATTACCTACTGGCGGTCGCCAGTAGGTAGTTATAGTTAGGACCACGTTTCCATAGGAAATCCGCAACATTCTATTTGGAATAACTTTTGCGCCGGCTGACGAATCCTCGCGAATTTTTCAAAATAGGTGGGGCGCTACGCTCCGCTCCTACCCTGAAAGTCTCAGGGGGATTCGTCAAGCGGGGGCTGAGATAAAAGGGGGGTCCCAAAACGCGTTTTTCCCATGCATTTTTCCATAGGACCTTTAGACACAGCTACAGCCCGAACGGCTGAACAGAATTACTAGAAATTTGGCAGAGAGGTAGTCCTCAGGTCAAGGAAGTGCCTTTTGTAGGTTTGGTGTAAATCTGTTCAGTAGATTCTGAGAAAATAGCCTTTAAATCAATATATATATCTGAGCCAGCTTACGGTGCGCTTACGGTACGCTTACCGTACGCGTACGGTGGCGTGTGCGAGCGCGATTCTGATTGGCTCTTAGATCTTAGTAAACATTCGAATCGGTCGAAACCAGGAAGCGGTGGCCGCCATTTCGTGTGTTTCACTCAGAAAAAAAAGAGTGATATCTTGAAAAGGGGGCAAGGAGGAGAGTTACAGACCCCCTAACATTTGTAAGGGGGTCAAAGAAGGACAGAAAAGTACAAAGAAAACATTTATTGATTTTAAAAAAAATCGCGGGGTACGCGTACGGTAAGCTTACCGTACGCGTACGGTAAAAAAAAAAATTAAAAATGAAATTAAATGCAGATTTAAGTGTTTAGATATTAGGGGGCTCTAAAAAGAGCCGTTGTGTTTATGAAGTGATTTTTTAGTGGTACCTACAAGTAAGTACCGATGCAGAGTCTAAGGTTCAAGAGGAAGACTCTGTTCCCTTCATCATTGAAGTGCACACCATCTCCTCTATAAATGTCTTGCATGTCGTAACGCAAGTTGTTGTGGTAAATGGAACCCATACCATAGTCACGGAGGAAAGCAGAAACAGATTTGTTGACGTGCTTTCTTGCTTTGTCAATCTGCGGACAGAAATGATTGGACCAGTTCCATTTTTGCCTTTGGCATATGTTAGAAAACACAAAGGCAGGTTTAGGGAAAAGTGAAAACAGTTGTGCAAAGGTGTCCTTCATAAGCATTTCCAGACCTACCCCAGTCAAAGTGCCTAGGTCATTGCCACCACAGTGCACTATTATGAGGTCAGGGTGTTGGATTTGCATGAAGGATTTCACCAATGGCATCAATTGGTGCCACTTTAACCCTCTCTGACCAATCCATTTAATGTCTACATTTGGTAAAGCAAGGTCTTTCACCATACCTGTTTTCTCTGCATACTTTTCACTCCAGAAGACATAGCTGTGCCCTACAATCCACACTGTGAACATCTTCAAAGGAGAACTGGATGCACTCAGGAGGTGTAATTCAGTAGAATGGTAAAAAGAAATGAAAGACAGTTTGGAAATGGAGGCATACATATTTTTTTCATAAAAAAAAGAACTGATTGGCTGTTTCATACCATTCTAGAATAAAAACTAGGCTGCATGTGTAAGTTAATAGAAGCATGTTTTGTATTGGTACAGAAAAATGTGTTACCAAAGAACAGTACTATGGATTTGCTGTTAGGTTTGAAAAGTCAAGCACTCTTGCTCTGTGGAATTGAAACTTTGTTTGGTGAACTTCTGACCTAACTCCACACAGCAGTGTTCCATGAGCTGTTGCTATGGTAGCAGGCAGAAGTCAAGTTGGGGGAAGGGTACTAGGCAGAAGTCAAGTTGGGGGAAGGGTACTTTTGGAAAAGGGTTGGTTTTCAACCAATAGAAATGTGTGATTACATTTGAAAAAAAGGGGGAAGCACTGAGATTTGAAATTAACATGTATATGTGTGGAAAAAGAGAGGGAAAGTTTGCCATTATCTGGTTCTGCTGAGAGGAGAGAGGTGTAAAGAACAGAGATCCTGGCTCTGATAATCTGCTGTTTGAGTGCCACATTTCTTTCACAGCTAACTAATTTTAAAGGTGAGTTTAGAGTTTGAGAGGGGATGTATATGGTAAATTAAGAAATGAATAATAGAAATGGAATTCCTTTTGTTGAAGTTGTGTTTATTATTTTCTGTTTTGGGAGAAATTTAAATGTGAGGAACATGTAAAATAATATGGACTATGTTTTCACGATAAATTAAGGTGTACTGGTAAAAATAAAGAATACTTTAAGGATTTAAGGTTGGACTCAGTAATGCAAATACATACAGCATCAGTAAGGCTGGTTGCCCTTGCTGGAGTGTAGGCAGTCACCCAGGTTACACATGGTGCTGGTCTGAAAAAGCAGTTTGGACATGTGCTTTTTTAAGAATCTGAAAAGTGGATTCATAATGTGTCAGTCTGTAAAAGTGTTTATCACTTGCCAAAAAAAAGAGTAGTAAGTGTGCTTTCAAATTGGCAAAGAAATTTCGTTTTGTGACTAATGTGAAAACATGACTCTGTGTGCAAATAGGAATTACAGGCAGAGATTTATTGCGTATTGCTCTGGTGATTTCACAGTTGCATTAGATGGAAAGGGGGAGCCATTTTTTGGTGGAGAAGCAGACTCTTAGCACACACCCAGCTGCTTACCCTGTGGAATCATGCACAGTATTCAAAAGCGAGTGGGGTTTGAGGTTTCAGTCAGTAATGCAAATACATTCAGCATCACTAAGGCTGGTTGCCCTTGCTGGAGTGTAGGCAGTCACCCAGGTTACACATGGTGCTGGTCTGAAAAAGCAGTTTGGACATGTGCTTTTTTAAGAATCTGAAAAGTGGATTCAAAATGTGACAGACTGTAAAAGTGTTTATCACTTGCCAAAAAAAAGAGTAGTAAGTGTGCTTTCAAATTGGCAAAGAAATTTCGTTTTGTGACTAATGTGAAAACATGACTCTGTGTGCATATAGGAATTACAGGCAGAGATTTATTGCGTATTGCTCTGGTGATTTCACAGTTGCATTAGATGGAAAGGGGGAGCCATTTTTTGGTGCAGAAGCAGACTCTTAGCACACACCCAGCTGCTTACCCTGTGGAATCATGCACAGTATTCACAAGCGAGTGGGGTTTGAGGTTTCAGTCAGTAATGCAAATACATACAGCATCACTAAGGCTGGTTGCCCTTGCTGGAGTGTAGGCAGTCACCCAGGTTACACATGGTGCTGGTCTGAAAAAGCAGTTTGGACATGTGCTTTTTTAAGAATCTGAAAAGTGGATTCAAAATGTGACAGACTGTAAAAGTGTTTATCACTTGCCAAAAAAAAGAGTAGTAAGTGTGCTTTCAAATTGGCAAAGAAATTTCGTTTTGTGACTAATGTGAAAACATGACTCTGTGTGCATATAGGAATTACAGGCAGAGATTTATTGCGTATTGCTCTGGTGATTTCACAGTTGCATTAGATGGAAAGGGGGAGCCATTTTTTGGTGCAGAAGCAGACTCTTAGCACACACCCAGCTGCTTACCCTGTGGAATCATGCACAGTATTCACAAGCGAGTGGGGTTTGAGGTTTCAGTCAGTAATGCAAATACATTCAGCATAACTAAGGCTGGTTGCCCTTGCTGGAGTGTAGGCAGTCACCCAGGTTACACATGGTGCTGGTCTGAAAAAGCAGTTTGGACATGTGCTTTTTTAAGAATCTGAAAAGTGGATTCAAAATGTGACAGACTGTAAAAGTGTTTATCACTTGCCAAAAACAAGAGTAGTAAGTGTGCTTTCAAAATGGCAAAGAAATTTCGTTTTGTGACTAATGTGAAAACATGACTGTGTGTGCATATAGGAATTACAGGCAGAGATTTATTGCGTATTGCTCTGGTGATTTCACAGTTGCATTGGACCATTTTTTGGTGCAGAAGCAGACTCTTAGCACACACCCAGCTGCTTACCCTGTGGAATCATGCACAGTATTCACAAGCGAGTGGGGTTTGAGGTTTCAGTCAGTAATGCAAATACATTCAGCATCACTAAGGCTGGTTGCCCTTGCTGGAGTGTAGTCATTCACCCAGGTTACACATGGTGCTGGTCTGAAAAAGCAGTTTGGACATGTGCTTTTTTAAGAATCTAAAAAGTGGATTCAAAATGTGTCAGTCTGTAAAAGTACTTTTCACTTGCCTAAAAAGTAGTAGAAAGTATGCTTTGCAATTGGCAAAGAAATTTCGTTTTCTGCCTAATTTCAAAGCATGACTTTGTGTGCACACAGGAATTATTTTTAGAAATTTAATTTGTGAAGGTGTTATTGTGATTTTCATTTATAGGAAAGGGGTTTATAGTATTTTAAGATTTCTAAAGAACATAAAAAATGTAGTAATATATTTAAATAAAATAAAGGAATTTTTTTTTAGTTTTTTTCAGGTATTGCTGAAGAGCAGTGAACAAAATTTAAGATGCCTACAAAATCCAGAGTAAAGAAAGACCACAAAAAAAACCTATATTTGAAGACAACTGGAGGACCTAAGTTAGTTGGAGATGCTCATGTTGGGAAAAAGAAAAAATCTTCTGGTAAGCAAACAAAAGATTTTTTAAAGAACATATTCAAAAAAAGGAAAAATGTACAAAATGTCTGTACTGGAAAAAATGTTTTCAATAGAAAAGGAGAGGAAAAAATTGAGCATTTAGTTAATGCAAATATACCTTCTGCAACTAAAAAGATAAACTTAAACAGAAAAACAGCGTTTAAAGAGATACGTAGAAAAATGTTTCAGAGAAGAGTTATGTCCAATTTGATAAAGGATGTGAAGAAATATAAGCGGAGGAGGAGCCTAGCGCGCAACCAAGATGGCCGCGTAGGTGTGAGGCTCCCGAGGACCTCCGCGACCTCCTACATATATCCTGACAATATCCTGTCCTAGATGAGGGGACTGTGTTGGTGAGCCCGAGCTGAGGTGGCACCCGCTTTCCGCTTCCAAATTGGACCTCGGACTCCGGCGGTAGCACCGATTGAGATTTGCGGCCTTCTCCACGCCGGACCCCGGATTGGAGCTGTGGGGTGATCCGGAGGCAAAGTGAACAACAGCGGCGGGCTGGGCGCGGCGGCTCGCGTACCCCGCACTTTCACTTTCGCTTTTGCACCCTCCTTGCTGTCTCGGCGAGGTTGGGTCGCGGGGCACTGTGAGGTGGTGTGGCCTCGTTGGGGTGCCCTGCCGGCCCGCCGGCTGTGACCTGCCCCGCGGCCCTGTGGTGACCCCCCCCCGGATCCCGTGAACCGGCTTGCCCGCCCTTTACGACGTGCCTGGCACGGCCGTGGGACTGGAACCATGTCCACAAAGCAAGATGGAGATCGGGCAAAGGTGAAATCGACCCGACGTGGCGCAGTCCACCAGTCTAACAGCATGGACCGCTATACCCTCCAGAAGGGATCTCCCGAGGTGCCGCGTAGGTCCCCTGAGGGCCCGACTGATGCTCCTGCTCTGCCCGCGGATCTGACCCTGCGGGATGTAATGGGCGCTATCGCTGAGATGAAGGCCTCGGTGGACCAGCGTTTTGATACGCTGGCGCAGAAAATTGACTCGGTCCTCGTGGATGTTGGCCTGGTAAGGGCCGATCTATCCAAGACTAATGACCGGGTCGATTCTTTGGCCCACACCACATCGGGCCTTACGACGGATGTGGCAGCCCTCCAAAAGGAGGTGCGCCGGCTCGGCCAGGCGAGCGCGCTGATGGATCGTCGCCTGGAGGATTCTGAGGGTCGGGCCCGGAGGAACAATGTCCGTATTCTCGGGGTGCCTGAGGGACGTGAGGAGGCGGCGGCGGATCTATTCGTGGAGGACTTGATTCTCACCCATCTCCAGCCCCGGGGGCTGAGTAAATTCTTCGCGGTGGAGCGGGCCCACAGGGTTCCCGGGGGAAGGCCTAAGGCCGGAGCCCCTCCGAGGCCTCTCATCGCCCGGATTTTCAACTTTCGGGACAGAGACGCTATCCTGCAATCCTCCAGACTACAGGGACCGGTCAGACTCGACAATATGGATATAAATTTTTATCCTGACTTCACCCCAGCGGTCCAAAAGCAGAGACTAAGCTTTCTCGGAGTCAAACGTCGTCTACGGGACCTAAATCTCAAGTATGCTATGCTTTTCCCGGCTAAGCTGCGGGTGGAGTTGGATGGCCGCACGCACTTTTTTGATCGTCCCGAAGCAGCCGGGGACTGGCTAGATACCTTGCCTGGGGATCGGGATCGGGGGGGTGGGGGGGGGAGCGGTTGGGGGAGAGGGCCCGCCGGATCAGGACTGAGGGACTAATATTATGCCTCGCTCTGGACAAAATTGATGTCACTTGACTGTTCGTCTGTTCGAGTAAGTTTCCCTCCTGCGGAGGTCGTGTGGGGTCTCTTGGGGGTTCTCCCTCCTCCTCTGGGGGTCTAGTTAGTTTCACCATCTATGGGGCGACAGGCACACTGCACTTTGGGGGGGCTGTTTGGGCTCATGCAGGGGTGCAGGGAGGGGGGAGTTCTGTTGGGGTGGGGGAGTTGGGGTGGGGTGTGGTGTTGTTCGTTTTTACCACAAGGCAAACCCTTTTTTGTGTTGTATTTAAGGTGCTCTCCGGGGGACGACTGATGGCTCCTGTGTGTGATGGGGGGTAGGGATTTGACTTTGTTGTCTTGGAACGTTAATGGACTGGGGGATAGGATCAAACGAGGTGTGGTCCTGCAGTATTTGAAACGAATCTCACCCGATGTAGTCTTCCTGCAGGAGACACACCTTATTGGAAACTCTTTTTGTGCCATGAATCGGCGTGGCTATCGTTTGGTGGCCCACTCGGGCTTCACATCGGGCTCACGGGGTGTGGGCATTATGGTGAAGAACTCGCTCCCGTTGGAAATTGATGAGGTGCGCCATGATGATAGGGGACGCTATGCTGTTTTAGCGGGGAGAATGGAAGGCAAAGTAGTGGTCTTTGTATCAGTATACGTCCCACCGGGGCTACAGGCGACCACTTTTGCAGACCTGGGGCGCCTCCTCCTGGGCCTTCCGGGGGGACTCCTAGTGGTTGGGGGGGACTTCAATGCGGTGGTTTCTGGGACTCTGGATCGTCACCCCCCTAGGGACCTCCCCCGGGCGCAGGCGTGGCTATCCGGCCTCTTGGATACACTGGGATTGGTGGACTGCTGGCGCTTAAAACATCCCACGCAGCAGCAGTACACTTTCCACTCGGGGGCCCATGGTAGCCTCTCACGGCTTGATCATGTCCTTGTCCCGGCGGCCTATGCTGGGAGGGTGGGGGAGGTGCGCCATTTGGCGCGGGGTATCTCAGATCACTCCCCGCTCCTGTTCCATTTTGATGTCTTTCCGAGGGGTGAGGGCAGGGTAGTTCCAATCAATGCCTGGTACCTGCGCGACCCCACCATTCGCGCTGATGTGATTAAATCCTTGCAGCGATACTTTGATGAGAATGTGGGGTCCGTCCCTTCGGCTATCTCCCTGTGGGAAGCCTTCAAGACAGTTCTCAGAGGAGAGGCCCTGTCCCTTATTTCCCATGCCCGGAGGCGCGAGCGGGAGGAGGTTACCCGGGTGGAGGCCGAAATTGCTGAATTGGAGGGTGATTTGGAGGGCGGAGTGACGGATGCTGCACTACATGTCCTACAACTTAAGCAGGCGGCCTACAGGGCCCTCGTTACGGAGGCGGCCAGGGGCCTCAGTAGGGAGCAACCGGGGCGACTGTATGATGTGGGTGATAAGGCGGGCAAACTGATAGCGTGGTTAGATAAAAAGGAGAGAGTGAATCGTGTGGTCCCGCTGATTGAGAGGACGGATGGTGTGAGTGTAACCGAGCCAGAAGAAATTGTCTCCTGTTTCGCGGATTATTTCCGCGAGGTGTATTCTCCGGTCTCTCCTTGCTCGGAGGAGGACTCCCATTCCCTGCTTAGGGATATCGCGCTGCCCTCCCTCTCGGAGGAGGACAGGGTGTCGCTGGATGCCGCTCCTACATCCGACGAAATTGCCCTCGCCATACGTTCGGTTGCCTCTGGCAAGGCCATGGGCCCGAATGGCATCCCTATCGAGCTGTATAAGTTGCGACCAGATGTACTGGCACCCCACCTCCGCGCGATGTTCCTGGCGGCCCACTCGCTGGGCTCCCTCCCGCCGGACCAGCGTCTGGCTACTATCGTGGTGATCCACAAGGAGGGGAGACCTCGGGACCGGGTTACATCCTATCGGCCTATCTCGCTCTTGAATGCGGAGCCCAAAATTCTCGCCAAGGTGCTGGCCAATCGGCTGGTCGGCGTGGTGGGCGATCTGGTCCACCAAGACCAGTCCGGCTTTATCCCCCATCGCAACACGGCCCTTAATCTGCGGCGCTTGCACGGGGTGCTCGCACGTGTCCCATTCGTGCGGAAGCCGGCCATTTTGGCGTCCTTAGACGCCACTATGGCGTTTGACACGCTTGAGTGGCCATACATTTGGGCGATGCTGGCGAAGTTTGGATTTGGCCCGGGCTTCATCAGTTGGGTCAAATTGTTGTATTCGGGCCCATTGGCGCAGGTGGTGGTGAATTGAAGAGTTTCGGCCCCATTCGAGCTGGGCCGGGGCACGCGACAGGGCTGCCCCTTGTCGCCGCTCCTGTTTGCGCTGGCCTTGGAGCCCCTGGCGGAGTGGCTGCGGTGGCATCCCTCCATCCGTGGTCTCCGTTGGACCCCCGAGTATGAGGACCGTGTGTCCCTATACGCTGACGACATCCTTTTGTACCTAGCCTCCCCACGTAAGTCACTCATAGTCCTGGTTGATGTTTTACGTTCATTCGGCCGGAACTCAGGCCTTGTCATCAACTGGGCTAAATCATGTGTGTATGTGCTCTCTGGGGAGGCTCCTGTCCTCCCGCGGGGTTGTCCGATTCAGATTGCATCTCAGGGGTTTCGATACCTGGGTTTCTACATTACTCTGGACCCAGAGGCCCGCTACGAGCGGAACTTGCTTCCCCCCCTCCAGCGCTTGAAGGAGGACGTCGTGCGTTGGCGGCGCCTGCCGCTATCGCCGCTCGGCCGGGCGGCGTTGTTTAAGATGATGTCGTTGCCACGTTTCTTATACGCTCTCCAGAACACTATGGACCCAGTCCCGGCGCGCTACTTCCGTGAGGTGGAGAGTCTACAGCGCCGCCTGTTCTGGGACGGGAGGCCGCGCATTGCCCTGGCGAAGTTGACGCTCCCATGGTATGATGGGGGGATTGCCCTCCCGGATATTAAACGGTATTACTGGGCCTCCCAGCTAGCTGCAATTAACCATGGCCTCTACGGGCCCGCCTTGAACCCGGCATTTGAGATGGACAAGATGCTACTGCCCGGTGGTGACTACAATCGAGCGCTCTACTCTGGCGCGCCCGACGCTCGCTTGACGGGACCTACGCGTGTCATGGTCAGAGTATGGCATGCGGCTAATGCAGCTATGGGGTGGAAGGACCGTTTGACCCGGGCGTCACCGCTGTATGCGTCTGAGAAGTTGGGCTCTCTCTGGACCTCGAAGGGCTTCGAGAAATGGGACATGATAGGCATCAGTAAAGTGGGGGATCTCTGGTCGAGGGGAGGACTTAAAACATTCGAGATGCTGCAGACGGAGTTTCAGTTGCAGGGCAGTGAATACTTTCGGTACCTGCAGGTCCGTCATGCACTGGGCTCCGTCTTCCCAGACGTCGCCTCCATCCCGGAGTCTTCCCCCCTGGAGGATAGAGTGCTAGATGGCCACGTCCCAGACAGTACGATCTCCCTTATTTATAAAAAACTGATTAATGATCGCTCGGGCTTGCTGATTGGCCTTCGCGAGGCTTGGGTTGCCGACGGTCTGGAGTTGGACGATGAGGACTGGATCTCCGCGGTGGCCTCTCCGAAGGAGGTGGCTATACCGGCTCGCCTTCGCTTCGTCCAGCTTAAGATACTCCACCGGGTCTACATGACGGGGCCAAGGCTTCAGCGTATGGGCTATACTGAGGATGGATTGTGTAAGCGTGGTTGTGGTGCCTTGGCGACCTTCCTGCATATTTTATGGGAATGCCCGAAGGTGGAGCGATTCTGGTGCGGTGTGCACGAGGTCCTGCGAGTGGTTACGCGTGTTGTGCTGCTGCCTGAAGCGAGGAGATGCCTGTTGAATGTGTGGGAACCAACTGACTACTCGGCTCCGCAAACGTGGTGGGTGACTCTGGGATATATGATTGCTAAGCGTGATATTGCGCAACTGTGGGGATCCCAGAACCCCCCGGCGGTGTCGGCCTGGAAAGAACACATGGACTGGTGCATGTTTCGAGAAAAGGTGGTGTATGTGGCGAGGGGTAAGCCTGGGACATGGGTGAAAGTGTGGGGCCCCTGGAACGCCTACCATGGGAGTATTTGCGCGCCACCGTTGCTGCCTGCTGCCTCACCAGCCCCGTCCCCTTAGCTGACTCCTTCCCCCAGCCCCGGGCACAGGGTTCCCCCAGTCCTCGCTCTGTTCCCCTTCCCCTCTTTGGACTCCTCTGGATAGTTGGGGTTCCCCATTTGGGGAGCACGTGCTGCTACTTTCGACTGTGGGTAGCCTTGTGGGTGTTGTTTTCTTGTTGTTTGTATAAAATGAAACCGTACTGTGGGGTATTATGGCTGTGGCACATGATGTTGATAACTCCTGCTTATGCTCCTCTGTAACGCCAAGTGTTCTATGAACGTATGCCATATGTTTCTGCCATTCCTAGCGGCCGGCCGGAAGGTTGTGGGCCCATATTTGTATATTCTTGAGATTTGTAATAAATGGTTTAAAAAAAAAAAAACAAAAAAAAAAAAAAGAAATATAAGCAAAAGGCTAAGTTTTATAAGAGAAAAAAAGAAATTGAAGCCATTGCAGCAAAGGCATTAGAATTAAAAAGGAAACTATTCATTTTAATTTTGAATAGGATGCGTACATTAGATAAAATGGTTAATGTACTGAAATCACAAAGCAAAAGGAAAAGAGTAGTGAACAGAACAAACTTTTGTAAAGTGTTTTTAGGAAAATGGATGCATAGTTCAAGTAGTGAACCTTTTTTTAATGAAGAGAGCTATTTTCAAAGTAATAGTTTGCTGCATGCAGTTGACACCAGAGGTCGTGCTTACGAAGTGAAAAATGGTTGCATAATGGAGAAGGAGATAATGGTTCCAAGAGATGAGGTACAAGTGATGGCGGATGAGGCTATGGGGAGACGTCCTAAAGCCCCAGTGTACACTTGGAATTGTAGTAGTATTTGCACTGTGCGTCAGGAATCTATTGATAAATTTCGTGAGTTTCTAAGAGAATATAGTAAAAAAAGTGTAAAACAGAAGATTAAGGTGCTTCAAAGTCTGGATCCATGCAGAGTGAGAGAGAATACTGGTTTGCAGGGTCATTCTCTGGCTTGTCTATCTAGAAAAGTGTGTAATAGTGTTTTCCATCATTTTAGGATGCTGGCTGTTCATCATACTGAAATGAGAAAGTTTGTGAGACGGTTGTATTTTGCTAAAAGACCAGCAATAAAGTTAGATGAATTGAATAGGGCTCTTTTCCGTGGATCGGTATCAGATGTAGAGAAGGTTGTTGATGAAATTCAGTTTTGTTACTTTGGTCCTGAACAAAACAGTGCAGAAAAGGACACAGTAAATGAGGAAGAAGTGGAAGAGAATGTAGAACCCTCTGTAAGTAAGACATTTAATGATCACATAACAAAATTTGCAATAATCTCTAATGAAAGACCAAATATTACTTGTATTTGTTGCCGCAGAACTCATTATAGAAAACAAACCAGGTATGTTGATCTCTATAGAAAAAGTGAAAATGAAGATAATTATAAGTGGAAGGATTTTGCCACATATATATTTCTTGAAAATTGTTTTGAATTGGGTGAAGTTCAGCGTATTTGTAAATACTGTTATAATAAGTTAGAAGAAAATAGAATGCCGACCAGAGCTGTACATAATAATTTAGAATTGGATGCAATTCCTGCTGAACTTTCTGAATTAAATACATATGAGTCTATACTCATTCAATGCGTTCATCCGTTCCAGACCATAGTACGTATGGAGCCCAAAACTGGTAAATTACCTCCTTCAGATTTAC
This sequence comes from Triturus cristatus, assembly GCF_964204655.1. Lineage (NCBI taxonomy): Eukaryota > Metazoa > Chordata > Amphibia > Caudata > Salamandridae > Triturus > Triturus cristatus. Next base: position 638,141,466 of record NC_140580.1, on the reverse strand, counting down.
TGAGAGGTTTAAAAGGTAGAGTGGTGTATTTGCCCTTGGATTTGAAAAAAAATATGGACACTATTGATGCGGATACTTTGGAAACGGAACCATTAATTATTCTGGTTAATGGTGTACCTACAAAGAGTAAGAAGATTTGGCAGGAGCTGGTAGATGTACGGAAAGTACAAAGAGCAAATTTGTATTTGAAAAGGAATAACAAATGGTATGAATCAATTTATATAGAAGAAGAAGAAGAAGAAGATTTACAAGAAGACACAAACACCAACTGGACAAATTGAAAAAGTGGACAAGTCAAAGGAAGAAGAAATTTATGAACATTTTAGCATACATCCTCTTCATTCAAAAGAAGTTATGGGAGACAATATTGATCTGTTTCAGATGAAGAAAGCAAAAGGAACTCCCGTGAGTGTATGGGAGGAGAGCCTGGAAGCTCGATGTTTTCCCCAGCTGTTTCCTACAGGAAAAGGAGGACGATACGATGAACGTCCGGAACAGATTCCAGCTTCTGAGTATCGGACTACAAGACTATATGCTGAAGATCCCAGATTTCGACAAAGTATTCCTTATTTGTTCCATCTTTTATTTGAAAGCGACTTGTCTGCACTGTCTTATGCAGTAAATCACATTTTAAAAAGTGGAGTACATTTACAAAATGTGTCTGCTAAGGATTTTATGGAGAAAGTGCAGCACCGAGATGATCATTTGGAAACACAACTGATCAATCTGATGGCTTGTCAGCGTGGGACAAATGAATATTGGTACCGACGTCATGGTGAATTAAAATGCATGTTACGGAATTTAGGAACACCAACATGGTTCGTTACCCTAAGCTGTGCTGAGTACGCTTGGGATGATTTACTGGATTTTCTACGAGAGGCAAATTCAAACATTAAAAACATCGAATACAAGACAGCAGGAGAACTGTGCTCATTGGATCCGGTTAATGTTTGCAGATATTTCAATCATAGATTTGAGGCTATGATGTCGTTCATCTGCAATAAAAAAAATCCACCTCTAGGAGAAGTAGTGGATTTCTTTTGGAGAAAAGAGTACCAGGCAAGAGGTGCTCCTCATATTCATATGCTGTTGTGGATCAAGGATGCCCCAAAGTTTGGAACAGATGCTGATGAAGCAGTGTTATCTTACATTGAAGAATATGCAACATGTGCTATACCAAAAAGCACAGAAGATAAAAAGTTAAAGGAGCAAGTTTTACGTTTCCAAAGTCATCGGTGTGGAAAATACTGTCGACGGAAATACAAGAGCAAAGATAAATACTACACTAAATGTCGATTTGGATTTCCTAGACCTGTTCTTTCAAATGGAAGAGTAAACAGTTTAATGTCATCTGTGAGACATACTATCACAAGAAAATCACCTAAGAATACCTACAACCTTAAAAGAAAAGAAGAATCAAAAAATATAAATGACTACAACCCAGTCATTTTATCCATGTGGAATGCTAACATGGATATACAGTATGTAGCTGACAATTCCATTGCTGTTGCTCGATATGTAACGTCTTACATTACGAAATCAGAAAAAACAGAATTGAAGGAAATGTGGGAAGAGATTTCTCACGAGAAGACTGTCAGTAAGAAGCTGTACAGTTTCAGTTTGAAGATGTTATCGCATCGAGAAATTGGATCCTACGAATGTTCAGATAGGTTATCTTCTGCAAGTCTCTACTCGAAATCAAGAAGAATAATTTGGGCAAGTTTAGGCCTTGCAGCAATGAGAAATCGGGTACTGAAATCTGTTGGAGAAATTGAATATTTGGCCGAGAATGACCCAGAAAGTACAGATATTTTGAAATCAAACATGTTGGACACATATTATCCCAAGAGAAGTCATCATCTGGAGAACATGTGTCTCTATGAAGTGCTGCAGAACTACATTTATTCACGGAAAGCCACAGAAGACATCAACAATGGAAAATATAAAGTTATTGGTGAGGAAGGATGTTTGGTGAAGCAAACAAAAGGAAGTTTGATAAATCACAGGAAGCTGAGTTGCGACACTACTGACAAAAAGGAATTTTACTACTTGGCTCTTTTACAGCTGTTTAAACCATGGCGTACAGAGGATGAACTACTGGGAGAATTTCAAAGCTATGAAGATTCTTTTAATGCTTGCAAAGACAGCATACAATGCAGTACATTCTCAACTTATCTGCAAATGTTAAATGAAGAAATTGAACAGGAAACTACAATTGCAGCAGAAATAGCTAGAGACAGTTCTCAGGACAGCCAAAGTTCAGGAACACTCAGTCAAGATCCCCTTGGACAACCAATCGTTTAAAATGAAGCATCAATAGCCATGAATGAAGTGGAAACAGCTATGAATCAAGCTCAAGAAGAATTTATAGACTTACAAAATTTGGAAAGACAATTGAACGAAGAGCAGCAACAAATTTATGAAGAGATCAGAAACAAAATTGATCACGGATTTCTACATGAAAAAAAAGAGTGCTCATGCACATCATTTCATCCAATCAGGATGTATGTAAGCGGACAAGCTGGAACTGGAAAAAGTTTCCTTATAAAAGTCATCAGAAGCTACCTACAGCAAAAAACGGATTCTACTTTGTCTTGTGTGGTTACTGCTCCAACTGGGTTAGCAGCATATAACATAAAAGGAATCACTTTACATCGTTTGCTAATGTTACCAGTGGAGCATGAGAACAAAATACAATACAACAAGCTAACTGGAGAAGCATGCTTGGAAGTTTCAAGAGTATTGAAGAAGATGCAAGTTCTCATTATTGATGAGGTGAGCATGGTATCAAACTTAATGCTTGCCTTTGTGCATTTAAGAATGCAGCAAATTCTGAAGACAGACTATGACGTGTTATTTGGAGGAAAACACGTCATAGTTTTTGGAGATCTTTTGCAACTTACTCCAGTTAAAGGACAACCAGTGTTTAATACTGTGACACATGAAGACACAAAGAAGTCATTGGGAAGCATCGGTAATGCAAATATTTGGTCCTTCTTTGAGTACAAGGAACTTACTACTAATATGAGGCAAGCAAACGATGAAGAATATGGAAGTATTCTGAAAGATATCAGAATTGGACTACTCACTGAAGCTGGCAAAAAAGCATTACAGAGTCGGCTGCTACATAATTTATTTCCAAAGGAAGAAATAGTTGCAGAGAAGATATACAAGAACATTGCAGAAAAGAAAAGTGTCATCTGCTTAATGCCAACTCTACGTGAATGCTCAATATTCAATGAGGAGCTTTTGAAATTGGAAAAGGAAGATATCAGGAAATTGGAAGCAGTGGACAAAATTGAGGATGGAAGAATTACTGTCACATTGACAGGCACACTGAAAAATAAATTGGATTCACTAGAGAAGAACATTTCCAAAACAGCTGGATTCTGAAAAAAATCTATATGTTTGCATGAACTGTAGAGTATTTTTAAGGAGAAATTTGGATGTTGAAAAAGGTTTAGTTAATGGAGCTATGGGAAGAGTTGTGGGTTTTATTAATTATCAGAAAAAAGATGGAATTGAATGTTTAAAAATAAAATTTGATCAGATAGAAGAAGTTAAAGACATTTGTCGTTGTTCAGTTCGTTTCATGCTTGTGAAAGATTTATATGTACGTAGGAAGCAGTTTCCGTTTTCTCTAGCATATGCTGTAACTATTCACAAGTCTCAAGGATTGACTGTAGATTGTGCATTTGTGAACATTGGTTCAACTGTGTTCAAAGAAGGTATGGCATATGTTGCTTTGTCACGAGTGAAAACATTATCAGGTTTATTCATGATAGACTTTGATGACTCAAAAGTTAGTGCTGATGCAAATTGTGTAAAGGAGTATAATAGATTAAGAAGAAGCTATGCTCCTCATTTAGGTCAGTATCCTGTGTTGGAGAAACGTGTAGTTTCTCGTAAAAGGAGAAATGAGAATATCTGTAATGAAGATGTAGAGAGGAGGAAAAAAAAGAGGAGTGATGTAATTGCAAGCAAAAAGGAAAATGAACAGGTTGTAGGATGTCATTTTGAAAATAGCTCTGGTGTCAACTGCTACGCTAATGTAGTGCTGAATGTTGCATTTTATCTGGAAAGTGTGCAAGAGCAGATAATAGTAAATCAGGGAAAAAGATTCTGTTCTGAGTTGAGTCTCCTTTTTCAAAAGCTGAGTAATGATAAAACTCAAATAGAAAGTTCTACTGAAATTAGAAAACTTTTAGATGTATGTTCAGGACGAACACAGTTTTCTCAAAATGTACAGCAAGACGCACAGGAATTCTTGATGTTTTTTCTTCAGGTACTGGAAGAAGAAGGGGTTCCCATTAAAAATGTATTTGGTCTCTCTTATAAATGGGAACATAGTTGTGAAAACTGTTATAATATATGTGGCTCTAATGTTGATTCTGAAAGGTTTATTTATTTAACATTGCCAGAAAGTAAAACAGTCACTTTTGCTAAATTAGTTAAAGATGCTAATCATAGCATGGAATGCAGTGAGTGTCAATCTGACATGTTTTCAACGTTAATTTTAAAGGAATACGGACAGTATGTAATTTTAATGATGCAACGCTGTAAAGCTGATGGTTCAAAATTAGATACTTTAATAAAGAAGTTTACAGGACAGCAATTATCAATTTCAGGAAAAACTTTTGTAACAGTTGCAATAATTTTCCATGATGGACCTACTGTAACTTCTGGACATTACACAGTTTATCTTAAATGTGAAAAAGGCTGGACACTGTGTAATGATTCCCAATTGATTTTTAAGCAACGTTTGCCTTTTGATTTAGCAAATTCCTATCTAATCTTCCTGAAACCTACATTTTAGAGAGATTTGGCAACATCTGGACAAAACAATTTTACCATTTTATTGGATTACCAGTGGAATTTTCAAAAAAAATGATTTTACAAATTACCATTTGGCCTAATGGAAAGGTAACCAATTGTAATGTGGACTTTTTCAATTTTAAATGAAACTTTGGAAAACCAAAATCGGTAACATCTGCACAATTTAAATTTTGGGATGTTATTGGATTGCCATTGGAAATTTATTCAAAAAAGATTTTTAAAATTACTATTTGGCCATGCGGAAAGGTAAACAATTCTATTGTGGACTTATTTAATTATTAATAAATCTTTCGGAAACCAAAATGTTACAGAGAATCGGTGAGATCTGTACAATTTAAACTTTAGATTTGTATTGGATTAACATTGGAAATTTAATCAAAAAAGAATTTTAAAATTACTATTTGGCCTAAAGGAAATGGAACCAGATGTATTGTGGAGTTATGTGAGATATATTTTTGTGATTATACTTCTGAAACAAAAATATCAGACGGTATTTTAAATAAATAAGTATTGATATTAGATGATATTTTTTAAGAATATTATGCATTTCTATAAAGTTATGTTTATGTAAAAAGAGATTGTGGGCTTTTTTAAAACAATCTTTGAGATTGTAAATTTTTTTTTTGCCCGCTGTTAAATGATGAATGCAATTGCTTTCACAATTTATAGTGAAATGCAATATATTCTGAAAACAGCAAAAAAAAGGCAAAAATTTTTGGGGAAAAATATGTAAATATGTGTACTGTATTATAAAATGTTTTATTAAATATTAATACTTTTTTCTTTTTTTTCAGATTGAGATAGAAAATTTTCGAAAACTAGAACCATTTTTAAAGCAATTAAAAAAAATTTAAATGAATAAATATTTTTTTGAGTGGGTATGGTAAGTAAAAAATATCATGGTCCCTTTTTTCCACTTCTCCACAATCACATTTTCAGTTTTTCATTGTAGTCTCTCAAGGACCTTGTAATGTGATAATTGATTTTTAGTGTTTTTAAAAAAAAAAAATAATAATTACGCGTACCGTACGCGTACGGTAAAAAAAAAAAAAAAAAAAAGTTTTAAAACCATATATAAAAAATAGATGAAAGGTAAGATTGGCTCTTACAAGAGCCGTTGTGTTCATGCAGGGACAGAGGAAAGAAAGAATGGGAATATTAGACGGTACGACAAGTGTGCTGATCTATTTTATTGTTCACTAGGGAAATACTGGTCTCCCTATAACAAATTAGATCATGACAAGTGGCGCACCGTATTTCAACCCTCTGAAACCGAGGGTTAATTTCCTGAGGAGAAGAAAAAGGAGATGCTCCCCCCACAGATGAAGGGCTCACCTGACCTGCAGAAGAAGGACTCGGCCCTGCAGATGATGGTCCAGGCTGAGCTGCTGTGGATGTGCTTGGTTGATTTACTGAAGGGTTATCTTCAGTAAGTCGAGCATGTGTCCTTCTGTGTACATCCTTAAGGTGTCTCAACATGGTGTGATTCCCGAAGGAATACTTCCTGTCGGGATTCCCTCTTGAAAGTACACGGCCACACAGCTTACAAGTCACTAAGGGTGCATTTACCTTTTGCTGGCCCTCTGGAAAAGAAAAATACTCCCATATGAAAGAGGTCTTTTGTTTCCTCGCTCTCTGCCTCAAGGTAGTGCTGCTAGCCTCACTCTCAGAAGGGCTCTGCTGTTCTGCCATCGTATCACAAAGACAACCCAGCTCCTTCTCCTAAGGGATCACAAGCAGAAATGAGGGGAATGGGTGTGGTGTAGGAGAGTTCTAGAACTGAAAGTAGTTTCAACCAATCAAAAGTTGTGTTTCATGATCACATGACCCACTGTGCGCGTACGTTACGCTTACGGTGCGCTTACGGTGCGCTTACGGCAAAAGTACGCATGCGCGTAAAAAAGACAAGCGCATGCGCAAAACAGGCACTCCCCTTCACTTCCGCGTAACGTGCGCGTGCAGCGTACGCGTTACACGCTGTGCGTGCGTGACGTGCGTCTATGCAAATTGCATAAATGAACGCAAGCAGCGTAGAAATCTAACGTAATTACAGCAAGACGTGCGCTTACCGTACGCGCACGGTAAAAAAAAAAAAAAAAATATGTAATACTAATAAATTTTACCTGTTTATTTTAAAAAAATGGTAAAATAAAAACATATTGTAGAATTTTTAAAATTTAACCATAGTCTTTAAAAAAGGATAGACAATTAAAATAAAAATATGTAAAAAAAAAAAGAAGAAAAAAAAAAAATTAGCATTTAAAAAACCTTGCAAATTCACTGAAAAAACCATGGGTTTCACTCACGTTATAGTTAGGAATTAGCATTTAAAAAACCTTGCAAATTCACTGAAAAAACCATGGGTTTCACACACGTTATAGTTAGGAATTAGCATTTAAAAAACCTTAGAAATTCAATGAAAAAACCAAAGGTTTCACACATGTTATAGTTAGCTGGACATTTCACTCGTAAAAAACCATTGAAATTCCCCCGTTATAGTTAGTTCAGCTAACTATAACTCGCGCACCCGCAATGCACTACTGATGACGTCACATATTACATCACTCATGACATGGTCAGTGACATCACTCATGACATCACTGATGACATCTCAAATGACATCACTGATGACATCATCCTTGTGACAGAGTGGTAGACCTCCTCTCACCCTAATATAACCTTTGATACAAACATTCAAAAAAAGAGACTGAAATTTTCAAAAAAATGGACATACCAATACCAGTTACAACAACCTATTCAGTAATTCTAAGATCCACATACACATCCACTCACCCACCAACAGTCCTATACAGTCACTCATACATGTACTCACACATCATATGTACTCATACACCTAAACATCCTGTAACACAATGCCACTCATCCATAGAGTTACTCACACATAGTCACTCATGCTAATAAAGAATCAAACATCCATTTACTTGCATATACAGTTATACACACACCACCACACTTACTTTTACAGAAACTTACACATACTTAGTCTTTTAAACAATCACTTATAGAAACACATACTTATTCATACAGGAACTCTTCCAATCTCTCACTCTCACATATACTCACTTATAAACACCAATAGTCACATATGCTAGTTTAAAACATATGTAGTTACTTATGAAGACACTATTGAGACAGTCATTCACTCACTAACACACCCATGCACACACTCATCTACCCATACAGTCCTGCACACATGCTGTCTTCAACACATACAAACAGTGAGTCACTCATTCATGCATCTATGCACTACGTAATACCCCCTACCGCACCATGAAGACACTCAGACACTCATACCGAGACTCAAAAAACCAAATAATAACCTATATAAACACCCATGTAGCTACTCACCAACCCATGCAGACACTTATACACAAAGTGAGAGACTGATACAGGTATTTACACATTTAAACATTACTCACTTAGCCATGTATTCAAAAAGATACACTTAATCAGTCAGTAATACAATCAATTTTTCAAAAACAAATCATCAATTTAGACACTTATATACTCATTTATTCTTCCATCGACCTTGAGATATACATATATTAAACATATTTAATTTTCAGAAAAACACACATTCACTGGATGATGTCATCAGTGATGTCATTTGAGATGTCATCAGTGATGTCATGAGTGATGTCACTGACCATGTCATGAGTGATGTAATATGTGACGTCATCAGTAGTGCATTGCGGGCGCGCGAGTTATAGTTAGCTGAACTAACTATAACGGAGGAATTTCAATGGTTTTTTACGAGTGAAATGTCCAGCTAACTATAACATGTGTGAAACCTTTGGTTTTTTCATTGAATATATATATATATATATCCCTAAATACATTTAAATGTTGTTCATTTGACATCTTGGAAAGCGTTTTTGTTAGAGAGTGTTGCACAAATAAAACCCCTTGCTTTATTCTGAAAACTGTCTTTTAATGTGCTGCATTTTATGAGAGTGAAGTCCCTTTCCTGGTGTTTTTATTGCTTCGCTGTGTGGTTGCCCCGTGTGGGAGTGCAGTGTTTTTTATTATTTGGGAGGGCGAAGCAATACAGTAAAAGATAAGCAAAGAGGAAGCATCCTCCTTCCACTGACTCCTCTGATGAGGAAGACAGGAGAGCTGGTGAGAGCAGACCCATACACTTAGCTTCGTTGCTTCACACACCCTTGTTAAGTATGATTTAATTTTTGTTGTCCAGTGAAATATAACTGCTGGTAAAACAAGTTGTAGCAAATGCTTTACCTGCAGAAAGAGCAATCTGCCGCTACCAGCAGAAAGAGCAATCCACCGCTATCCTGCTACAGAAGTGATTCAAGAATCAGATTCATATGACTGAGCAGAAGGAAGCAGGCCTTTTTAACCAATGGAAAATGTGTCCACAGTGAAGCAACAGGACCTATTCAGGATCATTGTAGAGAACATTTGGACTGTCCTGAGATAGAGTAATTTGACGACTCAGCTAATTCTCTATTTTCTCAATGTAAAAGGCCATCTGGTCCATTGCTTCTTCTGCATGAAAAGATAATGGTTCTTATTCTTAATAAAGGTTATGATCTGGACCATCAAACAAGTCTTTGCATAATGCCAAGATGTATGCATTTAAAGATGCTGAGAAAGTGACGCAACCTTGCTTAAAGCTACTCTCTAGTTAATCCACACTGACGGGCAAGAGCGGAATGAAGTAAGCATATGCTGGTCATAACTGGGCATTTAGAACAGAAACCTACATTGCTTATATGGCTTAATGTTTGGTGAAAGATTTTGAATTCTTGGCTGAGGCCATCAGAACAAATTAATATTAAGAGCAGGAACCTATTTGGCATATATGGCCCATTCTTTGGTGAAGGATTCTGTGGTGCTGGCTGGGGCAGGAAGGAGAAAACCTTTCTGATCTTGTGGCTCGGATGGAACAATAGGCATACTTTTGTCAGATATAGCTTTTGATGGTGTAAGAGCTTATGCTTTAGCATCAGGTTCTTCACTATTAAGAAGAAGACATGTGGATGACAGCTTGGAAGGCAGGTACAGCAGAAAAGGAGGCATTATTAAATATATCAAGCTATGAGTAGAACATCTGGAGCAAATTGCCATAAAAGCCTTTAAAGAAAGATATTATGCTCTGCATCGCAAAATGAAAACATCTACTTCTTCACACTTTTGAGGTTGGGAGTCTATTAAGTATTCTTATCAGGCATCTAGATCTTCACAGCACAGACATTTCCATACTAGAAATAACTGGATGAAGCCTAACATAGTTCAAACTTCCTATAGTCAAAAACAAAAAACAGTGTTCCTGACTACTAGGCTGCAGTGGACAGGGTAAAGTCCAGGAGATGAGTGCATTCTAGACTTTTCAACAGCATGGAAAATAGATATCTCAGTTTGTTGGGTCTTGGATTTCATTCAAGATGGCTAAGTTAAGAAAATAAGTTACTTACCTGTAAATGTAGTTCTCCAGTACTGGAATCTTTAATAGATTCACAAGCTTGAATCACTCCCTGTTGTCGAGATGGGAGTCCCCAGTACCTTAGAAAAACAATGTAATAATCGGCTTAGAGCCTAGAAGCCCTATGCCTTTTGATTTAGTAACATATCCTAGTCATTATTAAAAAAGAACTAAACTTAAGACTCAACCAATCAGGTCACACCACCCTGTAGAATCTTCCTGAGAGAAGCTCCAGTCCCTCAGATTTTCTAAGCACGAGTGCTTATATGTAGTATTGTACTGAGAGGTGTACAGGTGAGGTTCTCCGGGGAGGTGGGTGGGTTGCATGTCAATCTATGAAAGATTCCAATACTGGAGAACTAAAGTTACAGGTAAGTAACTTATTTTCTTACTCCAGCATTGGAACTTTCAAATGTTCACATGCTTGAATCAGAGTAAGAGCAGTAAAAAAACAAATTTTCCTGTAAATGTAACACATCATTTAGCAGAATAGTTAATATAAATATTCATATAAAAAATAAGTAAAATGTGCGTATTATTGAAAATGTTGTTGTAATATGCCCTTCCCACTGCCACATCTTTGAGGACTTCTGAATTCACGCAGTGTTTTTGTGTGAAGGTGTGTGCACTCTTCCAGGTTGCTGGTTGCACATATCTGGCAAACACACACCAGCAAACAATGCCATGGAAGTAGACATGGAAGTAGACATAGCTCTTGTGGAGTGAGCACTCGCCTTTGTGTTTAAAGGTCTGCCAGCCTTCTGGCGACTGTATAGATTGGTGTTAGATAGCTGTCTAGAGATGCTTAGTTTTGTTAGAGGGAAACCCTTTGTTGGTGTGCTGTAGGCTACAAAGAGTTGATTGGATCTGTGAAAGTCTTAGTTCTGTCCAAATAGAACTTTAAGTACCTTTTGATAACTAAAGAGGGCAATGCTCATTTGGCTGATGTTTGAGATTTTGGAAAAAATTATTTAGGAACCACAGGTTCATTAAGATGAAAGTCTGATGGGACTTAAGAATTGAATGTAAGGTTTGTGTGTAGAATAATCCTGTCATCTCTAAACTGGAGGAAGGGCTCCTGGATAGTGAAAGCCTGAATTTCCCTGACTTTTCTTGCTGATGTCAGGAGAGATGCCTTCAAAGAAAGACACTTGATATTTGCTTTATGGATAGGCTCGAATAGATCTCTCATTAACTGTGAAAGTACGGTATTGAGCTGTCAAAGCAGAGTGGACGCCTCACCAGTAGAAATATTCTGACTAATCCCTTAAGGAATAGATTAATCAGTCTGGCAGACCATAGTACTGAAGTCTTGGGCAATCTCCTAAAGCGAGAATTGGCTGCCACATATACCTTAATAGAGGCATGAGTTAAACTCGATTGAGCAAGGTGTAGAAGGTAAGGTAAAATCTCTTTGGGTGAAGAGGAGAGGGGATGTACATTAGCTCTCTGGCACCATATGCAAAACCTTTTCCACTTTAGGCAATATATCTTGTTAGTACTGTCTGCCTGTGCTCTGTCCAGTATGTCCCTACAATCCAATGTAATGTTCAAATGTCCAAATTCGCTGAACTCAGGAGCCAGACTAATAACTGAAGAGACTTTGGGGCTGGGTGCCGTACTTGCCTCTGGCTCACTGTGAGTAGTCAACCAATCCTGGCGCATCCAGGTTGGGGCTATGAGTATTAATTTTCAGAGTTTGTCCTTCATCTTCCTGAGGACATTTGGGAGGAGAGGGATCGAAGGAAAGGCGTAGGCAATGATTCTGGACCATGCAATCAAAAATTAATTCGCCCACGACCCCGTTAAGGATGCCAGCTGTCGAAGAATAGACATTTTCTGTTGTGGAGATACAGGAAGAGATCCAGATTGAGTTTGCCCTACTGGAAGAAAATCTGATCAGCATTTGTTGATCCAGTTCCCACTAGTGGCAAGATGTTTTCGGTCTGCCCAAGGTGTCTGCTGTAGTGTTCTGGTTCCAAGGTATGAATTCTTCACTTAGGAGTTCTTTGTGATGGATGAGCTATTTCCAGATTTGTTGAGCTTCTTGGGACAGCAGGTGAGATCTTGCTTGTTGATGTAGAGCAGAGTGGTTGTATTGTCTGTCCGAACAAGCACTAAGGAATTCTGTATTCTGGGAAGGAAAGCTTCTAAAGCCAAATGCACTGCCTTTAGTTCAAGCAAATTGATGTGGAAGCCACAATGAGATAGTGACCATTTTCCACGGACATGGAGATCCTGGAGGTAAATTCCCCACCCTTCCATGGAAGCATCTGTTGTAATGAATAAATATGAAGGCTGAGTTAAGAAGGGTAGGCCGACTGACAGATGCACACGTTGTGTCCATCAGGTGAGCGTTTTGACCATTGGCAGGGTGACTTGTATGAGGTTGTGGAAGGTTACCTGTAGCTTATGCCCATTGAATGTCAAGTGCTTCTTGAAGCAGACACATTCGCGGACGTCAGTATAGGACTAGATGGATGTAGGATGACATCATACCCAGAAGAGATCTGTAGAGGGGAACCGAAAGTGACTTTCTTTTTTGTATTAGGTTTGCTAAAGTGATCAGTTTTCGTTGTCTCTCTGTTTTGGAGTAGCTTTGTTTAGCATTGTGTCTAGCATAGCTCCTAGGAATGATAACCGTTGTGACGGTTGAAGGGCTGATTTGTCTGGATTCAGCGTGAGGCCGAGCTCGTTGAATAGATGTCTGCAGGCCATTGTGGATGTCCGTGCAGCCTGGTTGGAAGAAGCCTTGTCCAATCAGACATTAAGGTTGGGGAAGACTTGATAGCTTTGTTGTCTGAGGAAGACAGCTACAGGTGCTAAGCACTATGTAAAAATGCGGGCGGTTACGAGATCGAAGGGTAGCACCCTGAAATGCTAGTAGCTGCCAGCTACTGTGAACGTCAGAAATTTCTTGTGTTTTAGATGGATAGGGATATGGAAATATGTGTCTTGAAGGTCTAGGGATGACATGTAATCTCATTTGTTCAGGAGTTGGACTATTTCTTGTTATGTAACCATGCAGAATGTCTGTTTTTGGAGATATTTGTTGAGGTTTCTTAACTGCAGAATTGGTCTCCAATGCTTTGATTTCTTGCGGATTAAGAAGAAACGGGAGTAGAAACCTTTTCCTCTGTGTGATAGATGAACTCTCTCTATAGCACCTTTCTTGAGCATGGTTTTGACCTCCCACTTGAGAAGGTGTAGATTTTTTGGATGGAAGTTGGAGGTGGTGTTGGGAGAGGTGTGTGGATAAATTACAATGCGTGTCCGAACTGAACCAGGTCTAAGTCCCATTGGTCATTTGTTATCTGTTTCCAGCATTGCAGATAATTGGTTATTTGCTACACTGGGTGGAAAAAAGATGGGAGTAGCTGGTGACTGGGGAAAAGTCATTGACGGTGTCTGGTATCTTTGCCTTGTCGTCTGGATTTTCCCCTTGGAGTGGTTCTATTATAGGCCGGTGGTGGTGATTTCTGGTATTGGGGCAAAATTGTTGGCTAGACAAGGAATGTGTGGGATAGCAGTACTGTTGATATTTCCGTCTATAAGATGGTTGCCCTCTTCCTCGAGCACCCCTAAAGGGCAGCTTTTTGTATTGTAAGGTCCCCAATGACTTGGTCATGCTCGTATCTGGTTTTAATGATGGAAATAATGATTGAGTCTTCCAAGCAAAGTTCTCCATCAAAAGACATATCTAGTAATTTGGTCTAGGTCTCTGGCCTAAAGAATGTAGATTGAGCTATCCCTGATGGCGTAATACTGCTGCCACATCTAGCTGCCAGATTCCATTGGTGGCAATATCCATTGCACAATCGATTATTTCTGATGATGTGTGCTCAAATGCAATACTTTTTTGCTTTACCCTTTATGTCACCTGGAAGCTTGTCCGGATATGGGCTGATATCAAAGCAAGTTTACTGATCGTATCATTCTAGTAGAGCCATGGAATTTGCTGCTCTCACCGTGAGCGCAGACATGGCTGAAAACAGCTTACCAATATTACCGAGGCCCCAGCACTCTTGATCTAGAAGCGCTGTTAGAGGTATGGATGGATTTCTGGATCTTCACTGTGACACCTGGGAAATGATGGATTCTGGTTTGCAGTGTCCTGTGAGACAAGCTGGTGCATCCCCTGGGGCCTTGAATTTCTTATCAAGACTTAGCAATACTGCGACAACTGAGGCATCATTTCTCATAACCTTTAAGCCCTCCTCCAAATGTAATCAATAATGGGCATGGTCCTAACTCTCTTTTGAAAAATTAATTCTGTTTTGTGGGCACAGGTTATTCAAAACATGTTGCTGCTCTTTCTAAGAGGTTCCACAGAGGGTGGTAACAGAAATGACGGTGTTGGCAGTATGGTATCATCCCGTTCATCATGTTGTCTGCGAAGTTCACCTTCCTCCGCAGATGAGGTGAGGTCCTGTAGTTGAGCCTCCTGCGGAGAACGGACCGCTGATGGAGGCGGAGGCAATGTTTGTGGAGCATTTGGAGTTGGTGGCTGTACACGCACTGAACCTGCCAGGATTGGAATGTGTTGAGCAGGAGGGGACTTTGGAGAAGACCGTCTTCTGTAGTATGAGTACATGAATTGCAAGTCTGACAAAGTGATGATTAAAAACATACCATCTCTTCCTGATATTGTTGTGGCTGTTGCTACTGCTCGTGGGGAGCATAACGGTCTTGTTCATAGTATTCACCCTCATGAGATTATTCTTCTTGGCATTTAATATGAAACTCCGAAGGGCTGTGTGCTGCACCAAAGAGGCTGTTATTGTCTGAATCTGTATCCTCTAAGAGATGGGAGAGCAACAGTGAAGGCACCCTATTCGGCAATGTGTGAGCCAGTGTGAGGATTTTTAGGCTTTCTATTTTTTAGATATAGTTTCTTCCCTTGTCGACAACCTCGACAACGATCGTGTCAAAGAGATTGATGAGTGTCGATGAAGAAATCATATGTATCGTCGACCATATGAGGGTACGGCTGGTCAATGATGGGGTCGTATTGAAGGTAGAAACCATCGACACTGCTGTATCCATCTTCATTGTGAACGGTGTCATAAACGACTTTCTTGTCGACGGTGATGTTGTCGATGACCCATGCGTCGGTGGAGCCGAAGAACGTTTTTTGAAGATGTGTTTCAACTGAGGTGGAGGTGTTCGGGGCTCAGAAATAGATTTTTGATGTCTCTTTAAGGAGAACAAGTAACCTTTACGTGGTGATGTCGGTTGAGCTGTGGTGTCTGTGATACACCAGAGAGGTATTTTGGAAGCCTTTTTCGGTGGTTCTTGTGAGGATTGAAACCCAGGATAATCTCTAACTCTCTTGAAAGGTGTTTTGGAAGAAGATACTGTCTCGCTATCATCATCAGAAACAAGATTTACTCTGGATTTAAGCTTTTGCAGCCATAATAGAAGATGCCCCTCACGATCCATCAATGTTTTGGAAGAAAAAATAGGACATACCTTGCAGTCCTTTGTGTCATGAGAAGGATAAAGAGAATATATACAATCCTGATGAGGGTCATGTGGGTGCCACCTCTGCAAGTACCACAAGGGTCTGAAGAGCCCCTTCGTTGGTGTGTCTGACACGTGCAAATAACAGATACACAGAATGTTAGAGTATATCTGTACGTTTTTGAAGAGAAGCATCTCTGAAAAGTTACGACAGGTAGAGCGGAGCAGTTCTCAGTGGAGACTCCCTAGTACGATGTGCGGTAGAAAATATGAGGGAGTGGAGCTTCCCTCAGGAAGGTTCTACAAGGTGGTGTGACCTGATTGGTTGCTTCTTAAGTTTAGTCCTGTTATAAATAATGACTAGAATATGTTACTAAACCAAAAGGGCCTCTATGGTCTATGTCCATGATTGCATTGCTTTTATAAGGTACCATAGACTGCCATATTGACGACAGGGATTGATTTAAGCATGTGAGTCTATCAAAGTTCCAACACTGGAGTAAACACTTCACCTCTATGCCTCTAAGTCAGAATGCAACCATACACCTGTACCCATAAACAGATCCAAAGCACAGACTTTGGAACTGATTGCTGCATTACTTCAAAAGACATCGGTGATCCTAGTTGCCAAAGGAGATCAGGAAACAGGGTTAATTCCATTTAGCTTCTGTTGGAGAAATAACAGGGACTGGCTCTAAAGAGAGTCAACTATTGGGTAAGAAAATAAGGAAAAAGCACTCTTGGTGGTTGGAAACACAATGACTCCAGAAAATGATATCTCTCTGCAATCTTTCTTATGCAATCATTGAAACATATGCCAGTAGCCTCTGATGAGGTGCAGCAATAGAGAAAAGCCTGTTCCACAGCTGTTGGTACATGATGTTGAAGAGACATTCCTCAAAATGGAAGGAAGTGTACACCATCTGTCTGGCTGTCTTGTAGTCTGCACCTTTCCTGAGAGTAAAGGCAGTCCTGATTAGGATCTACAATGTGTTTCTAAAATGCTATTTCAAAAGGAAAGGGAAGACTCATTCTCAAGCTTTAGCAAATGTAGTAGACTTGGTTTTTCTGTGATCATAGAAATTTCTTATTTTCATAAGTTCAGTGCATAGGCCATGAGAAGGTGGACAATTTGAGCAGAGTCTATCCAATATCACAGGATCATTTCCTAGATCCTAGATCCTCATCTCTTAACAATTCTTTGCAAATTCCGGTTGCAAAACAGTAATACTTTACCAACAGTTTAAAACTGTTGGTGACTCATGGGGGCATCTTAATATTTGAGAATGTTAAAAAATGTTATTAACAGCAGACAGTGGTCCTATGGACCATGGCCTACTCTTAAAAAACAAAACAGCTAAGTTTCATTTTTTTTTTACTAAGCATCCTGTTTTCCCCTAAGGAAGAATGCCTGCTTTATTGTTTTATACTGTTTCAATCATTCCTCATTCCAGTCACAATTTCCCTCCCTCCATGGCCGATCTGGGCCAGCCTGATTGGGGGGTGGGGGGGGGGGGGGTGAGGCTGGGACAATAAAGGCTATATTTCTAGTAGGTGATCTGGGCACGCATACCTGTCAGGGACTATGGGCCAGATGTACAAAGCTTTTTTTGCAGTTACAAATGGCCCGATTCGTAGAATTGGTCTGTTTGTGACCGCAAAAATGTTTTCTGCATTGAACAAAAGGCAAACAGCAATTCGGTAACTTGTTACAGATTTGCAATTTGCGTTTGCTACCAAATAAAGATCCGGTATTTGGAAGGGGTGTCCCTTCTAAATGCCGAATCAGAATGCTATGTATTAATTTTTGCGACCAAATTCAGGTTGCAAAATAATAATACTTTATCACCAGTTTAAAAATGTTGGTAACCCTTTGAGACGGTAAAAAATCCTTTTTAAGAACATTCAGTGGTTCCACGCACCACTGCCTACTCTTAAAAAATGAAACTGCAAAGTTAAATTTTTTCTTTACGAAACTCATCTGTTTTCCTCTAAGAAAAACAGGCTGCATTTAGAAAACATGAATTGCTTTCTTGAAAAGCAATCACAGATATGGTGGTCTGCTGATCTCAGCAGGCCACCATCACTGTGATTGCTTCAATTCCTAATGGGTCGCAAATTGGGATCTACCTCATTAACAAGTATGAGGTAGGTCTAGCTGCGGTCCACTAGGAACCGCTAATGAAACTCAAAAGAGTTACATACATTTGGAATATCGATTTCCTAATTGCGATTCGGATAGAATCATAATTAGGAAACCCGTATTCCTAATGTTCGTACATTTGGCACTAAATTTGTACCAAGAAGGGGATTGGAAAATGGACTGCCTATCTCTGGGGAGTGGATCCACCTCAATAGTGTAAGGACTGAAGCTAGGAATAATGGGCGCAGAATTATTGAATTGGCATAGGTAGTTTTATCATTTTCGTTCCCTTCAGACAGTGTGTCTATATTGTTGTGCCTTAAAAAAATCAAACATCAGTCAGTTCTAGAAAAACATTCTTTAACATCATGCTATGCCCACTTTGGTAGGGTCCTTAGTTCTTGAAAACAACCCGCAGCTGGACCGTTTTACGAGAGTACACATTTTCAAAGCAAAATAAAGGTAGACCAGCCCTAGTGGACTTTAAAGTTGGTTGATATAAACTTCCCAGAATCCCAGGAAAAATCTGGTGGTCCTCAAGGTTCTCCAGGAAGGCCCACACCACCATTGATGAGTAATGGTGGTGTGGTAATTCCACGCCGAGTTTACGAATATTATGGATTCTAGTAATTATTTGCAGGCTGTAGAATTATCAGATTATTAGTATCTCCTAGCGACCTTATGTATAATTGGTATAGTATTCACAAATCCTTTACCTCACCAATTTCCAAATATTATTTTGTAATTCCTGGCCGTTGGTCTTTACCAGACTTATCCTGGTATGGCCTTGAGGATTAGTTCTGGTATAAAACCTTCACTTCATGTGCTAACATCACATGGATTGCAGTGAGGATAGAAAATCCTGTTTCTGTTTAAATCTATATACGAGGCAACACATAATGAGGGCCTGTGATCTCTTGCTCTAGGATTTTTCTAGCACTGTGAGGGGATTAAACTAATACTTTTCTGTAAGGCTGTGTACCTATTTTGATACTGAAAGCCCACGTTGATCAAACTGTGGGTCTGATTTGTGTTTGGCGGACAGGAATGTATTTCGTCAGGGTGATGGAGTAAAGTACTCCATTACCCTGAGGGTGTACCCAGCCGCCAAATTTAAAGATGTCTGCTGGTCCAGTGGACATCTTTTGCAATTACGATAACCACCATGACGGATGATGGCAGTTTCTGTAAATCATTGAAAGTTTGACAGATGGCTCAATCAACAAGGTGGGATTTTCATTTTGCAAATAAATAAAAATATGAACCCTTCACCATGGGAGATTTCTCCCAAGGCTTGGGGGTGGTTCGACTGTTTTCACTGTCTGTTACCACCAGTTTTATCTGGAGATGACAGACAGTGAAAACTGCCCATGTGTTCTCCTATTTTAAATAGGGCGGTTGAATACAATCCCTAACCTCCAATGGCCCTTAATTAGTTCAGCCATCAGAGGTGTATATAGGCAGCAGGGACATAGTAGTCTCTGCCATCTACATACTGAAGTTCTGCTTTACTCTAAATGATTCAGGCAGAACATACCTTTGGAAGAGAGGGTACTCCCTCACTGTTGAGAGTTCCTTCCCTGCAAAATTCTAAATCTAACCCAAGTCAGCTACTCGACTCTTGATTACTATGATTATTATTAGTAGTAATACTAAGAGCAATAATAGTAGTAACAGTCATACTAGTAGTATTTTTAGTAGTATTAGTAGTATAGCAGCATAGTAATAGTGATAGTTACAGTAGTAGAGGTAGTATTGGTAGTAGTAGTAGCAGCAGTAGGTATACTGGTAGCAGTGGTGGTAGCGGTATAGCAGTAGTAGTTGTAACAGCAGTGGTAAACCTTTTGACAGGTCTAAGCCTTCCTTTTTAATAGTTATAAATCAACTCTTACCATACCCATCCCGTACCGGTTACTTCCTGAAGGGTGATGATCGTTGGACCCAGGGGTGAGACCAGACGGGTCTCCTCTGGTATACTCGGACCTGCGCTGTACGCCCGGATGCCTGTCTGCATCAAGGGCAGCCCTAATTTCTGTGGCCCGGAGCGACGACGACCCAGAGCGAGAGCATCCCTTCTCATCGCCTGCTGCTCGCCGCCGGCTACTGAGGTACATCCTGTGGCCCCCGGAACGAGGCAGTCTCTTCTCCTGTTCCTTTGTGCCCTGCAGCATGGCATCTAGGCCATCTACACCTTGGCCTGCTCAACCCCTCTGGGGGCGCCCTCTATTCCTGGTGCCTGGTCCACTGTGAAGGCTTGCCACAATGAGGCGGGGTCGACTGCTTAGAGGACGACCTGGATTCCTGCAGCCCGGTGCAAGGATGACCCGCTGAGAAAGCGTCCCTCCCCTTCTCCTGTTCCTTTGTGCCCAGCAGCCCTGCATCGAGACCATCTTCACCCCGGCCTGCTCGACCCCTCTGGGGGTAGCCTCTGCTCCTGGTGCCTGGTCCGCTGTGAAGGCTTGCCACAGTGAGGCTGCGTTGACTGCTTCGAGGGCGACCCGGATTCCTGTAGCCCAGCACAAAGATGACCCGGAGAAAGAGCATCCCTCCCCTTCGCCTGCTGCCTGCCGCTGGCTGACTTGGAATGTCCTACGGCCCTGGAACGAGGCCACTTTCTCTTTCACCTCCATTGTTGCCCTGCAGCCCCAGGACTATACTGTCCCTACCCCGGTCTAATCCAACCCTCAGGGGCAGCTACTTATGCCCGAAACCAGAGCGTGGCCACTGCTCGCACCAGCCTATCGCCTGCTGTAAGGGCGACCCTGTACTGTGGCCCGGTGCGAGGTTGCCAGCCGCTAAATTTGTGTGGCCCAGCATGTTTGCCTCATTGAGATGTGACATGGTTTCTTCTATCAGCCCTGGAACGAGGCTGTTGCATAGCTTTTCCTCCCCGTCTACTGCTGTCCCCGCTGGCTGCCTCTGTGATCCTTGCTGCCTGGCCTGAGGGCCGCCCGGTTTACTGCCTCCCCAGAACGAGGCCTCATTCCCCGCCGCCTGCTGCTACCCGCCGCTGACTATGGTACCTCCTCCCATATATCTATTGACCCCCTCCTTCAGCCCTGGAGCGAGGCCGCATCTCTGCCTCACACAAACCATGGCAGCACCTGGGTGATAGTTTTCTTTGATGCCTATGGGTTTTGCTGACATTATATATCTTCTTTGGTGTCAGCCCCCTCCCTCCCACATACAGAGGCAGCACCTGTGTGATGTTTCTATCTCTGTTTCACCTGGTTTTTCTAATTTGAGATAGCTGGTTATGGTACTCTGCATCCTGCTAATTAAATGCCATGTTCATAATGTTTCTACTTGTAGCTAGACCTGCTCCCCACCGCCTTCTACCATGCTGCGTGTTGTGACAGTAAATGCCTTCATTTCCCTGCCTGAGCCGGTCGGGGGTCCCCGTTAGCATTCCTCTGTTAAGAGGCCACCACCCACTGTGCATGCCTCACGGTTTTTTGCATTACTTCCTCCTCTAATTTTGCCTGCCTGCACCGTCCCGGGACCTCCTACTGGCTCCTCCCTGGTGAGCCTCAGCTCGCCAACCACCTCCTGGGGAGCCGCCATTCTGCCTCGCGTGCACTCTGAACCTGTTCCTTTATTGCCCACACCCTGAACGGGTTTTGCCTATTGCAATTGTAATGCTTGACCCACTCCTTGCAGCCTACCACCTCATCTTCCTGGCTTTATCTAGTTCCCCCTCTCCATTATGGCAGGGTCTTGCCTGTAGGCAACATGGGGCAACTCTTACACCATAGCATACCCTCCTAATCTCTCCAGGACCGCTGCTAAAACCTTCAAGCATTCCCTCCAGAGAAGACACCATGAGACTCTGATCTCTGACCTGTAATTCAAAGCCGACAAGGGCATTATTACCAATGACCTCATTTTCAACTCTAGAAAGACAGCACTATGGCGCGCAGCCATATCAAACCTACTTAGTGTACATGAATCCAGGAACATTCCGTATGGTGCCAAACTCACGATCGTGCCTTCCCTTAATCTTAGAGCTGACCTTACCATTACCTTATAGAAAAACGGCATTGTTGTGATCCAAGCACCAGACATAGATCTCAATAAGTTTGCTGACTTATTCTCCATCCTCAAAAAACAAGTACATTACTGCTCTACGCTCCCCCAGGGCTTGCCGTCGCCACCTGAGTCTTGTCACAGCTCAAGTATATACAACGCAACGTCCAATGGGAAGGGCCTCCCATTTAAGTCTACCAAAGCTGCAGCCACTCCCCCATGCACCCCCTCCCAAAATTTGGGGTGGCTCGACTGTCCCCAAAGTGTTCTCCACTCAGAACAAATCCCTGAGCTGTAGCTCCCCTTAGAGAACTTCCATCCACTCCCCCAACCTACAGCATCTGACAATAAGGCAACGCCGCAGCCCCCTCCTCCTATCCTTGCCCCTCACCTTCTTGCATAGTAACTAACACACACGTCACTCTCAGTTCACCTGACACCTGCCCCAACCCCCCTGTGCCTACCCTACTGAGCACTTTTAGCCCTCCCAGAAACCTAGCCTTAGGGTAGTCCCACTCTTGCCACCAGAAGTAGTCCTGACCCACAGGTGTCCTTTCCGTAAGTACAATCTTCACCAAAGGACCTTGAAACCCTGAACATCAGAGCATCCTACATAATTCAGAGCATTCAGAAATCCATTCTAGAGTTGAAGAACATCCCTCACCTCACTGAATACTCTATCGCTAATCTCAAAGCTCCCATAACTCAACCCTTCCCCCACTCTCCATGCCTTCCCTCAAACCCATGCCGCTGGCCAATAGACACCTTCGCCCTCGCAAGCATCCCAGCTACCTCTCGAAGGACGAAACTCTAGCCCTCCTCTTATCCTACAAGACCTCTCCCGAGGCCCCCATTCCTCCAGAGAAGAAAGCTGATTACTTCATTCCTACTGTCTCAATCAACACTAAGAGATCGTCATCTCTCCATAAAAGAGGAGTAAACAGCAACAACTTAGCACAAGTAACCCTAACCTCCCCTACTTACAACACATGCCCGACACTCCACTCTCTGGCCTCCTACTTAACTGCCGATCAGCAGCAAAGCATGCCTCCGACATAGCCCCACTCATACTGAGCCAAAAAACTGATGTAGCCATCCTAACCGAATCATGGCTCAACAAATCGTCATCACCTTACCTAGATTTGCTGGTCCCGCCAAATTATGACATTGTTAGGCTTGACAGAGAAATAATAAAAGGGGGAGGCGTTGCTTGCATCTACCACTCAGACCTCCTCATTACAGAACTCCATACCGACTCCACTGATTCCTGCGAATATCTTGCTCTCTCTATATGTAATAACACTACTCAGTTGTGCAAACTGCATATCTTCTACCACATCCCAGGCAAGAACAACACATTCATCGACCACCTCATGGAAATCATCACTGCTAAGGCTTCCCCCCACTCCAAAGACATTTTCCTCAGTGACTTTAATCTGCACTGGAATGACCCCAATGACCCCCAGGTCAATGCCGTCAGAGTGTTCCTTGCTGATCAATCACTCACTCAAGCCTGCACATTACCAATTCAAATTAAAGGCTCCACGCTGGATTGGATCATTGCAAAGCCAACAGCGGTCAGGATTAACTTAATAGATCCATGCGACTGGTCAGACCACCACGCCATTACCTTCCTAATACCTGGCTTCCTCATGAAAAGGCCAGGGCAGCCTGTGAAACAGAAACGCTGGTTCAGAGACACTAAGAGCCTTGACCTTGAGAAGCTGACTGCTTGTTGTGAGAATGACCTACACCCCCCCCAAATATATCGAAGGTCAACGACCTAACAGAGTACTACAACTCGCCTATGTCCAACATAATTGATGATCTTGGCCTACTAAAGCTAAAAAGATTCCAAATCAAAGACAAAAACCCCTGGTTCAACTAACCCCTCAATAACGAAAGGAGCGCTCTCCGGGTAACAGAAAAAAACTGGAGACAGCACCCCCAGCCTCCCAACTAAAACTTCTCAATCAGACCAGAAATGCATACAACAGGAACATCCTCAAATCCCCCCCAAAATTCTTCAGATCAGAACTGGTAAACACTAAGAAAAGACCCCGCAAGCTCTTTGAAAGGGTCATACACGAATCAAACAAACTAGCTAAAACCTCCAAAGAAACTACAAAATCCCTAATAACCTGTGAGGAGTTCTAATCCTTCTTTACAGCCAAAATTAACTCCCTAGGAAACAAACTTAATTCTGCCTCAAACTTACCACCTCCTCCTGCCGGGACCCGTCTCTATTCTCATCCCTCCCCAGGCAACAACCAAAAATCAAGCTCACTGGTCCAACTTCAAGTTATATTACGACCATTCCATCTCGAAAATTCTATCCTACTTAAAACCGAATAACCACTTTAATGACTCACTCCCCTCCAACAGCATGGCAGCGACCTCCCCATTCATCATTCCCATTTCAACTACAATAGTCAACCCCTCCCTTCTACAAGGGTTCATACCTGACTCTCTAAATACCGGGCAAGTCATCCATCTCCTAAAAAAAACCACTCTGAATACTGCTATTCCAGACAGCTTCAGACTAATATCCAATATTCCTCTTCTTGCGAAAGTGCTGGAGAAATGTGTGCAACTCCAACTGCGCCAACACATCGCTAATTTCAACCTGTTAGACAAATTCCAATCTGGTTTCAGGCCTGGGCACAGCACCAAAACCACTATTCTCCATACTGTAGATGATGCTCTTTAAGCCCTTGACCGAGGCAAAATTTGTCTCTTAATCCTACTGGATTTATCTTCGGCATTCGACACAGTCAGCCATGAGAAACTACTGGAACGCCTCGAACACAGGATGGGAATAGGAGGTACCGTCATCAAATGGTTTGGTTCCTTCCTCCGGAACCACTCCCAGAGATTCTTAGTCAACAGTAACCTGTCTGCTCCATCCCCAATAACAATTTGTGTCCCTCAAGGCTCAACTCTGTCCCCTACCCTCTTCAATCTCTACCTCGAACCGTTAGCTGAAATACTCCACACTACCAACATCTCCTTCCACATGTATGCCGATGATACTTAGATCTACATCAAAATCTCATCTCTAGAGGAGATTAACTGTTTGAATGATGCTCTGAAGTTGACTGTTCAATGTCTCACCATCAACCAGCTCAAACGGATTTCCTTCTCATATCCGCCCCCCCTAAAAACACTACTGACATCCTAGAATGGACTAATTCGATCTCTCGGCATAACCCTGGACAGTAACCCGGATATGCGTGATTACATCAACTCGATGGCCAAAACTGCCAGGTTCCACCTGAGCTACTTGAGGAAACTAAAACCCTTCCTTGAAACTGCGGACCTAAAAACCGCAGTTCAGGCGTTAGTTATCTCCAGAATTGAATACGGTTGCTCAACCCTATCTGGCCTCACGAAGATCTCCACGGCCCCCCTAAAAGCTTGCCTCAACATCGCAGCAAGACTTTTAAAAGGCTCAAAAGAATTTCACCACATCTCACCGCATCTGAAGGCGCTAAACCGGCTTCCTTTTGAAGCCAGAATCAAACACAAACTGGCCTGTATCACGCACAAAGCACTATACACTAATTCCCCTACATATCTCGCCCAGAAAATCTTAGTATCTGGGGGAGTCAGAAATTCCCGGTCCGCCAGAGACCTTGTGCTCCAGCCACCTCGCTTCCAAAAGGAAAAAAATTATAATTGCGCCTTCTCTGGGGCTGCGCCAAGACTTTGGAACTCGCTGCCGCCCTCCATCAGAAGATTACCTTCTCTGTCAATCTTTAAAAAGGAAGCTAAAACGTTCCTCATGAGCAAATTCTCCCATAAATCTCTTTCACCACGCACACCACTCTGCGGCATTGCTTTTGTTTTTCTGCAAAATATCTTGTCTGCTTGGTTGCTCCTATTCTATGTACTGAGTTATTACTTTCTCAAATATAATTGCTGGTTCTCTCTGCATATTGCTGACATGTCGCCCCTCATATGTAATTGCCGGTTTGCTCTGCGTATATCTGACATGTCGCTCCTCTGTTTATTGTATATACCCTGGTTATGTCCGAATGTAGTCACTTCCTTCTATCCCTATCCATGTTTATTGCCTATGTCAAACTTATTTACAACGTGTTATCCCTATAAAGGGCTCTGATACCCTGACGGGTCACGTTTGCACTCTATAAAACCTTAAATAAATAAATAAAATCCCTAAGGTAGGCTCTAAAGGTTCATAGGGCAGGAAGAATGGTATTTAAAAAGTAGGACATGTGCACTTAAGTTTTACATGTCCTGTGAGGGAAATGCTTCTAATGTCATTTTTTTCACTGCTGCAAGACTTGCTCTCCCATAGACTAACACGGGGCTACCTTATTATGCTTAATAAATGGTAGCTTCCGATTGGGAACAGATAGAGAAATGCTTGTTCGACTCAGTAATTTAAAATCCTCTTTAATGGTAAAGTTGGATTTTCAGTTACTTTTCTGAAACGTACCATTTTTTCTACCTGAATTATATGTGCCTTTCATGATTGTGAATGCTACTCCTGTGGTGCTTTGTGTATTTCTTCCAGACATGGAGACAAAAGATCCCTGGGAATGGTGCAAGATTATCACCTCATCAGCAAGATGTCCTGGTGAGTTGTATGCAAAGCCTGAGCTTTAAAGGGAAACTTCAGGATTTTCTCACCCCTTTCCTGACTTCCAAAGGCTAACTGCACTGCCAGTGACAAATGAAGCTCACACCTAGGCCCGCCTGCTGTTTGTTGTTCTAGACAGTTTGGAGCCATATTAAGGAAAGGGCGCAGGACAGGAATCAGATTTGGGGACCGTTGTGCTTCGTTTCACTTGACACAATTGACATTGCAGCCTTGCAATAGCTGTGAAGGTTCCATTATCAAAAACATTATAGCCCAGCGCCTAGAGGCAACCAATTGCAACAGCTGCCGTAGCTCTGTTCTCTAGTTGAAGATACGGACCGCGGAGATTCATTCACCACTTAACACAAGGCTCCAACCATGATTCCCCCACGGTGGTATACATGCTTTAATTTAGTAATGCTTGACATAAATTTGTCTCTCCTCCCAGCCACTCGGGAGTCGTCCCATGCGTCAGTTTCACTCTGAAGCATTCTTTGCATCATTAGCACTCAGAAAAGAATTCTGCATTATTCCAATACATTGGGCAGGTGCTTACCAAACCTACGTCCTGATGATGACCCTATATAAATAGTATGTTTAGGATCAAAATGTTGACTTTATATATTTATAGGGTACTGGGTTTTTTAGGATTCTGAAACATTTCACTCTTTGTAAGGTTATGCACCAACTATTTATGCAGCCTGGATCAGTCACTGCTTTATGTACATAGATTGGATAGCACCCACGCACTTTACGTTCGCTGATTTTCACTTGCATTGCATAGTTGCGCCTATTGGGATCACCACTTTACTCACAAATTGTATGAAGTATAAGAAAAATGCTATTATTTTTTCTATTTGTTAACAAATTCAAATAAAACTGTCCAAATTGAGAAATGGAACCGATCTTTCGATGGCCTGAATTACTCTCTCCAAGAAAGGAACCTATTGTTTTCGTCAGCTTCGAGATTCAACGACAATGGCACACGTCCACGTTGACCGATAACATGAAGCTTAAACAATGTGTGACTCTTCATGCAGAACAGCGCCCATTAACGGTGCCCAACCTTGCTCTCCGAGCTGAAACCGGACTCCAAACGTCAAATGCCAGCGTGAAGCTCCACTCACTGCAGCTCCTAACATTGCCATATACTCAGAGAAATCTTCAGAGGGATAAACCTGGTCCCTGTATCTGGATCGCACACCATTGAGGTCGGTCTAAATATTTGATGTTGACCCTCTTTTTGGTATTTCCACTAGAAACTTTAAAAATTCATAACTCCAGTTCTACTGATTGGATTTTTGAAATGTTTTGTGTCATTTTACCTTTTGAAATGTATCTTATTTTGCTATACTGGTTTGGGATTTTTCTTATGTTTTCACTTTATTTCTGTTTAAGTGCTGCATACATACCTTACACAATGCC
Source organism: Triturus cristatus (assembly GCF_964204655.1). Taxonomy (NCBI): domain Eukaryota; kingdom Metazoa; phylum Chordata; class Amphibia; order Caudata; family Salamandridae; genus Triturus; species Triturus cristatus. Next base: position 638,113,503 of record NC_140580.1, on the reverse strand, counting down.
TCTAATTAAGCCTGACTGCTTTTGTGTCAAGCTACAAGAGGGTTATGCATGGATTTAGTGACTTTTGTGATTCACCCTGACAAAGACTGTGTTGAATATTTGAGTGGGTCTTCCACCTTGCACAATTAATAACTCAATTTCTTACACAAACTATGAAGTCAAAGTATAAAATGATGCTTATTGAAAGTGTTGAGTTTTTGGATTTAGCCGAGATAAATTGAGTAAGTGCCTCTCATCACTTTTTCACTTGAGACAACATTAATTAACTGTTTCTAGTATCTGTCCCCATAAGCTCACACACTCCTTTGTGAACGCTGAGACATTGTACATTGATTTTTTCAGCTCTTCATCTTCAAGAATTGGTCCCTCTCTAAGACTGGGGCCTCCGGGCCTGTCCTCTCCACCACAGTTCTAGGTGGATTTAGGGTAATTATTGTGCCCATTTATTTTATGAGCTTGTCCTTATACATCACCCAATGTATTAAAGTCCACTCCTAAATCATTTGTAGGTGCCCCCCTGGTCCTGATGAAGACCCGCCTGTAAGAAGAAGAATTTCCCTACACCCGTACTGGGTCGAAACATCGATAATCTTTTGTGTTTTGTACTGAATGCGGACAACAGTGATTCTTTCACTGTGTCCTCCTCGTTTACTATTCGGTTTTTGTAAATAATTGAGCCTTAGTTAAGGCTGGATAGGCCTTTTTTATGTTGTTTGATGCACGCACTAACCACTGCCCTCCTTCCATCACTCACTTTCACTTCTGCACTTTGATGCACCAAATACCTTTCGCCCTCTTCCACCTATTTTCTGGGGCACCTACTCACTAAATTGTTTTGACTAATGTACTGTGCTGAGAACATGATGCATTATATGTTCAGTATGATTAAAATACTCTGAATATACTTAAATATTGTCCATAATTAATTTATTAGGTGATGTTGATCTTGATACAATTGTTTTGTTTCCACTGGGCCCACCCCCCATAGTACCGTATTGAAAGTGTTGGGCAGCAGCTGTAAAAAGGGGTATTTATATATGTGCATTTAGCGATTCATGATGAAAGCTATTAGCCAAGTTAAAGCTGCCATCAAGTAAAACATATATATCCTGTTTTTTCCACATTACCAAAGGGATTCATGAAGTGTTCTTCTTTTGATGTTGCGTCCTTGGGTTTTAAAGCATATTGTGACATTTTACACTATATGGCCCATTTCAGTCTAGGAAAGGACTTAAGAAAGGAACTGCAATGCATTCTTCCTCCTATTTTCTACCCATCAAACTCTAATATCTACTGTGTCCATAAGATGATCTATCTTGGATGCTACCATCTCTAATTTGGATTCACATTACTTTGGGTTTCAACTGCTGAAAGTGGTCAATTGAGCTGTGTGGTAAAGTGCCTTGATTCATGGCCAGAATGTAATTCTTCATTGAAAAAATAAAATGTTCATATAGAGCTCAGCAATCCATCGGATTATGAAATTGCATTTCCAAATAGAATTTTTTTATCTGATTTACGATCATTTTCGATAAAGCCAGACAAGAGATGCTGCTGTCATCACTATGCGAGAGAGTGTTGATGTTACTCCCGTGCAGTTGTTAGGAATTGAGGTTTCTGGTTGGCAGAGTATGCACCCTGTCCAAGCAGGAGCCGCATTCCTAGTCAGGGTAAGTCAGATATACAACCTAAATTAATCTGTGCTCACCCTCTGGTAGCTTGGCACAGAGCAATCAGGCATACCCTAAGGGGCAAAGTGTAAAGCATTTGAGTACACTTTAATTACAGTAACACAGTGAAAACACCACAAGAAGACTCCACACCAGTTTAGAAGAATAAACCACATGTGAACAACCAAAAGTGTGCTTGTTAGCCCCGTGGAAACCTGACACAACACAGTGAAATCCAATTGTTTAATCACCATATCTTGTGCAAAATAAACACGTAAATACTGCGTAGAAGCCCGTGATTTCTAACAACAAAATTGCATGCATGCCAAAGATGTGACTGTTATCCAATGCACCCACACTAATCACCTGTGGCTCATGAGGGAACCCGTACATCAATTCCTAAATTATATAATCCAAAGCAGACTATTGAAGTGGGTTAACTTGCCAGGTCAAAATGGCAGTTTACTACTGAACACACAGGCTTTGCAATGGCAGGCATAAGTCATGTTTAAAGGGCTACTGATTGGGTGGCATAATTAGTGCTGCAGGCCTACTAGTAGCATTCAATTTACAGGCCCTGGGCACATATAGTGCACTCTACTAGGGACTTATAAGTAAATTAAATATACCAAATGTGGATAAGTCAATGCTACCAAGTTCAGAGTACAGAGCATATGCACTTTAGCACTGGTTAGCAGCGGTAAAGATCCCAGAATCTTAACGCAAAAAAAACAAATTCAGCAAAAAGGGGAGGAGGAAGGCAAAAAGACTGTGGTGACTCAGCAGAAAGGGCCATTTTCAACAGCAATGAATACATTTTGAATTTGGTTTTAGAGGAACAAATTATGTTGCTATTCCAATACAAAACCAATTTGTAAATTCCTGACTGAAAAAATAGAAGAAATGTATTTTGAATGAAATATGAAAATGAACAAAAGCTGAAGTGGATTAAGGAGAGTTGTGGAAGATTTGTGATCGACTTTCGAGTAGTCGAACACATGGTTGAGAGATCTTTACTCTAGTAAGGATACCAGAGCCAAGCTATATTTTCACATTTCAAATGTTTCCGTGGTAGTAAGCAAGAAAGCATAGGCAACACAGATAATGACTATGTAATTGCAATTAATTATGGGCTGGAGGGTCTCTACCTGTCCAGTGGCTTCTGTAGCCTCAACCGCAGGATCTTCCTCTACTGCTGCATCTTCAGGCTGGACAGGATGAAGATCCCCCTGGATCACACAGAGTGAAGGACAAGAGCAGGTTATGTGTGGCAAAGATGTCTTAATTCAATTGTATATCTGATAGGAAAATGGCACACTGACTCCTACCAACATTTGCAAAAGAAGCAGACAAAATTAGCAATAATGTTATGTTGTAGGATTGATTTAAATATGGAGAATGGCGAACTCTGGGATACTGCTCCTCTTCCATGTCTGTGTATAATTGCTGTGTATACTGCCAAATTCACAAACTCCAAATTAAATTAATGGTAGCGTTACGTATTCAACTTTCATTAGTAACTATAGAAGTATTCAGCCAAAACTAAATGTGAAGATAAGCACAAAAAATGCTCACTTCTTAGTGGATGCAACAACTTTGATAACCCCTAAAAGCATGCCACCATAGACAGCTTCTTAATTCTTTGTAAGGTAAACTATGATAAAGATAAGTCTAGGGTCTACAAAACTTATTGAAGAGCTAAGATCTTCTCATCTTTACTGCCACTACCAGTGGACATACCTTAAGCACGCTCAAGATTTTTGAGGGTACATGGTTACCTGGTTATACAGTTAACATCGTGAAATAAGCTATAAATTCCACCAACTTTAAGTTTCTTCCAACTACTTCGATCTTCACAAACATCTTGTGTGTGATTCACCATAGAAATGAATGCACACATTTTAAAGCAACTTTGGCAGGACATTTCCAAAGTATCAAGAACAGAGTAATCATCTGTCTCCCCTTTATACTTTGATATAAGCTGAAGAAACTGTCGTTTAGAAAAGACATTAATATTCTTAATGACTGTAAGGTGAAACAATCATAGCCTCTGACAGTGGCTGAACATCCTTCCTTTTAACCTTTATGGATTGTTGATATTTATTTTAATTGGTCTGTGTTTGAAAAAGCTGTTTCATTGTGATTTGACCAAACAGTGTACATATCTAAGTACTGGAGTGCATCATGTTTACAGATTTGACGACGAGAGGCGCTTCAAACAAAAAGTACCTATTTAAAAACTGCAATGGTCGATAATGGATCAACTTTTAAGGATTGAAGCTCAATGGATTAGCATTTAAAGTGAAAGCAGAGTTTCAACTTTACAAGCACTAAAATTAAGATTGGACAGTTGTTTACTACTAGACGACAAGGTATTATTTTTACTAAGTTTTATGAGACAGATCTGCACTTTTTGGCACTGAAAGAACTACTGACTCCAAAAGAAAATGTCCAAAAATGAGGGGGTTGTTATTAGCAAAAAGATCTTCGTTTTGGGCCTTGGTGGTGAGGCCTAGGTATATGAGGGATGAGGGGGGTACAATTATACCAAGTGAGGCCAAAAGAGTCACAACCTCTGAAGATGTTAATGGAAGTTCCAAGGAAAGAGATTTGGAAACATTCATTCTAAACCCAGAGACTCGAGAAAAGGAATCAAGTTCTTCTATCAGACCCAGGAGATAAGTTTTCAGGTTGTACAAAAAGCACAGGACATCACTCTGAAACAATTTATTTGTAGATTAGCCCACCAGGAAGCCCACGATCAAGGGGTTATTTTTTATTTTACAGACCAAGGGTTCCAGACCCAGGGCAAAGATAGAAGGCAAGAACAGGCATCCATGTCGCTGCCCCTCCCTAGAAAAATCTATGGGCTCTCCTGATTGTTAACTCTGAGTTCGGTAGATGGCTAAACAAGGTTAGTTTTAATATATGCTGAATTTCTATGGTTTTGTGTGTAAAATCAAAACCTAACTATAACATCCCTCTAACATTTGCTTTTTTCAGTGAATTTCTAATGTTGTTTTAATGCTATTTCCTAACTATAATGTCCCTGTAACCTTTGGTTTTCATGTGAATTTCACAGCTTTTTTTATATATAAACTGTACTGCGATTTGACTCATAAGTTCAGTTTACTAATATACATTTTGACAAGTTTATAAATACATTTTATTCATACATTCATTCTCATTATATATTTTAAAACTAAAATGTAAAAATTAAGGTAAGGTAACTTATGAAGTTTTTCTATAAATGCAATGCACCAAGTCTTTCTTTTTTTAAAATTAATTTTATGGATCTGCGGATTAGTCGCAAATTCTCAGACAAATATGGGGTCTGCTGGTTATATTGCACACATTCAATAATAAAACAACACATTTAATATACACATATGCTATTGCAATTTCAATAAGTGCATGTCTGCCTGTGTGTGAGTGGCTGTGTAAGTGAGTGTGTAGATGTGTGAGTGGCTATATGTGTCTGTGAGAGGTTGTGTGAGTGGGTGTGCAAGTGGGTTTGGGTGTGTGAGGGATTTTGTGGGTTTAAGTGGGAGTATGAGTAGCTGTGTAGGTGTGTGAGCAGTTGTATGGGTGTGTAAGTGGATGTGTGAGTGGTTGTGTGGGCCTGTGAGTGGGTGTGTGAGTGGCGTTGTAGGTCTGTTAGTGGGTGTTTGAGTGGCTGTATGTGGTTGTGCGTGGTTGTGAGGGAGTGTAAGTGATTGTGTGAGTGTGTAAGTGGGTGTGTAGGTAGTTGTGTGGGTCTGTGAGGGGTGTGTGAGTCATTTTATGGGTGTGTGAGTGGCTGTATGGGAGTGTGAGTGGTTGTGTGGGTGTGTAACTGGGTGTGTGAGTAGATGTGTGGTTCTGTGAATGGTTATATGTGGGGTTTTTAAATTGTGGTCTGGTTCGGCAGATGCACCTGAATCTGCCCAAATCCGTGAGGATCTGTGCAGATCGGGGTGGATTAACAGACTCTCACGCACTAAAATTCAAAACGTTTAGGGCAATTTCTTGGCCATGATGGAGTCCCTCACAGACCCTTCCATCAGTCCCATGAGGTCAGGGTACATATACCCTGACCCCTTCTATCACTTTTACATTTTATTTTCGCCCCTGTGAACCATGACCCAATGCACAAAATGTTGGCAGCAATTTTCCACACAGGTTGTGGCCAGCTAATCACAACAATGCTGTAGGGGCATGGATCCATGGGGGATCCACAGCGCTAGATATAAATAAATCTTTTTACTTTACTAACTGCAAAACTACTTAACAGATTCACACCAAATTTAAAAAAGCACTCAGTGGTTTGGGGTGATGTCATTTAAAAATTACCTATGGGAAATTGCATGGGGAAAACAGGTTTTGGGACCCCCGCCCCCCCCCCCCCCATTATCTCGCCCCCTCCCTCCTACACTTGACAGATCACCCTGAAACGTTCTGGATGGCAGCTGAAGTGACTGGCAAACTATTTTTGGAAAATTTGTGAAAATTTGTCAAGCGGCACCAAAGTTATCAGCAAAACAAAAAACGTTTTTCCTATGTAAACTAGCTCCTAACTATAACTACCTACTGGTGATAGCCAGTAAGTAATATCTGTACATGTGGTTACTAGAGTCTGCAGTTGATAGCTGCACTGGCAGCTGCTTCCCATGGGCTTTCATTGCCATGAAGAGCCTGTTGAACATGTGCAGTGAGCTACAATATGATGGTAGTGGCAAGGCATGGAAATATAGGAAAACTTTCCCAGAGAACTGGGAGGGGTGTGGAATTAGCCACAATCAGAGTGGTGAGGTTGGTTTACCCTGGCCTGGAAGTGTGCAGGAGGATTAACCTTTCTTGTGGCTGAGTGCATGGCAGTGAAAAGCGAGCATATGCTTTTGCAGAGGCACTGCGACATAAACATATGTGGAACTAAACAGAAAATTATACAAAGAGGAATTATAAAAGTACATTATTACCTACATAATACTGTCTACAGAGGAAGATTAGTGAGCCTAACTTTGTCTCGACACATCCATACACAAAAGCATACATATTCTTCTTTTTTTCAGTGGCTTTATTGCACCAAATTATTATTTAAACTCATACTTCATAGCAGAGGGTGCGATTTCACATATACCTGAATTTCATTCAGTCGAAGGTCTAGAATCTGCCTGATTTCCTTCCCTTCAGTTAATTAGTCTCTAAGCATAACTGCATTTAGATAATGACAGAAACAAGACAAGAAAGAGTAAAACTATTCTACAACGCTTCATCTAAATATTCTAATTGCAATCAAGGCCCATTGTTACTATTTGAAGAACACTGAAGGAGCAGTTTGAAACATCTATAAGATTAACCAAACTATTATTTAATCAGTACTCTATCAAATTAAATTGACCTCTTTGCATGGCATAAATCATACACAAAAATGTGCGGAGTATAATATGCTATTTAGTACCATTGTTGCGTGTGGGGAAGGGACTGCACGCAAGATGTGAAATCTCAAGTGGTTTGTGCTGCACCTCTCTCAGCAATAGTAATAAATAGCATATTATACTCTGCACACCTGCAGATATGGTTTAGGCTATGCTATGTTATTTGATATTGTAAACAACAGTCGTTCACTGAAGGCCAATCAGCAGTTGTTCACTGAAGGCCAGTAATAGGTGAAAAGGAACAACAACAGGTCCAAGTAAATTCAAGACCAGACAGTTACTAGTGTACAAGGGTCAACATAGAAGCAGGCCAAGAAACAATGCTTATAATGCAATTAATGTTTCCGTTGCATATTCATGGAGCTAATCAAAGACCTATGATAGTGTATGTTACAATCCAGTGGTCACAGTTGAGTTAAAAGAATGTGCAGTGATAAGTGGAAAAAGTAAAAACATGTATCAACGCAAAACAGTAAGATGTTTGACTCCTATAGTTATTTTTATTCATTAAAAGGAGTTGGTGTGTCTATAGTCGGTACCGTTGCAATGATTATGAACGTGAGGTCAGTATCAGAACGAGGTGTGTGACCACCTGGTATCTGGTGAGTCAACTGGGAATTAATCCAAAACAACAAGGTAATCCCGGATGGGAAAACACAATGTAAGGGCAACCTAGGAGCCTTTCGCAGCTGCACTTGAAGGAAGGTGAATTATCCTTCAAGCATTAAGACAATGTGCTCAGAGGCTCGGAGGGGTAGGTCAATGGTTAATCGGGCACATTGGTTGCCTACAGGTATTCCACAGTTCAGTACGAACCCCTGTCTGTAGACATGCGGCCGAAGGCAACGGTAGGCAGGCATTAGGCTTTCCAGTGAAGTTGTGTGTGTGCCGGACTGGATCCTGGACTCGTCCCAGTAGGCCTCCATTCCACTGGTCGCACAGACACCCTGATCAGATGCTGATGCCTGCCCTCCGTAGCCTTCGCCTCTGTCCTGCTTATGGCCCGCATATCTACGGACAGCGGTTCTTACTGAACTGTGGAATCCCAGTAGACAACTCTGCCACTGTCCCAAAATATCCCTTGACTGCAGTAGTGCAACTTACCCCTTGAAGAGCAACACTTCCTCTCCATTCCTCCACTAACACAGCTGCACACACTCTGACCTGTAATCGCAATAGTGCAACATCTGTTACACTTCGACACCATTGCCTCTGAGCACATTGTCTTAATGCTTAAAGGGTAATTCGCCTTCCTTCAAGTACAGCTGCAAAGGGATCCCAGTTTGCCCTTACATTGTGTCTTCCCATCCGGAATTACCTTGTTGTTTCGTATTAATTGCCAGTTGACCCACCAGATACCAGGTGCTCACATACCTCGTCCTGATGTAGACCCCATGTCAATAACGGTCAAAACCTCATCGACTATAGACACACCAACTCCTTTTTACTATATATAAATAACTATAGGAGTAAAACGTGGTACTATTTTGTGTTGATGCATGTTTTTACTTTTTCACTTATCGCTGTCTGTTCTTTTCACTCAATTGTGAGCACTGAATCATAACACACGCTATAGTAGATCTTTGATTTGCTCCATGAATATGCAATGAATACATTAATTGCATTAGAAGCATTGTTTCTTGGCCTGCTTCTATATTGACCCTGGTGCACGAGTAACTGTCTGGTCCTGAATTCACTTAGACCTTTTGTTGTTCAGCTTACAATACGCTTTATAACCCCAGATTCTCAAAAAGTGTGAGGTTTCCCTTGTTATGTAATATGTGCTATGTTTTGCATCATTCAACAGCTACTAATCAGATTATGTACTAGTCTTATCATAGTTTATGACAGGCTGGTGAGATCCCATGTGCAAGGATGTTGTTACAGTTGTTATAGTGATATTTTTCCACACCTCTCCCCTTGGCACATGACAAAATGTGTTGTTTGCAGTGTAAAGTGCCACTTCTATCCCGGACTATATTAGCAAATCGCCCAGTGTTACATTGCCTTGGATTTGCCCTGCATCAACTGCTACGTCACTTGAAATTGCTGCATGGAGGAATCAGCATTTTGATGACAAAACACTACCTACTACAGCTCCCTTTACAGGCAAACCCATTGGAAATACCACAAACAAGTCACAAGCCAGCAGACCCTTGCTTAGAATAACTGTCCATGCTGCAATTTCAACTGCTCATCACCAGCTCACACACCAAATTCACAAGATCCAGGTGGGCGTGAGTGGAAGAGTGGGCTCTCAGAGAAGGACATTAAAGTAACCTATGTCCTCAGTGATTTATCCTTTTTGAATGAAGCCAGTTTTTCTGTTCTTTGAATCTTAACTGTCATTGTTATAGAAAGATCATTTACATGAACCTGTTCTCCTGTGAAGCAATCTGCTCTTGGGCCAAGTTCACACTATATAAAATCGCAAATCAATAAAATAAAGAGGAATCCTTACAATCCATGGTCCTCTCAATTGTCTCTGTCTTGTTTTTGTCAAGGAGTTTAAGATTCAAATTTTAAATTGAAAAGACCAAACGCTTCTTTCTGTTTGGGGGTTGCCTTCCCAGTTAGAATAGGTAAGTTTCTCTAACTGGTCCATACCCGCTCTTGGTGAGATAAAGAGGCTGGCCTGCAAAGAAGTTTTGTTTTGAATGAATCCTATGTAAGGGGGTCAATTTTGGGGCCTGAAAAGTTGGAAATTAATAACTTGATGGGAACACAGTTTTATTTTTAGCCCTTAATTCTAAATGCACTATTTTTGTCAGATAAGGGAGCTGCGGCACAAGGAAACTTTGATTTGCCCGTGGCTACACATTTTGGTTAAATGTTCAAAGCCTGAATTCAACTAAAGTTAAATGTTTCCAAATGTAGCAGCTTTTCCAATAAAGCTCAAAAATAGCGGATGTTAGAAGAAATACAAAGAGCTTCCTTCAGATGATGAGTAGAGATTACTGTTCCTAACAGGGTAGGATCTCTGCAAGCTTCCCCCAGCACCTGGAACAAGTTACATCATTTTGCTTTTGCTTGGCATGGAAATAAATGGTAACAGTGTTTACCTTCCCTGAAACACTATGACTTCTTTCACGTCCAGAAAAATTTCAGTTTACTTTTGTGTTTTCTGCCAATGTCATCCTCTTCTTTGACTGCACACCAATACATCCGTAAAATGAAGGGACCGTTCGAAGGAAGATCTGTTCAGAAAACAATCTGCTCCCTCTAGTGGCAGCTCGTAGTACAGTCACTGTGCCTTTGTGTCCAGTGAAGGACGGTTTTTCTCACAATTTGTTGTGCACATTACTTTAATTTATTATTTATTTTTATTTCCTTAACATTGCCTATTAACAACCTCAATGTTAGGGGCATCTGGTGCAGCAAAGAACGATTTCCAGTGGCCAGAGGTAGACTTTACAGAAAAAGTTTTAAATTAGAAGAAGCTTCTCGAAAAAATCAAGTGTGGCAGAAACCAGAATGTAAAGGCCCGCATGGGTGGAGAAACATGACATTGGGACAGTCTGTGAAACTAATTTTTTACACAATACATATATTCAAGGTTTTCGATCTATGCAGAAAAACTGGGAAAATGTGTCCCAGGAGGTTAACAGTGTGTATAAAAGCATTTGTCTCTCCACTCAAATTTTACCTGGGTGGAAAGCACGGGAGTAACGTGTAAAAGTGTTTTTCTCTTGTTTTGCATACTTTATTATCCTATTATCAACATTCAGCACAGGCCTTTAAGAAGGTCTACGGTCAGGTGGCGCATGGTGCGACAATCTTTTTTGGCACCCCCACCTTCATGACCTCCTTCACAGATTCCCTCTCTACCACCCAGCAAAAGTGCCCCTTATCTCTCAATAGCCCCTTTCTCCCATGCATTTCATTATTTTTAAAGCACAGGTAAAACCTGGCTTTACTAATCCACTCAGCTATCTACATAAAATACAGATCTGTTCTTTGCAGCAGGCATATTAACCCTCTGCTCTGCTTCATGGCAAGTCAAAACTAGACAAATCTCCGATCTCTCTCTCGCTCTCTAGCAGGAACATTTATCCCAAGAGTTATCTTGACATTTGTATTGCTGCCTGAAAGTTGAATGCACAAGGAACTCTGCAGCAGATGCTTTTAAATTGTGTCAGTGGCCTCTCTCCAGGTCAGTGCCGCACCGGCCGCATCGCCCGAAAGCCATCGCTTTCTACAATAAAGGCAGAAGCCTCATTTGTAGGTGCTGTGTGGCTACCTGAACTTCTTCTGTGAATTTACTTGCCCTTTTCCTGCTGTTAGAGGTGACTACAAGCATGAGCCTGCCTTTCTCTAAGAATGAGCTGTGCTTACTCTAACCGAGGTCTAAGCTAGGCAGAGAAGCTGTATTCACAATTGGTGCTGAATTTTTGTATATTGCCCTCAAATGATTAATGATTAATCTATTCAGCTGAGATGATGACTGGGTCCAATACTGTTTAAGGGCCCTTGCAATCCCAGATAACCAAGTTCCAAAAACTTCTATTATCTTTTTCTCCAAGTACGTTTTCGCGTGCTGCCCATGCTCATAGGTGGATGTGTGTATTATTTTGTTTGAATAGTCTCTTGTACTCCTGTCGCAGAGATTTCAGTTGTTATTCCCCCTCTCCCGAAGAGTACCTATGCCGTAGGGCTTTGATAGGACCTTCTTCATTTTTTAACATTTGTCATCAAAGCAACATACATTTGTTAACAATTGGTGGACCCTGTCACTATTTTTTGGCTGAACGGTCCCATCTTCAACGGACTGTGCTACTTTCATCAATGATTCAAATTTCACAACAGTGATCATACTGAGTTTTCCCAGCTTAGCCAGGAGATCCTTGTAGGCTTGGTTCCTGCGAGCGCTGCAGCCCCCGTTGTTTTTTTAAAATACATTTGGACTTCCATGCAATCTTTTTCCCATCAGATTTTACTTTCAAATCCTCGCCACTCTTCTGTGCGGAAAGAACCCAGTAGAAGTGGATGAGAGAGGATACATAAAAGTAAAAATTAATGGATCATGGTCGGTCTGGATTCTCCTAGTTATTGTCAAATACTTCTGGTTGGTTGCATAGTCTATTAGGGTTTCTCGATTGTCAGACCTAAAAGTACATTGGTCTGAAAAAAAGCTGCCTTTAAGTGTGAAGAGGTTATTCTGGAGCATGAATGTATTGGACGATATAGTTGCATCTCTTGGACTTTCACGGGTTGTTACAGTGATCAGGTTTACTCAGAGTATGTCAATAGATGAGACTGTTTAAGCCAGGCAACACCCGGGTCACTCTTAATAGATTGCCTACATTTAGGACATTCTCGGGGCCTCTTGCACAAAAGATTGGTGTCAAGTGAATAATATTATTGCTGCTTGCATACAGCCGCTGGTACAACACATTTATGCCAGTCACGGCCTCTGCATAACTAATTTCTTTTTCTTGGAATTTGGACAGTTTTTTGCTCTGGCTCGTCAGACCTTGCAGTGACTCCATCTCCTTCGCTGCTTAAAAGGAGGTCTGTTTCAGTAGATTGGCACCCTGAACCTGGGCCAGAGAACGAGCTGCATGGAGGCTGGGTGTGTTGTTGTTCTGAAGAAGGACGCACCTACATATAGAGTGACTTCTTGCACTCCTTGATGATTGATTCAATTACTTCAGGAACTTCTCAAAATTCATTTCTTCCCTAAAGCCAAATAAGGCCCTGGGCCCTGACGGTGTGCCAAGTGACACCTTTCGCAGTAATGTATCTCTATCGGTTCCTGTATTAACTGGAGTATTTAATGCAGTTTGGATAATTAAGAAAGTCCCAGCTTTCCTGACAACAGCAGTCCTAGTGCCCCTCCATAAAAAGGGGACACAGAATGATCCAGCTAATTACTGTGCAGTCTCACAACTGGATAGTGATGGTACAATTTACAGAAAGGCAGTCCTCTCCAGGATGAAATCCTTGGTTGAGGATAGTAACCTACTGTCACAGTTCCTGGACAGCTTTCAGGAAAGGCCATAGTACAATCTACCAAGCAATGAGATTATACAACATATGTCAAACAAGTCATCATAAAAAACACAACATTGTATATGAAGGTTTAGACTTTAAAGCAGCATTTGACTCGGTCGATAGAACTATCTTATGGCAGTCTCTCCATGATATAAACCTTCCATGCAAGCTCATGAAGGCTGTAAAGAAGCTGCATCAAAACAACACCGCCTCAGTCAGGTACGGAGTAAAAGGAGAACGGAAGCCCAACTTTGCAATAGAAAGCGGGGTAAGACAATGCTGCATCTTGCCGATATTTAATCTTTTATAAATGATGTGGGTAGAGAGCTCCAAAACATAAATTTGGGCACCCCCAAATCATGAGTGATAACATTTCAATACTACTCTACGCAGATGATGCAGTCCTCCTTTTCTACACCAAACTGGCTATGAATAAATTATTGGGCTGCTTCGAGACCTACTGCACAAAGAAAAACATTGTGAGAAATACATTGAAAACTAAATCCATGATAGTGAATTGCTGGAACTCCTTGTGACCCACCTTCAAAATATACAGACGTTGCTTGACCAGAGTCCATTTCTTTGAATACCTGGGGATCAGATTCGCTGATAAGTTATCCTGGTCAGAGGAAGCATCCGAAAGTGAAGGTAACCTGCTTCACTACAGTAATGCAGTACATAGATTCTTCCTCAAATGCGAAAGGAGACTAGTTGCTCCAGCAATCTGCGTCTATTAAATAAAAGCTGTGGCACATGCTCATTTGGCGCAGAAGGTTGGAGGCACAAAAGCCCAAAGGAATTGCCTACCCTGTTACTAACATAGCTTTAAGGCTCTTCTGACTTATGGATAGGCCTGGGCTAAATTTCCATTCCGCTTGCGGAAATTGCGATAATTTGACATTTTCGCGGTCCGCGGAGAGTGCGAAAATGTCAAAATTTCCGCATTCCGCAGCTTAGCGATAATTTGTTTCTTGCTCGCGCTGTAAAATAATACATTCTCACGCGCGCGCGATCGCCTTACCTGAATCCCCGCGTTCGCCGACAAGTTTACCCGATCCGGTCGCGTTCTCCACGAGATGTTGGATTGTTGGTAGCCATTTGTGCTGTCTCGCGACAGTTCACGCCCGCAGTAACGTCATGCGTCGCGCGATCACGTCTTTCTTCTCGCGATCATGCACCGCGAGAAGAGTGAAAACAAGATGGCCGCGCCCGCGAGCAACCGCATGGGTAAGTTGGCGAGCCGCGACCACGCAGAAAATACCACGAACGGGCGGGAAAAAAACTTCCGCATCTTCGCGATAATTCCACGTGTTTGCGGAGATTTGTAACATTTTCGCGATAATTTGCGAAAGTCGCTTTCGTAAATTCCGCCCACCCCTACTTATGGATGCAAAGTTTATTGGAACAACCCAGAGGCAATGTCCCCGGTAAACAGCACAGTTGCTCAAGGACAAGTATTGGGCGTACATCAACTCAGCAGCATGAGTCCATTTGCTTAATCAATTTCAAACAATTAAACCAACTGCTTTATTCGAATTTTATACGGCAAATTAATTTCCAGTTCTAAAAAGATAACTCTATATTAAATTTTGCCAGGGTATCTTACCTGTCAAAACAATCAAGTACGTAAGAACGATTTTCCGAAAGCACGTACATATTAAGGTGCCTTAACGCTAATGAGTGCTGTTACTAATCAAGAGACCTGGAGAAATATTTTAGACCCCAGAAGCAAAGAGACATGTCTTTCAGGATTTTCTAAAGGCTAGCCTGCTTGTTTGAGCCCTCAGTGTGAATGGCCTAGTGTTCCACAGCTTAGAGGCCAAGTGGAAAAAACTCCTGCTCCCCAAATTTGCCCTCTTGGGCGGTGGATCATCTTAAGTCATGTCGAAGGACATGCCACCTAAATGACTTCTGAAAGATGGCAGGGCCCAAACCATGGAGGGCCTTATGAACGATACATAAGGCCTTCCATTTTACCCTAGCCTGGACAGGCTGCCAGTCTGGGTCTCTAATGCTCCTTGATATGGGACTAGATTTAGGAAATTTGTAGTAGTAAGCAGGCTGCCACATTCCACAAAGACTGGAGCTTAGACTGCATACGCAAAAAATGGTAAAGACATGCGGTGAACAAGGAGGAAAATAAACCCTGATTCACTTTAGGTTGTTTTATGGCAAATTATAATCTGCAATGAAAAAATATTTGAGGCCGCTATTCATTAAGCACAACATAAGACATTGTAAAAGAGCCATGACATTTTGTTTGCAGGCCAATAGCAAGTCTGTCTATAGGCCAGTCGCCGAATGTATTTATGCAGTTTGGAGATTTACATAGGGCACTATTTAAAGTGGGCAAACTGGATCAACTAATTCCTGTAAAGCACGCACATCAAGGAGGAAAAGAGAGGGACAAGAATAAGTTTTGTGTGGAAGGTGTTTCCTGTTGAAATTTAAGGCCTAATTTTTTAACAGATATGACTGTGATATATAACTGTTAATGTTAATTTTTATAAAGTGCACAAATGCCGGAGGCGTCTAGGTGCTGTTTTAGAATCATTATTAAAAGGCATTGAGTACTTGAGACTGGCTATATGGCGCACTTTAGGCTTATGTGGACAAGTTAGCCATTGGCTTACTAGTATGTAAGTGTTCTTTCCGAAGCCTTACAATATCAATTATTTTATTTAGATATGATGAATTGTTCATCAAACTACTGTATCCATGTACTTGCCACTTTAGTAGAAGCTTAGGAAAGCTCATACACGGTCTGGACATGATTGCACTATGTTTATAAGCTATATGGCAGTTAATGATAGCCCAAACACGTGCCTAGGTATACTGAATAGTGAAGTCCCAATGTATCAATCTTGCTGCTCCTAAGTGTATTTATTTTGTGTTTTTTAAATGTCTTCTTAAAACTGGGTTAGTATTGATTTCAGATCTTTCCACTATTAATTATTTTACAAAATTGTTGATCAAAGCACTGGATTTATGCACTCGGCAATTTAGTAGGAACTCAGGTAAGTCATACGTGATTTGGATGAAATTGTAATACGCTTTCAAACTAACTGGCAGTCATAATTTAATTATAATGTTGACATCCTCTGCACTTGCCTATGTATATTGTATATTGAGATTCAAACGTATTAATTGTGTGGATCTTAAATGTATCAATTTCATGGATTTTTAACTATGCTTTTTAGGTTGCAGCCTACCAGACAGCGCAGCTGTCCGCGTTTGCTATAGACATCTTGGGGACTTTCAGAAAGTTGACCTGGGAATGCATTCCGCCCATTGCTTGCTATTGGCTTTGTGGTTTGTAACTCAGGTTTTCTTGCTTTACATTTGCTGGTTTTATTTGCTTTAGGCTGTCCAAGTTCAGTTTTCCCTCCTGTTGTCTAATCCATATTTATAGTATTTTTCCACAAACTCGTTTTCTGTAAACAGGCCTTTAAATCTTGTTCTTATCTGGTCACCTTTGCTGGGCACTCAAAGACTTGTCCTTCTGAGTGCTCCCTTTCTGTAAACAGGCCTGTAAATCTTGTTCTTATCTTGTCACATTTACTTAGCATTCAAAGACCAAGGTCAAATGTATTAAAAGACAGGGGTTTTCCTTCTCTGACTTCAAAGTGAGAGGATTTATGTGTCAATATTGCAGGATACTGGGAGTAGGTAGGCAAGAGTGTTTTTCTAGCACAGGACAACATTCAAATTAACTGTGTAAGGATTTCAGAAAATATCAGAATTAGGAAAACAAATTAAGCACCTTTTTTGCTATTTCTGAAGTGTGTTGAAAACAAATACTTTCTTATGATCAGAACAAATCATTACACTGAGGTGATGCAAATTCCACACATTTTCGTCTGCGCACTGTATAGTTTTATTAGTAAAAGTGTTTGTCTGTGCAAATATAATTGTCATTTCAATTGAAAATGTGCTGTCTGTAATGGCAGAGTGCTACCACACCATGCATACGCCACTCTACGCCACTCCACTCTACTCTGCATCACTAAACTTTATACCATACCATGGGTCACTGCACTCTACTCCATT
This sequence comes from Triturus cristatus, assembly GCF_964204655.1. Lineage (NCBI taxonomy): Eukaryota > Metazoa > Chordata > Amphibia > Caudata > Salamandridae > Triturus > Triturus cristatus. The sequence continues at coordinate 638,096,372 of NC_140580.1, read as the reverse complement.
CTGCACCACTGCAATCTACTCCACTCTGCACTACTGCACTCCAAACCACTGCCCTCTACTCTGCACCACTCCACTTTACACCACTCCACACCACAGCATTCTACACCACTTCACTCTACACCACTCCACTCTATGCCACTTCATGATATGCCTCTTTACTCTACACTGTACCACTTTACTCTATGTCAATGCACTCTTTGCCACTCTACGCCACTGCACTCTACACCACTCCGGTATAGGTCACACTTAACTACTCTGCACAATGCCACTCTGCAACACTACACTCTGCACCACAGCACTCTATGCCAATACACTCAATGCCAATGCACTTTACTCTATACTCAACTCTGTTCCCCTGCACTCTATGCCAATCCACTGTACGGCACTCTAATGCACTCTGCACCGCTACATGCTACACCATGTTACTCTATGCCATTACATTTTATGCCACTCTACGCAACTGCACTCTACCCTGCACCACTTCACTCTACTCTGAAGCAATCTACTCTACACCATTGCACTCTACTCCACTTCACTCCATGTTACTCAACTCTTAAACACACACTCGGTGCAACTGTACTTTACACAACTGCACTGTATGTCACTGCATTCTATGCCACTGTACTATACTCTGCATCACTGTACTCTTTGCTACTGCTATCTACTCCATTTGACTCCACTCTACACCACTGCACTCTGACACTCTACTCTGCAACACTGCACTCTCCACCACTGAACTCTATGCCACTCTACTTCACACTACTCCACTTTACACCTCTGCACTCTATGCCAGTGCACTCTATGGCACTATACTCTACTTTGAACCACTCTATGCTACTCTACTGTGCACCACTCTACACCACTGCACTCTACGCCGCTGCATTCTGTGCCACTTACTCTTTGCCACTGCACTCTGCGCAACTATACTCTGCGCCACTGCACTCTACTATTCACCACTCTAATCTATGCCACTGCATTCTATGGAGCTGCATTGTACGCCGCTGAATTCAATGCCACTGCACTCAATGTCACTGCATATAATGCCACTGCACTCTATGCCACTATACCCTGCTCCATAAACCAGTCCACTATACTCTACGCCACTGCACTGTACACCATGAAACGTGACTCCATTCTATGCCACTCCACAACATGCTCTGCCACTCCGCTCAACAACACTCTACTCCACTCATCGCCATTCCATTCTACGCCACTCCACTCCACTCTCCTCTACGCCATCACTAACCTTTCGCAATGCTGAACAGTAGCCATGCTGGTGTACAACATGGCTAAAACACATTGGCAAAACCAATAGCTCTTGTATAGGCGAGACATATTGGCTCTGCCAATGCTTCTATAGTGTATGGCTTATATTTATACGCTGATACAATAAAATGTACTCACTAGAACTGTGTGTGACAAGGAAGACTACGACTGGGAATGAGGAAGATTACTGATAAGTAATCCAAGCAGGTTTCCACAGCAGCAAATTAGCTAATCAGCACAATCTCCTGTTTTTATTAATAAAGCAGGAGCCAAAAGAAGTTCCTCTCATGTAAATTTAAACCCAGAGATGGTTTAGTCTGATGTAATGGTTCCATCACTGGACTCTTCAACTTGGTTGTTTTACAGATGTCCTTCTCACTTGCTTAGTAATTACCTTTTCTTTTTTGCATTTTGCGTGGGATTTCGGTAATGAGGTAAACCAGAATCTGTAATGGGGGGCCACAAGATAAAATGTTCTCTTTTAGCCAACCAAATAGAATCTTCGGGTCCACAGTCTCAGTTGTGAGACATTGGACGTAATAATGAACGACGAGAGCGAAAAGCTCCCTCGTCCACATATATTCCACCGTTGTGTAAGGCGAAGAACGTAGCTTACAAATTGTAAAGATGTTTGCTTCCTTTCTTCCTTTTATTATCTTTCTTATTTCATTCTCTTCTCCTTCTTTCTCCCATTCCTTCTTTCTTTCTTCTTTTGTCAGTTTTTCATTGTTCTTTTGTTTTTCTTGTTTTACTTCATTGCTTTCTCTCTATTTCTCTTCCTTTTTTCTCTTCGTTTGCTTCTTTACATCTTTCTTGAACTCATTCTTACTTTGTTTTCTTTCTCATGCCTCTTATTTACAATATGCCCTCATTTTAAAATGGAAAATGTGTCATCAGCACACTTATTGCTACTTCAGTGACAAACATTACATAGCATTACTAAATGTTAAGTTGTTAAAAGGTTGTCTGTCAAGTGCAAATTTAAGGCACATTGGAATCAAGAGTAATGAAACGTGTATAATCATTGCCATATAGCCATATAGTGTAATTTCCATATAGCGTTTTCCAGTAAGTTTAAAGTTAACAGAGACAAAGAAAAATATTTCTTTTAAAACAACCGTGCGGATTGTGAGCTGAACAAGACAAATCTATTCACATAAAGTATGTATTTTTTGTCAGTGACGAGGGCGTTAGTTCACTGCCAAACCAGTTATTCTTATTCATGCTCTGTAATAAACTGCTCACCGCATTGCAATGTTGGGGAGAACAGAGAGGCATGAAGGTTGATATGTACTAGAACTCTGTTGTACTGAAACAGACATTCCATCATTTGAGATCTGTTTGAGCGAGAATAAGCCAATTGGGACGAGCAAAATGTCCTATAATTAATTTTGGGTGGATGCTTTCATAATCACTTAATTATAGACATTGATCTTGCATAAGTCAGCCACACTTTGAGTTTCGCAGTGAGATTTTTTTAATTCTAAGAATGACAGTGTAGTCCTTGATCACTAAGCTGTACACATGATTTGACACAAGGAAACGATCTTCCATAACCTGCTATGCTTTATAGCCAGTAGACAAAGGTATTGGTCGATCTGTTGTTGACCCAAACACTGTGTGATAAAAGTGGTGGTTCCATCTCTTTCTTTCAGTTTCAATTTGTAGTCGTAACTGCCCTATTGCTGTTTTTAAGTGAATTTTTAAGTTTCTTTTAAACGTATATTAAATTATTATAACCAACACTAACTAAACTTCACTTTGATCTTTGTTTTTTCCAGAGAATGTGTGTGCTGCGGGGTGAGGTGCCAGTAGATACCAGTTCTAGTAATCTGTAATCTTGAATAGTAATTCTGATATAGGTTTTCTTATATCACAACAGGAAATTGGTGACAAATTTTTAAGAACACTTTACATGGTCTGAGTGGCAACTACTTTTGTATCTTTGGTGAAATGAAAAGGCTCAAGTTGTAGCTAGTACGAGAAAATGTGGCAACATCTTCAAATCAGTCTTTTCACTATCATTCTACCGTAGAAGTCAGAAACAATAAAGCCAATACCCTGACCATTCTAGTTATCAGGAAATCAAGGTAGGGCCTCTGATGGGGTTCACTAAATGTGCACAAGCTATTTGGAAGCTCAAAGAACCACGTGACTTCTGAATAGCTGTAGAGTTCAGTGAAATCTCGTTATCTGTGTGGTTCACTAGGTAAAGTGTCATTATCACTTTGATTGGTGTGAAGAGATGGCTGTACCAAATCACGAAAACATGGTTGAAAGGAATAAGAATGAAAAACAAGCATTGGCATAGCCCATAGGTCTCGCTTTTGGGACCTTATAAGTGTTTAGCCATGCAACAGTTGGTGTTTTTGCACTAAGGATATTGTGCTGCACACCTAAGTACTTATAAGTTCCCAAAAGCGCGACCTATTGGCTATGCCAATGCTTGTTCTGGACCCCGGTGACACCAGAGTCTCCGAGGCTGCAGATAACATTTTAAGATTAGCAAGAAAAATAAATATTTGCTCCAGCAATGGCGGGCACACTGGATGACCGAACAATCCTAGACATTCAAGGTCAGGAACGCTGCAAAGGCCGAGTGCGCCTTCAATTAAGGGAAATTAAATTAATTTAATTAAATTAAGCTTCTTTATCACCCAGACTGATGTTATCGCCTGAGCAAGCACGGCGCTGACTGCAGCTTCCCCAGTGATCCTGGGCAAAAACATGAACCTCGCTCTGCCCCCGTAGGAATTTTGCTTAGTGATACAACAGAGTTGATATATGGTGTTACCCCAAAATTAGTGAGCATTCATGGGAAATTAGTATGAATTCAGCTTGCTTTTTGTGCTAGTTTTGAAGTAAATCACTAATTAGTTGTGAGCACGTATAAAGCCAGAGAGCTTAATTGACCTAGAATTCGTAGGGAGAATAATGGGGTAGGAGGCAAGGTTTTGGAGCCCAAGTGGTCCTGCAGTCATTGAGTTTATGTGGGGGCAACATGAAAACACCTCAAACACTAGGCTGAGCTAGCACTCAGTAAATCGGCAATATGCATTTTGCCTGATAAAATGGCTTACTTTAGTCTTGTCGAATACACATTTTTATTTCAGTGCTAAATATAAAGTGAAGCAGCTTAAATGCCATAGCATCAACACTGTGCTGTCTATCTCTTCGCTGGCACCATTACGTACTGAGAATAATATAAAACGAAATATATGCACTATCAGCCCCATAGCTCCTAGAGACACGAGGCTCTTGCCGTACAAAGACACTTAGGAGCCCATATATTCCAAACAATGAAGGACACTGCGCGGTAGAGGCTGAAAAATCGAATTTACATACACCTAAAAATATTTATTTACTTAAGTGAACTTCAGTAACATGGAAAAGAGATGAAACAGACAGATTTCTAATGAGCCTTGTTCTCTTCGTAATCAGCTTATGTTGTGGTGGGAAGAGGGCGCCTGTCAGCTGAGATCATGCAAAGCTGCCTCCAGTGTGTGAACAGAGCACGTGCGGGCACGAGTGTGAAAGGGTGGGGGGAGGGGGCTCACAAAGACATGAGGATGGAGAAGGGCAGAAGAGGCGGTATTAAAGTGTTTCTAGATCAGCACTGGGAATGAGGAAGAAGGGCGGAGCTATGAGGAAAGCAAAGCAGCACATGGACAGGAAGAGGCACGAGGAGATGGAATGGGCGGGTCTAGAATGTAGAGCAGCTCGCGGGCAGGAGAAGGGGAAACAGAGGGGATTGAAGGAGGCAGGGTTATAGCAGTAGACAAACCACGGAGAAGAGTGGGGCGGGCACTCTGAAGTACCCCTTACACACTGACAGTCCCTCATCGCGATCGTGATCACTCTAAAAGTGAAAGTGATTGCGATCGCGATGGGGGAGAGGGGGGTCACAAAGACGTGACGATGGAGAAGGGCGGAAGAGGCGGTATTAAAGTGTTTCTAATTAGGAAGAAGGGCGGGGCTATGAGGATAGCAAAGCAGCACATGGACAGGAAGAGGCGCGAGGAGATGGAATGGGCGGGTCTAGAATGTAGAGCAGCTCGCGAGCAGGAGAAGGGGAAACAGAGGGGATTGAAGGAGGCAGGGTTATAGTAGTATACAGACCATGGAGAAGAGTGGGGCGGGCACTCTGAAGTACCCCTTACACACTGACAATCCCTCATCGCGATGGCGATCACTCTAAAAGCGAAAGTGATCGCGATGACGCATGCTAGGGATGCGCGCGCAGCAGCGGGGGGAGGGGCATGGTGCTGAAGGCTGGCGCAGGAGATGGCTGGGCGAGAAGGGAGGGAGAATGCGTGGAGCAGCTGTGCGCGTGCACGCCATCGTGGACTGTAGCTTGTCGCCAGCACATAAAGGTGGGTAGCACTTTCTAAACCCACCTACTAAATGTCTCGCCAGGCCAGCGCATGCGCTGGATCAGGCGAGACCTAAAAAGGCTTATCTCCTGTTGCCTGAGACTCAGGGATATCGATGTCTCTACCCCTGCTCTGTGCTGGTTCACTGGAAGTGGATCCATATACTTGCATCATAAGAACCGACACGAAGCCCCGCAAAGCTTTGCCGCACAGCTGACATCTTCTAGGAACTGAGTCGGTTGACGCGAAGCCTTGTAAAGCCTCACCACACAGCCTCTCGAAACTGACACCAGATGATGCAAAGCCCCACCGAACAGCTGACAGTTCCTCAAGACCGACCCTGGATGATGCGAAGCCTCACCACACAGCTGGCAGCTCCTTGGAACCGACACGGGATAACACAAAGCCTTGCCGCACAAGCTCTCGGTACCGATGCCGGATGACGTGAAGCCTCAGAAAGCCTCACCCCCACAGCTTCTCGGAAGCAATCTTGGACAATGTGAAGCCTTGCAAACTCTTGCTGTGCAGACTGCGCCCTAGGATCCAAGGTACTGTGTTCAGCGAGCCCACGTTGGTCCCTGTAGTCAGCCTGGGCTCCTTTATGGTTGGCCTGCACTTGTGACATTGCCCTGTACCCGCGCAACAAGATAACTCTCATTGGCGCTTATTGCTTTTTTAGAGTTCAATATCTTGACTTCTACTTATTGGATTTTTGTTGTTATGGTCTTGTTTTCTTCAGAATATAATAATCCATCTTTCTAAACATGTGTGGGGTCTTTTTGTGGTGTATTTATTGTGATAGTGTGTGAGTGTGTTGCACAAATACTTTACACATTGCCGCTTTAGATAAGCCTGACTGCTCTGTGCCAAGCTACCAGAGGGTGAGCTTGCCCTGACTAGAGTGGTGGTTGCTGTCAGCTAACTAAGAATCCCTTTCTAACACTATTGTTTCCTGTATATAACTTATTTAGAGTTGACTTTGGGTCAGACCTTGCTGAAGAGTGGATGGTTTTGTTGTCTATTTCATGTCTACTCTTGCTTCAATGTCTTTACTCTGCATTATTGTGTTTGTCCAGCCTAGGAGCATTTGCCTCTTACAGTTTTTTGACTAGATAAATTGTATCCTTCCACTGCTGACTTGAGGCATTTTTTAGGTCGAGCCTGAGCTAGCACGCAAGAGCTGCTCTGGGGATGATCTGTGGTAGTTTAGTACGGGAGAGAAGCCCCTCCCACTCCCCTGCCCATATTTTTCATTGGCTTGTGTCTTTGTCCTTTGTAAATGCTGTCTTCTGATTCCTAATTAGGCTTGTTAGTCCTTCGTTAGTACGGCCATGTCGTCATTTGTCACCTCCCATGGCTACTGGCCCCTTTACTTGGTTGTTGCACAGTACATGTACTATTTTATTTTCTCCTACTTTAATAACGACGAGCTTTGTTTACATTCAGAGCGCCGTGCACACTTTTACTTTTAAAGCAGAGGGGACATTGTTTGCAATGCCATAGGTTTCATATTTAAATGCAAGAACTATAGCATTACAATTAACATAGCCCTCAATACCAGGAGTCGGAGCCCTCGGCATGTTAACAGATGACATAAGGAGCTAGTGGGAACTGACTACTAACTACCACCCACTGCGTTTCTGTTTGGAACCAAATTCAAACCCAGATTGTTTTCTACTTGAAGAGTCAGAAAACAAAGTACCAGAGGGCGGTTTCATCTCCGTGTCCATGTATGCAAGCATGGCCCCTCCCCCGTATCCCCTCACTGTCTTTGCAGACAGTGCTTGCAGACCTAGACTGCAATGAGCATAGCAAGCATAACTCCTCTCACGCATATTTTAGTAATCTCTGTAAAAACAACAATACTGTGAGCAGTGACTCTTCCCCCGACAGAGGGAAACGCTCAGTCGTGAAAGGCTTCAACGAGGGATGACGGCCCACGCAGAAAAGCAATGCCTCACAACAAAGACTGTTGCGCATCTAAAAAGATGCGTTGTGTGCGTTCCACAGCTAAACTGCAACACTAACGGCAGTGCCAGAATACCAATACCTTGGCATGCTCACGGTCCCCAGAAACCCTTATTTATGTTATTGGGATGGGCATGCATACCGCGCGTTCACTGTGCGCATTCATTTGCACTATTCGAGCACATGCTGTTGCACGCTGTGCAGAACAACAGTAGCACGGAGGGCAGGTAGACAGAAGGGAGAAAGGCTATATATATATATATATATATATATATACATTCATTCTACAAAAATTATGCAACAGCATGTGCCCCCTGAAGAGTGCAAACAAATGTGCAAAGCGAACGTGCGATGTGAGAGCAAGTCTGAAGCCTCGCCAGCGCCTGGATCGTCTGTTGCCTCATTATGCCACTTTGTAGTCTCTTGACCCACAGTGCAGGGCTCTGAAAATTTCTGTGCGAGCTGTACTTTAGCTGTTGGTGTCCGAAGGCATAGGATCTCCAACTCCTCCCTGTAAAAAAAGGAGGCAGAGAACCTGCAGCAAACCGGTGCCCTGGAGACCGTCAAAGTGTATAGGGGACAGAGTGCACCGCAAGGCCTGTCTTACTTGCCCAGAACACCCAAAATAAAAAGAAAATGACACAGTTTCTGTTGGGGCAGGTGATATATGTCACCACGGGGTGGGGAGGGGGCGGTTTTACCACTCTCCCTCATGCTGCCACTAGCTGGATAGAGCAGTGCCTTCAGAACACGTGCCAATAGGTTCTAGAGATTTCACACTCAGGAGCCACGCACCCTCCCGCCGCTGTACAACCATCCAAAACCACCGGGCTGGTGCTGGGGCAGCCAAAGTTAACCCGGTGGCAATAAATTATTAGTTCAGCAGGTACAGGGGTGAAGAGAAAGATATCCTTCTGCACTGCATCCCACCAGTAGCGCTGTGCCCAACCACTGGCACTGCATCTCCTCCCCAGACACAATACCCGCACTCCTGCCAAGGCACCTCATCATTTGAAGCTACATACAATGCCGCACATTACTACACCTTGCCCCTGTGGCAGCATCTCATGCACTGCACTACACGCGCACCTGTGCCACTACACCCCAACATCTGGCACCTTACCCCACCGCAGGTACAGGGATCTGTCTCCGCCTGTTTGACCCCTCGGCGCCCCCTGATGGCTGCAGAGTGAACCAGCAGAAGATACCGAGTACAGGAGCCCAGCGGTGTGATCATCTCTAGAGTTGGTCAAGAGGCCGCCCTGACGAGATCTAATACAGGGGTCATTGCAAAAAGGTGGAAGGTTAACCGAGTCGGGCACCAGTGGCAGCTGCATTGATGGGTGCAACTGCAGGCCAGTGGCGGCAATGGAAGCACATTAGCAGGCACGTCCACAAAGAACGCACAAGAACCTATGCTTAAAATTAAACACCGGGACAACACATACGATTCGTTGACGTCATGCACTTTACAACTCCAGTTCTTATTTGGTTTTGTGGTTGTAACAATTGTCTGTCAGAATTGACTCAAAATCATAGTCTTTTTTCTTCTATTCTATAATTGCAATGGTTTTCATTAACTGCGCGATAACAATGTTATTTGACATGCAGGGCGTTAAGTGGGATGAAAAAACTTCCTTCAGAGCCCTGACCAAGGCATAGTAACAGCATGAGTAGAGGACGCATATGGTGAAACAGTTTCAGAGTCTGGCACCAAACATTTAGAAAAAAAGAGTGCAAGAAGTATTGAGTGAAACAATTGTACAAGTGTACAAACCTGTTTACAATAAAAGGGGTAAAAGAAGCATTTCAGAATTCCTTTCGATTATAAAAAAGGGGTAGATATAACATTGAAATGAAACAATTAGAAGAGTAAATTAGCATATTGGGATAACCATTGTTTCTGTAGGGCACAGCAGGTCAAAAAAGATGTGCCAGAAGTCAAGGATAACTGTTGATAAGTTACTAATTAAAATAGTTATTCTATAAAGCTGAGGATACCTATGAACGAATGGGGTCAAGTAAAACCTACTTAGTAGGCCAACGTAATGGAGACTACCACAGACAGCTGAAAGCACGAGGATCCTTCAGTCATGTTAAGTCAGATGTTTTTCAATGAGCGTGGGCAGCGCATGTCTTGCTCTGCACGCCATGCTGTATTGGAGTATGTACTTAAAGCCCTGCCCACTCTCTGTCCATATTTGTCATTGGCTTGTGTCATTGTCCTTCCTAAATTCCAGCTCCTAATTCGTTATTGTTTGTTAGTCCCTCTTTAGTACCGCCTTGTCTTCATTTGTAACCTCCCATGAGGACTGTCCCTTTTACTTGGGTTGTTACACAGTACGTCTTCTTTAGTTTGTAAGCACTATTTTCTTTAATGAGCTTATCTTACTGCAGGAGGGTCTCTCGTGCACAGTTGTGACCACCGGCATGTTCACAGTTGTGACCACCGGCTTGTTTATTTAACTCATAGCAAATGGGGAGCTCTTCAGGGGCCATGTGAGAGAGAAGGGGTCAACTTAGCGATGCCTTCAAGAAGAGGTCTTCGCATTTGCGAGAGTATAAGCTATTGGCATTGTAAATGACAATGCCTTTTATTTATGTTTTAAAAACTAACCTTTAATAATTTGTCTTTGCTAAGTGTAAGAGAGAGAGAGAGAGGGAGAGAGAGAGAGAGAGAGAGAGAGAGAGAGAGAGAGAGAGAGAGAAAGAGAGAGAGAGAGTGTTTATGTGTGTGCACGTGCGCGCATGTGTGGGTGTGAGAGCTAATGTGTGTGTATTAGTTATTGGCTCTTCAAAACAAAGTGGTGCCTAGCAACAAACCAAGCACGTGAACCAATTTTGCGCAATATGGCATAAAACAAATGTGGGTGTGTATCACAATTGTCTGTGTTGGAATGAGGCTGTAGTCCATGCACGCATTGTTTGGGGTGGATACGAATCTGATGCTGTATTTATTGCATCACATTACTCTTTTGGGACACTCATTATGATAATTGGTATTTAATATACAGTACGTTTGTAAAGGTTTCAATGAGAGGATTCTATAAAAAGGCTGCCCTACATTTGGAGTTACAAATAAAGTGTCATAAATTATTTCGACCTGTAGGTGACAGGCATTTCTCTTCAGTGGTCAAGACGGTTACATTGAGTTTGTGGGAGCTTGCGGTGGTTTATGGGGTCTCTGAACTATACTTCAGCGATGACGGACATTACAGACATTTTAAGTGGCTACTAGGCCCGTTACGATTTTTCCAGGTAGTGGCTAGAGCCATAATATGCTTGCTGAGTATGGCTTAGCTAAATCCACTATAGAGATACAGAAGTATTTGTGCATTGACTCCCTGTCACACAGGGTGCTGTTAAGACCGACGTGGTCTCTGTTCCTTCTGACTAAGTTCACCGCCCGCATCACTCTTTCTGCACCCCTCTTTTCAATTCATACTTTCTCGTTCCTGCTGCTCACACTAATACCCCAAATGCAATCCGGGGTTTTATGTTTTGGCCGTATTTTTTTTTCCTTCGTCGAAGATTCGTACTGGCTGTTGGACGTTTGATTAAATGAATCTTAAGACCCAGGTTTATCTCACAGGTGCCTCTACAGTGGCAGGAATTCACAGACATGGCCTGGCTTCCCTCACACACACCGGAGCATGAGATAATCAAGCGATCAAACACCTAGCAGGGAAGGATAAATAGACCTCAATGACATCTCATACCTTTACTTTTATATTTAAGTGTTTTGGAAAGTGCTAAATGACTTCCTGGAATAACTGCGTGACTAAGCAGTTTGTAAGATTCCAGACTAGAATGGCTGACACCACCATTCACATTTCGTCTTGTTGTTTAGCAAGGATGCCAAGGGCACTGGTGCAAGAACGGAAAACAGCCCTTCTGACTGCTGTTGGGGTAGTGAAATATAGAACTTACTCAGGACCCACCGCACTACACCTGGTGCAGCAATGGTATCGCCATCCCTGAATTCCTCAGTTTCACCCCAGTGGAGAGGGTAGTACTGGCAAAGCCAAAAGGTCTCGCGTGTATGTATATGCCACAAACCTAGCTGAGGCAATCTACAAGATCGTGTGCATCAGGTAGGGATTGCACAAACATTTTCACACAGATTTGGGTAGAGGGCGTTTAAATGATTTGCCGTGAATCACACAACATTAAAAACAGTGCCAAGGCCGGGATTTAAACTTGGGTCTCCATGTTCTAAAGGTGGCTGCTCAAGTTTACATTCGGACCTTACTGGCTTTGTTGATGGTTGTTAGCCTTGCTGTACAGCATCGTAGATTCTGTGCCACATGGCTAAAAAAGGAAAGATAAAAAAGGCATTATGACAAGGTGGTTGTGTCAATTTCAAATTGTGTGACCACCATCCATGCACACACGTAATAAATTATGTGAGCAGTTTTTTGTTAATTACCGATTTGGATGGGTGAACGAAAAAAAAAAATCACGCAAAAGTATGTTTTTTTTAAGATCTGATGAGGGAAGCATTACAAAGGGTTGGGGTGTGGGAAAGCATGGGGGCATGGGTGTAGAAGCAATGCAGGGGAAGCAATACGGAGGAGGATGGCAGAGGAGGACCAACAGGCGAGAGAGGAGGGCACAGATGGAAGAAACACAAAGGGCATAGGTGGAGAAAAGAAGCAACCGGGGGGAGCAACATGTAATCGGTAGGGGGGGAATCACATGGATGAGAAAGCAATGCAAAGAAGTACACAAGTGCAAGTGAAACATGGAGGCCCAGGGACAAGCAAATGTGTGACAGAGAGCAACATGGAGTGTAGGGGGAGAGAAGTACACCAGGGAGACACCTGGAAAACACATGGGTTTCCATGGAGTTTTTAACCCAAAAGAAAAAGAAATGCTTGAACAACTACCAGTGGAATCATAGAAGCTAGCCAATCAAAAGCGATGGTAAATAGGTTATGCTCCATGGGAGGTACAAATTCAAGATTGACAAGCTGGGACAAATAAGAAGCAGGCAAATGAGAGTGACAGGAAAATCAGCCATGGACAGTGTCCATGCCCCCATATTTTCTTGGTAAACCCGCAATATGTCTTGCAACAGATAGTGCATGCAGTGTCTAGTAGGCTCGACCTAAGGATTTCTTGAAAAGTTGAGTTTTCAAGGGTTTACAGAAACATGGGTAGTTTGGGTCATCACTAGTTGTGGGTCCAAGACGTTCTACAGTTAACGGCCCAGAACTCCTAGGAACTGGGTGCAATTATTCGTATAACTGGAGCTTTGCGTGTGAATGAAGTCTTCAAAAAGAGATGTAATGTGGAGCCAATATTTGTAAATATGCTCACTTTTTGTTCCAGTAGGCTTATGGATAAAGCCAGGTGATTGGCAAATGGCCCTTGTACCCACTAGTAATAAACATCACATTGCCAAGGGTGGGCAGGAGCAGTGGGGTAGAAGCTACAAATTAGTGAGAAACAAGTGGCCCTGTTGGAAGTTCAATTGGAAAATGCAGAATCCCTAGAATGTGTCAATATGTATATATTATAGGTTTGGAGAACGGCCTCCTGCAATTAAAAACATTATGCCTGTGTGCTCATAGTTTAGCTTACTCCCTGGATAGTATATACATTTAATCCTGAGGAATACGCTGGCCGTCCAAGAAGTAGCAGTAAATACAGTGGTATTCTTTAAGCATTGGATTGGGATTGAATCAGGCTGTTGCACTCTGGTGCAGATTTGTGCCTCATCTAGTACAAAAAAAGAAAAAGGGTAATCATAAGTTTGAGTTTGAGTTTAAAGCATTTATAGAGCGCACGTTCACCTGGCGGTTTCATGGCGCTGTAGTGTACAGAACCCAGGGAACAAGAAGATCAGGGGGGAGGCAGAACAAGACAGTTACAGTGGGAAGGCTTGTGCGAAGAGAAAAGTTTTTAGCGCCTTTCGGAAGAGTGAGTATTGAGTAGAAGATCTGAGGTGGGCGGGGAGAGAATTCCAAAAAGCGGGGGCAAGTGTGGAAAATTTCGTGCCCCCCCACTTTTTACGCCTAAAGCGGGGAACTGCCAACAAATGTTGGGAGGATGAGCGCAGCTCCCTAACGGGGCGTAGACTTTAATTTCCGAAGAAATGAAAGCAGGGGCTGCGCCAATCCGAGCCTGAAAAGTAATACAGCCCATCTTGAACTGAGCTCGTTCTCGGATAGGGAGCCAGTGCAAGGACTTGAGGAGAGGGGTGACATGGTGGAACTTAGCCAGATTATAAACCAGGTGGGCAGCCTGGTTTTGAACCAGCTGTAATCGCCGCAGACTGTAAGCGGGCATGCCACAATATAGTGCGTGCCATAATCGAGGCGAGAGATAACCATCGCCAGGACTATGAGTTTTAAGGCAGAAAAAGAAAAGAAACGGGAAACTTTGCGAATGGTGCGGAGTGAAAGAAAGGAAGAGGACACCACTAAACTAACCTGGGAGTGCAGAGTATGGTGGTCATTCAACTTAATCCCAAGAGTTTTCACAGAGGAAGATGGAGAAGGGGGGGGACCCAGGGAGGGGGGCCAAAAAGAGAAGTCCAGGGACTGGAGCAACCACCTGTCAAAACCAGCTCAGTTTTGTCTGGGTTTAACTTCATGTGGTTGTAATTCATCCAGTCCCGGATAAAAATCATAACAGACTGGAACTTAACCATGGACTCAGGGGATGGGGACAAATTAAAAATAAGCTGAAGGTCGTCCGCATAATTGTAGACGGAGACCTCCATTTGCTGAAGGGCAAAAATAAGAGGGGCAATGTACAAGTTAAATAAAAGAGGGGAAAGGGAGGAGCCCTGAGGAACCCCGCATTGTACCTTCCGGAAGTCTGCCGAAAAGTCACCCAGGCGCACTGCCTGGGTGCGGTCCCTCAAGAAGGAGGACAGCCAGACCAAGGCCGAGCCTCCAACCCCCGCCGCCCTGACACGGGAAAGTAAGATGGAATAGTCAACCGTGTCGAAGACGGCGGAGAGGTCGAGGAGGACCAGGGCCCGGGTATGGTTAGTGTCCATGCCCTCCTTGAGGTTGTCGAGGACCGATAGCACCACGGACTCCGTAGAGTGTGCGGGGCGAAAACCAGCCTGACGGGGGGCTAAAACGCCGTTCTCCTCCACAAAGGTACTGAGCGCTCTGGTCACATGGCGCTCCAATACCTTCCCCAGAAAGGGCAACAATGAAATGGGGCGGTAGTTGACAAGAGTGGAGGGGTCCGCGCCAGGTTTTTTGAGGATAGGGACGATGATGGCCGATTTAAGTGGTTGAATAACAATGCCCTGGGACAGTGAACTATTGAGAAATTTGAGAGGGGGCTGCACACAAACCGAGTAGATATACTTGAGGATGTGGGCAGGACAGAGGTCTAAAGGGGAACCTGATTTAACCATAGAAAGGAGGGAGAGGAAAGACTCTTCTGTCAAGAGGGGGAACGAATCAAGACGTGCCCCGACTGACAGACACTGGGGGTCAACAAAGG
The DNA here is from genome assembly GCF_964204655.1 of Triturus cristatus. Taxonomy (NCBI): domain Eukaryota; kingdom Metazoa; phylum Chordata; class Amphibia; order Caudata; family Salamandridae; genus Triturus; species Triturus cristatus. Next base: position 638,081,292 of record NC_140580.1, on the reverse strand, counting down.
AAAGAGGGGGGGGGAGGGATATTGGCTTTAATGTTAGAAATTTTGTCCAGAAAATAAGTGTTGAGGGAGTCGCATAGGTCCTGGGAAGGAGAGGTTTGAGGGTAGCTATATCGGAGAAGGCGAGATTGTGTACAATGGAAAAAATTTCTCTAGGCTGATTTTCGGCAGCCAGGATTTTTGAGGAGAAATAAGCAGTCTTAGCAGCCAAAATAGATTTTTTGTACTGGGAAAGGAGGATGACACACTGGGTTTTAAGGTTGGGGCAGTAATCTCGCCTCCAGGCCCGCTCAGCGTGGCGCACAGTTAGTTTTATGGCCTTCAATTCCTCATTGAACCAACGGTTCGCGTCGTTCACACGCCTGGAGGACACCCGCCTGAGGGGAGCGACCGAATCGCAGCCTGTCAGGAGCCAGGAATTAATAGAATCAGCTTGTGCGGAGGACGACAGACCGTGTAGATCAGGACTAGATGCAGAGAGTGTGGCAGACAGAGAGGCCACATCCACCTGGTTCCAAGAGCGCGCCCAGATGTTTTTGAGAAGGGGGGGCTTGGTGACTGGACTAAAGTGAAGAGAAAAGGAAATCAAGAAGTGATCGGACCAAGTGCAGGGGGAGATGGACAAGGAGGCTATTGGACAATTAAGGGACCAAATCTGATCAAGGATGTGACCCTGAATGTGTATGCCCTAGGTATACTTTTTAGGTATGCCTCCAGCTGAAATTCAGATCTGCCAAATTAAAACAAATATTTCACTGGGTAAACAGGGAGCAGGGCCTTCGAGGGAGTAGGGTACTCCTGTCAGCTCCCCAAATCCAAACAAAGCTTGCTAAGGCTGGTGCTGATGTCTTGGGGTGTTTCCACATCCCTTAATGGGTCTCACCTGTTGAATGGCCCCATGGCCAACTGGAAATCAACTCTGTGAAGTGGTTTCCAGGTCGTCTTTCCTGCCGCCGTGTGATATAGGCTCCTCACCCGTTCACTGTGTGAAGGGAGCCAAGGGAGCAGACATTTTCCGCTACTATTCAAATGTTTGAAAGCCCTAATTTGAGAACCTTTTGCGGCTCAAGGGTTTACAGCCTGACAAGGAGACTTGGTAGAGAGAGATGAGGAGGAAACAGGCCCTAGTTACATTAACTGGCATAGTTTATTAACTTTAATGGAAACCCTTCCAGACTTGGTACCACATTTAGGGGTTAGACTAAGATATATCAGCATATCATTGGTTGGTCCACTGCAAATGAATATCATTGGTTGGTCCACTGCAAATGAATATCATTGGTTGGTCCACTGCAAATGAATATCATTGGTTGCATTGTGCATGCAACGTCTAATGTAAAGCCGTTGGGTTTGTGGATGTTAAAAGTCATTGATTTAACCTGGGAGTGGAGGGTTGGCTATTAAACATAGATTCAATTAGGTTTGCATGTGTTTGACATACTATTCAAAATGACTATTTTTTTAAAATGCAGAAGCTGTTAGCAGAACTCTGTCTCCTTGTGTAGGCTTGCTTGCCAGCGCCACAATATGCAACCACAAACTCTTGTCACGTATGGATTACACTGCTGACTTTGTTAGACACTCCGAGGGCCTCAATGGAGTTTGTTGTGAAGGTGAAACATTTAAATGTATAAATACAGCGCTGTTTCCGTATGTTAGCCCCCAGTTAATTTTAAACTCACTGTAATATGGTTTCCGGTGCTATAATCGACATCCCAACTAACGATACATAAGGGGCTCGGTTTGAATTTGTGCAGTCATAAACCTTTTGAGGGGCATCTCTATTCCGCTAAAATACGTTCATTACAGAGCAGTGGTGTATTGTCGCTTCCAAGAAGCTGGGGCCGAAAAGTCATACGAATTGCCAATGTATGCCATGGTTGGTATGAGATGAAGTTTGATTGACACAAAGACCACTACTGAAGTGTAGGCTAAGGTGTTGTTTCATTTGAATATTTATTAGCAAGAGGCAAAGTTAAATTTATCTGTCGATGAAACATATTTTTGTCAGATTTTCTTCAGGAAAAGTGTTTTTAAAGATGTCTAAACAGAGTACTGAAATTTATGAAGTCGACTTCTCACCTGCGCTTCTTTCCCCGGTCTTCAAATGGTTATGGTGTGTCTTTTTGTGTTTCTCTATTACCGTTCAGTTTATTTTTTTTTTGTATTAAGCGTATTGTGTTTTTGTGGTACTCAAGCAACCAGCTGGTTGCTTCGAAGCATTTGCTAAAGGGACGAGGAACAGGAAGAGTACATCAGAAAGAGAACTTATGCTGAAATAAGTCTGTAGGCCTGCAGACGGATGTGGGTGCTTGGAAAAAAGTCCTATGCGTAGCTTTGATGACGCTCTGCCGCTGTGCCAATACGTCTTTTCGACAGCACTGTAGCGGTGCGTCTATTAGGGCGTTGGGGCATAGCCCCCCCGCCCGCAGCGTCGCCCGCAGCGTCGGCGTCTTTGAACTTAAGTAAACTGAATCAGTTTACTTAAGTTCAAAGAAGCAGAGGGAGAACTGACAATCATGTCAGTCAGCATGACGTCGGACCGCCCACCCCCTTCAGAGTCGGAAGGGGGTGGGCGGTCCGGCGTCATGTTGACTGACATGATTGTCAGACGACCAGGCAGGGGCAACAGGCAGCTGCACAAGTGCGCATGATTGGGGAAGGTGAGCGAATTTTCACTCCGTGGCCAGTCATGCGCACTAGTGTCTGCTCTGGCTAGCGCATGCTCATTAGGAGACCGAGGGTTGAGCAAAGGCTCAAACCTCGGTCTCCTAATGGGCAGGCGGGCGAGCAGTAACCGTGCCCTAAGCCAATCCTGGCGCTGCTGGCAGCGCCAGGATTGGCTGAGAGCCTGAGAGGGGCTGTAGGCGCCAACGGACAGACCCGAGGCGGCGCGGACGTGCTCAGGACCTCAGGTAGGATAAGGATTTTTTAAAATTTATCTTAAGACTCCCCCCCCGGCCCCCACCCCGTGCGACAACTGCCCCCCCCACCCCGCGAGCCACGACTGCTCACAGCCTGGCATGAACCTTTATGAGTCCTAAAAGTTTCATTTTTACCTTCTTTGCTCTTTTAAAATTATCCAAAAAACGATGCAGCAGGTCAAAAGCATTTCCTTCTCGGAACGTCATTGGCGCAAGACAAGAAGGCTTATGTGTAAACAGTAGTCCATGTTTACACACAGCTGACCTAGCGCTGCATTAAAGCAACAGTAGGCATCTGCCTGACGACACCACAGTTTGTAACACAGGTGCGTCACTCGGGATGCGTCAGACACTGCTTGGGATCAGTGGGACAGTGAGACTGGCATGAAATGCACAGGTGGTGCCGTTGTCCAACCATGCGGGCACTGGGCATAGATACCTGAGGCCCAGCGCTGTATTCTATCATGTGATCTTGTGCACATGGCTTTAGATTCATGCTTTCGTTAATTTGGAGACAATGGTCTCCGGATGCGTGGAAGGTGTGAGAGCAGGTGGGTCTGTGGGAATCTTCTGTCGAGGTTTCATCAGCGTCAGTTCAGTCTGAAGAGCTGAATTTGCAAAGCCACGCTACTGTTTAGAGACGCTTCTTGATCTGTGACCAGGGCTTTAAGTGGGCCGGGTCCCTCAGGGTCTTAGACCAGGTACATGGAAATGGATCGCTATTGGGCATTATATTCATGCCCTTACCTTTACTGTCAAAAACACTTATGCACTTTTCTGAACAGTAAGTGCAAAACATGTTAACGTAATCCATTCCAGAGATTTAGTTTTTGTTTGTATTACACATGGTTTATTTTATCCTACATTACCCAAAAGAGTTAACTATTTTGTGTAGTGCTTACTCTTGTATAGCGCATAGTTTGAAGTCTGTCTCCTCCAGGACCACGACTGAGAGAGCTCTGGAGTCGAGGCTGAAGGCAGCGCCAGTTTCTCACAGTGGCTGTCAACGTGTCAGTAAGGTGTTCAGAATACATGGTCTTTCATTTCATGGCCTCTCTGCTGAGTGCACAGACCAATGGTCACATATTTAATTTCCACATGTGATAATACCCATCCATTAATAACTGTAGAATTTATATTTTATGCATGTAGGCGAATAAGGTTGAAAACGCAGAGCACAATCCTTTGATCTCCCCTTGCCCAGCTTGCTTTCCCTGGTGACTCCTGCCGGCTTGGTGGGGATGCTTGTTAAAACCGGGGGTTGCATTACGCAAACTAGATTTTTGGGAGATTGGAGATTAGTGGGTTTTTGGTGCCTTCCGTGGAACAGCTCGAGATTTATTTAAAGCCATGTCACAGTAGTGCAGAGCACAGATTTCTGATGATTAGAAACGTAGCTTCCCTCTGAAAAGACCCACATATGATTTATGATATTGGATTAAATGACGTGCTATTTACACATTTGTAAAAAAATCTTCCTCATTTCCAGCTGCCTTTGCAACAATAGGTGGCCTGCTCCCACCCGCTGTTTGTGTATTGTTTTTTCTGTCTCTCTTTCCCCTCTAGGCCCATTTTATTTTCTGGAATGTCCTCTGCATGTAGTGACCTCTGATCTCAGTCGGTGTTGAGTCCAACATCATTCTTGTCTAGGGGGGCCTTCAATCTGAGGTTTAGAAGTGACGTCTCTCCCCTTTAAGCAGCTTCCATTAAAGCTGTAATTTGTTTGCCTGTTTGACCAGGAGAATTCCCCCCCGATGGTGTGTCTGCAGTGTTCCATGAATTACCCGGTGTGCACCTTTGTACTTGTGGGCTGGACACACTGTGCTTTTGTATGTATCAGTACTCATATTAGTCTTAACTTGTTGCTATGGTTGGCTCTCCATTACCAGCGCTCAGATCAGAGGCGCCATAGTTCAAGCTAAAATGGATGGGTAGGCCACCTGGACGATAAACTTGCATGATGTCAGCTAGTCCTGTAGGCGAAACACTATTGCTAACTTTCCAAATTGATAACTATTACAGAAAAGAATTGTATGTCTTTTCATTCTACGCATCCTTCTGTGCTCTAGACTTGAATTGCACGTCTCAAGTGCTGTTTTGTCATTGCGCTCGCTCGCCGCTGTGCAGCATGCCAAAAATGTTACGCCTCACCACTTTCAAATGTCACCAGCCACCACTGGATTTTATCCTCTATGAGCTTGAATAGAATGTAAGTTTGTTGGCGCTTATTTTTTTCTACTCTTTTTGAGAGCTGGGCTCTCATGTCATGGGGACAACCAAAAGAGTACCGCATTTTGTGTGGGCGGGACTAATGCCCTCTTGGCCTCGGCTATGCAGTGACTATCAATCGTAGAAGCATGTATAGTCCCGGCCATAGAACTTTTATTAATGTGTCCAGCGTGGGGACTGAATATTGCTTCTTCCTTGAAAAAGGTCCAGGCAGTCACCCAAAACTGAGCTCATTGGCCTTTCTCATGCCAGGGAAATTAAGATAGGAATGCCTGTAACATGTGTGACATGAGTGGGTTTGTGTGTGTACCAGAAATGATGAGCGCTGGAGTACATTGGAATCCCCCATTGTTCTGGTGGTCTCCCTTGGATCTCAGACATTGCAGATGATACATACATGCTCTCTTATCTTCACTCCCAAAAATGGTGTAACGGGTGGGTGAGGGGTTAACCAGCCTAGATGTTTTGTTTAATACAGGCTTTTTGTTACCAGAGTGAAAGCAACCCCTCCCTTGGATGCAACTATCTCCGTTACCAGGGGTGCTCCAGACAAGCCCAAAACAGGTCCAAACCTGAGCCAGCCCAAATTAATGTCAGTGTGGACAGCAAGGCAGGAAGTCTAAAAATGCCCAGAACAGCTTGAAACAAGCATTTGCAATGCAATTGATCTCTCCTTTGGGTCCTTATATGTATTCAGCTATGCAGCACATTAGCCTGGGTGCTGAAACATCTACTGCTTTTTAACATGGAGGGAAAGTATTCACCAAACTGCGTGACACGGAAGGTATGGGAACACATGGAGAGAAATATTGCCTTTCAGTGGGAAATGGTATAGTTCAAAGCTCTGTTTTTAATATAAAATCAGGGCCTTCGGTAGTCATGTCACTGAAAATACAAGATTTGAAAAAAATATTGTCTACGGGTGCTTGTAGAAGATAGTTTCTATGGAGTGGAATCTAGAGAATGCTAAGGTGATTCTTGTATTTTACTGACCTCTGCTGGTCGTTTTCTAGCAAGAAAGTTAAATAGAGGCAGTTGCCAGAAACATTAAAAAAAGAAAGTTCCTCAGCTGAAAGCAATTCTGGTATTTTACTGACCACTGCTGGTCGTTTTCTATCAAGACAGTTAAATAGAGGCAGTTGAACAGAAAAAAAGTCCCTAAGCAGAAGCAGACAAGTCCTAGGGCTGATCTCCAGAGCCCACAAAGTACATACACATATAAGTATATAATAAGTATATACTAAAGTATATAAAAGAGGTCTCAAATGCTCGACCTAAAAGGATCGGTCAGCATTGTCAAGTCATGGAACTTTTGGTAATTGAAGCCCCTATGATGGTTCTCACAGTCCGCGTTTGGCCATCAGAGAATGATGAGTACTGGCCCTCTCAACTAACATGTGGTTCATCTCTGTGGACTGGCCACCAAGGAAGGATACAAATCTGTGGAAGAAAAAGGCAATAAACATATTGGAACCTCCCTCTGTTGCCTTCTTACTGTTGACTGGGCCTAAGTCTGAGAGGCCTGCCTAATTGCTTTTTCTCTTGACCCGAGAAGAGAAGGAAGGTCTACCTACCAGCAAAAAAAGTTTGGCTGTGAGGTGGCGTGATAGGATGGACGAACAGAGCGCCCATGAACCAGTTAACAGGAAGAGCTGTTGTGAGGTCAGCTCCTGCAACCAAGACTCCACGGGGGCAATGAGGGGACATTAGCACAGATGGCCAGCAGAAGCAGGGTGACCCTGGATCATCTCTTACCCTCCTCCTGCTTGTAAGATGCTTGCTACCCGCACTAGACAGCGAGACCAGCAGCCAGTTAGTCTTTACTCCCTGCTTTAATGTACCATCCCATTGGGTTAAGGAACAGTCTTGAATCCAGAACCATTTGAAATAGGTTTCCAGGCTTTTTGGTTCTGGAGACACAGCTGGTTGAAGTTGTAGCCAATCTTTACTTCAACTAGTTCACTGGCTGGTGCTCTGAGTCTAAGATTAACTTAGGCTTCAGACCGAGTTTGAAGATATTGGAGAGTAAATCCCACGGCAGGGGAACAATTTATTGTGATCACACATAGTCTCTGGTACGAAGAAGCAAGATAACACTATTTTTTTGTGTTGAAATTTTTTATTAAAGTTTTATAAAACAAATACATCAAAGCATAAACAACAGAAAATGAAGAGAAAATAGATCCATGTTGAGAGAAATAATGCAAAAAGATACTGATGAATAAATATTAGATAAATATGATATAAATATGCATTTAAATATATAAATACTAATTGAAGTAATAATTATGTCAAGACATAGAATGATATATTATAAAGACATAACCTATAAGGGGAGGAAAAAGGGAAGGAGCTTAGACAATAGAAGTGCAGGAAATATAAATAAATAGATAAAACAAAGGTAAAATGATTAGATAAAGACAGATGAACACTGTAGCGAATAAAACAGAGAATACAGAAGACAAGAAAAAGAAAAGAAAAGAAATAAACAAAGGACAAGAGAGGGTAAAAGCAGATTAATGTGCTTGGATAGAAGTAGAAGCAGGGGAGTTAGCAGAATTTGATTTAAGAAATGGAGACCAAATTCGGAGAAAGGTGTCAGCTTGATCCTGAAGGTTATAGATTGTGCGTTCATGTGAGGCAGTCTGTATCATCGCTACCAACCAATCTTCCTGAGAGGGAGGCAAAGATGATTTCCAATGACGCAGGATACATATTTTAGCAGTAGCCAGTGAGATATGAAAAAGACGGAGTTGTGGCTTCGAGAGCTTTGGGGAGTGGCGGACATCATGCAGGAGGATATTAGTTGGTGTAAGTGGCAATTTTAGGGGCATAGTGGAATTCAAAGTAGTACCAATGTAAGCCCAATAAGATCGGATACTAGGGCAATCACAAATGATATGAGTAATATCGCAACCTGAATTGGAGCATCTCCAGCAATTGGAATGGGAAAGAAGGCCAGCTTTGTGCAATTTGACTGGAGACCAGTGCCAATCGTGTAGTATTTTAAAAAGACAAAATTTAAGCCTTGATTCACGGGCTCCCTTGTTCAAATTCTCCAGGATCAGATCCCATTCAATGTCAGAAAAGGAAATTGAGAGGCGAACTTGCCATTTACGCTGAAGATCATGTGAAAGGGGTTTAGAGAAGAGGTGGGACGATAAAATTTTATATATGCCGGAGGTAACACCTTTAAATTTCCCCCAAACGTGCAAATAGGATAAAATAGGGGAATCTTGTAATATCCATGGCGGTGACCCCATATGGATCTTCAGACATTGCTGAAGCTGGAGGTATTTAGAAGAATGGTGTAGGGGAAGATCAAATTCTACTCTTAGCTGAGAGAATGGCTTAAAATCCCCATCATGCAGAAGCTGATCCGGATAGAGGATACCTGCAGCACGCCATTCAGGCCAGGATAACATACGACCATTGATACGAATGCCCGAATTATTCCATAGGGGGGCTTTGATATGAATTCTTGGATTCGAACCCAACAGCCTATGACTTCTCTGCCAGGATTTATGCATGGCAGATAAAATCGGATTTTTCGGGTCAAGACGGCTAGTGCCACTACCATACAAAGGAGTAAGATTCGATTCTGAGGATAGAAGATGTCGTTCTATTTGGACCCATTGTGGCAAGTCTTTAATACCAGGTAAAAAATATGAGAGTTGGGAGATATGTAACGCCAAGGAGTAGTGTTCAATGGATGGGAGACCAATGCCACCAGATAACTGATGAGCCTTCAGCTTAGTTATAGCAAGACGTGGCTTGGCATTACCCCAAATGAAGGTTTTAATCTGGGCATCTACTGATCGGAGTAAGGATAAGGGAATCTGTAGGGGAAGCATGCCTAGAATGTAAATAAATCTCGGAAGAGTAACCATTTTAACAGCCTGAGCCCTACCCCAGAGAGAAAGACCCAGAGCCTTCCATTTATCAAAATCCCGACGCATTTGGGAGATAAGAGGAGATAGATTATCTGTAACCATGTCCTGTAACCCTTTATTAACTAGGACACCCAAGTATTTGAGGCGTGAGGCCTGCCAACGAAAAGGAAAACCAAAGATGGCAGCTTTTGTGGTACCATTAGAAATAGGTAGAGCCTCACTTTTGTCCCAATTAATCTTATAACCTGAAAAGGAAGAGAAATCATTAATAATTTGAAGAAGAGAGGGGATCGACCGAGGAAGACGAGTAAGGGTGAGTAAAATATCATCAGCGTACAGGTATATTTTAGAATGTCCAATAGGGAGGGGAATACCAGAAACTTCATCAGATTGACGGATGGTTGCAGCTAGAGGTTCCATAGCTAAAAGAAACAGAAGGGGGGATAGTGGGCAACCTTGGCGCGTCCCTCTCTTGATTGTAAAGGTATCAGATAGAAATCCACCACAGTTCACTTGAGCAGAAGGATGATCGTAAAGTAAACACACTTTATCAATAAATTTTGTACCTAAGCCAAATTTTTCCATGACCGTGAAAAGGTAGTTCCATTCGATGCGATCAAACGCTTTCTCTGCGTCAAGTGAAAGGGCTAACGCATCATCTGTGAGATGTTGAGCCGACCACAGTGCATGGGACAGGGAACGCAGATGATTCCGGGAAGAGCGTCCCGGTACAAAGCCTACTTGGGAATGATGTATCAAAGAAGGTAAGACTTTACGCAAACGAGACGCAAGGATACTGGCCAGAATTTTAATATCAGAGTTCAACAGAGAAATGGGACGATAACTACTGCAAAGCTGGGGATCTTTGCCTGGCTTTGGTAGCACGACAATGATAGCTTTGTTAGAAAGGGAACCCAGTGAAGATGCAGCATCCGCCTCCTGGAATGCAGCATGTAGAGTGTCAATAATATTGAGACCCGCCCAACGATAGAATTCAGGAGGAAACCCATCCTCACCTGGGGCCTTGTGATAGGGCAGAGCAGCTATCGCACTGGAAACCTCATCCCTAGTTATTTCACCCTCAAGGATGGCCTTACCATCTGCTGAAAGAGAAGGGAGATGCACTTTCGCAAGGAATGCCGTCATCTTATCCGAATCCATTCGATTATCAGAAGTATAGAGGGATTCATAAAAGGAGGCGAACTCATTGACAATGTCATGAGGTTTTGTGCACAAGTGTCCTTGCGCAGATCTGATGGCCGGAATGGCCATAGATGCCTCCCTTTGACGCAACTGTGCGGCTAATAACCTTCCCGCCTTTTCTCCCTGCTCATAATGTCGACCTTTCATTTTCTGTAAGGCGTATTCTGCCTTAGATGTAAAAAGACTATTTAAGGCCATTCGGGCTTGTTCAAGCAATTTCCGATTTTGTAGGGACGGAGAGGTGATATATAGGCGAGAATAGGTTTGTATGTCATGTTCGAGTTCCACTTGCTTCCTCGCATTTTGCTTATTAGCGAGTGCTGCATCGCGCATTAGTTGACCCCTTAAAGTAGCCTTAGCAGCAGCCCAAAGAGTCCTGCTGGAAGTCACGGATCCCTGATTATTAGAAAGATAAGTTTGAAGGTGTGACTGCAGTTGGGATTTACCAACAGGAGTTCTGTGGCGCTGAATGTTCATTCGCCAGGGCTTACGTCCAGGATTAGAAAGTCCCAGGTCTAGGGAAAGGAGAACCGGAGAATGGTCAGACAATGCCGCTTCCAGGATGCAGGAATCTGTGACCAACTTAACTGCGTTCTGTGAGATAAGGAAGTAGTCAAGGCGAGAAAACGTACCATGAGTCGACGAAAAGAAAGTATATTCCTTATCCGTTGGGTGACTGATACGCCAATGGTCAACCAACCCGATATCTGACACAATATCGCCTAGCAAAGCTCTATCTGACGCATTACCCCTATCTAATGGACCAGTTTTATCTAGAATAGAATCTTGCGTCACGTTCCAGTCACCACCAATCAAATATTGCGATGCATTAATTTCAAGCAACAATCGGGATAGTTGAAGAAAAAATGTTTTCTTGGTACCTGTAGGGGCATATACAGACCCTACACAAACGTGAGAATCACCAATTTTAAGTTTAGCAAAAACATAGCGGCCATTTACATCTGACCATGTTTTAGAAACAGTGACCGGAAGGGACTTGCGAAGAAGAATTGCAACTCCACATTTGCGGAGGGGGCCTGTGTCCGTGGATTCATCTTGTTGAATGCTGCTATGTATAACTTTACCCACCCAATCCCTACAAAGTTTGTCTGATTCTAGAGCATCCAAATGGGTCTCCTGAAGCAAGGCTACATCTACATGCTTAGTCTGAAGGTAGGAGAGAACTTTTTTCCGTTTTATGTAATGGGTGAGACCATGTACATTCCAAGTAATTGCATTAAGAGAGTGTGTTTTTGCCATATTAGAACAACGTAAATATCAGAAACCGTAGAATGAAGCACAAAACAACGTGTTAAACCAAACAAAGGAAAAAGAAAAGAAATGACAAAAAGAAAGGGAAACAGGGATAAAATAAATAGAAACGAAACTACGATTTAAATGGAATACATGAAAAAAGCGATAAGAAGAATGATGAAAAAAGAAGAAAAAGGGAGATAAGATTTAGAGAGGTGATATAATATTAAAGAGAACTAGAAAATATTGAGTAAAAGCAAAGAGAGAACACGAGACCGTAGACTGTTACCCGCGGGCCTGGGCGCACTAGAGCACCGCCACGGGAAAGGACCCCACAGAAAAGAGAAAAGATTAGGAGAGTAATAATGATGTAGAAGGGAAGCCCAGAATAACATTGTGGAAAAGAACCTAGGTGTAATAAAAAGGTAGGTAGAGCAAAATAGAGGTTGAGAATCCAGTGATAATTAAATGTAAAGTAACCTAATATCATAAGGCATACAATGCGTGTTTAAATAAACCAACATGGAATCATGCAAGTAGAATAATAAAACTGTAATTAAACCATTAAGCGCCAAGACGCCCCAGTAGATACAAAATTGTTGGGGAAATATTTAAGGCAATAAATTGTAACAGGAAAAGCAATGAATGTAAGAAGAAGAAAGAGTGGAATTATTATTAGGCAGAGGAATAACAGTAAGCAGGCTGAAGGAGAAAAGAAAATAAGATGAAAAGCTAGAAAGAGAGAGGTAAAAAAGGGACAAGCAGATATTATAAGAACAGCAAAACATGTGAAAAATGTGGTAAATAATTAACAGTAAAAAATAAGACTCTCAAGACAAGAGAATCTACAACTAACTGCCAATAGTATTAAGGACAACAACTTCTAGAAGTGAAAGGATTATTCAGTCCGCATCCGAAGGAGTTTTAAGAGGAGACCGTGACTTGTCTCTCTGTAGATCTTGTGAAAACGTAGCAACCGAGACCGATTGAATTGCAGCTTTCCTATCTTCTTGTGAGCGATGAAGACGTTCAAAATCCCTTCCCCTTGGTCGGGGGCTGCTAGGAGGGCGCCTGTTGCGATCTGACAATGTAGTGGAAGACTTAGAAGGTGAATGGAACTGAGCTTGCTGTGAGGGTGTAGTAAGAACCTCCATTTCTTGAGGATGAAGACGGTCCAGGAACTGTTGAAGATGTTCGGGGTCGAAAAAGTCCTTAGAGACTCCATCTTTGGTAACGCGAAAGCGTGCTGGATCGAATAGGCCATATTTGATACCTAGCTGACGCAGTTGAGGTCGCATGGAGAGAAAGGCTTTCCGCCGCTCATTAGTTTCCTTGGAGAAATCAGCTGCCATAAAAATGCGATGACCTTCAAAGGAAAAGGAGCCTTGCAGCCGAGCCGCAGATAATATTTGTCTTGTTTGTTCATGACGAAGAAGACAGGCAATAATCGGTCGTGGACGTGCGGCAGGATCATCACGTGGAGGACCAATTCTATGAGCACGTTGTATCTCCAGGGGTGGATTGAAAGGAATACCAGTTAGCTTTGGGAGTATACGACACAGAAATACACTGGAATTCTGCCCTTCAATGCGTTCTGGAAAGCCAAAAAAACGAATGTTGTCCCTCCTACTTCTGTCTTCCAGGTCAATGAGTTTACTATGGAAGAGTAAAAGGTCCCGGTCTTGATTTGGAAGAGATTCCAATCGATTCTCCACTGCCAAAACCCTAGAATCAAGGGATTCAAACTTCGTATGAAAGGTGGTGAGTTCTGTCTTAATAGATTTAGTCTCTTCAGCTAGTGATGTGATTGTGAGGTGCATGTCATCTAACCGACGACTGACCTCGGATATTTCGTGCAGGATACGTTGCAAAGCTGCCGCCGACGCCTGCCCACCATTAGAGGTCGACGCCTGAGGTGAGACGGAAGGAGAGGAGGCATTGCCTTTTGTAGGCATACTGGTGGATTGCTTGAGAGCTTCTGCAAAAAGAAGTGGTTTAGAAGCCTTGTTTTCTTGCTTAGAGGCAGGCATTTGAGGAGAATGTTTAATAAAAACTTTGAAAGAACGTAAAGCCGTCTTGCTGCCAAGGAATGCTTATATGTAGTTGCAGAACAACACCAAGACATGCAAAAGAAACACCTGATAACTGTATATGTACAGCATTAATAAGCAAAAAGAAACTTATAACGCGTTTCTAGACAGTAAAATGTAAAAGTGTATCATTGCTTAATGACCCCCACTGCCTACACTTGTAAATATGATAACAACTGTCGCTATATTCACAGGTATGTAAATAGAGGTAAGATAAAATGAAACATCATACGCGTGTTTATGGTAATAACAATAAGCACAGCTACATGCACAGCAATATGAACAGGGCTGTAGAATGCAAAGTAATCATAGTCAAAGCAGAAAAGGCACAGCCTGACTGAAGGAGTTGACATGAGCGCTATAATGGCGTTAGAAGAAAGCACTCTCTTGTGTAGGACATATATACTGCGCTAAAGGAGGCCATGAAGCGTCAATTGTAATCAAAAGTCAAAAAGGCGCGAAACTGTAACTGCAGCAAAAAATTTCCCAGCTTTGAAGAACAGTTTTAGCGTGATGAAGCGCAAATTGCTTGCTGGCCTGATAATATGCTCATTGGCTGAATGAGGCGAATGACATGTGTGCCACAACAGGAGTATAGAAGGAAGTTATCCTACCAGTGGCTGAGCGACGACACGTCCAAAAAATCTAACTCCTGTCAGGTGACATTCCTGAAGAGAAGTATTGCAGGCAGGTTGAGAAAGGCGCGACCTCATGAGGAGGCAAACAGTCGTCAGGAGCAACGAAGGCGCGGCCTCATGAGGAGGCGGGCGCCCGTCGTCAGCAACGAAGGCGCGGCCTCATGAGGAGGCGGGCGCCCGTCGTCAGCAGCGAAGGCGCGGCCTCATGAGGAGACGAGCGCTCTTCAGTAGCAGCAAAGGCGCGGCCTCATGGGGGCAGGCGGTCTTCGTGGCATAGGCGCGGCTTAAGGAGGAAGGAGAAGCAGCCTGTGTAAATACGTCAGGCGAGCCCCGCCGGACGCGCAGCTCCACACCACTCCGTCATCCGAGCAGCAAACACCGGGGAGACTTCGCCATCACATCGCCGGAAGCACACCCAAGTCGTGCCCACCACTCTCCGGCTGTCGCAGGGCACAAGAAGAGGACTCCAAAGCAGACGTGAGGTAGGAATTTTTCTGTTAAGGGTCCATCCCGCGACGGAGCTCACTTGTCAGGCGGCCATCTTCCTGCGTGGCCAGACCACGCCCCCCAAGATAACACTATTAAGACACAGCCAGTCTACAGTGTGCAGATACTCTAAGGTATTAGGCACAATACAAATTAAGTCAGAACTAGTGAGTAGTAAGAAAAATTCATACACATTTGAGATAGAGTCAGTGACAGGGTAGTTTCCTGTTTTTGACCTCAATATCTTCTGGACACAGTGGAAGCGAATGATTTGTTGCTGATGATTGACACAAGGAAGAGGGCATATGGGTCTTGAAGAGGATCAGGATAAACATTATGGGTTACAGCAGTTCACTTAAGTCCATTTGGAGAAGAAAGACCCTAGTTTCGCCACTGTGTTAAATTTTCATGAAATGACCGGAACTGGTAAATGGCGGCAATGTCCGCAGACAGTCTCCCACCAAAGACATTGTAGCTAAGTCAAGGAGGATCAAATGCAGTCCTTACCTTGATAGGCAGCAAGTTATGGAGTGGCTTAGGTCAAAAGTCTCTTCTCATTGCATCCAGCGAATAATGTGCCTTTCAGAGCAATCAAAATTGTGAATCTTTTTCGGAGCAATGGAATGCGTGTAATATTTTAAAGTTAGGTGAAGTGTGTGCTTATTGAAAGTTTACACTTATATTGTACAGAAAGGTTTGCATCTTTTAGAGCAAGTGACACTGTACCTTGTTGAGAATTAAGATATGTGCGATTTGATCAAAATAAAATATGCTACTGTTTGGACTATTAAATCTGTGAAAATTCTGAATTTTAAAATGGTGACTGTGAAAACTGCAAAGCTAAATATATTGCATTTTGCTTGTGTTTTACTTCTGGAGTGAAACTTGTTGTTAAAAGAATGCAGGTGCAGTGTAGACAGTGTTTTAAATGGGCAGGTACTGTCTGGCATTGAGTACCAGCACTTCTTCAATTTGAAAGGGAGAGTACCCGCACTTCTCAGCACAGTTTCAACATATTAAATGCGAGAGGGCCAGCACTTCTCAGGAGCAAATAGGTACTCTGAATAGTGAATACCCCCACTTCTATATTTCCATTTAAAGCACTGATAATTGTGCATGTGCATTTTGTTCTGCAAAATACTGTATAGTGGGCCAACTTGTTTTTATTCACTCCCTTTATCATAGGAATTGTCAAAAAGTCTACATTTAGACTATTCCATTTGAGCCTTTTACCTTCAGGTTATATAAAGAGCTTTTTTAAAGTAGCACACTCCACACTGTCCCCTTACATTCCCCTTGCAGATAAAAGAGACACCTTAACAAATTTACGTTTGAGCCACACAGCGCCAAAAATGCTCGCGCCAGTGGATAGATAAGGGGGGCGGGGGTGTTCGCCTGAAGTCAGTAGTTGCTATCTATTGTCTGCCAGACAGCACGCATTACAAACGCACTGACCTCCACTCCATGCCCTTGTCAGAGGATATTGGATTAACTTCTCAGCTCGGTTACACAGCCCAAATCTGCTGCATTGCAGACTCGCACCACGTGACCAATTGAGCACGCCCACTTGCAAGCACTCCTCCCAAGAGTGATAGCGTCTGCACTGTAGCTTCTGTGCACTTTACTGGGCTATTGCAGATTTTCCTGCGGCTGTTTCTTCTATCCATCCCTTCTAAGACCGAGAACAATTCCCGAGGGACGCTTTCAAGTAGAAATAAGCTCTACCATATTTTATTGGGGCCTCTCAAATCTGACTGACTCTAACTTTATTGTCTGTTTCCTCTCAGTCTCACTATTATTGACCTGTTCTGCTGGAGAGCTCAGAACAGGCGTAGCCGCCTGATCCCTCTTTTAGGGACCAGTCTATCGGAAATATTGAAGGGCTGGTAGGGCTCAGTACCAAGTCAGGCTCCTTTTAGCGTGACATGTCCTAGCCTTGCTTTGCTTGACATGTGACTGATGCAATTCCAGCCCTACCTACCTTTAAGGAGTGAGTCTGGTGGGAAACCTACAATCCCAGTATAAGCTTTTCAATTTTGCACACAATGATGCCACTTCACCACACGTCTTTCCCAGCAAAAAGTAACCTTACGCCAGGAAAAAGTTGTATACATGCAAGAATCATGTGTGATTCTCAAAGCCAATGTGTGCCTGGCTCACACTTAGATATAGACTTGGAATGGGAATGGGGATATACCAAGTGGAGTATCGGAGGAGCATCCAGGGATATCAGAGGGTAACTGGGGTGACATCAGCAATGCTGTAACTACCACCATTTGCCATGCTTAGCTGAGAATTTAACTTACAGCTGTTTGGAGCTGGCATAAGCAGGTCTGTAAACGTGACAGAAGGGCACCAAGAGGTCAATGCTATGCATTTAAAATAATTTTACTCCTGTAAAAGCAGTATGTTTTTAAAAAATCGAGAATTCCACAAGAGGACTTACCATCCGCTTACACAGTGTTTGCATGGCATAGAATATGCAAATATAAGGGTAAGAAAATTGGTACAAGTTTCTATTGTGCGCAACAGCTGCCCAAATCTGTGCATACAATAAGTCCTATGTACATTATGCATGAGTAAGAGAATGTACGTGAATACCTTAAAGTCAGAACGTACAGCAATGCGTTACTGTGACCTAAAGCAGAATAACTTAGTTTACTTCTGTGTATAACAGCTCGTTGGACCGAGCTTCAGATGAAAAGCGATGGCGAGCAGCAACCATGAGTGGAAGAGGTAGAGGGGAAACATTAAAACCTGGTCACATCTCACAATCACAAATTGCGAAGTCTTCACTTTCTGCTGAAGGAGCTGTGGATCTGGCTGAAGCATCTAGAAGACTGCCTGACTGCCCGCTGCAAGATGCAAAGAGACAGCTTGGCCCTGTAGGAGGATAGACTGTCCGAGAGGAGAGAGGCTCTGCATGTCCCCGGTGGCTGAGAGAGATCTAGAGAGAACTGACTGCCTGAGAAAGAGCTGGGAGAGACTTGCATAGTGGGGGACTTTCTAGTCTCTCGCCACTGTCCCTGGTAGGAACTGCTGCAATTGGGTAATCATCGATGGCCTTGGGAGGGGCTGCAGCTGAGTGACCATCACAGGCCCGAATGGGGCTACAACTGTCTTGATCATCGTAAGTTAGGACATGGCTACAACTTCTGTGATCATCATAGGCCTAGTCTGGGGCAGATGGAACTGCTATCAACATCATAAGCTCAGCCGGTGCTACATCCACCTACAACCAGACTGGGGTTGCAGCTGCAGAGACCACTGTTGGCCCGAGCAGGGCTGCGACTATCATCTCCACAACTGCCTGCACAGATTCCATAGCCGCGAGAGGCTGAAGCTGGCCAGGCATGTACTTGGATGCAGCCCACACCTGGCTTCCCCGGAGGCCTTCACAGCTCCTTCTCACTGCAGCCCCCACAGCAAGACCCGTGTAGGGGTCTACAAAGTTACAAGACATGAATGAAGACTCAGTCATTTGCCTACCCAATTCACCAAAGGGTTAAAACTTGAAACAAGTGTGCATTTTGCTCTGTGAGAGCAAAATAGGCCACACCTGTGCTTGATTCACTCTTTTCCTGATTCCAAAAGGAGGGACGCAGCAGATAGAGGGGAACCCAGGAGGGCCCTGATTGAAGGTCATGGAGGTTTAGCGCCACAAGAAGTATGACACTCTGGTTCACTAAATTGTATAGCCAATTGGATTTTGAAGCATTCAGTACAATTATGTCAATAAAAATGCTTAGGTTTTCTGAAAACGAAAGCACTGTCTGTGCATTGGAGTTATTGTTTCTGTTGGCTGAGTGTTGAGTGCTGAGCTCAAGCTTCACACACTACCTCCTGAGAAGCCCATGACTACTCATAGTGCTACCTTGAGACTCAAGAGTGGCAATGGTTTTACAAGGCCCATATTTCTGAGCCATTGTAGGGCAGGCCCAGAAACACCACTGGCAAGCAGCCTCAGCCACCAAGGTTGAGGTCCAGTAGTCCCTGTCTGCCCCGTGATCTCCCGAACGGGGTCTGATAGCAGTGTAAACAGACAGATATATTATCTCTTTGAAAAGTAGACTAAGGTGTATCCTTTATGAGACTGAGACCAGAGCTCTGTTTTAGTTCTACAATCTATGTGTGATTCTGTAATTTAGAAGTTATGACTGCCCCATTCTGTCCCATTGAACAACGTTATCCACCGGCACCATGTCATACTGTAACTGCACTTGTTCACTAATAAATGCTATAATACTGTTTGGTGTTATATCTCTGGCTAGAAGTGAACTAGAGACTTATGCTTTTCCTTACTGTACATTTTTTTTATATGTAGTGGTTCAAACTTCTGTATGTTAAGCAGGCTTGTTGAGTTGTATTACTTCATTAATTATATTTTAGTTGTCTAACTTACACCATCTCCTTGAGAAAGCCTTGAACTGCTCTGCCATTCAGTTTGGTATCCAATGGTACTGTTACCCCATGCCACCAGTGGCAAATGATTCCAATTGTCACAATTCTCTGACTTCCCTGGCTCCCCAGGAACCAGGTGTCATAGATCTATACAGGATTGTTCCTTTGCTACCCCTGGTGGCAACCAGTGGAATACCTGTATGAAAGCTCAGTTTTCATGAGTTTTCTGAAGCACTGGTGATGTGGCTTAGCCTTGGGAATGGAAGTATGTTTGTTTCAAAGTTCTGGGCCTTGAACTTCTACATATTTTTCTCCATGACGTAAATGTTTGAATTGTCTTTGTAGAAACGTACTAGACAAGGATGAGCTGAGGCCTCTAGCTGGTTTGTAGTAAGTGACAAATTATGCATAACCTGGACCATTATCCCAACATGCCTTGTGAATTGTGCATAACACTTTGAGATGATTTCTTGATTGCAATGGGATTCAGAAGAGAGCTTTCCGTAATGGTTTCACATAGTCTTATTTTCTGAGACAGACGGGCTGGCAGCCAAAATCTGTCCTCTTTATGGTCAGTCAGTATATTTCTTGGGCAGGACAGTCTATATTATGCTGCAGTTGTGGAAGCATGCCATTACTGAGGCTTGCGTTGGGCCCTCCCTGTGGGGTATTGAGTAAGAGGAGAATCTTCCTGCACATGGACCGCTCGCTAGATGTTGATCTCTTCAACTGCTGCGTTTAGCTGCAGTGCAAATTAGATCTCTGCAAGAAAGATGACCCATAGACATTTTTCTTCATGGTAAGGGGCTTGTACTGGTGGTGGTTGGCAGCACCCCAAGACTGAGAGGCCATTCAAGTTAAGGATTACATTGAATACTAATAGTGAGGGCTAATTATTAGGTGTGGAACATGTCAGTGCAGGTTAACTATTATTAACTCCATATATATGATCGTTGACGATGACTATATCTTCAAGGTACATAGAGGTGGAGCTAAGAATATATACACCTATATATAAACATATTTACCTCACAATGTTTTGGTTGTCGCTATTTTAGCTACTGTATGAGCAGGACAATATTCTTGCAGTCTATATTCTAAGTACAAGTGAGATGGAACTCAAACTGTGCAGGTTTGGGTTGACAGATAACATTCTAAGGGGATTTGGTTGAACAGGAGGCTGTAATCTATCTGGGCAGCAAAAGTAAAGGATTCTTCATAAATACCTAATTGGCATCTATGCTTGAAGTGCCAGTCAACCTTGGCACATTGATCTTTTCTTGAAGAACGCCATGTCAAATTACCAGTTCTGTGTATCATTAAGTGCTGCATTTTCTCTCAGTGTACTGTAAATATGTTAATCCCATTCTTAATGCTTAATTCTAGGCAGGGTCAATGCAATGGTTTCCATCTCTCCTGGAAAATAATATTAATAATAGCTTATTTTTATCTATGCTTGCTGCTGCAATTTTAGCTTTCGTAGCAAATAGCAAATAATCTGTCAGTAACAGATATTTCTATTACCAACTAAATGTTACTATTGATAATCATTCAGAGAGATGAAGAGATGAGATGGCTGTGCCAGGATTCTAACCTGTTTCTGGCAAGTCACATCCACAGATGTTAGTGATGAGATACATTTTGCTTCTCTGGTCCCCACGTATGCTCTGCCACATGGGGAAAGGAGCCTTAGGGTACACAAATTAAAGTGTTTTTATAGCGCATGTTCACCCTATGAAGCATCTCAGCTTTTCATGATTCCCAAACTCAATGGTACTCATTTTATCAACCTCAGCAGGATGACATGCAGAGTGGATCTACCTGGATTCAAATCTGTGGTTATGAGGTGAAACAAAGTTTCCTAGGTGGATCTATTAATCCACTGAGTTATGTGTTACAGCTCAGCAAGGGATAATCAGTCCCATCAGACTTAAAAAACAAGTGGATAACAAAGGGCTTCCAGTAAAATATGCACAAGCCGAAGCTGAAGATGATCGGAGAAGAAGCCCCAGAAGACATAGAGCCCGGTGCTTAAGGATCTCCAACACACAAGAAGCTCAAGAACTAAAATCTGAAGCTGTAGAAGAAAAGGAGCACCTACACACAATTGGTGTTTGTGTTTTAAGGAACATCTCATAACTAAGGAAATGACTTAGACTTTAGCAGATAGTTTACACCACTACAAACGCGACAGCTATCCCATCCCCTTTATTCCAAGTACATTATATCCTATGGCACCTCTAATAAGGCCGAATGGAAATAAGGCCCTGAAAGTCTTAAGGTGTTAGAAGCACTAGCTATGATGAGCAAACATGTTAAGAAGGAAAGACAGAATGAGCACAGTGTTGCAGTGTGAAGAGGCAGAGTAAAGAAAGGGACAAGTGTCAGAGGACGGAAGGAACATGTAAAGATCAACTGGGAACAATCACAGCATACTAGCCAGGAGGATCACAAACCTATTTTGAAATTATAGATATTTTCTTATCGCTGCTTTCCTCCCATGATTTGAGATTTCCAGCTTTTTGGGGACTCATAAATATCTCCCTTTACTGGTGACCCCCTAATGTATAAAAAAGGGCCAGAAACAGACAGTCTAATTGTGGCTTTAATTTCAGGATTTTGAGTAGATATCTGACTTCTTGGGATTAATAAATAACCCCACTTCAGCAAGGATGCCCACTAAAATGGATTTGATTGTGTGTCTATGATACTGACTTACCCTCCTCTCCTGTTACATTGTGCTCTTAGCTTTAGGTATGTCTATGGAGCTGTGACTGCTGTTCCACAGAGGGAAAACATTATGAAATCTCTACAGTGACAGGGCCAAGGAGTCCTGGTTTTGTCCATTGATGCTGAAGTTATACTGTTCAGCACCATTCTGGATCATGGAATGGAATCAAGAGTATGGTTGTCTGCAGGTCCAGTCCCAAAGTAGATCACAACATTATTAAAGCCTCCAGCTTCAAGGAGGTTCCATAGACAGTTTGGCAACAGGAACTGACTAAGCATGGAAAGTGAAACTAGAATTGGCTATCTCTTGGTCGGAGAGATCAGGTGGGCCAGAAAGATTGTCATGGGCTTTCCAAAAGACAGGGGTAATCCTACAGAGGGGGGAGTCTCTGTATCTCAAAGAAGCACAGTTGTGGTACCTAGTTACTGATTCGATATCCCTTGCATGTGCGTTTAGGGATTGGCTGGATTACTGGAAGTCTCTTCTGCAGAACAGATTTTTTAAACCCCTGTTAGATGGGGGCAGATGTTTTCAACTGGTGGCCTGCCAGGGAGGACTGGAGAGCTGCTGCTACCTCAGAGGAGTGAGGCAGAGGCACAATCTGTGTTTAGTTTCTAAAAAAAGAAATAAGTACACAGACCCAAACAAGCCTGTCACCAGCACTGACGAATGCTAATGTTGTCAAATACCAAAAGTGGCTAAACTCAACTCAGGCATCTTTTTTCTACCATCCTAAACTTGCTGTCTTTTTATGCAATTATTACAGCTACTTTTTGATCCCTACTTTCTCCATTTGCACAGTTGCCTTTCTTTCTCCTTTGCTGCTCTTCTTCTTCTTACTCTGCTTCAAATCTGTTGATGAAAGATAGGTTTTCGTCCCCAATAATGAGTGGTTTTGCCCACCATCAACGATCACTGGCATAAGGCTTGAGGAGCGGGGTCCAGGCACCCCCCAAATCTTAAAAAGAAGGACCTAGGAAATGGGGTCCCCAGGGCCTAATAAGGCTTGGGGGCACGTGGAGCCATCCCCTTTAAAAAACATTGGTTCCAGTGCCCCCCCCACCACGCACTGCCTTCAGTTGGCTTTCTGTATTGTAATAAAATATTGCTTTACAATAGAAAAATCCTAGATATTCACGGAAAAAAACAAAGGTTAAAGTAGTGTTAAAGCTAGGTGAATTTGTCAGTGACAACATTCATGTTTTGAACTACACAAAACACAGAAATTCACCAGTTACAGTTAGCAGAGCTAACTATAACTTGTGTTTCCGCCATGCACTGCTTATGACCTCACATATTGCATCACTTATGACATGTTCTATGACATCATTTATGGCATCATTGATGACTTCTTTAATGACATAATTGATTACATCACTGATGACATCATCCAATGAGTGTTTTAGATTGTTTTCAGTTTAAATAGTGACGGATAGTACCATATTACCTTTCTAACAAATTTTGTACAGTCTGTGTCCAGCTGATATGTGTAAGTGTTTACGAAACGCATGTTCTCCTAATACATCATAGGTGTGTAAAGGTATTGAACATGTTATACATGTTTGTGTAGGAGAGTAACCCTGTGTGCAGGTGACAGTTGATAACTTGCATCCAGCATGTTCGGCACACGTTTTTATGCTTTACAGAAAACGTTTGCAACAGGGCAAGGATTCTACATACGACATACTAAGTATTGTAAGCAGCCTTGTGTTATCAGATAATCGCTTCATGGCAATTTCTATGCAAATAGAAGACTGTGTGCACCAGGTATTAAGCTATGCGCATGAGCTTGTTTTGCTTCAGAAAATTATCTATCTGTAATGTTTTCACCATAGTATGAAGGATGCAGGTAGTGTAATCTTTAGCACCTTCAGATGTTGCTTATTTTATGCACATAGCGTCTTTTTTGCCAAGTGTTGCATTGAGTGTACACTGTTCTTAGTGAATACTTTTTAATCCTCTCTTGTGCATTTCTCATGAGAATTTCACTGTCTGCCAAGAGTGTGGCACAAAGTAAACTCTCTACATTGAGTGAATACTGTTGACATATGAACTTCATTTCTCAATGTAGGTTTGGTGATTGTCAGAGGTATGATACAGAAAAAAGCTGTCCATAGTAGGGCATTTTATTTGGACTGGATGCTCAATATTTTTAGAAACTTAGCTTTCTCTGAACAGTTGCATACAGATTGTAAACATTTTCTGCAATAAGGGTTTCCCATATATCTGTGTTTGATTGTTAATGTGAACTACGCTACCCGTGAAGTGAATGGTATAGGGTCAATGTGGCACCCGCGGGATCATCAAAAAAACAAAATGGCAGCCAGGACTGAGTTGTTTAATAGTGAGAGGAGGGTTCATAGTTTCTTTCCCCTAGCCTTTACAGGCCATTGGAAGCACACCCCTGAGGCATTACTAGAGGCCCACCCCCGGGATCCAAAAACATTATATAATGGGTATGAGTGGCCCCCCTTACTGAGCCACTAGAGGCGCCCAGGGAGCCCACACATGGGGCAGAAAACCTTGTCTATATGGAGAGGGGCTCGTAGGCCCTCTTGCCGAGCCATCAGAGTCCCCTGGGCGAAATAATTGAATAAGGGGAGGGGAGACACAAGACCCGCTCCGTGAGACATTAGAGGGTCCAAGGAGCCCATCTCCTGGACTGGATTTTTTCTCAATGGGGAGGGGGTCGTGCTTTAAAAATGCTCCTGCCGCTGGAAGCATACTTGTGATCTGTTTCCCTGCCACACTGATGTAGGCAGGGAAACTGATCAAAATATTGCTCCTGCCCAGAGGGAGCAACATTAATAGCTGTTGCCTCCAGGCGGGAGCAGGGCCAGCTCTCTCTACATATGAGGAGCAGGCAGGGGCCGCAGGGGCCATGGGGCTCCATCCACGGTCCCCAACTAGTATATGGTGGATGCTCCGGGTGGGCACCATGTCACCCACCTTTAGCAGTGCGGCCAACTGGGCTTGCGGAGGAGGACCGTGTAGCCCCCTCACCTCAACCTCAGGGGATGGTGTCCCTGACAAGGCTGAGGGAGGGGGTCTGAGGGAGGGGGTCATGTGGCCCCCTCACTTTTCATTAAAAAAATGCTCTGGGAGATGGGGTCCCCTGAGTCTAAAAAGGCTCGGGAGGAGGGGCAAACGGACCCCTCTCCTTTAATTAATAAAAATGGCCATGGGGGACGAGGTCCCCAGTACATAATAAGACTTGGGGTCCAAGTGCCCCAACCCCTCCACTTTCATAATAAATGCCCTATTGGATGGGGTACCCTTTACCTTAATCTGACCTAGTTTGCACTTACTTTCATAGCTCTAATGCTATATAGAGCAATGTGTTCAAAAGAAGCACGGCTGATGTCATCAGTGATGTCATTTGAGATGCCATGAGTGATGTCATAAATTATATTGTAATATATGAGGTCATAAGTAGTGCAAGTTGGGGCACAAGTTATAGTTAGCTCTGCTGGCTGTCACTGGTGAATTTCTGCATTTCTTTCAGTTCAAAATATTAATGTTGTCACTGACATATTCACCTAGCTATAACGTTCCTTTAACCTTTGTGGTTTTTTTCAGTGAATTTCTAAGGTTGTTTAATTAAACAAAAACATCTTTTTATCACACCTAACTGTAACATTACTTTAACCTTTGGTTTTTTTAGTGAATATACATACATATATATCCATTACAGATTGGCAGTAGGCACTCTGTAGTTAGAATCCCGATAGATAGGCCTCCCTCGGATATTTGATTGGTAATAAGTTTGCCACAGTTTGACAGATTCCCACAATGCTTTGCGGACTTATTCCTTTTTCTATATTGGTGGATGATGGAAAGTTTTGTGGAGATTCATTGAGGGGGTGCAAAGAAAAAAGGGGGTCCCAAAACATATTTTTCCACCAATGCAGGTTCCATTGACTTTTTTAACATATGTTGCAGCAAAATTGATTTTGATTACATTTGGCATGAATATAGATTATGGTGCAGAAAGGGTCCTTTTGTTAGTAGATGTAAATTGGTTCAGTAGTTTTTAAGTAATAAGGGAGAAAAACTTAGTGAAATATTGGGTCAGTATACCTTGGTACTTTCTCAGCATACAGTGGTACCTGGAGATGACGAAACAGAATATGATTGGTTAACGCGGACTATTGGTTAATGCTCATGTGCAGTGACGCCCAGGCGGGGCCACTGAGGGATGATGCCCTCAGCCCGGAAAGTGTGCTTCAAAGTAACCGTGAGGGCAGAAGGAGCAGAGGAGCAGTGAATCTGGACTTCGGGCCCGGAATGAAGGACTGTTAGCATCGACAAATTTAGGGTGTAGCACCTGGGACCATCACACCTCTTGGCCCACATACACCTCTCTGTCGGAAATGGAGGTGTTCCCGATCCGTAATCGATTCTACTGTAGGAGGCGGCTGATGTCGGCATGGCACAGTGGGGTATTGGCGCTCACCCTTGGGCTGATCCGCAGCAAAATCAGTCTCTTGTTCCATCTTGTTCATGGGAGTCACAGCTGATGGCTGGGTCAGGGTGGGGGCAGAATGTGGACAAGAAAGAAGGGTCAGAAAGGAAGACAGAGAGGGTACATAGGACGAGAAGTGAAAGAGAGGCAGATACAAATCGGGCTCCCGGGTCCATGGGGGGGCAATGGAGATAAAAGGTAGGGGTCTGAAAGCATGTAAAAGGTGATTTGAAAGGGTAGCTTTAGTGCATGTCTTAGAGTAGGGTACACCACCAACAAAGATCTGATTTACGCACTGTCTTAAAATTACTATAAATTGTTCACCTCCGTTCACAATCTTGTCAACTTGCTAGCCGCACTACATTAACTATAACTCATGCACCTCCGTACACAGCGATGTCAACTCGCAGACACACTACATTAAATATAACTTGTGCTTTCTTGACGTACTGGTTATACATCACTTATAGCATGTGAAATCATAGCATTCATCATAACACTCATAACATCTCAAACAGCCTAATTTATAAGACCACTATGTATAGCAGAGTGCCAAGTGATAGGTGGTGTGACTAGCGACTTGCCAACACTGTGTATGGAGGTGCACGAGTTATGACTGATCCAGTGTGGCAAGTGAGTTGACAGCACTGTGTACGGAGGAGTGTGAGTTATAGTAATTTTATGGTGGACCGTAAATGATAACTTTAAGTTATAACTATAACTTTAGAACTTCTAAGGATGTGCAGTTTAAGTTGGTTTGTATAGAAACAATAAAAGAAGTTTTCCTAACTATAAGTAAGCTTTAACCTTTGGTTTTTGCATTGAATAATTATACATGGTAAATATCGACTACCGAAATATTGCAGCAAAAATATTGTAGAGGACATTATATGTTGGTACGCATAGATTTACTATTCTTAAATAAACATCTTAGTACCTCGAAGATGTGTATGTCAAGAACATCATCAAGGAACAAATATGTGGCGCTAAGTATACTACAATTGTACTTACCTATATAGTTACCTGTTTGATACTTTGATGATTGATATTTTTGCTATGATATTCATGAAGCACAATGTTCAAAAGTTGATATTACAGTACCATAACAAATAATACTCATCATAACTTTTAAGTGATACATCAAAAGAGCAAAAAGAATGATTTGCTGCCTGAATTGTAATATGTATGCCTCGCTCCACACTCCACAGTAATCTGTAGTTATAAACAGTTCTCTTCAATAGTAATCAAAGAAGCAATAAAGTCCACACTTATAGTGATACAATTTTCTGTATTGGGGAATCTTCAGTATGGGGAACTCATAAAGGTATGTTTCTTCAATTTGTTACGATGCTTAGGGCCTCATTATCAGTGCCAGCGTTAGGGGCATAACACAGGCCCCCACATCCCCTGCGGTGGGGGGCCGAGCTGCAGAGGGCCCCCCTCAGCACAGTATTCAGGCCTGAGCGCTCCGGATTAAATCCGGAGCGGGGGCCCCTCCGTGTACATTGCAGGGGGCCCCTTAAACTTTCGTTATTCCACTGGCCACCGTACTACGGTTCAGACCAGCAATGTGACCGGCCCCATCGGAATTACAAGTGCGGGAACACTGTGTTTTAGGAGTATTTCACTCGAGGGAAATCTGATTGAAAAGGTGGGGGGACCATATGGCAATGGGCGTGGAAACAATGATTTACACATGGTATTGCCCATAAGCCTATAACCGGGGGTAGTTTCTTCCATCATCTAGATTTACAGATAAGTGCAGTATTAGTAACCAATTTATCGTCCTTTCAAAATGGGCCGTATAATCCAGATGCTGGAAAACACGGAGCCCAACAGGAAGTGGCTTATACCAATAAGCAGATAATTGATAATGACCATTGACAGGATTTTTTGTCACATACCAGTAGATTTTACTTCTAATGTTCAACTTGCACTGTGAGATTCCACATACCCCTATTTGTGTTTGTATTGATCTTTTTAGCGCTTATTGAGAAAATGTGTAAAGTTTACAATCTAAAGTAAATTCGATTTTTAAAGTTTCTAGTGTCGGTTGCCACGATGTGGGTTTTGGGGGGAGTGTGACTTACAGCACTGTGAAAGAACCTTTGTGCTAGTGATCATGTTGTAATATTTCTGTTACAAGTAAATAGATATCACATACTTTGGGGCTAGTGTAGATCTAGGAGGAGTGAATCTTGAGAGCCAGATAAGGTAAATGCACATATATTGAATTTAAATAAGACTCATTACATAGCCAGTGGTTGGCCTGAACATCTGCCTAGTTGGGCCTTCCTCGACCTAAGATGGACTGAAGTTAATCGAAAAGGATTAGATGGTGGTCAGTTCAGTTGGATGGTAGGATAGAGTGGTGTGATATGGTGTTCTAGAGTTGTGTCGATATTTTAACCATCTCCCTCTATGTGGCACATGGAAACTTACCTCCTTTACTAAGCCTGTGGTAGTTACTATGTTTTCTGCTCCTTCCACTGTCTTGTTTGCGACCTGGTTGACACCTGACACCACAGCACCTCCCACTGCGCTGGCCTGTTCTTTCGTTTTCTCAGCCACTAGAAGTTTGTAAAAGTAAATTGTAGAAATGAGATAAACATACAAAAAAAGCAAACAAAATGTGAATTAAAGATAGAATTCACTCTATAGTGGCTGCGATCCGTAAAATGTGTTTTTGATCATAGTAAGGCATTAACCTCTGACGGTCAAGAATACTGTGCAAAATCTGGAGGTAATAAATAGTAGGAAAAATAGAAATTCCCCTTGGAAACCAGATATCAGACACATTCACTCTCGGACTTACTCACACTGTATCTTAACAATACATAAACTAATAGCTGAGATTGAATAAGGCCAACCCTATAGACTGATATACCACCAAAATCAAGATTTAGCATCAACGGATTATTTAATTTCCTAAAAAGGAACACGTTATATCACAATTCAGTTTTGGTGATCAAAGACATATAAAAAAAGGTATAAAATTAATACATAGCATGCAATATGCGATAAAATCAATATGTGCAGATTTTTAAAAAAAAATTGAAATATATACAGAGACAAGAAAGAAGAGAAAAAGTCCTAACGGGGAACCCTTTTTGCACAGTTCTAAGAAAGCTGTTGCATTGACTGATCCAGCAATTTACTTCAAGTTCATATCCTTGTGAATATTGAAATCTATTCATTCCAGTGATTCCTCGTGGTTGGATTCAGGAGTGCTCAGCGTCGACACGTTTCGGTGGTAAGCACCTTTATTAAAAAAACACCCTCCTCAGGACACAAAGATAAGGGATTTTTTCTCCCTCCTCGGAATACTAACAATGTCTATGATCACTCTTAGTGTTGTGTAACCAGTATATAAAAACGATAATGTTAGAACCTGTGGCTTTTTTCAATACAGACACAACCTCACCACAACTCAGGAAGAGTATTATTTCATTATACTCCCAAGCATCACTTATGTCCTGTCTTACACAGGGAATGTGTTTCTCCTGTACAACTACAATTGTACCACTGCCGCAATCTGGAGAGAGGAGTAGTTAGTAGTCGTATGGCTTCTCTTTCTACTATCAAGCAGTAGCTTTTGGTTCCTGGTTGCAGTCTCACGCCCGAGAATCAATTGTCAGGATTGTGTGATATTTAATCTCTTTACATCGGCGCATCTGCGTCCATTTCGTTACAGGGATAACAAATACCCTGTAAGGGTAATCATGCGTGATGCGAGAGGAGGTGAACTACATAGGCCATGAAAATGGTCAAAACAGGTGGATACCAGGTTAACAAACATTTTTTACATTAAACAGATTGGCACAATACTCTAAGCCTCGTTCACGAGTGACCCAGGGGGGCAGCCACTATTTACTGCACCCGATAAAATCCAACTCCACAGACTTCAGAATTTAACACATTGCACTTATTCCAAGTTTTAGTAGGTATAAGGTGCAGACTTGTGTACATACTACCCTAAAATCTGCATTTTTGTCTAGATCAATTACAGAAGGTTTGACCTGCTGAATATACTGAAACGTGCAGTTAACATCAGACAAATCGAAATTCCGCCCATGCGCAAACTTGGGTTGGAAAACTCCGGCCTACTCATGATCAGGACCTAAATGAGTTATGTCTGTGTTGCCACCACAAAGTTTTCTTTTTAGGTCTGACATTAGACAAGATCTGTTTTTTAATTTTACTGAAATTGTGTACATAATATAATTTCATAGGAAGGCTTTTAACCAACACTCTTCATCCAGTTATCTGTTTTTGCGTCCTTCACATACTTCTTCCACCCATCACAGAATTTAGCATTGGGTCAATGGATCAGCCCACTTCGACCAATGGCAAACTTCACTGTGAGTGATGGTATTTTGCTCTTTCATACAAGGCATCTGCAAAGAAAGAAGTTCCCTTCAGTATCAGGGACTACAAGGGAAATATGTGCTTTTCGAGGCCAAAAATTATTTTTGCTTTTAGTCAATATTTTTATATATTGTTGAGAGCACAGCAGCTTCCCCAATAATAAATATTTCCAAAAATCATAGCAAAATAAAACAAAGCCATAAACCAAATGGCTTGCCAGCCCTCTTGGCTTTGCCAGTGCTTATTTATAGTTTGGTGGCAGGTTCACCATGTAACTAGGGTGACAGAGGCACCCCCATAGCTGCTTCAGCTGCAGCCCACCTGCCAAATCAACAGCTTACAGGTGAATCAGATGCTTTTTTTCACCAAAACTGCTCCTGTCAACATAGCAAGAACAGTTGTGTGAAAACAAATAATGCTGGCTAGACCACTGTGCTTTCGTAGCCTGGTGGTGCAGTCTGCAGTTTTTTGTCTGTTTTCTAAAGAAAAATCCCAAAGCAGTGGAGCAGTTGGGGAAAAATCAACGTCCCTGACATGTTGGGAGTTTTTTGCCAGTACATGGTGGACATTTTTGCTGCTTTCCTACCTGGTGCCACCATGATGTTGATGGTAGTTGTGAACAGCAGAAGAAGTGGCTGACTTGACATTGGGAACTTCTCTCTAAATGCATAATTTTTTAATACAATCTAACTGATCAACTCGACTGTGCACAACATTACTTTGGAAAGGAAGCTCTGTGCCCTACATGCTACACAAAATGGAGTGCTAATTAAGTGATGAAGCCCTTAATCGCCCTCTGTGCAGGACCGTCGGGGCATTTTCTTTTTTGAATGAGTAGTGGGTCTGTTCCCTTCTAAGCCATTAATTATCAATTTTTATATAAAGTTACATAGACTAAGGGCCAGATTATGATGTGGCGGACCACAGGACTGCCAAAATTGTGGTGGCGGTCCGACCACTGCCAGACTGGGGGACTGCCTGCAGTATTCCGACTGCCTGCAGTATTCCGACTGCAACAGTCGGCATGTATGCCACACCGTGCAGGAAGGTGCAGGCGGCACTCTGAGAGTGGCGGTCTGCCTGTTAGGCTCTTTTATGAGCCTGACAGATCACCACTCTCAGATCACCAGAGGACCGCCGCCAGACCAGAAACAAACTCCTGATCTGACGAGCGGTCTCACCACGGGTTTGGCCTGTGAAACTGCCAAGCTCGTCATTAGGCCCTTAGTATAAAAGCAACTTACTTTTACTGTAATCTAACAACTTAAGCCACAGTTATAGGAGTGATCTAAGTGCAAGAAGCAAAATATACACACAACCAGCCATGTCTCTGGAGTCCCGGCAAATTAGGCTGATGCCGGCGCTGCCTAATGCCCTGGATGCTGAATACCAAGACTATCAAGGTTCCATCCCATGTCTTTCTTCTTACCACCTTCCACTTCATGTCTTCTTATCACTCTCTGTGAGGCTTTATTTCTCCCTTCTTATGCCTTTTATCAATCCTCCCTGTCTATACACTGTGATCAAAATCTGATGATGAAAATTAAGTCCCTGTCCTCAAAAATGAGGGTGAGTTGCTATCACCTGCAATCACCTGCACAGATTAAACACTGGGAAGGAGTTCTTAGTGCTATTGTAAGACATTTCTGATACTAGGTGATCTATTGAGAAGGATGGACTCTTATTCATGGATTTATTCATTCACTCACATGTACTGTGCATAAGACTTACAAAATCACCTCGAGGTGCATAAGGGTTCTATAGTATTCCATTGCCACATTTGGTGATGCAATAACATGGAAACTGTTAGGGCAACTAAGGAGATGAGTTGGATGTTACATTTGCAAAGATTTAGCTCAATAGTTGGAACTCTAGGTAGATGGTGGTGTTTACCATTTACCTGCATAGTTTAGTGAAGAGATGGTCAATAAACATAAATGTTTAACTTGGCACTGTTGCTGTGTTTTGTTTGTCAGTTTGTTCCTGGGGAAATGATGGCTGGAGCCATAACGTTCTGTTGGAGGTTGGATGCAGTAAGAGGGGGTGTTGCCACAGAAAATGTGCAGGATGGCAAGCTGGCGAAGTATGAAAAACCTTGGACAAAAAGCATGTTGCACACCTTAAAGGCCGCTCCACATCCAATGGTAGTCTGATGAGGGTTTTAATTGTACCTCCTTCAAACTGCCAGGGGTTTGGTCATGCCCAGCTGGGTGTGACACAACACCACATATTTTGAGTTTGGAGATGGGATTGCCTGAAAAGCAGAGGGAAATTACAGATTCTAGTATGGATCCTACTGATTACAATGTATTTTTCCTGATACGGAATGTAGGCGGTGGGGACATATCTATCACAGTTTGAGTTGGTGGAATGATGCAGGAACTAAATGTTTTTTAATTTATATCCAAGGTTTTCCTTTCCAGCTGTATCTTCAGTCTTGGGCAGGAGGGACGGATTGTGATGGTGGCCTTCACATTTTGGACAGCTGTGCAGGCTTTGTGTCACTATATTTTAGTTGAAATATTGCATCAACTTTATTTCCTAGTACTTCTTTGTCAAGTAAGGCGTACAAATTTACTTCATATCCATTTTCCTCGACAATGTAGTGGTAAAGCAGGGGTGACATAGTTTTGTAAGCCAATATTTCTACCACGATATCGTGGTAGAACAGTTTGAAGAATAAAGGGCTTGTCTGCATATAACAGTAAGATTGGGATCATGCTGCAAAGAGTCTAATGCACTCCTTTAAAATTCTCATTGACCAAACGTTTGGGCATTTCATCAATGCCCTATCCTCGAAGTAGTTGGCAGTACATTTTGTGATTCTGTGCTTACCTGTGCTCACGCTGTGCACTACACCCTCTTTGGTTTTGGTACCTGTGAAAGGAAAAGATACGCACAGTCATCAGCAATTAATTCGTCAAATCATCTCTAAGAGCAGTTTCGAACACACTCAGATTTGGACAACTAGCATGACAGGAGAGACAGGAAGGCGAGGAGTTGAGTTTATCAAACAGGCTTCCCTTTCGAGGTAATTACCACGCCTCTGGCCATTCCCTGATTCATGATGCTGATCACCAATGCTTCACAAACAACTCTTTTCAGAATGACATGCAGAGTGGCTGCCTGGCACATTGGTTACATTTGGCGGTGTCCCCAAAACGTCAGGGCCTCTTAAAGGCAGGTAGGTCAAAGGAGGTGTTGGTCACTATCAGACATTGACTCTCCCTAGCCCTTGCAGCCCTTCAAAGAACTGGCTGTCATTTAATCTCATGATGTCTCAGCTAGATCAATCAACTTACAGTCTCACTTCAGAGTGGGGGAGTTCACACAGCACCCTGTCCATGACTTTACTCCTCCACTTCTAGTTCTATGTGTGTTCACTTCCTCCCCCAATACCCAGCACCACTTCCCTACTGCCACGAAGACCAAAAAGCCTGAAGGAAATGTTGCATTTTGGAGGATCTTACCACTATCAAATGGGTAGCTAAGATGTTTACATTCTTATCAGTGTTGCCTTAATACCTAATTGTGCCAACAGGCAATGTTACATTCGAATAAAGGACAGGGGCTGCTGCTGTAGACCCCTCAAGACAAAATGAACTCAGCTGCACAGGTTGCCTTTGTCAATCAAGCATGGGTTGGCCATCCTATTGAATAACAGGCAAAGCAATAAGTAACCTTCCTTTCGCTCTCTCTTACTAGTTCTCTTGCCTCCCACTTTTCTCTCTCTCTTCAAATTCTCTCTGATTACTGTTCCTTATCTCTCTTTCTTGTCTCTCTTTCTCTTATTCATTCTCTTCTTCTCTCTCACCATCCGTCTCTGTTTCTCTGTCTCTCTCTTTCTCTAAACAATTCAAAAACATCCCAGAAGCGGTATCATCACTTAAGGAGTCAAATCCAAATTAATATTATATATATTTCCTAAGAATTTAGGGGCATATCAGCAACAGACGGCGATAAATATCGCAAAGCGCGCTTAGCGCTTTTATATTTATCGCCGTCTATCGCTGGAAATTATCGCCCGGTTAGCACGTTATTAACAACGCGTTACTCCAGGGTGATAATATTCCAGCGATATCCAGGGAAATGGTCCAACATCGCTGGAAAACCAGCGATATTGCACTCAAAAAGGCGATAGCCTTGGTGATACGACCCTGTGGTTGTATCACCACAATCCACCTCCCATGTTAGGTATGCCTTAGTCAGGAATTTAACAGACGTTAAATTCCTGCGTTGAGGCATAGTTAACGCGAGGATTATTATCGCTAAGGCTCTTTGCTGATATGGTGAAGCTGCCTTAGCGATAATTTCCCATGTAGTTTTCCCAGCCACGCCTACTTTGCATCTCATTAGCGACGTTTATCGCTGAAATGCCAGGCATTGGGAATTCGGCAGCTAACATGCGCTAATGCATGTTAGTGCCGCCTTGATGATAGGGCGTTAAAATGTTTGCCGCTTTAGCGCCAAAAAGGGCAGCTAAAGCGGTGATAATTCCCTTGATGATATGCCCCTTTGAGATCTGCAATCTTAGCATATCTAAAACCGGGCCTGTGCCAAACATGTGAGCTAAATCCACGCGTGAGTTTAACATTGTGGACAGTTAACCCTCCTCCGCCCACCCCCGCCCCTCCCCCATTTTGAAATTTTTGCTGGAGTAAAATATAAGTCAAAGATTGTCTTGTAACTGTGATTGCAGCCCAAAGAGCACAGAATCGTACAGCTTAACTCCAGAGAATCATGAAAGATATATTCATATAGCCCAAGCTTTTCTCACTTAGCATTATACTTCTCAAGATCATCTGGTGCCCGTTTACAGAATTGATTATATATTACACCAAAAGAGAGTTTGTCTACCCCAAGGACAAGGTCCAAGAGTGGTGTCCTCTCCCAACCCGCCAATCTACCAGTTTTTTACGTAAAAAGCTGCAAATTTGCAGATATAAAAAAAAAAAACTCCTTTTGATTCAGATAAAATGTAGTCCTTAGTTCCTCAAATGACTCAAACCTCTGATCTTGGAAGAGATCCTCTAGTCTACATAACCCACATGTTTCCCATCCAGCCAAACAAGCATCCTGAAATATTTCTGGAAGTGAGGGTTTTTTGTATCAGAGTATACCAGTTCCATCTACTAATTCTAAACTACTTTCTCAGATAAGCCCAGTTCTTTTAGGCCGCTCCCAACACCTTGAACCTAACTTTCTTGTAATAGCTGGGTTCTGTCTTCGAAAACATACATAGTTGCCCAGTGTTTGTAGCTACATACATCTTGAGCCATTAAGATTAAGATCCCCACAGATGATCTAGGGGGCTAGCTAGATTGGTAATTCTCAAGCTAGAAAATCCAGTATCATCAAGGACCGCTCCATACACCGTGCATAGAGTAAAAAAACACTTACCATGTCGCCACTTCGCAATAACCCACCGCCCATATCTGTCAACTTTACTACATATACAATCTCCCACCCCTCTTCAGGCTAAAGTTGCTTCCCCTTTAGTTTTAGTACCTTGGATGGTGTTTGCAAATAATTTTACGCCATCATGCCTCCTTACATTTATTACTTTTTTGTATGTTTTGGTTGTTCAAGAACATTATGAGTATAACTGGTGCAATAACTGATTGAGATCATCTGGATGTGTGTACAAGTGAAATTCTATGTGCACACATAATTATGGTCATCTATTGCTCATAGAGGATCGCTGCTACCTGCAAAGAACGAGCCCATCCCCTACTTCTGCCTCTGCTGGTATTTGTTTCCAGCGGTGTCAGGAGCGAACATACAAGGTTTGTCAGCAGTAAAGTAATGTTAATGAGTACCTGGTCATCTGAATTTTGGCAGTGACCACTGCATTGTGTTCTGACCAGAAAACCTTCTCATGCTCCTCGCTGAGAAGGAAAATGGTGCCCCAGCCTAATTTACTGGACACTGTGAATCTGAAGGATGCACTATCTTTGATTGACAATGAAATCTATCCCATCTGCCTGAACATGGACATAGAGGCTGGAGCTTTCCTACAGCTTGCTGAATATCCTTTGAACTTAGGACTAAATGGATCCTGCTCCTGTTGGTGCTTTCAGAATTCGGACTTGGTTGCTTCACCTTTCTGGCTTTCTTGGAACAAGCCTGGTAGGCCCAGCAAAAGCTCGGGTGGACCTTACTGTCTGGAATCCTCCAGCTAGCCCAAGAATTACAGAGATGCAGACATAATGCCATGAAGCACTCTTTACCCCTAAGCAAAGACCAGAAGAGGGCTTCCCAAGAAACTTACAAGTACAAGTGTGGGTCAGTTGAGTGGTGACTGTGTCAGCGGAGCACACACTTTCTCTGCACCAACTTTCATAATTTTCTGTTTTCTTCAATTATCCTACAATGTTGCATTTAAACAGGTAACACGTCTTGTCAGCTATACAGATCATGAGAAGTCTGGGAGATGCTATTTGCGTTAGTCAAAGTCAAAGAGATCTATTAAGTGCACACATCACTCAAGGGTCTCATGGCGCTCGGTAAAACTCCTGTAAGAGCTGAAGGCCAATTGAACAGAGAGGGCATTTATAGGAGATCAAATAGCCACGTTTTTAATTCCCTGTGGAACAGCTTGTGGTCTTTGATAGTGTGGAGCGCTAATGGAAGTTTATTCCAAAAAGCGGGAGCCAGGTAGGAGAAAGAACTACCAGCATTCCTGGTGGTACAGTTCCTACAAGGGGCAGAGAGAAATGTGGTACTTGATCTAAGCGTCCTATTGGGCTGATACCAGCGGAGTTTTTTGGCAAAGTATCTTGGCCCATTCCCGTACCTGTTCTTGTGTACCAGACAGAGGACCTTGAAACTGATTCGTTTCCTGGTGGGGAGCCAGTGGAGAGTGTTCAGACTGAACGCAGATGGAGACCTCGATGGGAGGTTTAGTACCAGCCTAGCAGCAGTATTGTGCAAGACTTGGAGTCTGGAATAGAGCTCCTCATTAATCAGACCCCCCCAGGATTTAGCGGCATGGATTAGCAAATTTAGCGGCACAAATATGGAAATATAGCGACACAAATATGGAAATTTAGCAGAATTTTTTACAGCACTTTATTTTACTCATAATCATTCATTTTCAGCCTTAAATCAATGGAAACTGTTTTAGCAGAGTATTCCACTTTGAATAGGCAACCTGGGATATGGAACAGAGGAAGCAGCCCACAGGTGAAGGCTCCCCTTCTTCTTCCTCACACCCACCAGGCATTTCCGCTCTGCCCAACTGGCCCTGGCCACCACCCCACGGGTCCACAAGTCCACAGCTGGAGGAAGATCCTTCTGCTACCTTGCTGAGTGGGCTTGGAAATCCCTGACTCTATATCCCAGCCAATCACCGTCTCTGCCTCAATTGAGGAAAGATCTCAAGACCTTGCTCTTCGAATGAACCGCAGATCCACTCCCCCCACTAAGCACCTTGAGACCCTAATGGGTGAGTAGTCGTGCTTTACAATTGACTGATTGATTGATTGTTTCAATTTCCCTGTAACTTGCATTTCTTACATGAGGCTTGGAATGCATAATTTTCTAAGCCTCACTTTCAGCCCTGAGCCCAGCACCTCCAGTTTTTGTCTGCAGCTTTCTTATTTGCTGATACAGGGGACATTGCAGCAGCTGAAGACTGCCAGCAACAATATACTACCTTGGCAGCAGCTGCATCTTTCTGGTAGGATGCAGCGGGCTATGATATACAAAAGCAGAACTTTACTCTGGCAGAACCCGCCAGTTACTAATGTTTTTATAAGGCTAGGTATCCCTACATAAGATGACGACCATACTCTGCGGGGCTTACCCATTCATGTGTACATCCAACAGGAGCTGCCCCTTCAATTTTCAGCCGGTGTCATGCTCACAGAAGGCTGTCAGTTTGGTTGGTAGAGTGTGTTGGGTACTTGTGAGTGGCTCTTGGGGCACACTCATTGTGAGACAAACGGCAGCTGCTGAGCCAGGAAGTCTGGCAGTCAGGGAGCAGTTGCTGCCATCCTCAGCATGGCCCTGCTCTGCTTGTTGGGCCTTGTCACCGTCAGCAAGCGGAGTATAAAGGGCACCGTGGGCTATATGTGTGGTTACGTGGGTTATTCTCTGCTGCCGTGTCAATTCGCTTTCAGTTTGAGCTGAAGGTGTCGCACAATTAGAAAAAAAGTATTAAGGTTGACCCTGTCAGCAGTTTTGCAGCATCAACCAGACCAGGGACTGAGCTGCGTTTGTTATGCGTGGACAAAGGAGAGCGAACAACGCAGTTTCTTACAGTTATTGCAGGCAAAGTTTGCTCCTGTACCTGCATCAAGTCCCTGGCTCTGCCTTGGTGCTGTTTGACTGAGGATCCCAAGATGAATTGTAAACCAGGGAATGTCACTTATAGTTTTTGCTTGGGATGCAAGGTATGGATAAGTTACTCCTCATGCAGCTCATTTTTAGCTAATATAGGGTATGGAACCTGCAAATCTGGGGTCATCCCTGACCCGCAGCTCACTACAAACCTGTTATAAGTTGCAACAAAACCCTATTCATCAAACACGAGCTGACTACAGCAACAAAGGGGCCATGGGATGCAAGGGCAATGTTTTGGTCAAGGGTCAGCTGAATCCTCCCTGCCCTTCATGGAGATCTCTATTACCAGTGTGTACATACATCAGTGCACACACATGTAACGGGACAAAGCACTCACATAGGCACAGCACCTAAACGTCTATGGCGAGGTACCTCATGTGGTACAGAACTAGCCATACAACCGGGGCATAGCAAAGATGAGTAGCTTCCCTCTGCTCCACGGAAACCAGAGGCGTATCATTAACATCTTCTACAACCATTTTGGCACCATTCCACACCTCCTCCTCCCCCACCCCATGCACACACACTTCGACCTATTCTGTCCCACCAAATTCACCTGCCAACATTACACTATTCTGAAAATTCTACAATGTTTTTGCTATTCGTGACTGTTCACTTTAAGCCCTGAGCCCCGCCCCTGGTTTTGCATGCAGCGGCGCCGCAATAATCTTCCACAATTAATACTTTGTTTTCATTATTAGGCAGACTCACCTTCCTAACAGCAGCAGGCACTCATGAGACTCTCTCACAAGTCTCATGTCAGTGTATATTGCCAACATTTATTCAGAATCGATCAGAAGCTCACTCTAGACGCTCACGCCAACACCACTGCTGGCACCTGCTATTATATTCTAGGTCTACTTAGAAGAATTTTTCCCCTGCTACCCCCATCCACTAACAAAATGCTGATGCAAGCCCTGATACTAAATAAAATAGACTATTGTAACGCTCTGCTTCTATCGTCCAATGAAGCCTTCCTTAACAAGCTACAAGTTGTGCAGAACACGGCTGCCCGCCTGGTAGCGGGCGCCCCTCCTAGAACCCCCTCTATTCCCCTTCTCAAAAAACTCCACTGGCTCCCTGTGAGAAAGCGAGTGAAATTCAAGATAGGCTGCATTGTCTTCAAGGTCTTAAATGACCTAGGCCCTTCCTATCTTTCTAGCATGCTAACTAAGTACACCCCCTCACGATCTCTTAGATCGGGTTCTAAACTCCTACTCTGCACCCCTAGAATTAAAAAAGCGCGCAGTGGTGGCAAAGCTTTCACCCACCTTGCCCCTGCTTTTTGGAATGAACTGCCTCTTCAACTTCGCTACTGTTCGACCTTTTCGCAGTTCAGGAAACTTCTTAAAACTCACCTCTTCTAGCCCTATGATTTGACTGTTCAGGATTACCGTCCAAGCGCAGAGATACCCCCTTGGGTGATTCAGCGCTATATAAACCAATAAACTTCAAACTTCACTATGCACTGCAGTGCCAGTCCCCGTCAGTCTAAACAGGTTGCACTGTCCATATACAATAGGCAGCAGAAATCCAATCACTGTAAGTGCAACGCTTCACTAACATGCAAAATCCTTAAGTGGAGTGAGACTAGTACCTTGTGCTGCACAAGTCTTTGAAATGACCCAGGCTAAAAGTGTTTGATCCAATTAGGAAGCCCCCTAAAATCATGTCCTCCTCTGCATTATGAGACTCTGTCACTGCCTACGTGTATAAGTCTGTACAGCAAATGTAGCAGAAAACCGAACAGTATTCACACACTTCATACTTTCTGGTTCACTACAATGAACCGGGCAGTAGATCAGATGCTGCCTCCACCTCACAGAAGTGTATGGACAGCAGGTGACCTGATTGAGGGGAGAAGAGTTTAATGGGGAGTTGTTCTCGATGCCCCTGTGGGGGCGGAACATCATCAACTACGGGAACAGGTCCAGGGGTTGTACATTGCCGATTTCGCTGTCACTTTTTTAAAAATTGCGGCATTTTTTACAAAAGTGCCGATTTCGCAATCACTTTTGTAAAAATCGCGGCATTTAAAAAAAATATATGACTTATATGGTTTTTCATGGATAACTGGTTGTCAATCTTCACTCCAAGGTTCTGCACCATAGGCTTAGGGATAGGGCAGGGACCAAGGTTCTGAGGCCACCAGTCGTTCGACCAGAATTTGTGTGCCTTACCAAAAAGGATGACATCTGTCTTACTACCAGAGTCGGAGATGGTTGATAGGCATCCAATTATCAATGTGGGTCATACAATTTTTGAATCGGAGCCTCATGTCGGTAGGGTTGGGGCAAAGCAGGAGTAACTGGGTGCCGTCAGCATACAACACCACATCAAACCTGTAGGACCTGATCACTTTGACCAAAGGTGTCACGTAAAGATTGAAAAGCATGGGACTTAGGATGGATCCCTGGGGGACTCCCATTTTCACCGACCAACTACGGAAACCAGGGTGCTCAATTGTACGGTGGAGGTTTGATCAGTTAGGTCGTTTCTAAGCCAATCTAGGGCTGACTCCCATCTCCAAGAGCTGTTGTTCTAAAATACTATGGGATATGGTGTCGAAAGCGGCTGATAGGTACCCAACAGGACAAGGATTGCTGACTGACCGTTGTCCTGGGCAAATCTTATATTGTCACCAACCTCCACCAGTGAGGTTTCAGTGCTATGGGCAGCCCTAAACCCTGATTGTGAAGGATGCAACACTCCATGGCTCTCCAAATGGGTAGTTAGTTGCTTGTTGATCAAGGACTCGAGTACCTTTCCAAAAGAAGGAAGCAAAGAAATTGGGTGATAATTACTGGGTTTCTTTGGGTCAGCAGAAGGTTTTTTCAGAATGGATCTAACCCTTGCTGCTTTCCATCTGACAAGGACCGTTGCTTGAGCTAAGGACATGTTAAATAGATCGGTGAGGTTCTTGAGGTGTGCTTGCCTCCATATCTGTGGGTAAGACAGGGGCCACCCCGCCCATTATCACCGAAGTTTGTTTATGAGCTCTGCCCTAAATTCATTAAATTATAAAAAAGAGAGTGTTAATTCTCAAATCACAGCCATTAACCACATAACGTCAAGTGAAGTCCTCCGATTAATAAAAGAAAATAAGGGTCCAGAAGGAAGACTTTAAAAGTTAGAAAATCCTACAGTGAGTCTGTTTGCCCTCTATCCTCTTCATGCAAATTTCATTAAGGCAAGCGTTAAACCGGGCCGGGACCCCCGTCGCTATGGGTTGTACAAAGATATATGTCAGGATATGGCCTACAAATATCAGACTCAAATAGTGTGTCCTAAATATCGTTTGCTAAAAAATCGTCCCTCTCGGTGTAGATTCTTTATCACTAACTTCAATTGAGCCATATTTGTGTATACGTTATTTAGGACACAACATTTGTGCCAGGAAATATTTTAGTATCATAGCATGTAGAGAAAACGACAGTGTGATCATTTCACTGTTGGTGTTCTGTTGAGGAATGGGAAGGACGTCATCTACAAAAAAACACCTTTGTGAGCTGTGCGATTTTTTTGCGAGTTATGCCTTTTGTGTTGATCTCAAACTTATACTTTCAGGAGCAGTTTTGGAATATATGTGCTGATTGTCAGGAACAATCTGGGCGCAGAGCTTACAACCAACCAGTGATACACACATGCCATGACTGCCTACAGCGAGGAGTCAGTGCGCTGGCATGCACTGTAGGCCTCTTTGGTATGCAGGCTTCAGACTGCTTCACCCAGTAGGGCTATTGATACTGTTGAGTCATTGTTGGTACACACCTCATACCTGACCAATTTTCTGCGATCACACTGACCCAAGGGGATGTGAGTTTCACTTGGCACACACCCCACTCTGCCTGGCATGTGGGTGTCTAATGGGCCCATAAAGACTGAGTGTTTCACTGTGTACACTCCCTAAAAATTCCCAGACCAATGTTGTTGTTCAAGTCCATGCATCTAATTATTTACCTGTGTACACACCTTGCGCCAAACTGACAGTAATTGAATCCAGGTGACAGCAAACTCATCCAGCACCTTACTAATATACAGAGGCACATGTAATGCCATGGGCTCTTGAGTTTTCATATCACGTGGTTGGTAATCATTTTAAATGTCTCTTGTTCTTTTGTTTCTGTGATGAGAGGTTTCCGGGTGGCTCCGGGGTGGTTCAGGAGTTGCAGGAGAACCAAAAAGATCCCGAAGTTTTGCTAAATTCAT
Source organism: Triturus cristatus (assembly GCF_964204655.1). NCBI lineage: Eukaryota > Metazoa > Chordata > Amphibia > Caudata > Salamandridae > Triturus > Triturus cristatus. The sequence goes on along the minus strand of NC_140580.1, from coordinate 638,038,058 downwards.
CGATGGGCAGATCGTAAATTCTATGGATTTACCACTCAATATATATTCATAACAATCAAGTATGGAAGAATTATACAAGGTCATTCAGTACTGCAAGGGACATGGAAATCTTAATTCCATGTAAGTGAATTGGGTTGTTAAGGGTTGCGGTAATGAGTCTTACAATTGGCCATAAAAACTCACTTTGACTCTCAAAGGGGCTGCTTCAAAGTTGCAGTCGAGCTGTGACCTTGAAGGGGAGCATTCAATGGTAGAGTTGTGGTTCTGAGATCACACGGTAATGCGTGTGGGGTTAAGGAGAACAGGAAAAATAGAAGAAATGTATTCACAGAAAGGCCTGTAAATGCGTGCAACATCCTCGCAGTGGCAATAGTGGTGGAATACTAGGGGTCACTGTAATTATGAGGCAAAGGAAAACCAAATTATGCTTCAGGTTTGACTACATTTTGCTGCAAGAAAATGCAAATTATAAAGCTCTAAACCACAGGTAATTGAATTTGTTTTCTGGCCATATACTCGTCTATTCGGTGAGATAGAACTTCCCAAAATGGCCTGGTATGTGGGCCCCAGTAGGGATTATAAAAAAGAATAAAATTTTAACTTTCGAAGGTTTTTTAATCCCTAGTGAGACCCAAGTACCCGAACATCCCCAGATACAAGAATTGTGTTCTCCATGTGACAGAAATCAGAACATTTCTGATAAAATACAAATCAAACATGGGGAACATTTAGATAAGTGAACTCAAGGTTTGGGATGCCCCAAACCTGCGTGATGCACAGCTAAAGACACTAAGGTCTCAATGAATTTCCAATGATTTTCAATCGATGTAAAAGCTGCTTAAAAACAAGCTGAACCACAATTTCAATGAAAATTAAATTCAATGATCTTGTATCCTCCATTAATTCTGAAAATACAATGTGCATTACACAAACACAATTAAATCCTCATAGGTTCGTAATGCAATGTCATACGAGACTCATTATTTCAATTATACAAAAACGTGAAGTACACATTTCAAAATAAATCCCAATGCATTTCGGGTTGTGATAAACCCTTCTTCAGGGGGTCAGTGGAGAAGTGTGGCTCAATGATTAGAGCGGCAGACCCTGATGCAGAGGTCTAACCCGGGACCAGGGTTCAATTCCCCGCCTCGGCGGGTCTTGGGCTCAAAAATTCCACGGACCTGATAATTCTCGCCTCGGTGCCATTCCAATCATGGAGTCCCACTCTGCAACTCTGGGCAATAGCTTGCTTAATCTCCACAACGGCCCCCACAACGCTAAGGATGCCTGGCCTCCACCTTGGGGGTGCCCAGGAGTGGACGCCTCATAGGGAAAGCCAGGATGGGTTCCACAGCGGTATTCGTACAAGCGCCTTGAGACCCTTGCGGGTGAGTAGTGCGCTATACAAGTATCAATTTACAATTTACAATTTAACATAGTAGTGAAGATGGTATGTTTGTGGAAGTCCTACGTTCGAAACTACAACATAAATGAAAATATCTCATGAGTGTCAATGTATTGTACAATTCGAGATGTCTAAAGTAGGATTTGCACTCAAAGTGAAGGAGATGCTCCCGCTTAGCCGCATGCACCAACGGAAATGTGTGAAAAGTGCGCAGTGCAAACATGATTCCTCCATGCATCTAAAGTGAACCATCGAACCGGAAAAGAATCCTGCTCGTGAAAAGAAACCGTGAGTACGTGATCATACAAGAGCTAGAAATCGTTATTTGTCTAACATGCTTACCCGACTGAAAACAGAATACTGGTAGCAGGGTTTCTCTAAAAAGACAAAGTGATAAGAGCGTGTGAAATCTAAAGTGAGTTACCTAACAATCTAGGAATGTAACGCTAAGAAAATAACAGACAAGGAAGAAAACCGAACTCGCTACACTTAAGAAGTCGAGGCTTACCGATAAGTGTGAGTATAAAGCGTCTAAGCTGGAAAAGATGTAAACCAAAAAGAACCGTCAGTACTCCTACCCTGGAACCTGAACGGTGAAAAACAACAGTTAAAAAAAACTTTAACAAAAAGCTCACCTCTGATATTATCATGGTTTGCCTTCCTCTGCTACTCTCATTCGCCACCTCCTGCGTGTGTAAAAACGTGTAAGCGTATCCAATGTTTAAAGAGCCGGAAGTGAAAGAGGTGAAGCACTTTAAAAAAAACAAGGAAACTTTATTGTCAGTCCAACCTTTGGACAACGTGATGGTATGACAACGCAGATACAAAAAACTTGTATCTATTTATTAAGTCACCACACATATAATAGCGATTTTTTGCCCTATGTGCTCACTTAATCTTAGCCAGCGAGATTCAATCTGATGATATAGAACATAAAAACTAGTTGTGATGTGACATAGTAAACATCCTGATATGTCCTGGACAAGTCCTCAATAAAATTCCACACGGCAAACCCCGTTGGAATAAACAAATGCTAATGTGCATGTGCCTATCGTGGTGGTGGGCTGTCACAAGACTAAAGAAAAGAAAAAGAGAAAAGAAAAAGGAAAAGAGGGCGGGGGCAAATCCTGTACAGATCAATATGTTCTAAGAAAATCTATGTACAATAGTGTTGTAAATATACAATGTGGTTAACAGGCATATTCATCTCGTGAGTTTAAGGACTTTCATAGAAAACATAAGAGTTCATAATGGTCATTGAGCCCTCCAGGGATCACCATGCCTAAATACTTGATCCAAAAGGTCTCTCTGCGTGCTAAGGCTGTATGATGATCTATGCTTGGAGTTAAATCAATTTTTTCTAAAATGGTAAACCTCAACTGGAGAATTGTATGTGATGAGTTCACCCAATGTGCTGCCAGACATTAATTTAGATTCCTGTTTCGAATCATGCTTTTGTGTTCCACGATTCGTGTTTTTATTTTCCTTGAAGTTCTGCCTACATAAACAAGCCCGCTACACTCTCAGTATTGCAATCTGATGTTTGTCGCAAGGAGATCTTTTTGCCGGTATGTGGATGAGCGAAAGTGTTGCCAGGAATGATGTTGCTACACTGTCCACAATTATAGCATTTCCTCATTCCTTTATGACATTGTTTTGCTGAAAGATGTCGTGGTTTCAGAAGTTCCCTTAGATTCTTAGATCTATTGTATGCAAATAAAGGTTGATCTTGAAACAGACCAACAAAGTTCACTTCTAGTTCAACGATTTCCCAGCTTTTCCTGATAATGGTTTTAATTTGCGTAGATTGTACTGAGTGTTTTAAGATGAATACTTCACGTTTACTTGAGGGTTTCCTCGTCTTCAGTAGTAAGTCTTCACGTTTTTTTTGGGCGACAGTTCTTACTGCTTCTGTCAACACATCATCTGGATAACCTCTTTCCTTATACCTGTTGAGTTGTTCCTCAATGAGAAGCTCACTTAGTGAATGATCAGTAGTTATTTTTTTGATCCTGGTGAATTGCGATACTGGTAAATGTCTCTTAAGTGAGTGTGGATGTGTGCTTGTGTAGTGTAACGCGTTATTCACATCTGTAGGCTTTCTGCACACTGCTGCTTGTAGACCTGTAGCAGTCTTCTGAATTTCAATGTCTAAAACATTTATTTTTTTGGACTGAATATCATGGGTGAACTGTATCCTGGGATTGCATAAATTTAGTTCATGGATGCATGTCTCCAACGTTGTTTTGGTTCCTCTCCAAATCACGAGTATGTCATCAATAGTAACGTAAAAAGAGAACAGCATTTTCACGCCAAATCGGATTCTGTAGGATGTGCTGGTACTCGAAATGTGCCATAAAAGTATTGGCGTAAGATGGAGCCCCGAGAAATCCCATTGATGTACCTGTTTTCTATAAATAATATCGATCTTTCCAAACAAAATAACTATGGTACAGAGAAAAGTGTAGTAGTTCCAGTAAAAATATGCCTGTATCAGGTGCTGTTGAAGATTGTAGTAGTCTCCATTCCACCGCGTCTAGACCTTCATTATGGGCAATGGATGTGTATAAGGCAACCACGTCAATGGTGCAGAGTAAGATGTCTTCCTCAAAATGATGTCGGATGGTTTCTAGTTTCAAAAGACAATCTGTTGTGTCCTTGACATATGTTTCCCACGATTGTACGAGTGGTTGTAGATGGTAGTCTAAATATTGTCCAATAGGTTCATGTATTGACCCGCATCTTGCTACTGTCGGTCGAAATGGCGGGTTAGTTGCATTCTTATGTACTTTGGGAGCCTGTATATATGCGGTATCTTCGGAGTTTCAATATATAGGAACTTTCTGGTGTTCTCTGTGATTAAGCCATTGTCCACTCCTTTTTGCAATATGGACCCCAAAAGATCCCTAAAATCTCTCATCGGGTCAGTATCCAACTGGATGTAAGTTTCGATGTTATTAACATGATTGTTAACACTGTGCTCGTAGAATTCAGTGTCGAGAATGACCAGGGCTCCCCCTTTGTCCGCTGGTTGAAATGTTATTTCCTTATCTTGTTTTAATGCATTGAGGATGCGTAGTTCTTTCATGGATAAGTTTGTATGCCTAGGTTTTGTGTATTTGATTTGTTCCAAATCTTTCTTGACCAGAATCTCAAAGCTATCTAGAGTCTTATGTGACAAGGGAGGCATGAATTTACTCTTAGGATGGAAAGGTTCTGGTGGTTTATCTTGCTCCTCCTGTGATGTATTCATAGAGAAAAACCATTTCAATCTCAGCTTCCGCATAAATCTGAAAAGTGCTATTTCAGTCTCCAAAGTATTCGACGTATATGTAGGAACATATGATGTACCTTTGTTCAATACCCTTATTTCCTCTGCACTCAAACTCCTTTTTGAGATATTCATTACGAGGGAACTTGCTTCTTGAGGGTTCTCTGCGGTCTGCCTGTTTCTGTAGTCTTTTTTGGTTTGTCCCCTGCGGATACGTTGTCTTGTTGTGTGGTGCCTTTGTCTGGTGGTAAATTTGAGGATTGGCCCTCGGCCAAAAAAGACGGTTTCGTTGCCGAAGTTGTTGCTGTTTCTTCTGTCTGTCTACTAGTGTGTTCTGTGACAGTTGTTACAGGTGGTCGTTATAGAGACAGTTCCTGATCATTGACTACACTTTCTTCCGATGAGGTATTACCTGGTTTTCTGAAAAATCGTTTTTGGGTGTAGGATTCAGCCCATGAATACACCTCATCTAGTTTATAGTAAATTGTGACCCGTCTGAATTTCTTGATTTTCCGCTCATGGACCTCTCTGGCATGTACCTCAAGTCTGCTTCTAAGAACTTCTCCCAGTCCTCCTGCTCCATACATCCGGTAATTTCATCTTTCAATTTACTAATTTCCTGTGAAAGTTCTATAAGTATGGCTGATGTTTCTTCAATAATCAGGAGAATTAAATCCAGAGAACATTTATTTAATATGGCGTACCATCGTGCCATGAATGTTTTGTTGAATTTAAAGAGCATGGGTTTTAGGGAAATCCTCAATCCCCTGGGGATGTGCTTTACCTTGTGGTACTCAATGAGTGTGGTGGCGTAGAGACGTTGGTTGATCTCTTTTCTCATGGTGTATTCAAGTTGACGCAATAATTGGGTTGTAGTTCCTGCGGTGGTACTAAATGTTCGTACTTCATTAATCAATGAGTAAATTGACTCTGCATCATCAGTAGAGTATGCTTTAGTGTCGGCCTGGTTTGTGGTGAGGTCAGCGATATCTTTAAAGGACATGTTTTTCAGTGGGTGCTGGTCTAAAAAGTGGGCTCAATGTCAAAATGTTATCTGAATGGATGGACCTGCACACCTGTATGAATATTCTTTTGTGCGTTTGAAGCAGTGTTACTTAGTTTTTGACTGCTTATCGGCGTGCTATCACGTTGTGGGGTTTAGCCCAAACCCCTTTGTGGGGGATGCCCCAAACCTGCGTGATGCACAGCTAAAGACACTAAGGTCTCAATGAATTTCCAATGATTTTCAATAGGTTCGTAATGCAATGTCATACGAGACTCATTATTTCAATTATACAAAAACGTGAAGTACACATTTCAAAATAAATCCCAATGCATTTCGAGTTGTGATAAAACCTTCTTCAGGGGTTATTTAACATAGTAGTGAAGATGGTATGTTTGAGGAAGTCCTCCGTTCGGCACTACAACAAAAATGAAAATATCTCATGAGTGTCAATGTATTGTACAATTTAGATAAAACAGGATTGAGAAAAGGGGTTTCATTAAATATTAAATTATATTTACCTTTGTTTATTTTGATAGTGGCAAGATGGTGTGTCCTCCCAGAGATGTCCTGGTAGTGGGTAGAATTTCTATGGGAATCTTTTTGTATAAAGGAGTCTCTCTGATTTTTCTAGGCTGCCCCTTAGTGGTGGCAAGAGGTGACTACTTCTACATGTAGATATCTGCTTGCAAACTTGCAGCTTCTGTGAAATAATTAAATTTACTGCTGATTTTTAAAAAGTTATAACCATCCGTAATTGAGTGCTCACCGCAACTCAGTCAAATATAACATTTGGATTGTGGGTAACAACAATTGTTATTTGCACACTCTCTATTCCTTCTGTGCTGGCCTGTACCTCCAGTGTGAGCATCTCAATATGCAGTCTTTCCCCTAGACTGTAGTGCCATTCTTTGCCACTTTCTGTCTTTTAAGGTTTTAATGGTTAGTTGGCCTTCTTTGAAGCAGTAGGCAACTTTCTATTTGGAGATTGCACCTGTTGAACTTTCTGAGGAAACCAGGTGAATTTTGAAAAGATGGATGCTTCACTGGTGGAAAGGAGGGGTCCACAGCTCAATTGATGGTCAATTTTCTTCAAACACGAACTACACACCCTTGACCCTTTTGTAAGATATTAAGAGGCAACCCTTTGACAACTTCAAATGTTGAGGTTCTAGATCTGACTGTCCCCTTCCCTCTTGGTTGGACCTCCAACCTCCTCAATTGAATACCCACAGAAGAATACATACTACTTTTCATACGCTACAACCTTCAGTAAGCTAAGGAGTCCTCTAGTACAAACGCACAAATGTAATTTCGCCATTAGTCTAAGATACACTAATCATGAAACTCAAGAGAACCCCATGCCTTTAAACACTTATCTCAATGAGCAACAGCCACCTGGGTGTAATGCACATCTGTGTAGATCTTTTTCCAATGTACAGCGTGCCCAGGATATTGTGCCTTCAAGTTTCTTAAACATCTATATGCAGATGTAGGGATGGGTGGTTATAATATTATAGTTGAAATTTTGACTTGCAGCAATACCGGAGTGAGTCTGATTCTTGCCTATACATACTTACATTTATGATATGGTGGTAGTCGATACTGTGGACTTAATAGAGTTGCAGGTCAATATTGTTGTAATTGATTTTGTAACATAAACCATAACGCCCCTTAAATGATGCCAGCACTCTGGAAAAGCAGGAATTAGAGACCTCCTTTCCTTGGCTCCCTTTCTGAAAGGAGAAAGCTCAACTCTTTAATGTCATCTTTCAATTTCTTCAGTCCTGGAGGCATTTTCTTTTAAATAAGTCTTGGGTCTCCTAAAGGCAACATCTTCATTTTTGTGATCTATCATCATGACTTAAATAGCAACAACACATGCCTTTTAAGCAACTGCCTGAGTAGCAAACATTTTGCTACAATCTGAGGGTTTTGGACAGATCATTTCAAGACTTGGAAGTCTGAATAGTGAAATCTCCTACTCCCAGTTTAACCCTCCTAAATTGGGCACAGATGGAACTTCTCCACTAGTATGGAGCATTCTAGATAGACAGTAAAGCATAATTCTGGTGTAAGATGTTTAGGTTACTTTTCATCCAGTATCTTGTGTGTGATGAAATTATATGTTAAATTATCATACGGAAAATGCTACAGACACCTTCATGCTAAATGGAAGTCTGTGCCGTTTAGTATGCTTAAATTTCAGAAACCTTAGTGGGTGAAGTATCCCAATCAAGATTAGCTAGTTTAGGGGTTATATTTCTGATTTAAGGCCTACTCCTACCTCTGTTTTAATGGCAACCTTTAATCCAAATATCCTTTTCTCTTCCTAATGCTATCTGGCACCCATATAAATATTTCCATTTATTTATTTGAACTTGGCCAGGAAGATGACCTTTTCGAACAAACAAAAAACATTTGGAAAGTAAAGAAATTGATACATTAGCATACAAGGAAAGGGAAAATAACACGAAGAAGTAAGGTTCTAATGTAGGTAAAGCATTTAAAATAAGAGACTCTTTCTAGTTTATTGATCTAGTCAGTTAAAGTAGTACATTTTTCTGAACAGTGGTCTGTCTGATACCAGTGGTTTTCCAATCTGCTCGGTACCAAAGAGTTTTATGCAGTGAATGAAAAACTTCTATTTAGCTAAATTCAGCTTTAATCTAAGAAGGTCTGAGTTGTGTCCAGACCACTTTCATTCTCTGAAGGCCATTTGTCTCTTATTCTGAGAGTTTATAGTACATAATCTGCTACTTGTCTTGTTACAAATAAATACCATAGTTCATACTATGTGCAACCTAAGGGTGCATGGGAAGCACCACCTACACTGATTTTCCCCTTCCTCTTTTCTAAAAGTCACTCTCAACTGGACCCTTGGACCTCTGTTGGTCTCATTGAAGACCCAGCTACACATACACATTTGGTGAAACTTCTCAACCATCTCTGCAAGGTTAAATTTACATTATAGTAACAATGTTGGTTAAAATGTATTGTTTTAAACTAGACAAAAACCCACTGAGTTTCACCAGTTATAGTTAACTGAATTAACTCTAGTTCCTGCCCCAGGCCATGCATATTGTTGTCATCAATAATGTAATTTCAGATTAAATCAGTGATGTCATGGATGATATCATAGAATATGTCAAGAGTGATGTACTATGGGAGGTCATAAGTGATGCATAGCAAGTGTGCAAGTTATAATTACTTCAGCAAATTTCAGTGCTTTTCTTTAGTTTAAAGCGTAAAGTTTTAACTGACATTTTCACCTAACTATAGCGTCACTTTAATCTTTCAGTTTTTTAAAAGACATTTTCTGAGTTTGTTTCATGTAATGTAAGATATTATTACCAGACCTTACTATAACTATCACTTTTACATTTGTTTTTTTCTAGTGAATGTCAGAGTTTTTCTAACGTAAAGTAACAATATAAAGGGACGGTAATTTTAAGTAAAGCAGACCTTCTTGCTTTGCCAAAGGATCAGAATGCCAAAATATAAAAGGCATGCCTATTGGCTTTAGCTAAGTGTCAACACATCGATCTATATGAAGCAGACCCATAAGCTTTGCCAAGAAATCAACAAGATAATTTATAAATAACTATAATCCAATATATTTCCATGAACATACATAGCAATGATTAATATTAATTACTGTCTCAAAAATATTTTAAATAAAACATTTTTATTCAATTTGGGATGAGGTCTGAAAGAAGGGCTGCATGCCCCCTCCCCTTAAATATTAATTTACTTTACTGCTGCCCCGGTGGATGAGTCCCAGGGGCCATTCAATGGCACTGGCACCTCCTCCCCTTTACATAAATAGGACACTTCCTGCTGCTCTGGGGAAATGGGGTCCCTAAGGACATTTAATGCCTCGGGGAGGTGTGAAACAAGCCCCCCTTTCAAATTGTAGTGGGGTGACCACCTAGGTACTGCAGTACCGTGGTACAATTTTAAACAAATCTATTTTTGGCCTGCGGGGGTCTTCTGGGACCCCTCCCCGTCACTAATGGTCTGGAACAGTGGTCTCCAACTAGTCGATCGTGAGCTACTAGTAGCTCGCTGACACTCAGTGAGTATCTCACATCTGAACGTCCACTTTAGTGCCCTTTGATGGCTTTCAATAAAAGTAAATGTGGCCTGTCCTTATTGTTGTGTTGATTTTAGGCTTCTTGCAGTACTTGCCCGTCCTCACCCAAACAAGCTGCTAGCATTGGTTGAATTGAACTTAGCTGGTGCGGGGCAGCAGGGTGACTTCATTGCAAAAGCCTGGCACTAGCAGTAATAGACTGGTCACTGGGAACCGATTGGCCTGCCTTCTGCTGTCCCATACTACACTTCTATAATGCACAACCTCTGCGGCCTAGTAGCCCCCTTTCCACCGGAGCCTTGCAAAGTCCAGGAATCCGGTTGGGTTTTGTGTAGCTGCATACTGCATACTGCATACTGCAGCGCAGGTGGTGCAGAGCTTGGCACCGTGCTGCGAAGAGCCCAACAAGTGTTAGGCAGCGGCAGCTACTCCTTTAGGGCAGAGGAGCATCGCCCCACTGCTCTCCGAGCAGTTAAAAAAGGAAAATTAAAATGATAATAACGCAGCATTATTATCATTTTATTTTTCCCACTGCAGTGGCTCAGGTCCTTGCAGGTGGAGGTGGGCTCCATCACGCCAGAGCACTGCAGAGGGTATGAGTGAAGTCCCCTTGGGTCTTTAGGGTCCTTGGGAGCCAACTACCTCTCCTGTCACCTACAGTAAGACCCACACAGCTGGATTGCTGAGAGTCTGTCAAACGCCATGCCCCCTTTCTCCACCACTCTGCTAACACGCATCCTGGCTCACTACTGGTTGGGGGAAGTAGTCCACTTTAGTCCTGAGGCCCTCAGGAGCAATGTGGAATTAATTCCTAACCAGAAGCGTGCCCGGAGGAGCATTTTCAGAGTGGTGGAGAAAAGGGGCGTGGCCTTCAAGTCCTCTCAGCAATCCTGCTGTCTGGGACTTAATGGAGGTAACAAGAGAGTTTGTTGGCCCCCAAAGACCTTCAGCATTCGAGGTGATTTCATTCCCCAACCACCACTATGCCAGGAGGCACGTTTGCAGAGTGGTGCTGATAGGGGCGTGGCCTCCAGCAACTTGCTCGAGTTTTTTTTGTTTATAAAATATTTTTTTTAGGGAAGGGGGCTGCGTAGCCCCCCTTCCCTCAGCCGATTTCGGCCCTCTTTACAATTCTTTTTTTAAATGGGGATATTGCTCCAGGGACACCCATCCCAGGGCATTGTCAACTCGTTGGGGGTCGCAAGGGGAGCCTGAAGGCCCCCGCGGTCCTTGCTAATATGCAGCCCCCCCTGTACAAAAGCAATTCTGCTCCACTTTGTGGAAGCAAGAGCATTTTTAATGCTCTCACTTCCACGAAGCGTAACAGTTTTTGCTATGACTTGGTGGGAGCAAGCCATAGCAAACTGCAATGTCCCAGGGGTGGACACCCCGGGACAATGCTAGCGCTGTCTCTGGGGGGGCAGTGGTCCCCAGGGCCATCTAGGACTCCTGGAGGGGGTAGCATAGCTTCCTCCTTTTTATGAATTAAGCCCTGGGGAGGTGGTGGCCCGGGGCTGCGCAGGAGGGCGGGAACCAGCGGGCATTATTATTTCATATAGCCTCGGGGAGGTGGTGGTCCCAGAAGCTGCGTGGGGGCTGCATGCGCTCCTGCCTTTTTTTTGTCTTAATCCCCGGGGAGGTGGCGGTCCCAGGGCTATGGGGGCCCACGTGGGCCCCCCATCATAATTTTCATAATGCCCCAGGACCTGGTCCACCTGCGGGCTTAATTAAATGAAGCGCAGGAGCCCACGCTTTTTCATTTCCATTTTCTGTGGGAGTCACAAATCCAACGCGACTCTAGCCGAAATAATTTACCAAAATGCTTTTTTTGCCCTGGGGCATCGGGGTGTTTCTACCCTGACCCCTTTTCTTTTTCTTTACCTTTTGTGCTTGTGACTTGGTTCAACCGAGTCACAAGATGGCTGCCAACTATTCCTGGTTTGAAGTGTTGGCAGCCAATCAGATCTCAGGCACGCGGATCTACAGCGACCTCAGTTGTATATCTGAGAAATATTAACATTTCTCAGCAACTAATGAATGGATTTACGCCATTTTACAGAAAGGTCACTTTGTGGTGCAAGAGCTCCCTTTCTGCCAAATTTGGTGTAATTCAGTACAGCAGTTCGGGCTGTAATCATGTCTAAATTTTCCCAGGGAAATTAACATAGAGAAAAAACGTTTTGGGCACCCCCCGCCCCCTTTTTCTCGGCCCCCACTTGACAGATCACTCCAAAATGTTCAAGACAGCAGCTGAAGTGACTGCCCCAATAGTCAGCATACAGCATGAAGCACAGTACAGTCCCCTTCAGCCATGTTCTTACCTCTCTGTGTGGACAGTAGTCTGCTCTTAGAAACAAAAAGTAGTCCTCATGTGCTGTTTTCAATACACCATTCACATATAATAGCAAATTCAAAAATCAGCAGCCAACATCAGAGCAACTGGCTTTGCCAATGCTTGTTTTTTTTAATCTTGAAATCTCACAATCTGTTCATGACTGTGAAGGGTTATGTCTTGAAAGCTGCAACAACAGACTAGCCCAGTAGATAACAGTCTATTTCCAGGTAAGCCAGAGGGTCAGGTGCTACTTTCCTGATTAGATGGGCAGCCTTTCCAGCCCTCAAGGCAGCCTTGCAGGAATCAGCACTTCCTCCAACCTATGGTCCTACAGCCCACACTTAATACACTGGTGGTCTGTTAGCTCACTGCCTTTTCAGAGCATCAAAGCTCCAACCATTAAAGAGAGCAGTGCTTAATTTGTAAAGAAATAAGTGCCAGGTCCCTCGTCATGAGGCCACAGAAGCCTGCACCACCCAATGCCACTGCCAGAGCTGCCAATGGTGGTAGCAGCACAGCTACTAACCATCACACTCCTACAAGTGTGACAATGTAGACTATTCAAGGCCTCGCAAAGCTATAAAAATGGTGTGGGCGACAGGTATTACTCATTTCTAGTGTATACTGAATAAATAAATAACTGCTTGTGTACATCTCTTAATTAGACAAACATCGCCACCATGTGGGAGACTGACACATGTGCCAGTGTTGAAACTTAAGTGCCGCTGTTGACAACTAAGTGCAGGTGCAAAGCATTGGAAACCACCCGCTCAAATTAATCACTGGAAGAGGGCCTTTGAAGCAGCTGAAATGCAGGTGCTGGAGCGGGTAATAGGGAGAAGGACAGAAAGCAACATGGTCACACAGGTAACATCATGCAGCCTTGGACATGGCGTATTCCCAGACATGGGGCCCAGATGTACGATTGGGGTAAAGAAAAAAATAAAAGCTAAAACAGTAAGAGAAGGAGAGGAGGAAAGAAAAAACTACCACCTAAAATGTAAATTATGCTAGTATTTGTTTTGCGAAATTCCCAAAATTATATTATGGAACACTATATAATTGCGTGCCATTCGCTGCAAAATATTACCATAAGCAATCAGGAATGATGCAAAGGGCCAGAACGCAGGCGACTGTAGTTCGCACCACTTGTTGTTTTATCTATTTTTTACTGCAAAATGCATCCTCACGTTAAAAGTTGAAATGAGGATACATTTTGTGCTAAAATATAGCGCTAAATTACGGATTTACATTTCAAGTAATTACAATTAAATTCACATAGTTTCCTGGACATTTAGCATAATTATGTGAAATCAAATTACATGAATGTCGCACACCCCTAGAAAAAACGATGAAGTGAGAGAGGGCAAGGAGGGTAGATGCTAGAAATATGCAAAGATGTAGGAAACAAAAAATAGGATTACAGGTAAAAAGAACCGGAAGAAAGAGGAGAAGATGGGATGAGATGGAGAGAGAAAGAGCGCGAGAGCAAAACTTTGTAAAAACTGGTCTAGCTATGATGTCATTACATGCTGAAGAAATAGTGGCAGGGCTGCACAGCTTTACATATTGGGGTACTGGCTTGTCTCATTACTTCTTCTTCAAAGCTGTCTGCAAAATGTATTGCTTTAAAATCAATACATTTGATAAATTGTGATGTATATGTGCACTGTTTGGCCCCGTTTTCCAAAGTTTTCATGTGGTGGGTAATCCTGCCACCTCCCACTGGAAACTGCTGGGCTTACTCATTACGCTCACCTACTTAGTGCATTTTGGGGCTGACAGTAAACATATTTCACGGTTTTGTGTTCCAGTCTGGTATGATGCTGGTGTGGCACTCATTTAAGTGTGAAGTTAAACAGGTGCATACACTTTGCTTCACGACAGAGGGGGTGAGAAGACAAATAGATTCTGTTTGTTATCGGCCTGCATCGATTTACTTGATTGTAGTTGGTGATTTTTTCAAAAGAACATGCAGCGTTTGGGTAAATACGCATTTTGTATAGACTTCGTTTTGAAATGTGTCAGACTGGGTGTGGACTGGAGGAATTCCTCTTATTGAAACAGAAAAATACACTTTCATTTTGACTCTGATGCTCTACCACAGGAGGGCGCTGATGTCTATTAAACAGGCCGAGCCATTGGCCACTCAAATTCCTTTTCTCTAAATATAATGTATGATAATTTTACACACCTTAGAGAATATGGAAATAATAAAATATTAGTAAGTGTCAATTATTTCACTAATTGTGGAAATGGCTGACTCTTATTTACTATTAAATTCATAATACTTATCACATTTATCTACACGCAGGTCAGATGCCAAAACCTCAAGCTTTAAACATTCAAATGTAAGATGTAGTGACAGGTACCTCTGAAAAGATTGCTGTCACCATGCACAAGGGACAGTGGCGATTACATGTCACATGACTCTCCACATACCAGTACAATTCGTAGCTGGATTTTGCCGGTATGTGTTCGAGACCCAGAATATAATGAGAAGTCTGTTAAAATGTCAAAAGTGACGTAAAGTGAGATTTTACCCATGGAGGCATTTAGCAGAAATGAATGTCCATACAACAATAGCGCCACCTTAATGTAGTAAGGCAATGAGTGCAGATAAGTAGTGTTGAGCATTCTTAAAGCAACACGTTTCAGGTGCCTTAGAATGCAGGACTACACATAATCTGGTGTAATTCCAAAACTTTAAAGGTTTTTTTAGGTACTATGCTTTTGGTAGGGTTGATCACCCTTACAATGTTACAATATTCAGTAAGGAGTAAGTGAATGATCCCCCGACCTTGTCCAATAATTTATCTATAAAAACATTTGAATCTAGCACACTTTAGGAGAGATTTACTGCTTTTTCACACAGCGCAGTGCAGCAGCCGTAAATGCTGCGCTACACTGCGTGAAAAGGAGAGCGTCAGATTTACTAAAACAAGGAACTCTCTTCCCCTCTCCCTAGCGCTGGTGCTAAAATCAGCTGCCGTGCGCCACAGAGACACCTTTGCACCAGGGTACAAGGGTGTCTCCGTTAGTCTAGCATAGATTTTCCAGTACAAAATACTATGCTGAGACTCACTTCAAACTTTTTACCTCCTTGTATGCGTGCTGTACAGTGCAGCAAACATGCAAAGTCGGAAAGGGAAGGTGAAATGAAAGCATTTCTCCTTCTTTGCCCCTACTTTAAAAGGGTACCGTTTTCTGACGCTAAACTCAGTCTACTTTGTTTAGTAAATAGGGTTTAGCGTCAGAAACCTTAGATGGTGAAATGAAAGCATTTCTCCTTCTTTGCCCCTACTTTAAAAGGGTACAGTTTTCTGAGGCTAAACTCAGTCTAATTTGTTTAGTAAATTGGGTTTAGCGTCAGAAAGCTTAGATGGTTGCATGGGAATGCCCATGCTCCACCCATAGTATGCCCCCTTGGCACTAAGTAATGCAAAGCAGCACTACGCGTTGCTTTCCATCACTTTTACGTTATTTCCAGCGCTAAACAAGTTTAGCGCTGGAAAGTAAATCGTGAAAAAAAGAATTTGCGCCAATTTGCATCACTTTTGTGACGCAAACATGGCGTAAAATCTTAGTGAATCTCCCCCTTAGTTTCTTAGTAGCAATAATAATCCTGTAAACCAGACAGAGTCCTGACAGGGTGGGTAATGATTTCAGTCATTATTTGCCCTACCCCATGCCACTGAATTCTATACAGTGTTCTATGAAAGCTGTTCTGACTCTCTTGGGCCTTGAATGCACTATACAGAAATACTCAACAAATACATAAAAAAATAAATTGGTGTAGAGCAATTGGAATTCTTTCTATGGTAGTTGATTAAAATGGTAATAAGGTACTAGTTGTAGAAGTTGGTATGGTACACTCCGGCACGACTGCTAAGATCCGGCAGCCAAAAGCTTCTTCAAATGCCGAAAATTAAAAAAGCTAAGATGGGAGGCCGTGCCTTTTCCTATCTGGCTCCTAATTACTGGAATAAGTTGCCCCTAGATTTGCGCTCATGCCCCAAACTAACCATTTTTAAGAAGCTTCTAAAAACCTGGCTATTCAACTGATTTGCTTTGTTGTTAGAAGCCTGCCTCCCAAGGCGCCGAGATATCCCCTTGGGGATGATTTGTGCGCCATATAAATAATAATAATAATATTAATAATAATAATATAAATAATAATAATAGTTTCCTTCCAAGGTTTAACATTCTCCCCAAATGACTCCTATTCCCCATCCACCCCTTCTCCCTAAGGCCTCAAAGTACCCTTAGGTGGAAGGAGGCACAATGTTTGCTCCATATCGAACAGTAACAATAAATACGTGAATAGAGGAGCACAAGAAGTAGCTATGACCCAGACCTTACTTCTTCTATGAGTGGAGTGGGTGAAGAGCAGTGTGAGCTTTTTACAAACTGTTCCTTAGTATGAATGCTTCCATCCACTAAATAAACAATGCCACAGATAGCACAGCAGTTGTCTGTCAGAAGACATGTAGGGGTTAGCTGTAAGCTTCATACCCCACAAACCTGTCAGTCATCTTCAGTCCATGGGCAGTCTTTTCTCCTGAGGAAAGTGGATATTAATACTCTTACAAGCCTCTAATGCATTAGGATCCATCATAGGAAGTAGAGGTGCACACATCAGACACTGCCCAACTGATTAACCTGGGGCCCACAACTCGAAAGAGGCAGCACTAGCCTTGACTATTCGAGCATTGATGAGCAGAAACCACCCTAGGTGGATGTTGGACTGATTCACCAAAGAACAGAACTCTCCTACCTGTATCTGACTCCCACTCCCTTTTCTACATCCCAGGAGGTATGAAGGGATTAAACCCAGATCAGTTGACTGGGGGTGAGTGCTTGCAATGTTCAACACTCCGTCCATCATCCCCTTTGGTTTTGCTTTGTTCGCCCTAAATTGGCAGGGTATGCCCAGAATTGGGTCCCTTGCCACTTTGCCACTGGATTCAAGATAGCCTGGCTGATGAGGGTTATGAACCCGAAACCGGTCCCAGGATGCTTGTTTCCGGTCCAGGGAAGACATGGCTTCTCAGTTCGGGCTGGACTGTTCCCATGAGGCACATGGTCAGACTGATTTGCATATGGCCATGTCTGAACTGGGGTGGCAGAGTGAGCTAAAGAATGATGATGGATTAAACCCAGATCAGTTGACTGGGGGTGAGTTCTTGCAATGTTCAACACTCCGTCCATCATCCCCTTTGGTTTTGGTATGAAGGGATTAACCAGATAGATTAAGGAATATGCTAGAGGTCCTAATTTCTCTTAGAATACCATTCTCCAGGCTCAAGACTTTCATTTATCAAGTTATTTGTTCTGGGACATGGGGCCTACTTTCACCCGGATTGAACCAATAGATTAATATGGTATGATTAACTACATTATGTAGGGAGGAAAGGCAAATAATGCAGCAGCAGTATTATTTTGCGATTTTGACTTTTCTTTGGTATTGGAAACACCAAAGACAAACAACATCACACGATAAACATGTAGATGGTCAACATGTACTCAGTAAGATGATAAGAAATACCAGCAACAAATATTAGCAATGTGATATATCATAATACCAGATTATACAGAAGAACACATCATTATAAGGGGACAAAATACAGCACATCATCACCTACTTCCAACCATCTGAAGATAATCAGAACCAACATTACCACCCTGAAGCATGACATGATAGAATCCCGACAACCAGATTGCACCAATCGTCAAATCCCTGGCAGAAAGAGGAAAGATTAAAAAGCAGAGGGGAGCAGATAGGAAACTATAAAATATATAAAGTGAAGCCAATTACAGACCACAAGACGATTACATCACTGTAACAGGAAGACAGATTATAGAAACACCAACCAGCCTCCTCCACACTCCACACCCACACATCCACCAACCGCAATGTGCCTTATAGGTTGTGTCTACTTTTTAAGAAAGTCAGTCCAAGACGTTTGCACCAAATAAAGGACAGAATCAGCAATGAAGAAAGTCTAGACAGGAAAGGATTGGGGTCAGTAAGAGTCACAAACTAGATAAGCAAGACAACCTCATAATTGTTCAGAGCACTGTTGGTCCGGGTCCAAGAAATGGTTCCCACACCTACTCAAAAATCTTCATTTGATTTTGAAGTCTGTAAGCAACTCATTCAAATGCAGTGATTCTCACCAACTCGGCCAACCACTCACTCCTCTTGCAAGAGCAACGCCTGTGAAATCAAGTCTTAGGTACCACTAGCGAAGTTGTCAGCCATTTGGAGGGCACTACATCATCTGACTTGTCATGCAGTAGCACTAGGCAAACTGAAGAGTCACGGTATCATCATCTATGGTCAGCAGAGTCAACTATACTGCTGTACAGTATGGGAAAAGCCTGGGACAACCCCAGGGTATATGGATAAGAGCACGCCCAACAATCAGAATGATGCAGCGGCCCGATTTTGTGCAGATGGAATGGGGGCCAGTGGCAGTTTCGTAAAGCTTTAAAGTGAGAACATTTCAATGTTGCCTCTCTAAGAAGACAAGCATGTGACATGAGCAAGATTGACCACTCATCAGGTGTGTAGTCTTGATGAAGTGAAGTTAGCTAGAAAACTCTGGTCGCCAATTGCAGGGGACAGAGTGCAGGAACTCTACAAGCATCCATACAGCACCGAGAGCAGAAGTCCCGCAAATGTTCGAGATAAGTCCGTATAGGGAAAGGCTGACAGAAATCGAGCCTCTGTCCAGTCAGCAATAGAGACAATGAGCAATATGGGCAATCCCCCACTATTGCGTCAGACCAAGACTGAATTCAGACATCAGCTGTTGAAAGGATTTTAAGGTATCACATGAAATAAGATCATCTCTTCTGCTTTACGGCTGCGTTTCATGCTTCACAAGATGCAGAAGAGTCAACCACGGTCAGGCCACATAATGCCACAAAGGTGCCAAGTGGAACCACAGATCAGTTTTTAAGAGTTTATGTGCTGACCATCCGCAAGTATCATAGCTTTCACAACCAGATTTCCCATCATCAATGATGGGGATTTGTTCTTATACAAATTGTTGTGAATGAGATCGCAGAACAGTAATTTATACTCATTGGAAGCCCAAACTGAAGGTAACCGTGATCATGACTGGCACCATGGATAGCAATTGTGAAAGGTGGAGGGAAATAAACCAGGATCCCATATGAGTATTCATAGACACCCACTTGTGTGTGTGAATAACTTTTCAATTGTCAATCTTGGTCTCAAGCAAAATCAATGTGGAAGAGAATTGATTTATGAGTCATCATCCCAAAGACATAGTCTACCAATTTAATAATCTGTATGCCACCTCATAGGGAGAGCTAGAGACCATCTGCTAAAGTCAGCACAGGACTTCATCATATTCCACCATTTTATCCAAGACCAATTAAGAAGAATAGCCATGTACTGCATAACGTTAGGAGCCCACGTCATAGCAAGGCCTGCAGTACTGGTCTCACAAGTGGGAAAGAGCATTTGCTTTGCTTCATATTTTCCCCAGTTCACCTTATAGGCAGAACATTGTGAAAAGGAATTCATCAGTCACATTAAGGCTTGTAGAAAAGTGGAAGGTTTTGTAAGTGCCATAGAATATCATTAGGATATAAGAAGAATTTAATGGCCCTGAACTAGAGGCACACCCTGTACTTGCATGCAGGACTAATGGCCGCCACCATTTGTTCTAATTCCAGAAGAAACAAGAGGGAGGTTTAGGGACAACCCTGTCTCATGCCAGGTTTAAAAGAAAAGGGACAGGCCTGTGGCAAAAAGCTTCCGCAGTTGATTTGCGACCCTTAAAGAATGATACTAGCACTGGATGCTGAAAACCCAATCTGTACAATATCTGACAGAGGTAACCCTACTCAGCCCAGCCACATGCATTTTTAGCATCAAAAGAAATTGCCAGCACTTCGTTTTTAAGGCCACAAGATTCCCATAGTAGATGGGCCATGCTTCAAGATGATTTCTAGAGGGGTGACTAGGTAGGAAGCCCTCCTTGGAATAATGAATCCAGGACGTATGGCCCACTCCGGTCAGCTCCTATCTTAAAAGTTTCGGGGTGATTCGGCAAGCGGGGGCGAGGAAAAAGGGGGTCCCAAAACGTGTTTTCTCCATGTTAATTCCCATAGGAAACTTTAGACACGGCTACAGCGCGAACTGCTGAACGGAGTTACACCAAATTTGGCAAAAAGGTAGCCCTTGGTTCAGAAAGAGACCTTTTTTTTAAATGGTGTAAATCCATTCAGTAGTTGCTGAGAAAATCAAAAAATAAAAGTTTTGATATTTAGAGGCGCGGTGGATCCGCGCACCCTCCCGACCACGAGCTTTATTCTAATTGGCTGTCTACACTCCAAAACGGAAAAAGAAACGCAAAAAACAAGAAAAGGGGGCAGGGTAGAAACACCCTGACCCCCTAGGCCTGCTCAGGGGGTCTGTAAAAGGACCCCCAGGGCCCAAAAAAGTATTTTTTTTCAAAAGAATCGGCCGGATTCGTGCTGGGTGCGCGAATCCGGCCGAGAAAATCTTTTAAAAATGAAGCGTGGGCTCCCGTGCTTCGTTTACTTAAGGCCCCGGGTGGGCCAGGTCCAGGGGGCATGCTGAAATAAAATTGTGAGGGCCAACGGGGACCCCCGCACCCCTGGGGACCGCCACCCCCTGGGGCTTGTTTTTTTAATGTTTGGGGGGCCTCCAAGGCCCCCCCAAGCCCCGGGGACCACCACCCCTGGGATTTCATTTACTAATTATATCGAAAAGCAATGCCGGCTCCTGCAGAAGGCAGGGAGCTGTCAGGGACAGTGGGGGCATTGGGGCTCCCCCCCACGGTCCCCAACGAAGTGGCAAGGCACCGGCGGATGGGGTGCCCGGGGCCGGCATTGGCCCGGGAGGTGGGGCACGTGGCCCCACTCCCCCATAATAAAATGTATTTTTTTTTTTTTTTTAAACACGCAAAGGCCGGCCCCGGTGCATGGGGTCCTTGGGGCCATAAATTGCCTGAGGAGGGGGGCCACGCAGCGCCCCTCCAAATAATTTTTTTTTAAAACACTGCCCACGCCCTGGGGGATGGGTCCCCGGGGCCGAATATGGCCTCGGAAGGGTGGCCACCCGGCCCCCTTCCATTTAAAAAAAAAAATAGGGGTCAGGCCCTGGGGAGATGGGATCCCCAGGGCCCATAAAATAGGAAAGGAAGGGGGGCCACACAGACCCCCTTCTTAAAAATATTTTTTTTTTAAAAAGACGCGATCGTGCCGGAGGCCCCGCCCCCTCCCAGCAACACTCTGCAAACGCACCCTGTGGCGCATTTTAATTTGGGGAATTAATTCTCCTTCAATACCTGGGGGTCCCTGGGGGCCAACTAGCCCACGAGGTACCTCCAGTAAGTGCCACAGGGCTGCGTTGCAGAGAGGTGGTCCAGGCCACACCCCTTTTTACACCTCTCTGCAACGCAGCTCTGTGGCGCTTACAGGAGGTACCTGGTAGGCTAGTTGGACCCTAGGGACCCTCAGGATTCAAGGGGACTTTATCCCCCAACTTAAAATGCGCCATGGGGCGTGTTTGCACAGTGGGGAAGTGAGGAGGCGGGGCCTGAGGTAACGTGTGCAAACACGCCCTGTGGCATTTTTTAAGTTGGGGAATTAATTCCCCTTCAATCCTGAGGGCCCCTGGGGGCAAACAAGCCCACCAGGTACCTCCAGTAAGCGCCACAGGCCTGCGTTGCAGAGAGGTGGTCAAGGCCACGCCCTTTTTTACACCTCTCTGCAACGCAGCTCTGTGGCGCTTACTGGAGGTACCTTGTGGGCTAGTTGTTCCCCAGGGACCCTCAGGATTCAAGGGGACTTTATCCCCCAAATTAAAACAGGGCGCGTTTGCACAGTGGTGAAGGGAGGGGCGGGGCCTGAGGTGACATGTGTGGAAACTCGTCCTGTGGGGTGTTTTAAATTGGGGAATTAATTCCCCTTCAATCCTGAGGGCCCCTGGGAGCTAACTAGGCCACCAGGTACCTCCAGTAAGTGCCACAGGCCTGCGTTGCAGAGAGGTGGTCCAGACCACGCCGCTTTTTACACCTCTCTGCAACGCGGTTCTGTGGCGCTTACTGGAGGTACCTAGTGGGCTAGTTGGACCCCAGGGACCCTCAGGATTCAAGGCAGAGGCGCAACTAGAGCCAAATTTCGGGGGGGCTAAGAAAACATTTCGGGGGGACTGACTCTTTTAAGCCATAGGCAGAGTGGAGCTGCAGGGGCTCTTAGAAGGGGTGAAACACCAGCGAGGCCTCATTAACATGCAAATGGTCTTTTAAAGACCTGTGAAGTGCTCGGGTGCGGCTGTGTGTGCGCTGCGAGGCTGTCTCAGCCCGGGCTGCCAAACACGACGGGGGGGGCTGAAGCCCTGTGAGTCCAATGGGTGTTGCACGCCTGATTCAAGGGGACTTAATCTCCCAACTTAAAACGTGCCACAGGGCGGGTTTGCACACTGGTGAAGGGAGAGGGTGGGGCCTGAGCTGACATGTGTGCAAACACGCCCTGTGGCGCGTTTAAAGTTGGGGAATTATTTTCCTTTCAATCCTGAGGGCCCCTGTGGGGCAACTAGCACACCAAGTGCTTCCAGTAAGTGCCACTGTGCTGCGTTGCAGAGAGGTGGTCCAGGCCATGCCCCTTTTTACACCTTTCTGCAACACAGCTCTGTGGTGCTTACTGGAGGTACCTGTGGCTTGTTGGACCCCAGGGACCCTCAGGATTCAAGGGGACTTAATCCCCCAACCCCCCACCCAGACAAACACTCAGGCACCCATACAGATACTCAGACAACCAATCAATAACCCATATAGACACTCATCTAGCTATTCGTAAACCCATGCAGCTGCTTACACACCAACAGACAGATGGATACAGATATTCACACAGTTTACTCACTAACCCATTCGTTCAGTAAGATACGTTTAATTACTCACTTTTAGTCAGTCATGCACCTACTAAATCATCCATTCAGACACTTATACACCCACTCATTCTTCAATACGCCTTTCCCTATATTTATTAAACATATTTAAACTTTGCAGAAACACACAGTCACTGGATGATGTCATCAGTGATGTCATCCGTGATATAATTTGAGATGTCACTGACCATGTCATGAGTGATGTAATATGTGACGTCATCAGCAGTGCATTAGCTGAACTAGCTATAACGGGGAATTTCTCTGCTTTTGAGTGATATGTCCAATTAACTATAACTTTCCCTAAAACCTATGTTTTTTTCAGTGAATATATAAATATATATCACTTTTGGCGATAGCCAGTAGGTAGTTACACTTAGGAACTAAGTTTCCCTAGGGAAACCATTCTTTGGTTTGCCAATAACTTTGGCGCCGCTTGATGAATCTTCACAAAATGGTGAAAAAAAGTCCCCTTTTTGGTTCAGCAGCTGTGTTGAAAGTTTTGGGGTGATCCGTCGAGAAGGGGAAAGAAAAAAGGAGCGTCCCAAAATGCGTTTCCCCATGTTATGTCTATGGAGATTTTTCATTTTTTTAACATGACGACAGCTGAATGGAATGACACCAAATTTAGCAGAAAGTTAGATGTTTGCCCAGAAATCATGGCATTTGTGATTTGGTGTAAATCTGTTCAGTACTTTCAGCGATATTGAAGTAAAAAATATATAGATATCTAGCGCCCGAGTCCTTGAAGTGTTGGCAGCCATCGTCCCACAAAAAAAAGTTTTTACAAAAGAAAAGGGAGCAGAGTAGGAATACCCTGACCCCCAGATATGGTGGGGTGGGTCCCACAGGGACTCCACCGGGGATTAAAAGTATTTTTTAATTGGATTTTGCAGTGAATTTGTGAGTGGACCTGCAGATCTATGGCAAAATAAAATAGAAAGGACCTACGGACTCCCGCATATCTTTTTTATGAAGCCCTCGGTGGGCCAAATCCCGGGGGCAGTCTTTATTAATTATGGGGGGGTGCCCACGTGGCACCCCAGCAGCCTCCGGAACTGTAACCTCTCTGAGACATTCTTCACCATTTATGTGGGAGTTGCCAGGGACCGCCACCTCCTCAGGGAAAAATATTACTTAAATGCAGGGGGGCCATGGACCCCCCCCCCGCAGCCCCGGGGACAGCCACCTCCATGGGGCAAATGGTCCCGCAGCCCTGGGGACCACCACCTCCTCGGGGCTGTGACCTGCAATGGAGGGGGACCACGAAGCCCCCCTCCTTGAACCTGGATGGCCTGGGGACCACCCCCCCGGGCCAGCTCCTGCTAAGTCCCGGGGTGCCTACCCACGGGACATAGCTGTTTGCTACGGCTTGGCAAGAGCTTTACCGCTCCTGCCAAGCCATTGCAAACTGCGCTCCACTTTGAGCAAGCACATTGCTGGTTGGGGGATGAAGTTCCCTTGGATGCTGTGGGTCCATGGGGTACAGGAGCCCCTTCGGTTACCCCCAGAAAGTCCCAGACAGTGGGATTGCTGAAAGCTGGTTGGGGACCCCACCCCCTTTCCCCACCAAACCTGACTACTAGTTAAAAAACCATAGAAATTCACTGGAAAAATCAAAGGTTACAGGTGCGTTATAGTTAGGAAATGGAATTTTAAAAAACCTTCGAATTTTACTGGAAAAAAAACTAATGGTTACAGGGACATTATAGTTAGGCTAAGGTTTCACTCGTGCAAAACCAGTGATATTCAACAGTTATAGTTAGATGGGCTAACTGTAACTCGCGCCCCCACAATGCACTGCTTATGACTACACATATTACATCACTCATGACATGGTCAGTGACATAACTGATGACATCACTGATGATATCTCAAATGATATCACTGATGATATCAACCACAGAATCACTGATGCACCCACTCACAGCCCCACACAGCCATTCATAGACCCATACAAGTACTTACACAACCAGTCCCCGATTTTGTACGAGCGAAACCTGAGCCTAACTATAATGTCCCTGTAACCTTTGTATTTTTCGGAGTATTTATATTTATATATATATATATATATATATATATATATATATATATATATATATATATATATATATATATATTCACTTAAAAAACCATAGGTTTCACACATGTTATAGTTAGGTGGACATTTCACTCATAAAAAAACAATGAAATTCCCCCGTTATAGTTAGGTCAGATAACTATAACTCGTGCGCCCGCAATCCAGTGCTCATGACGTCACATATTACATCACTCATGACATGGTCAGTGGCATCACTCATGACATCACTGATGACATCATCCTTGTGATAGAGTGGCGGTCGCGCGAGTTATAGTTATCTGACCTAACTATAACGGGGGAATTTCATTGGTTTTTTACGAGTGAAATGTCCACCTAACTATAACATGTGTGAAACCTATGGTTTTTTAAGTGAATTTGTACGTTTTTTTAAATGCTAAGTTATGTTTTGTTTTTTGGGTTTTTTTTTTTAAGGTTTTTCACCTTGCGCGCACGGTGTGCGCACCCCGCGATTTTAAAAAAAATAAAATAAAATGGTCGTTTAGGGACCCCCTGACAAAGGCTAGGGGGTCAGGAACTCTCTACCCTGCCCCCTTTTCACGTTTGCCACCTCTATTTGTCACTCTCGCAACCACAACAAACAAAATGGCGGCCGACACTCCCTGATTTCGACCGATTAGAATGTTGACTGACATGTAACCACCAATCAGAATTACGCTCGCGCACGTTAGGGTGCGCGCACGGTGCGCGGCTATAGATATTTATGGGCTTTAACTGCAATTTTCTCAGGAAATACTGAACAGATTTACTCCATACATGTAAAAGGCACTTCCCTGACCTGAGGACTACCTCTCTGCCAAATTTCAAGTAATTCTGTTCAGCCGTTCGGGCTGTACCTTCGACTAAAGGTCCTATGGAAAAATGCATGGGGAAAACGCATTTTGGGACCCCCTTTTTTCTCGGCCCCCGCTTGACGAATCACCCCGAGACTTTCAGGGTAGGAGCTGAGCGGAGCGCCCCATTAGTTTTGAAGATTTCGTGAGGATTCGTCAACCGGCGCCAAAGTTATTCAAATAGAATTTTTAGATTTCCTATGGAAACACGGTCCTAACTATAACTATCTACTGGCGACCGCCAGTAGATAAAATATATAATATATATATGTATAGGCACACTGACAATCTTTAGGGTGTCCCCCCTGCTCACAGACTGATGCAGACTCATTATTGCTGGTACCAATTTTCCTTTATTGAGCCATGTTTCTGTGCCGTAACGAGTTTTGGTCACCAAAGACGGCTTTGATCACTCAATGTTTTGCCCTACCATTTTGAATACCTTTAAAAACCAAACCTACTGATTATGTCATCATAAGCAGTAAAGACAGACCTCATGCACCCCAAATCATATATAAATGTGCTTGCAAATAAATTCATGAACATGCGCACATAGAGCCTTAATGCCACCTAATAGCCTGCAAAATTAAAAATGCATGTTCCAACATATTATATAGCATTTTGTCAGGAATCACTGCTATTCCATGCACATCGGTTATCCATTGCTGTCATAGTTACAAATGTTAAAAAATTTAAAATCTTTGACCTGAAATCCCTTATGCTCAAGTGAACATGCCTAAATGAATTCTATGCCACTCCAAATATCTTTCATAATATTAATATTATTGTCTTAGTGACAACTCTCTGAATCAGTTACCCCATGATACATAGCTGCTCCGTTCGGAGGCAAACATTTGTTATAATAGAACGTATTTCACAATTAAGCCCAAGTGGGCAATCTGATGCAGGTTCTCACGGATGCCCAAATCAAAATATTAGATGGTGATCCTCAGGTGCGCAAGCTAGGTATAGTACCCTCCATGACAGAGAAAGTGCTCCTGGTGATGGATCTTCCTCTGTTTGATGAGTGTTTGTCCGAACTGACAACCCATAAATCTATGTCAGGATGGATCCGGGAGGCTCCCTTCTATGGGACAGAGATATCAACCGCATTGGGGAAGGGGGTAAAAACATGAAGCAAGAAAAGAAGTGAATGGACAAGGTATCGAATGTTATCCCAACCCTCTGTTGCTTGATTTCTTTCCTCTCCAGAGGGGAGCCAGACTCCTTCAAGAGGTTTTCGGATGGCCTAGAAGGATGAGAGCACCCTGATATATGTTTGGGAGCAAGTAAAGAAGAATGAACCTGATCAGGTAGGCCCTTTCTTATGTGTGAAACGGATTTGTTGCACGGCGTCACTCGGAAACAAAGACACCAAAAGTAACTGCTACTAGTACCGCTAGCCTTCCAAGAACAGACATTGCATCTTGCTCAAAGTCAGACAGGGGGTGGACACTACAGACAGGAACATACCTTAAAATACTTACTTGAAAGGATTTATTGGCTAGGTGTGTATCTGGAAGTCATGAAGTACCCTGCAGCCTGCCCCAGATGCCAGCTAGCGAACCCACCACAGGTACGAAGAGCCCCCTGGTGACCCTTCCCCCTAATTAAGAAACCAATTCAGCATGTTGGGTTGGACCTAGTAGGACCACTGACGCCTTCTGCATGAGAACACCAATATATACTAGTCTTGGTCACCTACGCAACCGGCTGTCCTGAAGTGATTTCTCTGGCCAGCATGACCACTTTGACCATCGCTCAGGGTAAGGTGTTCTTCTTTTCCCGAAATACTGACCAACCAGGAGAGTCCCTTTATATCTTGTCTGATGAGTAGTTTGAAGACTGCTGGGTATCCAATGGATCCATATGGCGGTCTACCACCTACAGACCAACGTACTGGTGGAAAGATACAATAAGACCATCAAGACGATGTTCAGGAAAATCATACACGAGACTGGGAGAGACTGGGATAGAAAGCTACCATTTGCCATACGTATCCATGAACAGAAGTCAACAAGGTTCTCCCCCTTTGAGCTACTGTTCATGAGGAAACCCTGTACCTTCCTTGATATGACTGCAGAACAATGGACAGAGGAAGAAGATGAGGACAAAACCCTTTTGGGGTACAGCCCTGCACTAAAAGAAACCCTATTCACCCTTTGAGAGAAGGCACACATCAACATGGAAGGGACCCAGCAAAGACAAAAATAGGCATACGATCAGGGGGATGAAGCTAAGGGAGTTTACTGTCAGTGAGAAGGTTTGGATAATACTAACCACCACAGAAAAGAAGCTTCTAGCTACTTGTCAAGGTTCTAATGAAGTGCTAGAGAAAGTAACCCCAGTGACATACAGGGTAGCTATCCCACATCAAGGACGGTGAGTCAGATATATCACATGAATTTATTGAAAGTTTGGGAGAAGCCCGCTCCCGCTACAATAGATTTGATAGTCTCAGTAAGCCATGTTAACACCAGTAACCCCCTGGACATACTAATTCAGCCATATATGGCTGCCCATGTAGTGACGGTTAAAATGGGGGACATCTTGACTACTGGGCAAAGACAACAGCTAGCCACCTTGATAGATCAGTACCCAGGGTTTATCTCAACTACTTCTGGACGTACATCACTAGTGGCACATGACATGATCACGGATAGAAACCGGGTGGTTAAGCTGAAACCATATTGCATATCAGCTGCCATAAGGCAGGCCGTAGACCAAGAAGAAGAAGCTATGCTAAGGGCTGGCATAATAGAGCCCTCCCAAAGAGCTTGGTTCTCGCCTGTAGTTTTAATGCCAAAAGAGGATGGAAGTCTAAGTTTCTGTATGGACTTCCACCAATTGAATGCCATCTCATGATTTGATACATACCCTATGCCCAGGATGGACGAAATGGTAAAATGGTTGGAGGTGCAGGCGTCATGTCCACAATTGACCTCACAAAGGGCTATTGGTACATTCCCCTCACCAGGGCAGCCCGAGAAAATACAGCCTTTTCGACCCCTTCAGGGCTATATCACTATTGCTATTTGGCCTTCATGGTGCTCCTGCCTTCATCCAGAGACTCATGGATGTGTTGTAAAAAGCAAAGGTACGCTGTAGTGTATTTGGATAACATAGTTGTGTACAGTCCTGATTGGGAAACCCTAGGACAGGTATTACTGACCTTGGCCCAAACAGGCCTCACCTTAAATCCAAAAAAGACCACCTTCGCTATGGAACACATTGAGTATTTGGACTTCACCATATATGCAGGCATCATACGACCGCAGATGAACAAGCTAAAGGCTATTCAAAAAATTCCCCAGCCTGCAAAAAAAAGGAAAATACACTCCTCCTAGGACTATCAGAGTTCCATAGCTCTCTGAGATTGTGAGCCCCCTCATGGACCTGCTGTCCCATAAGTATTCAGGAAAACGTGTACCATGGACTGAAGTGCAGGAGCAGAGTTTCCAGCACTTGAAAAAAGCCTTGTGTCAAGCCCCTGTTTTCATGTGTCCCAATTCTTTGACAAAAAGTTTGTGCTGCAGACCAACGCCTCTGTTCTGGTTATTGGGGCCATTTTGTCACAGCCCGATCAGCAGGGCGAACTACGCCCCAAACTGTTCCCTAACAACAAATTGTTCCCAAGAGAAGTCTGTTACTCCACCATCGGAAGGACAGTCTCACCATCAAGTGTGCTATGGAGGCCCTTCAATACTATTTGTAGGGGCGTACTTTCATTCTCTTGATGGACTATGCCCTCCTCGCCTGGCTAGCCTTGCATAAAGATTCGAACCCTAAGGTTTTACATTGGTTCTTGGCTTTACAGCCTTTTTCTTTTCAGGCCTTCCATGTTCCTGGGAAGTTGCAAAGTAAGTTGGCTTTCTTGTACCATTGTACTGTGTTGAAATGGCCTCAACGTCCATTCCTGTTGGAAAAGCACGTTAGTCGGACGACCGCAAAGCGTGAGACCGCCATAGACTGGGATGTAGAGCGCTACAGCGCTCCAGTGACTTGTCTGAGTATCACAGGCCACCAAAACAAGCCTGCACCATAAAGAATGCACCACCAAGGTTCAGAAGTGTGCACATCTTGGCAGATCTTGACGTGTGCTGCAGCAGAAAGGGAAAGAGGGGACTGAGACCTGCGGGAGGAGAAAGTGGGAGGAGACACCAAGTATGGGTGTGGAAAGGACTGGGAAGGAGATGCCAAGGACAGGCGTGGCGAGGACAAGAACCAGGAAAAGCACCATACCAGCAATGCTTCCAAGTCCAGCAGTCCCAGAGAGAAGGGGGCACAGTGGCTCTAGTCGCCACAACTCAGTAGGGCCGTGGCATCAGGCAAGTCACGGTTTTTCGTGTGTTTGCTTTAAGGAGGTGGTGGGCTGGTAGACGGTCACCGCAGCGGGATAACTTGGGAAGGGAAGAGCACTTGTAGAGAAAGCACACATCACTTGTTTCATGGACATGGTGATGACACAGTAGTCAGGATACCTGAAAAAGCTGTTGGCTTTGTTATTTACTTTGATCCCCTCTTATGTTTTACTTTGAGGACCACAAGACACCTCATCTCTGCAACCAGCACATATGTAAATTAGCATAGCTGGGGACGAAGCTGGTGCCCATCGCTGTACCTCTACACTGCCGATAAAGCTCACCTTTCAACAGAAACACCACTTTATCATATCAAGGCACATCTGCTGTGTTTGTACAATTTGATCAGTCTTGCTCTCAGAAAATGTTTTATTGCCCTAAGGGCATCTTGGTGGTGAGTGCGCGTATACAATGATGCCACATCTAGTGCAAAAAGAACAATTGATGGACAGAATGATGAACAATATCAAACATTCACCCTAGTACAGAGAGCTGGGCCTAAATGAAATTTTTTTTTGGCTTACGATGCCATTCCAGTTTGGACCAAGTCATATGCAAATCAGTCGGGACCCTGTTTCCCGTGGTAACAGTCCAGCCCGAACTGCCAGGCCAGGGTCTCCCTGGACCGTAAACAAGAATCCTAGGACCGGTTCAGAGTATCACCCCTCATCAGCCAGGCTAGCTTGACTCCAGTGGCATGGAGAGCACAGGACCCACATCTGGGCATACCCATCCCACTCGGGGAGACAAATGCAAATAAATAATGGATTAAACCCAGATCTGTGACTAGGGGTGAATGTTTGCATTGTTCAGCATTCCGTCCATCATCTGTTCTTTTGCTTTTGATGCCCTAAGTGTGAAGGGTATGCACAGACATGGATCCCGTGCTCACTGTGCCACTGGATTCAAGCTAACCTGGCTGATGAGGGGTGATACCCCAAAACCAGTCCTAGAATGCCTCTTTCCGGTCCAGGGAGGACCATGCCAGGCACTTTGGGCTGGACTGCTCTAATGAGCAGGGTCAAGACTGATTTGCATATGGATGGGTCCAAACTGGGGTGTTGTGGTGAGCAAAAAAAGTGGTGTATTAAACCCAGATCTTACCCACCAGGCTTTCTTTACACAGCCTGGTGCGGAACATACACAGCCTGACCATTCCCTGTCTAAGCGCCGAACCAGGTGCTCAGACCAATCACAAAGCTGCATTGCAGTGTTGTGATTGGCTATGGGGAGCCTGGGAGCCCGGGCGCTTCCTGCTGCTTCCGGGTGCCGGCAGAGACAGGAAGAAGAGGACGGAGGAGACGTGCCGGTCGGTCAGCCCAGGTAAGTGTTTTTTTATATTTCATTCCCGCAACCCCACCTAACCTCCCCTGCCCCACTTATCCTGATCGGTAGCAGCTGCTACTGTCTTCCTACCCTCTCCCAAGAGACTATTTCACCCCAAGAGCCATTGCTTTTCATTCAGGTTATCAGCATTTCAAGAAACGTGTTACCTTTGGTTTAAATAAAGGAGATCTCTCTGCTCCTCTTTCTCTCTTCATATTTGGCCTGCTGCAACGTTTGGAGACAAATTAAAATTGGGGTAATATATAAAACCCTTACGAACACCCTTCTTTTGACCATAAATTGTGGTGAGCTGATGCCAGCAACGCATAATTCAGGGGGAAAAGCATAAATAAGTGCAGGGGTCCATAGTTTGTCTTAAGAACCTGTCGTTGGAGCTGCAGAATACTGGGGCTGACTAATACCAAGGTACTCTTGATTGCTTATCATCATGTTTCCTTCTTCCACCTCCTTACACTATGTGTTATCTCGCCTGTTTGATTTCTTTCCATCCCTGCTTTCTCTCTTTTTCATTGTTTTATTATATGTCTCTCTCCTCCTCCTTCTTTATCCCATCCCTGCCTTCATCTCTTTCTCTGGGTCAAAAAATGTTTGACAAATAATAGGTCTGAGTCTCTAAAAAACATTGCGATACCCTTCACCTGCAATGATCAGCATACATTTTGTGCTGTGCTTTCAGTTCAGTCGGACTAAGTTAGATTTACAGGCTCAGGAGAGGCTGTATTTCTGCTGCTTGTGACAGCTTCCTTTACCTCTACTTTCTGATGTTTTTCCAACCTTTTTCGGCACTCTGGCGCAAGCACTTTGTAAACGTTTGACAGTATTCATTCAAATAGAAATGGAAAAAAATATAGTTTGTGTCTGCCCTTAGGCCTATGTGCCTTGATTTAGCTCAGTGATAATCCAAGAATGCCGAGGGGCTGCATGCGGCCCTCCTGGCATTTAAATGCTGTCCCCTGGTCAACAGCTATTTACTCCACTCAGCACTAAACTTAAAAAGATGTTAAATAAAGGGGCAAGCATTCCTTTAAAGGTTAATTGAAATTAAAACAAATATTGGTATAGCCAATAGGTCTCCCCTTTGGGACCTTATAAGTGATTAGCCAGAGCTATTGTCTTTGCCAATGACTTTAAGCTATGGCACAGAGCAGTGTGCCTGCTGTGCAGCATGTTGAAAAGTTATAATAAAAAAGGGTTGTAAGCATTTTTGTTATTTTACATATAACCAAGAACATATTATGTAGAACTGACCACCCTATCAAAAAAAGAATTCACATTAAAAATGTTGTCTAGTTTTTTGTTTGTGCAAGGCTGCCAATTCTTCCTGTCTGTTCTAATGCTTGTTTGTTATAACTTTTTTTATAATGAAAGTACGAGGTGATGCTGCACTGGTACAGAGCTGGTGCTGCGCGTGTTCAGAGGAGGTGCTGCACTGGTGCTGAGGTGGTGCTCAGATGGTGCCGACCTGGTTCTGAGGTGGTGCTGTGCTGGTGCTGAGATGGCGCTGCGCTTGAGCTGAGTGATGTTATGGTGGTGTTGTGGTGGTGCTCAGGTGCTGCTGAGTGATGCTCAGGTGATGCTGCGGTGGTACTGCTGAGTGATGTAGAAGTGGTGCTGATTAATGCTGACTGGTACAGCACTGATTCTGAAGTGGTGCTGAGTTGGTGCTACACCCTCTCCCCCACTGAACACCATACTGCCCCACTGACAGAAACTCTCACTGCCTTCAGCTACAACCCAATTGTGCCCTGCTATAAACACCTGGATGCGACTCAATTCAAAGTATGCACCAAACAAGAGCAATATGCTGCCGGGAGAAAAAAAATTAATATCCTAGAAAAAGCAAACACTCCTAGGGAATGCAAGATTAAGTAAAGTATGTGAAATGTAAGCAGGAATAACTAACGCTTTTACACTCATTATTCAGAAATCCGTGAGTGTTTCTGCCTGAAAAGTCAAGGACATACTACAGGGCCCGTAAGGGGCCTGTTTCAATGCCCATTGCTTATAGCCTCAAAAAACATAAGCAGTATGGTATAGAAGACCACGTCCCTGAACACAGAGCTGCAGTACACACTTTAGAAACTAAAATAAGGAAAACTGCTGAAAAGGATCAGGCGAAACGTTTTGTACTCCATACATCAACCAGGTATTGCAGGACCCCAGGAATGGTGCACTTTCGCACCCGGGGAAAACAAAGTTGGTCACAGAAAGACGAGAACACCCCCTCCCCTCACCCCCCCAGGATGGTGCACTTTCGCACCCGAGGAAAACAATGTAGTTCACAGAAAGACGGGAAAATGAAAGTAGCGCTTCACTGGCAAACTCTGCAAAGTAGTGCTAATGTGTTTGGGTGTGAATAAAACCAATCTGGTCACTTTGTGACCACTCTGTTTTTTAGGTCTCGCCTGACCCAGCGCATGCGCTGGTCTGGCGAGACTTTTTGAGAGGGCTTCAAAAAGTGCTACCAGGCCAGCCTAGAGCTACAGTGCATGTGCGCGGGCGCGCGCGCCGCGCTTGCCGAGATTACTTTCACTTTCGCGGCCGCACGGCCGCTTTGATGTTTGATCGCGATCACTTTCGCGGCTGCACGGCCGCTTGGCATAGCCATAGGTCTCGCTTTTGGGACCTTATAAGTATTTAGTTATGCAAATGTTGCATGGCTAAACACTTATAAGGTCCCAAAGGCGAGATCTATTAGCTATGCCAATGCTTGTCTTTATTTGGTTATTTAGTTACTTTTTGCATTTTTAAATGTTTCTTCTCTCTGTCCCGAGGCTGCACTTTGGAATAGAAAAATGACAGAAAAAAAACTAAATTTCCAGCAAAAGTCTTTCTTTCTTTTTTTGGATCCATTTTACACGGGAACGAATGAAGGAAAGGAGAGGAAATAGAGGGTAAGAGCCATTTGTGGCAGTCACGGTTTTAAGCAAGTGGAGAGGAGCGAGACAGAGACAGTAAGAGAGGGAATAAGGGGGAAATAAAGAAAGAGAGAAGGGGGGACAGAGGCTAGTGGCAAAGCAGGAGAATAGAACAGTGGACACTGTCAAAACGTAAACAGTATGGTTTAAAAGACTACAAGCTGCGGTACATGCTTTGTAAACTAAAATAAGGAAAACAGCTGAAAAGCATCACATTAAACGTTTTCTACTCCATACATCAACCAGGTATCGCAGGACCGACAGGATTTGGTGCGCTTTCCCACCCGGGCAAAACAATGTTGTTCACAAAAAGACAAGAAAACGGAAGTAACGCTTCAATGGCAAACATTGTAAAGTGGCGCTAATGCGTTTCGGGTGTGAATAACACCAGCCTGGTCACTTAGCAACCACTCTGTCTTGCTTTACTTAGTTACTTTTCGTAGTTTTTAACCTTTTTAGGTCTCGGGACCATCCGGTCTGCCGAAGGCAGAACCGGAAGTCGAGAGATTTATTGACTTGGAGAAGAGGGGCTTGAACCCGCCCCTCTTCTCCCCTGTTCTCCATTGGCTGGCCTCTTCAATGCTGGCCAGCCATTGGAGAAGAGGTCCCGTCACTCCGATCAGGCCCCGTCCTTTTCGGATCGGGGGGCGTGTTTTTTGCAAGAAGTCTCATTCTCTCCTCCAGCCAATGGCTGGAGGAGAGAAAAGACAAACACGCCCCCGAATCCGAAAAGGACGCTGCGTTTCTCCGAGGCATTTCTGCTCTGCCTCGGAGAAAGGCGGTGGTGTGTCCTGCAGCGGCCCCCACCCCCACACACAACCGAGCCACATTCACATCAGGTATATAACTGAATGCAGTCTGAACTATTTTGCGAAAAAACACAATCACATCCGTGTCAGACTGTCTTACGAGAGAATACCGCCCCCACGCAAAACGACACTGCTGCATTCATTACAGGGACCCGGCACTTGGACTGTCTTTCACAGATACACCGAAGCCCCTTTGATCTCTTTCTCACTCGCCCTGTCTCCTAGACCCCCCCCCCCCCCCCATTCGGGCACATACCTGCAGATCCATGAAATTCCCGAAACACACCACAGATAAACATAGGAGGGGGCGCTCAGCAGCTCGCACACACGCCAACACGTGCACAACTTATTTGGGCGCGTGAATACGGGTATTCCCGATAACGCACCTTAATTTTCAATTGTTTTTCATTTCAGTTTTTGTGTTGGAATCTTTCAAAGAATACGATTGGTTTACGTTGTCGGAGGAACGTGTGTCAACGAAAATCAAAAGCAGTTTTGGCCTTGATGTGAAAAGGAACGACACGTTTAGTTTTATTATTTCTATTTACAAAGTGATCAACAATATTTATGTGACATTTTATGGAGAAGAGACAGATGACCAACCCGATCGCCATGTGTACGAAAAAGGTTACAGAACTGTAAATTCAGGAGACTAAAGCCAGAAGGCGCTACATTTACATGTAACCAATTGCAAGGAACATTAAACGCTAACTCAGAGAGTTCCCTGGAGGGTAAACGTGCATAACGATATTATAAATGATATGGAAAAGATGAAAACATAAGAAGGGCAACTGGAATTCTGCCGCAATGGAACTCATGCCGCCTGGTTGAGCGAATTATGAGGCAAGAAAAGGGTAAATGATGTGGCAAAATGCAACTTGCTCACCTGCAATGCTATTTCGTAAATTTGTAATCTTAAAACATATTAATAATGTCTAAGAAAAAATGTCACCGTGTTAGCACTAGCTTAACATCTGAATATGACATTAAGCAACTGAAAGGTGAGCAGTTCACTTTTCTGTCACTGTCCTGCACCACTGGTGGCTCTTTTTAAAGTAACTGTCGATCCAGCCGAGATTGAAATATTTTTTGTTGTTGAAATCTGCAAATTACACAACAGGTTGTGGATTGCGTGCAAGTACATTAACGGAAAGCGCCACTGGCGCGGAAACACAAAAAATTGTTGAGGCCATGAACTTAAGGGAAAATAGAACAGTAAATAGTGAAGCAGTGACGAGGTTGCTAGAAAGCAACATCACTTGCTAGCAGTGCTTAATGTGTGACATAAGTGCCAGGACCCAAGATATTTCTCAGGAGGTCGCTGCTCCTTGTCCCATTTCAGGCGACTAGCAGTGCTGCCAAATAGGAGTACCAACGACACCTACTATACAGTGTAGAAAAAAAAACAAGTGTGCATACCCTGTCCTGCATCTGCTCATTGCTAGGCCTAGAACACATTTTCTGTTTCGAGGAACACTCACAAAATGGCTGTGGATTCGCGAAACGGGGACGAAAATCCTGCCAAAGGTATACCATGAAACGAGTCTCCCAAAAAGAATGAAACGCAAAAACCATCACCAAAATTCCTCGTTTTAACGAACCGAAGGAGCCGCGCTCGCGAATCTCCGCGTAAATCTCCGCCGAGCGCGAAATTTCCCCGGCGGCGGATTTCGCGCGTTTCATGTAGTAGTGGAATGCTTTGCCCTCACACGTCTTCACACTGGTTGACACGGTGGCAGGCTGGGGTGCACTGTGTAGATGTAGGGTGAGCATTAGGAACAGCCATGTCAACATTGCAGTGCATTGTGTCACTGCATTTCCCACTGCATATCATATCATGAAGCGGTCGTTTAATAGCACTGAATGTTCCACTGCTGTTAATATATCACAGTTCCTGCACATCCAACGACAAGTTGTACAATCTGTGCACAGCGCTCTGGATTTTGAACTGCATAATGAACATTATCATGTAATGTAAATTGCTCTTAGTAGGCTGTAGGTTGCGCTGCACGGTGCATTGTACCACGTACTGCATTTCAATCGCACTGCCAGTCGCGCTGCGTATTGTCTATCACACTACACTGTAAATGGCGCTGCATGTGACAGGCATGACGCACACCAAAGTGTCAAACTGTGATACCTAGTATTGCACTGCAGTTCACACTCTGCATCGCACTGCGTCGGACACTGCACACTGCACTGCATAAACTGTCGGCAGAACCGGGCTGCACAGAGGTCGCATTGAATATTGCATAAAATATCGCATAGCCAATCGCAGTTAACTTCCTTGTGCATTCACTCCTATGAGTCGCACTGCATGTCGTAGTGTATAAAGTACTCCCCTCACGAAGCTATGTTTCAAACTACACTGTGCTGAAAGTCAACTTGCATAAATCAGTGTATCTATCCTTGTATGTCGCACTGTAGAGACAACCCTGTACCCCCCCCCACCCCAAAAGAAAATATGTATTCTACACGGTAGTGTATGCTGAATGTTTGCGGCTGCTTGCTTCACTTCGTCTTGTTGTGGGGGGAGGGGGGTGGCCCAACTATCCGCACCGCTTTACTGCTCGTGCCCCCCTGGGTGGGCGGCAGCCAAGTCTTCAATCCACATTACCTGTCATAGCTTCCTGTCGCTCTCCATTTCATCTCCATGTACTGCACAAGCGCCTAGATAACCCCCATCCCTGCGCAATACCCACATCTGAAACATTACTTGCTGCTCCTTGTTCTGTGTATGGGGAAACGTTCCTGCTTCCACCCCAAACAGCGCCCAAAGCCATAAGTAACTACTTCTAATGTCCTCCCCTTTTGAGAATTTAGCGCCTAGGGTCCTGAGAGTTGTGCGATTAAACTATAAGTCACCACGCTCGGTGTCAGCACTGCATAAGGCTCTGCCCCTCTGTTAATTGACTAACACACAAAATGTTCCTCCACCCACATTTTAAACGCTGGGACTCACGCGCATCTGTCCCTCCTGTGAATCACCCTTTACAGGAAATCAGTTGTATTGTCAATGGATGAGTGGCAAAAACCTGAGACTGTTTTACTCTGCATTTGCCTCGCGTCTCTGTGACTCACTTCAGCTGCAGCAGCTTTGTGTGAAGTTTGGTTTGCTCGGCCTGCCCCCAGCAAGCAGGAGGGGGTGGAGGCTTTTGTTCGTTGTCACGTCGGTGCCCTTTCATGTCGGGCTGTAAAAGCTTCTCGTTGAACTGCATGGCAAAGCATTCCCCCACACAGAGGACAGCAACGCCACTGCCAGGGAGACAAGCACCCAGCTCTCACCGAGGCGCTCGGTCAGTTATACCCTGACATTTAGGAGCAAGCATCTATTTTATTATTACACAGTTGCGGCCAGCATGGCTTTTACACACAAAACCATGAAAACATTCCAACTGCCTGGCAGTGAATGCCAGGACTTATAGTTTCCTACCTACTAGAGTTTTATCGTTTTTATGATTAAATGGCTAAAATTACTTCCAGGCATTTTTAAGCAAAAACGTTTTATTTCTAGAAACTCAAGTGAAACACGTCCCCAGTCCTACATATGGGCCTGTGTAGGAGTTTTTGTAGTTTAGGCCAGGGCACCCTAACAAAAAGTGGCCCACATTTGCGGATTGCTCCTTTTCACAAACACTGCTTCAATGTTTTTAGTATTATAACAAGCATTTACAATGCAACGGTCTCGGCATTGTTAAAGTTAGAGCTATTGGCATTGCTCATGACAATGCCGTTTCTTTAAATGTTTTAAAAACAAAAACATTAACAAAAATAATGTCATGAGCAATGCCAATAGCTCTAACTTTACCAATGCCGAGACCATTGCATTGTAAATGCTTGTTTCTCTCCGTCCCGAGATTGCACGTTGGAATAGAAAAATTACAGAAAAAGACGATATTTCCATCAAGAGTGTTTTTTTGTTGCATCCATTTCACAAGGGAGCGAATGAAGGAAAGAGAGGGTAAGAGCAGTTTCTTGAAGTCACGGTTTTCAGCAGGGCTCGAGTCGGGGTACCACGCAGGTGGACGGCGTCCCCCCACTTATTTTACCAGGAGCACGATAATTGGAGCAAATGGAGCCACACATTCACTCTTTGGCCTCTCTGGGGCGAGATCGGAGCTCATTCAGAACGCTGCTCACGCGCTGGCTTCTCTGATGCAATCGCATCTAAGGGGTGAGCGAGGGGAGGCAATGAGTCTGATGGTGCAAGCCACCTATCGTGACGTCACTTCCTGTCGTGACGTTAGCGTCCCCCCACTTCTTTTTTTAGGACTTGTGCCCTGGTTTTCAGCAAAGTGAAGAGGAGTGAGACAGAGACACAAAGAGAGGGAATAAGAAGAAGAGAAATAAAGAAAAGAAAGGGGAGACAGCTGCCAGAGGCAGAGCAGGAGAAGGGGACACCGTTGTTTTTATGCAGCCCTGGTGCATAATATAAAGTGGGAAGAGGAGGGAGGAAGCGGCTGCTGAAGCAAGGGTGTGCAAGGGTTAGCTGAGCCCTGTTACTATGCCGCCTGCCGCTGCTCCTTGGCCCCAGCCCCCTCCTCTGTGATCCTCTGTGGCGGCGCCAGCGGGAACATGGTGTCAACAGCAACGCCAGGGCTCGTTGAAAATGCCGGTGTTCCGTGACAGCGGTGACAAAATGTGCTAGGGAACAGCAAGGAGGAGGCAGCAGGGCATCCGCACTGCTGATGCTAGGATTGGAGGTTGGGAGCGGGGCTCAAGCCACACAGGTGTTGGTGGATTGATCCGGGGAGGAGGCCACCGAGCACGCACCCGGACTTGAAAGGGACATGGATAGTGCAGTAATACCACAGACGCCAGCAGGTAACTGCATACCTTTTTTTGCACCTATGCTGTCAGTGCTGGCGAAGCAGACAGCAAAAAATAAAGGCACCCACGACCTAGCCACTGAAAAAATTGTGAAATAAGTCTCTAAGCAGAAAGCAAAAAAAGCGGAAGCAGACCAGTTCTGCACCTCCAGAGCCCACAAAGTATTACAACAAATGATCCTGCCGCAAGCGATGTAGGCTCGACCTAAAAGGGAAGTAACTATGGTGTTCTGCAGGCTTAACTTCAAGAATACCTTCATTTTTAGAGTCATCTTGCAGCAAATGTGACAAAATAGGATATGGTCTTTTCAAAATTTAAAAAGTGTATATCATTAACATGCAGAACCGTTTCACCTTAGTACTTCAGATTATATCACTGAACTGAGAAGTTGTTTTTTAAAGTGAACATGGAACATGAAGTTAGAAACATTCATGCTTCTAATTTTTGGCTACATGCCTGCCCAGCTCACTCTTCTGGAGGGAGTTAGGGCCATGGGGAGCCACAGCTAAAAGTACTAAAGAGCAACTTTGGCGTAGACTCTGAATCAGCAAGTAGGAGAGGAAAATGAAGGGTCGGCTGCCAAAAGATGCCTCAAAACATGGTTCAGCACCTTGGACAGAACTGTGGAGTTCTGTTGCTAAAAAATGGCATTTAGATGAAACTCGTAGCACAGCATTGCTTCCCAAAGTGTGGTCCCCGTTTTCTTCCTTTGACTCTTTGAGATCATATCTCCAGACAAGTCAGCTATGGAATGGTCTAGTTTTTAGCATTTTATGAAGTTTTACTATTGGGGGTTTTTAGTGGTATCAAAGTGTTATTTAACGTCATAAACTGGACATTCTTGATACGTTTCGCATTTACTTAGTTTTGTACAATTCCTCCCTCCATCAAAGCCCCTCCTGTACGACTTTGGACTCGTCCAAGCACCTGACAAATGTGAATCAAGGACCCTTGGGAATGCTGTTTTCTCTTAACAATGCTGGTAACTGGAAACACCAGGTGCAAGGGAACCCAGGCTGTGTCTGTTTTCAGAACAGACCCGACAAGGCATGAGAGAACTGTACGTGTTAAAGAGAAATAGAAAAAAAGGAAGTCATATATTAAATAAAAGAAAAAAATCTAAAAATCATAGTCCCATAGCACATACAACCGAGACAATTACAGCCAGAAAATGCCACTTTGATCTCCATAGTACACATATTTACATGAGGTGTTTTATGTAGTCTTGGTGCAAGTGAAATTGAGTGAAGACAAGCACGTAGCCCCAAGTGCCAAGAGATTAGAGATCTAATTGTTCCTGTAATTTTATGGCTATTAATAAAAAATGAGGGGTTGGTTTCCTAGTGGCAATAAAATGCTCTGTTTCACATGGATTCCATTTTTATTACTAAGGGTCTCATTCAGACTCACGCACTAATCCTGCTTCAGGTAAAAACAGGAGTTTGCTTCTGAATCAAGATTACAGCTGGTGAGGTGCCCACATTTCTCCAGTTAAAACCAGGTAGAATTTGTGCACGGGAAATATCACACATTTTGGCCCCGATTACGGTGGGCACGGAAAAGGTTGACGTATTTATCATACCTTATATATTCTGACACTGCGGGGTTCAGAATATATCTGGCAATAAATAGCGCGCGATTGCGATTACCACTCATAACGCAATTAATCGAGCTGAAAGTAATCAGGGCCTTTGTGTTAAGTATTTTAATATGGGGTAAATATGCAGTGATATCATGGTAACTCATTTTCTAATGTACAGAACTCAATGTAAAGGTAATGCCACACCTGGCGTTACTGGTATTCACCAGATGCGATTTTACCATCTAAAATAAGGTGTAACTCCTATAAGGCCTATAAGCCTACAAATCAGATAACAACTGGTGTGGTAATACTGCACTTTTTCCCTGCATCCATTTACAAGTAAATGCTGGCAGAATTTGTGCAGGTAAAATACATGATGTGGAACTCTGGATTTATGAGATTCTGTGGCAGCTGCGTTTTCCCAATAACTATGGATTAACTGGATTTGTTACAAAATCCCCCTGACTATTAATTGTCATGTTATCCTGTTCCATGGGCAGAACTCAGAATATGGAGGTAATACCGCACTTGGTAAACTCTGCAACTGGCGGTATTAAACTTACTAGGTGTAGAATTACCACCCAAAATAACAGACAGGTCAAAAAGAGGCCATAAACTGTCACCTGCTCCCAAATGTTGCAAGTTTGCATTTTCAATTGGCGTAGATCCTGAACGCTTGACACTCTCAAATACAACCATTAGCTATTAGCATGCTGGGGTAGGTATTAAATCAGGTCACAACATCCCAAAAAGAGTATTTATATCATTTATGTGGAAAGGGGACAGCTCCAACCCAGGGGTGCTAAAAAGAAATGCACCGGGTAAAAGCTGGACCATGCTTCTAGACACAAATTGTGAATCAATGGTGTTGAAACAACGGGCACCACCTGAATGAGCATACTAGCCACCCCATGCAAGTTGGCATTGTGTTTACAAGTATCTTATGATTGAGGGTGTTGAAATTGACCGAACAATCAAAACCAAAAAGCAGGCCCCTCCAGCCCCAAACATCTAGGATTGGGCACACACATCCAGGTTCTGTACCTGAGCTGGCTTCACTGCTATACCTTGGAAGGAATTCAGACTGGCATTTACCGAGAAGCTGATACCTTTCTAGGAAGGAGCTCACTCCAGCAGCCACATGGCTCTCAATAATGTTATATATGAAGGGTGAGTGTGCTTACTGTTTTCAAAGACAGTAGCACTGCGGGTGCAACACCAGAGAAGGGACTCCCGGTAATCTCTCTGCCAACATGGCTGTCCTGATGAACCACGCTTGCCTTAATGGCAGCAAAAGACACATAGGTGATGGACGGAATGCAGAGCAAATCAAACATTCACTCCCAGTCAAGAGATTTGGGTTAAATCCATTGTTCTTTTGTTCACCATGCCACCCCAGTGCTTTGAAGGGTATACCCAGACGTGGGTCCCGTGCTTTCCAGAAAGGTATACCCAGACGTGGGTCCTGTGCTCTACATCTAAACTGGGATGGCATGGGGAGCAAAAAAAACGATGGATTTAGGCCCAGATCTCTGTACTGGGGTGAATGTATGACATTGTTCAGCATTCTGTCCATCAATTGTTTTTTTTTTGCTTTTGTCTTACTGGCACAGCAAATTATGCGGACTTGCTTCCTATTTGCAGCCCTTGTGTACTGCAGGATCGGTTGTTGATTCATGAAGGAACAGTGTAACAGATAGTGCCTCAAGTTTATTTACCCTTTAAATCGCTTTAGCTGTGATCAGCCCCTTTAAACCTAACATGGCACGTTCGATGAATCCCAGTACATCCAACTGTCCACCATTTTCTTCCTTCTCTGCATAAACCCCCTGTTACCACCTCATTAAACTCCCCATTCCCATTCATCCAGCTTCTTGCAGCCATGAACTGGGAAAAGCTGCATGTGCCAGCAGCAAGAGCTCACCTCTCTTTCAATGAACGTTCACTCTTCTTAAAACCCGTAGGCGCTGAGCGCTTCGCTCCCCAGTCAATGCTAGACCCTTTTCCTGCTTTCTTGCACGTCTGCTGAATTTCCCCCCCCACACACTTGTGGGTTATTTGCACGACACCAGTAAATAATTAACGTCATATTTCACACATTAGAAGGTGGTAAGAATGGTACTGAAACAGTGTGGTTGTCTTTTGATGCACGTTTGCTTGTCTGATAGATTTGTTTCTTGAAATGGCTCCTTCATTAAACACAAACAAACACACTTAATCCCCATCTACTTTAAGAAATGAGCATTGGCAAAGCCAATAGTTCTGACTCATATTTTGAGTTTTGATCAAAATATAAAAAGGCCTGCTGCTGAGAAACATAAACCAAATGAAGACTGGTTACTATATGCAATGCATCTGTGAGCTAAAGAAATTATCATGTCATGATTCAGTATACCCCTGAGATATAAACCAGCTATTTGTGCATTGAAATGGAAGCACTCTATAGGAGGCAGAATAATACACCAAACAACCATTAGCAAGAAAAGAAAGAAATCCTCCTCTTGTGGAGCCAAAACTCTCTTTATGTATATTTTATAGAATCTGTATGTAACAAAAAGTATTGCAGGTGGAGAGGTGTAGTGCAGCGGCCAGGGCAGCTGCCTTCAAAGCACGGGGTTCACGGTTCGATCCCTGGCTCCGGTGGCTGCTCAGCACCAAGTGACTCTGGGCAATAGCTCACATAATTTCCACGACGGCCCCCAGCGCCTTGAGACCTGTAAGGGTGAGTAGCTCGCGCATTACAAATACGGATTTACATTTACAGACAGTTTTTCTGTCAAGCTAGATCAAATACAAAATAACACCAAAGGCAGGGACGGGTGGTTGAAAAAGATAAGCAGATTCTTCACTATTTCCAAGGAGGGAATCCTCTTGAATGGACACCAATGTTTTCCCTGCACTGCCTGTCCCCAATGACCCTCACAGCTTTTTGCCAGCACCTTCAGTTTGCCACCAGCCACGAGAAACTAGTTCAATGTGCAGTCATGGATGCCTCAGCGCTAGCAACGCCCATGATCACTGCATGTCACACTTCTCACTAAGTATGCAGTGATTTAACTCAA
This sequence comes from Triturus cristatus, assembly GCF_964204655.1. Lineage (NCBI taxonomy): Eukaryota > Metazoa > Chordata > Amphibia > Caudata > Salamandridae > Triturus > Triturus cristatus. The sequence goes on along the minus strand of NC_140580.1, from coordinate 637,993,154 downwards.
TTAATAAAATAAGCACTGGCTGTCAACGATAATGTCAATGCAGCTTAGGGACTCATCCTCTAAAGCTTTGAGGCTTGCGATAAAACTAAAGATAATGATCTTGAATCACTTTGCTGAAAAGGAAATATAAAATTGATTTTTGCCTCACACTGAATCCCCCACTTCACACACGAAAAATGTAATGAAATCTGACCGAATCTATAATGTATCCGGAAAGCGTAGAAAAGGGCATGACCGTGCATGAGATTTACCTACAAGCAGCTATCTCAGTCTGAATACTGGTTGTACTGGGGACAAGTCAGTCACATGTCAGGCCTGGTAGACTGTATACTGATGGGCTGGTGAAGATTCAAATGCATGCCAGAATGGTGATTTTAAAAGGGTGGGTGAACAAAGGCTGAGTCTGGTTTAGGCCAAGCTGGTGCCTCGGAAGTGCCAGTGGGATTGGAAAAGAGTCGGAGACTGGTGCCAATTAAGGGGGCTACAAAAGTCAGCCTCATGCAGAGTCAATGTTTTTTAAATCAAGTGAGGCTTGGGCTACACCAGTCATACTTCAGTTGAGTGCCTCTGATAGGCTAGTGGGGTTGGGGAGGAACTAGTTAGTTTCATGACTGTTTGAAATTGTGATAGTTTGATGAGACTGAGGTAGACCTAGTCGGATGTCAAGCAGAAATTGTTCAATATGGCTGATGTGCGGACTCAGGAATATTAGTGAATAGTTAATATGATGTCTCAGAAAGGTGAGTAGGCCTGGGGCAGCATCAGCCATATGCCAGTATACTTCTGACTCTCATAATGCATAGTTTAATTGGAACATGCCAAGCCAAAGCCCTTGAACTGCATCTCAATAACACTTGGTATTTACCAGCCATTGAAGCTAGAAAACCAAACCTTGCCAGTAAGTACTGTGGTAGAATAGAGTTATTCCATAGCTGATTGTCGCCTTTCCAAAGTTGTAAATGTCGAGTCGCAGTTTATTTACTGAAGTGTTAGCTAGACTTCACGTGCATACATAAAAGTGGCCAAGAGCCAAGCACTGCACTAGTAGCTGTGAACGCACGCACGCGCTTTTCAGTAGGTCAGCCAAACACTGAGGTTGCACCCTTGAGGTAGCAGCCCACACAAGATTGTGCAGGAGACGACGCCAGGGGACAAGACAAGGAGTACGATCAGTGCAATGACGCAGCCATATTTTAAACTCACTATCGTCTCTCTTACGCTCTGAAAGGGAGGGAGACACGTGCTATTTACCCGTTAAGCTAACTACCTGTCGAAGCTACAACCACCCTGCATCGCACGAGCGCGGCACTTGCTGCATCCCGGAGGATCCGAGAACCGTATACGCAGCAGCAAGTGCCAAGTTGCCAACCAGTATCCCATGAAGCCTTGCGCCATCCACGCCCTGGTGCAGGCCGTCTGGCGCCAGCGGCTTCTTCCTGCCACGCCCAAGGAGCCCCCGGGATCAGCAGTGCGGAGAACAGTCTGCAGCATCGCTCCCTGCCGCTCTCTGGGTGCAAAGGCAGCTTCCAGGAATACACAGTAATATTACTAGCATTCAGCCGCAAAAATAGAGAACGTAACATCTCGAGAGACTTATTTAAAGAACATTTAATCCGGCCATTTCATCTTTTAGAGCGACATCTCTGATCAGCGTAGATGCTGCTCGCCGCCACTTCCTAACTAAATACGGTCCCAAACGTTCAACTTTGAACTTATTTTCAGAATCATGGCTAGATGCAGACCCCCTTGTGCCCCCCCCCCCTCCAAACCCCGCACCACCTTCCCCCGCAACAACTTAAAAAAGTGTTGAGAAGTGTTGCGTGCACCGAGAAGGATACTCGGGTTGTGCTGTAAAGGGCAAAGACAGAGCAAGGAAATGGTCATCCGCTTCTTGTGGTTTACTGGCATCCCCCTTAAGCCCCTCCAAAACCACCGGATAGCACAGCACCCAAAGGCCCTGTTGGCCCTTACAGGCACTAAAATCGAAAATACCATGGCAAATTATAGTATAGTGCAGCAAGGCATAGGCATGATACAGCGTGACATGGTATAACAAAGCATGATACTTGGCACCGCACAGGACTGCACAGCATATCATAACTAGGGCTTCCAGTATTATGGCATTTATGTTTTTGAACATTTCCGTCTGCATTTATCCATATTTATTTTTTGGCCATCTTATTCGTATTTATTTTGTGTTTTGAGAATAAATGCAGTCGTAATATTGTATATTTCCCAAGGTATTTAACTGATAAACATGCACTGATCCCTGTCGCGTTTTAGCAAATTAAGCTGCCAAATATAGCCAAAGTATGCACCTTCGGTTAAATATCAGTATTATAATATTAGGGAAATCTGAAACAGTTTTTGAACTTCCTATGCTGTCAATGTGCTCAGCTGTTATCCTAGAAATCACAAAAGACAGCATGGAGCGTCACTCGCAAGAAGCATTATTATGCGTATTTTGCCGGTAAAGAAAAAAAAATACGGACAGGAAACACGGTGTCTGTCTACATCTGTACACATCTGTAAGAATGGAAAATTGAGAGCCTTAATCATAATGTTGCATAATATATAGGAGAAAAAGGAGGGAGGCACTGCACACAACAAAGAGACCACCACCATTCAGTAGAATAGCGTAGTGGGTCAAGGCACATGGTGCAGATATCTGTCAGTCACGTGAAGGAGACATTTTAAATCTCGGCAGGGCCATCTCAGAACTTCATCAACACAGGGGCGAGAAAGTACTTTTCTTTGTGCTAAAACATCACGTCAATTTATGGCATTCTACGGTTGTTGTTACCAAGACTTGCGTTTAAATGCGCGCTAGAATGCAAATTTCATCATCTGTTGACCTTAAAAAGTCAAAAGATGGCGATTCATAATCTTTTCTTAGCGTATAAATTGATGACGTGGTAACAGGCCCATACTAAGTTCACACGTTGAAACATTTGAATATTACTGAATGTAGTGCTGTGCCAGAGAGTGGGAAGTGCTTTAAACATTCTGTCCTTGTGTTCAACAGTATCCAGCACCAGGGCCGGACTGGCCATAGCGGGCACCGGGCAATTCCCCGGATGGGGGCCGGTTTTGGGCCCCTGGGGGCCGTTTTTGTTACAGGGCCGTTTTTGCAGCATAGCTGCAAAATCGGCCCTGTAACAAAATCGGCCCAAAAACCGGCCCAGGCAAAGAGCTCGGCCACACCCCCGGGGAGGCCGGCCGAGCACTTTGTCAGGGCCGGTTTTGGTTCCCAGTCCAGCACTATGGGGAAAAGGATCGTAAAACATTTAACAACTAGTAAGGGCTGAGGGTGCCTCGTGCAGTGCGCACGTGGCAGTGCTTTTTCCGAGGCCGCCCCACCTCAGGATGCCTTCTCCTTTAACACCCCCGTGAGAGCATCGGACGTCTGCTCCATCATGGACATTAGCATATGCTGCATTATGACGCCGAACCTTGAGGGGGAGGTGGAATGCAGTTCTGGGTGTGCCCGCGTGCCCCGGACGCCAGCCCTCAGGCAGGCAGCCTCGGGGATCTCTCATTCTTTGCAGTCTAAGATGGCGCCACAGAGCTCTGTGTTTTTGGGACACAGGGTCAGAAGGGCTGGCGTAAGGTCATTGTCAGGGCCTGTTTTAAGGCCTGCTGGGCCGTTTTATACTGTTGATGTCTTTGATATTTTCTGTCTCAGTCTGAGACTGCCCAGGGGTGATTGTCGAGGGCACCACTGGTATAAAGGTACCTTGGTACATATGCATTGTGTTGGCAATACATATGACGTGCAGGCGAAGCTACCAAGGACACATTCCTCCAATTCGGGACTTCTCTGTAACGTGGTACTTTATTCCAGATAGTTTTATTGATGGAAGCCAAGAGACTACAACAACCACAGTGCATCAGCCAGTTAAATATTAGTCCAGGGGCCGTATTACAGAAGTTTGCACCCGCTTTGCGCACCCCTGGGGAACCTTGGTATTATACAAGGGGGCGCAGACACTTGTGCGCCCCCTTCTATATTATCGATAGTCTTGCCGCAATTAGAGCCGTTTTACCGATGACTAAGCCTGCGGTAATTGTCGCTGTGCGCCAGAGTATGCGCCTGACGGCATTACAGAGGATCGGTCTGTAATGCCGTCGTGATGTTGGCGCAGACTTTGAACACTGTGGGGCAGTTTTACAAGTCCTTTGCACCACTTTTGCGTCACTTTTTCCATGGTAAAAATGACACAAAAGTGGCGCAAGGGGCTTGTAAATCTGCCCCAGGGTTTGTGTGCGTTTGCGTCTGAGTGCATATTGTAGTAGCGCACAGACGCAAACGCACATAAACACAGGCTACTCGGGCGCACAGTGACAATTAGCGCTGGCACAGTCATTGGTAATCCGGCTCCTGATGTGCCAGCGCTACCTTCAGAGGGTGCTCTCTCATTTGCATAGGGGCGTCCCCTATGCAATTGAGGGAATTCCTTTGACTCTGCCCACAAACGTTTAGGGTTCCAGGATGTAAAGTGTCGCATTTTTAAGAGGAGTTGATACTCTATCCAATATCTCTAAAATTGTCTTCCATTAAGACAGCAGTATAATTAGAAACTTCTTAAAATGAACGATTAAGGAACTCACTCCATATTCTTTGCAAAATATTATGTTTTATCTAATTTCTTCCCTCACTCATGTATTTCACTCATTTTCTAATTTATCTCACTGATTCATTCATTTATTTATTAACTCACACATTCACCAGTTATTTGTTCACTCGCTCACTCACTTACCAATTCACCCACTCTTCCCTTTCTGACTGTCTCTCAAACAGACTGCTGACTTCAGGCTACAGATGCATTCTATTGGCCCAATTCATTGGCCTATTAGGTCTATCTATGTTTCTCCAAACCAGTACATTCTACTCCCACACAACAGCCCTCCCTACCCCGCCCCATGCCTATAGCCAGTGTAGTAAATTGTCTTTCGTGGGAAACCAATTATTATTTCCACCAGGCTGCTATGGTCGTCATTGGTCAGCATGGAAAGGTGAACTGGGCACTGCCCAGTACTTAATTTAAAAAAAATGAAGGGTCAGGGCCTTTCTCAGAAGGCCACTGCAGCCTGCACCACCCATATCCTGCCAATGGCAGTACCAACATAGCCACTAACCATCGCACTCCTACAAATGTGACAAATCAGACTATTTAATGCCACACACAGCTATAATGATGGCTTGAGAGGCTAGCATTATTCGTTTTCAATGTATATTGACTTAAATAACACGGTTGTTGTGCTCATCTCATAATTAAAACAGACAGTGCCACTGTGTGGGGGACCAATGTGCTGCTCACAATTAAGTTCTGGTGTCGAGCACCAGGACCCCCCCCCCCCCGACAAATAAAGCACTGGCAGTGCCAGAATTCCGGCTACATGGTATTTGACGGCAATGGCTCCACAGCATCCAATCCTTGGCACTATGAAGAAAATGAACCAGGCTATGATATGATAAAATCTATTTAGATTTCACTGGGTAGTGAAAAAAGGCAAGAAGACATTTGCTGAGGAAGGGCTTCCAGCTAAATTGCGTTAATTTCTTCCTCACTGAATGCAGACCTGGGTCTAGGGGTTAACTTCTTAATTACGCCACAGGAGACTTGAGTTCTAACACTGGCTACCCCACTTGAAAAAATTGCAAAAAAAATCAGGAGAACGTTGTGCTAATTATGGGGGCAGTATCAGCGCATCTGTCATAAAACTACATATGTCCCACCCTCCCAACGCTGCACTACAGCGCCATTTTACAAAGGTGGGGGAAAGTGACCTTCTGGATGGAGGTCATGCCTTTGGAAGTTGGTGATGCCACAGGAAATAGCATAGGACCAGCTGCCCAATGTAGACATGCCAGTAAAGCACCATTTTCAATGGCCTCAAACTCTATGCAAGACTCCAGGGAAACCATGCAGTCTTGCACTGACCCCGACAAAAATGTCCCCCATAAGCTAGTTGAACTCTCCCAACACATCAGGACACTTCTAATGTGTTTCATATTCAAGGGTTAATTTCTGTCACCATCATGAGGTGGTATTAATCCCACCAAGCACCAGTTGTGTTGAAAGTTCTTTCTTCAGGATAAGACCCAGGCTCATTGGTGGGGATCTTTAAAGTGGGCGGGCCTTCCTCCGACAGAGGCAGGACTTCCACTGCAGTTGCGGCTGGACAGATTAACACTAAAGCAGACTAACCCCAGCATTAAGTGATAATTAGGAAGCTGAATCTTTGCACTCTGGGAAAATTTCCCAACTTCAGATTAGCTCCAGTCCATTCAATTATTTAAATAGCAGCTCTCCATATGCTTGGATACTTATGGTAAAGTAAGTCTGTGGGCTGAGTACCCATGGTAGACCTTCCCGCAGTAATGATATCTCAATCTTGTTTGCATCATCATTTGCACTCTCAAAATGAGGTAAATTCTGTTACTGTCTGAAAGAATCAATTATCTATTGCATTCTGTGATTATGTGAGGTGCACTTACTTTGGGGGAGGGGTGTCACTAAAAGTTATTGTGCTCTGGGGTTCATGCTCCAACATGGAGGCTTCAGTCAGGGCAAGTTGTAATGTGAAGCTGTTCTATGCAGCCAACTAGGGTGCCAGCAGCAAGGAGGTAATGATCTACCTCAGAAACAAAAAACATGGCCGCTGGAGTTGAGAAAGGCGACAATTTTGGACTTTCTCTAGAGTGACAACATTCTTGCTCCAGCCCTGGCTTCAGGATCTTTCAGGAGAGTTAGCACTGCATCTATCCCAAAACGCCTATTGCCCCCAGAAGCAGACACCCAAGTGTGATTGTTATAACACCTCAAGATTAGCCTATCATGGCGGGTTCCCTATAAAGCAGTATTTGCACCATAAAAAGGCACACTGCATCTGGTGGCAATGCCACATGTGGCTAGAGTTGCAATATAACCGTTCTCAATTGTTATTTCATAGCACTTGCTGGCACAGTCATATAAATTGATAGTAATGTACATAATGGGAGTCGTAATTGCCCATCTAATGGGAGTTAAATATTTCCACCTCACCTCTGAAGAATGAAAGGTTGAGATTGCTCATTTGCATTTGAACCAATAAGCCTACAGGGTACACACAGATCTTATTTATTAAAGACATTATCTCACCGGCAAAGGTGCCCAACATTATCTCAATAAGTTCTGAGTGTGTTTTCAAACACCCACAGTATTAAATGTGAGATCAGTGAAACTATGCTGTTCTGTAGCTTGGGGGTACCACAAGACAATGGCTCTTAAATTGATCATATATCGGATTCCATTGCTGTCATCTAACGAATATTGCAAGCCACCAACAGGCCTACCTTCCAAGTTGCAGTTCACAGTTCAATCAATGAGACCATTTTGCCCTTCAGTCTTTTACAGGTGAGAATAACATGCAATAAATGGTGGATGCCACTTGCCTCCAAGCACAGTTCTTTTCTAAGCAGCCGAGCAAGCTTGGGACACAAGCCAGTCAGTGTGAAAAGAACCGATCACAACAAGGTAAATTGTGGCATTTAGATAGACAGGGTGCAGACCTCACACCACATGGACGGGGCAAATTAGGTTGGGCCACGTAAAGAGCATGAGGAAGAAACGATGACTATCTACTTCCTCATGGATAGACAGCGTAAACTGTTTGGAGTGCACAACCTGACACTGTGAGGGAGCCTGGTGATCATGATTAGACAGGATGAACTAGCTGCAGCCAGATGGTATGAGTAGGCATTGGTGGATGGGTAGACTGTGGAGGGTAAGTCACAGGGACAGACAGGGCAAGTCCCACTTTGGGAATATAATATTATGAGCAAGAAGCACATGGACAGTGAGAAGAAGTAAGGGCACATGCAGAGCCAATGTAAGGCGCTTGGGTGACATGCACAGGGTGAGGCAGATTTGTTCACCTTGACGGACAGCGTGAGGAGCTTGAGCATATACTCTGCTACCACAGGGAACTTGCAGATCATCGCCAAATATGTGAATTTTGAAACTCTTCAATCCTCTTCTACCCAGGCCCTTTCTGTTACCTTTCAAAGACCCTTCAAGGTCATTCAAGTAGGGGCGATTTAGCTCCTAGTGGGCTTTATGTTACAAGAATACTGTGGCTTGTTGTACATTGACCATTAGTTGGTTAGCACTTCAAAATAACTGTATATATGAACGCATAAAGTTGACAGCATAGTAGGCAAGAGCTCCCCTGCAGTGTCTCAAACAGTGTTGGGTTTGCCCAACTGGCAGAGTGGAGCCAAATGAACGACCAACCAGCCTTTGCCCTCTGAGTTAGTAACAAGTAAGATTGAGTGTTCCTTACCCACATACATGACACCCTCTTTGGTCTTCTCTGCGGCCTCGGACACACCCTGCTTGGTCTTTTCCGCTGCGGCGACCACACCCTCCTTGGCAATGGAGAAGCCTTTCTTGAAGACATCCATGCTTGGGGATCTGGGCTGGCTTTGGTAGTTCTCTGAGGTCTCGGATCCTGGTTCCTGGGTACCACAGCAAGGTCCACTCTGGTCTCAGTGGTGTCTTGACGCGGCCTCACCCTGTAGCCTGTGCCTGCTTCTTGCCCCCTGCCTCCTCCAGTGTGCAGTGGGATGTCCGCGTGGAAGTGGTTGAGTGTCCAGCCCTGCCCAGCTCTTATGTATAAGCTGCACTGCGTCCCGGCCAATGCCAACGGATGCCGGGCTCTAAAATATTAATGATGGGATGTGGGAGGAGGGAGAGGGCAGGTGGGAGGGGAGATGCGGGCGCCGGGACCCTCTAGAGCACTCTCAGCCGGATGAGGATTTTTTTCAGGTCCTCTCTGCTGCAATATGCTTTTGTTTCAAGGACACGCTGCAGAAGCCCTCCAGCTGTGACGGGTACCGAGCGCCGCAGAGATGCTCAGGCGGTCCAGAGGCAGGCTGGGAGGCCGGGGAGAGTGGGGACCGTCGGAGGGCGGCATCACTCCTTGCTGCGAACGCAGCTGCAACCAGAGGCTGCGACTCCCACAGGACCCTTTAACTCGCAAACAAAGCCATCCCTTGCGATTTGCCCACGTCCCCAACACTTTACTGAAGGCTGGTACAAGAAAGGAAACATTAAAAGCAGATTTTTTCGTTCCCGTTTACAGATAATAACGTGAAAGTAAATAAAAGTAGAAAAGCCTTCACCGGTGCTTTACAGGTGCCTAACCCCCTGCCAGAGGGACATTATTGCAAACGAAGTGGGATTCCACGATAAACACAAAAACAGGGGATTTGCAAAAGCGCAAATGAGCTTTAGTTCTCTCTTTAAAAATATGTCAACTCTGCGATCTCTCCGATGCGTTTCTCGAAGTAATTAACCCGTTAAATCAGTACCGTTACTTTGTAAAATGCACACTGTGGGTGAAGGTTTCTTGGGGTCACACTAACTATTCGGTGAAAAGCCCTTCTGTCCTCATTCCGCCCTCCCCATCTCTTTATTCAAGAATCTAAGTGAGGCCGTCGCAGACTCTGTTTGGTGAATGAAGACATTGCTTGGACCCCACCAGGGCACACGTCCTATAAAAAGAAGTAGAGGGACGGACCACGTTAGGCAGTATGCAAGTGACATCTTGACGCGTGCAACAAAGCGCATTACGTCATGACGCGTGGCATCCCACATGGCATCACAGGAAGTGACCTCACTGGAAGACTCTGCATTAGGATGAGTAGCGCTATAAAAGAAATACAAACGTGCTATTTATATTGTTATTTGTGTAAATACTTTGACAGACCATCCCATCTGACATTCTTAGTGCATGCACTTATATATAGGGGCTGAAAAAAGTAAAAAGCATGCATCTCTTAAGTATCTGTGAAGAGATAACATGCTGTGTGCTTTTGTTTCCTCTCCTGTGCATTTACATTTAAGTGAGAGGTTCCATGCCACCTCCCATTGGATACTCGATCAAAAGGAGGCCTGATGGCCCCTTAACTTCTGCCTTTATCTTTGGCCCAGCTGGAGGTGTAAAAAAAGCCCCCTAACTGACTGCACGTTGCTGCTGAGAATGAAAAGCAGACAACCTGCAGGTGCTGCTGAACGTGTCCGGTGTCTGAAAATGACACTGGGACAAGTTCAACATATTTCTGTGGGGCCCAACTTCGTGGCAGGGGGGATGGGGTCCACCCTTTGAAAATAGTGGGTGGACGCTGTGTACCCGCGTGTACCCCCGACTCGTGCCCTGGATCCCACCAACGAGCAATCGGAGCTCTCAAGGTTGCTCTAATGTCGCTGATCAGCATGCAGAATAGACAAAAAAAACTGCTTCATAAAGACACTCTTCTGATATGTATGAGATCTAAGTTTCATCTTTCAAGATCTAGATCAATATTCAACCATAACGATTCCAACATATCTTACGATGTGCTTTTTATGGAGTTCAGGGTCACCCAGAAGGCATTATGATTGGAGGTTGGTGGAATATTCTGTTCCACTTGCGGAATTTGTGGAGTTTTTGGCGACTCTGCATTACTCTTGTAACGCGAAGTTCCTACCAAATTTAGCCAGTCACTGTGTGGCAAAAAATGTTTATGCTCACGGCTTCAGAACTGTAAGTTGGTGAGGAGGATCAGTATTTGGCTTCTCCTAGTTCGATTTCCCGACACTAGGAGGGGATTCGGTGAGATTTATAAAACGCAGGCGGTTGTGATGGTTCATGGTTGGAAGGCTGCCACTGAAGTAGAAAATCTACGTGAGCAGCAGCAAAATCAACTTGAGTAGCTGCGCCCTTGAGGTGCCATTCGTTCTAATTTTTTTTAGCATGGAACGCAGTACTAGCGCTGTAGGAAAGAAGGGTCTGCTTTCATGATTACCCCCACTTTTTGCCTGATGCTATGCTGTTTCTGACTAGTCTAACTGGAATCCTGCTAACCAGGACTCCAGTCTCTGTGCTTTCTCCCCTAAATCGGTTATGGTAAGTACATAGGTACATTCCAGATTGGATACTGGTGTGACCATATCAGTCCCTAGTATATGGTACTGAGGTACCCAGGGCATAGGTACACCAGAGGTACCCCATGGGTTGAAGCATGTATTATGGCACCCATGGGTGGCCACTCAAACTGTAACTAAAGGCCTGTCACTGCAGCCGGTGTAAACTGGTGCTAGCACCACTTACGAAATATATAGTTTCCCTATATCTAAGGTCACTGCACTTAAAACCTATAAGTCACCCCTAAAGCATGCCCTTCAATCCTGAAGGCAGGGTGCTTGGTTCTAAGTGTGAGGGTAACTCTGCATGATCAGGACACCCCTACAACCTTCAGAGTCCATTCTCCCGGGTTGTAAGTGCATCAGCCATTACGATACATAGAGTGGCCATGCGTCATTATGCAATAACCATCTCTAAATTGGCTGTAATGAACCCTGTCATATTTGGTATCAAATATGCTTGAATCATACCTCCACACCGTAAATGGTATTGGGGAGATTAATCCATGCACTGTAAAGCTCCTCTGGGAGGCCCTCAATGCTGCCGGTACCAGCAGGGGAGGGCAGAACAATAGGTATCCTGTCACAGGGAGGTGTGACCACCTCCCGACAGGGTTTAGGGTATTGGGGCTGGGTGAGGGCGCTTGTCAGGACCACTCAGTCTGCTTGAAGGGCACACCTGGTGCCCTCCTTGCATAGTTCAGTTCAAACCAGCTCTGGGAACAAAACTGAACAAAGGACATGGGAGTATCCTCCCCACTGTCCGACCCCTCCCCTGGGAGGGAACGCTGCATCGTCCCAACACTTCCCATAGGGTACTTAAGGGCTTACCTGAGGGTGGGTCTCTAGATTCATCGTGGGACAAGATTCTTTTCAAGACACCACTTCTTCGACCATCTGGACACTCCGTACTTCACTCTGAACATTAAGACTGCAACTGGGAAGACTCCTGCTGCTCCTGGTCTCGTTGCCCTGCTCTTCTGCTGCAACGTCCATGCCTGTAATCCATACAGGAACCTTCCAAAGCCTGTGGACACCCAAGATACCAGAAAGAATCTCCCTTGAAGTGAAGGAGTCACTTCCCTGCATCTACAGGCACCGCAACTACACAGACCGATCTGCTGATCCTGGGCTCCCACGGACTCCGAAAGGCTCAGCAACAAGGATGGTGGGGTCCTCACATCCCTCGAGGACTGCCCTGTCTTCTCACCAAGTTTGAGGCCAGTATTCCCCGTCGGAGCTGCAGGAACCACATCCCGGTGCACAGGGTCAACTTGCTGTTGCACAGGCTTGTTGGCTTAGTTCAACCAAGGTCTTTGGGCTCCAAGTTGCCTCAACCTCAAGCATCTCCTGTGACTGATGTCTTTGTCCCCACAGCATCACCTTCATCTTGGGCTTGCAGCTTTGGTGAGCAGCTCAAGGTCCTCTTGCGACTCCAGTGCCTCCGGCCTGTGGGTCCCTTTGAGGGTCTCCCCTGATTGCTCGGGGCCTGCTCTGACTACCCTGCTTGTGGTGAGTCGCCTTGCTGGTTCCAACCCTGCACCTTCTTTGCTTTCCCCGTTGTTTGCAGTTGCCAAGGCTTGTTGGTGTTCCCAACAGACACCGACCCCTCAACTTTTGACATCCGACGTGGAACAGCTCGTGAATGGCTCCTGGTCTTCCACAGCATCGCCTGGTCTGCACAGCTGCAGCTTCAAGGTCATCATTAACTCTCCTACAGCACCCAACATCGGTGGGCATTCGTCTTCCGTGCCTCGTGGTCACTCCTGAGTGGCATAGACTCTGTCCCATCTGCTTGCAGGTACTTCTCATCTTGAATCCACCTTTGGGTTCCACCGGACATTTTCACCTTCTCCCGCAGCAGCATCTTCCTGAAGTCCTCCATAGAGTTCAATGGCGGTTTCCGACGCCACTTCACACCTATGCACCAGTTTCCCTGGTGTAGGTATCCAGCACTTCTACGTCTTCTGGGTATAGTCTTGACTCGAGTTGTGGTTTGCGTACCACTGCTTTAGTATATGGTTTGGTCGGCCCCTGGCGAACACTGTGTGTCTATGCTACTTACCTATTTCTATTGAAAAGTATTGTGTGCATTGTCTATTGCTCTGGCTAGGAGATATCTGCATGTGTTAGTGAGTGTCTTATAATAAATCCATATTTGTACAAATACACTGTGTGGATCTTTTTCACATAATCTATATTAATATGATTATGATCTGGTAAAACAGGCTGCTTTACACTCCTTGTGGACTAAGCCGGAAGGCTGCTCTCTACAGCTACCACTTAGAGAGCTTTCTAAGGTTGTATAAGACCACTAAAAATACCATAAGGGCTGTCTGGATTGGTGCAGGGTGCCCACTTACATAAGTGTACACCATATACCAAGCCAGCTTCTCACAGGCACTAAATCACAGCGCGTCCATCCGTTGGAGGACTCTGCAGAATTACCCAGAGTTTTTATGTAACTCTGCAGAAATCCGCAGTGTCAAATTCCGCGAGTTCCGCCCACCACAATTTATGGTACTCAGAGCTACAGCACAATATGGAGTCTTTGTCTCTGTGCAGACTAACTTGATAGAAACAAGAATAACAAGCATTGCCTTGGGGCACAATGATCGTAGGCCACAGCTGCACTGGTGCATGCTCCCTGCCTCCGTTCTCTTAATACCACAGTGTTCCTTGAATGCCTGCATCACAACTCTCAGTTTTGACTTCTGTTTCACTATAGGGATAAGACGAACCGAAGAGCCCAAATTTCAACCGGTTCTGGAGTTGATCCTAGATTGTGGCAGTTGGGGTTGACCGCAGCAGGAGTTTAGGAAAACAGCAGCTGGGAATAGAACTAAGACAGGACACAGCACAAGATGACTATGGGCCAGATTCACAAAGGTAAACTTAGATCAAACGTCGATCTGAGTGCGGAATTTCCAGAAGTCGTAAACTTAGACGTTTGGTCTAAGTTTAGACCACACGTCTAGGTTTACCTTTGTGAATCGGGCCCTATGTTCTTATCAAACTTAATTCTCAGTCTCACTTTACAACACTCTAGGACACTACACTACCTGAAAGACAAGTACTGTTGTCCTGCCTATCAGTTCCCATAAATCAGGTGATTTAAGGGCTTTTATTCAGTGCACCATGGGAAACATTACCACTGTCACTGGTGTTCTAGAAATCTCTAGAAGAGTTAAACATCACAATAAGACGTTCTGTGATCTAATCTTCAACAAAATAATGTTTTACATTTGTACACTTGTATGTAACATTCCAATGAATTAGAGATTTTTGTTGTTTCTCTGGTAATTACAGAGGTCCAGCAGAATGCATGTAAAAAATGTATGCCATAGCACTTGAACAGCAATGCTAGTAGAAACAACCTACCTAAATCACACGCTTAACTGTGTCTGCTGCAACATGAACTCGTATTATCCACTCATTGTAAACAGTTCACCCGCAAAGCAAACTGTGATGGTGACCTGCACCACTGCAAAAATCTCTACCTCTAATTTCTGGTAACATGTGGCATGAAAGCAGTCTTTTCTAAAGTTTCTGGTGATGTTTTGTATCATCTTTCAGTCTTTGGCTTAAGTCTTGGGAGACAGCCTTCATCAATAGTTTACCCAAGCAGCTGTAGGGAACAAGGAGCCCGCTGGGGTACTGACGCGCTACATTTGCTAAACTGCGTTATTTTGAGCACTGCAGGACAGAAGCGCATTGCGCCAGCGAAACATACTTTTTAAAAATAATTATCCCTATTGTGTATTTAGGTTTAATATTGTTTATTTTTCCCTGGATTTTACTTCGCGCCGCGAGCGCATACGCTGCCCCCCACTTGCACTGTAAAATTCCGCTTTGGCGAGTTACTCACCGCTTCTAGAGCGGGTCCCGGGTCACTTAGGACGCCATCATTGGTGAGGATCTAGGGAGGAAGCGCCGTTTGTCGGCGCCATCTTTGTTGTAGCGCTCTAGCGCTCTGACGCTTGGAAGGAGAGCCTTCATAAGCTGAGGACTCAGGTAGGTGCAACCTGGAACAAGGAGCCCGCTGGGGTACTGACGCGCTACATTTGCTAAACTGCGTTATTTTGAGCACTGCAGGACAGAAGCGCAATGCGCCAGCGAAACATACTTTTTAAAAATAATTATCCCTATTGTGTATTTAGGTTTAATATTGTTTATTTTTCCCTGGATTTTACTTCGCGCCGCGAGCGCATACGCTGCCCCCCACTTGCACTGTAAAATTCCGCTTTGGCGAGTTACTCACCGCTTCTAGAGCGGGTCCCGGGTCACTTAGGACGCCATCATTGGTGAGGATCTAGGGAGGAAGCGCCGTTTGTCGGCGCCATCTTTGTTGTAGCGCTCTAGCGCTCTGACGCTTGGAAGGAGAGCCTTCATAAGCTGAGGACTCAGGTAGGTGCAACCTGGAACAAGGAGCCCGCTGGGGTACTGACGCGCTACATTTGCTAAACTGCGTTATTTTGAGCACTGCAGGACAGAAGCGCATTGCGCCAGCGAAACATACTTTTTAAAAATAATTATCCCTATTGTGTATTTAGGTTTAATATTGTTTATTTTTCCCTGGATTTTACTTCGCGCCGCGAGCGCATACGCTGCCCCCCACTTGCACTGTAAAATTCCGCTTTGGCGAGTTACTCACCGCTTCTAGAGCGGGTCCCGGGTCACTTAGGACGCCATCATTGGTGAGGATCTAGGGAGGAAGCGCCGTTTGTCGGCGCCATCTTTGTTGTAGCGCTCTAGCGCTCTGACGCTTGGAAGGAGAGCCTTCATAACCGGGCCATGAGGACGCGCAGCGGTAACGCGCAGCGGGAGCGCCTGATGAGCGCCGGAGGAGCGCCAGAGGAAAGCCCGTTTGCGCCCGTTCGCGCACGATCGAGCCTCGGGCCTGGATGCTCTGGGCAGATAAGAGTATATTCTCGTACCGAGCTGCTAGTGTATAAGGGAACGACCTCCCCCCGATGTTTACATTCGTTAGACTTGACGAAAGGCCACCATGCATGTAATCGGTGTCCTTTCTTCACGTCAGAACAGGTACCCGACGAAAACCTACCGTCGGGAAACCTGAGGATGGCTTTACTTAACTGCCGATCCCTGCCTGGACACAAGGAGGAAATCTCACTCCTAATTGCTTCCAGTGACCTTGATGTCCTGTTTCTGGTGGAGACCTGGCTGGGAGAACACTCTGCCCCAGATCTGGTCGAGGCACTACCCCTAGGATACAGAGTACAGCATAAAGACCGACCAGGAAGAATAGGGGGAGGGATCGCAATCATTTACAGGGAGAATATAAGTTGCCGTCTACAGAATACGAATATTCAGGGATGTGAGAGCACTCATTTTACTCTCCATCCCTCAGATGAGAGCTCACTAACAGGGCTTCTGATTTATCGACCTCCAGGCCCTCTTGGCTCATTTCAGGAAAGCCTGCTGGAGGCAGTGATAGGAGGGGTCTGTACGGCCACGAATTTCCTGCTATTGGGAGATTTTAACATCCATTTTAACAAGCCAGAGGATAGATCAGCGAAAGATCTGGAAAATGACCTAGAGAGTTATGACCTCTATTTGAGGGTGCGGAGCCCCACGCACAAGTCAGGTAACACCCTTGACCCCATTTTCACTAACGTTGAGACCATAAAGGTCTCGGAGCCTTATCGTGTCCCTTGGTCGGATCACTCGGTGATTCCTTTCCACTGGAAAATACCCATAATGAATACTTTTACCTCCTCAGATAAAGTGTTAATAAGACCGTGGTCCAAACTCGATGTGGACAACTGGAAGGGACTATTAGAAGGCAGCAAGCCTCTGGATAACTCCAATGTGGAGGTGGCTGCTAATAACTTTAATCAATGGATTACCCAATCCTTGGACAAACTTATTCCTAAAAAACCCTCAACTATTAGGAAGGGAGAATTGAAACACCCATGGTTCACCTCAGAATTAAGGCTGCTAAAGCAAGAATGTAAAAGGGCAGAACGTCATTGGAGGAAGGATTTTAGTGCCGACAGGAAGTTCAGTTATAAAATCCTACTGAAGAAATATAAAAATGCTCTTATCGCTACTAAAACGGCCTTCTTTGCAAATAAGATTGAATCCGCCGCCAATGCACCCAGGGAAATGTTTAAGATCGTGAAGCTCCTTAATAAAATCCCGGATCCTCCTGTAATAGCAGGTGAGCTGAATACAAGATGCGAGGACATGGCAAACTACTTCCAGACTAAAATAGATAAGATTCTGGAGACGATTCCGGTAGTGGACTCTACGGTATGCCACCCGGTCCCTCCTTGGGAGGAAATAAGTGAATGTCCAACACTCTCTGAGTTTGCCCCCCTTATGGAAGAGCTTCTTCCCTCTCTGATGGGGAGCATAAAAAGTGGATCGCCACGAGATCCAGCTCCTATGAAAATTCTCAATCAGGCATTTCCTGCCATTAGTGAACCGGTAACCAAGATGGTTAACGCCTCTCTGGATTTGGCTACGGTTCCCAAGGTATGGAAAGTGGCCATGGTCAGATCTCTAATTAAAAAACCGAACCTCGACCCTGAAGACCTAGCGAATTATCGCCCGGTATCCTTGTTACCTGGGATGGGGAAGTTAATTGAGAAACTGACAAACATCCAATTGGCGGCATTTCTGGAGAAGCACAATCTCCTCCATCCATCCCAGACAGGATTCAGAAGGGGACAAGGCACTGAAACAGCATTGTTGAAGGTGGTGAAGAGGCCAGAAGGATTTTGGACGCAGGTGGCAGCGCTGCCATTATCCTTCTGGACCTCAGCGCCGCCTTCGACACAGTTAACCACCATCTGCTGCTGACTCGACTCCGGAATCTTGGGATAACCGGAAAAGCCTGGAGGTGGCTTAGATCCTTTCTGGAGGATAGATACTTCCAGGTATTTGAGGGCAATAGCTGTTCCCGCCTGTTACCGTTACAGTGTGGGGTACCACAGGGTTCTTCCCTTAGCCCCACACTGTTCAACGTATACATGGCCCCGCTGGCAGAACTGGTTGCCCCGTTTGGCATCCAGCTAATAAGTTATGCTGATGACACCCAGCTGGTGTTTTCTCTGCAACAAATAGAGTCCCCGCCGAACAATCTGGCAAATTGTCTGGAGACGGTGGTAAATTGGATGAATCTGTCTCAACTGAGACTCAATGGAGGAAAAACGGAGCTGATGCTCTTAGGCAGACAGGATATTCCCGACCATCTCGCCTGGCCTACCAGTATGGGTGCTATACCATCTCCTAAGACAGAAATAAAGAGCCTAGGCTTTTGGCTTGATAATGGTTTATCTTTTGAGAGTCAAGCCAGAAAGACATCTGCAGTCTGTCATGGGATACTGAAATCCCTCCGTAAAATCTTGCCCCAACTTCCAGAAACAGCAAGGAAGACCGTAGTCCAGGCGCTGGTCTTGTTGCGAATCGATTACGGGAATTCTATATATCTAGGGGCCCCAACTTCCACTTTTAAAACCTTGCAAGTGGCCCAAAACTATGCTGCTAGGATCTTAACGGGCACCAATAGATATATGTCGGCAAAGCCAGCCTTGAGATCGCTTCATTGGCTCCCGGTGAAGGAGCGGGTGCGATTTAAATCGCTCTGCATCACACATAAGATCCTACATAGAGAAGGTCCTTCCATATTGGAAAACATGATACATCCTTATAGGCCCCAACGTAAGCTTAGATCGAGCGAACTTAATCTGGCAATTATCCCGAGGATAAAACGAGCCCGCTCAGGCGGCCGACTCTTCTCTCTGCAAGCAGCAAAAGAGTGGAATTCCCTCCCGGATTATTTAAGACTGGAACATACCTTCCTTAAGTTTAGGAAGCAACTTAAAACGTTTCTATTCCCCAGCATTTAATGCAGCATAACAAAGTGATGTGAATCAACCCTAGGCCCTCTCCGTACCAAAAGCGCTGGGATGCTTACGGGTAGCCATGCGCTATACAAGTGATTTTACAATTACAATTACAATTACTTGTTTCTCTTGCTTGGTCATGGGTTACTCCTAACCTTCTCTCTAGGCATTTGTTAGTTTCAGAAGTTTGGAAAAAATTTTAGGGAGATAGAACATTTAAGGGCTTATTTATGATCCCTTGCATCACTTTTACGCCGACGGTGTTATGTTGCACCATATTTACAAAGTGACGCATCTAGGCAGATGAGCCACTTTGTAAACCCCTGCGCCACATTATACTTGCTCCAGGTATAATGTATGCAGATGGGCGTTCCCCCGCAAAAAGCCTCGTAGAAGTGGCACATTGAAATCTATAAGATTTTAGTGCGCCACTTCTAGGACGCCATCGCATCAAATTCTTACGCCTGCCTCGTTACAGGCATAAGGGTAACGCAGTGCTATAATCATAGTCCTCCCGCCTGCATTGCTGGAGTTGCATCATGCTTCTGACACAACTCCAGCACTGCGTCAGTTTTACGCCGACAGGTACTGCAGTCTGTCATTCCTTGCAACATGATGCATCATACAGTAGATATGACGCATCCATCATGTTGCTAGGAGGCTCACTGAGAAGTGCTGCATCGCTGTTTTTATGCAGCAATGCGTCACTTCTCATAAATAAGGCCCTTACTCGCTTCCCTCCTTGTGAGTGCACTGACTAATACCTGAATGGACTCGCGCATGAGCCTCCAAGAAACCCAAAAGTTTTCTAAATCAGAAGCAGATTAAGATGTCATTATGAGCATTCACATAGTCCAGAAATCAGACCAGAAGTGGACCACAAGGGGACAGAAAGCAAAGAAACCGCCAGACGTTTCAGCACTGGCAAGGTATGGAACTTTAAGTTAAATCATCTTTCTGAGCACACTTGCTTGCAGGGGCCGCCATTTCAAGATAAATTATTCAAATAGCCAGCTTGCAAGGCAATAGGGAAATGTAGTTCAGAATTTACCTAAAGAGTAAAAAAAACTTCTTACATTACATAACTTGTATTCATGTTACAGTAGCTGCTCCCACTGTATCCACATGACATAGCAACCATCAAAAAAGGTGTTTTATCTGCCTTTTCATTTTGCAGTTTTTGACTGATAACAGATGTTATTGGTAGAGGCCTGGTTAGTAAGCCTCAGCCAGCGCCTTATGCTAAACTGACGTGCCTTTTTACCTCTCAGTAGCAAAACTGTTATTGTAGGACTGGCTTGGGTGGCAAAAGTGGCCTCAATTCACAATGTAGAGTACTCAAATATTGACAACTAGCCACTTCTAAGGAAAAAGTACTTGTGCAGGCCGCCTACCAGTTGCAGCTGCATCTGACGAGCCTTTATAAGGGCGAAACGAGTCCTGGTTGGCATGTGCTCCAGTTCAGGGAGGACCTGGCCTGGCAGTTCCGCTAGAGCAGAGGCAAGACTGATTTGCATATGGTTGGGTCCAAACTGAGGTGGCATGGTGTGTAAAATAATGATGGACTGGGTGTGACCAGAGTAATTATGAGTGACTGAGATTAATTCAACCATTCCATTCATCACTTTTTTGTATACTTCAGTGCTATGTTCTAAGTGGGACCTGTATGCCCAAAGATGGGTCCGGTGCACACTGTGCCAATGGAACCAACCTATATGCACCTGATGAGCCTAATATGGTTGAAGCAGGTCTTGGGTCAGGGCCGTCTTAGCATTACAGGCTCTTGGGCAAAGCAGTGCACTGAGCCCTTACTACACAACCATTCAAAGGAATAAAAATGTTTAATGGAAAATTAGTGTTAATTTCTGGTCCGCTTGGGGCCCCTACGCTCATGGGGCCCCCAAGCAATTGCTGAGCGCACCCATGTGTTAAGACGACGCTGTCTTGGGTTGCGTGTGCTCCAATCAGGGAAGACCTGGCCTGCAAGTTTGGGATGGACTGTTCCCACAGGAGCGGGGTCAAGAATTTGCATATGGCTGGGCCCAAGCTGAGGTGACATGGTGTACAAAACAAGGATGGGTGGGGATGCAGCCGAGTAATTACAAGTGGCTGAGGTTAATTCAAGCATTCCATCCATCACTTTTTGTATATTTCAGAGCATCACCATAATATTTGGGAATAAGGATGTAACACGAGTCTGACAGAGCAATGCCATGCCCTATTCTCAATGATCTGAATCTGTACATTCTCTCCCACCAGGGCCAGATTGGCCGTAGCGGGCACCGGGCATTTCCCCGGTCGGCCGCCAGAGCGTGGTCCGGTTTTGTGCCCGTGGGGGGCCGTTTTTGTTACAGGGCCACTTTTGCAGCATAGCTACAATTTCGGCCTCTGTAACAAATTTGGCCGAGCAGGCCCTGGCAAACAGCTCAGCTGCACCCCAAATCCCCTGGGAGGGCCGGCCGAGCACTTTGCCAGGGCCGGTTTTGGTTCCAGTCCGGCCCTGTCTTCCACCCTACCCCAAAGTCTTCCTTCAGCCAGCGGCACTGACTTCAGGAGTGCAGGGGGTGCTGCAGCATCCCTACATAACCGGGAAAGCTTTCAAACAGGAAGCCATCAGAGTATTTTAAATTCCAGCAGATTTCGCTGTGTTTTCAAAGACAGAATACTAACTATCTGGCATTGTCTTCTGACAAACTGCAGCTCATTGTTTGAACAAGGTCTTCTTTTTAGTATCTTTTGTTTTTCTGCTAGATGAGGGCTTCTTTAAATGTACTAAAAGTGTGACTGGCATACTGAAGTGCTTGAGAGGAGAAGACATCTACAGCAAGACAAACATTTTTAATGCATTTATAAATAAAACTCTTATTTGATTGTGCTGACTCTGTTATGAGCACAAGGTTAAAATCGCTGTGATTTATTATTTCTGTTGTGATTATTTCCTGTTTTTATTTAGAATTAACACACTTTCAACCCATACACACTTGCAACTCAAATGTAACAACTGCTTGACTTTACAAGCAAGTCCAATGAATTATTAATATACAATGTCATTTACCTTTAACCATACGTTTTCACTCATTTAGAGTGGTATACAAAAGTGTGTAGGGACATGATATGCAGACATTGACATGGATTTGCATGGATTTTCATTTTACCACTAAAACCATCGGAAAGATGCGCTCGCTGTGGCATGGTACAACGGCATGCAAAATGCATCCTGCGTCACCACTTGCAAATCATTTGTGAAAGGAAAGGACTCGAAATATGGTGCACTGCTGACAGAGAGCAATTTGACTACCTGTGCAGGGGGCATGAAATGTCCTAAGCCAACAAAATCTGCTTGTTTGGAGAATCCCTCTCTCACAATATATTTCATGCTTAAACTTGGCCCAGTATTCAGAGAATCATAAATCCATCATACAAAATTGAAGGTTATTACCTTATTGCAGAGGAGCACACATCCATCTTACAAAATTGAAGGTTATTTATTACCTTATTGCAAGGGTCTACTGGCAGTATTCGTCTGGCTACTACATTTTTGCACACATTATTTCTGCTGTGACAGTGTTTCAGAATGAGGCATCTTATAGTGACCCCCCCACCCCTCCTCAATTTGGCACAGCTTCGCTGCCTCAAACAATAGAGTATGGCATGATTTGAGAGAGAAGGAAAGACAACTGCTTTGCCTCTACTAATATTCCTTAGCCTCTTCTCTAAAACATAATCAACTAATTTACAGAGTGTGCCAAAATGTTGAGTAGGTTTGGTGATGAGGTGTACTAACACCCAAACAGGCAAAGTCCACCTACCTGGAACCAGGACCAGACCTTCGGGTTCATTTTATATATCATCACTGACCAATTGCGAATACAGGCTGAGGTCAACCTTTTCACCTGGCGGTGGGAACCTCATATTACATGGTCCATTCATGTTGAAAAACCACGGTCACCCGAATTTGTCTTTAAGGCAGACAATTATTATAAGACCTGAAACGGATTGAGGACTCACTCCTCCTCCTTCACTACTGAGTTCTCGTAGAATGGTTGTTTCTAGTGAGGTAGTCGCGCCAAGAGATACCCGCAAGGGTCATGTTCGCGCTTTATAAAACTTTTCAAATAAATAAACATTTTGACGTAGTATGCACTTTCTAGGAGAGGCATTACAGCATCACACCACATGTAGCCATATATCTGTGAAAATGCACTACAAGGTGCACCATCCTCTCCCAGACTCCACTGTGAAATGGTTTTATCCTCTTTGGCAAATTGACTGATTGACACCGATGGCCAGCACCCACACTCTGAGAATTGTTCCAGCACCAGTCCCCTCAACCTGCTCTGTGGTCTGTGATGCACCTGTTCAGATGGAATGACTGGACTGCAACACTTTCCTGCACTCTGAGTTACTCTGCAGACTATCTATGGGAGCTTTGCCCCTGTCTATTGAGCACACAAAGGACATATGATGGAGAGAGCAGTTTAATACGGTTGTTAGCTGAGCCAAAAAGACCCCTTTCTTCACTCAATGCCTTAACCACATATCTGGTCTGAACACTGTGCAGCACAAGCCTTAACTGTTCTTTCACAAAGGGTCTACGACCCACCTCTACCTTCTGTGTTTCGACCGTGGATTTACATAATTTGTTTCTGTTTGTAATACGTTCCTAAATATTTGATTAAAAATCAAAAATACGTTTTTTACCAGTTATCCTTTACAGATGTTTACCTTTTTTATATAGACTTATAATGCTGGTCAGTGATATCAGATGTAAAAAGCAAGTCCTGGGCACACGTAATAGATAAACAGTTATTACAATAGGGAAAATTATAAAGAGGTCGACACCGGTAGTTCCATGAAAGCTGTTTTATGTACGAAGTATTCGTGAAAAGAACAACGCCAGCCGACACGTGTTTCGTCAACAGGTCACTGCCCGTGACACTTCAGGGCTGAAATAGGCGTACAATTGAACATCGAGAACCGGTGAAAAATCCGACCCGGTTAGCGGGTAGTATCGGGAGCCAGAGGTATGGCTGTCGAAAAAATGCAAGAGTAACACGGGCGAGTTTCACGAGCACAGGCTGGATCCTGCATTTTCAGGCCCAGCGTTTTCACGGACGCACTCGCCCGTGTTACTCTTGCATTTTTTCGACAGCCATACCTCCAGCTTCCGATACTACCCGCTAACCGGGTCGGATTTCTCACCGATTCTCGATGTTCAATTGTACGCCTATTTCGGCCCTGAAGAGTCACGGGCAGTGACCTGTTGACAAAACACGTGTCGGCTGGCGTTGTTCTTTTCACGAATACTTCGTACATAAAACAGCTTTCATGGAACTACCGGTGTCGACCTCCTTATAATTTTCACTATTGTAATAACTGTTTATCTATTAGGTGTGCCCAGGACTTGCTTTTTGGTTCCAGTGTTTTGGGTCCTTTGGCTCATAACTCAGTCAGAGGTTTATGGTTTTTCCTCTGCCCTGGTTGCACCGTGAAGCACTAGTTCTTCATTTTCTTTACACACTATATCGGTTACCTGCCTGAGCGCCATTGTCCTGCTATCTCTTAAACCTCTTGCAGAACCTTTAGTGATATCAGATGTGTAGGAAGAGATAGTGCTCAATACTAATTGCTCTCTTTGCACTGAATAAAATTACAAATAGAAATACAATTGTATGCCTTGCTAAGCTCCAGTGTGTGTAGGAGAAATAAAACCTCTCGCCCATCGGCATTACAGTTTGCAACATTTTCAAAAAAACAGGTCTGATATTTCCTTTTTCAGTATCTACAAATCTGCCGGTTTTAATCTAAATATATTTTCAAGTTTCCTGCTCATTTGATGAGCAATTTGGTTTAATTAGGTGGTTAAAGGGTCTGGTTGAATTTATCAAACAGTGAACATATTCTTCTCAATTCAAAATGAACGCTTCTTTTTGTAATTTCAGGTCAGCTCATATGCCAAATCTTTATTATATACACATTTAATGTTATGTTCCTGATTGATTATTTCCAAATTAGTCTTGAGAGTTTAGAGACAGATAGTTGCAGTAATCTGCAAAGACTTAAGAGGGGTCCTTAGAAACATATGGTGGGATTTTGGCTCCGCCCACAGGAAATTGTCAAAATTCTCAAGAGGAAGCACAATAAGTGCATTGAAGATATTCCAATGAGTCTACTGTAATATTGTTGTTTATTAACTTAAACACTGATTTGACCTAGTCTGGCGCCTAAACACAGTCCTTCGGGAGGGAGGGGGATGCATAGATCGTCCTGAGTGAGTGAGCAGATGGATTCTAACCAGCTTCAGAAAGAACCGGGCATAAGGGTTCCTCGCTCAAGATTTCAGAAAAATATGAGACTAATTATTTATTTTACAGCAGACTTTTTCAAACATATTGACTAAAAGACAACATGATTTACAGACAGTTTTCAAGAGAAATTGATACATATTTGAATAATCCAGGGTCTGGCTCAGCTCCCTGAAACATAAGAACTCAGCAGCAGCCCATCATGTTTGCACTTTTTTTTAATAAGCTGTTTTCCACAGTCAGACATCTTTTAGGAGTGGATGAGCCTTGAAAACCCACCTGTCTACTGGAAGTTGGGAGTAGTATGGTGAGCTTGAGCTTCCCTGGCATCCAAGCAGCCAGGATATGTTTCATGGATGTTCAAAATAGTTCCAAATTACTAAAGTTCCTTTCCAAACGTCATTCCTATATTACATTTAATGAGGGAGTATTCTATTAGGTATCCCACTCCATTGTCCTGCACATGTCTATGATTTGTAATGACTGAGTAATGATGCTTTATGTGTTGCAGCTCTGCTGTTGATCCTTTGTCATCACAGGAATCATGAGGCTTTGCACAATTAAGATATTATTTTACCTGTTTGGAGACAAGACAGAAATCCCAGAAGCCTGGTAACTATAGCAAGCGTTGCTTTGGATCCACCCTGGAGAGAAACCAGCCGGAGCAAATGGAAAGCTGCAGAACCAAACAAGATGATCCCTGGAATGGGGACTCACTGTTGTAAACAATGCTTCCATTAATCTGTTACATTGCACCTACCTCTAGGAGTCAAGGGCAAACTAAAACTCTTCACATATCGCACATTGGTCAAAACCTCCCGCAAATTAGTTCAGGAGTAAACACAGCTCAATAATGCCACAGTTACAAGCCGGTGAACTACTACATATATATATATTTTGTTTAATGATTTTCATATTATATTATATTATGGAGAATAGTGCTCTTTATAGGTGGAGGTGCCTTGCTCATAAGTACGGACGTCATCTTGGAAGAGTCGATACCCTTTTTTATTCATTTTATGTTTTTTTGTTGGCACAATTATTTTAATTAATTTACCAGTAGACCATGCAGCAGGGGAGCCTGTCTGCATGATTAGGGGATGCTTGACCCCAGTTAACATTTGTTTTAACTCACCAGCTTTACTGGCAGTCTGACTTGCGCGAATCGTTCTCTAGCCCCGCCCCCGTCACCCCCCCTACATGGAGGGTTATTTAAATGAGCTGGCAGCCCCAAACGCAAGCCTGTCTGCACCCGTCCATGCCCGTTCAGCGCCCAGGGCCTGAACCCCTGCCAATTTTCTTCACACCTATTTACCAGAAAGGTCTATACTAGAGAAGAGCTTAATGCACTATGCGGTAAAAGTAAGCCTCATTGCTGTCCTAATTTTGATTTATCTACAGAGACTGTTTCTCAAAAACCTTGTTGTAACATCTGCATGTTTCAATTGACTAATTCAAAATCGGTAAATAAACAGTTCAAAATACTGCAATACCCATAGGGAGCTGAAACCAAAAAGAGTCGCTGTGCGCTCATTAACACAAGAGCCTTAGTAAAACATAAACTAGAAGTTGTAGATTTATTAGACTCCAACAACCTGGATATCTTATTTGTAACAGAAACTTGGAGGGGATACGACGTCAGGCCCAGATTTTGTAGCAGTCACATCTCCAGGTTATATGTGCTATAGGTTAGATGGAATAGTTTAGATGGAGAAATCAAAATAGGCGGAGGTCTGGCCATCTATTATTCCATTCACAACAAAGTGAGCTTTAAACCGGTCATGTTATCGCATTGCGAAGCCCTCTCTTTTCGTATAGAAGTAACCTAAGCCCTGACTTTCAACAGGCTACTACTAAATCGTCCCCCGGCCCCCAGACAGGTTTTCTTTCAATATTTGAGTGTTATCCTAGAATCATGTGCTAGCTCCACTGATTATACTCTTCGGGGGATTTTAATTTCTATTTTGAGAATACTATGGATAAAGACACTGAAACCCTACTCGCGATGACAACTAATTGTGGATT
Source organism: Triturus cristatus (assembly GCF_964204655.1). Lineage (NCBI taxonomy): Eukaryota > Metazoa > Chordata > Amphibia > Caudata > Salamandridae > Triturus > Triturus cristatus. The sequence goes on along the minus strand of NC_140580.1, from coordinate 637,965,998 downwards.
GAGGCAGATAGTGTTGAGACAAACACATTCTGCAGGCATTTTCACTAATAAACCTTTTTTAACCAATGTAAATATATTACCTGTGACCTGGTCAAACCATTCAGTAATAACATTTGACATCAACTTACCATATCCTCTGCAACAAGATAGGATAGTCCTGAAAAACTTTACTTTCTGAACATGGCATTACATCGTGCCCAATAAACGACAGCAAACCTTGAAAGACACACTACCATCTTTAGCTAATGGTATTGATATCATGGTTGATAATTATAACTCCCGGTTAGTGTCTGCCATCAACCTGCTTGCTCCCCCTAAGGGATCCCGCAGCTAGAGATCACAACCCACGATCCCTTGGCTTACAGATTCTCTAAGAACCCAAAAACTAAAATGTAGAAGGCAAGAGCGAATCTGTAGAAGAAATTATTGCGACATTGAGAAAAAAAAGTATAAACTAGAATTGCTCAACTACAAACTACTGATAAGGAAATAAAAGGCCTCCTACTTTACCCAAAAAATAGAAGCAGCTAAAAACTCTACAAAATAACTTTTTCAAACAGTTACTTCATTAGATAGATGACCAGCCATTATAGCCAAGAATTCTACAACAGCTTGGCTACTTTCTTTCAAAATAAAGTAAAAGAAGTATATGACAAATTCTCTTTCAGCAAGCTTCCGTCTGAAAGTGCCTCATCTTCCTCCCTCCAGGAAAATGGTAACTCCCTTTCAAAATGTATTGAGCCTACTCAAGAGCAAGTGATCACACTCATAAAATCTTCACAACCTGAATCCCCACTTGACCCTTGTCCTCCCACCATAGTAAAGATGGTGCCAGAACAAATTGCCGATAACCTTACTGAAATGTGTCAGTTCATATTTAAGACAGGCAATTTCCCGATCAATGGAAAATTACTTCCATATTGCCTCTTATAAAAAAGCATAATTGGATTCTACAGACACAAATAGCTACAGACCTACATCAAGATTACCTTTCCCAACAAAAATGGCCAAAAAATTAGGGGTGGGCGGAATTTGCTCAGTCGCGCTATGCAAAGCTACGCGAAACAGTAAAAAATCTCCACGAGCACACAAAAGTTCAGCAAACATGCGGAACTGCTTTCTCCGCCCGTTCGCGATGCTTTTTTCTTGTTCGCGAACGCTGTTTGCATGACCGGGGAGAAATATCTCGCGAACACGCATATTGAAAGCGCAAACAAGCCAAAAATTCCATGAAGCCGCGGATCGCAGAATTTTGGGTAATTCCGCGTTCTCCGCGGAACTCAAAATCACCCAAATTCCGCAAATTCCGCGAGCGGAAAAGAATTTACTGCCCAGGCCTACAAAAAAGAATGAATCAGCAATTAGCTGTTTTCATACATGATAATAATCTTCTGGACTCAACCCAATATGGTTTTAGAAGCGGGCATAGCACTGAAACAGCCTTAATTAAGGCAATAGAAGAGGGCAGAAAAAGACTAGCTCTAGGGGGTAGGGCAGCTCTTATACTACTCGACCTGTCAGCAGCATTTGACACAGTCAACCATGAGCTGCTGATAGGTCGACAAGCTGATATAGGTTTTAGAGTAGAGCCTCTTGCTCTCTTAAAATCCTTCCTGACTAACCGGAAACAATATGTTTCTCTAAAAATTAGTATTTCTGATTTATTTTCATTACCATACGGCGTGCCAAATTAGTGATTTTGATCAGACAGTTTGGGTTTTCACTAACCTCCTTTATAGACGACACACAAATTGTTGTCTCTATAACGGACAGTGATTTCAATTTAGATACAAGTTTCAGAGAATGTATGCTAGCAGTAAACACATGGATGGCAACCAACTGGCTTAAATTGAACCTGAATAAAACAGAGATCATAGTTTTGGGGAAACTACCCTCCTTCTGTTCCCATTCATGGTGGCCATCAGAGCTAGAGACCCCCCCATTCCAGTCAAATCAACCCATAATCTGGGAGTGATCATTTATGAAAGGCTCACCTATAAACAACAGGTAAATACGCTCTCCTCCTCAGTCTTCTACACCATCAAAACCCTTTAAAAAATTCTGTCTTTTCTGCCTCACTCCTTACAAAAACTAGTAGTCACTATGATGGTGCTTTCAAAACTTAATTACTGTAATAGCCTCTATTCTAACTAACAACAAAAATATATGAACAAACTCCAGACCTTGCAAAATACGGCTGCCTAACTGCTATTGGGCATTCCCAAATTCAAATCTCTTGGAGATGGTCTCAAAAAGCTCCACTGGTTGCCAATAAGACAGAGAGTGGTTTTTAAGTCAGTCTGTATTGTGTTTAAAGCTATGCATTGTATGGGTGACCTGACCACGTGAATAATTAATTCAAGTGGTACAAGCCATGAAGATCCCTCAGGTCCTCAATAGCATATAATGTCCTGATCCCCAAATTCAAGCACATGTTGTGGGGTGGAAGAAATTTCATCCTCAGTGCATCAAATTCCAGAAATAACCTGCCTATACATTTAAAAACATTGGAAAATCTTTTGGTCTTTAGGAAAGGCTTAATGAATCACAATTTTACTGAAGTTTTAGAAAAACATACTTAAAGATGGCGCCGATTTATGTGATTCATTCCCCGAAGCCCAGTCTAGTTTTCCATGTTTATCCCTTTTACTTGTGTATTTAAACCACTTACAAGATGGCTCTTGTTATCATGAGCAAGGTTTCCTGGAGCAGCCGAAATACCTTGACACAGTAATTTCCGGCAAATATATAAGCATATGAGAAACTCACCACGGAGTGCAGTTTTGTGTCTTTGTGTCTTCATGGATGATTGAGACCGATATTTGTGTGAATATATATATATATATATATATATATAAATCAAAAGATTGCCCTGATGCAAGGACGCCCACGCAGATGAGTGCTTTCACCAAAGCTTTTATTTTCGAAACTGGCATTTAAAATCCATCAGCAATAATCCCTTACGCGTTTCAGAGCTAGGGGGCTCCTTCGTCAGAGGGTGACGCTGTGGAAACTGACGAACTCGCTGGGGCGCCATTAAATGCATGCACAAATACTGCCCACGTGGGCCTCACACATGAGTCATATTTCAGGCATGCTGGAACCCGTAGTTCAATACCTGCGAGAAGTTTTCCCCAAGTGGGTTCAGTTTCAATCCAGTGTCAATAATAAAACAAATGTACTGCCCGAGTGGGCTGGAGTGAAAATGCCAGTTCCCTTTCACTCTGCTCAGCTGCACCTGAAGGTCCGATTTTTCAAACCGATTGGCCCCATATTGCAGTCCATGGTGGGGCATCCTTCTCGGCCAGGCTGCCGAGTACAATAAATCAAAAGATTGCCCTGATGCAAGGACGCCCACGCAGATGAGTGCTTTCACCAAAGCTTTTATTTTCGAAACTGGCATTTAAAATCCATCAGCAATAATCCCTTACGCGTTTCAGAGCTAGGGGGCTCCTTCGTCAGAGGGTGACGCTGTGGAAACTGACGAACTCGCTGGGGCGCCATTAAATGCATGCACAAATACTGCCCACGTGGGCCTCACACATGAGTCATATTTCAGGCATGCTGGAACCCGTAGTTCAATACCTGCGAGAAGTTTTCCCCAAGTGGGTTCAGTTTCAATCCAGTGTCAATAATAAAACAAATGTACTGCCCGAGTGGGCTGGAGTGAAAATGCCAGTTCCCTTTCACTCTGCTCAGCTGCACCTGAAGGTCCGATTTTTCAAACCGATTGGCCCCATATTGCAGTCCATGGTGGGGCATCCTTCTCGGCCAGGCTGCCGAGTACAATAAATCAAAAGATTGCCCTGATGCAAGGACGCCCACGCAGATGAGTGCTTTCACCAAAGCTTTTATTTTCGAAACTGGCATTTAAAATCCATCAGCAATAATCCCTTACGCGTTTCAGAGCTAGGGGGCTCCTTCGTCAGAGGGTGACGCTGTGGAAACTGACGAACTCGCTGGGGCGCCATTAAATGCATGCACAAATACTGCCCACGTGGGCCTCACACATGAGTCATATTTCAGGCATGCTGGAACCCGTAGTTCAATACCTGCGAGAAGTTTTCCCCAAGTGGGTTCAGTTTCAATCCAGTGTCAATAATAAAACAACTACTGTCTGATATGTCCATGTAGCCTGAGATATATCGGGAGCACAATAAATCCGGTGAAAATGAGAATCTTAGAACACCAAAGGGCAATAACTAGTGTAGACACCAACTATCCGGTTGCACGACATTTTGAACTAGCAGTCCATCTGTGAGAGACATAGGAAGTAGTAACCTACTCTGTATATTTGTGCATGCAATTTTGGACGGTAATAGATGTGGCCATAATTCTCAACACATGACGTAGATGGGAACCACTATAGAATGCCCATACAGGGCAATATGTTGATACGAGATGATCATATGTATATATTACACATTAAGGTGCCAATTCCGATCCGGTAAAAACCGGGTACGAACCGTCGGACGGAGCCTTTTCTCCGTCCGACTCGTACCCGGTGCGAAATCCATCCGAAAATGCAAGTACGATTCATACGGAAACACCATTTCCGTACGATTCGAACAAAACACCGACCGAACAGAAACTAAACACAATTCCGATCCTGAAAGGAGCCGACGTGACGTCGGTACGCATCCAGCCTACGTTTCACGAACCAGGAAGTACGATTCGAACCGACGTCATCCCGCACGGAAAATATTTACCGGCTGCCAAAAACTGCCGGGAAATCAGGACGACACACGCAAGGAGCAGCTGGACGCGACGAACAGACATGGACCCGAACCTACGTGCCATCCCTGCCCTCCTAGCAGTCCACCTGGCGTACAGGAACCGACGCAGACGCCGCAGAAGGTCAGCACAACAACCAGGGGCAAAGGGGGGGGCAGGGGCAGGACACACAACACCAACACATGGTACCAAATCACACATGGCCTGGACATACCTGACCATCAGGGCCTGGTCACTTCCAGGGGGTGGGGGCAAGGCCAGCAACGCAAGCGTCCGCCACAACGGAAGTGGATGGTCACGCGAACCGGTACGTACCCTACCCAGGCCGCAAGAGCGTGGGTACGGAACGTACCACGCGTCCCCCTACGTCACTCCAACAATAGCGGTACGGCCCGTACCCACGTCAGAAAGGCCTTGGTACAGCTCGTACCAGCATTGCTGGGGTCATGTAGGGGTACGCGTGGTACGACCCGTAGCCACGCCCCCAAGGCCTGTGTACGGTGCGGACCCCACGGCCCGCAACAATGGTGGGACGCACCGTACCCACACACCAAAGGCATGGGTACGGCCCGTACCCAGGCACGCAGAGCGTGGGCAGGGGTATGTACGGACCGTACCCCCACCCGTGGAAGTACGGCCCGTACCCCCACCCGTGCATGTACGCCCCGAACCCCCACTCGTGTATGTACGCCCCGAACCCCCACCCGTGTATGTACGCCCCGAACCGCCACCCGTGTATGTACGCACCAAACCCCCACCCGTGTATGTACGCACCAAACCACCACACCAGCCGTGTATGTACGCACCAAACCCCCACCCCAGCCGTGTATGTACGCACCGAACCACCACCCGTGTATGTACGCACCGAACCACCACCCGTGTATGTACGCCCCGAACCCCCACCCGTGTATGTACGCCCCGAACCGCCACCCGTGTATGTACGCACCCAAGCGCCACCCGTGTATGTACGCCCCGAACCCCCACCCCACCCTGGTATGTACGCCCCGAACCCCCAGCCGTGTATGTACGCACCAAACCCCCACCCGTGTATGTACGCACCAAACCCCCACCCGTGTATGTACGCACCAAACCACCACCCCAGCCGTGTATGTACGCACCGAACCACCAGCCGTGTATGTACGCACCAAACCCCCACCCGTGTATGTACGCACCTAACACCCACCCCAGCCGTGTATGTACGCACCGAACCCCCACCCGTGTATGTACGGACCGAACCCCCACCCCAGCAGAGTATGTACGCCCCGAACCCCCACCCGTGTATGTACGGACCGAACCCCCACCCCAGCCGTGTATGTACGCACCAAACCACCACCCGTGTATGTACGCACCAAACCACCACCCCAGCCGTGTATGTACGCACCAAACCACCACCCGTGTATGTACGCACCAAACGCCCACCCGTGTATGTACGCACCAAACCACCACACCAGCAGAGTATGTACGCCCCGAACCCCCACCCGTGTATGTACGGACCGAACCCCCACCCCAGCAGAGTATGTACGCCCCGAACCCCCACCCGTGTATGTACGGACCGAACCCCCACCCCAGCAGAGTATGTACGCCCCGAACCCCCACCCGTGTATGTACGGACCGAACCCCCACCCCAGCCGTGTATGTACGCACCAAACCACCACCCGTGTATGTACGCACCAAACCCCCACCCGTGTATGTACGCACCAAACCACCACCCCAGCCGTGTATGTACGCACCAAACCACCACCCGTGTATGTACGCACCAAACGCCCACCCGTGTATGTACGCACCAAACCACCACACCAGCCGTGTATGTACGCACCAAACCCCCACCCCAGCCGTGTATGTACGCACCGAACCACCACCCGTGTATGTACGCACCGAACCCCCACCCCAGCAGAGTATGTACGCCCCGAACCCCCACCCGTGTATGTACGGACCGAACCCCCCCCCAGCCGTGTATGTACGCACCGAACCACCAGCCGTGTATGAACGCACCAAACCCCCACCCGTGTATGTACGCACCTAACACCCACCCCAGCCGTGTATGTACGCACCGAACCACCACCCGTGTATGTACGCACCGAACCCCCACCCCAGCAGAGTATGTACGCCCCGAACCCCCACCCGTGTATGTACGGACCGAACCCACCCCCAGCCGTGTATGTACGCACCGAACCACCAGCCGTGTATGTACGCACCAAACCCCCACCCGTGTATGTACGCACCTAACACCCACCCCAGCCGTGTATGTACGCACCGAACCTCCACCCGTGTATGTACGGACCGAACCCCCACCCCAGCAGAGTATGTACGCCCCGAACCCCCACCCGTGTATGTACGGACCGAACCCCCCCCCAGCCGTGTATGTACGCACCGAACCACCACCCCACCCGTGCATGTACGCACCGAACCTGCTATAAGAATGGGGTGTGCAAAACACCCCCAGCAGTGCCCAGACACAGGAGGGGTGGGTGCAGGGTCCTCCCAGCAGTGCCCAGACACAGGAGGGGTGTGTGCCTATCACTCCCAGCAGTGCCCAGACACAGGAGGGGTGTGTACCTATCACTCCCAGCAGTGCCCAGACATCGGACAATATACCCCATCAACAAGTTCATTGACCTACAAGGGTGATACCCCAGATGCAGGCGGAGCCATCGCTGAGCCAGCATGGCTATATTGAAAGGCAACCCTCACACATCCAGGAAATGTAGACACAGCACAGCACAGCATTTGGGAGACACCCTGCAGGAAAAATGGCCTGGGCCACAGAGGACGGAACACACCTTGGGACAATGTCACCATACAGTGAGAGCAAACATGACCAAATACCATTTGCAGAGACCTTTGTGATGGCACGCAGATGGCAGGGTACACCCCATGAGCAGCACACTCCAACATTTCACAGACCCCTAACACATTATCACCACCCCAACGCAGGGAGCACCAGCACCAACAGCAAGTCCAGGAAAGCATCAGTGTGCAAAACAAAAAGAAAAGGCTTTATTCAGCAGGAAAATATATCAGAGAAAATGTCCACTATGTACAAGGGCCATGGGCCAGCCCAGCAGCAATGTCCGGGGGGGGGGTACACATCGGGACGTGTGTCCCCTAGCTTGCCTGCACAGTTCACAAGTCCATTTCATCCACAGAAGAGGGGGCATCAGGGGGGAGGGTGGAAACAGGCACCGCAGGGACAGGAGGGGAAAGGGTAGGTGTTGTGGGTGCAGGGAGGGATGAATCTGCCACAGGGGGGGTGCCAGCGCCAAAGGTGGAGGACAGAATGGCGCTGCACACGTCGGCAAGTTCCCCCAGCGACTCCCCCGTACCCAATCCAACCACAGGCCCCAAGGAGGGGGGGGGGGCAAAGGGATGGGTCGCAGCGCCACTGGGGGAGGGTGTGGACAGGGTGGGGGACTCAACTCCCCTGGCCGGGTCCCGCCTCCACCGCTTGCGGGGTGGTGTCGTCCTGGGGCTGGGGGGCACACTCGCAGTGGATGATGCTGTCACTGACTGTTGGCCAGGAGAGCTAAGGGGAGTGGATTTGGAGGGAGTGGGTTGTGTGGAATGCGGACTCCCACTGTGGCTGCGTGTTCTACGTTTCCCCCCCGACCCAGTGGGTGTGCCTTCCTCACCCTGTGTGTGCGTGACAGGAGGTGTGCGCTTCGACTTCCCTGGTGGTGTGGTGCCTGTGTCTGTTGGGGTGCGTGCACGCTGACGTCTGGATGTGCGTGGGACAGGCACGGGAGTGGGAATTGTGGATGGGGCAGGGGTAGGGGGTGTTACGCAGCGCTGCAGGAGATCCAGTGCTGCAGTCAGTGTGGAGTCTATGGACCTCAGCAACTGCCGTTGGTCAGACTGCGCAGCCGACATGCCCTCCATGTATGCCTCCATCTGGGTCAGCACCTGGGTGTGGGCATGGAGGACATTTAGCATCGCAGTCTGACCAACCTGCAACTGCCTCAGGATGTCCACAGACTCCGCACTCACCGCAGCAGTGGTGACAGGGGCAGGGGGTGCGGTGCCTGGCAGGAAGGAGACATGTGGGGACCGAGCACGGAGGGAAGGGCCACGAGCATGTGGGAGGCCGGTGATGGAACCTGAGGTGGCGGGGGGATGTGGAGGGCTGCCATCAGCTGGGGGGGCAGACTCCGCCACCTCTGGGAGCTCAGCCTCGGACCCGTCTGCGTCATAGTCTGTGTTGGCAGTCAACAGGTCCTCCGCCTCACTCCCTTCGGCCTCCGTGCCACTCCATGTGCCAGACAGGACAGCACTGCTGGTACTGGTGCTCAATCTCTCCTCCCGGTCCGTGCTAGTGTCTCCTTCCGTGTCCCCCGGCGATGCTGTGGGCAAGGTGAAGAGACAGGAGAAAATCAGACACCTGTACACATATGTCACATGAGTCAAATATACATAGGTCACATTGCATAGCCTGAAAAGCAACAGGAGTAACACCTACAAAACAATGTACACATGTAGGCCATGGAACACACAGTTTTTCTACCCACCATGCCACTGAGACACAATGGAGATCATGACACAACAGCAAATCACTGCACCTGAAATTTTAGAGAGGAGTCAGCCTCTGGGGACAAATGTGCACAGCACCTGCACCACACTGCGTCGTCAAAAAGGGATGAGCATGAATCATATCCATTTACTCTTGCCGCATGCTGCAAAGGCAATACATGAAACCAGGCCACACATGACAGGGTCACTGCACCTTGAGCGTATGTCCAGTCAAACATCACACACAGGCTAAACCCAGCAAGGAGGATGAAGCTTCTGACATGTAGGCCTTGTACGCACAAACCACCCACACCTGAGACAATCTCATTGAGACGGAGAAAGTATGTACACCTCTTACTCTGGGATGGAAACACATGGCCTCCACTAATTCATGACTGTAAACACACAGCCCCTGGTGGCCATGTCCACACATCATTGACAGGCAAACATCATCAGATTGTCTCAACAACACACACAGGTAATGCCCACTGTGAGTATGCACAAGCAAAATGGGTCCCCCTGTACAGTGGACACATGTAGCAACCTGTAGGTCCTAACAGTTGAGCCCAGGGTACAATGCCACCCTACGCAACCCATGGCAAAGACACAGTGAATGGCCATATTGTTGGATGACGCACATGATACCTAGGAAGAGGTGCCCCAGGGCACAGTAGTGCCCACACTCCTCCATGGTCCAGGATGGACATGACTGCAAATTAAGCAACCGTCCCTGCACTTAGCAGGCCTCCCACTCAGGCACATCATGTCAGAGGGCACACAATTGGACATGCATGCTGGAAGGCTGTACATTTTGGAGACACACCCCTATGTCGTGATTCACAATCAGTGCCAAGTGACATGGACACCACAATGACTGAAATTGGCCATGGCACACGCAAGGTCCCCATACCTGTGGCACATCACCCCCACACATGATGCTGATAGCATAGGGCACCTGCATGAACTGCCTGCATAAATAACCTTGTGCAAGAGTGGCGACAGACCAGGGAACACATTGCAAGGAGGGGAAGGGAGGGAGTGAGAACAGCACTGTGCTACTTTGTGGAGAAGTTGACGCACTGCACAATCAAACCCTGGCAGTGTATCCATGCAACTGCACACTTACATTGGCTGGGGACACACAACTGACACACATGTACCTACCCCCTTCCTGCTGCTGCCTCTCCTGTAGGCGCCTGTCCATATCGGGGAAGACCACCGCCAGCACACGCTTCTGGATGTGGGTCAGACGACGGCGGCCACGGTTCTTACGGCTCTCAGGTGAGTCCCCCAGCAGGAGCCGTGCAATCCTCCTCGTCCAGCACCGGATGTCCTGCCAGCGTTTCCTCACCTGAGACAGGCTCCGCCTCCGACCCTCTGTACCCCTCACGGCACTGACGGCTTCCCTCCAGATCTCCCCCTTGGCAATGGCGCCTACCTGTGAGGATGCAAAAGAGAGAATACATTAATCCACATGAGCAAAGACACAGAGACACACATATAGAACAATCCTCATTATGAACAGGCCATGGTATGCATGCAACTAATTGCACCTTTGTCATAGGGACATTATCCACTGTGGAAGGCCAAATGCACTACGTGCCAGTGGAAGCACACGGGTGGCATGAGGGGTACCACACACTCACTGACCAGGGATCACACTGTGCCTCACAGGCTACACCAGGATTATGTACAGCACCTCACAGCAGTCACCTGCCCCAGCACACTGATGCTACCTCAGCAGAGTACACAGACACACACAGGTACAGGACAATCACATGGCATTGCCAACTGCGGGTACACACCTCACTCTGCCCATGTGCCAGTAGACGGGGGTGTCACAGGTGTGGGGCTGGCTCAGCACGGCATGCACACAGCACTGCTCCCTGCTCACATCCGATGGCCAGGCCATATCCATCCCTCATGCTGCTTGTGTGCAACACTCCCCATATGCACTCACCCACATGACAGGGGACTAACACACACACCAATGTGCAGGGGACGAACACGGCCTTTGGACACTCACAGCACAGGTACACTGAACAAACACACATCCATGGGTACTGACACCTGTCACACTGGGGGGAACACAGGATCACATCAGGACTGTGGAAACAACATCCCCAGGAGGAGTATGCAGGCAGAATGTGGCATTCACCTTGCATTCATTGTCACAGTAGGCACTATGCAAGTGAGGAGTGCACACAGGAAACACAGCATGCTCTGCATGGGTGACATGAGGCCTTCCACACCCTGGGACCCACTCCAAACAACAGTGCATGTCTGTCACACATGGACACAATGCCAGAAGTCACTGTCACACAAAAGGGGCACAGTCTAAGCTAGTGGAGTCTGCACTCACCTGAACCCCTGGTCGACCATACAGGCTCTGGAACTGTGGGAGGATCACATCTATCAGGGCAAGGTTCTCCTCCTGGGTGAATGGCTGTGACCTCTCCACAGTCCTGGACATGGTGCCAGAGGAATCACTATCAGCAGCAGTGGTAATGGATGAATGGATGTGCAGGCAAGTGCTCTCTCATGGGACCTGGCTGCCTTATATATGCCTGGCTGGCCTGTTCATGTATAGGAGTACAGATTGATTGGTCAGTCACATTAGCATCCTACGTTTCATCCAATCCCTTCAAACCTACCCCAGTGTGTGGCTTTGCATGGTTTCAGTTTTGATAATGATGTCAAGTCAACATCCACATTGCAACAATGTAGATTCTTTCCAACTGACTTCTGCTGTGCACCTGGTGCTCAAATTCAAAAATTTAACTCAGTCTCCATGGCAACCATCAGGCATTTAGGCCCTTATACTTGTCCCTCATGTGTCCCCTATGTGTTTTCATACATTTACACACAGGTACGGTGCGTTCCACGCCCTAGGGCACCCCACAAGCAGTGATACCGACCGTACATGCGCTTGTACGGTCCGGATCACAATATGGGCGCTGGCGTATGCGTACGCCACAGTAGTACGGAGTGTACAAGCGCTTGTACGGTCCGGATCACAATATGGGCGCTGGCGTATGCGTACGCCACAGTAGTACGGACTGTACACGCGCTTGTACGGTCCGGATCACAATATGGGCGCTGGCGTATGCGTACGCCACAGTAGTACGGACTGTACACGCGCTTGTACGGTCCGGATCACAATATGGGCGCTGGCGTATGCGTACGCCACAGTAGTACGGACTGTACACGCGCTTGTACGGTCCGGATCACAATAAGGGCGCTGGCGTATGCGTACGCCACAGTAGTACGGACCGTACAAGCGCGTGTACAGTCCGTACTACTGTGGCGTACGCATACGCCAGCGCCCATATTGTGATCCGGACCGTACAAGCGCGTGTACAGTCCGTACTACTGTGGCGTACGCATACGCCAGCGCCCATATTGTGATCCGGACCGTACAAGCGCTTGTACACTCCGTACTACTGTGGCGTACGCATACGCCAGCGCCCATATTGTGATCCGGACCGCACAAGCGCGTGTACAGTCCGTACTACTGTGGCGTACGCATACGCCAGCGGCAATATTGGCCCAGGGACCCTATACACGCGCTCCGAGCGTATGTACGGTGCGTATAACAACTGTCAGTGGTGACAGGCGGCACACAGACAGGAATGGAGCGGACAGGTATTGCCAAGGGTGGACACCAATGCATTGTCTGTGCAATACCACCTGTGTGTGACACAGGTGTGTCAGGATGTGATGTGGCACTTTACCCCTGAGGTGTGGGCAAAGCACATGTACGATGAGCTGTGTACACATGTCGTGTGTGATGGTGCGCATTGTACCACACATCCCCTGCACTCCTTTGACATGTGTGCATGTCGTACACACTAGTGGAGCCATGAGTCACTTGCATGTCCCAGTCACGGACACCCGCACCTGTCCCCTGATGCCAGGTACGCGGAATATTACATATGACACGTGTATGGCTGCGTTGCATGCTGCAACCATGTCATGTGTGTGGCATGTCTTTCCATGATTTTGCTGTAGGTGTGTGATTCAATGTGTCAGCAGTTGCTGCTGCCAACATGTGTCTGTGTGTCGATGGGCATGGCACACTGTTCCGCACACCAGCCCACATATGTGATTTGCCATGAGGTGTGTATGTATCCAACTACACGGAGTATCAACACAAGTACATATCCACATGCTCCCTATGTATGTTCTGTCTCGACATGTACTCCTCAAAGGCAATGTGTGTGGCCTGTCCTATTCCTATGACATGTGACCAGTGCATATCGCATCCAACTACCTGTCTGTACCATACGCATACTACTTCTGCACATGTGTGGATGTCTGTGAATCCTGTGATGCGTGTGCATGTTCACTTACACTGGCCCACAGCTAGTCTCATGCCATGTCATCGTGATCTTGCCCCCCTCCGTTAGTGGCTGTCCCTTGGTAGGAGTGTAACCTGACTGGCGTTCGTGTCCAGGAACTGTGGCACAGACCTGACTCACAACGTGGCATATGTGTATTGGCTGTGTAACATGTGCTCAGTGCATTGACGATGTTGTTGTACAGTGCTCACTCTTAGGTGTTCCTTCCATTTCACTACAGGGCTCCGCCTCTCCCTCGACGTATGCCAGACATTGCTGCCCTGCATGAACGGGACTGTATACGCCGCTACAGATTCAGCCAACGGTTGATTGATGAGTTGACTGGCCGGCTGGAAGCACAACTCCTCCCGCGCCACAGGTATCCAAGTGCACTGACACCCAAGTTGAAGGTGATGGCAGCCCTACATTTCCTTGCCACGGGTACGTTCCAACATACCATTGCTGATGTCGGGGGCATGTCCCAGACGATGTTCAGCCGTGTTCTGCATGATTTCTTAGAGGCCATGTTGGTTCACCTGGATGAGTACATTAAATTCCCAAATCGTGAGCAGTTGACAGATGTCAAGCGTGAGTTCTATGCCCTGGGAGGGATGCCCCATGTCATTGGGTCCATAGATGGGACACATGTTGCGTTGGTACCACCACAGGCACAGGAGGTGGTGTATAGGAATCGCAAACATTATCACTCCATTAATGCCCTTGTGGTGTGTCTGTCCAACATGGTGATTTCACATGTCTGTGTTCGCTTTCCAGGATCAGCACACGATGCCTTCATCATGAGGCGTAGCAGGGTGCCAGAAATGATGCTGCAGCTGCGGAACGAGCGAGCATGTATTGTTGGTGGGTAGACTCTGGCAGTTCAGTGTTTGGCGTCATCTTCCAATCTCACTGCCTGTGCTGACACACTTCTGTCCATGATGTTTCCTTGTAGGGGACGCTGGCTATCCCAACATGCCATGGCTGATGACGCCTGTCCGCAACCCCAGCACGGCTGCCGAGCACCTCTACAACAACGCACATGGGCGGACCAGGAGAGTCATTGAGAGGACGTTTGGACTTCTGAAGAGCCGATTCCGGTGCCTCCACAAGACCGGCGGAGCACTCCCATATGCCCCGGTGAAGGTGTGCAAGATCATCATCGTCTGCTGCATGCTGCACAACATGGCAGTGGAGGAAGCTGTTCCACTCATACTGGATCAAGATGACCAGGACCATCCACCCGTGGAGGATGAAGGGCTTGGTGACGGGGCAAGTGATGTGGAGGAGGAGGAGGCTGTGGAGGACATGCGGAGTCGGCTCATACGCAACTTCTTTGCTTAGTGGTGAGTTCCAGTGTCTGAGTGTGCACGCATTGGGCCGTGTGTGGCATGTGTTGCAATGTGTGTGTCCATCTGCATGTCTGCCAAGTGAGTCAGTGGTGTGTATTGAAGTGTCACTCAAGTGATGGCGCAATGGAAGGATGTTGTCTGAGGGTCATCATTGTCACCTGTCATGTTAACAACATGATACGTGTTAAGTACATGCTTGCGGATGTGCTCCTTTGTGCTGAATCCTTGTGTGTCTCTCTTCCACAGGTCCATGTGCATGCTGTCTGCTGGTGGCATTGTTGTGCTCCTGCTACTCCTCATGAACACAGCGACATGTGCTGATTCAGCGTCACATGCACGGGCAAGTGTTGAAATCTCCTCAGGGTAAGGGATGCCTCACGTCGTTTTGGGTGTGTGAATTGTTTGTAGTCTGTGTGCACTTCTCCGGTTCATGTGTGTTCCATTTGCATACATGGTGATCCTACATGGGGAACATGACATGGGGCAGGCTTCACCTGGAGCCATGCTCAGACTTGGTGACTGTCATGTGGCAGGGGATTGGGGATTGTGATGAGGCCATCATTGTGTGTAACACTGGCCTCGGAAACATACAGGTTGCACCGGGTTGACATGGTGTGTGATTGCCCCATCAGGGCCTCAATGGTGTATAGCGGCCTCTCCGTGGCAGCAGGGGGTGTTTAGCTGTTATCCGTCACTTGTGTGCCAGGTCAATGGGATGCCAGCATCTGTGTTGCAATGGGGGGTGCCAGTGTTGCTCCCACATGTACATCCACATGACCTGTGTATGTGTTGACAGAGTATCATTGTCATTCCAACACACATGACTAATAAATTTGTCCCTCTGTCTCCAAGGTGCCTCTTCCCTGTCAATGGTGCCCTGTTGCCACTGTGCGTGCCGCAGGTCTGGCATAGTTTTCATAGGTGGTGCATATGTGTCTATGTGTAGAGTGACAAGATGCTAGGGGTTTGTCAGGGAGTGGGAACTGTATTATGCACAAGATGCACAGTTCCATCCACCTCAAGGCAAGAGAGACCATCCCCCAGGGAAACTACAACATCTGTGTAGAATCCTACCCTGCAGTCTACGGACATGTGCCTCACGACTCCCATGGTACTTGTCCATATCCGGAGTGCATCTGCACAGCTCTGCTACTGCGTCGGGCAACCAGGCCACATCAACGTCCTAACGGGATGGGGGGAATGTTTCACAGCCAGCTGCAGGATGACCTTCTAGATCCACGCCCACACTCATGATGCAGCCCACAACCCCAACACAACCATGTGGCACAGTGATCCTAAACTGCATTCTGGCATCTCCATGCATCCAACCTTGGCCTATCCACCATTCTCAACATCCGCCTGACGCAAGCATGCGGCACATTGTAGGGACACATGTCTAGACATACCTGGGAGCGGCAAGCCAGGTCACTCCACATGATCCCTGACCTCTGCGCATGACTGTTGCTCCCCTGAATGTGTCTGTAGCCACAGTTGTGCGGGAACCACTCAGCTGGTTGGGCCCAGCACAGGTGAGTTTGGTACTCCATGTCTGTATCAGATGAGACATTGGGACCCATGTGTGTCCTGGGCAAGACTGCGACCCCACGGTTTGGATGGTTGGAGTTAATTCTGAGATCAGGCATGCTTTGACTGTACGACACACACATGTATTGTAATAATGTAGAATCACGGCATCATCTTGTAAGTGTGATTAATTTATTTGTGGTGGGGTACGGGTTTGTGGGGATGACAAGAGGTGCACAGCGGGAGTGTAGAATCCAAAGTTCACTGGGGGAGTTGGTATCCTTGTCGTAGCAAAATGTCAGAGTCCATGCCACAGTCTTCGTCAACATAGGTCAGACAGTGACCAGCAAGTCCATGTGGCAGAGAATGTCATGTGCTGCTATTGGGCCAGAGGGCCAGGTGCCAGGCCAGGTGACCTGGGAGATGGTGATGTTCTGCTGACTCTCACAGTCTTTTTCGTGGACGACCCACCTTCCTGCGGGGACCCTCGGAAGCAGTCCGTGACGATGTCTGTGACGCTCCGTCGGATGAATCCTCCTCCTCCTGATCCCTCCCTGTGTCTGGTAATGGCCTTCGCCTGGTGCCACAGGGAGGGTTGCCCATGTTGTCGGCAATCAGACGGAGTACACCGGTCATTTGGGTTTGCACCGCCACGAGCTCAGCCTGTCTATCCTCCATCCTTCCTTGGTGTTGCAGTTGACAGGCATGTTGCTGGGACTGCAGGGTCTTCATCTCCTGGAGGGTCCCCTTGATGTCATTGAGGGTGGACGCAATCTGGTCCATGCCCCTGGTGTCACGCCGGTATGTATCCAGGATGTTGCTGACCTGGGACACTACCGGGTCCTGAGCTGCCTGGTCAGGTTCGCGCCTCCGCCGTCCTCCACTCCCGCCACCCCTGCCCACGTGCACCTGGCCTGCCGTTGTGGGTGCATCGGGTCTCCGGGACCCCTGAGGGATGGCATCTGCGTTGCCGCCTGCCTCCTCCTGGGTGCCCGGAGGACCGTGTCCCTCCTGGGCAGACTGGCTGGGTGGTCGTGTGCGGGCAGGGCTCCTGGACGTCTCCTGGGATGTGGCAGGAATGGGGGTGGTGGTTGGCACAGTTGTACCTGACGCAGGTGCTGCAGGTGGTTGGACACCAGAGGGGCCAGGTTGGTCTGGGTCATCCACGGAGTGGTGAGAGTCATCGCTGGCGGTGGGGTCATCATCCCGCGGAGCCTGGTCCTGTGTGACTTCCCCCCCAGTGTTGGGGGGTGTTCGTCGACGTTGACCTGTGTGTGAGAGAGAC
Organism: Triturus cristatus; assembly: GCF_964204655.1. NCBI lineage: Eukaryota > Metazoa > Chordata > Amphibia > Caudata > Salamandridae > Triturus > Triturus cristatus. The sequence goes on along the minus strand of NC_140580.1, from coordinate 637,948,263 downwards.
AATGTTAACAGTGTCACATGTGGCATCCATGTTGCATGCATTTCTGATTTGGCACTCTTCCTCTGGGTAGTTGGATCTGTCCTGCATTCCTCTCACAGTGCACTTGTGCATGGCTATGTCCCTTGGCCACAGCTGTCAGGGCTTTACGCATGTGTGAGACACAATCTTAGTTGATGCATCTATTTGGGTACACAGTCAGCAGTGTGGTGTGCGGGCGTAGCGAGCCATGCAGAGGCGCCTTACGTGTTGCACTGTACGTGGCCAAATGGTGTTTTGGCAAGGCAATTTGATGTTGCAGGTAGGGGACTGAAGCTTTTGTGACAGGGTTCTTACCGACACGGTGGGTGGGTATACTGGGTGTGTGGTTAGGTCTGTGCCTGCAGCACGGATGGACTCGTGCACAGATTGACACATGGACCGGTCTTCATCTACGGAAGGGGGGGTTGAGGCACTGCCAGACCTGGTCTGCATGCACACAGTCCACCGGCTGACGAGTGGACATGGCCACACCACCCAAGGCTGATTTAGTCTCCCTGTGTCTCCCTTCCTCCCTCCCTCTGTCACCCTCCTCCCTCCCTCTGTCGGTCTCCCTCTGTCACCCTACTCCCTCCCTCTGTCTGTCTCCCTGTGTCCCCCCTCTGTCTCCTTCCCTCTCATTCCCCCTCTCCCTCCCTCTCTTTGTCACTCTCTGTCACCTCAGGCCAGCTTCCTGGGCACACACAGTTAGCCGGTCTTTGAATGGCCATTGGCTTGTTCATGTGAGTTAGTCCCTGTTCTCCGGGCACCCATTGGGCAGTGTGTCTGAGTGTAGGCTGCTGCTGTGGCGGTGTGTGCTGAGACTCTATCAGAGCGATGCATCTTCATTGTCTGCTGTTATGTGCAAATTGTGCCTTCAGACCCATGGCATCCTGCATGGCAGCCATCATTTGCAGGCAAGACAGTACTGTGTGGGTACACACAGTTTGTATGGCTGTGCCCTGGGCCATATGGGCTGAGGGCATTGTTGTGTGCTTGTGAGTTGCTCAATGTTAGTTTTGCTGCCCCCACTCCCAGCATCGACCACATCCTGTGTTGTGTTGGTGTTTTGTGTGGCCTGTGACTTGGCATGGCCCTGATTGATGCATGGGGCATGGAGGTGCCAGTGGCATGTGTGTGTTTGTGGAGTGTTGTTGTGTCCGGTGGTGGCTTGGGGGGGGTGGCATGCATGATTGATTGTGTATGGCATCCCCCCCATGTGAGGTGAGTTGTTTGTGTACTCACCAGGGTCTGGGAGTCCTGGCAGTCCGTGTAGTCCCTCCACCGCCAGCGTGGACATCACCTTCTCCTCCCAGGGATGGTATAGTACCGGTCTGGGGGGCGGCCCTCCTCCAGTGATGTTCCCCTGGTTGTGATTGTCAGTCATCTTCCTCTTGACCGTCCTCCGCAGATCGTACCACCTGGATTGGCACTCGTGCCTGGTCCTTCTGGTTGTCCCAACAGCATTCACAGAATCGACGATCCTCTGCCACATGGCGGTTTTTTCGGATATGCTGGTCTGTCTGACCAATGTCCCAAAGAGCTGTGGCTCGACTCTGAGGATTTCGTCGACAAGGATCTCCAGCTCCTCCTTTGTGAACTTTGGATTCTTGGTGGTGGACATGGCGTGGGGTGTGGTTGTGGGGGTGTGGGTGTGGATGGCTGTGGGTGTGTGGGTGTGGTAGTGGAGGTGTGTGTGTGAATGTGATGAGGGGGTGTTTGTGTAGGTGGTTGTGTGAAGGTATGCAAGTGTGAGGTTCAAGTATGGTGGTGTGGGTCGTCTGTGGGCTCTGGCAGCAGTGGGTCTGTTGCAAAGGCTCATGGTTTGTGTGTGTGGTCCATTTTTATTGGTCCATTTGTGGGTGTGGCTGTGTTTGAAATTTGTGTGGGTGTGTTATGAGGAGTGATTGAGTTTTGGGCCTCTGTTTGGCAGTTTGGCAGTTGCAGGTGAGTGTATGTGATGTTTGTGGGGTTGTTGGGCCTGTTTGGTGGTGTGGGGAAACTCTACTTGACTCTCCTTGTGTAAATATGGTTTGTCCGGGTTCAGTACGTGTTTTTTTGGCGTCAGTACGGTCCGTACATGCACTGGTGGGGGTGCGGTCCGTACATTCCCTGGTGGGGTGGTGGTTAGGTGCGTACATACACGGCTGGGGTGGTGGTTTGGTGCGTACATACACGGGTGGGGGTTTGGTGCGTACATACACGGCTGGTGGTTCGGTGCGTACATACTCTGCTGGGGTGGGGGTTCGGTCCGTACATACACGGGTGGTGGTTCGGTGCGTACATACACGGCTGGGGTGGGTGTTAGGCGCGTACATACACGGGTGGGGGTTTGGTGCGTACATACACGGCTGGGGGGGGTTCGGGGGCGTACATACACGGCTGGTGGTTCGGTGCGTACATACACGGCTGGGGGGGGTTCGGGGGCGTACATACACGGGTGGGTGTTTGGTGCGTACATACACGGCTGGTGGTTCGGTGCCTACATACACGGCTGGGGTGGGGGTTTGGTGCGTACATACACGGGTGGTGGTTCGGTGCGTACATACACGGGTGGTGGTTCGGTGCCTACATACACGGCTGGGGTGGGGGTTTGGTGCGTACATACACGGGTGGTGGTTCGGTGCGTACATACACGGGTGGTGGTTCGGTGCGTACATACACGGCTGGGGTGGGGGTTTGGTGCGTACATACACGGGTGGTGGTTTGGTGCGTACATACACGGCTGGTGGTTTGGTGCGTACATACACGGCTGGGGTGGTGGTTTGGTGCGTACATACACGGGTGGTGGTTTGGTGCGTACATACACGGCTGGGGTGGGGGTTCGGTCCGTACATACACGGGTGGGGGTTTGGTGCGTACATACACGGCTGGGGTGGGGGTTTGGTGCGTACATACACGGGTGGGGGTTTGGTGCGTACATACCCGGCTGGTGGTTTGGTGCGTACATACACGGCTGGGGTGGTGGTTTGGTGCGTACATACACGGGTGGTGGTTTGGTGCGTACATACACGGCTGGGGTGGGGGTTTGGTGCGTACATACACGGGTGGGGGTTTGGTGCGTACATACCCGGCTGGTGGTTTGGTGCGTACATACACGGCTGGGGTGGGGGTTCGGTCCGTACATACACGGGTGGGGGTTTGGTGCGTACATACACGGCTGGGGTGGGGGTTTGGTGCGTACATACACGGGTGGTGGTTTGGTGCGTACATACACGGCTGGTGGTTTGGTGCGTACATACACGGCTGGGGTGGTGGTTTGGTGCGTACATACACGGGTGGTGGTTCGGTGCGTACATACACGGGTGGTGGTTTGGTGCGTACATACACGGCTGGGGTGGGGGTTTGGTCCGTACATACACGGGTGGGGGTTTGGTGCGTACATACCCGGCTGGTGGTTTGGTGCGTACATACACGGCTGGGGTGGTGGTTTGGTGCGTACATACACGGGTGGTGGTTTGGTGCGTACATACACGGCTGGGGTGGGGGTTTGGTGCGTACATACACGGGTGGGGGTTTGGTGCGTACATACCCGGCTGGTGGTTTGGTGCGTACATACACGGCTGGGGTGGGGGTTCGGTCCGTACATACACGGGTGGGGGTTCGGGGCGTACATACTCTGCTGGGGTGGGGGTTCGGTCCGTACATACACGGGTGGTGGTTCGGTGCGTACATACACGGCTGGGGTGGGTGTTAGGTGCGTACATACACGGGTGGGGGTTTGGTGCGTACATACACGGCTGGGGGGGGTTCGGGGGCGTACATACACGGGTGGTGGTTCGGTGCGTACATACACGGGTGGTGGTTCGGTGCGTACATACACGGCTGGGGGGGGTTCGGGGGCGTACATACACGGCTGGTGGTTCGGTGCGTACATACACGGCTGGGGGGGGTTCGGGGGCGTACATACACGGGTGGGTGTTTGGTGCGTACATACACGGGTGGTGGTTCGGTGCGTACATACACGGGTGGTGGTTCGGTGCGTACATACACGGCTGGGGTGGGGGTTTGGTGCGTACATACACGGGTGGTGGTTTGGTGCGTACATACACGGCTGGGGTGGTGGTTTGGTGCGTACATACACGGGTGGTGGTTTGGTGCGTACATACACGGCTGGGGTGGGGGTTCGGTCCGTACATACACGGGTGGGGGTTCGGGGCGTACATACTCTGCTGGGGTGGGGGTTCGGTCCGTACATACACGGGTGGTGGTTCGGTGCGTACATACACGGCTGGGGTGGGTGTTAGGTGCGTACATACACGGGTGGGGGTTTGGTGCGTACATACACGGCTGGGGGGGGTTCGGGGGCGTACATACACGGGTGGAGGTTCGGTGCGTACATACACGGCTGGGGGGGGTTCGGGGGCGTACATACACGGCTGGTGGTTCGGTGCGTACATACACGGCTGGGGGGGGTTCGGGGGCGTACATACACGGGTGGGTGTTTGGTGCGTACATACACGGGTGGGGGTTCGGGGCGTACATACGCGGGCGGGGGGTGGTGGGGTGTTCGGCGCGTATGCGGGCACATGTCTCCATGGTTGCTATGGGAGTTCGGTTCGGACGGTGTTTTTTGCGTACGGTTGTGAAATGGGGAGGACGGGAGGGATCGTACTTGCGCAGTCGGACTTTATTTTTCCGCACGGTGGGTTTCTCGCCCGGGGACGTGTCGGTGACTTTTCCCGACCCGAGGACGTGTGGGGAAATCTTCCCAATGCGATTCGTATGGACTTTTTTCCGTTCGAATCGTACTTGGCAGTTTGTACGCTACTTTGACGATTCGGACGGAAAAAAATCCGGATACGAGTCGGACGGGGAATTTTTTTACCGGATCGGAATTGGCACCTAAGTTGGAGTTTGTGAGTTTGCCCATCCAGGGCATAATGATTCAGGATAGCGCGATCCCATGGAGGATCAAAATTATGTTGTAAATAATGAATTGAATCCAGGCGCGATCACTCATGACCTATAAGGTAATTAATTATCAATTGTGGTCCCATATCATGAACTAGTTTGACCAATTGTTATGTCAGGCTCGAGAACGGGAGCTGTGGAAAGTAGTGCGATCCTATATAGGATGAATCATGTTGCATAAAAATAATTGAATGCACACGCGAATATTCGCCACCTGTAAATGTATTAGTGGAAGATTCGCACTTGATTGAGTTGTACCAGACGATTACTATTGGCTGCATTATGAGTTGGATGTAATTTATGTGAATATTAACATATTACAAGATGGCGCTCAAAGTTGAGCAGCAGTCCTTCGTCCATTACATGAAATTGATTTGTATTTAAGCTGTCACGGCAACGGCGATCGTCGACACTGACGAAGGCTGACGCCGAAACGCGTTTGTTATTAGTTGTCTCGTAAATAAACCGTAACAAGTTTATACCCAACGCGAGTGCTGGTCTGAATTTACTTGATAGTAAGGAGCCTTATATTTAGCGGTTTGCCACCGCTGGACCGGGCACCCGCTCACGAGTGCAGCAGCAGGCAAAGACCACGGAGCAGCGATATATATATATATATATATATATATATATATATATATAGATAGATAGATAGATAGATAGATAGATAGATAGATAGATAGATAGATAGATTTTTTTTTTTTTGCAGAATCCTTCAGTCATACAAGGAAAGGTAAAGTCGCACTCAGGATAATTATTAGAGAATGAAATTTATTGACTGACGCGTTTCAACCACACGGTCTTTGTCAAAATATATATATACATTCTCCTGGGTTGCTGTGATTCCAGACTGCAGGTGGTGCAAGTTAAGGCGCTACTAATAGCACTTTTGGCAATGCAACAGAAACTTACTCCCAATACGGAAAAAACCTGCACTTGAAGTCTGGGAAAATCAATTAATTTATTCAATCAAGCAGCACAGTTAAAATACATTTTATGATTCAATTGGCAGCACAAAAATCAATAAATATTAAGCAATGTTGAAAGGAAACGTGTTTCGGCTGAATATCAGCATTTCTCAATCAATTTGATTGCCCTCTTAATTGCTTCATTTGTACTCACAATACACTGAACATAAAATAAATATTTAACATTTTTTCTCTCTTATTGGGAAGAACATTTCTGTAGCATATAGGGCCCGGCAGCTTTTGAGGTATTGCTGCATTCGGGACTACAGGACTTAAGAAATTCATTTGGACTTTGAAAAGGTGATACCACTTGGGTTTTATCAGAAGGTGTGCTTAGCGACTTTTTCAAGAGACTATTATGACCACAATGCGCTGGGAAAGTAGCACGCATTGGGAATGAATGCCATTGGTCCTCTGCCTGAAAGAAAAAATACAAGTTACTACAGGCGCAATGCACACCTTGTTTGAACTGCCGTTTACCCCATGAATAAGATGAATTCGGAACGCGTCCGGGGCATACCTGTTTGATGTCCTGGATTGAATTACAAATGTGCCTGCAGTAGAGTGCTTCTCGTCTCCTCTCTGTGGGTATTGGAGAGATCTTTTTGATATTATTGACGACGTAGCCCGACGCCGCCAAGAGACAGCACCACCTCGCTAATCATGGCACTGCACCGCCTGAAGTATTCACGGACGGACGGAGCCATCGCGGATTCTCTGCGTAGAGGGCCCGGCAGCTTTTGAGGTATTGCTGCATTCGGGACTACAGGACTTAAGAAATTCATTTGGACTTTGAAAAGGTGATACCACTTGGGTTTTTACAGAAGGTGTGCTTAGCGACTTTTTCAAGAGACTATTATGACCACAATGCGCTGGGAAAGTAGCAAGCATTGGGAATGAATTCCATTGGTCGTCTGCCTGAAAGAAAAAATTCAAGCTACGACAGGCACAATGCACACCTTGTTTGAACTGCCGTTTACCCCATGAATAAGATGAATTTGAAACGCGTCGGGGGGCATACCTGTTTGATGTCCTGGATTGAATTAAAAATGTGTCTGCAGTAGAGTGCTTCTCGTCTCCTCTCTGTGGGTATTGGAGAGATCTTTTTGAAATTATTGACGACGTAGCCCGACGCCGCCAAGAGACAGCACCACCTCGCTAATCATGGCACTGCACCGCCTGAAGTATTCACGGACGGACGGAGCCATCGCGGATTCTCTGCGTAGAGGGCCCGGCAGCTTTTGAGGTATTGCTGCATTCGGGACTACAGGACTTAAGAAATTCATTTGGACTTTGAAAAGGTGATACCACTTGGGTTTTATCAGAAGGTGTGCTTAGCGACTTTTTCAAGAGACTATTATGACCACAATGCGCTGGGAAAGTAGCACGCATTGGGAATGAATGCCATTGGTCGTCTGCCTGAAACAAAAAATACAAGTTACGACAGGCGCAATGCACACCTTGTTTGAACTGCCGTTTACCCCATGAATAAGATGAATTCGAAACGCGTCGGGGGGCATACCTGTTTGATGTCCTGGATTGAATTAAAAATGTGCCTGCAGTAGAGTGCTTCTCGTCTCCTCTCTGTGGGTATTGGAGAGATCTTTTTGATATTAATGACGACGTAGCCCGACGCCGCCAAGAGACAGCACCACCTCGCTAATCATGGCACTGCACCGCCTGAAGTATTCACGGACGGAGCCATCGCGGATTCTCTGCGTAGAGGGCCCGTCAGCTTTTGAGGTATTGCTGCATTCGGGAGTACAGGACTTAAGAAATTCATTTGGACTTTGAAAAGGTGATACCACTTGGGTTTTATCAGAAGGTGTGCTTAGCGACTTTTTCAAGAGACTATTATGACCACAATGCACTGGGAAAGTAGCACGCATTGGGAATGAATGCCTTTGGTCGTCTGCCTGAAAGAAAAAATACAAGTTACGACAGGCGCAATGCACACCTTGTTTGAACTGCCGTTTACCCCATGAATAAGATGAATTCGAAAC